>NW_027094086.1:46749472-48051546 GCF_029207755.1 Chamaea fasciata | reverse complement strand
ATCAAAAAAACAGAGTTTGTAAGTAGCCTAATTACAAGATTTTTTTGGTTTACAGAAAAAAAAATTTTATCAAGTGGGTAGGTTAGTCGCTCACCCATTAACACCAGCATTTAAAAGAGGCACTTTCAGAGCATGATTTGCCTAATGCTATGTATTTCCAAAGTAAGGTTTAGGTCTCATACATCAAACTGCTAAAGCAGACCATGGAAATATATTCTCACAAATCTAAGTCAGATGTCAAACCCCTACAATTAAAACTTAAGTCTCTTCTAACAGGTGGCAGTGAAGAGAAGACCCAAAGAATAAATTCATCAGTATCACTGGAATCTTACACAGTTTTAAACCTTCCCTTGTCACAGCTGAAAGAAATGCTGGAAAATACAATAATCCAATCACCAAAATCATTCTATGAACTTGCTCCTATATTCAGGGAAAAAAAAAAAACAAAAAAAACCCCATGATACTTATTCCAGGTTTGGCTAAAACTCGTGGAGATTGCCAAAGCAAAACACACACAAAACCACACGTACTTCAACTGGGCATCCACAGACTTTTGTGTTTCTGAGCAAACTTAATTGTGGCACCTCCTGTAGCACAGGCAGCAGGTTAATCCAGTGACCTTTTAAAAAAAATTAACTCTTGCCAGAAATTTTTAAAACAGAATTTCTGTGCTAAATCAGGGGTAATTTTTTTTATTCCCTTCATGTGCTCTAAGATTTGCCTTATGTAGCTACTTTGAGGTTTGCCTTTTCCTGCTGCAACCTTATCCTACCAAAGCCCTAAAGAGAACTACACTGTAGATATGCACAGAGAAGACAGATTAATCTGTGTTATGGCAGGAGTACCACAGAAAGAATGATGGCTTAAATCTTGAGTATCATATAGAAAGCAGGGAAAGAAAGAAAGATCTCAGAATTAAAATATATATCCAGATAATAGTCAAGCAGTATGAGCTTGTTCAAGTAATAAAAGTAATAAATTTAAGTCGATACCACAAACCTGTTTGGCAGTTGAGGATAAAAATATGAAAAATCCAAGTCATTGCAATGCTTATCAATACATTTTAAACCACTCATTTAACTAGTTCGCATCTACCTTACCAACCATCTTCTGTGAAGTCCCACAGTAGTAGAGATTTTCAACAAGTACAAACGGGTTGGTTAGTCAGAATTGTTAATCTGGCCTCAGAGAGATGTACTGAAAATTACCCGAAACATTTCTTCTTGTCCCCATTATGAATATAGAAAACAGTAACAACACACTGGCCATTGCTGCTGCTCAAGGTATCAGGTACAAAGAAATTTTTGTCTTTAGCTTGTAATTGGCTAAAACCAGAGCCTATGTCAGAACTGCTAAAAAACTGTAACAGTCAATGTGATCAACTCTAAAACGCAAACTTGAACTGAAGACAAACTTAGTACTAAGAACTTTTTCTTTTTTATATCACTGCTGACACCTTCATTTCACAGCGATCACAAAATTCCAAATTAAATCCCCTCCTCCCCACCTGAAAAAAAAATTCACATGTACAAGACTCCCAGAGTACAGGGAGTTAAAAAAACCCCTCCAGATAAAAGTGAAATAATTCAGTATCTGAAAATCATCTGGCAAATCCTTCCCCTACTCTCTGGTTCTCATCTGATTTGAGGAAGAGACCAGTATAAATGTTTTTCCAACTCTGTTAAATAATACTTTTTGAAATAAATGTGCAGCTACAAATATCTTAATCATTTTCTTAGCAAAGCAAATATCTCCCTTAACAATGAGATAAAATGAAAGTCTGTTTTTACAAAGGGAAAGTCACTTATTGGAAACTAAAGCAGGGAGACAACTGGTTTATAATAAATTCCTTCATAACTCTATCTATGCAAACTTACTGTAATTTCATAATGTATGAAATACTATACCTGTTCTCAGATTCAGAAGTTTGACTTGTAAGTGAAGTTTGCATCAACTGTGTGGGAGCCAAATCTACAATTAATCAAAGATTGTAACTTCATTATAAAGTTTTCAGTTGCAAAGGAAATTTGAGTCACACAAACAGTGATTTTCAAAAAAACACACTCAGAACAATTTTGCAATCTGTTCATGGACAATAAAAAAGTATTCAAGTTTGAGGCAGTATTTGCATGTTTCTCCAAGTATACTTTAAAAAAGAGGCATTTTTCTCCAACATTTTGACAGCAGTTCTGCAGAACAGTTTGCCAGAAGCTAAGCAAGGCCAGCAGTAAACTACATAGGAGTTTAAATATGTTCATGCTGACAAACATGTAAGTAGCTGTCTGTATTTTATTAGAATCATAAATGTACAGTATGCCCTTATCTGAGGCATGTTCTACAACACTTAAGGAAAAGAAACAATCAAAAACAGAAAAAGAAAGAAAATAGTTTTTTAAATTCTGTAACAGAAATTAAGAGTAGTTACCCTTCAAAAGTATCCTACAATGGCAGGAAAAAGAACTCCAGCTATTTAGTAAAGCTAAATATTAAAACTGTGCACTCAAACTAAGGTTCAGATTAAAAGATATATTAAAACAAACCCCTCACCACTCAGAGCAGGAAAAAAAAAATGAAGAGACTAGTTAGGGATCCACTGACAGTATGTCTTATTCTAATGTACTTCAGTCAAAATATTCACATCACATTCACCATAAGCTTTGACAAACGGCATTCACATGCTGATAAATGAAGACTAGGTAATAAAAACAGGAGAGTGATTACTCAATAATTTGGTTAAGATAAAGTAGAAAAATTTAGAAGAAAGAAATGCAGATACTTATTCAAAGGAAACAGAGCAGGGAATTAACAAAAATCAAGCCAAGAGAAGAAGCCAACTGAAATATGGAAGTTTTACTGCTTTATTACATGGAAAATGAAAGAATTTGGTTGAGTTTCCCCTCTTTCTCTCTCCACAGTCCAGAGAAAAAAGTACATTTCAGTGCTACTCAAGTGGCCCTGGGTGTGCCACAAAGGAATATAAAACCCCCTGGCAGCCAGTTCCAACTCCCTAAGTTGAGTTCTGTACCAGCTGCCTCCTACTCTGTGAAACACTCCTCTTAAAGGGAGACTTGTCCTTCCCACAGAACTCATCAAAACAAGTGGAAAAATCAGTAAACAGTTACCTTGAGGTTCACTTTCTTTGGGTTCTTTTTTTAATTGTTTTGGTGGTCTAGGAGCTGTAACACACTTTATTGGAGAACTTTCTGGACTTGATGCCAAATGTAATCTAAAGTTCTAAGCAAAACAGAAAACATTAAATTAAAAAACATCCAACTCATTCAATGTCTTTGACCTATTAACAAAACCACTAACTGAACTAAGTATTAACATTTTGAATACAGCATCAGTTTTATGCTAATTTAAGCAGACAAAATGCAACTGATTAGCTACTCCATATTCAAGTTTGTGGTATTAATTTTGAAAAAAGTCCTTTTCATTTTATATATAAGCTTGTAAAATATTTCCTATAGAACACAGTTGTCCTTAAAATCCTAAATTTTAGTAGAAATTCGTTCAGATAAGGAAGTGAGAGGAAAATGTGTTCTAATACACCTTTGCAAAACAAAACAGCTACAGAAGCTGAAGCCATGAGGAAGAGTCCATATGAATCTGTACAACCTTTGGCTCCAGCACAAAATTTTATTGATCAACATTTAGTTACCAACAGAATCTAGGAGGGTGGAATCGATTAATTCTTCAGCTTACATCACCCATCTATGACAACAGAGCAGTAAATCTCTAACACGTTTGAAAATTTTAAGTTACTGTAAAAGAAACTCATTGTTAAAACAACTTTGAGCATGGGATTCTCAGAAAACAGAACAGGTTTGGAACACCCACCCACTATACACCATAATTAAAATAACTTACCTCATCTAGTCTTGGCTCACATAAACGTTTTGTCAAGTTAGGCAACAAACCATTTTCTGCACCTTTCCTTGTGGGTTGCTTTGTTTCTAATGCCACTTCTTTAGCTTCAGCTCTTTCAGCTGAAGGATTTGATTTCTCCTGTGCACAAGTTCTACTTTCATTCTCAGAGAGTCTCGTTGACAGCTTGCCTTGCGCCTTTGAAAGCTCCGCTTCTGCAGTCATTTGACTCGCCTCTGAAACTTCAGGGAAATCTTTTAAAAAGGGAAGCTTGGGGACATTTGGAGAATTTGAGTTACTTTGCTTCACATTACTAGCTTTCAGCAATTTAATTTTGGTCCATTTAGAGTTTTTGTTTGAGGAGTTATTTCTACCATTCAGAGTGCATTTGACAGGCATTGCTTTTTTGCTAGGGAAAAACCGTTTGCACTGAGTACTTTGACTGGGCTCTTTCTGAGTAAGCATTTCACTCTGCTGTAACTGTGTGTCATCATGCTTTTCTTCTGCTTTGCTGTCCTCTGCACTAGGCGAGTCTTTTTTCACTTCTACGGTATCTGACTCAATCTCACCTGCAATTTCTTCACAAAGTTCAAGGATGCTCACCCTTTTGGATTTTGCATCGTTCTCTGGTGGATCAGCCACATTTGTCTCACTTACAGATGGCTGTGAAGTGTTTTTTGGTTTTGTACTGGGTTTTATGCTCTGATGCGTTTGTTGCTTTTCCTTAGATGCTGCACAATTTGGCTTAACAGAATTGGTTTCCACTTTCTGCGTGTTGCTAGAACTAGGAGATACAGGGCCTGTCTGGTCTTTCTTGACTTCCCCAAGACTGCCACCAGGACATGATGAGGACCCTTGAAGATTGTGTTGAAAGCTAGTGGAATTATCCTTTTTGCTGTCTGCTTTACACTTTTTCTCTTTCAGAGAGCTGGTCACTTCCACGTGTATTTCTTTATCCTTGTTTGTGTTGCTTGGCTTTATCTTCATGTTTTTCTGTCCTGTTTTCCCTCCAGCAGATTTCAGTGGTTTTGCTGCAACACTGTGAATGTGTTTTTTTGCCTGGCTACTGTGCTTAACTTCCAGAACTTTTTCTTCTTTAACTTCTCTGCTGCGCAGGGATCTTGCTGGAACATGCACGTGTGTTAACTGCTGCAGTCTCTGTGATCTCCTCGTTACTGGCTCGTTTGGCACAATTAAACATTTTGACTTAGAAACTTCTTGCACAGATTTTTTCTGGCATACTTCCTTATTTTTTGCAGATTTAGGCTGTTGCTGTTGGACTGTTTTGCCAGATGTTGTTTTATTATTTGAGTTGAGAGCTGAGGATCTTGTAGTCATGCGTGTTCCTACTTCAGGTTCGTTGGTGTTATCACTGAAAGATTCAAATAATATTTTTTTCAGCATCCAGAAAGTAGAATCTGTCGTAAGATTCTTTTCATTCCCCCTCTGCCTCTTTCTTTTCTTTTTTAGAACACAAGATCTTATTCTCTCAATATTTTTGGAAGAATTTGCTCTAGAATTATTCCAAAAAGGTGTTCACTTCCACCTAGTTACTCGTAAGTGCTGTTTTCAATGTTTTTTTATGCAGGGCAAGACTGAACTATGAACCCCAGATGAATGCTTTGTGACATCTCTAGCAGTTTTTAATTACTGATGTTTGTGACTTTCCAACGAAGTATGAGCTATATATATAGAGAGATAATATTAAATTTATTTTTGCTTCAGAAACCTTTTTGAAGGTGGTCTTTCTGGATTTCAAGGCACTTAAATGGTTCCAGAGGAAAAACATGCAGCAGACAGCATACAGGATGGTTTAAATCTGGTCTCCCTTCTAGAATTATTTAACTATTTAGCTAAATAGTCTTTAACTCAGATACCCTCTGCTTAGATAGTTTCTGCACTAATGTAGTCTATCAAGATAACATAAAAATATGGGTTTTTTGTTTGTCACTGACCTGTTTGGCTTAGCAGAGGTTTTGAGTAAAGTTTTCTCCTGCACTGCACACTGACCGGGCTTTGATTTATTTGAGCCATGCCTTGTATCCGACACCTCCTTTTCCTTCTTTGCCAAAGACGGTTTGCTGCTCTTGTCCAGCTTTGGACGTTTAGCAGAAGGTTCTACTAATGCAGACTTCCTCTTCTGAGCTGCCATTTCTGTAAAAAACCAAGCCATTCAGCTTTTAGGCTCTTTGTCAAACATCGTCACTTTTCACTTTTATTATATATTCACTTTTCCTTTTACAGCCAGATCATGCTGTGATCAGACAGAAGATCATTAAAGCAATCTCAAATCAAATAGCACTCATTTTACTTACAGGTTTTTACAAGAGGCAATCGATGTTCAGGCCAAAGTAACTTATCAAGGTGTGACAAGAGCATTCCTTATGCATATGCTTACAAACAGGATGTTTCATGCCACCTATGAAGAACAGAAAATGTTCATGCAGTGAACACTTCATAACTTCCTACTCAACACTCTGAACTCCCACCCTCTTCCATCCCCTCAAATAATGCTTAGGAGTTTCACTGATAAGAAACTAAAAAAAAAACCCAAAAAACCAAACCAACAACCAACCAAAAAACAACAGACAGATTTTATTTTTTATTTCCATATCCAATGATTTTTGGCACTCTGCTGTCTCAAGCACTACCCTTTTACCTTTCAAAAGGTGGCAAGTAACAGTACAATTCAAAAGGAAGTTTCTCAGCCTACCACCTTTTTCCAGAAAACAGTGTGCTGCTGCTGTTATTGTATTATGGCAAAGATAATAACAATCAATAAAGTTTCGCTAATAACTTTATTAAAATTAAGTTTACTGGAAGACTCAGTGGTCAGAACTCCCACATCACCTTTTTCAATCAAGAATTACCTATTAATTTTTGTAACTGACAGCCTTACAGATTACATATAGATTTCTACAAAACTATACTGCTTTTCAAACCTTAACTGATCTGATGTTAAATATGGCACATTTTTAAGGTCAAACAGGAACAAGTCACTGGTTCATTACAACCAAAGTATGACTTCCAGTATTGACAAATGAATGTCTTTCCCTAACAATTTGAAAGATCCTTATGTTCAGCTCCTTTTAATAATTAATGATTATGCAAAAGAAAAAAGTAAACAACTGTACTTTTTCTTTTCTTCAGACTTTATATTGTCCTTAACCTCATTTTCATTTATCCACTTACGAAAGCATTTCTAACCGTGCAAAACTGGTAATTTTGTTAAAAAGCCAATTAAAACCTCAGGATTCCAGACACCAGTGATGTCTTCTGACCTTCTCCTTTAAAGATGATACATGATAAACAACCCACATTTGAGGTGTATTTTTTTAATTCTACCCAGAGAAGAAATCTCTAAAAGCGCTTTTTGTGGTGCTATTTTCATGTCTCTCCCTAAGGAACAGGTAACAGAATTTGCGTCCCTTCATTCTAATAGCTCATAAGCTCCATGACACCCCACAAGCCTGGGGCTTTCCACCAGTTAAAGAAAACTCGTCAGAGATGCAGTAAGGTCACCCATTCTGAAAATAACAGCCCTGGTTGCTGAATTGGTCTTTGGTCTGTTAGAGACCCTCAGAATTTGAGAATACCATGACACACAGTGTATACACCTGGACCTTCTCTGGTTTTTTCCAGATGTGACATGGCACACTCGGGGAAGACTTTCAAGTACCAAACAGAAAGTACAAAACTCCCCTCGCTGGCACTCCTTCTCAGGCAACTAAAAAATACACTCTCCTCCCACAGAGTTCTTGAACAGTAATTTCTTTCCTACTAATACTTTGTACAACAGAGCAAAGTCTTTTCCAGACATTCCAGAACTGGCAGTCTCTGCCCTGAAGAAGTCACCCTCTAGTAAAAGCCGGATTATGGAAAGCAGGGAAGACACAGAATTGCAAGAACAAACTAGAAGACGAGCTAAGGCTTGGTGCAAGAAGTACAGGGGAGAAAAAACCCGAAAACAAAACAGACCAAACAAAAACCTCAAACCCAAAAACCCCAAACCAACAAACGAACAAAAACGAGAAACGCGAGCCCCACAGCTTCCAGCCCTCAGAGCACGGGCTGAGGCTGGTTGCGCACCAGACGGGCACGGCGCGGGGGTCTCGAACCTCAGCCATCCCGACTGAGGGCCACGGCAGCTTCGGGCAGCCCCTCCGGCACAACTCAAGAGAAATGGAAGGGAAGGGAAGGGAAGGGAAGGGAAGGGAAGGGAAGGGAAGGGAAGGGAAGGGAAGGGAAGGGAAGGGAAGGGAAGGGAAGGGAAGGGAAGGGAAGGGAAGGGAAGGGAAGGGAAGGGAAGGGAAGGGAAGGCCTCCAATCGTGGCCCGGTGTCAGCCACCCCAGCGCCCCGCGGTGACAGCCCTCCCGGGGCAGGGCCTGGCGGGAGGACCCCGCTCCCGGCCGGGAGCTCCCGCGGCCAGAGCCGCCGGGGGCAGGGCGGGCGTGCCGGGATGAGGCCGGGCGCCCGCCGCGGCTCCCGCGGGCGACAGGGCACGGCCGGCCCGCTCCCCCCGCGACAGCGGCGGGCAGGCCCGGGGAGGAGCCGCCGCCGGGCTCTCGGCCCCGGGCGGGGACGCGGGGGGCAGCGGGCACGGGGCAGCCGGGGATGACGGGACCCCGCCGGCACACGGGTGGGGTGAGGGGAGTGTGGGGGAGAGCAACTTCTTCAGTGCCCCCCCTCGGTCTGCCGGCGGCCGCTTACCTCGCGAGGGTGTCAGCGACGTACCGGCGCTGGCAGAGGCGGCGAGCCCGAGAGTCGAGCCCGCCCACAGCCGGGCACCGCCGCGGCACCGCCCCGTCCCGCCCGCCGCGCCCCGCCCGCCGCCGGCCCAGCCTCCCCCGGCGGGGACGGGACATCTTCCGGCGGGAGTCGGAACCGGGAGGGCGGGAAGCGGCGTGGTTCGCGCATGCGCAGCCGCCTGTGTGAGGGCGTCTGCCATATGGGAATGTTAAGTAAGGAATCCAGAGACGGTACTAATTAAAACACGCATCTAAGGACTGGAGGGTGTTTACAAGAGCGTGTATTGACAGGACAAGGGGGAACGGCTTCAAACTGAGAGAGGGTAGGTTTAGGTTAGGTATTAGGAAGAAATTCTTTACTGGGAGGGGATGAGTTGTTGGAACAGGTTGCCCAGAGAGCCTGTAGATGTCTCATCCCTGGAAGTGCTCAAGGCCAGGCTGGACGGAGCTCTGAGTAACCTGGTCTAGTAGGAGGTGTCCCTGCCCATAGCAGGGGGGTTGGAACCAGACGGTCTTTAAGCTCCCGTTCTGCCGGCGAGGTCACCGTGACTTCAGCGCGTTTGCACCGCCGGGCGCCCGGGTGGGTTGTCCGAGCCTCATCGTTTGCCAAAAACAAGGGGGAAAAGGAGCACCGCATTCCGTGGAGCCAGTGGGGACAAAATGACTGCGGTGGCAGCCCACGCTGTGTCAGTGGCTGACACCTCACGGCTGGCGGCCGTAGTAAAATGACAAGAGTCGACCGAAGAGTCACCTGAGAGGGGACCTCATCAGTGTGTGTAAATATCCAAAAGGAGGGTGTCAAGAGGATGGAGCCAGGCTCTCGTCGGTGGTTCTGAGCAGTAGGGCAAGAGGCGATGGGCAGAAACTGGTGCACAGGAACTCCAAATAAACATGAGGAAGTGTGGGTGACTGTGGACTGGAACAGGTTGCTCAGAGAGGTTGTGCAGTCTCCCTCACTGGAGATATCCAAGAACTATCTGGGCACAATTCCATGCCATGTGCTCTAGAATGACCTTGCTTGGGCAGGATCATTGGACCAGATGACCCTCTGTGTCCTTTCCAACCTGACCGATTCTGTGTTTCTGTCATTCTGAGTCCCACCAAGTTCCTGGTGTTATTACAGCAGATGTGCTTGCAGCAGCATTTTCTTCGTGTTTGCGGGCTCCTTCTCACAATTATGTTTGCAGACACCTCTGAAATACGTTCCTCAGCTGCTGCTCAGCTGTGCAGGTGTGCACACAGCTGCCAGCCCCCTTGGTGCAGGTGTGTCACGGTGTCACCGTACGTCCCTTAGGTGTAAAGCAAGATGGATGCTTGTCTGTGGCCGGGAGATTAAAGAGGGTTCCTGGGTGTGTCTTGGTCCTGTGCTGTGTCCACTCCTCTCTCCAGAGCACGAGGTTCACTCAGTGAGCTACCTTTTTTGAGTCCATTTGTCCAACTTGCTTTGCTTTCCTAAGTTCAGTAGTTACTCTGAAGGTGCCAGCTAGCTCTTTTGTTCTGTGTGTTCTGCACAGTGCTTCACAACTCACTCTATAGCATAACCACCTATTTGTGATTTTTGCCATGGTCTGGGATATTTCAGTCCTTGCTACACTTGTAAAGTGTTTATACATCAGCTAAGCTTGTCATGGCTTCTTTGCCTCAGGATATTTTTGTGTCTGAGCCTGTTGTCTACTTTGGCAAGTAAGAGAAGTTCTGAAGAAAAAGCTGAAAATCTGACATCCACACCACTGATGTGGCAGTCCAGACTAGCTTTTGTCACTATGGATACAGCGACAGCTGGAGTTTGAATATATTGAGTGTGCTCCGGGGGTGTAACTGTGAGTTTGGTTTTTTTTGAAAGGAACCCATTATGCACACTCCAAGACCCTGGATGGTTAGTGGGAGCGATCAGAGGATTCCCTTCAAAAGTGAGCTGTTGATCCTAACTAGAGTACTGGTGCAGAGGTACCTCATGCAGATCTAGTGTGCTCCATCCATATTACTTTCCTAGGTGTAACCTGAAGTAGGTCCTACCTGAAATGAATGTAAGTGTATCAAGATTTTTTATAATTTCTGGTTACAGTTCACTCTTCTAAAGGAGACCACAAAAGTATTTTAGTATTTGGTTCTGTAAATATTAATTTGTTAATGCTTGAGCTATTTTAAAAGGGGTTATTTTTGTTTTTATAATAACTTTCTAGGTCTGTTTTATAATCTTCAAAATATTTTAGTGATTTCTATTGTTAACACATTTATGGGATTAATGGTAGGAAATTGCTGTCAAGTTTCTGATTAGCATAAATTTGTTTGTATAAATATCAAATTCACCTGGAGATACTCTTGTTTTGCCTGTAAAGTTTTCTGTCTCTTTGTTAACTGGAACAAGGAACTGCCTTGCTTGATAAGTCCTCTTTCTGGACACATTTCATTGAAGCACAGTTTGTACTGGACAAATGGGAATTTTCAGCAGCTGTAGTTTTTTTTTAAAAGCTGATAGGAGGAGATGTTATTTATAACTCCCTGTAGCAGCTCCTCTTTAATGCATGATAATCTGCTGTGACTTTACAATGAACGTAGCAACATGTGGTCTGCTCTCCTTCAGTAACCGACAAAATATTTTCCAGATGAAGGATATTTTAATCACTAGGCTGCATGTAAATTTCCTGAAGGATGATAAAAGCATTTCTTCAAGTTATCTTTATCTTTATAAATTTAAGATTATGTTTTCCCATGTCTCTCTCTTAGGAACATGAAGCAAGTAAACCTAAATTTTCTTATATCCTTCCATGAAATAGTAATTTGCTGAACAGCAGGGAAAGAGTAAGGTAGCAGGCAGTCTTATAAAGCATTAAATTCCAAAATTTGGGAGAACTTAGTTCACGGGATAGAAGAATATCAGTAATTTTCCAGTTTTCCACAGAAGATGGCAGCATTCTGAAGCACTGATGTCAGTGTGAACTTGCTAGCGAGTTCAAACTGGAGTGTTTGGGTATGAATTGTTGTTGAACTGGGGAACCTGGGGAGGGAGGAGAAACTGCATTCACATAGGTGAGTAGGACGTACGAGTGGGACAAATTTAACCCCCAAATGATTTTTTGTTAATTTAGCCATGTTTATTTACCAGCAGTAATACGGCTGGAGTGCCTCTTGTCTGCAGCTAAGTGAAAAATTGCTTGCTTCGAGGTTATGCCTTTTTTCACGGAATGATTCAGCTGATAATAGATCAGTCCACTAATTGCAGAGAATGTCTTGTTGGGCTACAGCTTTGGGAGATGACTGTCACCAGAGAGGGCAAGCTACTCCTATTATTTTCTCCACTTCCTTTGCCCACTCCCAGCAGCGTTCTCCAGCTCCTTACTGTGCCAGCCTCCATCTAGTACCTGAAGGACCCTCACAGGCAAGCAAATTTAACCTCTTGAGCTAGCAGTAAAATAAAAAACCCAAGTGGAAAAAGTGAATCATATTCTACCAGAGTAAGAAAGGCTGAGGACTGTACGACTGGAATCAGGATTAGAAAAGACAGGGAAGGAGGAAGCGCAAGTTTTCCCCTTTTGGCGTAAGAGTGCTGGTAACACTGACAGCTGCTTGTGAAATCGCAGCCTTAGGGCGGGCTACATAGTTACGGGATTGAGCTCTTGATCGCAGGATCCCAGCGGTCCTGCCAGCACGCAGATTTTACAGCCCCCTTTGACATGCAAACGCGCTCCCAGCCTGCCCTGCTGTTTATCAGACATCTCATCTGACCAAGGAAGTGGTGACAGACAACCAAAAGGCAGGAGCTGCTTAACCTTTCACCAGTAATTAACCTGGCAAGCACCGCTCGCGCCTCAGACAGGTGAGGTAAGGCCACCCGGGAACCTCATTGAAACCAGGGGCTTTCTAATCACTGCGTATACAGAACGCTTACGGAACTGGAGGAGCAGCTGAGATAGCACAGGGCTCCGATTTTCCTCCCTTTAGCAGATTCAAAAAGTCCCCTCTATCCTAGGAGGAAGGGAGAAGCTGATTTTTGCATCTCCAGTAGAAGGAATGAGACAGGAAAATTGGATCCTTCAGAATAAGAGATGTTTGCCAATGAAGAACCACTGTACGGTTGGCAGATTTTTCCTTTCCTTCTGTTGGAATGAAAATTAAACAACAACCCAAACTCAAAAAGCAGCTGAGATATTTATTCCACAGCAGATTGGCTGCAGCAGGAGTTACGTAGAGGGGGACCCAGCATGTATGCTGGAGGTCAGTGGCAAGTCCCCAGGGTGAGTCTCTTGGACTTTTTTATACCTTCCTCTTTCTTATTCATTACCTTGAGCATTCCAAGGCTTTTTTTGACCAGCTGGCATGCTGGAATGAGAACCCCAGTAAGTGGACAGGTTGAAATGTGCCCATGTGTTGTTACAGCAACTCGATGACTCAGGGAACAAATGTTTCCTTTTTTCCCCTCAGGGTGATGATGCACTGAGCTGAAGCGACCCGGGGAGAAGCAGAATGCAGGGCTAAAAGTCTTCTTCCTGGCAGGTGTGAGTCACTGGAAGGAGCTGTAGGTGAAAGAGGCCGTTCCCCTCTGAAATTCCTGTACAGATGGCACGTGGGATAACAGGGATTGGAGAATGCCCTGCCTGCCTGGAGTTAAAGAGCTTTACGGGGCAATTGGCTGAAAAAGCAGGGGGTCGTGTTCGAAATAGGGGGAGGCAGAATTTGAATATTTGGTTTTGTTTTGCTGTTTTTCTTTTTGCAGGGATGCAGGAAAAAAAAATTGGGCTGGCACTTGTCCACTTTGCTTGCATGCTGCATGTGAGTTATTTGGTTTGGGTTTTTTTCAGGGGAAGAGGGGAACAGGAAAAGGACTGCAGATAGCTACATCTGGAGGGAAGGCTGGTTCAGTTGGCTTACAGAGATTTGGGTCTGGGACAGAGAGTGGAAATATGTGTGAGTGGTACACAGGGGTCCAGACCATTCCAGAAAAAGGGGAGGAGGCTGTTGTCTGAAACATTTGGGAACTGCTGAGATAAAGCAAGCTGCTCCATTCTGTTGATTTGAAGGGCTCAAACAGTTGACTGTTAGATCTCAGCTGGAAATTGCAACTTGCAGCATGGAGAAGGTAAGAAGCAGCTTCCTGAGCCACATCTGAGGAGTAATTTTTGAATGTGGAGCCCTTTTCCAATCTCTGTAATGGTGAGTCTAGGCCTTGGGATGACTGCGCTCTGCAACAGTCAGCAATTTGGTGTGACAGTGCCACACTGACAGGACCATGCTGACCTGCCTGGAGTCACTGCTGCTTTACTGGCATTTTCCTGACACCAACTCCTGTGGAGTTGTAGACTGTCATCCACAGCTCATGCTGCTAAGTATTTTAAATGTAGCTGTTATGTGTCTTGATTTCTAAAAAGTGCATTAATTCTTCTGTTCAGTGTGAAATGTATACCATGGATTAGTTTCTCTGTATTCAAAGAACCATATATGCCTACTGGAAATTTTCAGGGTTTTAAGTTTTTTTGTTGTTGTTGTGGGGGTTTTGTTGTTGTTGTTGTTGTTTTGGGTTTTTTTAGGAGTGGACGTAATAAATTACATCTTGAAGTCTTGGTTTTTATGATCTGATGCTAAGACAGACAGCTGAGGCCACAAATGGCTCTTGGGTGACTGAAGGCCTCACAGAGATAAAGAACTGTACTATGCATTGACTCCAAGGGAAAAATGAGAAGAGGTGGATGTTCTGGAGCATGTATATATGTTCTGTCTTGGTCAGGAGGGTTGAACTAGATAATCTCTAGAGAACACCACCAAATTTAGCTACTTTTGGATTCTGAACTAGGAAGGAAGGTTTTTTTAAGAGGTAGGTGTCTGCAGTGTTTGTGGCGTGGAATTTCATTTTTGTTCTACTCCATCTTTCCAGTAATGAGTACATTGAGAACTATCAACTTTCTCCCACCCTCGGCATTACATATCCCTGTTGATGCCTGGATACTCAGATCACGTGAAAAGCCAAGTAAAGACCCTGTGAATTCACACTGTTTTGAATAGAGGGCACATTGTGGACTTTGGCTTACTTATAAAACTGTGGGTGAGGTACCAAAATGTTTATGGCATTTGTTTCTAGCTTGTGTGTACCCTGTAAGATCTGAGGTGTCTGCATTTTTTTGTTTCAGAAAATCTGACTGGGAAAGCTTGAAGATACCCATATTAAAATTTGATTGTTACCACTTTGCACACTGTGCTTTTCCCTGATGGGGTATAAGGACATGGTACATCTGGCAGGGAGGGGAACACCAGCTTTACAGATTTTTGCTTGATGTAGTTTTAAAGATAAATGTCTCATGGAGATCTCTATAGGGATCAAACCTAAATTAAGACAGTGCAGAGACACAGAAATTCTGGCATTAATCATATTACTTTTATTTGAACGGTAAGGTGTGATTTAATGGAACTGGTTTTATTTTTATTAATACTTGATGCTGAATTTTGAACAGTACTGTACCTAAACAATTTTACAAACATAACACTAAATATACTGTTTATTGCTCATTGTTTTTGCATGAACATAAAACCTGGAAATGAATACAAGAATAAATAAGGCACCCTACTAATATGCTATTTTTCTGTATTGTAGTAGCATGCACAAAATTTCATTTCGCTTTTGCAAGTCACTTTCCTCATTTTTCTTATTAGAGAAAAAATAAGAGTTCATTATTTGGACAAGTGCCTGTTTGAAAAGTCAAAACTTGAAAGCACTTTTAAATTTTCTTAATTCAACCGTCTACCTTACAAAACAGCTCTCGTATAGCATGTCCCAATTTCTTTTCCTAAAGACAAAAAGTATTTTTGTTCTTCCTTTGCTGTTACTAGGAAACATGCCTTGCAAGAGGAGTGTTCACGTACTGCTTGAGACAAAAGACCCGACTTGCTTTTTTTAGCTGCATTTTCTTCTTGTACTGACCCCGCTCAAAAGATAAAAATAAAAATGCAGAGGCATCTTTCCTGACTTCTTGTACATGGCTGGGCCCAAATCAGTGATCAGAAAAAGATGGGAGCTCCACAGATGCTGCAAAAGGGCCTGCTTTAAACTTCAGAATGCCCTAAATTAGGGCTTCCCAAGAATTTCAAAATATATGCTGTCCAACAGTCCTTTCTCCTCAAAGGCCCACACTGGCTGTCACTCTGTCAGGGCTCAGGAGAACAGCGATGCCTCAGCCACCCTCACAACTTGTAAGCCACTAGGGCAGAAGTCAGTTTGTTGTGGCTTCAGGGATTTGACAACCTACTGCCAAACTGGTGACAAAGGATCAAATAAACCAGAAGCACGACTCTGACCTCCATCCCAACTTTCTTTAAACAGTTTGTTCCATTCTTTTCAGAAATAGTATGAAACAATAGCAGAGACAAAAGGTTTGAATTTGTTTTTCTTTTTTAATTTAAAGCAGATTATATAATGATTTCCTGATGCTCTAATATTTATTCTTTAAAACTGAAATGTTCTTGCAAGGTAATATAAACATAGCAGGTTCAATCACCGAGTTTATCAGTTATATGATGCATGTGTTACTTACTTAAGTGACAACACCCAGCTTTACATAAACTCTGAAATGCAAAATGTCTTTTAATTACAGAAGTTATTACAGTACTGTTTTAAAGGAATCTTTTGGTTATATGTAAACACTATAAATTAGCTCTTTAAAAAATAACCATGTAAGACAAGTATGGCATTGACATAGTTTAAGAAACAAGAAACAGCCCTAAATCTGAATACTCTCAGGGCAGAACAGCAAAAGCAGGTATCAGTCTAATGCTATGGAATAACATGCTGAAATTTGGACTTATTTGAAGAATCAATACTTTTATTTGATCCCTCCTTTTGTTTTCATATTTTAAGATTTTCACCATCAGTGCTCTAAGGAATGGGCTGACTGGTACTATATGTGATAGGATAATATACGCTATTTTGAGTGTCGCCATTCTAATAGTAAAAGCCATCTAAATAAAGTCTCCTAAATACACACTGGTTTAAATTAAAATCCTGAGGAATTATAATCTCTCTACTTGATAGTTTTGCTTAAGTGCAATTTGATGTATGCAGAACACTGTTTCATTTAAGGTCATTCTTAGTAAGGCATATTAAAAATAAATATAAAAGTGACAACATAATATTTAGTTTCTTGCTACAAAATCTTAGGCAAAAATATTTTTGCATGTAGTAATGGACTTTATCCATTTGCTGGCTTACAGGAGTTAAAATTTGTGCACTAAGCTTAACTGCCCTTGTCAGAATGTGCCACTGTGCTATGATAGTGGTCCAAAGCTACATGCTAAAGATTTTATTTCCATGCTCAAACACAGCTTGCACAAACTGCTTGAAGACTCTGTCCATGTAAGTGCACTTCCTTGGCCATATTCCTTCCAGAAAACCGATATGGCCTCCGCACGAAGTCAGAACCAAAGCAACGTTTGCATTTTGTTTGGCAGTTTCTACTGGTATAGCTAAAAGGGTGGGAAAAATGTTTTAAGTCCTTAACCTTCTATGAAATGCCAGCCATTGAATAATTTCTCTTAAACATTTCTCACATTATGTATGAATAAATAGGCACAACATTAATATATGCTTAAATGTCTTACAGGGTTTGAAACCACAGCTGTATTAAAAGTAATTTTTCTCTTCATTATTAACTTACCTTACCCCTGAGGTTTTGGTTTGTTTGGTTTCTTGTTTGTTTGTTTTTTGTTTTTTGTTTTTTTTTCCTGGCTGCTGTAAAAGATTCAGCTTCTGTCAAATCTGTCTTTCACTCACACTGATGGAACAGCACCCATGTTAATGCATACTTAGGATTTGCTATAAATAGTGTAAGTAAAAGGACAATCAGCCCTCTAATTTTAAACTGTTATTGCAATATTCAGCTTTAGAAAAGCTGAGGAACTGGGACCTCAATTGCAATTGTATGAGACTCCAGGCACAGAATCTTTAATGTCAGGGTTGGTCTGTAAGATAAGATTTGGTCTGTAAGACATCCCATCAGCTAATATAAAAGATTATCATCTGGTTATAATAAAAGATTATATCTGGTCTGCCATATGTTTACACCTGCATGTTTAGAGCACACCATGCAAACACACTGGGGGACAGTCCTGCCCTGAGTAGCCCATAATCTAAGACACAAGGTAAACAGAGGAAGAGGAAGGGGCAAACAACTGTACAAGGACACAGAAAGCTGCTCTGTGCCCTCAGGAGATTAGTGCTTCTCTACTGAACAGTGACTGCTAGAAATTATTTTGAAATGTAGATTATTAGACTGGATAGTATAAGGATTTTTCTTTTGCTGGGTTAGTTTTCCTGATCTGATTAGCACCCTAATCCTGTTCCCCATGTTAATGCCAACATCTGAACACAGCCACAGTCAGATGGAGCCTTCAGTGAGCTGGCCATTTCAGCAATCGCCGACAATTAGCCTAAAGTCCATCAGTGAATGACACCTGAGATATGCATTGATCTGGAAATGTGTAGGAGGAAGGCTTCGGTGCCTCCTCTTTTGACTCTGCCACACATAGATGTGTGGCTTAATCAGTGTCACCACTTGGGCAGTTCCCTTTGTGAAGGAATATTGAAGTCAGTTAGCACAGACTGACACCAGAGAAAGCATATGACTTTACAGAGGGTACTTGGTGCAGTGGGGTGACTGTTATTATTTGAACTGGTTGACACAGCAGTGGAGCTTTATAGCATGACTGCAAACACCATAGATCTATAAAAATTAAGTTATTTAAGCAGATTCCTCTGGAGTTTAGGTATGCTAAACAGACATCTGAATGAGCAGAAATCTCAGCACATTTCAGTAAAGAATGCCTTTCAAAGTTCCAGTTTTCATGTAAGAAACCTTATGAAATGGAAAAAAAATAAAAATCATACAGATTTTTGATTTTTCAGGATTGACAAAAAAAGCAGCAGCAAAAGAAGAATGCTTTGTCCAAAGAAGGGAGTAGCAGCAGTTTCACTGTGTCTAAAAAAGTTTATGACAAGAAAATAAAGCTGATTTTAAGTCATAAACTGCTCAGCTAAAAATGCCTTTTCACTACAACACTAAGCAGCAAGTCCTTCACAAGATTTATATTACTTCCTCATTTACTTTAAAGTATTTTTGAATCAGATTCAATTATGGGGGTGTTCAGTCGTTCACATCCTTTCTGACTGCACTTTCTTCAGAGACACCTTCCACTCATTCCTATTTCTAGGAGTCTTTTCCTTTAGCCCTTTATACATTTGCTATCTCAAAGGCCATTATCCTTGAATAGTCCCTCTCTCTGCATATTACTGCCTTCTTCATAGATGTGCTCTTTACTTTCATTTGGATGCTGGCAAACTCATAGCTGTGTGCTTGAGATGCCAGTTTGCCTTCATTTTCAGCAACTAGAGTAAGAGCCCTTTGCTTAGCCAAAAAAGGACCCCCATCCAGAGTAAGTCACAGGAGAACTTGAGTGCAATGACTGAAATGAACAGCTGTGCAACTTAAAATAGATCAGGGCAGAAGCACTGGACCTGTGGAGCGAGGGGAGCGATCTGTGCCTCAGAGGTCCCTACCCGCAGTGCCTGGAACGACATGCTCTGCTCCACTCCAGGGCCTCAGCACGGATGCAAAACCAACTGCCTGCAGAGCTGGGTTAGTGTCTGTTGTCAAGATGTGTTACAAGCTCCCTGCCCATAACATGATGTACCTGACCGTGCCCTGGGGGAGCATGGACTGAGCTCCAGAGAGCAAGGGGGGCTCTCTTGCCAAATACGTGAGGGTCT
This sequence comes from Chamaea fasciata, assembly GCF_029207755.1. Taxonomy (NCBI): domain Eukaryota; kingdom Metazoa; phylum Chordata; class Aves; order Passeriformes; family Sylviidae; genus Chamaea; species Chamaea fasciata. The sequence continues at coordinate 48,032,183 of NW_027094086.1, read as the reverse complement.
TTGCTGCTCAGTGCTATCCATTTCTTCCATTCTTTCCCTCCTTTCAAAATTCCAGGCATCTAAGTAGTTTGTAGCTTCCAGCATTTACTAAGAGATTCTGATTCTTTACTAGGATGAAGAAACTTCTTCCTGTTTCTTCAAGAAGTCCTTGGCTATTCCTTTGTTCAGTTGGAAAACTGAAAAAACTGTATGCAGGATCTGGGCCTTTTAAAGCAGTAGAGAGGCCAGACTAAAAAGCCAATGATGTAAAAGCCTAGACTGGGGAATAGCACATGCTGAGAACATGAGATGCAGAAAACAATAGGTTATTTCTTGCAATCCAACACATGCATCATTTTCAGACTCAGCACGCGCTTGTCTGGAGTTTTGCCTGGGTTAATCTGCTCAGCAATCTCTGATCTGCCTCTCTTGGATTCTGTGGAGGAGCACATTGCCATGTACAAAGAGAGTGGCTGCGATTCCTGTCAGCTTCTGCCGACTGCATAGAAATTTGCCACTTATCTGTACCAAGCCATCTGCTCTTCTTCCCTCCAGTAGCCTGTGGTCCATGTTAAACAGAATCCCAGAAGAGAAGTGGGGATCAGAACCAAACCCCATGCCCGCTTCAGCCAGTGAATCACTTTCCACACCCATTCTGCAGCTGTCTGCCTGGTCAGTGAGGGGACTAATAAACAGGCTTCTGTGCAAGGGTATGGGAGGGAATATGTGAGGAGAGACAGATTTGACCTCCAAGTATCAGAGGTAGGCATGAGAACTCCATCAGTCCTAATGGATTCAGGATCAACTGCTAAGTAGCCTGAACATACCTCTTCACTAGCTAAAACATCCAAAAACATGACAGCCATTCAATGTGGCAGACTAGTGTCCATGTATAGGGAGAATGTCCCTTCCTGATAAGAAACTGCTGTACTGGGGATTAAAAGGGAGATCCTAATAAATGTCTCCTCTACTGTGCCAACCCAGCTGGGGAAGCCCTTGCAGGCCAGTCTCACCATGACCTCTGCATGCCTGTCATTAAGAGGTTGCCAGTATAATCCTAGCTCCCAAATGAGTTTACTGGTGGTCATTCATTCCCAAACTGGTTGGCAATACTGAAGTGGATGCCATGTGCTGCCTGCCTCCACACAGCTACAGTGGCTCTCCTAGAAGCCTACCAGTCCTGTACTAGGATGCTGATTATTTTCCAGGCCTGGTAAGGTGCAAGCCACAAGCAGGTCTTTATAAATGTCATCTTCCCTATCCTGAAATTCCCTCTATTTGTCCATGTAACTCCTCCCCAGCAGAGTTTCTTGCTGTGGAGGTTCTTGGAAGAGAATTGAGTATATTGTGTTGCTCTTCAGTGCCAAAATGCAAATGATGCTTGGCAGTGGTGTGGTACTTTTCCTCAAGGCTGTTCCTAGGGACTGTTAGCCATCCAATAAATAAAACCACAATGCAGTGTGGTTTTAAATAAAACCACAATTTTGCAAAGTAAAGGGCAGATGAATGGAGCACTGGATGTATGCATTCCAGGAGATAGGATGGCATGCCAATAGATACCACTGTTCATTTTTGTCCACATGTAACCTTGTACTTAAATTCCTTTTGGCCAAAATCTGTAATGCTGTTTGATCCAGCAAACACAGACCTGTGATTTGTGATCGCAGAACCACAGTGTAAATACTTGTATGCAGAATTACGTCATTCAAAACCCATTCATTGTACATTTTTTGCCAAAAGGAAGTTATTATTTTCTTAATGAACAAAAGAAAAAACATATAAGTCACTGCTGTCAGACATTCCATTTTTTGCTTGATTTCTCTCTGTTCCTTAAACTTTTAACCTAACTATTATCTGTCTGGCCATTCCTTGGCCATTTGGTCTCTACTGACAACTTCATTCAACTGTGCTCTTTCACATAACAGGATGAAAAGTAACATCTAAGAGCAATTATTCCAAGTTTGAATTCAGGGGGACACAAAAGCTTCAGAGAGTTCAATAAAATATATAACTGTGCTTCAGACATGCACTTATTTGTGGATCAGGAAGGAGCTGGCATGGTACCTAGCTCCAAGGGCAGGCTTCCAGCTTGGGCATAATGCTCATCAGCAGCAATTAGCTAAGCATTAGTATAGTGAAATTTAAGTCAGATGCCTAATACACTGCTTAAAGTCTCTTTAGAGAAACATGCCACGTCAGATGAAAAGTTAAAGGTGACAGTGATAATGAATGCTATCACTCCATCTTCCTGATTTATTTTTCACATTTACAAAATCCAAGGGTTTGACTTGGCTTTATTACGTATTTCCTGCAGCAGTGGCTTGTTTAAATTAGTTATGGTGAGAGAAGTGTCATGCAGTGAAGAAATCATTTGTTTTCATTAGTCAGTATTATGCAATATAAGAATTGCATTCCAGAATTAAACTACAGATACATCAGCTGCCAAGCTCTGTGAACTTTAAACAGCAACATTAAGGAAGGACTACAAATTGATTGCTTCTTCATAATACTGGATTGAGATCAAATGGCATATTTTCACAATATATTTAAAAATAACTGCTAGGAAGTACAAAGCGTACCAAAAAGCACAGAAGAAATGATCAGGTACTAACAAGGCAGCATCTGCACTTTTTAAGGGCAGGGAAGTGTCTCTTTAGGTCTACATTATGTAGTGACAAAGCAGACTTCGTTTTGTACCCCTCAAGCTCTGTTACTGGAAGATAGATGTCCCTGGCTTTATGGAAACTAAACACAAAGGAATTCTGGCCCAGCTTTCTCCCTGATGAGTTTTCTAGGCCGGTTTCCCAGCTCTTGGAAACTACAGCTACCTACAACAGAATTGGAAGGTAGCTTAAAAGCTGGTAGGTATTACTGAGAGAGATGAGGCATGAAATAACCAGTCTCCAAAGTCAATAAAAGGCTGGGGTTTGGATGAGTATGAATTTTGTGGCTTTGAATCCATGATACAGTTATGAGTGGAAACTGCCTGTAGTACCACAGGCTTCTATGTGTCCACACATAGAAGCTTTTAAGTAAGAAAAAAAAAGCCAGTTGCCAGAATAAAGTCACCTCCAAGAGTAGGACCAGCCCTTTATATTTGCTAACATAAAACAGCTCACAGAAGATGTAAAGATGTCAAGATGAATGAACTCCAGTAACTAATGGCAGCAGACATTAATCCCAGGCTGCTAATCAGGGTGCTCTGTGTTTCCTGCCAGCACAACAATTCCCACTGAGGGTGCACAGCACAAATGGGAAAGGAGCTAAGGATAGACAGATACAAAAGAGTTGTGCTATTAGCTGGAAATCAGCATTGTCCTGGTGGCCCTTTCTGAGGTAAACTTGTCTGCAAAAGTACAAGAGTTTACAGCTAACAGCATTAACTCTGTGAGCAAGGAATAAATGAATGCCTAACCACCCAAATATCTTTATGGAGAAAGGCTGGTTACAGTCAGAGTTTTAAGAGAAGATGGACAGTCATTACAATAGACTCTTAGCACTTCTTGTTTCGGAAGCACTGGTGTTCTACCTCACACCCCTCTACACTTCAAGACTTCTGAGGCATGCTCACAATAGTTTAGATACCTAATTTTACACAACCACCCCCCCCCCCCCCACTGTTCACCAAGACTTGTGTTACTTTTACAAAACAGGTTCAAGGATTGAGAGATCTACTACAGCTGTACTCTAGGGGACTCAAACTTTGAGTACTCAAACTATGCATCACGGAACTGCTGGGGCTGTGTGAGACCTCTTGAGATCATCTAGTCCAACCCCCTGCTGAAGCAGGGTTACCAACAGCAGGTTTTCCACGGCTCTGTCCAGTAAGGTTGTGAGTATTTCAATAGATGAAGACCACACAAACTATGCCAGCATTTGACCACTCTCACAGTAAAAAAAGTGTTTTCTTTTGTTCAGATTGAATGTCATAGGGTCAGATAAATAGCTGTCTCTTGAGAGCTAGAGGTAAAAAGAGGATGGAGTATCTGCACTAACTTTCATCTAAGCAACAAATGTCCCAGTCCCAGTCATAATGGGCTGGGAAAGGCTAACAAATCTTTCAGGGACTGAGGCACACTGACTGTGGTCACTATGCAAAATAGGTAGACCCTACCACAGTTATTACTTAACTTTAGACAGAAACCACAAATTAAGCTAGTGCTAAACAAAGAGGCGAAGCCATTGTTCCCTCTCTCAGATACTCTGTGAAAGAAACATGACACAGCAGATGACCTCCCTAGAGTACTATGGGGAAAGTCATCTCCAGGGTCCAAAGACTCATAAAAATTATCTTCAGAATTACTAGCCAGATTTTATACTTGGACATAGATTTTAGGGTCACAGCCCATCCATTCTCATTTTCAGACCATTATAAGCTTATAAGAGAACAAACAACTCTCTGATTTCAAGGGAAAAAAATCCCACAGAGGCTAATAAATACAAAAGAACTAACTCTGTTTCAGAAAGCCTTTGACCTGCCAATTTGTCTACTACAATATTGCTATGTTTACTCAGAACTTATTTTTTTTTAAGCCTCTGTCTTGGCCAATGTAAGGGATAGGTAATTTGGCTAATGTAGAGTCACCATTTTTTCCCCTCATATTTGGTGTCTGTCACCTCTTTACATTGTTCGTGCAAAGCATGGATGCTTTTTGTTCTAGAGAAGAAGAAATCAGACTTTTTCCAGTGCACTGTACTGGAGTGGCCCTTTTCATGTCACATTTGTCTCTAACTGGTCTTTGAACTATAAATAGTAATATGTGTGCATGTTTCTGTATGTGTTGTACATCTGCACACAGATAAACAGTACAGACAGACTCTCTTCCAATTCTTTAATTTCTGCTTGTTGTTCTGATCTGTTTGCCTGTTCACTTTGGTTTCATGACTCATTCTGCAAGAAGCTCACTTCACTTGTGGTGGCAGAAGAAGACTTCCCTGAAATAAATCAGTTGTATAAACTACATTTTTAAAGGTGCCAGGTGCCCATTGCTGATGACAGTTGGCTCAACCAGCCGTTCATTTTAGTGGTTTTCCTCTACATTAGCTTTTGTTCACCTTCTCTTCTCAGAAGCTATAACCAATACACAGACCACACGAACAAGCATATACTTTCAGAATAGTTAGCAACAGGGTTTTGATCTTTAGAGGAAAAGCAAAATGTTCATAATGATCATGTGTTTGGCATGAAATGGGAAATGGAAAATGGAGTTTTCAGCCTGATATTTAGCTGATATTGATGCTTCTTATTAATTTCAACATGCCTCTTTCTAGGAGCTCATCTTCTGTGTCTTTCTTCCCTTACCCTAGATTTTGGCCTACATGATTAGATGTAACTAATCTAACTTAGTTGGGTTTTTTTACTTTTAATTTACAGGTACTGGAGGTGACACTGAGATCAGCAGATGAGGATTTCATGTCATCTCAAACATAAGCAACTCCCAGACATTCTTTGTAGGAACTTAAAGAATGACAATTTAAAAACCACCTGTTTCCACTTTGAATTCTGAATGTCTACATCCAGACATCAGAATCCAAGCCCCTTTTTTATGGGTTCTCTTCATACTTGGTGAACAGAAACAGGTGCTTCTGGGAGGGCATTACATCTTGTACCTTCCTTACATTGAGATAATTCACACCCCAAATGTGCCTATTTCTTTCTTTTGACTATAAAGACTTCACTAATGCCTAATGAGGTCACCCCATATATTTCTGCATTCTGTAATAATCAAGTCTCTCCATCATCACCTGTTTTATATGTGTTTAAATTTAACTGCAAGACTGAGCCCTCTGTGGAAGTTTTGATCCTATGTGCAAGTAACATTTAAGTACACGTCTACACATAGGTCTGAGTTTATTCTCAAACCTATGTAGTTTGTCTTAATGACTGCATATACAGATAAATATGTTTTAAAAAGCTTAAACTTACCATGAGCTGGTGAGAAAACATCATCCACAGAGTTTAGACATAACACTGGAATTCCTACTGACTTCAGCTTGCCACATGGGCTAGCATCTTCATAGTAATCATCAATCGAACGGTAGCCAAACATGACTGAAGTGAATTGCTTATCAAATTCTCTAACAGTTCTAGCCTGAAGTACAGAATTCAAATAGGGAACTATGTCAGCATTTGGAAAACAGCACCCAGCTCAAGCAGAAGTAACATTTTCACGTACCTTCATCACAAGATCCATATCAAATAATTTCTCCAACATTTGTCGATGCCTAAAAAGAAGGATAGAAAAACTGGAGGGTTTCTTTTTTATGTAAACAAATGTAGAAGTTCTCTGCTTTACAGATACATTTATAGAAGTAAGTGTCTAACATGATTGTTTTTAATTTTCTGTCATATTAAAAAACTGTCTGGAATCTAGGAGCAGAATAATTGTTCATCCATATGTAGGTACATCCAGCAATATGGTAAAAATCTGCATAAACCATGAGAAAGATGCCAAAGATAAGAGAACTTAATATTTGGGAATACAAAATACACCCTGATTTTATAAAGCCAATGATGAACTAGGCCTTTCTGTGCTTTTGCAGTCAACACCAACTTAAAATAATTATTACATATGCAAATCTACTCAAAGTCAATATGTGGAAGTCTAAAAATTTTCAAAGTCCATTTACTTCATCCATAGATACACAAGGACATTGGGCTTGTTGTGAGTCCCTTGAGCAGCATATAAATTTAGTCACATTGATGACAAACTTTCTTGAAAATATCCTTTTGATTTCAAAATGTACCAAATAATGCACAAAGAATAACTAGAGTTGTTACAGCATTAATTTTGCCAATATTTTTATACCTGCTGTCGATCTCATGTTAAAATCCTTCCACCTTGCTACATAGTTTAGAAGGCAACTCACCTGCTGATAGAGGATTGTAGACAAGTGGTCAAGTAATAGTTGAAAAGAAGCCAGTTTAGTGGCTTCTCCAGAGATTCTACAGATTCAAAAACATTCCAACCCGCAGAGAAAATTGCAGCTGCCATTAAAGGAGTGTCTCTGCCAGTTTTGCCCAGGTAATTTAAAAGAAGCATGCTACAAATGAAAAACAGAAACATACATACTATCAAACTGTTTGCTTCAATTTAGAGGAAATGTAACAGTCAGCCATGTTTTTGTCTGTTTTTCAATAGTTTCTCCTGTGAGTCCTACAGTTGTGCCTAGTACACCTAGAAGGTAGTCACATAATCAACATATGACTCATGAAGTTTACTTTCTCTACTATCAGAGAGGAACAGGGTGCACTGTGTAGGGTGTGAGTAGGAGTGCATTTAGAAATAGAGATGTACTAGTCTAACTTAAATCACTAAAAGGAGGGGAGGGAAAGTCAAATGATTCTTACTCATGGAACAAGTATTCCCAAATGTTAGTAACTTTTACCATCTCAGAAGCTCTTGGTCTTCCTGATGTGATAAATCTGATCAGTGTGCCTGACAAATGCAACCTGCCCCTGGTACACCTGCCTCACTATGAAGAAGTCTTTTGAGATTAAGGTAGTGCCATTACCTCACCTCACACATATGGAAGAACATAGCCCTTCTTTAACACAAAGTATGTGAAGAATGAAGTCTTGGATAATGAATAAAACTAGAGAAACAAAATTATGACCCAAATAGCTCAGGTCTTCTCTTTCTGACCAATTGCAACTTACAGTCTCTACTGCTAATGTACACTTGAGTAGAAAATTTGGGGAGTTCACAAGTATCTACCCTTCAAATGTAGAAAAAATAAAACAGCAGGAAGAGAATAAAATAAAAATACTGACGGAAAAGCTCTAAGTCTTACTTTACTGCCTGAGACCATAAAGTTTTCAAGAAGCATTTTAATACCAAGTCTTCAACACAAACCACTACAGTTAATTAGTAACATTAAGATAGCTCCCTGAAATGCCACATTCTGTACCTTGGATCATCTACTGTACTTCAGGAGACAGTAACCTTTGGCAAAGACATTATGAACCAGCCTTCTATCACAGAGACTTTATCCCTCTGCACTATCTACCACATCTTAGGACAGCAGTCCAATAAACCAACCAAAACAGGAGTTGCAGTAGCAGAAGAAGCACTTTTCTAATGGAATTCACATAGTATATGTGGTAGAGAGAAGGCTTAGGAATCTTTGTGTTACAAAATAAAGTCCCTGTCCACAATAATACCTACTGAAGGTAGTGGAACAGGTGGTCTTTCACTTACATTTATATATGTCTGTGAAGTGAATATCTATTTTAATTCTTAACTGGGGAAAATCTGTCTTATATAGATTATCTGACTATTGAGAAAATTCTGGAAAGCAATAGATGATAAAAAACTTCTGTAAGATTAAGACAAGTGGATGAGTTTTGCAGTATGTCCCTGGTGAGATTTTTGCTCCTGCTTAATTTTAAACATGCAATGCTCCAATTAATTTTGAAGCATGGAAACAGTTCTCATGTAGATGATTAGAGACTATTGCAGTGTTCTGTACAATTAAACATATGTTTTCTGGTTTTGGTTCAGGATTTTAAAAACATATTGGAGGGGGAAGGTGGAACACCTTGCCTAAAATTGCCCATTGGTGCTGGTGACATGTAAGCCAGGTACACAACACACATTCCCTGTGCCATTGTAACAGACTTTGCCAGTATTTTGGATACCGTAAGTAGGTTAAGCCAAAGACAGAAATGACACTAAGGGCTGATGTGGCCTTTTGTACCAGTCACAGAACTGCCAGCTTCTACCACATCTTCAGCCCTTCATAACTGCCAGGCACAGGGAACTGTAGCCATCCCAGCATCAACTGCCACAGCAAGGCACAAGCAGGCCAGATTTCTGGAGAGTATTGAGGTCAATATTTTGATATCAGGGAACTGTAGCCATCCCAGCATCAACTGCCACAGCAAGGCACAAGCAGGCCAGATTTCTGGAGAGTATTGAGGTCAATATTTTGATATAAAATCAAGGATCTAAATAGGAAAAATATTCTATGGATCTGCTATTCAAATGTAAGGAAGAACTGGTCAGGTAGAGAAGATACAGAACAGTTTTGGCCACTGAGATTATTTGATGGTGGATTTTTAAGATGAAAAGCAAGTGGGTAAGGTAAGCAGCAGAATTACAATACTGGAGAGAGTTGGCTTGATCTGATTGGCAAGATCTCACATTAGATGGCCCTGATAAGCAAAGGGGACTTAAAGGATAAGCAAACATAAAGCGAAAGTGTGATACATTCTGATATGCAGGATGCTGAGCAAGTGGCAGAAGATCACATGGAGGAAAAAAACCCTTCTGACCAATTTCAAGGTAGAAGAGGGGCGGGTCTGCCTGGGAGAAACAGTCATTGCCCAAGCATGCAGGGATGCAGTTAGGAAAACTGAAGTTCAGCTGGAGTTGGAACAAGCAAGGGATGTGGAAGACAACAGGAGAAAGGTTTCTGCAGCAAGAAAGGCTTCTGTAAGTCTTTTGGTACAGAAAGAAGACTCAGAAAAAAACAACCTTAGAATATACAACATTCTCTTCTTTCCCCTCATCAGTGAAGCCAGTCATCTCTTCATAGAATGTAATCGGATCACCTGGGCATGTTTTGATGAGAACAGTCACCACTATTCCCCATATGCCTGGAAGTAGCTCCCAGAGGATCTTTCCAAAGAACTGAAATTAGGCTGACCAGCCTTTTCCCCTCCTGGGACCATTATTCAACAGAATAAGGAACCTAGTGACTAAAGATTTGCAAAAAAGCAGAGAATACCTGTATGGAACAAACATGTATTTATCTCAAAGCTCCTAAAAGTCATTGATAGATTAATGTCAATATATAGTAATATATATTAATATCAATATCAATATATATGGGCTGTATCTGCCCATCCCCCACAAAATTTATCAGAGAAAAGGGAAATGTCAAGAAGTTACGACTGTGTCTGCAGTATTCCTAAGGAAAATTCTTATCTGCTATGGTTATTGTTAAATAATAATTGTAGCAGATGAGGAGGCTGCTGGAATATTTCTGCTAGCTTCTAGCAGTGATTTTTTTTTTCCCTAAGAAACTGTGCTATCATTGTCTGTTCTCACTGTGCTTTCTTGGAGAGGAGCCAGGACACAGCAAGTCTTAATACCACATGCTCTACCAATCCATACCGGTTTGAACAACAATACTACTTCTTGCTTCTGAGCCAAACAGAGCAGATATCCACACCTCTTCCAGCCTAACCTACCCACACACTGCAGAACACAAACAGAGTGAAGACAAATCTTCCTGGCAGAGGCTGCTATGGAACATGGTGTATTAGCTCAAGATCCTATTTTATATCCCTCTGTTCCAAAGACAGCCTCCATAGTTAACAAAGACTGTATTGCCTACCTGTTTGGCTGTCAATCTGCCTGTCACTGTTCCTTTCTCCAACCCCCTCCCCCCAATTTTTAAATTTAACCAATTTCAACCATCTCTGACACAGAGGTAAAAGCCTCAAAGATATGAAGTTTCTAAAAGCCTTCTGCATATTAACTGTTGGAGAGAAACCCAACTTGCTTGCAGTTCAGTAAGTAATGCAAGTATTCCAGAGTAATAATTTACAATCAGGCCACACCAGTCTTATGATCACAGTTAAGCTGAGACTTGTGTTACACAACCTTACCCTCCCATGGAAACACCTGCTGCCATGAATGGAGCTGAGGGGTGCAAGCTGTGCACATGATGAATAACAGCCTCTAAATCCTCTGTGTTAGCTGCACAGTAAGTCCTTGGTGTCTGTAAGGAGTCAAGAGGGAAAAAATGCCATCATAAGCTTTTGTATTACCCTTTAAGGACAAAGCAAACTGAACAGTGGATCATTATATAAGATGATAAATTTAGCATTTATTGTGAAGTTTCACTAAATGGCAAATATAAATCCAGAGCGTTTCACAAGGAGGTGAAGGAAGGAGTTAAATTTGTTATCATTACAAAATAAAAGAGGTGACAGGTATGTTCAGTATCTGCAACCTCCAGGTCATTAGACAAAATCTGAACAGAGAACAACATGCTAAACTAGACAGAACTAGATCAGAACTAGATAGATACTAATATTTTTAAAATCCTCCAAGGAAATGGAAACAATATAAAGGCCATGGTTTGCAGAAAAGGAAGTTATAACAACAATTTTACTATATTCACCTACATTCAAATGCAAAACAAAGCATTAGATTTCAAGTTCTGTCAGCATTTGAAAACTAACCTGTATTTAGATTCTACATAGAACACAACCAAATAAACAGATAAATAAATTCCCCAGGGTGGTTTACCTAATTTAATAAAGTATTCTATTATCGAAAGCAGTGAAACATATATTATCCATTCCTTATCCATCATTGGTGTCTCTTTAAATCCTGAATCGAGACTTGGAATGACTTCTCCTGGCATCAGATTGGGTAACCCCTTGGGTAAGATTTGGTTAACTTCTCTGCTGTTGAAGGATAAGCACAACTTTTGAGCCTCCCCTGCACAGACACCCAGAACAGGCCACATAGTCCAACCTGAGGGACTATCTGGAGCAGTATGAGGGAGACAACACCATTTAGGCACCATAGGAACCACAGTAACATAAGTTTTTTTCTAATGCTCTTGTCCATATCTCACCTACAGAGAAATAAAGTTTTTAACTTTAGAGTTGCTCTAAACTCTAAAGTTTTTAACTTTAAAGTTTAACTTTAGAGTTGCTCCTAACATGCTCGTGACCTGGACTAAGCTATAGGACTGAACTGCCAAAATTCAGCGAAATATTGAAACTAAATATAAAAATACATAACTATGAGTTAATGAAACTTTTCTGTTGCCTGAAGCAACGATGGATTTCAAGGGTGTTTCTTTTTAAATTGCTTTCAGTTAAACTGCCTGGCGATTTGTGGGTGATTTAAACAACATTAAACTAATCACTTAAAACACATTTAACAAGAATATTGAAATGTTGACGTCAAAGATTTAGAAATGGAAAGAAAAGCTAAATCTAGATAATTAAACCTGAAGACATTTTTAATTTCCATTTATGTTGCATTTCCATTTCTCATCCACATGAATCACTCTGCATTGTTTCACATCATATTAATTATAATCGGTGTGAATGTGTTTTATTTTAATTAAATTGTCAACTTTACAAGGAAAAATAAATTATTTTTGGTAACTAGGATCTAATGCATTCTAAGTGAAAGTGTATTTGATTAAAGTTTATAAAACTAGACATCTATCTTCCATTTTAAATTCAGTTAATTTCAGACAGTTTAATGTTTAGCCATCTATGCTTTGTATGAAGATATTTTCAAACACCATCTTAGCTTACAGTGGCTGAGGTCAATATAATACTTGGTTATTCTGGAGCAATAATTCACAATAGCTTTCAATAATCAATGAGAACAGTATTCTTTAAATAACTATTACTTGTTGTAAATTTGAATCTATCTTTAAAGTGACTAGCAAAAGAACTGCTTACATAACTAATTTGTACTGTGGTGTTTAACTCTGCTTCAGACTCATTAAGTAGGGATTTTATACGAAAATGTTGAAACCTCTTTGCAGAAAATGTGATAATTTCAGCTGGTTTGCTGCACCACAAGAACTTATAAATCTTAAAGATGTAAATCCGATTACAGTAAAATACACACAATGTATCTGAACAAGGGATCTTTTCTCTAAATGATTCAGAAATTCATCAATAAGGACTTTGTGTGTCACAAAACTGCTTTGTAGATCCATCTCCAGAAGTATGCAGAAAACTACTCTTAACATGGCAATATTTGCATTGAAATGCTTTATCTGATTATGGGAAAACATTCTGAGCTTTTTAAAGTTTGAAACCAGGGGATTAAAAAAATGCAAAACAATACCGAGTATTATGCACATTCATTCCAGCTGCAGAACTGTCAACAGAAGGCATATGAAAAAACAAAGCTTATTCAGCAATATTTCATCATGGCTTGTCCCTAGCTGCAGAAAACGTTTAGCTTTGAGATTTTTTAACCTGAGGAATGGCCAGTTATTCTTAAGCAAATATGATATGTTTGTCCCAAAAAAATGTCCTCTGTAGCTGAGTTTGTGTTATGGTTGCAGAGAAAAATATGAGTAAACATTTAACTTTCAGGATACAGATATCCATATAAAGCTAGTTCATTAATTCACTAACAAGTAGTATGGATCAATTTTAATGGCACACCTTTTTAACCATATCAAAAATATATTTTAAACTGGGAAAGAAATTACATATTTAGATACGTATGTTAAATCAATGGGAGAAAATCGCAATGATTGAGCAGAGAGGCGCACATTTTAATTACTGCACTATTTTTGGAAAGAAAATGTAAGGATTGTTCATTGTAATGTTACAGATATTAATAACTGAATAATTTCCTAAAGTGAAATGTTCAGAAAAAAGTTGTGAGTTGACCCTTTAGGGTTTCAAAATAAAAAAAAATTATTATTTGCACATGATAGATCTACCAGATGGCTGAGTTCTCTGCATTTACAACCCATGCTCTGACTTTGTCTCATTTAAATCCAACTGTACAAATAGGCACAAATGATTTCATAATTACCACTTATAAATGAGAGATATTTATCATAGAAGTCATCCTTACCAAAAGCTCCTCGCCAGCAATTCCCCGATTGTTAAAAACCACACATCTAAAAATTGAGACAGTAAATTCAATTGTGCACGTTGTTAATTTCACCAAAAGAGATAAGCACACAAAAAAATGAAAATGCATTAAAAAAAATGAGCCACTTCTATGAATAAGTTCAGCACACAAATATTTACAGACCTACAGATCCTAGAGGCTGACCTTTGGTAGAACAAGCTTTCTGCTAAAATGGAGTTCAGTGAGGTCAGTGGGACTGTCAGAGCTGTGATCTGTCAAGGTCAGATCGCAGGGTGAGAACCCCAAGGTTTAGCTGAAGGTGGTCCAGACATGTCCTGCCTGCACTCTGCCATGAGCTCTGCCAGTGCAGGGCCCAGCCTAAAGCTGTGCTCTGAAAAAAGAACGTCAGAGATCTGTGTGTAGACACCCCTCAAAGCTACATAATTCTATTAAATCGGAAGAAATGAGCCAAGTCAAAATGATAATGACAGCTGGATCTAAGTTGCAGGTTCTTGGGAATGTTTTTTGTTTGTTTGCTTGTTGTTTTTTTTTTAAATCTGGTAGGGCAGAAGTTTTTGGTCTCGGTTGGTGGCAATCTCTGAATCTTCTGGCAGTATTACCCTGATTTACAAATCCATACTTTCTCAATAAATACTATTTTTCTATTACTCTTCTGCCATCTCACTGAAATAGATTTATTAAATAATATACAGAGTTAGATGGGTTACAGGCATGAAAAATTCTTATTTTGCTATTTTTCTCAAATGTTGCTATTTAAAAACAAAATTATAGCATTCTCTCAAAATCTGACCTAAAGCTCTATTTTTAATGTTCTACCTTCTTCCCTTAGGGGTTGAAATGCAGATATAACTTCCAGGAATACTTTAAAAACTAACAGTAACAAGTTGTTACTATGTAAGATATATATTTTATATATATAATTAAGAAAGAGCCAAATGTAGATAAAAACTAATATATACATATTTGAAGAACTTACTGGAGTCAGCACCAGAAGCCAGTCTGCAAAGACAAAATCTAATATTCCAAATACAGATCCTGGAGCAATGACAACTTATTTTAAAGCGCAGCAGCAGCAATATGGTTACATAAACGAGTCTACTCATCTACTAATCCACTTACGTTACCCAACTCTGACCAGAAGCCTCCAGAATGAAACTAAATTACACAGTGACAATGAAGAGGTGACAGACCCCCTCAAACACCATCAGTAGCAGTAGGCTAGCTCTCCTTTCTGCACCCAGGAATTTGAGGCTGCTGAATCAAGCAGTTTTGGCATTCAGAAGCTGAACTCCTCCAAGGCCTACTGCCAGCAACCCATCCAGACACAAGCTCTGGAGCTGAATACAAACCCTTTCTAGAAAGTGTAATGGTTAATACCTAATATATTATAATAACTTAAGAAGCAGCAGCAAAGCCCTATGCAGCCTCAGCTGGCTTCCATTGCAATCTCTGGGGCACATCTGTAGATATTAAAACAGCCCTTCCAAATGTACTGCCTGTTATATAATTCCACTGTGATTATTATTACTAATAACACTTTCTTACATAAACTACTGTATTCAGATCTCATTTGCCTCAGGAAAGCATCTGATACACATACATACTGATATTGGATTCTACCAGAAGCAGCCAAAGGAACAGCAATGAAAAACAACAGTACCTGTATCCCAGTGTTTCACTTTGATGGATCATATGAAGAATGTAGGATTCCTTGCTTGTTCCTGTCAGGCCAGGCAACAACAGGACAGTGGGTCTTGTGCTGGCATCCGGGTAATATGAGCTGTCATTATTATCAAACCAATCCAACGAAATCTGTCCTCCATCTGCTGTTTTAATGAGCTCACTGAAAGGTACATTTTAAGATAGTATCGATTAGATTGAAAAATACATACACACTTGCAGTTTACAAATTACCAGGTATGAATTCTGCATTTTTCATTATGTCTTAATCCTCAAAGTGCCACCTGACTAGGCATGTCTGCATTCAGAAAGAGTTACACCTACAGCTGACAAGAGTTAGAACAGTCAATTTGCAGAGTAATTGCTGTTCAGTAAATGAAGACAGTAAATGAAGACATGCCCTTTCATAAATTGCTGCTGATGTACTGGAAGCTTGTAACTAATGTGATTTTTGGCACTGCTTTGTGTTTGATACAGGCATTTTTGTGTACTGCAGATTTCCTTTGAATCATCTGAGAATCTTTTGATAGCATGCTGGGTAATGTGATAAACATTTATTGCATTTATTTTCCTCTTCATCCAAAGAAGCAGAGTGTATAATGGATTGTTATGTTTTAAACATGCAGAACACAGACACACACTACTGCATCTTTCACCCCATATCAAAACAGTGCTAGAAGGCACTCTTATAGCATACGTCTTAATAATGCAACAAATATTGTAATATCTCCAGAAGCTATGCATGCATTAAACAGTGACCAAAAAGTTTCGTTCTTTTTTTTAGAAACATACAAATCTTCCCACTTCCTGGAAATTTGAACAGTTAAAGTGCTACTTTACTTTCATAATTTAGAAAAGTAGTTACCCAAATGGAGACGAGATAGCCAAACATGTAGATAAAAGCTAGTATATACATATTTGATTGGTTCAAGGGAGTTGGTGTGGAAACTACCGAAATGTAAGCCTACCGTGCATTTTGATTTTTCTTTTGAAATTCTTGGTAGTGACTACTGCAGATTTTAAAGGTGACCAGCCTTGTCAGACTCATTAGCTCAGCTTTGCCCTTTTTCAGTAATGGGAAGTAGATGCAATGCTAGTGAGTACTGCCAACACAATCTAAAATGGTGCAAAATAAGCACTGCCCCATGGAACTATGTTTTTTCTCTCAAAACCCTTGAAATAAAAGTGTACAAGAAGGACTAAAAAAAGTGGACATGGCCATACCACTGAAATGTTTCCTAGTTACTAAAACTAAGGGAAGCTGCTAAATGCTAAATCTATTCTACCGTGCAAGCAGAGCTGAAACAACTTGTGTTGCATCCAGGTTCCGGCGCATAAAAGTCCTTCTCCTTAGGTCTTGTGCCAAATGCCTCATTTGCCAGACTAAGTCTCATTTCTGTGTGAAAGAGATCAGCTGAGGACAAAAAATAAATATAAGGGATTTTTTCCCTCTTAGAATTTAGGCATGAAAGAACACAACATAAACTCCACAGGTAAAAGTTACTCTGAAAATCCCAGAAGTTCTGTTTATTCAAAACAGGGCTGAATGTGGCCGTGCCATGATTAAGGTACAACACATTGGTTTAATGGACAGATACAGTGACTGCCTGACCTTTGCACAACTATGTAAACTACTCAAACACCAGAATATTTGATAAGCCAAGTAAATGTGCTGCCATACAGAGGGGCCTCAACAGGCTGTAGAAGTGGGTTGACAGGAACTTCATGAAGTTCAACGAGGGGAAGTGCAAAGTCCTGTGCCTGGGAAGGAACAACACCATGCACCAGTAGAGGCTGCCCATCTGGAAGACAGCTTGGCAGAAAAGGACCCGAGGGTCCTCCTGGTGGACACCATGAACACGAGCCAGTTATACGCCCTTACAGGAAAAATGGCCAAAAATCCAGAGACTGTGAAGGCTTAGGAGGAGCACAGCCAGCAGATTGAGGGAGATGATCCTCCCCACTATGGAGCACTGGTGAGGCCACACCTGGAGTGCTGAGTCCAGCTCTGGGCTCCCCAGTCCAAGGCAGACATGGACATACTGGAGAGAATCTAGCAAAGGGCTGCAAAGATGATGAACAAACTGGAGCCTATCTCCTGTGAGGAAAGGTTGGGAAGGCTGGGACTGCTCAGCCTGAAGAAGAGAAGGCTCAGGGAGAACTTAGCAATGTGCTTACATACCTGAAGGGAGGGTACAAAGAGGATGGAGCCAGGCCCCTTTCAGTGCTGCCCATTGTCACAACAAGAGGCAACGGGCCCAACCTGAAACATGGGAGGTTCCCTCTGAATACCAGGAAACACACTTTCAATGTGAGAGTGACCAAGCATTGGCACAATTTGCCCCGGGGTATTGTGCAGTCACCATCTTTATGGAAATCCAAAAGCTATTTTGACATGATCTGGGGCAACTGGCTCTGGGTGACCCTGCTTGAGCAGAGGAGATGGACTAGGTGACCTCCAGAGGTTTTTTATGACCTCATCCACTGCGTAATCCTGTAAACATATAACCACATCAGTTCCTATACTGTCACCTGTATTTCACTGGTACAAAACTCTCTGAGCTAAAATAGGGCCATTTGGGAACACTGACTTTTCAAATCTACTTCATATTGAACCCATTATAAAGAGAGTCCCAAGTCTATGACAAAGTTGAAAAGGTGGGCATAAAGCAAAAAAAAAAACCTAGGCACAAACTCATGGGTTTGACAGTGAGTATGACATCAAATCAATCACTTTCCAGAATAAAGGCACTTACTTCCTGTACTGTACTTGGGGTCTAGATGTGATAAAGGGGCGCAGGAGTGTCTGTACCCGACCTTCCCAGCACCAAATCGTGGGATAGTAAGTTTCTGTCACAACAGGGCAATATTCCTCGAGAAAGCGGCAGAAACGGTCATTGCTTGCCACCAGCTGGGGTTTCTAGGAAAAGAGACTACAGTCAGACATGGGCATTCTTATAAAACAAACTAAAAAACAAATAAAGAAATAAAGCTTATTTAAATCCTCTCTCAGTGAGCTAATTTCTTTCATATAATTATTTGCAATGCTTTTACCTTTCATGATACAGAGATAAGTAAATGAAAACCAAACAAAATGCCAAAATGCCCAAGAGAAAAGTGAAACCCATTAAGCATAATGGATTTCTTGCCTATTTCTAATAACATACTGATATAGCTCTACTTCTACCAGCATTGTATTTTCACTGTCAAATTAAATTCACACTGTTTCTTAGTAGGCAAGAAAGATTTTACAATGTCCATTTTCTTGGACCACACAAAAATGATATTTAATTCATGCATGCACTTTGACCGCAGTACCTTTTTTAACCTGGTAGGGACTTCTCCCATCTCATTCTACAGTACACAAGTGCATCGGTTCCTCCTCTCTAATAATGCTCTGCATACAGACAATTTGCATTCAGTTTCCGTTTGTATACCAATCAACATGGAAAAGTATACCAAGCATCTCAGGTTTTAGCAACCATATTTCTTATACCTCTCTGTCACAATGACTCCCCAACATGCAAGCATTAATAGGACTATAACAGATGCTTTGAAGAAAACCGTTCTACATAAACAGCTGTAATGGCACATCCTCCCTTCGTTTTTCTCCTCCGACCAGAATCAAGTACCCTCTTCTCCATGAAGAGGAAGGCTATGTTCTCGGCGGTTCTCTGAAGGACTGTGGCAACACTCAGGTTTTCAACGGTCAAAAACCTTTTGATATGCGTATTTTCAGTTGATTACGCATTCAACGAGGCGCTCTCACCACGGGGCCACTTCAGATCTCATCAGGCTCACCGTATCCAAGTAATTTGCGATTGCCTAATTTATCCGTTAAACTACTGCTGATGAAGAGATGCCCAAGAGTGCTCCAGCCCCCAGAACGCTGCCATGGTGCCTTCAGAGGTACTTAGGATGGTACCGACAGGGACACAAGGGCAGCAAAACTACTTTATCACCTGTCCGGCCAGTGAACCAAGTAGGTCGGGTTTTTGTTGTGGAGGGCAGTCTCTTAACCTCCCTTTCCAAACCATAGCACCCGGCCAAGCTCTCCAACTGGTACAACTGCATTTCGGGGACTGCCGAGACCGGAGCCCTTTCCCCTCCCAGACGGAGCACGACCAGGGGAGCCCTCCCACACCGCAGGCCGGCGGCCTCCGGGGGTCACCGGCGGTCCCCGCGGAAGACGCAGCCCCGGCGGGCGGGGGAGGCTGCGCTGCCGGGCCCGTGTGCGGTTCGAGCGGGGTTTCGGGCGGCCGGGACCCCGGGACGGCACCTCCAGGGGACGGACCAGGGATGTGAAGACAAGGCGGCCGCAGAGCCCTGCCCCCCCAGCCATTCCAGGTGCGATCCCCTCGCCTACGGGCGGTGGGTCGCGGTGACCTTCGGGACCGTCCCCATCGGCGAGACACCTGCGGAGCCCGCCCGCCCCGCCGCCCTCCCGCTCACCTTGGCGATGCTGTTGAGGTAGTAGCAGGCGTAGGCGACGCCGAAACCCAGTACCAGGGACAAGCCGACGCCGGAGCCGAAGAACCCCACGCGGACCTGGCTCTCCAGGTAGAGGGAGAGCTCCCTAGTCAGCACCTGCCAGTCCATCGCACACGGGGGTCGACACGGCAGGACACCACACCCCGGCTGCCGCGGGCAAGCCCACCCCAGCGCCGAGGGAGGAGGAGGAAAGGGAGAAGGAGGAGCTGGCGCCCGCCTCCCGCTGCCGCTGCCCGCGGCCCGCTCCGCGCTACAGCGCCGCCCCGGGACCACCCCCGCCGCTGCCGCCGGGGCCTGGCGCCGGCTTGGAGGGGCCGGGGCCGGGCTTGGTCGCAGCCTGCCCCGCTGGGGACACAGTCCTGGGGCGGTCCGGGGTGCCTCAGCCGCCGCCGCCAGCGCCGGCTCCTCCGCGGTAGTGCTACCGGCATCGGCCGCCCCACGGCAGGTGACATCGCGGCGCTCCTTCGGTGTCACCTTGCCCCGTCGCTTTGCCAGGGAGTCGGGGAGGGCGTGGGGGCGTCAGATAGGAAAGGGACTCCATCAGGAGCAGCTGATGCAGGCGTGTGGAAACTCAGTCACTGCCGGGCAGGGATGAGGGAACATGGGGTTCCAAATGCAGCAGTGTTTAATCAGCAACCTCTCTCTAAATGTTTTACATGGGACGGAATCGTGCTACTGCTCTTCCACTTATCACTGCTGTTACAAGGCATTAGTGAAGACAAGAGAGGAGTAGAGGTATCTCTTAATTCCCAAGACAATTTCGGCCAGCTCCCTTTTCAGCTGTGTAGATTGTTGCTTGGAGGCCCTAGTGTTTGCTAACTCAGATGATCCCCCCTTCAGCTTCCTAAAAAGACGCACAGTATCTGCGTCTTTTCCTTGGCAAAATCCTAGGAGCACAGCTGATAACACGAAGATCCTGGAGCTGAGCATCTGCTATTTGAGATGCATGCCTCCACCACGGTACCCAGAAGTACTTTCCCTCTCCTTATTTTATGGCCCAGCTCCATGAACTGCTGAGAGAAGACAGACGTTGCTCAGTGAGACACTTCACTTCTTACCTTATCTGTGTTTTCTTGCTCTATCCAAATTTCAAAATAGAAAGAAAGAAAGAAAGAAAGAAAGAAAGAAAGAAAGAAAGAAAGAAAGAAAGAAAGAAAGAAAGAAAGAAAGAAAGAAAGAAAGAAATGTAACAGCAGAAAAGGAATTGTGGCCTTTTTCATTTGCTCCTCCTATCTAAGACGGAGCTTACCAGAGAGATTCTGCTTTGACATAAAGCATCTCGGTCCAAAATTTTCTTGTTCACCATGAAAAGACTAGTAAGTGTATGTATTGCAGAGATCTGAAGATATTTTAAAATATCTATTCTTCCTATACAGTCAGCTGTCCAAAATTTAAAAGAGTATGGGAATTGGTAAGTGCAGACAGGGGTAGTCTGGGTTGTGGGTTTTTTTTGGGGTTTTTTTTTTTTGTTTTTTTTTTTTTTTTTTGTTTTGTTTTTTTTTGTTTTTGTTTTTGTTTTTGTTTTTGTTTTGTTTTGTTTTGTTTTGTTTTGTTTTTTTTCTCCAGAGCTGTTACAGGAACAGGAAAGAGAATTCAAACAGAATGATACTGTAATCAATGGTACACTTCCTCTGCTGACGGAGAATAACCATACCCAGGTTTTGGTTCTGACTTGCTGGGAGTGTATGCTGTACACCTCAGATAAAAGGATTTATCATGAAGGGACACTCCAGTGAGAGAGCTGGAGTAGATAGCTCAGTTTGAGAACACATAGGCTTCATCTCCAGTGTGAACTTAGGAACCTTCAGAGACAATAATTTGGCTGAACTGACAACTACATTTTTGGATGCACAGGAACCTGCTACATCTGAAGGAGGAACTAGTTGTTGCTTGCAGCAGACTGTTCTGTGTCTGAGTCCTGTCCTCATTAAGTTGAAGAATCCTTGAGTCACCCAAAATCTAGAGAGAAGAAAAATCCCAAATGTCTGAGAAAGAAGAAGATGCAGCCTGTGTCCTTGGGTCTAGAAGGCTTCTAAATGCATATCCACTCATTGGACTGAAAAGTAGAAGGTGTGGCTGTTGATGGTTAGGGAGAGCCTTTGAGTCATACCAACCCAGTAGTTTAATGACTTGATTAACAATCAAGAGAGATTGAATGCCTGAAAAAGCATCCAGACACAAAGGTTCGATGAGGTTTATCTGGTCTTGGACTACCACCTATCCTGTGTTGGTTACTCACGGGAATATTTACAAGGTCAGGCATAAGTGACATGCCACAGGCAGACTGAAACAAATGACATATACTGAGAAGGGCTGAGGGATTTGAGTTTTTTTCTGTGTGAACATGTTGCTACATTGACAACAGCAGTAATGTTAGTAACTTCCTTTTGCTTCAAGCAATCCCTGTCAGATCCTCTGGTACTGGTGTTGGTTTTTTAAAAGTCTTTAAAAGGTTGTCCTTCGGCCTACAACACATTTTGCAGAGCTGATAAAGAAAAGGCTGTATTCTACTTATATTACAACCACTTCCAAGTGATTGAGTCATTGCAAATTGTGCATGTGTGAAAAAAGAAGGTGGTCACTATGGTATTTTGAACACTTACTGCATTATTTTTTTTCAGAGAAAGAGAGTCCTACATTCCCAGAGAGAGTTTCTGTTTTCTGTTTGCAATATGCTCTCTTCTCTCCAAGTGCTTCATAAAATGATTGCCTCAACCCACTACTAATGGATTACAGATTAAGCAGAAATGAAAGGGCACAGGACTGTTCTTTCATATTGTCTGCCAATTTATTTTGCTTAGGCAATAGATAATAATTGACAGAAGCAATTGAAGAGTCACAGTTTGATTTGCTTTTATCACTAGAAGGCTGCACTATGTTTATGTTATCTTTTGTTTAGGGAGGTGGTTCTATGATCATTTGGGGTTTGGGACAGAATCATTACATTCTTACTGACATTCCGATGGACAGTTGCAAGTCAGTCCCACTGCAGTTCTCTGTAGGCACTCTTGGAATGGATTTCAATGAGCAGCACCTCTGAGGAGGGGCAAAGTGAGCTTTAACCTCAGAGCTTTAAATTCAAGGTTCTGTTTGATTATATTATTTTAATGTTTCTTTAACTTTAGTATTCATCTAAGAAAATGGGATAAATAGCTTTGTGTCAGCATAAACTATCTTGGGATACTTAAAAAGTGTGAAGTCCATGCATAAGACATCTGAAAAGTTTTCCATTAACACAGGGGCAAAGGCATCCAGTGTTGGTGATATTTATTATCAGCAAGGGAATGGGAAAAAGAGTGCATTTGAAAAATTCAATTCAGCATTTCTCAAGACTTTCTCATGCATATTATTTATTTGTATTTCCTTAAAATATGAATGAAGTCAGTGAAAATGCTCTTTTGGAGGCTCTTCAAATTTCAAATGGAAAAAAACAGGCTGTGTTTGTACTTTTGGTGCCCATGAAAAAATCAATAATTGTGGCATTAGGAATGACTGCTTCTGTTGTCCCTTCATTAAGCTTTGCTACTCTTACTACTATCTTCATATTCCCATGCATCCATATCTTTTTCTTCTATGGTTCTTCTCTTCATTCCATCAAGAAGTATTTCTCAGCCCTTTATGGTGGTAAAATTGGAAGGAACAGAGGATTCAAAAGGAATTATTTGGGACATGTGTTGGCGAATGAGAAACTCAACATGACCTGGCAATCGCTTGTAGCCCAGGAGGCCAATAGAATCCTGGACAGCGTCAAAGGGAGTGTAGCCAGCAGGGAAGAGAGGTGATTCTGCCCCTCTACTTTGTCCTTGTGAGAACCCGCCTGGAATGCTGCATCCACCTCTGGGGTCCTTGGCACAGGAAAGATGTGGGCCTGTTGGAGCACCACAAAAATGATCGGAGAGGTGAAGCACCTCCCCTTTGAAGACAGACTGAGAGAGCAGTTGTTCATCCTGCAGAAGAGAAGACCCTAAAGCAGCCTTTGAGTACTTAAAGGAAGGCTACAAGAGGGATGGAGAGGGACTTTTTACAAGGGCTTGTAGTGGTAGGACAACGGGGAATGGCTTTAAACTGGTTGAGGGTAGATTCAGAGATTTCAGAGAGGCTGGGGAGGTGCCATCTCTGGAAGTGTTCAAGACCAGGTTGGATGGTTGCTTTGAGCAACCTGGTCTAGTGGAAGGTGTGCCAGCCTATGGCAGGGGGGCTGGAACTAGGTGATATTTACAATCCTTTCAACCCAGACCATTCTATGGATTCTATGAAAATTTGATTTAACTTCTTCCCTTAACTATGTTTCCTTCAATTAAGCGTATTTCCATTCAGCAGGCATAGCAGGTATTGTTTTACTCTCTGTTTGGGTGACTGAAGATATCTTCAACAGCTGCTGCAACAGGAAGACTGCTCAATATTTGTCTTCCTTGGGATGACTCTTGCAGGATCTGATTTGCATGATATCAGTTCCCTGCCTTTGACCACATCTGGCAAACTGCTAAATACAAAATCATGGTTAATAGAGGATCAGACCAAAATAGAGGATTTGACTCATCATTGTAAAAATAATAAAATTTAATATTTAAATAACAGTAATGGAACTTTTTTTTTGTGTCACCTAAAATATTCACAGAAGAGTTAAAATGAAGGGTAAAATTCTGTGATATATAGCTGAGTGTAATTCTCAGAAATGTGAATTGATTTAAAATTGCTTTGTTCAGAAATCAGAGATCCAGGGCATGCTGAAAACTGTGAATATGAGACAGTACAGTATAAAATAATTTGAAAGTGAGCAACTATATTGAAGACATTTGTCTTATCATTTTTTTTTCATTCAGAATATTAACAGAAGCTGCTACAGAACTTAGAGAATTTTTGAAAGAGCACAGTACAGCTGGGTGTTGAATCCACGTTAAATTTCTTCCGGTCTTTAAGGAAGATGTATTGCAGTAAAGCATTCTCAGTTTTATTTACCTGTTTTCATTGCTTCATTATCACTTAAAAGAGGACAAAAGGATAAATAGTTGTATTTCACACAAAAGACCAAAATATCTTGGAATGCTTTATAATCATGTAACACCTCCCTCCCCAATGAAAAAACTTCTGTATACATTTGTTAAACTCTTTTTCTATGTCCATCAGCAGTATGGCCCCAGCTGAATTCAGTGGAGTCAGAAATAAGCTCAATGAATCATCTTCCTTTAGGCAACTTCTTAGATTTTCTTTAGCATGCTAACAGTGAAAATTATTTATAAGAATTGTATACAAATTTAAATGAAGTGTGTCTTTTAAATGCTTCCCTTATGCAAAGCATTTTGCCTTGTTTAGCAACAGATTTTTAAATTTTTAAATTATTTTTAATATTAATTTTGTAATATATTTTTAAAAATTTCTAGCCATGTTTTAGATAAATACAGATTTCAACAAGTCTATCAGAGTGTATTGAAAATATTACTTCTTAGAATTTAGGATTACATAGTGTTGTGACTGGAACAATTTTCTTATGACAAAACATAGAAAATTTAGATTCTGCTTGAGTTGCTCAATGTTTAATACTATATTGGCAGACTGTTAAAATTAAACAGAGGTATTTTTTGGTACTGAAGTCATCTTTCAGGCATTACTTAGTGAATATTGAATGCCTTTGTAATGCGAGACAAACCTGTACTTGACACAGGACATTGTATTCACAGGATTGGCCCCATTGATTGCAGCAAAAATTATCATGCACATAAAGTAGGAACATTCTTAAAATAACCTGATGACTTGAGGAGAGTTTATTTTCCTATCAGTCTAAAAATACAACCTAGCTGGTTCTGATTACATCTTAGAATTTCAAGTAAGTACTTTCTTTACAATCTTTGCAATCAGGAAATTTAATACCAGGCAGAAATTAATCCCTCCTTGCAATGCATCACCCTATTTAAAAATGATCCATGAATTAAACAACAATATTTGGCTAAACTCTTGGAAATATCAGGTGGGTATACATTTTAAAATCCTCTAAGGTGTGCTAAAGTAGAAGAATTTGTATAGATGTGCAAACATCAGTACGTGGTATTGCAGTGTGTATGCCTTAGATTCCTACATAATTTTTAGTTATTTTATTTTATCTTTGAATATTTAAAACTTCAGGATTAAATTCACAGGTACCTTGTTTTCTCTCTACTCAAAAGAGTTCAGCACAGTAAAGCTTAGAGCATTAACCAAGAAAGAAGATTCCAAGGTGCTTTTTATTATTATCCTAAAATACTTTTTTCAACATGTTGCAGTTTTTAGCTACACACGGAAAAAAAAAAATCATTCTTTTTTAGCAGATCTCTATAGGAGTGCTTCTGTTTCAATGCAGGAAAATGAAATTATGTATTTTTATTCTTTTCTCTGCTTAGCTGTTTTTCTTTTCTAGAAAAGGAGTTAAAACTTCTCAGAAAAAAATCCAGTGTTATGGACATTGTGGGTTAATACATCTGTTCTAATTAACAGTTTCACAGAGGATGCCACTAGCATAGTGAAAACCAAGCCCACCAAAGCAATTTGCTCTCGTGCATGACAACTTGCTCATCATCTGACATTAAAAATATTTTTATCTGCAGAAGCTAGGAAAAAAAAAAGCAATGCAAATTATTCATAACATTTCAGAAAACTGAGGAAGAAAATTGGATTGTGCCGGGGTAATGAATCTGGCAAATAAAGCGGAGGAAAGTGCGACAAGTTAAGACGACGAGTGAGTTTTAGATGGTTCATGGCCACGCGATGGCAGCAGAGGCTGCGGAATTAGGGGCGTTTTTGACAACTAAACCACGGATAAACAAGGATGCGTGCTTAAGTTCCTAACTGATACTTCGGGTTCCAGAAAATATACATTATGTAGATTTTATATTTACTTAAAGAAGTGGCATGTTCATCAGACAAGAAGTTTCTGTGGAGTGGGATTACATACTTCTCATTAAATAAATAAATAAAGAAAAAAAATTACGTTTGGGGCATTTGTTTTTTTCAGTAAGACAGTATTTTTAATCTCATTTGCCAATATTTCCATCTGTCTTCATCAGTTACTTGAATTGCTTACACAGAGAAGAATAGGCCGATTTCAAAAAGAGCAAGACAGTTGCTTCTTTTTTTCTTATTTCTTTTCCTAATACTTTTGTCCAAAGGAAAGAACTGTGGTATAAAATCCCTTTTGGGGAAAACCAGAAAATTTAAATCTAGAATGCTTTCAGTTTCCAAGAGGAGGACTAAAAAACCGTGCTTGTTCTAAAATAGAGTGTTCAACTAAGGAAGCAGAATTTTTTGGACTCAGATCAGTATAAATTAATAAGCTCTACCACTGTAATTTAAAAAGAAAACAACAGTCTGCTCATTATATCCAAACTAGATTTTTTTTTAATATATATCCTTCATATGACAAGTTCTAAGAACTCAAGATTTGTGCAAGGTAGTAAACAAAACCTCATAACTCCCCAAGTTAAAAATTGTCTTTCCAAGAACTTGAGATTTTTTTCTTCTGAAATGTATAAAAGCAAGTCTTTAATATAGAATTCTTTCCTGCAAAAGGCACAGTCCCTTTTCTGTGTTCCTGATAGCACAGTTCCATTTCTGTGGTCTGTTTCCATGATGTGTTCCAGATGCTACACTGCAAGTTCAGCTTTGATCAGACAAGACTGCCCAGAAAAACCTCCATCAAAACCTCTCTTCAATCCAGGCAAATACTTATATTAAAATTTCCTGCTGGAGCATGACATTGTGCAGATCTGAAAGGCAACCAGGTAGAGTTTAGACAAGCAGCTTTCTGGATGGCTTTGATGGACAGAAGCATGGGCTGGATGTTCTCCAAAGTCCTGTTTCCTGTGACTCTATGAGAGTTGTCTTGAGAGATGCCCTACCCTTCAGACAGGTGGCAGCTGCTCTTACAAAAAGTCACCCTTACAAAAGTGTTTGCTTTCCAACAAAACCAAGGAGTCTACAGGGTATGTACAGCACTGAATTCTGCACAAACCAGAGGTCTTCTCTCGTGGTCCCTGACTGGATTGCTCCAATATGGCAGGAAGTGGTGAGGAAGACCATAATCACCATCTGGGGGATTATGTACTGACAATAAGTAAGTATACTGACTCAGGACTACATTTAATTTTGGGTAGCCAGAAGAGAACTTGTTCATGAGCTCATTTTGTGCATCCAAACTTCTGCACCGGATGAACGAGTCTTTGCAATTAGAGTGAGTTTGCCTAAAGCGCTGTGCATTCCCTTCCAGCCTGTGGTTCAACTGCTCTGTCATGACTGCCTGAGGTGTTCAAAGCAAGCACGCTCTCACAGGGCCAGAAACACTGTAAACAAGCCTTTTGCAGATGAGCCTTGCTTGCTCCTCTTGCAGCAGTTTAAAGGCATTACTGCTCTGCCAGTCTGAATAGTGGAAAAACTCCCTAGTCCCATTCCTCTACTGGTCCTGGGTTTGACTGGGGTTATAAGTATAATTTTTAGACCATAGACCTGAAAAACAAATAAATAAATTGTCTGCTAACTCTAGTAGTGAGGGTTTAGATGGCACTTTCCCCCACAATCTGAGGACTGATAGATTAAATTACCTGGAGTGTAAGCACATGGATTCACAAGAGACAGTCCTGTTTAACCAACTTGGTATCTTTTTATGATACAGTCACACATCTAGTGGCTGAAAGGGAGACAGTGAATGCAGTTTTTCTGGATTTTAGTGAGGCTTTTGATATTGTCCCTCACATCATCGTTTTGGACAAGTTATCCAAACATAGGACGAGCCGGTTCACAGTGTATTGGGTGAAGAACTGGCTGAAGGACAGGGCTCATGGGATTGTGGTGAGTGGAGTCACACCCGGCTGGTTCCTGGTCACCAGCAGTGCTCCTCAGGGCTCAATCCTCTCCTCTCCTCTCCTCTCCTCTCCTCTCCTCTCCTCTCCTCTCCTCTCCTCTCCTCTCCTCTCCTCTCCTCTCCTCTCCTCTCCTCTCCTCTCCTCTCCTCTCCTCTCCTCTCCTCTCCTCTCCTCTCCTCTCCTCTCCTCTCCTCTCCTCTCCTCTCCTCTCCTCTCCTCTCCTCTCCTCTCCTCTCCTCTCCTCTCCTCTCCTCTCCTCTCCTCTCCTCTCCTCTCCTCTCCTCTCCTCTCCTCTCCTCTCCTCTCCTCTCCTCTCCTCTCCTCTCCTCTCCTCTCCTCTCCTCTCCTCTCCTCTCCTCTCCTCTCCTCTCCTCTCCTCTCCTCTCCTCTCCTCTCCTCTCCTCTCCTCTCCTCTCCTCTCCTCTCCTCTCCTTTTTCTCCTGTGCAATTAGGGGCAAATGCAAGTTTAGGAGATATGAGAAGCTCTCAGCATACATCAGGGGAAGACAACAATCCTACTGAGGGACCAGAGCCTTGTTAGAGGCAACTGCAAATGCATTTATTCTGTGTACAACCAGCCAGACAAGGAACTAACTCCTTCTGCCTCACAAAAGGCCTTAAGCTGACAAGGAGTTTTTTCAGCTGAAAAATGGATATGAGTTCTTTGCTTAAGGTGTTACTGTGGCTGGTTTCCCTGTTTCTAAAGAAAATGCTGACACATATCTGAAAATGCGGTATCTGTCACTTTTCTTGTCACACTAGGTTAATTGGATCCAACCTCCAATGGAATCTTTATCTTGGTTATACTTTCACTTGTTTAATTTGTAATCTTCTTAGTTCAGCTTCTTTTCAAAACTCAAAGCTCTCTTTTTCCTTTTGCTATTACATTCTGATTCTTCTGTCTACACCCTTCTGTGAGTCTCCAACAGTCTTCTGGTCCTCACTGAGAATTAGATTCTCTTGCTTATTATTCTAGCACTAATGCCATTGTATATTCTTGTGGCTGATACCAGAAAAATATCAAGATAGGACCACTAACTGTCCAACATAACTTGAAAATCTTTCCCCAAAGCTATATCCTTTTTCTATGCTCACTTTAAAAATCTCCATCTGAAGAGAGTATTTACTGCTTATTTTGAAAGGCTAATTCAAATAAAATATTCAAGAGGTAAAAATCTTTTTTCCTTACTAGTTGGTTAAACAGGTCACAGAATATAGGATATAATGTATGATTCAAAGAGATGATATAATTTGGGATTCTGGAAAACCAAATCATGTAGCCAATGACAATTTTGCACCTTCCACAACTTTGTGGCCATATAGTAGAAATGACAGGTTGGAGTGCAGAAATTAGTCATGTAGTCCCTAGCAAGTGAATGTATCAGACCAGTCTATTCAGCCTTTATTTCTACCGCACAAATAAAGTTGTACAAGTCTCTGTATTTTGAGCTGGTAAAGAACTCCCTGTCAGCTTTTGAGGGAGCAGTCACATTCAATCCAATAGATACTGGGTTTCAGTTATTACTTATGCTCTTGTATGTCTAAGACACCTCAGAAATGATCCAGACATCTTTAGAGATTCTGGGTTTTGCAAGTAAATAATGTGATAGAAAAAGCAGATGAGTAGGAGGAGAGGCAGGGGTTATTGTCATAGAGCATGAGTCGTCAGAAGGATTATTGGGAGAGAAGAAGCTCCAGAATAATATCTACCCACATGCATTGCTGCTGAACTGCAGCAGCAGCAGACTCTCTTAAGATCTGTAATTTAGGATATAGCCTTTGTGGGAAAATTTATGTACCGGATGAACTTCTCAGATTCTTTCCGGGAGAACTAATTCTGATCTCAGATTTTATTAGGTATTTCTGGCATACCTTTCCTGACTACAAAAAGCCTTTTTTTAAATCTAACTGTACCAGAGAGTAATAGAAAAACATGCTTTGTGTTATCCTTAGGCATGTGTCAACCTTATACTTGTCCGTAACTGTCAAAGCACGAAAAAGTAGAAAGAGGCAGATGGGCAAATTATTCCCACATGAGCCCAGCTAGATCCTTTGATATACGAAGAAACCCCCATAATTTCTGGAAAATTTTGCCATGTACCAATGTAAT
The DNA here is from genome assembly GCF_029207755.1 of Chamaea fasciata. NCBI lineage: Eukaryota > Metazoa > Chordata > Aves > Passeriformes > Sylviidae > Chamaea > Chamaea fasciata. The sequence continues at coordinate 48,001,488 of NW_027094086.1, read as the reverse complement.
AAGCTACTACAAGCTGTGGGTAGCTTTTGTATAAGGAGAAGCATCTGCCATAAAACCTACACTGCCTGGCAACAGCATGGTATCTGTTGGGCTTTGAGGTTTCCACTGCAAGAGCAGCCATATCCCTGTTGACTAAGAAATGGTTTTCTTTTGTCTGGTTCGGACTTGTCTGTCCTTTAGGATAGATACTTTTAAAAAGGTGACAAAAAAAAAAAAAAAAAAAAAAAAAAAAAAAAAAAAAAAAAAGGAGAGACAAAAGCAATGGAGAACCATTTTTGAAACGAAGAATCATGTTCTATAAAAGATGGAGAAGGATGTGTGGAGTTAAAGGAAATCCTTGAGTATCATGAGAGTGCTAACGAAGAGGGTAGTTTATGAAGAATTGCATTGCAGGTATTGGCTCAAAGTTTGAGCAGGTACATTCCCCGTGAAGGATCCTCCAAGGTGGGAAGGGCATATTGGTGATTGATAGAGAGGCGAGAACACTGATTTGGTGATCAGAATTCGATTTTACTCAGGTTTTTCACGAGTTTATATACTATTTCAGGGAGGTTAATAATTTCTACTACAATAATTAGTTTAAAAGATCATACAAACAACTTATGCATTTTACAACATCTTTCTCGTAGGGAGTTAATTGAATCTCTCCTCTTCCCGTAAGATGGTTTAATCCCATCTTCTCAGAATCTCAAAGTTCTGTTTGTCCCTGCCATGGCATCCTAGTCATCAGACTAGCTATGCGAATTAAATCTGTCTTACTCTCTGTCTTCTGTATTCCCACAAGGGCAGGTGGAGATACGGATTCCTCTCTTTGGCAGACTGGAGCACCTGAACACCAGCTTAAAATGCTCCTGGGTACAAAAGTACGGTCCCACCAACCTCACCTTGGTAGTGTGCAAGTGTTATATCCACAGTTTGAAAAGGAAACAGGATGTGAGGACACAAAAGTAAATCGAAAATGAGGAAACCACTACACAGGTTAAGAATCATAGAACTGTAGATTCATAAAATGCCCCATCCTTGGAAGTGTTCAAGGTTGCATTGGATAGGGATTGGAGCAACCTGGTCTATTGGAAGGTGTCCCTGCTCATGGCAGAGGCGTTGGGACCAGATGATGATCCAGGACCTTTCCAACCCAAACCATTCAATGATTCTGTGATTTACCTAAGGTAGATCGCTCATGATTTAGTTGATACAATCGAATTGATGATCCTTCTGCCACTGAAGCATCGGCGATAGGAGCAACTTGTGGATGGAGAAGCAGGGCGGTTCGAGAAGCCCGGCCGCGGGAGCGGCTCCCGCCGCCGCCATCACACCATCACCTCGGGGCCGGGCGGGGCGGCGCCACAGGACGCCGCGATTCCAGAAGGAATGGCCGGGCTGGCGGCCTGGAGAAGCCTGAGGCAGCCCTGCCGGCAGGGATGCACAGCCCCGGTTCTCTGCTCGGCTCCCCGCCCTTCCCTCGGGCACAGCGCCGGGCCCGGGCCGGGGCAGGGCGAGCGGGACAGTGCCCACCGCGGCTCCGCAGGGGGCGCTCGAGCGACGCGCCCGCCGCGGCATCCGCGCATGCGCAGCGCGGCGGGGCGGGGGAGGCCCCGCCGGTCTCCCTGGAGCCGCCGCCGTCGCGGCCGCAGGTCCCGGATGTAGCGGCGGGAGCGGGGCCGGCGGTGGGGCCGGGCGGGGGGTGCTGCCGGGGCCGGGAATGGGCGCGTAGGGAGCGAGGAGAGAAGGGAGCGAGCGAGCAGAGCCGGACGGAGATTCCCGCCCGGCGCCCGAGGTAGCCGCCCCCATCGGGGTCCCCGTCCGCCGCCTGCGGGCTGCGCGCCCCCTCCATCCGCCCCAGGGTGCCGCCGCCGGGATGAGCAGCTCGCGGAACAACCGGGTGATGGTGGAAGGAGTCGGGGCCCGGGTGGTCCGCGGCCCGGACTGGAAGTGGGGGAAGCAGGATGGCGGCGAGGGCCATGTGGGCACCGTGCGCAGCTTCGAGAGCCCCGAGGAGGTGGTGGTGGTGTGGGACAACGGCACCGCCGCCAACTACCGCTGCTCCGGGGCCTACGACCTCCGCATCCTCGACAGCGCGCCCACCGGTGAGCGGGGAGGGAGTGGGGGCACCTCCGCCCTCACGGCGCTGGGTCCGGGGGCAGCACCCCAGGGTGCGGGGGGGGGTCTCGTCCTGGGGAGCGGATTTCCCCCTTCGTCCCTCCCTCCCTCCCTCTTTTAAGAGTGCGCCTTTGCCTTGGGTTTGGGTGGGGGGAGTCAGGCGCCCTCCCCCTCCCCGCGCGTGGTGTCTGTCCGTGCGCGGCCGTGTGTCCGTGTGTGCACGCAAACTTGGGACAGAAGTTGTCCTGGGCGTGCTAAATTGGGGTAGCAAAAGTGATCTGCCACGGACAGCAGGCTCCTGTTGTGCTGGGGAGGAGGTGTAGAGAGGGAGCCGAGTGGGTGATAATACATCAAGGTTTGGGTTTGCTTTCACGCTCCGATCCCCACTTCCTGAATGTCTATTTCAGAGCAGTTTTGTCAAATAGTGGCAGTCATCCTTGAATCAAGTATAGGGATAATTGCAGAAGAGATGTGTAGTACCTTTTTTCTAAAGGTTACGCTAAGTGGTTGAAATACTGTGGTTTTGTTCCTGTAATCTGCACGTTGCCTTTTATCTGTATTGCCAGAGCTACTGTGAAATAGTAAAGGTATTAGGAGGAAGAAAAGTGCACGAGTTCATTCTTCTGATTACTTAGCTTCTTGATATTTATGCTTTAAATCCAGTCATTTTGGACAATGGAATTTGATCTGCACTGACATTATGCGGCAGTGTTAGTATTGCAAACACTGCAGGGAAATGTTCATTTTAGCACCTGTTTTTACAGTGAAAACTTACCCAGAAAAACACAGATAGTGTCAAGTTTCATCAGATATATTGTGAGGGGACTTTTGGGCCTGTCAGGATTGCCTCAGTAATGAGGTGTTTGCACTGATTTGTTGAGGCACCTGAGCTGTGTTCTTTTGTAACGTGCCTTTCATTTAGAACGTGATGGAGAGACCATCTTTGTGCCAGCTATGGGTAGTGTTACAGCAAGGAAAATTATATCAGTAGGTTTAAGCTGGAAGACTTTTGAGGAGGCAGAATCATGGAATTCATTCTGATTAATTACAAAAAACCTTGCTAAGAAAAGAACCCCAAATATTACATGGTTATCCTTTGAGATGGATTTAATTTTCCAGTGACTGGGTACCTTCCTCTCTGCTGGCATGATGATGATGATGGGTTTTTGTGGAAATCCTTTTGCAGTGGACTTTAAAACAAGAAAGAGGGGTCTTTCAAGTAGTCAGTCCTTGTCTTGCAGATGTTTATGCTTAGAAACTTTTACCTGTGCTTGATGTCCTGTAGGAACCAGTGGGACTGCTTCTGCTTAGAACTGAAGCATATGCATAAATGTTGCATATGAGCCTCGAATGCTCATTGTTCTAGCCCTGCCTGACGTATTTGCAAGCAGATGGTGTCCTCTTAACTGTATCTGGAAGCCCAGACTTAATATTCAGTCTTAAAACTGTCATGTTTTTATTTCCCTTTTTTTGCTTTATTCCTTCCGATTTTCATTTGTTTGTATTTTTGTATTAGAATTTTAACTTCTGTTTCAGATAAAACTGTGTACATTGTGTCACACACATTGCTGTTGTCAGGCTTAGCAAAATGGTGGTTTTCTTCCTGAGCTTTGTGACAAACATCATCCTCATCCTCATGGAACTGTTGTGTGGAAATACCCAGGGTTGCTTTTTGCTAGGGGCAGTTACTTTTGAGGTCTTTATTCCCTGGAGATAGGAAGAGTAAAAAGCTGTAAAGTAGTTGTAACAAAAGGGGAGAGGTAATGGAGTTAAGGGACTGTCAGTTTGGACTGAAATCCTGGGCTTACTGCTGATTCACTTTGTAGTCTTGTCTAAATCACTTCCCTTCTTTACCTTTTGGTTATGACTTATTTTTTCTCCATGGTGGTGACTGTCCATGGTTTAGAGTAAGGGACTCTGACTTTGGATGATAGTTTGATACTTCTCTAGGGACGTTATTATTAGTGGGATTGGGTGACAGGAATTTCTTGTGGTAGTATTAATGATGATGTTGAGCAAGGAGATGTTATAAAGCATGAGGTGCCTTTTTGTTTGATGATACTTAATGGAGTGTGTGTCATGGCTCTTATAGTTTAAAATGGAAAAGAATCCTCTGGTTCCTTAATTTACAGTCACAATATGATTGTAAGTTTATAGTGAAAATAAATACAAAAGTACAATAGCAAAAATAGAAGTTGGTTATTGCTGGGACTTCTTTCTATTATGTTCAAAACCAGTCTTGATTATAAGTTCTTGGAAGAGTTGCTGCTTTGAGTTGGAGGCCTGTGCAGCTGGGAACAGTAGTGGTGCATCAGGAACTTACTGTGTTATAAAAATTATGTTTGAAGGTCATTCTATTAAAAAAAAAGAAAGGCAAGTTGAGTTTGATTCATGTATGCGCATATATATGTGTATGCCACAACTATGCTTCATAGACTTAAAAAATGTACTGTTTTTGTCTTTCAATGATTGTAGGCTATTACCAGCATTGTTATTCTATGTTAACATGTTAGAAAACTTTAATAGCCTTAGTCCTAAGACACTAGGATGGTCTTCTTAAAATAAAAACTTACTTACGTGAAGAATGTGTTAGAAGCTCTTTGCTCCAGATGTAGTCATCTGGGTCATGAGGGACTTGTGATACGGAGTTCGGGGTTGTTTTGGTTGTCTACCAGGCTTGCTGTGTTAGCTGCCCTTTGGTGTGGTCATGTTTACATCACCCTACATTGCCTTAAGTGAGACAGAGCACTTGAGAGGGATTGGTAAACCAAGGGTTTGAAAAGAATCAAAATTTCACATAGAAGTAAAACTTCAGGTAGGTCCTGCGTAGCTGGCTCCTCAGTGGAGAAAGTGGTCAGATGTGATGCATCAGCAGTGCGGTGTGGCTGTTCAGTTACTTGCAAATACTTCCTGTTGTTTCTGTGAAGCAGCCTTTTGCCAGGATCTCCGAGTCTTGAGTGTACCCCTTTTTTGGTAATGTTGTAGAAAAGAAACAGGAAAGAGTAGTTTTCTGAGTTGCTGAGGAGAAGCAAGAAAGTTATAAATCCAAGTTTTTTATTTAGAAAAGAAGGCAGCCTTTTACCTGAGGTAAAGGCCAGACAAGTAACATGTTTGTAGAGAGCATGTCTGGCTATGTTCACATAATAGTCATGAGCATTACAGAAACTTTTTCTGTTTATTCTCTTTCTGAGGATTTGCTTTCTATAGAGCTTAGACCAGAATTAATTTATCATCAATTTCCTTTTTTATACAGTTGGTTCAAAGTAACAGTATTATTTTCCTGGTGAAAGTATTTACCAAATTGTGTTTGAATAAGGGGAGGTGGCAGAAGGGCTGGGGGCAGGAAATGGAAATCTTGATACAGAATTATCCCCCAGCTGGAGTGTGCATCAGTGCAGTGTGGAAAGCATTCTGTGCTGTATTCTGGTAATATTGAAAATATAGGTGTTACCTGTGGAAGATGAGTGGCTTTCTGTACTTGTATTAGTAGATTTTTGTACCTGGAAAGTGGCATAATTGATCACTAAGTCAAACATGTTAAAACATTTTAAAAGACAGAGCACCTGTGATTTATCCTGCTTATTTGTTTATTTGTTCTTGCTTTTAGAACATCGAGTGTAATTTATGGCAAGTTGTCTTAGTCGAGACTTTTTTAGTGGCTATTTGTAAATACTTACAGGAGCCCGCACAAATTAAAAAACCGATTAACTTCCTGAGTAGTGGTACTTGGGAGGCGTGTTTTTTTTAAATGAACGTGTTCTTTGTTCTTCCTGCCCTTCCCCCATATCTCCTACACGATAATCCTCTCCCTTCCTGTGTATCTTGTGATTCCCTTACCAGATAGGACACATGCTTTAGCAAGTCTGGCATTTTGTATGTATTATAATTGGCCATCTGGCTACTTCCAAACGGTGTATTTAGTAGATGAGTTAGGTTTGTGGGAACACTCACTGAAGTTTTCATGCAGTGTTTCAGAATCTGACTGGTTATCTCTAAGAATTCTTAGTTTTCAATTTACCTGGAGTCTGGCTGTAGTGTAAAAATGGTCTGGGGTGAAAGAATAGAAGAACAGAACATCGTTACCGCTTTTGAAATTGGGGTGTATAGAAATAATTTTTTAAAGTTGTTTATGGTTGTTACCCTTATTTGATGGTAGTATTGTCATTATGGTATGAAGGGATTTTGGTTCATTACAGTTCTGTAGAGAGTAGTGACTCCACTGGAAACCAAATTCTGTTTGCTCTGAGAAGTGGAATCACTATTGACATCTTCTGTGTTTAACAGTGAGTGATGTGGATGCCCCTTGTACATCTGATTTTACTGTTGAAATCCTTTTATTGGACAGCTGTGCATTGCCATCTAATTATCTTCAGTACAAAAGAATTACTTGTAACCAATTCAGGTAGCAGTTTGAGCCACACTGCTTTTATTTCCTTTCACAGCTGTAAGAGTGAGCATGGGTTTCAAAAACTTGTGAAAGGCTGTAAAATCGATGTATAAATGAGTGGTGGCAGGGGAATGGTGGGCTGGGGAATCCAGGAAGGATTTCGGAGGAGATGAGAAACATGAAGATAACCATGGCATTAAGGTAGAAAACTAATATGAAATTCAGATAGTAAAAAACATTAATGGCAAGTGGACATCAGGAATATTGGATTTTGTGGTGTACTAAAGGTGAAAGGACATAAAGAAATGGCAGCTATTTAAAAGTAATTAGGCATGGTGAAAGTGCTTCATTCACCATGTAAAAGAAGTGAAAGTGCTTCTCATTACCTGGTCTGTTTTGTTTTTTAAAGCGTATATGACACAAAACCTGTTCGATTTCAAAATAGCCTGGTTCTAGGAAATTTTGAAGACTATTTATACATTAATTTTTTCATTACCTCAGTTTGGAGAGCTCTTTTGGTGCACAGCTGGTCGGCTATAGGGCTGCTGCTTGAATTTGGAAGTTTTTGTGGCACTTTAATTTATTCCAGTAGTTTAATGAAAGCATTCTTTCCTAATATAAACTTTGTAACATTTGTGTTTCTCAAGCTCTCTTAAACGGCTTTCCTTTGGTAGAGGGGAAGAGTTTATAGGACAAATCTTGCTTTTGGGTCAGGATTTTAGTTTGCCTCTGTAGCCTACACTTGGTACAGTCTCCTGGTTGTTCTAACGTGATTTACACCATGGATGGTTTGGGAGCACATAAGCTACTTTGCCTTTTGGGAAAAATAAATGGTAATACATGATCTCAATGCTGATGAGCCTTCAGTCCGCTGGGGTAGGGCCATGCTAGTGTGAAACACAGGACACAATGTCTCCTTCCCTCCGCCTGGGTGTCTGTAGTGCCGCCGCCGGCCCTCAGTGCTGAGTGCTGCTGTGTGAGTGGTGGAGACCTCGGTGGTGCAGGTTGTCCCCATGCTACCCACAGAGGGCTCCAGTGGAGCAGGGATCCTCACTGCAGCCCATGGGGGGAGTGTTTTCCTGAAGGAATAAAGCTCCTGGAGAGGACCCGTGATGGGGCAGGGGAAAAGTGTGAGGAGCTGTTATGGGCTGACCCTGCGTTCCCCATCTGCTCCCAAAGGGTTGTCAAGCCCTGGAACGGGCTGCCCAGAGGAGTGGTTGGATAACCATCCCTGCGAGTGTTTAGGAGATGTGTAGGCATGGTGCTTAGGGACGAGGTTTAGTGGTGATCTTGGTGGTGTTAGGTTAATGGTTGCACTCCATGGTCTTAAGGGCCTTTTCCAACCAAAGAGATTAGGTGATTTTAATCTACCCTGGGAAGAAGGAGGGAGGTAGAGGAGTTTGGAATGAAGGAATGCAGTTGTCTCTGTGCTGAAGGTGAAGTATAGAGAGAAAGTGTTTTAGTTTTTGTTTCCTCATCGTCCTTTTTTTTTTTTTTTTTTTTTTTAATAGCTATAAATTTTCCCCAAGTCAAATCTCTTTTCCCTGTCATGGTGATTGGTAAATTGGTAAATAATTTCACTTTTAGCTTGAGTTAAGCTGTTTCATTTTGTTCTCACTCTTTGTCCTGTTGAGGAGGGAGAGTGGGAGACTGGTTGGGTGGATACCTGACAGTCAGGCAAGGTCAACCTACCACCCTTATGTTGAACTTAAATTCTTTCAATCTTCTTTAACACATATTATTGATCTAAATAATTTTGTTTGTATTATGACTGTGTATAGGAGTTTAGTATCCCATTATGTGATCAGTAGTAGCACCTTGTTTTACCCTTTTTTTAGCATTTGAAGTTCAAGGTCTCTTAGTTCACTGTGACCAGAAGCATACAAATCTGCTTCTTCCTCCAGATCTCTGGTGCAGTGGTTAGACATTCTGTAACCGGATTACTTGCCTGCACCTGCCCTGCAATTCTTTGTTTCTCATGGCAGAAGTGTTGTGCAGCACCTCAGAGAATGGGATTGGGAAACCAGTTCAGCTGAATATTGTTCCTCCTGGCTGTTTTCCAACCTGATGTATTTCTTGATGCAGTTTGCATCTCAGCTCTGCAGAAACCTTTTGCTTGAATAATGGAAAGAATGGAGCAGCATGGTCAGGTGAGGCATACACTGAAGTGGGTGTTGCTGCTGGAATCGTGTTGGGGAATGGATGAAGAAAGGCTGTATCTATCAGGATGGTGTTTAGGATCTGTGAGATACAGATATGTCCCTTTAGATCAGACACTTCAAGTACAGACATGCGCTGTTCTTTTTTTAAGTCCCAGACACTATGGTCAGTAAAATGACTTGAGTCAAATATCTTTGTACAATTTTTTTTTCTTGATCTTTCCTAAAGAAATTTTGCTGAGTTTTGTGTAGCTAACTTTGCCTCACTGTCAACAACTGTTTTTATTGAAGTTTACAGTGAGATGACTTACTCTGTATCACGCGATTCCGGATTATACCTCTCTTTTGCCCTTTTTCCTGCTGTTTGGTCACATGGAAGAGTCCTACAGCACCCAATTCCTTTCACATCCAGAATAAATGTATTTCTTGGCCAAATGCCTTCCTAAAAGTTCAATAGGCATTAAAAAAAGAATATAATCAAAAGATGTGTAACTTTTGCATCTATGTGAAATACCAATTTAGCAATCAGTTAGAAATAAAACCAAAACAAATATTATCTCTCAACCCCAAGCACCATAACTAGTTAGACTTTTTAAAGAAGGTGACAAAAACACTAACAAGATATCTCAGTGCATTTAATGCATCCACTCCTGAAGACTTTGGCTTCGAAACAAAAACAATAGTAAAATGCTTCGATACAATCCCTAGACCCAGAGGGACATGGTCGTACTGAGAGTCAAGTGAAGGGTTGCAAACGTGTTGCAAAGACTCTTAAGGGCATCTGGTACAGGAAGAGGATGGGGAATCTGGTGGTGCTTAGTGTGAAAAGGAGAAGGCTCAGGGAGATTTCAAGAGTGTGTATAAATGCCTGATGAATGTTGTAAAGAGGATGGAGCCAGGCTCTTTTCAGTGGTGTCAAGTGACAGGGCAAGAGGCAATGGGCACAAATTGAAATACAGGAATTTCCACTGAAACAGAAGAAACATTTGGTTCTAGGGATGGTTGAACACTGGAATATGCTGTGGCTGTGTTGTTGAGTCTGTTCTTGGTGGTGCTCAAAACCTTGACTGGATATGGTCCTGGGCAGCCAGCTCTAATTTACCCTGCTTTGAGCAGTGGTTGTTGGAAGAAACAATTTCCAAGCGTTCCAACCTCAGCTATGATCTGTTTCTGTGAAATGATCAAACAAGAAGGCATTCCCTTCAGTTTTGCTTTTCCAGCTGTTGATCTTTCTTTGATACAGATGGCTCAGCTGTGGGGTATAAGTGACTAATAGCTTTATAGTGAAATTGGCAGTCATTTCTGAAAGCATCCCTGCTGGAGGGGGAAAAATCCATTCTTTTTCCTCACTTAATTTCAAACTGATCTGGGTTTTTTTAAGGGGAAGTAACTGGGAAAATTCTGTGTTAATCCAGCTTCTTAGTGCTCATTTCTATCTAGTGCTACAGACTGAATGCTAGTGCTTCTCTCTTCTATTGCTCATTTTTTTCCAAACAGCAGCAGAATTTGATTTTTTTTTTTAATAATCTTGTGGCTGTTCACTGCATTCAGAACGGGTGGATGGAAACTCTGTGACTGATAATTTTCACTCTGCTGCAGCTTGGCAGAGCTGTAAGACTAAAGCCTTGAGATCAGTTTTTGTGGAAGGCTTGGCGGGGCTCATGCTGCTGGGCTACATCTGGTCTGTCTCTGGCACTTTCTTTTTAAAAACAAAACCAGAATTACAGTAAAATGCTTCAAAAATGGTAACAGATTTTCATGAAGCTAATGGCATCTCTCCAAGAGAGCTTAATTTTTTCCTGTATAAAAAAGAGTAGAGACAAGCACTTAGGTTTTCCAGTGTACAAAATGTGTGAGTCAAAGCAGTAATTTTCAGGCTGCCACACAGAGCTGAGCACAGTAGCCTTTGTGAAATAACGTGTGCTGATAGCTGTGCTCCAGAGATAAAATCCTAGATTGCCCTGTGTATTTTGATAAGCGCATTTCTGACTCTTTAACTTGTAGTTAAAAGATTTCTCATTTTCTTTCTCTCCTTTGTATAGATGGAAGGAAGCAGACATGGCCTTCTCAGCTTTTTAAGCTGAGAGAAGATTGAGTGTTTCAGGAACCGGAGAGGCAAAGTCCACTATCTTTTCCCCTCAGTGATATGGGCTGATAGGGTATAAGCAGCAGCCTTTCTTTATTGTTAACTTTCTAGTTTATGGTTTCAAATCCTAATGGTGTGCAACAGAAGTCTGTGTAGTAGCAAAGTTTTAAGCTTTCTTTTTTCTTCTTGTTTTCCTTCCACAGGTATCAAGCATGATGGGACTATGTGTGACACGTGTCGACAGCAGCCTATCATTGGCATCCGATGGAAGTGTGCTGAATGCACAAATTATGACTTGTGCACAGTTTGTTATCATGGGGACAAGCATCATTTGAGGCATCGTTTTTACAGAATTACCACACCTGGAAGTGAAAGGTAAAAGCTAACTTTTTCCTCGTAAAATCAAGTAGAAACAGGTATTTGTGGTTAACTTTTAAACTGAACATTTGGTTACTGAAATTTGGATTAGGTGAGAGAGTGGCTTCAGGTTAGATTCTGTTTCTGGGAGGAGGATAGCTAGAGTAGGTCTTTGGGTCTTGGAAAACATGGAAATTTTAGGAAGAATAGAGTACAGGAAAAAGGATATGATTATTCAGTTTTGCTTAATCTCCTTAAGACCTTCCTAGTTTTTGTGTTCTCATGTAGCAGCTTTAAAACAAAAGCAATTTCCTTTATACTGTGTGTAATAACAAAAAGATTTGTCAATGAATTCTCAATGTGAAGGTTTAATTAGGTTCAGTAATGACAGGGACAGACTGAGGGAAAACACCTTCCTTAGAGGTTATGGAAAACAGAATGATCTGAGTATTAAAACTTGGACTTGAACAGTTTAAACTGCTCACTACAGGAAGCAGAGAAAAGATGCTATGAAGGGTTGTTCTACCCTTGCCTTGGTTTTCGTGCTCCTAAGCATCTATTATCATCATCTCTCAGGGGAGAACTCTGAACAAAATTGCATTTAGTGTATTCTTGATTTAAATAACTTGGCTCAGTCCAAAGCCCTTCTCTGTCATGATTTATCTACCAGTTAAGTGAGAATAGTGATATTTGCCTGCTGCTAAATCTTGGAGAGCTATGGAAAAACACTGCATAAAGGCTGCACACCAAGGTGGTGTCACCTCTGAGATGTTTCCTGAATATTCTTTCATTAAATCATCAAAAATTTTTTTAGATATGGTACTCATTTGAATGTGACATATGTAAGACAACATTTATATCTTAGTCTTGGAGAAATTAGATTAACAGGTCTGCTGTAAATTAGTGGTGTGCTTTAATCAGTACTTTTACAGTTAAGGGAAGTGGCTGGAGCACACAACCTGAGGTCTCAAATTGTGTCTTATAGGGTCTGTGTTTACATTCTCAAGTGTTCAAGTGTTTGCCTAAAAGTTTTAATTGTGGCTCAGATGCCCAAGTCAGTGGCTTAATCAAAATGTAAGAACTTCTTTTTTTTTTTTTTTTTTTTTTGGAGCTCACACCAGTAGCTTTAGGTACCAAATGGGTATCATAAACTTATTCCCAATTGGAGTGTTGAATGCAGAACAAGACTTAGAAGTTGGACTTACAAATGCTGGCTTACTGTAGTTAAAGGAGAATAGGTGACAAAATACATATGTTTTCTATTTATTTCTTTTTTTGAGGTCTTGTATCTTCTGAGAATGCTTGCCAGACTTTCTTCTTTCTTAAGCTGAGGTTTCCTTTATGTTTTAAGAGGTTGGTTATGGTGAATATAGCACAAGTTTTAGTTCTGAAGATAGATTGTATACTGTGTGTAATATTGCTGGAAATTTTTTGCATCTTGTCACTTTCTTCCTTTCACTGTTTACTCTCACTGAGCTCTTATCTGGAAGGCAGCTTCTTCTGCCAAGGAGCTGTTTCTATTGGATCAAGCTTAGCTGAGAAAAAAAATTATGGAAGTTAACTGTTTTAGGGAGGAGAAAAGGGCAAAACAGTGCTGTTGAATTTGAGGGATGTCTCATAGGAAAAATGGGGAGAGATGGAAGAACATTTTGATGAAGGGAAACATAAGCTCTTACTGTTTTGTTTTTGAGTCTGGGATTTCATATGGGTGGCATAATGAAGTAATGTATGTAGGTTTGTGTCTCAGTTTTGTAGGTGCTGGGAACTTTTTAAGAAGCTTCTCTAAACAAGATTACTTTGTAGTTTTGTTAACTTTTATTTTTCTTAGAAAAAAAGTGGCCAATATTTTCATGTGCTCTTTGTGACAGTTAAACTTTTTCCTTGTGTGCCATCTGCTGGATGTTAAAAGTTATCAGGAGGCTGAGAAATTTCCTGAAGTGTCAGGAAATATTCTGAATGTCAGCTGAAAAGTTCTTTTGTCTAGCAACTTGTTCCTGGCTTGAAGTAAGAAGCCTTGTTGCATGAAAATTGGTGGCTTTTGAGATGATTATTTCTGTTATTTCTAGTTAAATAATCATGAACTGTTCTGTTTAGGCTTATCTACTTTAGTCCTGTTGAAGTCAGAAGGAAAAGAAGAGGTTTGCTTTGAAAAAAATATATAACATGACTTTAAAAATGAATGCTACTGTATTGACTTAAATTTGCCAAGAGATGCTATAAAAAGCATGTAGAAAAACTGAGGGAGGAGGGAAAAGAGATGCTCTTAATAGCGTAATTCTGAATAAAAGTGACAGGGCAGTTTTGGGACAGAAGTATTGGCTTAGAGTGCAGAAACAGAAATGTGTTTATATGGCTCTGCATGTACTTTAATGATATTAATAATTTAAGTACAGATCTGTATACAAGCATTTACAAAATGAATGCTGGTAGTAGGAAATCTGAAGAAAAAAAAGTTAGAATTAAAAAACTAATTATAAACATTCAGTAAATCAGATTTTGGAAGATTGTGGGTTTTTGTCTTGTGTGCTGCTTGTGTGATTCATGCACATGTGAAATCTGCAGTTGTGGCTTATTTGTGTTTTAAGATGCTCTCCTTCCCATCCCCAAAGATTTGTTTTGGACTTCCTTTATTATCTTGACATTTGTGGGTTCTTCTTTTAATAACTTCAGGGTATTGTTGGAGTCTCGACGTAAATCAAAGAAAATTACAGCAAGAGGAATCTTTGCAGGTGCCAGGGTGGTGCGAGGAGTTGACTGGCAATGGGAAGATCAAGATGGTGGCAATGGGCGAAGGGGAAAGGTAAAAAAAAAACAGGTTTAAACATGAAGCTGCACCTCTTTTTGCTCATGTGATGGCCTCAGTGGCTTTTTTAACGCGAGAGCAAAAATACAGTCATAAAAGCCACTATTTTAATTGGCTGGGCATGTTTTAATCTTGTCTTGTAAGACTTAAGCATTTAGAGAGAAAGGAGAGTGTGTATATCATACCCATAACCATACCATACCCAGTTCTTTTACATTTTAATTTGCATTTTTTTAAAATATCAGCACAGAATTTTTTGTAATCATTAATATTTTGTCACTGTTGTCTGTTTAAGATGGACTTTTATCAGCGTTAAGATCTTGAGCGTATTTCAGCATTACTAGGGAGCTGGTATAAAAACAGAACTATCAAGAGTAGCCCTTTGTAGTCATCACTGCATTCTATAGTCGCACATTTGTGTATCTCATAAAAGATGGGTGCTGGCACCCTAGGGTTTTTCACCTAATGATTATAGGGACTCCTCCAGTTTGAAATTTAAAAGCTTTGCAAGTTTTGGGTATGGATATTATGTTAGTGACTTAGGACAATATAGGGAGTGAAATACATTTTCACTCTCCTTTTGTACTGTTGCTAAACATATTGGCTCTGGAAATAAAACTTTGTCTCTTAACATAGTGCACAGCCACCAGGCAAGTTAAACCAGACATATTGAAGCAATTAGAATAGTTTTCATCCTGTTTTTCATAGTTAAATTCTACTTCTGGTAAGAACATATCAAAGCAATTCAGATTTTTTCTCTGCTTGTGTAGTTAGATAACCTCCAAATATACAGAATAAAAATAGGCCTACAAAGCATTTTTTCAGACTGCTGTCTTAACACACTCGCATCAAGCAGAAAACAGCTTCAGAACAAACTTTATCAGGTTTAGTAAAACTGCAATGTCATTAATTATTTTGAAGAGATGAGTAAGTTTTTAAGTTTAAATTGTGCTTCTGAGTCTTTGCTCTAGAAACCATTTTCTTATTTTCTCAACTGAATAGGTAACTGAAATCCAAGACTGGAGTGCGTCGAGTCCACACAGCGCAGCATATGTTCTTTGGGACAATGGTGCTAAAAACCTTTACAGAGTTGGCTTTGAGGGCATGGTAAGTATAAAAGAATACAAAGGGTAAAATGCATGGTGGGGGAAGGGCAGTAAGAATAACTTGTGCTTTATGATCCTGCTTTGGTAATATGCTTTGTCAGTTTGCATGCTGGTAATCAGGTCATTGTGAATCCAGCTGTAAGGGTCATGCATATGTATTAGTTAGAAAATCTGATCTGGGAATTTATTTAATGTGAATTACTACAAGTTAAGAGCTGCTTTCTGCCATAGTAAATATTTGCATCACAGACATTGATCTTTCTGTGGTATTGTTGTGTTTAAATTAAAATTCAGAAAAGAACAGTAGGTAAGCATAGTTACAAACTTTCTAAAAAAACCTGTTCTTCAACTACTGAACTCCTCAGTTCACTTCAAATTTTGGTGTGATTACTGCAAGATTTGCAGTTTTTGAATTACTGTCAAGACTCGGAATGCTATTGAGAGCAATTTTCTTTTTTGCAAATGGGAAGGTGTTGAATTACGACCTTAATTTGCTTTAGCGCTAAATTTTTCTGTTTCCTTTTGAAGCTTCTCCAGCAACTTCTTCAGCTTTAGAGAGAAAATGGGTCAAACTCAAGCCTAAGTGCCTTCTGTTGCTGGGTTTTCTTATCCTAATGTGGGTCAAGGAAAGGTTACTTGGATTATCAGCTGCTTAAAACATCTTATTAGCATTTTCTCTCCATGATTTTTGTTTGATTGAGCAGGGGAAAACCATGTTAATTTAACATTGAAGTGTCATCTTGTCAGATGTGTAACAGTAATAAAATGTTTAACAATGACCAGTTACTTTGTTGAATGTAAACTATTTGACCTTATAGCCTCAGTTAAATTTTATACTTAAAATGAAAATAGATATCACTTCTGTAGTAAATACGTATTTTAGTGTTACATTTAAAAAGAGTATAGTAATTTAGTGTGGGTCAGCTTTTCTGATGCATTAAGATCCTAGGGGTAAAATATGAGTCAGTATTAAATTATGTACTTCATGGTGTCCCCTAGTTCTAAAGAAAATTCCTTATATGCTGGCAAAAATAGATGTGTGTTGTGTTTTGCAGTATAACATTAAATCAATGTTTGGTATCTTCCCTCTTGTGATACATGGAAAAATAACAGTTACAAAATATAGATAGAATGAGATACAGATCAGCTGATCTTTTTGTTGTTGTGGTTGTTATGACTTCAGTTGCTATGTTAAAATTTTTGGACTACTTTGTAAAAGTGCTGTGGAATCACTGAAGATTCCTTCTGACCTTAGGAAAAAAGTATATTTGAGATAAGTTATGTTCTGCTTTGAAATAGTTATTCCCTTAATAAAAAAATAAAATACATATATTTTAAATCAGCTACATTCTGTTTCCAAAGTTTTGCCACTTCTGAAAGTGTTAAAACCTTCTAGAAAACTCCATTAAGTACTGCAACTATAAATTTGCAGTTTACACACAATGACCTTTCACACAAGTTTTGTAGGAATAGAAGTATTTGGTCAATTAAAAAAAAAAAGCGCGTTAAACTGTGTGTGAGAGTACATACATAGATGTATTTAGGATAATAGAGCAAAAATATGTACATGTGGATGTACACAAAGGATAATTTGAAGCTGTGTAAATAGTGCTTACCTGATTGTAATCCATTCCTACACTAACTTTATCTTTGACGTTTTCATCAAATGCAATGAAATTTCAGACAGAATGGATTTTTGGATGTATGTGAGAGTCATTTGAATGTAATGCTTAATTTTATAACTGATTAATAATTTGTCAAGGGTACAGTTTGTTATTATTGTTTACTACTATTTATGTGCTATTGTGTAAAGCTGAGACTGTCAGAAAGTTCACATAAAGTTAGGGCAAACTTGTTTTGGTGCTTGGAAAATTGGTTTAAAAGGTCCATAAGATGTGGAATCAACAATACTCAAGAGTGTGTACCCGTGTAAATACAGCTGGGAAGAGACCCTGACTTGCAAATGGATAACACTTGACTCATGCTAATGGAGCTGATTAAAGAAACACAGCTCGTTATTGTTAGTCAGTGTTCTTGTTTGATAGCTGATAGGCTGCATCTGGTCCTCAAAATTAATCTATCTGGCCTGCCAGCTTTGGAGAGATGAGGTTTGGCTGGTGGGGCAGCAGGTGCTGGCTGAAAATGTGCATTTATTTCTGGTCAGATACTTGGAGGTTTTATTTGTGTTTGTTGTGTTTACATATGAAGTGGCTGAGAAGTGCATCTTTTTTTGTTTGGTTGGTTGGTTGTTGTTTTTTTTTTGTGAAGTCTGACATTTAAATCTGGGAGCTTCTGTTGCCACAGGCCACAAATGACAGAATTGAAATCTGTATTTATGATGCTGTTAGGTCAGATAAAATGTTTGCTGCATCCTTAGTAAGAATGAACTACTGTTGGTTTACATGGTTGGTTGCACTACTCACATTTCTTACCTATATGTATTCAGGGTCCTGAGCCAAACTGAGGTGTTAACCACATAACCTGCTTTAGAAATGTGTTGACATGTCCTTTTGCAATAAAGAGAGGAATTAAAAAGTTAATGGGAAGATTGTGATTTTGCTTTTGGGGCTTGTGTCTGGGTTTTATTTCTTCGAATCACATGAGCTGAGGATGTAAAGCTGGTGACTTCCCTTAGTTTTCAGTGGAAAATAGTTCCATCCACAGGAGTGTCCTAAATCAATTTCATTATTTAGGAATCTGTTTCTTTTAGAATTTCTTAGCTCTGTACCACTTGAGGTTTTTTTGCGGCCATTAGCCTCTCTTTGTTTCTCGTTATGGAAGATTGTGCTTTCATCTGGGTAGCCTCTGAAAGAAGTACCTCTAGTTACCATCCATCATAGTCACAGTGATCTGTAAGCATTCTGTGTCAGTGTACCTTTTTCCACAAATTCCAAATAGTGAGTGCATAAGGGAAGTTGAGATTGCCTACCTCTAGGTGATAGATAATTAATGTACTTCCATCAAATTTTATTTGATTTAACATGAAGTTATTATTTGAAATTGCTCTAGATGATTTTAAGAATTGCTTGTTACCACTTTCTTTTTTTAAATAAAAGCAAGGTAAATGTCTTGGTATACTAGGCACTGTATGTGAGTGTTACAAAAAATACAGAAATACGCCGTCCACTGTAGTTAAAACTGTCAGATCTGTAATGTCAGTCAAATCTTCTGTTCTCTGGTCATTTATCTTGTCACCACAACAATGGAAATAAGGTACTTAGGAAGGAACAACAAGGATATTTTCTTAGTTTAGTGTCCTTCTGTT
This sequence comes from Chamaea fasciata, assembly GCF_029207755.1. NCBI lineage: Eukaryota > Metazoa > Chordata > Aves > Passeriformes > Sylviidae > Chamaea > Chamaea fasciata. Next base: position 47,983,225 of record NW_027094086.1, on the reverse strand, counting down.
TCTTCTAGGTGCTGACCATAATTGTTTTAAAACACAGAATCAAGACTTTTTGGCCACCTTTACAGAAGCAGCAGATGTTTTTTAATACATTACCTGTGGTATAAGTTAGATGTCAGTAAGAAAATTAGGTGGTCAGTTGTTTTTGAATCCAGAGAGGAAAGAGATATTTATGTTTACCTTGTGCATTTATTTGCATTTGTCAGCAGACTTTGTTTTGCTTCTTTTTGATGTAGTCACATTTCTCCTGTAGTCTCAACCAAGTTGAGTTTCTCATCTTTGTGTTGTGAAGAAAAATACTTCCATTAAGCAGAAATGTATCTACTGACCATTTTCCAATTTATAGTATTAACTGACAAGGAAGACTGTATTTTCCTCTAGAAAAAAAAGTTACACGTGCAAAGATTTTAGAAGTGCCTATAATAGTGAGGTTACAAACCATTCACTCAGGATTTGCCTGAGGTCTAGTTTCCTCTGTAAGAAACTTATTATTGTTTTTGTGCCTCACACTTCTTTGGCGTTTCAGTCACTTTCTCTACCATCTTCTACTTTCTCCATTTGTTGCTTCACTTTTCCCAGCTTCTTGAAGCTGAGAAGGATTTGAGTTCATGAGATTTGAAATATGGCATTTCTTATAAACCTTTAGCTAAAACTAACGGATTTATCCAGTCTCTTGTTGCCTTAATCTAGTGACAAAGCAGCATGCACTGAACTTTTTCCATTTGCCTCCGGGCTGATTTTCTTGCCGAAAGCTGTTGTGAGTTTAGAGACTTCAAGTGACCTTTACTGTGTGCATTCATTGCTACTTTGAACAACTGCAGCTGTGGCACTATTCCTGCTGGTGTATCTGTAAGATCAGTATTAATTGCTCCCCTGATATTTGCTGCTGATGTTAGATGCTGTATCAGTTCATCTGGATCAAACGTTGCTCTTTTTCTCAGTAACACAGCTAGTTTTCTTTTCAAGTCTGTAGACCCTCCCTCCCTGTTTTTGATGGATGGCATTCCATATTGATTGGAATAACTTAATAGTTCTTTCTGAACTCAGCTGCTCCTGCTGCTTTGTTTTCCTCCTCAAGGTCAGGGATAATGGTGCTTCTACACCATCTGCCAGCACTGCTGACCTTTTTCTACGTTTTCTCATTCTCTGTAGTTCTATGAAGATGATATTGCTGGTGCTTATTTCCATTGGTATAATTGGATCGTGTGTCAAAGTAAAGTGTTACGTTTACTGTATGTCCTGTTTGACTGGGCAAGTCATGATCTCTATGTAATACAGTCACATACTGCTGGAATGCAGATTTTTGGGAAGTTAAAGTGTGGGTGCTAGAAGGCCAAAGTTCTCCAATGTAGGCAAAACCATTACTCACGTGCATTAGGTGTTACTACTGACCTGCAGGCTGTGCTGTGCAATGTCTGATTCCCATGCTTTTCCTTGAGTTCTCATTGACTGCCTGCTTAACTGGGCTTTCTATCTCTAATTGTACACAAATTCTACGAAATGTATAGCTTATTTTTCTGTTTCCTGAAAGAATCCTGCTTGGGGTTTATCAAACAATTACTCCGTCAAGTCATTGTAGAAAAGCTGATTTGTTCATCTCCACCATGTATTTACATTACACCCAGCTTCACAGTTGTTACTTCTTTTTCTGGTGGTGCCACTGTGAATCTAAAACTTGTATTCTAACATCCCTTGTTTTGCAACTTTCCCTTTTACACTTGTACATGTCATCTCCAAACAATCTGCTATTTTGATTGATTTTGAAGTCTCAGGGTGCCTCCTAAATTTTAGAAATCCCGGTGGGGTTCTCTGAAGTGCAAAGCCTGGTGCATCCAGGCTCCATCCATGTGTGTTTTTGCTCCATGTGCACTAGGGGGTCCTCTTGTCATATAGTCCTCAGAGTAGGGTGACCAAGAACTTACCATCATCCCTGATTTTTTTACTTAAATTACTTGAGCATGAGAAAGCTTATTTTCCTTTTCTGAGAAGTGTAACAGCTGAGTGCTAGAAGGAAAATGGTAGTTGCTTACCCAGCTTTTGGGGCACTGAAATACAACTAAGTACAGTTTTGTATCTTAAAACTCGAGAATCTTGTTTAGGTTTTGCTTATATTTTAAGGCATTCACAGGCCTTTATTATGTTGATAGTACTTTTCTCAGTAGAGCTCTTTGCCAAGTTGCCAAAAGTACTCTGCTTATCTAGAATATATAAGTTTGTTTTGTATTACCTCAATGTCTGTCAGTGTCTTACCTTTCTGTGTGTTTTGGGTCCTCCATTAACTTGTTGAAGACTTCTGGGAAAGAAGAAGAAAAGAAACAAACATGTTTCCTCGTTTTTTTGCAATATCAGAACTTGAACAGACTCTTGTTTTATTCTTTAGCAATAGAACATTGACTACATCATGTAAGAGAAAGGAAGACAGTTGTGAAACTGAGGTTGGACACCAAGCTACCACTTAGTATTTCAACCAAGCATATCATTATACTCCAGAAATAAACTGTGTGCAGGGCACAGTACAGGCAGGGCAAAATACAAGTGCAGGTTTCTGAGTTTGTTTTTTTTTCTATAAAATTTAGGATACCGCAACAGGCTTCCTAGTAATGTCAGCTGCAAAATAGTGATTAGCCTTTTAATGAACATTTTGTTTCTTCTGCTAGGTTTTAGCCATCAGTGTGCTCAGTGCATTAACACTTTCTGTAACACAGGCAATCTTTCACCCTGATTTTGCCAGGCAGGGAGAAGAGCTTTTGGACTCTCCTGCACTCTATTCTTAGTGTTCTGAAGAATGTGACAACAGCTCACATGTGCACCCCTCCTTGTCTCCTTCACAGACAGCTGGTTGTTGCCTGACACGGAGGGCTTGTTTTCAGTGGGTGAGACCCAGTGCTCCCGGGCACATTCAGTCTCCCTCGTTCCGGGGAATGAATGAGTTTGCCATCTGGGATGGGCCGCACGGCCCCTTTGTCTGCGGCCAAGCTAAACCCAGCACCTGCCCACCGGGTGGCAGCATCCTGTCACAGGCCTTCTGCTGCCGTGCTGAGCAAGCTCTTTCTCTGCCTCTCAGGGGATTTCAAGAGTGGCTAGAATCTCATTGTTCTCCTCTAGCTGTCTTCATCATTTTTCCAAAGTGGCGACACATTCTTTGTAGATCAGGACATACACTGAAGTTTGTATTGTTTCTGACTGCTTACCAGTTGCCAAGGGTGGTATTGTGTATTGTGCTCGTCAGAGCTTTGGTGGTTTGGAAGAGTTCAGAGTTTTCATTTTAATCCTTTTGCAGGAGGACATTGTGTCAATAAATCTCAGGCATGGGTAAAAGGATTGTTCAAGTTGGGAAAAAAAACGTTCAGTTGTGGTTAATTGTATCATTACCACCACCTGTCCCCTACTTCCTCCCCCATGCCATAGAATATTCTGACATATTTTTGCAGTTTCCGATCTCCATCCAAACTTATTTTGCACACAAAAATGCCCTTTGTTTAGTGAGAATTGTTTCATGAGGAACAATGGCAGATGATAGCTATTTGGAATTAAGCATTACACAGGCAAAAAACATAAAGGAAAGGAGAATTTTAGAAATTCCTCTGGCTTTATGAATAGGATTTAGTTACCATGCCTGAAATTTCTTTTCTCATAATAAGAAACAGTTTTATGAAGGATAAGCTTTAGAACTTTGCTCTTAAAGCGAACATGTTTTGCTCAGTGTAGTGTTTTTGTTGGCTTTTTTGAAGTAATACCCTTCTGCATATTTTTAATAGAAAAGTTTTCATTTTATAGAATCAGAGTGACAAGTTTTCTTGAAGTTAAATATGAATCTGTCAAAAAGTGTTGGGAAGAGTGGGCAGCACTGGCAGGCATTAAATGATGTTTCCTTGCTTGTGTTCACAGAATTCTTTTTTAAAAGGAAAAATAGCTTAACAGAACAATGCTAAGGTGCTTTGTGTTGATTCCTGTCTTTGAACTAAAAATTTCTTGTCCTTTATAGCATCTTATATTTGTAAAGGTTATTAAAGTCTTGAGAATGTCAAGGCTGATGGATTGGAAAGTATTTGGGACTGTGTGCATCATGGGACGTGGTTTTTGTACACATAATTTTCAGCCTTTCTTAATTAAATATTTCAGTTCTAGTTTCACTGACCTGGAGACTCGGTCACTAAGGACTAAAGTTGTCTCAATCTCTCTCCGTAGTCTGACCTGAAATGTGTTCAAGATGCAAAAGGAGGCTCTTTCTACAGAGACCATTGTCCTGTGTTAGGTAAGCTGAGGGTGAAGTAAATGCATGTTGGTTTGTATTAATTGTATTCACTCTGGCTTTCCCTTTCCTTTTTAAATGTCATCCAAAGGGACTGTCCTTATTAGTGAAATGTAAATAGTAGCATTTCTATGCACTAATGGTAAATTGTCATGCTTTTCTAAATTGTATTTGGTATCAGTGTGCCAAGAGGATGGCAAGGGAGCTTTTAAGTGTTCATTAAGTTATAAATTGTGTTGTGTGTCCCGTGCACTGTATTTCTAAAGAGCTAAACATAGCTGTTTATTCTTACAGAACTAGCTTAAACATTAAGAGATCTAATAAATCTTAACTCCTTGCCCAGAAGCACCGTTTTATTGACACCAGAGCTTTTATGTGTCCAGATAGCTTTTAAGATCCCAGTTAGAGCCCATAGTGGAACTTGTCACAAGTATTTAGTATTTGCTAGTGTCACTGCTGTTTGCCTTGAAAACTCAACAAGAAACACACGATTCTGTTGCCAGAGGTTCCAAAACTTTTTTGCCCGTTGGCCACTGCTGTTGCAGAGACATTGGTGTGGAGTCTCCATTACTGGAAGTGTTGAGAACATGTAGGTAGAGACTTGGAACAGGGCTCAATGGGGAACATGGTGGTTGGACTTGAAAATCTCAAAGGTCTTTTCCAACCTGAACAAATCTGTGAGTCTCAGAAATTAACTTCTGTTCTTTAAATTGCTTGGAAAATTAGTATGGTGATGTAAACTTTTTTTTTTCCTTACTCCCTTTCAGGTGAGCAAAATGGTAACAGAAACCCTGGTGGGCTGCAAATAGGTGACCTCGTAAACATTGACCTCGACTTGGAAATTGTGCAGTCTTTGCAGCATGGTCACGGAGGATGGACTGATGGCATGTTTGAAACTTTAACAACAACTGGAACGGTTTGTGGCATCGATGAGGACCATGACATTGTAGTACAATATCCGAGTGGCAACAGGTTTGTTCTATAGCCTTCATTGTTGCTTCTCACTTCCCTTATCTTCAGTGCTTGTGATTACTTGGTGCCAGAAGCTTTCTCTTCTCCTTTTGTGTCTTTTAAGATTTCCTTCTAGATGTGTAATGAGGACTTACCTTTGAGGATGCTTAAGTGGGAAAAGGACTTTTGCTGCCTCTCTCACTTGGTGAAAATTTGAGTCCAAAATAATATATTATGTTCTAAAATGTAGTGTTTGAAGTAGGAACTTCCTTTTTAATTAGAAACTATCTATTCCGTGATTTCAAGGTGATAACAATTCATTTTGGGTTTTCAGGATAATAGTTTGAGAGGACAGGTGACAAACTTGGGGGGAATCTTGTCTAGAGTCACCTTGGCACGATCCGTGTCTAGCCTGTTATTTTTCAAAGGAATGTTAGTTTATGTAAATACAGACCAAGAATAGGAGGTATTGGGGAAACCAAAACCATTCCCTTCAGGCAGTTTAGGTTTGAATTTTGCTTAGCTGCATCCACACTAACAAGACTCAAACCCAGCTGACAGCAGGATTTGAATCTGATATGGCCACATGGTTTTCTGTTCTACTGGTCTCAAGTACTGGGCTTATCTTTAAAAAGTAGTTGGTGAATGGAATATCATTTCAGTTCTCTATAATTGTTCAGTTTGTCCAGAAAGAATTAACAGTATATTGTTCATTCAGGATTTCCTTCAAGATATTGTTTGTTAATATTGCAAAGTAATGCAGTACAAAGCTGTTTTCCCAGATAAAGGGATGCAAGTGGCTTTTCTTCTGGCAGTCACGTCAGCAGAGTCAGTGACAGGAGCTGCTCAGTCTTGTGGTCTCCTCCCTGACTAAACAGCTGAATGCCTGTAAATCAGTAAAATTTATACTACAAATACGATAGTTTGATTGAAAATTGAGGTATGTCTGGGACATCCATTTAATTGAAAAGTATTGTTATTATTTAATGTTGCATGGTTTCACCTGGGGGGAGGGGCCAAAATTTTGTGTTCTTCCCATGTAGTTTCCTGACAGTTCAATGCTTGTGAGACAGCTTGGATCTGCTGCTTTTTCAACTAGTTATTTCCTATCCCTGGAAAAATAAAGTAACTGTATTGCTATTTTCGGGACTTTTACGCTGCTGTCAGCTTGCTTCCCCTTAGGCAGGATATTTCTTAATTGCCTTTACAAATGTATATCTCAGGAGACTATCCTTGAAATTAATTTATGAGCCACAATTAATGAATTAATGAGCCACACGCAAATTTATGGACAAAAAATGGATAACAGCAAATATAGTATCCATAGTATCCAGTCACAGAAAGTTTGTAGGCATACAAGCAGAAACTTACCCAACAGATAATTTTTAAACATATATTTTTCTTTGTGTGTTTAATATCTACTTTAAATGATTCATTGTTTAGGTGGACATTTAATCCAGCTGTTCTCACCAAGGCCAATGTTGTCCGGAGTGGAGATGCTGCTCAAGGTGCAGAAGGAGGCACCTCTCAATTCCAAGTGGGTGACCTTGTTCAAGTGTGTTACGACCTGGAGAGGATCAAGCTTCTCCAGAGGGGTCACGGAGAGTGGGCTGAGGCAATGCTTCCAGTGAGTAGCTGTGTGTTTGCATTCATAGAATGGTAAAGTTTGTGCAGTATTTCTAGTTATTATTGCTAATGTACCTGGAAGCTGCAGGAATCTAAAAGGGATTTTCTTCTAAGTTTTTGTCAAACGCAGTGTAATGCTTGCTTGGGTGTAGCAATGTGCATAGCCTAATGAAACCTATCTAAAGGTGGTAGTGATTGTACTGTTAAACAGTCGATTTCATAAAATTTTTATAGTATTAAAAATAAAATATTTAGAAATGTGGATGTTTTATTTGCATTTGATGTTTGCTTTCATTCAGACTTTAGGTAAAGTTGGTCGGGTTCAGCAGATCTATTCAGACAGTGACTTGAAGGTAGAGGTTTGTGGGACATCTTGGACCTATAATCCAGCAGCTGTCTCGAAGGTGGCATCAGCAGGATCTGCTATAAGTAATGCATCTGGTGGTAAGTTTGAAAAATAACCAGTAATATATGTATGACGAGTAATTGTGTTAATTAAAAAATTGTTCTTAGGTAATAATACATTGTTTCTATGCAATGTTAATAATTGACTTGGAGTTTAGGTAATTGAAGTTTTACTTGAGAAAGATAGAAAAAAAAGCTTGCAGTCAACGTGGAGATGTTGCTATATTGATCAAGTGCTTCTGTTCGGTCACAGTGCCGGTGTGTCTTCGGAGGTCCACTCTTAAGGACTTCAAAAATGGTTGGAAGGGACATCAGATTGAAACAGGGACTAAGGCATGGAGAGATTACCACTGGCAGTAACAAGCAGCCTCCTTGTTTAATAGGTGGTTTAAGATAGTAGGCACAGGTGAGAGATCTGTTGCAGGTGGTTTTCTTTATAACTCAGGATATTTATTTCTTTAAAATTTCCATCTTAAAATTTGGTCAGACATCCTGTGACTAATTACTGAGGAATTTTTTGGTGTCTATGTAATCAACTTCAGTTTTGTTGAACATGCTGTCATTCATATAATAACAAGGCAGAAAGACTGTCCAGTGTGTTTTGTGTTCTGTTGGCAGTTTCAGAGGTCAATTGAAACTAGAATTTTTCCTTTTTTTAGTCGTAGCTAGTTGTTCTTTCCTCTTCACATATTTGCTTTAATGCCAGGAAAACTTTCTACATAGTTTTCTAGATTTTTCCTAAGGAGGCATAGATGCAGTGAGTTTTCTCAATAAAGAATAGAGAACAGTGGCCATAAGACTATCTAAGAGAGTAACACAACTTAGTGTTTCAAATCACAGAAGACAGCCTATACCTGATGGTAGAGTGTTTGTTACAGCAATACATAAGTTCATATTTTTACCTTGTCCCACCCTTTTGTATTTTGTGGAAGAAAAACTATTTTTGGTTAAACAATCTTTGTTCTGAAGTGTCTAATGTGGCAGTCTCTGCTGTCTGAAGGGTGCTAGGGTACAGCCCTTATTTCAAACTCAGTAATTTTACTGCTGCTATTTTATGGTAGTTTGTGTATTACTAAGTACGTGGCCTTAGAAACACAAAAAATGCAGCTGGCTTTTTTTTTCTGTTCTTGTGTAATTAGAATTCTAATCTTAGTTGTTCTTTGGTTAACAATTACAGAGAGATTGTCCCAGCTGTTGAAAAAATTATTTGAAACCCAAGAATCTGGAGATCTCAATGAAGAGTTGGTTAAAGCTGCTGCCAATGGAGATGTTGCTAAAGTGGAAGACTTGCTCAAGAGGCCAGACGTAGATGTGAGTGTTCTGTTTTGGGAGTATTTCTTTTGGGGCCTCTAGTACTAAAGGAAGTGCAGCTGTTCTGAATACTCCTTGCCAGTTGGTAGTGTGTCTTCTTAGAAGTAACATAGCTAGTTCCAGTGTCTCTTCTCCCGTTTGTTGCCTTATGAAATGTGTGGGGGCTGTGTGGACACAGAGTTGTACATACTTTCTTGCTGGACAGTTTTTGTGTTCTTTTGTCTGCCTCAAATTAAGATACTTTTCAACCTCTGGCTGCCAGAGTTGGTGCAGAGAACCAAACGTTCACTGTTACTGAAGGGTCTTCAAATTCTTCTTTTTTTCAAGGGGAATAGAAGGAAGGAGGGTAGATTTTTCAGGATGTTTTTGCTGTTGTGAGTTTGTTTTATTTTATTAACCCATGAGGTATATCATCTAATTGTTCTCTGTCAAATTTCTTTTACCAACTTGTCTAATACTGAAAAGTCTATAAGAAAATGCTTAGTAATTATAGGAGTTCATTTAGGGAACATGTTTTAAAGTTAGTCTTTCTCAGTACAGCAGTCATATTTGCAGTTGAGAGTCTGAACTTCTTGGTTTCTGAGCACTGATTTTTAGCTTAAGATTTTACACAACATGGGTTTCTGTTCAGACTCTCCTTTTGCTGCCATAAATTTGGCAAGGAAGATACATGTACCATAGAGCAGAGGACAGGGATAAATCTGAGACTTGTTCTCAAAAATCTTGCCTTTACAGGAGTCACCCAAAGATGAATGTTTTTAACCCAAGTATTATTAATGTCTTAATGTTTGTTATAAATCCATTTCTTCATCTTTCCTTCAGTCTAGCTAATATAGAAATGAAATAGAGAAGACCTAGGAGATCTGTATATGCTAAGAAGGCATCTTAAAGTTGTTCATTTGATTATATGTTAATGTGTGCTGTTTCTTTAAGTTTTCTGCTGCTAAACAGCCTCAGAGGTGTGTGTGTGTATCTGTGCCTTGAAACTCACCTGCAAGTGTTGACATTCCAGGTGAACGGGCAATGTGCTGGACACACAGCTATGCAAGCTGCAAGCCAGAATGGCCACGTTGACATTTTGAAGTTGCTTCTGAAACAGAATGTGGATGTAGAAGCAGAGGTAACCTAAACATTTCAAAATATGCTTTGTGTGTCCTTAAACTTTGTTACATGCATGACAATTCTACTTGACTTGCCTTCTTCTTCAATGCCAGAGAGAGTGGAAATCTGCTTTTATTGTTGTGATTGTGGACCCAAATTAGACTCTCACTGATGCCTTAAGTGACCCGCTGTCCATCTTGGGTGGAGCCATGGCCAGACTCTTGTACTGCCCAAGGTGTAGCCTTTGGAGGCTTTTTAAAAAGTACCCACTTTATTCCTGTAACACTGTCTAGCCTATGTTGTAGGTAGCCTCTCAAGTCATCACTACTAACAGTATTATAAAGGGTCAATATCTAATCCTTTAACACTTGTTATTAAATGAGATATAACTAACATAATAGAGCTATGTAAGCCAGAATGCTGTGAAGCCCCTTCTTTCTTTCCTTTGGTTTTATTTCAACAGTAGAATGTAATGGGAACTCTGTTTGTGGCATTGAGGGAAAAAGATGTCAGATGCTGCATCTTCAACTTCAGATGCTTGCCATGCTTCTTATATATACAAAGTTCAGTTAGGAGAAATCTTCCAATTTTTAACTAAAACAAGTTTAAGCAGAAAGTAATAGCAGTATCTTTGAGTAGAAACTGCCAACTCTGCCTCCAGTTTTTCAGTGCCTTTTTTTAAACTTCAGTGAAAATGGAAGGATGTCTCTTGTTTAGGTTTTTTAGAATAATTGTTCATGAGAATTACATATCAGCATACTGTGATATTTGCATTTTGAATTGATTTTTACTCAATTATTTACACAGAATGCACTGATATTGAACCATTTCTTGTTTTGTGAGGCACAAGAAGGATCTGTTACATTTGATTTATTAAGAATAAAAACTGAAGCCTAGTGGGATGCTGAGAAATTAATTGTGCACCCAGATGTTTGCATAACAGAAAAATAACTGCAAATGCTTGGGCATCTAGCATTATATTCCATTTGATATACAGAAGTTACAGAACGTTAAAGCATTAATGAGGCAGTGTAATTCTTGGAATTAAAATTATTTTGTATTTACAGATAGACCATTAATTTACAGAGGTTTCATGCTAGATTCTAAAGATGCCTTAGATTGATGCAATACATACTTGCTATGGTCTGATTTCTGTGAGGTAACTCCATGTTAGAAGTGGTGCTTTCACTGCAGTACAAAGTAAATACTGTTAAAATTAGTCTAAACTGTTTCTTGTCTGTACTGTGATATTCAGAGCTACCATGTTAATCAAGTGGTGGACTGAAGGGAGGGTTAGAAGCATTAAAGAGGTAGGTAGAGGTACTACTTAAACTGTTTGGAAACAATACACCTGGTAATCTGCTAGCACTAGAATTGTGAAGAGTTCCACGTTTGTTCAGGCTTCAGGAACACCATCGCACTAGCATAAAAAATTCTCAGGGATTTTACTTGACTTTTAAAGCAGTCTTCACATAATTGTGTTGATTAAGTGAAGATGGTATTCCCACTTGATTATATAATTGCCTTGGTTATTATAATATTAATAATTTTCGTAATATTAGATTAGTAATTATATTTTTCAGGCTTTAAAAATGTAAGCTGTTTTTCAGTATTTATATATCTATATAATGTTTAGAAACATAATTGCTTCTAAAATGCAAAGATTCAGCAGAGCCATCCCATTAAGCAGAGTGCAAAAATGTAGTCCATTTACTTCACTGTTGTGGTCGGAGGCATGGAAGCAATGGATAAAAATCCTTACTTCCCTTGCTTTATAGCTAAGTGAGATATTTTTACACTTACAGTCATTACTGCAGAGTATATACGTTCCTGATGACATTTGCTGGGAAAATCCTCATTGTTGTCGCCTGTGTTTTTCCATGATGACTTAATGTAGACTACAAGTGGCCTCTGTTTAGTCAGAGAACAGTTGGTTATTGACATAGCTCAAAAACCTGATGTAGATAATGCATAGTAAAAATATCTAACCTTCTAGGCTGCAGACATTAATGGTTGTCAGTTATTATATTAACAGTACTGATAAAATTATACTGTTGGAATGTATGGAGATGTAGTGCTTTTAATATTTGGATTTATATCTCAATGTAAGTCTTAAGGACAGATGATTTACTAGTTGCTAGCTTTTCTAGATGGTTTATTGCTGTTGGGTAGGATTTAGTTCCAAAGATGATTTGTTTTGATGCTGAGCTAAAAAAAGGCCTGCATGATCTTGGACCTCTGCTCATTAAAGTAGGAATTGTATACATTAAGACTTTATAAAATCAGGCAGTTGTGTCTCAGAATTGAAATGTGGTAAAACTAAAACATTCAGTAATTATATGGGGTTTCATCCATAAGTATCTCAGTGTACTTTTCAGATTGCAAATATGAAAAGACAAGTTACCATGCCTCTGTGAAACCAAGTGCTCTGTAAATACAAGGCTTATGGCAGTTTAGGACTACTGGCACACTCCAGATAAGGTTTGCCTCATAATGATCCTTATAACCAGATGAAAAATATAGAGAAGGTCCACTTTCTGATCCTTTCCCCTTCCAAATGGGCTGGCTTTGGCTTCTTTTGACTGTTGGTTCATGTTAGATGAGCCTGAGAAGGAATCCCTTGATCTGGGAGGACAGCTTGGTAGCATGAGTTGGTTTGGAAGGAATAAAAGTATCTTTTCAAAAGCTGTTGAAACTGCTGTTTAGTACCCTGACCCTGTCTTGAAAACCATATCCATATTTTCAAAAAGGTACATTTGATAATTAGATAAATCTTCTTTTGCCATTTAAAATGCTGTAACTAGTTTCATTGTGCAAATACAGTTTATGCTAAGAGCTGTTAATTTTTGCCTTGGTTTAAAATATATTAGAAATGTATTATATATTATAAAAAATACTTTTGAAAGATGTTGCTGAAGAAGCAAATTGATGAGAAACTTAAGCTTACTCAGGGGAGGCAGTGAGCCCCTGATTAGTCATGATTTTATTTTTACAATTTTCAGTGTTTCTCTGTTTTCAAAATTGAATCCTACAAATGCAAGGTTATATTAAACTCTGCACAAATACTCAGCTAGAAATTAGCTTATGGAAGTTATTTCTTCATGTATAACTTCCATTTTACTTCTGTCTTTTTTTTCTGTCATTAATGCTGAAATCACTTGATTGATATCTTAAAATGTTTCATGTTGTACAGTGAACTTCTATGAATGTTAAAATAGCCTAAATTGACAAATTTGACTTTCACATTTTAATTCTCAGTTTGAGTGAAACTGAAGCAAACTGCATCAGAGTTTTAATGCAGTGAGTCATCAACACACAATCAGAACTTCTAGTTAATGTCAGCATCAGTCACAAATTTCCTTTGGAAAAGGCTTATTAAGTGAAAACCAAGACACGTAGTAAATCCTAATAAAATACTAACCTAATTATATGAACAAGGAAATACTCATGTCTTGTCCTATGGTTTGGAATCTGTAACACTTCCCAGGCTACTGGAAGAGTTGTCTTAGGATATTAAGTGTAATACTGTTTGGGTGTTGGATTTTGTTTGTGGGTTTTTTGGTTCTTTTGTTCTGGGTTTTTTCTTGACAGTGGTGGATTTGTAGTAGAAACCCAAATGATGCCATTTGAGTTTGATGAACAAATCACACAAAGATTCAGGACAATAGTTGTATATGCTGTAGAGTGTCATATATTGTAGAACATGTGTATTTATATATGAACTGATTCTTCATTCTCTATTGCTGCAGTTTGAGCAATTATTTAATTAGGTATTTTAATGGTATCGTGGTAGTCTCATTTTTCATGGTAGCCTCATTTTTCTTATTACGTCAAATATGGACAGTTGTTAGTTGAAACAATCTTCTTGTTTAAATGCAAAGGAAATGTGAAATACAGCACGTTAAATGAACATTTCCGCTTCAGGACAAGGATGGAGACAGGGCTGTCCATCATGCAGCCTTCGGTGACGAGGGTGCCGTGATTGAGGTTCTGCACCGGGGCAGTGCAGATTTGAATGCTCGCAACAAGCGCAGGCAGACTCCACTCCATATCGCTGTCAACAAAGGTCATCTGCAAGTTGTCAAGACTTTACTGGACTTTGGCTGCCACCCCAGTCTCCAGGTAAAGTAAATTTTAATGTAGGGTCACTTTTCAGCTGCTGAATTGTATGATTTTGCTGCATGTTGGTGACAGAAAAATTATGGAAAATGGGATTGAAAGGAACAGACATTGTAAAGTTGTCTGTCTCAACCTTTAGCCTACCATGTGATCAACTGTAAGAAAAATGCTATTAAGTCTGTTTGTTTTCTTGACAGCTAGATTGGCGTCTGGTTTATTCTAGACAGTTGATACTAATTGGTATTTTCACAGTCTGTAGTTATTTCTAATTGTTAACTTTCTTGCCTGATTAATTACTCCTGTATCGAACCCACAACTGTGTTCCTTCTGCAAGCTACATTTTAGCAGGCCAACAATACTCTGGAATGTTTTGTTAAAAGAAAACCTTTTATTTTTTTTCCAAACTAGATCTATCATTGATGGAACTATTTAGTCAGATTCACTTTCAAATATTAAGCTTTTTATCTAAAAAGCCTTCATGCATAGGATCTCGAGTACCATAATTTCACAGGGAATTTCATCTGTAATGAGGGTGATGGAAGCAGTAGCGTAAGCGCTGTGTCCTGTTTAGAAGGTAGTATGGAAATGTGCTATCTGATAAGCAGGTATCCACACTGCTGAGTGCAGCTGCATGAACTGCATTATTAATACAAATGAGAATGGGTAAGTTTGAAGAGATTTGTGTCAGAAAAAGCTGTAGTGGCCTGGGCAAATCAGGATATGCAGTAATAAGACATTACCTCCTTGTTTTGCCATGTCGATAATCAGGTTTTTTTTTTGAGCTATATATCCACATAAAAGAAGATGAGCAAAAACTTTTTTGAAATTAGTGAGCTCAGTGATTTGTTTATTTATCTCCTTCTACCTGACTCTTAAGGTATTGTCTTGATCTTGCTGAGGTTGAGCTGTTATGTCCATCCAGATCCTGTTTAGTGTTTGTTGAATAGTAGGTATAATAAGGAGTCTGATGTGCTGAGACCAGTAAAGGGTGACTGTAAGTCACACAGGAACAAATGGGTAGCCAAGGTGGATTTGCCTGAGTTTAAATGACAGAATTTGAAAAAGTCAGTAGAATGGTGCAAGGGTGCTCCATCTGGAAAATATAATGGCTATTGAAAAAAATGAACGTTAGATTCAGCATGTGTGCTGAGGAACTGCAATGTGCAAATGTGAGTAGGTGATTGATTTTGTCAATGAGAGCACAGGGGAGTAAGACTGAGGCATGACTGGAATTTAACTGGCCAGCGCTCTACTACTGTGGCCTCTTCACTGTGTAAACAGAAACATACATTAGTTTGTAAACAGGAAATATCAATTAAACCAAATAAAAGATACATCATTTAGTTCTGGCAAATTGGTTCACACTGGTTTAAGTGTTTCCATATTCTGGCACTTTTTGTTCAGCAGTTTTTGTTTCTCACTGTAAAGATCTGTTTTTGTACTAGTGTATTGCTAAAGTGTTCATTTTCTGTGTTAGTCAGCTTGCAGTTGAGTCAGTGTTGGTGACAAAAGACTTCCTGACTTATATGGTGCAAGAATTTTACTGGAAGCACAAATCTGGAGATTTTGCCTATGTACCTGCAAATAAGCTTAAATGGATGTGTTTTCTTGCTGTTAGTTGAGGGCTTTTCTCTTCAGTCCAGTCATTTGAATCCTTGAATAAGTAATGTACAAAATGCTTCTAGGAATAAGAAGTATTTTTTCCTTTTTTGGGATATTTGAAAAATAAAACGTCAAGCTAAAAGTATAAATTCTTTACCTGTTCAGTTGTGTAGTCAAGTATTACCGTGTACCTTGTGTAATATAATCTTGTATTAGCTGTAACAAGTTAAAAGCATAATATTGCTTTATGACATTGGCTTTTGCTTCATGGAAAATGATATGCTTCAGTTAAAACAACAGATATGCCTACTTTTAGTACCTGGATTGCTTTTTGTTTTGATTTGCCTGTGTTTTAATTTTACACTGTCATTTTGGTATTGTCTTCTACATGGTTAGTTGCTGGCTGAACTTAGCATTTATTACTCAAAATTCCATACCTCCTCCTACCTGACTAGTCTTCCCTCTGTCACATTACTTTTTGTCGCTGTCCTGTTACTCATAAATTGTAATTTGGGCATCAACTCCATCTGAGTGAGAGGCATAGACAAGTCTTTATTTACCCCAGTGTCTTCAGTACTTTGGGATGCAAAGCATAGTTCTGGCAGTAGTGTGACTGTACAATGGTGGAGCTCAGGGTGGGGTTTCCCACTGAAGCATTTGCAAAACTGGAGCAAGATGAGAAGCAACTTGCTCTGAACTCTGCAGTATAACTACACTCAGGTCTGGAAGAGCTGTTCTGTGTTTGTGTAGTCAGTTTTCCTAGTCATACTTCAGCATCTTTTTAATGTGGATGCATGCAAAAATTGATGTAAACTGTTTCTGGTTTTAGGATTCTGAAGGAGACACTCCACTTCACGATGCAATAAGTAAAAAGCGTGATGATATCCTTGCTGTACTCTTAGAAGCTGGAGCAGATGTTACAATCACCAACAACAATGGGTTTAATGCTCTTCACCATGCTGCACTAAGAGGAAACCCTAGGTACAAATTTTTTTTTAAAGATATTTTTTATCATATGTAAAAGGAAAACAAGTGCATGTAAGGGTAGAACTATGGTATTCTTTCAGAAGATCCTTAAATCTGCATGTAGTTGTATTTTTTAAATGTTGATGTTGCTTAGCTATGAATCTTTCTAATGCTTGGAAGCCCTTGCTAGAATGAAGCTAGGAGTCTGCTCATTTTAATGCTGTATTTGGATAACTCCAAATTCCTGAGAAATTTCTTGTCATGGCTGTAACACTTTGCCAGTAAATGTTTGATAATAAGTTAGTAAGATCTTGAAGATGGAATCTTGACATGGGATAAAAATCGTAAATACTGCTGTTTCCCTTCTTGACTATTGGAATTGATAAAGGGATTGGTGTTTTTTAGATATACTTATTTGTCGATAACTACAGTTCTAAAGCACCCTTAGGATTGTTGCATTAGATTGTATTTGTCAGTATATGAACCAGTTATTTATATGTTCATAGAAGTATATCTAGAAGGAATTTTGTATTTCAGCTTTTATGTAGCAGCTCCACTGAAAAAAATTATTCTAAGGCATAGTTTGTTTTATACTAGCTGCATTCTACATGTCTACATTCAATTTTCAGTTAAGATAGTTTTTGAAAACTACTGCAGAGATAGAACTTTAAAGAAAAGTTGTATTGTTGACTCCTTATTATGTTGTGGATAAATGGTATTTTTCAAAGTTGTCATGCTAACAAGACTTCAATAATACTTTATCTTGGGGTAGAATATTCAGTATAGTTTACACAAAAGAAGAAATGTGTGTGTTTGCTTGTTTACTACTAAATTTGGCTTTTCATTTGAGAGAAGTTGGAGAAATAAAGCTGTAAATTTGTATAAATTCCACCCATTATTAATATATGAGATTAAAATTTAGGTTAGTCTCTTAGAACATAGCTATCAAGACTGATAATTAAAAAGTAAAGATAATTATCTATGTTAGTGGAATGGAATAATTTCACAAGGTAAAAGTAGTGGTTGGAAATGTTGATAGGATGAATAAATGTTTAACATTTTCTACAGTACTCATAAAAGGTCTTTAAGAGAACATGTCAAGGATCAAGTGAAGGGAGCTTATTTTTGGCATTCAGAAGACAATTCTTTCAAGTCTGACTTGGTAGCTTCTTCCTTTAAAGTGAATTCTTCCTTACTTTTATAACAGCATTAGCCAGGAGCACTGTTTTCTGTCTCAGTTACTTAGGTAGGGTATTTTTTGTTCGTTTTTTCCTGCAGTATTTTTCCTCAGCTATTGTGGTAGTTGGTTTGTGTGACCATAATCTCATTATGAGATGCAGGGAAAGTGTATGGAGAAAGAAATGTTTTCCATAGATGTGTGCTGGAGATTTTTCTGTGGGTCAATGTTTTAGGAGTGACAGACCATTCCTTTGATGGAGGGATCCAAGTGGTAGTTCAAACTGGGTCAGTTTGATGATTGGTAGAATGTGAGGGATAGGTATAGTGCAATTTTAATGAGAATCCTCCTCCTTTACAAAAGTTCTTATTGGAAGTATTGGAAAACGTTTCCAGTATTTGTGATTTGAATGCTGTGTGGGTTCCCTCCATACAGAGGGTTTCACTTGAATCTAAACCAGATATTTAATATTCTTTTTTGGTTGCATTTCCATCTGAGCACTGCTCAAGCATGCAGAAAAGGAATTTTCTCTCCCATCACAGGAGTAGTAGTTTTATCTAAAATACCTAATGCTCACAGCATTAGATATTTTACCCATCAGCCTGGGAAGAAATGGTTGAAAATGAAAACAAAATAAGTCTATTTTGATTTCTCCCTCCTGGCCAAAAATTGTCGTAATAGTTTCATTCATCTAGGGAGTTGAGTTTTATATTTCTCAAGACTTCAGTGATACTCGTTTGTTTTGTTGCTGATTTTGCAGTTCTGACACTTGCCTGTTTCTGAATGAAACCAAAGGTTTTGTATTTGCCACTTTGTTTTTTAATGTGATATAGAACAATGGCTGTTACTGATCTGTTAAATGTACTAAGTGCAAGCTATTCAAAACACGGTTAAAAATAACCCCCTCATCTTTAGCTTGTTGTTGCTGCTCTGGGTCACAAACAGTACCCACGGTGATAGGTTTTGCTTGAAACCTTACTTAAAGACCTATCTTTCCTCATCTAAGCTTCCCTGTTCCACCTTAACTGGAGGTTTGTGGATTCAGGATGCGGTGCCTTATATTAATACAGTGCACTAAATTCCCCTTTTATTTAAATATATAGATCTATGATATAATTTCTATATTATTTCATAGTAGTTGAGCACGTATTTGTATATGTGTATAAATGTGTATGCATTTGTGTGCATAGCTATAATTCTAAAAATTCAAAATGTGCTATGTATGCAAGAATTAATAAAGTTCACATACATCTTCCGTGTTGAGGATAATAAAGTAAATGCATGTGTTAAGTGCTTGGGCACCACAATAAATAAAGGTGTCTTTCTATAGTATTTTTTTCTAGCTGATGTCAAATAGATATTTGCAATCAATTTCATTTTCAGAGCAAAACCTCTTGTTTCTTGAGTTCTGATTTTTATAAATAATAGAGATAAATGTCCCAAGAAAAAAACCTACAAATTGTACTGAGAATAACATTCCAAAGTTTTTAATTTTTCATATGAAAACAAATCCATTCTATCTTAAATGTTTGAATATTGGATAAATATTATAAGAAAGATGGCGATTTATGTCAAATAGCTTAGATTTTCTCAGCACTTTATCTTCCATGGCAGTTTGGCTGTGTTTTCCTCAAGTCAAGGTACAGTGTGTTTCAGGCAGCATCCTATTCTTAGTAGAATATTTCTTCTTTTCATGTTTTGCCTCTCTTTGTACCTTGTGAATTGGCACAGAAAGAGAACTTCTGGTTTTTGTGCTGATGTATAATGTTGAAATGTAGAATGGATATTATTTTATGCTGTAGGTAGCTTTAAACTTGTGCATGGGAGATAGAGCTAAAAAGAAATTCTAAATTAAGCGTGGGGAAGTTAAACTTTTATTTAATACATGGTTTCTTGTTTGTGATTTTTAACTGAGTCAGTCATATTAAAAGTGCATTTATTTTGGACTTTTTTCAAAGCACTGTGAACCTCAAAGCTTGGCAGACTTTGCCTATTCAGTGTTAATGAGATTTTTTTCAGACAGAAAAAAGGAGAGTAAAATTTGAAAATACTGTACAGATCAGTTATTTTTGCCATGTTATCATTTATCATCTCTTGCTTATGTTTGATCTATTCGCATACCTGTGACTTCAGATTTTTGAGCTGAAGACATGACTGTGAAGTGTAGGCGTATTTTATATCCGTTGCCCCAGTTAGTTTTAGATTTGCATTGTATCTTGTGAAGAGAGCTTTATTCACTCTGCAGCCAGCATCTTAAATAGAGGCTGCTCTTGGAGCTGACCTGACTTCACACATGTGTATGTTTAGTTCTTCAGAGCAATAAATTCTGCTGGACTTTAAATAAAAAAAATAAAGTCTTGGAATAAGATAAAGATGTCATGTATTGCTCTCCAGTAGCAAGAAGTATGTCATCTTTGTGTTCATAAACTGGCAAGCAGGAGATTGTGGTTTAAAATAGAGTCGTGATTTTTTTTCCCTGGTTTTCTTATTATTTAGGAGATCTCCATTTGTTTTTAGATTTGCAGATGGTTTGAACAGGTTGGCAGTGAAATTTCTAACTGTAGCAATTTAATTGAGAGGTGGGGTTTCTCACTTCTGCATAGTGTTAATGAGTGTCTTCAGGAAGTGTCTGCAGGACTCACGGGCTGTGATGTCATGGAGGTCCTCAGAGAGACAAGTTCTAAGGAAATGAGTGTGGTAGGATTATTTTCTAAACCAGTCAAAGTGGTTTTTTGCTTTTGCATTTGCAGTTCTGACAGTAAGTGTAGGTTAAGCTTAGTTGAAGCTGAGTGCAAAGAGAGCCTGTTTTTAAAACCTCTCATTAAAGTATTATGTCAGAAAATGCTTTGGAAGAATACTTTTGTTCAAGTTGGTTTGGAGGAAGAATATAATCTCCATGAGCAGACTTATTATTAGATGGCAGATTAGCCTGTAGCTGTTGAAGTCAGTGACAAATTTATTATCTTTAAATAGTAAATAATGTGCCTGACAGATACAAAATGGCAAATGAAGTTCCTGCCCTGTGGAGTTTCCTTCCTCGTGCAATGAAAAAAAGGGGAGAGGGGTGCCCAGAAAGTAAATCTGCCCTACCAGTATTGTTCATGATTGTTTCCTTTTGGGTTTTTTTTGTTAGATCTGCTAGAAAGGGCACCAAACTTGAGGAAGAATACGAGAGACAATAAGTCATTGGGAAATGTTTATTTCACTGCTTACCTATCTTCTTTATAAATGTTGTAAGAGATGATTTTGACTTCATATGGACAAAATGTTAGACGCCAGTAGCTATTTATTTACAAATACAAACTTGAGATTTTGGAGTACAGAATTTGCTACACACCTGGTTGCCTTCTGTCTTCAGGCTGTCTAGCAGTTGGGCAGGACTGTAGAGAGGACTACATAATTGCTCTGAGCAGGTTTTGTGTCCAGTTGTAAAAACATGAGAAATCCTGTAGTGATCAATGCATAGCTACAGCTGGTTGAAGGGGACCAAATCCATTGAAGAGGTGATTTGGTTCCATTTTACCAGCTTTAGCAAAGCATTGGAGTGCAGGAAGCTTATAGTTCATTAACACATTTAAGAGCACATGAGCAGTGCACAAAGAACACGCAGCTTTCTTCTGTGTTACACAATTTGTTTCTTGTCAATGCAAATTTTTAACTCTTTCCTAATTTGGTGATGGCGCAATTAAAAACTGTATACCAGAAAAGTCTGTACACATTTGTTCTGTCCTTGAGTATTTCCTTGAGGATCTTTGGATGAGTCTCAAATCAAATCATAAGTACAGTTTTAACTTTTTCCTGTCTAGTGTGATCAAATTTTAGAATAGATAAGAAACTGTAGTCGTAAAACTTCCATCATATAGAGCTCCCTTACTTTTTTATGTTAAACTTTACTGGGGAAGTACATTGCAGTTTCCTTGTCACCCTCCTCCCCGCCTTCCCCTCATTCATTTTCTGGCAGGTTCCCTTTTGCAGCTGCTCTTATGCTGTAGTTGGTTAGCACAAATATAAATGCCAAGTGCTTTCAATTCCATTGCTATATCTCTGGTTAGTATTAACTTTTTAGGAATGATTATATAATATAGCAGGATAGATTTAATTTTTTACCCTGATAGTATATGTAAAACCATTTAATGCAAGAATAACACAGCTTTTAAAGATTTATCTGGGATTGCATCTGGTTTCTTCTCAGCTAAGGTCTTTAATACAATTGTGTGAGCTCACATAGCTTTTTTTATGCCATACTTTCTGAGCTTTGACTGCAGTGGAAGGTAGGGGACAACCTTAGTTGAAACCATTCCTTAGCAATGAGTATATCAAGGGTAGTCTACATCTGTTTGTTGCATAGTCTGATGGTGGTGAGAAGATTTATGTAAATATATTCCCAACACTATGTATCCTAATAGAAACGTAGCAGGTGTGTCACTTGGACTTAAGCATCAAGATGGCTATAAAATGAGTTTCTATTTTTACCACTTATAGAGGAACTGTTTTACAGATACAGCTGCTCAAGTGTGCTTTTGGATGGCAATACAGCTTCATGTACTGGCCATATCGGGACAAAAAACGGCTGTGGAAAAAGAGCTGTGTAGCATTTGATAATGTCAGCATCTGTTATCCCTGTCAGTCACACAGTTGAAATGTTTGAGTTACAACTGTGTCAGCAGATGCCCAAAGTTCAACGTGTGCTCGGTTAAAATTGAACAGCTGATCTAAGTGATGGATGTGACATTTTAGAGTGACTGGGTATGTATTCTTAGAGATATGCTAACATGAACTAGCAGGAAGCAATGTCAACATATAATTTTAACTTTTGTATCACTCTGAACTGTCATTTTGTGTCAGAATAACGTTGCAACGTTATACAAGGGAGAACACAGTATGATAAATTGTTACCAAAAACCTTTCAGATAAATTAAAGGTGGTAAAAAATCTGTCCCATTATATAGTGGAAGCTAAATCAATTGGTCCTGAGCACAGGAACTCCTCAGGAAAAGAAGAAAATGCTTAGCAATTAACCCCTCAGTGAAACTGTTAGTTACACCAAATTGCTTCTGTGAACATGATCAAGTTCAGTAGCATTGCTTTATTCAGAAATGCTACTGCAGTTTGTTTTATTTCCCACTATAAACCAGGTTTTAATTTACATGTTAAGATACTGTAGCCTTTGTGTCAAAATATCTGCTGGTAAGAGAAAGAGCTTTAAACAAATATTGAAACTTTGCTTTCTTAAGAAGGTAAGATAATATTCCTTCTTGTATATATATTAATATGTAGTCTCAGGTGTTAAAAATATCAGGCTATGTGTATTATTAACTGTTTGAGAATTATGTGAGTATTTAAAAATAAGATCTTCATCTAAAAATCGTGCGTTGCCTTTGTTTATTTTTCTTGTTTGTTTTGCTTGGGATTTTTTTTTCCTCACAGACATTTTAGTAAGCAACGGGCTACGGTTAGAGTCTTTAATCTGGGCCAAATGTGCCTACATATCATGGACGTATCCTGTTAAATAACTGATTTTAGAGGTCTGCTGTCATGAATAGAAATGGCTGGATTGATGAGTGGGGGGCTTTCCTCGTGTTTTTCCCTTGTTCCTGAATTTGATCTTGAGTGTCTTTACTTAGGGTGATATGAACCAGTGTATTTTAATTAAAATCACTTTTAGAACTTGAAACTATTATGGAGCTATTTCTCGTGTCGTTCTTAAAATTTTTTGAATGCTACAATGTTTTTTTTTGTGGCAATTTTTTTTTAAATTTGGATTTAAAATAAATTCAGCTTATTTGAAAATAGTATTTAAGATAACTTACCTTTTAGGCTGTAGTTGTCATTTGTGTTTTCATTTAGGAATCTGTCAATAGCTTTAATCCACTGACTAGCAACTCTGGCCTAGAAATCTCTGTATTGTCACTTTCTGTGTATAAACCTGACACTGCACTTTGTATCGAAGAGCTCAGTGAGCATAATAACTGCTGATTTGGTGAAAATTCTAACTTAAGTCTTATTAAATTGCAGAAGTTATACTCAATTATTTTGGCTATCATTTTCTCTAGATCACACCTGTAATTCCTTAGCTGGTAATACTTGTCTCATTTGCAACCTGTGGATTAAATGTTCTATGATAGATGCTGATTTAAGAACTACCATCTGAAGTACACAGAACAGGCTGTGATTACTAGAACAGTGGCTTGTTTTTATGAGATGCATCTTGATAACCAGGCTTTGAATTTTAGTCTAAGATCTATGAAGTGAGGAGTACTGGTAATGATGAATTTTACAGCTGTGCTCCAGTCTTAATTAATGCATCTCAAGGTTTCATTTCCAGCCTTGCTTTGAATTCTGTTTGCAACTAATATTCTGCTTATCAGCTGTTAACAATTCTTCCTACCCACTTTTATAGTCACTTAATTTAATGTTTTGTGATTTGTTACTAACAAGTATGAGTTATTTTGGCAGTACCAGCTGACCCTTAGCAAGCCAATTTGTCACATGAATGTCATTCAAACAAGAGGGAAACCTGTTTCTTCCAGCAGCTGTTTAGTTTCCTCTTACTTGGTCGTTCCTTGCCTGCCAAAAATACATACTTCTTTACATTCCATAGCATTGTATGTTCATATGGGTACATAAAGAAGTATGTGCTCTGAGCAGGTACACACAGAGTTGCTTGACTGCCTGTCAGATGAAACTGAAAAATATTTTGCTGCCTTTTCTTGCTGTCATGAGGTAAAACTGGCTGACAGTCCTTTGGAAGGACAGCAGTTCTGATTAACTGATGGTAGAAAATAAACTTACTATGCTAACTGAACTTTGCAATGCAATTTACCTGCACAGTGTCTTAAAGCCGGGCACAGTTCATTGTTTTGGGATGTCACTGATGTTAGAAGTGCTTTTCAATATTTTTGCAGCCTCCTGCTCTTCTAAGTGACCGTGTTTAAGTAGAGAGGTGAATCGCTGGTAGGTTTGCAATGTCTTTTCTTAGAATTCGTAGTTGTAGTCCACTGTAAAAACTTCAGCTTCCTCCCAGGTCTTCTAGCAGATTTTCATGCTGGGGGACAGTTTCCATCTAGTGTCCTGAAGGGAAGCATAGACTGATCTAAAATAGCAGTTACAAACTTATTTTCTTACCCCAAATCCTGGTTCTGTGCTTTTTGTATCCCATCCATTATTCTGCAAACTCTTTGCAGATTTATACTTATTTACACTGTATTTCAGAGTGGTTTAAAAAACTAAACAAAATGAAAATAAAGCAAAACAAAACAAACGAAAAAAACCCACAAAAAGCCAACCTGAACACAAAAGCACATGTCACCAGTGATCCTGCTTATCATAAAGATGATGACATTGAATTAAGAAAACAACCTCTAACTGCTGTGACAGGATTTGGATTGTTAGGCCGAAGGTCACATGTGAAAGCTAATACCTATTCAACACTTCTGCAAGCAGCTTTTCCTGTTTTTTAAAACTGGCACTCACCTGCTCAAGTCAA
This sequence comes from Chamaea fasciata, assembly GCF_029207755.1. Lineage (NCBI taxonomy): Eukaryota > Metazoa > Chordata > Aves > Passeriformes > Sylviidae > Chamaea > Chamaea fasciata. The sequence continues at coordinate 47,958,232 of NW_027094086.1, read as the reverse complement.
AGTCTTGTCCACCCTTGAAATATTTATGACAGCTAAAATAATTAACTAAAAAAAACCACAAACCCAAACCAAACAAAAAACCTAATAGAAACAAAGCCCAAGTTTGTCCCTGTTTTGTAAGATTTCGTGCAACTTGGTTTGGAACAGTGGTTAAATATTTGATATGCAGTACAGTTTTGACTTCTGAGGGACTGTCGGATATAGCTTATGGTTACTTAATACGTATTTCGGGAGTTGATTTGGGTTACAGTAGAGGAAGCTTTGTCTCTACAGCATTAGAAGGTAAATTTGAAGTAAACTTAACAATTAGTAACTGTAATAGTTGTAAGGAAAGCTGAGAGCAGAGGAAGTAAGAATTTCTGCAGCTCATGACAAAAACCTAGTGCAGCTGATAGAGAGCAAATCAGAGTGTAGCAGTAGCTAGCACAGTAGTACAAGGAGAATCAGCAATGCAGCATTAGAATCACAGCAGTCACATTCTAGTTTTTAAGTAGGCTGTTTTCATGTGCGTCTGATACAAAGCACCTTGAAAATTTTGCCTAGACCTATTTGAGAACTCAGCATTGCACTACCACACTGTTTATTAGGTTTTCTTTTTCAAGTTTGTACATTTTTAGTTGTGCATAGGAAGATAAGAATATATTTCACTGAAATGAACAACCAGTTAATGGCATTGCTAATTTATTTTAACTAATTTATTAGTTTATCTTCTTTAAAAAGAATTCTGCCTACTAAGCAAGTTGGGATTTGGTTTTTTTGGTTTCTTCTTTTTTTTCTTTTTTTTCTTTCTTTTTTTTTTTTTTTTTGCTATGAAATTTGGACTAACAGTTGTTTTCTTTCAACCTGCTCTTTACACTTACAGATGCTTGGTACTTTAGCACACTCAAAATTAAGCTGTTCCCAGAGTAGAGGGATTAATACAACAATTAAAATAACAGTCTAGTAAATAAGATATACATGCAGAAAGTCATAGGCATCCTTTAAACGTGCAGAATAATGCAGGTCTCCTGATGTTCTGTTACCTGTAAGCTTAGTATCATGCAGCATTTGCAGTTGGAAGAGAGGTAATGACCTAGAGACACATCAGCAGCAGCCATCTCATCCTGAGTGCTCTCACTCTATTCGCTGAATCAGCTCTTCGTTACATGGGAGGGGGAGGCAAGGGGGGGGGGGGGAATGTCGGTGCATACAGTACCTCACCACCTTAAATAGATAAAACTTAAAAGAAAAAAAAAAAAGGCATGAAGATGGGTGACTAATTGGCACCTTCTTCCTTTCTTTTGAATGCTAAAATACAGATGATGTTGTATAGAAATTATACCTTATGTCTGCTGGACTGAGAGTTAAGACTCCAAGGATAGATGCTAGGAAGCCAAGGGAAGGTGAATTTAGCCCACTGTCAGATGAAGATCATCACAGGCAAAAAGAAAAATAAAAACCCAACAAAAGACCAAAACCAAGCCCCCAAAAGTTGGAGTTGCTTCCAAAAAAAAAATTAGAAAAAGGCATCAAAAAAATAGCGATCATCTCCCCCCTCCCCCGGCAAATATTGGTTTCTTCTAGTTCCTTAGATATTGCACTGCATCTTTTCTTGCTTGAGGTTATGTTTCCAGGCTTAACTGTAGGCAGGTCTGTGTTGAAGCTACTTTCCATCTTCAGAGGTCAAGTCTGCTCGCGAGGTCAGGGCTCCCGCACACACACTACAGAAGTCACCAACCGTATTTCCCACTTAGAGGGCACGAGCAAAACTGTTACGGCTTTATAGGCAGCTAAGCATTTGAAACATGCACTCCCAGGCAAACAGGCTCTCTTGTGCCTCTCTCTTCCCTGACCATATTTAGTCAACCATTGCAAAAAATAGTCTCTCAGCTGTCGATTGTCGATCCGGCAGCGAAGGGAGCCTCTATCCGGCTCTCTGCCTATTGATTGTGCAGCCTGCACTTCCACCGCCGCTTAGCCATTTGTCCCCAGGTTTTTTTAGCACTGCCAAATAAAGCTCTCTCTCATGTTTCCAGTTAGATTTCCCAGGTTTTCACTGAGCTTGCGCTGCTACTAGTAAACCCTGATGAGGTTGTCACTATACTTAGAAACGTTTGGGGCGGGGGGGGGGGGGGGGGGGGGGGGGGGGGGGAGGAGTGGGAGAGGGGAAAAAAAAAAAAAAAAAGGCAGCCCTGCTAGTAACAAGGCAGGGACTTCACGCAGATATAGAACAATAAATATCCTGCGCTGCCATGGCAGGTTGTGTAACCTGGTTTCTTGATCACTGTAAAATGCCGTGACTAACATGTCGATTAACCCAAGGTCTGAGCGGCCTCAGTCTAAGTTTTCATTTGCAAATCATACAGCTATTTTATAAAAAAGAAGTTGGTGCCCATTTGTAGCCCCGCATTTCCATATTCAAAGCAAGTTAGGAATTATTTGAAAAAACTTTAATTAGTGAATTTGTATCATTCCATACCGTTATGTTTAATAATGACATAGTATTTTGTTTGTAATGCTTATCCATAGAATTGCATCTAAAGAAAAATAAATACACATGTAAATTAGGTGCTACTGTTCTTTAAAAAAACTGAATTGTTTTAGAAGAAAAGAATAAAAAAAGAAATCAAGAGAACAGCTCATTGCATTAATCTTTTATGTCTACAAAATCAGCTCATGGCAAGCCTAATAACTGCTCATTCAAAATGTGAAGAGGGATTTTCATATTCATGGGAAGTATATGTAATGTTTTCTTTAAAAAAGAATAACTGAAATTTAGGCATTTAAATACGACAGTCAGGAACCCAAATACTCGAAGACTTTCTCGGTATTTTGCAAAGACAAAATCTTTGCTTGGGAGCAAGAAGGATTAAAAAGGTGAAAATATCTCAATCTAAAATGAGACAAACTTACTAAGTCGAAATGCCATTCAATTAATATTGATGTAATTAGTAGATACAAAGTTCAGCATGGTAGGGTAGAGATTGAATTGCAAAGTCCTGAGCAGACCAGTATCTTGGATTTATACTTCCCTTGCTGCTTCTTTTTGTGTTGATTTTATCCTGTGCTTGGTAAGTGTTTACTCTGTAACTGTTGCTTTCTGTTTAAAGTCACATTTTCTCTTTTCTCTTTGATTTCATAATTATTCACTGAAGACAAAGCTGTTCTGCAAATACATCCTTGTGAATTCTATGTAAATGTATATACCTCATTGTTTCTTTGGTTACGTGTATATTGAAATAGATTTTTCAAAACCAAGAGGTGCTTGAAAATCTGAGAAGCAAAAAGAAGGAAAGAGCCTGCCTACTTAAACTTCTACTAACTAGGCCGTTGGTCGGATATGAAGTATTAAACTCTAATTTCAAGTTGAAGTGTGTTCAGTAGTACCAGTCTAAGGTATTAATCTCTTCCTGTTGCTTGTTCCTGAGAGATACTTCCTTCTTCATTCTTCCAGTGGTTCTCTCTGTACTGCACAGCGAATATGGTGTGAATCAGATCAGGGAGCTGACTTGGCTTGAAGTTGTGTGCTGACGTGCACTTACGATGGTATGGTTGCCAAAAATAGCACTGTCCTGCTCCTGTGTTACTTCTTGCACTATGTTGGTACAAGTGTTTCTTTGGCTTCACAGTGAGCAGGCTTGGAGTACTGTTCCATATGAGAAATAATCCAGCAGAAGGAGATGACCTTTCAGATGCTATGTTGGGACCACTTTTTGTGGGAGCCTTTTTTTGAGCAGACGTGGTAGTCAACAGGATAAGAAAGGGATTTAGTAAAATGTGTTTTTTCTTCTGCTGTGTTGTAAAATACATGTCGGACTACACAGTCTTAAAAGAAAACTTTGCCATGGAAGGTGTCTTTAAATCTGGACTGTTCCTTCAAGTATTTGAGGCTCCAACAGGAGGCAGGTGAATGGGTTTAGCTGAGCCAGGGTTGGGAGTCTGGAGAGGAGGATATGGGGGTGGGAGGTGGTGTGTGGAGAATACTTCAAGCCAGGATTACTGTAGAATACATTATGAAACCATGTCACACTGAGACAGTGGAAACCTGAGTTGAGGGAGGAGAATGGCATGAAAGTAGAAAAACCTGTAATAGAAAGTGTAGTGAATCATTGCAACCTCTGGTGATAGGATTGCTGATAAGTTTATGCTGATCTAAGACTTTGCTTCTGGAAAGGGCGGTCTGCCTTCCCTGCAGCTCTGGCTTTGTCATTTCCTTACTCCTGTTGCTTCTAGTGATCATGAAGTTGCGGGGTAGGTTGGATTATCTCATTGATCTGTCTGAAAGCAAACTTGCCAAATCAGGAGTCTGGCAGGTTGTTTCACTTGCTAGAAAATGATGTGTCTGTAGAGCCAACATAATGCAGGAGCTGAAGTGTAGGGAAAAAAGTGGGATTGTGTCTTTCAATAGCAGTTTAGGTTAAATGTGCTTATGCAGATTGTGAAGTAGCCTTTCTAATTTTTTTCTGCCTAAGTATTTGTTTCTAAAAAACCTTCACAAACAAACCCTGAAAGGCCAAACAAACAAACCCACCCCACCACTATCCCACAAACCCTCAACCTTTTTCATTTACCTCATTCTGCAGTCAAATTGCAGTTGGTGTCAGAGAATCTACTATCGTTTTTGTTCATTTATTTTTACAGGGTGCAAGGATGCTTTTGCAGTTAAGACTGTGAAATCTGGAATTGTTTTTATACAGCGGGGTGCTGGCTTCATCTTTTTTGCAATTACTTTTATCTTGTAGGTTTTCCAAATAAATCTGTTATTGTATGTTGCATTCTCAGATACTGCTGATGAGCATCTGCAAAAATTCCGTGAGCAAAGTCCTGCCTAAAACCCAACATTTTATATGTAGGTTGGTAATGAATAATATACCGTATGCTAACTTCCCATCATAAGAATAATTTTTATTTTTTGTATGTCTAATGTTGGTAAGTGGTGTTGAAACAAATACTCTGTGTGGCTAAAAGTGAATTACTGTATTGTTCAGATGTCTTATGTTGCAAATACACAATTCATCCTGCTGAATTTCCATGGCAAGGGTTGGAATGAGATTGTCTGTAAGGTCTCTTCCAACCCAAATGACTCTACGATCCTATATATGTTAAGCTGTGGTTCTAGACTGTCTAAAAACCTGAATTTAAAAAGAAAAAAAAGAAAGTATTACTCGTGTGGCAAGGTCAAATAAAGATGCATGCAACAGCAGCATTTGCTGATGCTCTTCTACATCTCAAATTTAATGTAGCACCGTATTAGTGGATATTCCTTTGACCAAATCACTTGCAACTATTAGAGGCTGGGGTGTCATTTTATGGGGATGAATTATGTTGGGCAGTATAAGTCAATGTACCCCAACAGCTGCGCCTGGCTCCATCTCAGCCCCCTATACACACATGAGCTTTCTCATTCCTTTCTCACTGAGCATGTGTTTAGCTTCTAGAAAAGAAGCAATATTTTATTTATCCCTATTAAAGCTTTACAGATAACTCCCTCAAAAATTCTGACTGAAGTTTTGTCCTGTTGTTCAAAAGTGGAAATTTTCAGAAGTTGCAAATGGTTATCCAGCTAAAAAAGGCCCAAAATCTATATGAGCTTTCCACTAAGCTGAAAATACTGTAGATCGACAAATACCAAAGCTTGCCTGCTACAAAATTTTTTATTGGTGATGCTTTAGTAATAATGTATGAATAGCATAGTGATGGCATAAGTTCAGTGTTTCAGTGAAGAGTTTCAAGCATTTCATCAATAATCTTTGCAACTCCTCAGACAGCCATGAATCTGTTACAGTTGAATGCACTGAAGATGATAGTTTGAAAGATTTCTTTAGCTGTTATCATGATCAGGGTTACTAATAGATTTGCTGATTTGATCCTTTCAATACAACTGCAATGAAGACAGTCTGTGGTTTGTTTAATGTATACAAGATAAAAGCAGTCTAAGACCAGATCTGTGTTGTGGTCTTCAAAACAAAGCAATATAACCCAGCTTCTTCTGTAGTATTTCATGAGGAAGAGTGAATCAAGAATTACTGTGTAATTGGCAACAATAATTCTCTAATGTGACTTACGATGTGCCTGTTCCAGTGAGTGCTGCTCTGAATGGTAGCTACTTAGCTGTCAAAATTTTGGCAGTAGCTCTAGAAAATCCTGTAAAATTTGAAAGAACCTACCTCTCATCTAATGATGAGGAGGATGCAGCCACTAAGCTGAATTTACCATTGTAGCATATTAATATCTTGCAGAATTATAAGGTGTCATTCCATGAAACAGTCCTTCTATCCTGCTGTCCCTTAATATAGCATGGTCTGGAAGAGAGATACAGTCTTCTTCTGAACAAAAAGAAACAACTGAGTAGTGGTTCCTGGCCCTTGGATGATTTGCTGTGAACAGTAAGATAAAAATCTATTCCACATAGAAGCCATTTATTTCTTCTGTTGGTCCTTCTGTTTTTCCAGTAAGACCAATACATCTTAAAGGCATCCGGAAATGTAGCAGGCATCTCATTTCTCTGAAAGCAGGATACCTCCAAATATTTTTCAATCAAACTTCAGATAAATTTTTTTCTGGTATAAGACAGCAAACTAAAGATTGGAAAGAGGATCTGATAAGGATAACACTCACACAAATATTAAGATAAGTGAATTTCGTTCACAGCGTACAACATACTGAGTCAGTCGGTTTCTTATTTTTGTTTCAAAGTTGAGGTGTTTTAAGAAATGTCAGTAGTATTTCTGAACATTTACATTTACATATTGATGAAGTGTGTCAATGTACTTTAAATTTTATTTATCTGTAGAGTTGGCAATTTTCTTATTTCCTTACTGAAGAAAAGGATATAAAATATCATTGGGTTGGTTAGTACAGTTTCTTGCTTAGTGACTAGAGCTACTTTGGAGACTAGAGTGATATAATTAAAGCGTTGCTGCCTTTCCATAGTGTTCCTCAAGTTGCAGTTGCAGTTTTAGGAAAAATTTCTTGTTGGGTTTTTGTTGTCTTTGTTTGTTTGGGGTTTTTTTTTTGGTTAGGTTATTGTTGCCCCACTTTTTCCTGCTTGCTCAGAGTCATATTGCTTCTGTCAGTCATAGGGAACTTTCAGGAATTTTTTATTGTGTGTTTTAGACTATCCACAGGAGATACCCTAGAGCTTCGAAGGGGTCTTTAGAAGCACTGAGCCTGGCAGGTGAAGATAAAGAGCTTACATGACACGATGCCCTGTGGGAAAGCCACTATAGAAGGCTTGTTGTGCTGTTGGTACTGAGTGCTTTGTATCAGCCCAGCATTCTGAAGAGCTGGTGTGGTGGTGTGCCCAGATACCAAGCAAACCACAGTGCTCCAGACATGCTCCCAGCCTAAAGCAGCTAAACACAGTTCTGATGGTGCCAAGATTTGAAAATACAGCATCATTGCATTACGAAGTAGACTGTGTTTATCAGTGCAACTGATACTGGTTTATTTTGCCACATTTCATAAAGCTTTGGTAACTTGAGTTTTACTAAATTATATCCTTAATTTTGAAAAATCTTGCATAAGTGAATCTCTCAAAGAATTGATGTTTCCATTGTTTGTTTTTTTCTGAAGTATTCTAGTCTTTTCTTCCTAGCACGTGAGAGAGCTGTAGAAGGCTGTTATGAATAGAAGCTGAGCAATGGCTCACAATGAGCAATTTACAATCTGTTAAGTGTTGTTGTCTTAAATTGCTGTGTTATAAGTGATTTGGACTGTGAGGAGGTGAGAAGCTTTCTTCCAGGAAAACAAAAAATCCTAAGAGGCTGGGAATGGCTTCTGTCTACTCTGAGGAGGACAAACATGCAGAACAGCCTGGCGGTGTATGCTCCACGTAGCAGTTGGTTTCCTGTGGGTTTGTATGATCCTGTGGCCTGAAAATGCAGTTGGTTAGTTGCAATTCCTTTAGACTCTCTGACTCTGGGGGCAGAAAAGTGTCACTTAATGCACCATTCTGGCAGCTGCAGCATAACTGTGAAACCAGGAGCTGGTTTGTGTTGTGCACTCAGTAGCAGGAGAATATGGAGATGCTTATTAAGCAGGGTTACTTATGGGAGCGTCTGAGCAGTGTGTAGGAAGGAGTGCACTTCCTTACTGGTACAGTAGTCTACCTCACAGACTTCTCTGCTTTCAAGGAAGGCTCATTAGGGTGAGCTGTGCCCAGACACAGCTCTAAGGGGTTTTTTTGTAGGAAACTCATTGGGTTGTTCTGAAAGAGAGCTTAGGAGTGAATAGCACTTCACTTCAGTGTGGATGTTCAAGGCAACAGATGATTGGAATGAACTGGGAGCTCAGTTATTACTTGACAGGGCGGTCATTCATACCTTTTGAAGGTATTTTTAAGTAAAAGCTGAGAGGTTCAACTTACATGGATATTTCTGAGGATTATCGAGATCCCACATTTTTGATACCAAAACTGTAATGAAGAACTGTTTAATTCAGATACATTATCTGCCTTGCAATGCACTGTGTGACTGTGTGATTCCACTTGCATTAGCACGTATTACTTGGATTTTAAAAGTTTGGATTTTGTGCAGAAGCTCTGTTTCTCCTGTAGATAGCATGTTCCTTCAACAGTAGGGAAACATCAGATGACAGAAGAGGTTTCTTGGCACAGGATTGTAGCGGTTTCTGGTTTTGTGTTTGTCTTTAAGGAACTGTCATAAGGGAGCTGCATATGCTGTTTATAAAGATAAGACAATGAGGGATTTCAGTTTGGTAACTTATGTATTCCAAAAGCTAAGTGAAGGCATATAAGCTTAAGAAAACTCTATTTCGGAGAATACAAGATTGAGCAGTTTGTTATCTAGCATTGTGTTGCTAATGCGCTTAACCTTCAGTCTTTGGACTTCATGGATTTTAGTCTGTTTTAATACTTGTAGTAATCAAGTTGCTTTTCCCCACCCTACCCCCTGACTACCAGACACTGCCATGGTATATTATACTCAACCATTATATGTTAAGAAAATATCCCACTAGTACTCACTTCACAGTTTCAGCATTTATTTTGTCTGTGCTTAAGAGACCATTTTCTTTCTCAGACACTTGAGTTTTACAGCCCATGGCAACAGTTTATAAAGTGATGATTTTAAAGAGATCCAATGTAATGGAACTTGGTCATTAAATACTTAAGTAAAGGATGCTGTAATGATTTTGAAGGAGAAAATTCTTTTGTCTACATTTCAGAATTTGTTTGAATATTTCTTTAATGTAATTTTTACTGCTAGATAGCATTCTTCTAAAAAACAAAGCTGATCCTCACACTGTTCCAGGCATTGTATGATTTGTTTGTGTATTTTAACTAGAAGGAAGTGCATATGAAATTTTTCTACTTTGGAACTGTTGGTATAGCTTTTCACCCACTTTCTCTGTTTGAAAAAAGATTAAAATTATTTTAGCCACTACTGCATAGTTCTGAGAATTAATGTTGTTCTGCTGTTGTCATTCAGCATATGTTGTAGGGGTGTTTATGCCATCTCTGCCTATTTTTTTCAGTGCGATGCGTGTGTTGTTGTCCAAGTTACCACGACCGTGGATTGTTGATGAGAAAAAAGATGATGGTTACACTGCCTTACATCTGGCAGCTCTCAATAATCATGTGGAAGTGGCTGAACTTTTGGTGCATCAGGTAGGAAGGACTCTTTCCTCAGGGGAGTTTTAAATGTCATGCTTTGGTTAACCATCTGATGTGAAAATAGTTGGCTGCTTTACGCCTGCAGTTGCAATGCGAAGCAGTGTTGAGCTCTAAGGGTGAAACTTGCCTTTGAGATTGTTACAATGGCCTAATGGTGCAGAGGGACTGAAAAATTTGATACCTAGTTTCATTCAACAGATTAACATCAGTGAATAACTGAAGAATTTAATCACTTCTGTTCCCAAATCCCCTAACAAGGAATTGTATTCAGGGTCATAGTCAGTGTCCTAATGGACTGCCTTGCCTATACATGAATTGCTGGGATAATAATGCTCTAATGCTTTGAATATCTTGCAGGGCAATGCTAACCTGGATATCCAGAATGTTAACCAGCAAACTGCTCTTCATCTTGCTGTTGAACGACAGCATACACAAATTGTTAGGGTAAGTATCTTATTTACAGTAAGCCATATGGTTAATGGCATTTGACTAAAGCTGATGGCAGCTGTTAAAATAGGAATACTTCATGAACATTTAAAAAATTATTTGACAGCACATACTCACTGCATATTTATTTGATGGATTTTGTTTAATTCAGAAACCTGCCAATTTGCACAGAAGGTCAGTCAGCAATATGAATGCCACTTGAGGCATGCTAAATTTTTGTACATGTACATTATGGTTTCCTCTGTGTGGTTGCCAATTCCAGCATCCCTTTTTGTTTAGTAAGGAAGAATGTGTTCGGCTGTTACTTGTCTGAATCTTGTGGTGCTGTAAGGGGACCTTCAAATAGCATTTCTGATGCCTCTTGCTGTATGAGTAATTATTTTTGCTCATAGCTTTTGCAAATTGTAACACGAATCATCTTTTTATGATCTTAACTGCTTTTCAGTCTCTGAGTGCTTAACATTCCCTGCTCTTAGCTTGGGAGACCTATAAGCTGTTTACAGTAGGACTTTATCGGTGAAAGGAATGCTATCCTGTTTTTTTGCTTGCATGGTTGCAAAAGTTAATATTTCCACTTAACAAAGCTTTGTTACTAGCACAGGAGGTGCGAGTCTGGCATAGCTTGCTGTTTCTGGCCTCTGTGCACTGTCATACGGGACGTGTGTGGCTGAGTGTTTGACTTGCTACTGTGGGCTTTTTAGTCTCAGAGAGGGCACTCGCTGCTCTCAGAGTGGGTACATCAACCTGGCCTTGGCCTTTGGCGTATTTTTTTTGTCTTTGTAGAGTCATCTTATATGAAAAACTCTCTTATTCAGGCCTAAACAGAATTGTCCCCCTGTGCAGGCCTGCATTCTTTTAAGCGTTATTTTACTGTAAGGTTTCTCCCTCTCTGAGGGCTGATGGGTGTGATCCCATTACAGTGAAACATGTGATATGGCCCTATATCTGGAACTGCTTGCTACCTAAAGAATGATTTCCTAGAGTCAGTGCCACTTGCATCCTACAAGCTATTTGGCAGTTGTGTTTTGTGAACTCTTGTGCCCTTCTGGAATTTACGCAGTACCTGGGAATACAATATTAATGTAGCAGATGAGCAGGAAGGTAGGCATGTAGAAGAACTAACATGTGTATTTGACTGACATGCTTATATCTGAGAAGGTTTAAGTGAAGGACCCTGTAGAGTATCTGTTTTTCAGAGCTGGATTCACTTTAAGAAGTCCTAAAATAGCTCATGCAGCCATGCAAAGAACATGTTGGCTCCATATTTCAAAATTAATTCCTATTGGATACGTTCCAGAGCTGGGTTTGTACCCTCAGGCATTTGTGGAATAGTGGTCAAAGGTAGCAGGGTTCTTTTAGAAGTCCTACTGCCATGACAAAGGGCAGTGGTTTGCCCTTTTTTTTTAAATTTTTTTTTTAAACTTCTGCAAAGTTCTAGTCAAGGATTTCGGGAGAAACTCTGAGCAGTAAAGAGCTAGTGGCAGACACAAGATACAAATATGAGGAAAGAAATTGGGCCAGAATAAATCCATTTAGAGAGTGTAACAAGTTGAGACTTGACTGTGTCGACTATTAGCTGGTTTTCTTGGTTTCACTTGTGGAAGAAAAGGTTGGGGAAGATAGTAAGCTGCAGATAATTGCAGGCAGATACTTCCTTGAAAATTAGGCTTTGAATTCCTTTTAGGCTATTTTCCTTTTAGCCTGTTCTGAAGCCTGAATTTTTTTGGTTCTGAGAAACTGAGCTCCTTGCAAGCATGTGCATTCCAAAGAGGGATATCCCTCTTTGTGTATTCCTGTTTTTAGATCATGCCTTTTGTCTCTACTGCTAATCCCAATTTTGCAGAGTAGCAGAAGCTCAAAAACTTGAGTTAAAACCTCAGCTACTGCCTACAGCTTTCTGAATGGTGACAGTGATGGGGTTTAATTTTTTAGGGGCAGTTGGTATTTTTTTGTCAGTGTGTGTTGATTTGTTTTGTTCAACAGCGTATTTAAGAAAGTTCTAGTGGGTTGATTATGGAAGGGCTGTATGCAAAGGCCGTAGGAATAGGAGGGCCTGTGCAGCCTTGTGCTTGTTTTGTGTCATGTGAACAGGAACGGGTGTCTAAAATTAGCCTCAGAGACAAGTCTTACAGTTCATTACTTTCCAAAGTGTTCTGAGAGGGTTTTTAATAGTGTCATTGGTTTTTATGTCTTCTCCTGAATTAGGGTAAACCAAAGTACGTGCTTAACTACTTTGCTAATGCGAAGACACTGTAAATTAGGTTGTAAAGTTTAGCATGGTGTGAAGGTGGTGATTTTTGAGGTCATTGAAACCTCATAGTAAAGAATATATACCTATCTTAAATACTGCACGTAGTGCTGTAATACATTGCATTGTTTGCAGGCTGTCTCACAAGAATTAAAGTCTGAGGAAGTAGAAAGAATCCTCTGAAATTGTGTCTTTTGTAGCACCCAGAGCACGGGCAAACATTAGCTTTCTGCTGAAATAAGCTTGTTGATATTTGAGACAGATAAATGCTTTGGTTGAGGGCTGAGCTTCAGGTATGGAAAATAAATCTAAATTAATTCAACTGTGAATTGTAGCAAGACAGGAGTAGCCCTTTTGAACCTCCTAGAGAATCCTAAACTATTATTTTCTGAAATTCATTCTAAAAGGAATAAATAAGGAGGTTTTGTTTTTGTTTTTTAATTTGGGTTCTCTCTCTTTTCAGCTCTTAGTCCGTGCAGGTGCTAAATTGGATATTCAGGATAAAGATGGGGATACTCCCCTGCATGAAGCCCTGAGACACCACACTCTGTCACAGCTCCGCCAACTCCAAGACATGCAAGATGTGGGCAAGGTAGATACTGCTTGGGAGCCATCAAAGAACACAGTAAATAAAACACATTTATTTATTCTTTTTTTTCCCCCTGTATATTTGTCACTTTGTCTAGTTCTGTACTGTTGGACTGGTTTTTGGCAGCATAAATTTATGTGGACATTCTGCGTTAAACTGCAGTGTAGGCAGAAATCATATTGTTATATGTGGCTTTTCACATGGAGTCATTGCCTTTCTTGAAGAAAAAGAGGGTTATGTAGCTCTAAAATATTTCTACTAATTTCTCTTCTGTAGTAAACGTGTGTGGCTGCCAAATAAATCAAAGTAGCTTTTTTGGAAAGAGAATCAACAGTATTACAGTACAGAATAAGACTGAAATAGTTTTCTGTGATTCAGCATCTTGCATGCCTTTATAGCTTTAGTTGCTTGGTTGCATCTATAACTTTCTGAAAGTATGTTCTGTTAGAGCAAGGCATTCTTAATTATATATGTTCATTGATATTTTTTACAGAGTTCATTTCAGAAATTGTCAAAAAGCAAATAGTCAAAAAATCTCCAGATAATAAGAGTCAAAATGTTTTACTGAAAAAAAGATACTCTCATACCCAAAAAGATGTGTGATCCCCATATGCAAAGATGAAGTTTATAGTTTACCTGAGAGACAAAGGAGAAATAAAATTATGGAGCATTTCAGATTGAGAAAAAGAAACAATTTTTTTGTTAGATATTAAACATGCACAGCATAATCGTGAATCAGATCTGCTGAACTATTAGTTACCAGTATAGTGTTTTTTCTAATTTTAACAGAGGGTTAAAATTAGAAAATTTTGTTGTTGTTGTTTTTGCATTTCATTAAGAAAAAACAAATACACCAACTTTATGAAAAGTCTTTCTTCAAAACAGTAATTCCACTGTACAATTTTTTTTTTCAAATTGGATACTTAATCTCACTGAAATAAGTGGAATAAGCTTTGAAAAAGATTTGAAATACAACTGGCATGTGTAAGAAAATGCTTGTGTCCTTTTAAATGAGACAAGAAGAGCAGTTACAGCTCAGTTGTTTCCATGATCTGAAATGAACTCTGTGAGAGCTGTCTAGAATAATTTGTGTTTGTGTGTTTAACTGTGAAATGAATGAAAGGGAGATGATTTTTTCCCTCAGATTCAGCATTTCATAAATCGGTTTCTCTTCCCAGTCTTATTAATGGCATCCACAGTGAAATTAGAGTTATGTATTGAGTTTTCAGGGTTTTAGTGGAAGCAGTGAGGTTTTTTTTTCCGTCACCTTTTAAACTTCTCTTTGGGGGAATTTTATGTTTTAGAGAATTAGGTTTTATTTCTGTTTTCATTTGACAAGAATCCTTGGTTTAAACCAAAAATGTAATTTTTTTACATTTCTGTTGAAGGAATAAGGCAAAGAGCAGGCAAAGGATATCATGAGAAAAATGAAAAAATTTCCCTCATTGTATCTCTGATCACCTAAAAATGTTTTAAAGTTTTAAGTCTTGATCAGCCAATACCTCTTCTCCTTTATTAGTGTGATCAAACTACTGGTCATTTCTTTGCACTGTGTTTAGCTGCGGAGAATTTTTGCCAAAGTAACAAATTTAGGAAGTTTAAGTGGTGTGGAGAAGATAAGTTCTGTCAGAGACGAGATGAGAACTTGCTTGTTTTTATTTTATGTAAAATGTAGAAGATGGAGTAAATATACCTGAAAACACTTTAAGATGATCAGCAAATCGAACCATTTTGAAAATGTTTTGTGAAAAACAGTGAATGAGAACAATACCTGTACCTATCTACCTTTATTTAAATGACAGCAAGGTAAAAATTCTATAAACTAGACTTTGCCATTGAACAATTTTAAATATTAAACTGTCTTTGGCCCAGAATTGAGCATCAACAAAGGCAGAATCGAAGCTGTGAAAATATGTGCAGGTATCTGGACCTTTAAATCTATCTAAGGACACATTGGTAATTGTGTCTTGTGTGGGATTGCAAATATAGGTGATGAATAGAAGATAAATTGGATTAATAATTTAGCCTGGGAATGAGTAAGGCTTTCTTTTCGTAAATGTGATGACTTAAATTGAGAGTTTGTTTTGGGATGTTTTTTATTATTCTTCATTAATTCCTTTAAAGGTTGGGAAATGTGTCAGATTTCATTAGGCTATGGGATAGCAACACATCTCTGTAAATATTTAGTATTTTAGAGCCTATTTTTCTTGGCTAAATTTTAATTAATTTTGGACTGCTGTCTTGGAGATTGCAACAACCTGCTGAGGCCTGTAGGGTGCCTCTTCGTAGTACATAGTACTAATTCTTTAACATCGATTTTTTTTTTTAAATAGTTCCTTCTGAATGCTAACATTATGCTTGTTGAAACAGGCTCCCCAGGGAAGTGGTCACAGCACCAAGCCTGCCAGAGTTCTAGATGCTTTGGTACAATGATCTCAGGCTCCTGGTGTGAATCTTGTCTCTGTCCTGTGCAGGGGCCGGAGTAGAATTTGATGGTCCTTGTGAATTCCTTCCAACTCAGGATATTTTATTTTACATCTAGAATAGTTTTTTATCAGGTTTCTTCTGTTGATTTTTTGATAGACTATTTAAAATAGTTTATTTAAAAGGCATTTAGTGAAAAATCTTGATAGAACACAAAGCCCTACTCAGGTGCCATTCTGAAAAACATATTTGTGCTCAAGTGCTATGAGCAGTGAGGCCCATTTCTTCAAATAATTTTGAAGTTTTCCATCCAGCCTATCGTGGTGATTGTGCGGCTGGGAGGAGGAGAAATTTTCTGAAGTATAATCTCCACTACCACAAAACAGTAATTTGAATTGCTGTATTACAGGTGTACTGTTCTGGCCTAGAGTACTTTTTATCCTAAATAAATGTATTATTCCCAGGGTCATTTTGTATAATTTATTTTAATATAGGTGTATTTCTTACTCTTAAAATGCTTTTAAGTGATGCCACTGCCTAAATCCTAACTTAAAATAAAGAAACTAATGGAAAGCGTTTACTGCTTCAAAGGTAGCTCACTAGTTACAATTCCTTAGATGATGTTATACAGTTTTTGTGGATTACGCTGAGACTTCTCCCTCACTGGCGAATGGGCTGGGACTGGCCTGTTTTGATGCATTTCAGGGTTAGCCCCCCCTGGAGGTAGCTTGCTGCAGCCGTACTGGGCATGAAGACATAATGGAGAATATTTTGTGCATTGGTTGTTTTGTGGTGTTTTGATTCTTTGTGCCTGAAAAGTTGCATGCTTCCTGAGAAATGTCATAGGATACAACATTTTCCTGGTGTTTTCGAATTTTACAGCATGCAGAGGCATTTCAGGACCTAGGGTTTTTAGTGACTAATGTAGGTGACTGTTCCATGATGATTCTGCCAACCTTGGAGCAAATCAGTTTTACTGGGTGTTGTACTGCCTTGGCTGGATTAATAATATGGCCCAAAGTACCCGGACTGAGGATGGATAAAATCTCTGCTTTGCTTCAGCCAGTGATGTATTTGAAGTGCAGAAAAATTTTCTCAATTGATAAATGAAAATTTTCTGTTATCTGAATACCATGAAACAATTTGTTTCCATAACTTACTGATTTTCCTGGTATAAAGCCTTTGGGTCTGTACTGTTGTTACCCCTAATCATAAGGAAGAATGCAGGAGGAGTATCTGAATTTATAAAATGACCTTCAAGAGTCTTGTCACCTCAGTGATACATATTGGTATAAAAACTTAAAATTTTTAAGAAAATGGATAGACTGAGGTTTAAAAAATTCTTCCCTAGGCAACTGGGTCTCCTTGAGTTGGAGCTGCCCTAGCTTTGCCAAAGCTCTTCCTTTGAATACAGTGCAGTGTAGTTTGCTGAGGGGTTCTTAGTGATGCCAGCAGTTCTGTGTTATGTGTAGTCTGTTATACTTAATGCATTTTATCTGATCGAGCTTTAATACAAAAAGATGTTGGGAGCAGGCCCAGCTCTGGAGTTAGTGGTATGTGGTGTGAGCCTTCTTGGTGTTTCTAGCTGACCCTGTGAAGTGGTAATAGGAGGATACAGTAACAGCTGTAAAAGAGCAAAGTAGCATTATGTGATTAGACAAGGGACCATGTGTAAGTTTTAATCCATCCAGGCTGAGAAAGCCTGAAATTTAGTTACTTTCTTGGACAGGTACTTTACTTACTGAACTCTAAGTAGATGTGCGTTCATTTCCCTGCTCAACTGTGTTTTCAGTCCAAGTGCGGTGGTAGCATTTTGTCTGAACTCAGCAATTTGAGTATATACTGAAGTGTCTTCTGAATATACCCGCTGGAACTTTGCCCTTTACAGTGCTTACATAGAAGGACAGCCACTTCACACATCAGTACAGGTGTGCAGGAGATTGAGTGCTTCAGTAGTTGAACTACTCCTTGCTGAATTTTAGTTCCTTAAAGGAAAGCTGAATATAGCTGACTCAAAATTGAAGCAATTGTTTTTAATTCTAGAGACTCTTCCTTGGGCTTACCCATTTATGCATATATGTGCATGTCAAGTAGCTTTCCTTTAGCCAGACGATTCTTAACTGTTTAGAGAGTCTTTCCTGCTTAAGTATTTGTTTTCTTTCAGTTAATAATGGGCCTTAGCACTCAAGGAGCAGAGAAGAAGAGTGCTGCGTCTATTGCCTGCTTCCTGGCAGCCAACGGGGCTGACCTCGGCATTCGTAATAAGAAGGGTCAGTCCCCTCTCGATCTCTGCCCTGATCCAAGTCTCTGCAAAGCGTTGGCTAAATGTCATAAAGAAAAAGTCAGGTTTGTATATTCATGAAATACACAGTTTCCAAATCTCTGCTTTCCACAGATTTTACTGATTTATTTAAAATTTTGAGCCTTTAATTAACAATAGCTAATTAAAACATACAAATTTGGGGGGTTGGTGGGGATTTTTTTATGTGGTCATTTGTTTTTTACTTTTAATTCTTCAGGTTTTTATAGTACACTGAATGCTATTCACAAATACATTAATTGAAACTTACCCAAGTCTTAAAGGATTTTCATGCATATTAGTGTGAAAGAGGGTGGAATGGGAAGGTTACAGTCTTCAGCTGGGGGTTGGTAGAACTTAACAAGGGGGTCAGGGGAAAATGCCTTGAAGAATAACTGTACATTGCAAACAGGCTGGCCTGGGAAGTCGTGAAATCTCTGTCCATACAACTTTAAATGACTGAAATGGGCAAAGCCTGATATAAACTGATATGAATTCAGTGTTGATGCTGCTTTGAGAAGGTCACCTACTGAGTTCCTGTTAATCTGAACAACTGTATGATTCTGTGAAAAGAGAACGAGGGGGTAGGTCTGATGACTTTGGGGATTGCAGTTTCAGTGAAATAGCCTGTTATCAGGTCCATGCAGTATCAGATGATTCACCCTGTCCTAGTTATGTTCCACCCCTCTTGCTGCAAATGATTCTCATCCTTAATTCCTGTATGTTAAAATGTGACAAAGAGAAGCTGTTTTTATTGATGTTGCCCGGGTAAGGAGTGAGGTGCTTATTTCGGAGTCTTCGTGTGTGTCCGTGCGTCCCGGCCTCGTCCCGTGGCGGGGGCTGCGGGAGGTTGGGCACGCGCGCCCCCTGCGGGCCAGCGCAGCGCGGAGCTCCGGCCCGGGGCCCGGCACTGCCACGCGTGGGGACGGGCGAGGCCCGGGTGCTGCGTGTGCCCATCGGAATCACAGGGCACGGCTCTGTTAGTAAAGCAAGCTCTCAGCGCCGGAGGGAGGGACTTCTTACGTTCACGACACCATATCCTGACTTGTGTGTCCTGTTTCTGTATAATGCATTATCCGAGTGTGTGACCTTGCACTCCAAGTGTCCAGTGTCCATACTGGAAAAGGCAGTTCATTGCTTTATGATCATACATTGATGCCCGAGTGCATAGGAGTATATAAGCAACCAGTTGATGTGCATTTTAAATTGAGTGGGATTTTTAATTCTTAAAAGTTTGACTGCAAGGTTTCTTTGTAGTGGCCAGGTTGGTTCCCGAAGTCCGTCTATGATCAACAATGATTCTGAAACCTTAGAAGAATGTATGGTGTGTTCAGACATGAAGAGAGATACTCTGTTCGGCCCATGTGGCCACATTGCCACATGTTCTTTGTGCTCACCACGGGTGAAAAAATGCCTCATCTGTAAAGAACAAGTTCAGTCTAGGACAAAGGTAAAAACCTCTGAAATTTATTGGTTCTTTTTTTTTTTTATAATGGAAAAGTGAAAAAAAAAAAAAAGGAAAAAGAGGTCAAAGAAATATACATCTTCTTTTATGTGGTATTATTATGCCTTACATGTGTCTCACTGGATGGAATTAATTTTGCATCATAATGATATCTTGTTCTTTTCTGTTTGACTGTCATTCCTACCTCTCCCTGCCTTGCAATGTCTTTATCGTTCAGGTCCTCAGAGTTCCTAATACAGTCACCTGGGGATGCATTGTTGAAATAGACTATTTCTGCCCTGCCATGATATCTTTTCTTCATGTTAGGATAAATTACTGTTTTTTCTGAAGTATAATTTCCCTCAGTAATATTGAGTTCTTCTATTCCTTAGGGCTGCTTGAAAAATGATTTGCCTGTAAACTGAGTTAATATGTACTTGTTTCTGTAGTTAATAGTTAATAACTACTTTCAGCTTTCACCTTCTTTTTCTTTGGAAACATGAGTTTCATTACACTGTCTTTTTCCTTCAGAGAATCAACCAGTCATGCCCTATTTTGGAGACCAAGGTTTCTCAAATGGCTACTCCCAAGTAGTTTTGACTATATGGGTACATTCCCCCTGCTTTTCTGCTTGGGTGTTCTTTTATTCCTTGTAATCACCAAGTCTTGTCCTGTTTTGTTTGTTTTTGTTTGTTTGTTTTTTTTAACCTGTCAAAAAAAGAAATAGTGTTCAGCACTTGGATTTATGTTTGGTTTTGGATTGGCTTTGGGGTTTTTTTTGTTTGGTTGTGGTTTTTTGGCTTTTGGGGTTTTTTTTTCCTTTGGTTGGTTGGGTTGTGGTTTGGTGTTTTGTTTTTTTTTTTTTTTACTTTTCCCAAACATATTTGATTAGTCTGCTTCTGTGGTATGTTGTTTTTTCCTCCATCTCGGAGTCAGTATAAGAATTGTAAATGTAAAGTTGCGCTGTTTTTACTGCTCACTCTCTTATTCTTCTTACACTGTTCACTGTTCTGCATTGAGTATGTTCAAAAGCCAAATGTTAACCTAGTGGGAGCTCCTTTTCTCTAGACTTCCTTTATAGTCAGTGAAAGAGTTCTGCCACTGCGTGATTTGGAGCAGCAAAGTGAGGGTTCTGCCCCTACTCACCCATCTAAAGAAGCTAATCTGTGGAAATCAGCTTTCCCAGGTGAAAGCTAAGCTTTGTGAATAAAAGGAATCCTTTGATTCCTTTTGCTGAATTAGTTTGAAAGATAGGAGTATCTGGTCAATACTTCTCATATATTTTCTGTATAAAAACTTACAGTAGTATCTGCAAGGCTAAGAAATGAATGAATCAGGACAACAGTTCTATGTACTGGAAGGGGTGGTCCAGGCCAGTATAAATGGAATTTTATGTGATGTCTATGATTATACTGTATATGCCCTATCCCTGGCAGTGTTCAAGGCCAGGTTGGATGGAGCCCTGAGTAACATGGTCTAGTGGAAGGTGTTCCTGCCCCTGGCAAGGGTTGGAACTTGAGGATCTTTAAGGTCCTTTCCAACCCAAACCATTCGATGATTCAATGATATATACAGCTCTCACATAAAAGGACTTGAGAAACCCTAACCCAGAATATTAAAACATTTCTGTAAAAGTACCTTTTAAGTGAATTTCATACGATCATAGAATGTTGGAAGGGGCCTTTAAAATCAGTCTTGTAACTGACACCTAATACCATGCAATGAGCAGGGGCATCTTCAATGAGATCAGGTTGCTCAGAGCCCTGTCCAGCCTGACCTTGAATGTTTCCAGGGATGGATCATCTACTACCACTCTGGGTAACCTGTTCCAGTGTTTCATGACCCTTATCATAAAAAGTTTCTTTCTTATATCTAGTCCAAGTTGGCTTTCTTTTAGTCTAAAACTATTACCCTCTGTACTGCTGCAACAAGCACAGCAAAAAAGTTTGTTCCCATCTTTCTTATAAGCACCCTTTAAGCGCAGAAAGGCTGTAACAACATCTTCCTGGAGACCTCTCTTCTCCAGGCTGGTCAACCCTCATTTCAGTATCTGTGATGGAATAAAGATGGAGAAAAGAAAAAAGAAAAAGCAATTTATGCTTCTCTGTGCCTATCATTGTACTGAACATGTAAAAATTGCCAACAAATACCTGTTCTTAGAAGTTAGTGTGATAACTCATTTAAGTTGCATTTTGAGATGCTGAAGTAGTTAAAACCCCCACTAGATGGAGATTCTTGAAGCCCACATGCCTTGCAAATTAATGTAGAGAGCAGGAGATACACTTTGCTCAAGTGTGTGTGTTGTTCTTTACAGATTGAAGAATGCGTAGTATGTTCAGACAAAAAGGCAGCAGTGCTCTTCCAGCCTTGTGGTCATATGTGTGCCTGTGAGAGTAAGTAACTTTACAAAACCTCTTCTAGAAGTAATCGTGAAACAGAATGTTTTTAATCAGATTGCTAATAGGTCATTAGTAATCTGATTACAGGTTCAATTTACTTGGTAGGCAGGTGTGGTCATCAGAATTTTGGCATTATTTATCATGCTGGTAACAATTGGAGGACTAAGTGGAGATTTTCAAAAATTTAGGAACTGTGTGCTCTGTCATCTGAATTATTTAACTGGGACTAGGCTTTCTCATGTTATAGAAGCCTCCTACATATAGTTAGCACTTTAGAAGTAATTATAATTAATTTTGTTGTTTTGTTGCAACTTTTTGAAGGCATTCAGATATGCAAATAGTGTCTTAAAAATATTGTAAATAAATACTTAGTATACTTCATTACTAACCTACAGATTTGCACAAGGGCTGTATTTTCCCCCCAAAAGTAACGTCATACATCTTTACAAAGAGCACCAGTTATGGTTCACTTTGATTTATCCCGTGTAGTGGAAAAATACATAGGAGATCTCCAGAAATTTTTTGGTTTTGAGTATATGTGGATGAGAATGCAGCTATCACCTTGTCTCCAGACATTTCAGGACTTTGTTGAAGGGTCAGTTCCCTAGAGAAGAGCAGTGCTTGTTGATGAGGATCTACATAAGAGGGAAGGTAATTGTTCCCATGAGTGACTGCTTACTTATACTTGCTAAAGAAGTCTGGTTTCTTCCTCTGTTCTGAGGCAGCTGACATCGAATCAATGACTGTAGTTAGCCTGATCTGGCCTCTTTCACTGTCTGCAGATGAAAGATGATGAGAGAAGTGTTTTTGAATCGTTTCCCAGGAAAGAAGACAACAAAAAGATTGATTACTGTGGTGAAGGATTTCAGCAGCGCAGTACACGTTACCAAGTCTAAGCTGTAACAAGGACAGCAAAAGGTTTAACAGTTGTAGATTATTTCTTTCCGGATTTTTTTCTGGACATCTTGTTCAAGCAGGACAAGAGAGTTTTAAAGTTTGTGTATTTTTTAGGACCCACTCTCTTGATTCACAGTAACCTTTTAGCATTTATGAGACAATGACTTGCCTTTAGCCCTAGGATTATATCAAAAGATGTAGGTTTACTCTTAAGGGTAAAGAGCTGTACCTTGTTGCCCCTGGAGCAGTAGAACAATGAGATCCTTTGTTGTAAAGCAAAAAGTGGATAGCCAGGAGATTCTTGGAAGTTCTGGTCTCAAATGTGTAATTGCCTTTTAACTTCTGTAATTCTTGTGGACTAGACATCCATTTGGAGAAAGAGGAACCTGTTCACTTGAATTATCTTAAAAGGAGATAGGGAATAGATTTATTTTGAATCCCAAACAGGACATTGTTTAGGTGTCTTGTCATTGTTTAGTTTATCTACACATGATTTGCAGAAAATCATGTGAAGATGAACTCAAGTAGTTCTTTGTAGTACCTGTTAAGTCATTGCTGTACAGTTACTCTGAATAAACAAATATGGATAGAAAAAAAGAAAAATTAAGTGGGAAGATTTTGAGTCGATTTATTTCTCTGTTCCCTCAGATTGTGCAAGCTTGATGAAGAAGTGTGTGCAGTGTCGGGCAGTGGTTGAGCGAAGAGTGCCTTTCATAATGTGCTGCGGAGGGAAAGGTACAGAAGATACCAGTGATGATATTTGTGAGTGACTCCAGAGCCCATACTCTTTCACGTTCCTCCACCAACTTATTCTCTCATTCTCTTAAATGATCTAAGTATTTCTCTCCTTTCTGAAGAGAAGTTCAATGGAAACAGTGTTAACCCAGGTCTCCGTTTGCTTTGCTGTTTGCACTACTTTCTGCATTGGTAGCAGCCAATGTGGTAACACCAGCAGTCATTACACTGGAGAATTGCTTCCAGCATTCGGAGTAGAATCAAAAATGTGTGATGACTTGGCTACTTACTAATGCCCTAAGAAGTAAAAGCTGAAGATTATCTGTGATTGTGCAAATGAGCAAAGAAATTTTTTTTACCTCTGGTACTCTGAAGGAATGGTAAGTATTTTGCATCTAGGTACAAGTAACTTTCCTGAGAGAATGTCCGGTTTTACATCTCTTCCTTTGACCAGTTTTTAAACTTCTTGTCACTTATTTGAGTAATTTCTATGAATTATTTGTATTTGCTCTGTGTGTGTGTATGTGGTACACGGTATCTTAGTTGAGTTTATAAGAATTGGAATATTAGTTCATTCTTGTCATAATGTTTTGAAATACATAAATATAAAAACAGTCATTAAAATCAGGTTTTCAGTACTCACACTGGAAATTTAAGACTTGACAATTTTTCTTTCATATAGTAATATTGCTTCCCAGATCAGTCAAATATAGGAATATTAATCTGAGCTTGTTCAAATTTTGAACAAACTACTTCCAAGACACTTGGGCAACTTTGAACACCAAATAGAGTGATCTCTGTAGATAAAAAAGTCATTTCAGTGTCAAGGAATTTGGCTTTTTTTTCTTTAAACATGTGCAAAAAATATTTATGTTAGGAACTTTACTGACAAATAAGAATTCTGTGAACATTAAGGGACTACAAGCATAATCATTATGGAAATACTTGTCAAAGAAGTGTTGCCACTAAACTCAAAGAAATTCTTTTTTGAGCTGCAGTGATGGTGTAATGGATTTATTAGATTATCAAAGATGGTTGACTAACATTTTTTTGAGGTAATTGAAAAATTGTAACTGTGACACTGGAAATAATTATTCCTGGTTTGTTAGATTGCTGTGTAATGATGTATCTTTATGTTCTTCTAATGTTACAGCAAGTGGAAACATTCCAGTTTTGCAGAAGGACAAAGACAACACTAATGTCAATGCAGATGTACAGAAGCTGCAGCAACAGTTGCAAGACATCAAGGAACAGGTAAAAATGCTGGATAAAAATTGTAAGAACCACTAAGGGCATGAACCACTTGATTGAAAAACCCAATGCATCCTCTATTATTTAAAACAAAAATGACATGTTGAAGTGCATCAGGTCTTAATCTTTAGTTAAAAGACTGATATTTTTGGTGTGATGTGGCTTGTATGTCCTCTATGTACAGGGTTAAAAGAAAAAAAATCAAGTGCCATGTTTGATAATCCATCTATTAGAGCATGTGTGTTGATGTGACTAAAAATGGATGCTCTACCCAGTCAGTACGTTCTCTGACTGTTTAGCTGACCTGAATATGTAGGTATAGCAGAAGCTGTGATAAAAATAGATCATCTTCACTGTTCTGTATCTACCTTAACCTTGACTTGTCCGTTCATTAACTGCCTTGGTAAAATGGCGGACAGTTATCTGTCTTACAAAGGGTATAGTGAACACATTCTTCAAAAAACTGTGTGGGTGCAAAGTTAAAACTTTGAAATTATTATGCATGTAACTAAAATATTTGGAATTTAGATGTTAAGGTTTATTGTAGTAATTTGGTATAGTGATTGCAGATCTTTGAGCAGTAAGGGATCTGGAGCATCTAACTCCTTAATGAGCTTGCTCTCTTAGAATCCTGATAATGTGACTTTTTGCTTCCATGTGTATAACACAATTGGAAGAAACTTTTCATGGATACACGAAATTGCGGTGCCTTTTCCTCTGGTAGGCTTACAGGAGTCCATAATACTTCAGTGACGGCAGCATCACATCTAGTCCTGGTAGTTGTTTCAGCTGTTCATGTGCATAAAAGCCGGGGCTAGAATGTTTAGATTGCCAGTTGTAGGACTTGTTTTTCTAAATGCCTTAAATTTGAGAGTTGATATGCTCAACTGAGTGTCTGTGAAGAGCTGTTCCTGTCATATGGTGACTGGCCCAGCACACCAGTAATAAAAATTCAAAACAGTTTCCTGTGTAGTTTTTATCTGTAAAGAACATGCAGATTGAAGATTGTAATTTGAAAATGGATGTCTGTCTTACTGGAATCTCCAGATGTTACTGTCATCTCTGATGTCTTGCATCCACTGTTTAGCTTCTGCTTTACTTTTTTTAGCATTGAGTGGAAAGAATAAGGTTATTCTTTTGGCATTTGAAATTATACATGCAAAAGATGCCAGATGCATGCTTAAATGCAAGTAATCTGTTTTCTTCAGATACATTTTTTCAGGGTACTTTAGGGGTTGTAGAGGATTAGAGTTCTGTTAGGATCATCTGATATTCTTATGTATAGGCATGTGAGAAGAAAATGACTCTATGTTATAGTTCTTCTTCTTGATTAGATGTGATCTCAGGGCATTTTTTGTCAGTTTTCCTTAGGTGCTGTTTTATTCTCTATGATGTTATCTAACCTTTGGGACTTTGCTAGCCAGCAGTCAGAATTGTTCAGTGCCTGTGACTAGAAAGAGATGGTTCTGGTCATTCTTTGTGTGCCTCTTGGCTTGAGGCTCCTGCATTTTCTTTTGTGCCTTTTGTGCTTAGTCTTGTGACAGGGCAAGTTATATCATATTTGTGAGTAGCAAATTGGATTTGATTAAAATTGATCATCTCATCTTTTAAATTTGTGCTTGAAGTTATGCACAGCATTCCACTGTAATTGTGTATTCTTTTGATTTGTGCTGTAACAGTTCAGTCTTTGTGTTCAATTGATATTTTTCTACTTAAAATTAATTTGTTCTCTTTCAGCAGGTATAAGCCTTTGTTTCAACTCATACCTTCAATGATAATCTAATATGTTAGTGCAGCAGCAAGCTTTTAAAACTATTTCTGGTGCCAAGCAGAGGTGATGCTGATGTCAACAGAATCTCCCACATCTGATGACCACACCATTCTTCAGGCGTTCCCTGAATGTGAACCCTTTTGACTGTAATTGCAATACCTTCACTCCATTTCATACATAATCATCATCATCCATCTAATACCTTACGTATGTTCCTTCACCATACTTACATCACTTTCTTCTTCCTTAAAAATAAATTTATTTTGTCACTGTGCACCTATATATTGTTGTAAAAACTGTTTTTCATAGTGAGGAATTGATACTTCAAGCCGTTTAAAACACCTTGTTAGTGACAAAAAATTATATGAGTTCCAAACCCAGTTATACTTCAAGTGCAATGAGCACTTTCCCAGAGTACTTACCTGAAGAAGTAATTCACATACAGAATAGGCATAGTGCTGTTTTATGCTATTTGTTTTCCTTCAAAAGATTGGAGTCAAATGTTTCAGGCAGATAAAAAATGGGATTTCATGCAGAGGATGTTCTAATGAATAGTACAATAGTTACAGATGCTGCTTATTTCTCACTCATTATTTTCTACTCCCCAAATGGAGCATAAGGCTTGCAGTGAGTTTTCTTTCACTGTAAAAGTACATGTTAAGGTGGTGGTTAAGTAAGGAATTCTCCTTCAGAGTTGGATAAAACGCAGTTATTTGGGCTTGTATCCCACTGGGAGACTGCTGAACTAATTGAGAAGAGCCTGTCAGAAGAGAATTGTGTAGCAAACAGGAAGCTTGTTATTCTGCCAACTGAGTCCTCCTACTGTGTGAAGGAACTTAAGGTTTAAGATAGTATCATGTTACGAAGTTAAACTGCTAATGTATTTTATATACTCTGCTTTTGTACTAGGCAGGAGAAATAGGGCAATTTTCTAATACTGCTTATCAGTGGGATGAAAATGTTGGGATTTCTGTCCTTTACTGAATGAAACAGTTTGAAGTAATGGTGTTTCAACAGATTGTATTTTTTTATTATTTCTGTGTGCCTTAATGGATGGTTTAATTTTTAAACGATGGTGTAGCATGTGGAGAGAAACAGACCCTTGTAACTTCAGTAATTCTGACATTATATTTAGACACAAAAGAAAATAATTAGCTAAAACATAGAGTAAAGGCTACACATTGGGATTTTCCCAAAGATGAGATGTTTGTTTTGTCAGTCCTTCGTGAAAGATCATCATGCCAATGCTGTCAAGTTAGACACTTGTAACACAGCTGTGTATTCATTGCATTGGAAATAGCTGTTTCACTTATACTTCAAGTCTGTGAGTTACTGAAGGAGGAATACTCTTAAAGGTCCCATTGATGTGTGGGATGTGAAGGTGATGACTTAATGTGAATGGAAAAGTGAGCAGGACTGGCTGACAGTCAGTAGTCTTCTGTAGATTTTTAGTTTGAGAATGTTTTGTTACAGTACTGTGGAAATTCTGGCAAAGCTGAGCGTACTCCCCTTCAGGGCTTTTTTTGAGCATAAATTGACCTAAGGTTTTACCTGGAAGTTTTATTTTCCTGTTAGGCCATAATAGTAGTATCCTGGAGATTGAAATAGTAATTTGGCCAGATTCCATGCCAATTTAAACTCTTAGGCAGTAATATGGTGAATTTTTTTGGTCTTCAATTAAGCTATCTACCCTAGGAAGTAATACCTATTGATTTCATAGAAAACAGGCTATAGGTTTTTTCTGAATAGGTTACCTTGGTGTGGATTCTCTCTCATGCTGTGAACAAATTGAAGCAAAGCCCAGTTGAGGAATACAAGAGCAAGTCATGGGTGCAAGATGGTGATAAAATGAATTTGTATTTGAAATACAAGCCTTTGTCAGTATTTCATGTTATGTATGAGATCAACATTTATAATTGTTAGGTACATGTAGTATGTCTCAGATATGAAGACATCTTTGATTTGATCTGATCTATAGAATGGTCTTAACAATCTTCATCTGTTGTAACATCTATTCATTTACTAACATTTGATAAACTGTTATAAATGAAATCCTAATATGAGTGCAATATGTTCATGGTGAAGGAACATGCCTTATGAAAACTTCAATTTCTGCACATGACAAAAGGTGAAGGACATTGTTCCTTAGTGGCTTGGTACAAAATGAATTTTGCTGTTGAAGAGCTTTGGGTATTGACTATCACTTCACGTTCAGCAATTAAAACTGATTTTAAAAGTTTGCTGTGCTGCTGTTTTGAGTGAAATTTACGGATTTACTAAACTGTTCTTTATTTGAAACTTGAGGTGTTCTTTTGTTTAAAAATCTAGATAACATCCACAAACAAAGTAACTATATTTTTATAAAATAGTAGTAACTATATAACTATATCATATTGATTATGCAACATTTTTATTCCTTCTGCGGGTGTTGAGCGTGTGGTGTTTACAGGTAAGTATATGAATGGCTAGGTAGCCTGAGAAGAAATTTGTAAATCATTACCCAAGCATTGCATACATCAAGCTGTTAATGTTTTGTTTCCTGGAAGATTACGTGATGTAAAGGAGAATGTTTTTCTAGAGTGTTTTAATTTTGCAAACTTGTGTAATGATATTGAAAATATGATGTCAGCCTAGTACTGGATTGCCTCAATTAAAGGAATCATATTTAGAAAAAAAGCTATGTAGTTGTTTGTGTCATTATGGAGTTGGAAAAGCCCACATATTTTAAGTCAGTGTGGAATAAAAATAGGATTCAAAAAAAAAGCCCAATTTAGCTTAGTGGCTATGGCAATTATCTGCTATGTTTAGGATGACATATTTGTTGTTAAATTTCAGCAATTTTTTATGTTGCATATACAGTACTGTATAACTACTACCACTGACTATGTAACCTGTCGAAATCTCTTCCAGACCATGTGTCCTGTGTGTCTGGACCGCCTGAAGAACATGATCTTCCTGTGTGGCCATGGGACATGTCAGCTTTGTGGAGACCGAATGAGCGAGTGCCCCATATGCCGCAAGGCAATCGAGCGGAGGATCCTTCTGTATTGAGCAGGGGCCGGTGGCTTTTACTAGGTTGTCAAAGAGTAAGGACATGTTGATGGTTTAAACCTCTGTAAGTTTGAAAGGCAGTAAAGGGTTCTGTTGAAAACATTTCTAATACTGTAGCACAAGTTTGTTACATAGTAATTGTTTAAAGACTGTGAAAACACCAAATAAAAGAAACAGTATTTGAACAGTCAGCTTGTAGCTTTACTCTTAAAAAACATCTTAAGCCTAATGCTAATTTAAAGCAGTCCTTTTTTTCGTTTTTGTCTTCTTCTTCCCCTTAAAGTTTAAAGGGGCAATCTTATTTTGGTTTTGTTCATGTGTACCATGTATGTATCAGAGTCAAGTGATGTAAGGGAATTCTTTTTTATATTGTCAGTTACTGCCAAACATAAACATGTAGGATTTTTTTTGCTTTATGCTTTTCTGGAGAGTGTCGGCATTTCCTGTGACAGTTCTGATTCACAGTAATTTCTGTCTTGAAATACACAGTCATGAAAAATCAATACAAAATATATACACAGTAGTAATTAATATACTATTCCCATAAGGTCATGCCTCAGAATACAATGTTAAGGTAATTCTGACTTTATCATGCCTTTTGTTCCAGAGGATGGGTTGTATAGGAAGCAGTAAAAAGAAAAATCTGTTTTAGAAGCATTATATTTCCAAAACTGCACTTTAGTCTAACAGGTTCAAGCTAAGTGACTTGAACAGTGAGCTTCATAATTCTGCTAAATTCTTGACTTTCCATGGAATTGCTTTTAATGTGAGTGGAAAGGAGAACATTTGAGCAGTGGGTCAGTTACCCTTTAAGATGAGTGAATTTGATCCGTTGTGTAGAAACACATACATGTGGAGCTGTTTAAAATTTGTGGGTCTGTGAATTCAGAAAAAACAGATTTTGCAAAATTTCCTTTCTTTTTGAGTTTTATTGTCTCCAGGCAAACAGTGTCAACAGCAAAAGAGAATATTTAATATTGATTATCCATCTAAGTAGGGTAAAACTTATCTGTGAGCATTACTGAGTAATACTGCTGACAGAACAGTGGATTCTGTGAGCTGTGCCTAGCTGAGCTGAATTTGGCTGAAGGAGTTTGTTGTCACTGATGTGATAAAGAGCTGTTCCTCCTGATCCCCAAAATGCTACTGTTAGGTTTAGGGACTGCAAACTATTAACATTTTGAAAACAAATGGATCCTTTTATCCTTTCTGGTGGTAGAAAATATGCTGATCCTTAGATCTCTTGTAGCTAAAAGGAATCTGTGCTTACCTCTTAAGTGATTCAACAGTTTTCCGAGTGCATTTTTCATGTAGCTCTTTGCCATTTTGCAGACTTCATTTGGACATGCTCTTGCAGAACATTAAAGAAATCTGTGCTGGAGTCACTTTGGTGCCTTACTTGAAGCTAAGATGAGTTTATCATTGAATTCTCATTGCATAGATCTAAAATGTGGACAAAAGGATAGTTAAGGAAAAGATCCAAGTAAGGATAAAGATATAATTGTGGTCTTTTCAGAGAAATCAGTCTCTCTTCTGAAACTTATATTGATATGCCTGAACTGTGCAAATGTTGGCAAATGTCTCAGAGGACTGTTACTAGTAAACTGTAAAGATAGAGAAACCTCTAAGCAATAAGATTTAAACACTGAATGAAGTTTTCCAGGAAATGAGTGCAGTGATATATTGGAAAAGTGTATGTAGAGTGGCTTTTAACACCATGAAGTGATGTAATACGCAGCTTTAGAATAGCTGTTTTTAATACTCATCCAGCATTCCAAATGTTCCTCATGATTTTCATGTTTTTTCATTGGACACAATCACAATCTGGAGTCACTGTAGCAGTCTGGTTTATTTTGTATACTAGTAGTCGTCTGTTCTCAGATAATCTGCATCTGTATTCTTGACCAAATGAAACAGCCTTCCTTTTTTTTACTTCTTGAGTCCTATTCTAAAATACCAAAATTTCCAGGAGTTCTGGAAAGTTTTTGATACAAGGCCTGTTTTCAGTTCAGCTTTATGGTATCTCCACTTGAACTCTGCGTGCATCTGAGTGTTCACTGTAATTTTCATTTGGCCAATATGAGTGTCACTAAGGTTTTTTGGTTTGGTTTTTTGGGGGTTTTATGTTGGTAGCATGTTTGACAGCTGAACTCTCTATAGTAAGCCTTCTTGTCAAGCTTCCCCTGGAAACACTTCTATAATAGGATGTGCCATTTGATGATCCATTCTAAATTTTAGCTTGTCATGCATCAGATTTGTATCTTGATTCCCTCTGTCTCTGGCAGATGTATTTTGTCCTCTTAATTCTTCAAGGGGACCTCTGCAAACTTGTCTGCGCAGATGCAGGGTGGATCTCTTCTTGATAACACAACTCAAAACCGAAACCTCAGTATAGCAGTTTGCATTTCCCTATTTCTTTTTTGCTGGAACAAGCCAGAAATACTTGAAAGTATTCCAAATTAGCATCAGTTGAATAATTCAGCTGAGTTAGAACAGTTCTGAAGCATCCTGGGTAGGAAACTGGATGTAAGATGTAAGTTACTGTTGAACATCCTCATTACTTGAATACCATCACAGTCCTATGGAAATGGAGACAATGACTGAAGGTATTGCTGTAGGAGCAGCTTTAGTGTCCTATACTGCAATCACAGCTGATGTATGTGACTACATAGGAGTTTGTGATTGGACTCATTCAGCAATGCTGTGTGCCAGTTGAAACTGAAGTATGTCAGCTTGATGCTATTTCAGTGCCAAGAAAAACAACTGAATTAGAAAAACTAGGAAAGCTAACCAAGATGCTTGAATTATTTATATAGGTCTCTTATTGACAGGAGGAAGAGCTGTATTTTGTCTGGAGATGGCAATACAGTTTGCCTTTCAAAAAACTTAATGAGGGAAAACGTCTGCAAATCTGGTATAATTTGTGGAAATAAATTTCTGTTCAGACCCTCTCTTTGCATTCAGATGTAGGAGGTGCACTTAGTGTTGCTGAGGAACCCAGTAAGCTCATTCACTTTATTCTGTCATTATCTCTGCAGTGTGCACGAAGTGCGAATGTTTAAATGGATAGCACGTATTTGAAGGATGAGAAGTTCACTTGAAAGTCAAAGGGGATCATAACAAATAGTAGAGTTAAGGAAATATCACTGTGCATCTGTCTTCAGCAAAAGATTAAAGTCTAAATTTCACCTGAAGGGAGTGAAAATTAAAAAAATCAGTAGGGCATTTATCTCTAATTAATTGTAAAATCATGGAATGTAAGGGTTGTAAGGTTTGTTATGTCTGTTCTCCAGCATTTAATAGCAATTTTGAAATTTAATGGAATGAAATATCTCCATTTGTTTCTTGAATCAAGTAATGAGACACCTAAAAATATGTATTGTTCAGTGTGAGG
Organism: Chamaea fasciata; assembly: GCF_029207755.1. Lineage (NCBI taxonomy): Eukaryota > Metazoa > Chordata > Aves > Passeriformes > Sylviidae > Chamaea > Chamaea fasciata. The sequence continues at coordinate 47,925,670 of NW_027094086.1, read as the reverse complement.
TATGCTCAGATGTTTAAGTAGAATACTTTTTTTTCCATTCATTAAGGGACATAAACAGTCATATCACTACACAGTGATTTAAAGTCTAAAGACAACCTAAGAGGTCAACAGAATAAACTCAATAGTTGTAGATTGTTAACTTTTGTATAACTGCCTTTGACTTTTTTTTCCTCTCAAAACTCGTATCATCACTTATTGTGGCCCAAGCTTATATGGCACTTCTCAAAATCTGGGCTACTATTACTTACTTTCCATTTATTGGATTACTCTGTATTTGTATATTGGGGTTTGGACAAATCCCTTTTTCCTGAAGTGGATAACAAAAACTACACTGGTGAGATAGCAAACAAGTTACTTTGTAAATGTAAAAGTTTGATTAGTAGGTGGTGTTCTTAACTTGGACTGGGTGAGAATATAGCAGATTTGCACAAGTACTTGTGCCTTGTTAGCATAGTCTTACAATTGGTATTTTAGCTTCTTTTAAAGATGTGAAATGGTCTTTTAAAAATAAAAAAGTACTTATTGTGTAGATATTTTCTAGAGATGAAGGTTTATGCATGTGTAATTATCTTGAGCAGTATCAACTGCAGTTAGTGTAAACACTAAATTGTTTGAAGAAGCTGCCTTCAGCTAGTGATCTGAGCTTCCTCTACAAAACTAATTGTCAGAAATTTATTTTACTCTTCCAGTAGCAGCTGGTGAACCGAAGAGCCTATCCTCTTCTTTGTGCTGCATGGGTCAAGTTTTCACTTAAAAAAACCAAACCCCAACAACACTACAGTCTAACCTTTAGCAGTGCTACCTCCTTTCTGTCCAAGTGCTGAATTCTTCTCTAACTGTTCGTTGTCTTTGGGAAGGGATGGGGAATTCCTTGGCTTTCTTTTGCTTCATCAGTTTTGATGTCTGAATACATTGCAGAGGTTTTTTTTTACTTTATAAAATTACTGTGTAAATTGCGTACAATAGCAGCGTGTGATTTGTCACAAAGTACATTGTATACCTGTGCATAAGTTGCTGAAATTCATCCTGTTGTCTTTTTCTGCATTTCATAACTTGTTTGTGTTGACAAAGCTAAACTGTTGTGTGCAGAAGCTTTAGTATGTGCCATTTTTATAGCTGAGCCTGTGGTAAATACGCAAGTTCTGACTCAGGGCTTTTTAACAACTTAAACACATTCACAATGTTCTTCAGCACATCTTGGAGAATACTAGAGATTTAATGACTGTACAGTGCCTTGATAGAGCTATTGAATGGGCAGCAGCCATACGGTCTTCACAGAATGCAACTATCTTTTCAATCTTTTCAATCCAGTTAATGAGTTGACATTAATATAGTTGTAATGCCCTTGCCAAGGATTTATAAACTTGTATAAACTTTCTGTAAAGGAAAATTGGCAAATTTAGATATTGTTAAGCTTTCTGAAAGTTGTTTAATTGTTACATTGGTCATGAGGATCTGAAGGGCATGATATTCAAATTTACAGAAGCAGCTTTTGTGTCAAAGACAGCTGAGAAAATTTTTTAGTTTGAGGGAAAGGACATTGTATAACATGTAAAAGTACCTGCTTTACTCTGATCTAGTACATCTTTTGTAAGTGAGAGAGAAATAACCAACAACAAATCAGTATGTTTGCATGCCATTTCATGGTTAGAAAACTTTGTGTCATTTTGAGCTTCTAGGAAATACTTGATTTGTCCCAACCTTAGTGTCTTTATGAACGCAAACTATTCATGTTAGACAACAGGTTTTACTGAATCACAATGAACACTTTTGCTTTTGTTAAAACTGAGTTTGTATTTTCTGTAAACTGTAGATTTTGACATGACTGTTTATTGGAGAAATTTAAGGTTGCTTGTGTGAATGTAGTGTATTTCTGTATGCAGATAGCATTATGTAATTGCTTACTTTAAAACTGCTTAGCAAGGTCTAAACTTTTCAAAGGAAATGCTGATGTACTCTATGGTTAGTAAAATTTGTCATATAAGATGTATACTGACTTTTTCAAGCGCTTTGATTTAAAAGTGTAGTTGGACTGAATACTGATTTTTTGCACACAGCATTGGAAAAGGGGTGGTGGCTAATTTGTCTTCCTCCTTCTTAGTTGTAATGATGTTAGATGTCACCGTGGAATTAGAAAATTGTATACCTGAAAAAATATTTGCAAAGTTCGTTACTTGTTGGCATAAAATATTTAAAAGTGCACCAGACTTTATTGAGAAATTTTGCAGTCCAAAGTTCTTTAAAAACCTGGTTCTTTTTTAAAATGTTCCTGAAGAATGAGTCTGTGAAAGCATCAGAAGTGCTACGTGCCTTTGAATCTCCAAGGTACTCAGCCATTGTTAAAGCAGCACAGTAGAAGTTGGAAGGGTGGATTATGCTGTAACAACAGAAACGTTGATTTAAAATTATCTCTGGATTATGTGCAAATTTTTCTGTAAATATGCAGTTCATAGTACTGTTCCACTGACCAGAGTTGCTGTTAAGTGTATGTTAGACTCTGTGTTTACTTGTAATTGAATGGCCTTTACAGATCTGGCTACGTGAATGTGATCGTTTAAACATCTCCTGCCAGATACAGTAACTTCCATACTCTGAGACAACAGATGCTGCATCACAGTTTGTACTTTTAGGATTCAATTTAATGGATGCGTTTGTAAAAAAAAAAAAAAAAGAAAATCTATGTACTCAAAGGCAACAAAATCAACCAGACTTATACGGCTTAGTGTTTTTATTTGTCCTAGTGTACAGGTTGAAAAAGGAACTGACAGAATAAAGTTTGTTACTCTCTTTCTCAGTTTCCATTTTTCAAGTTTCTTCGGCCTTGGTTTATATGACAGATCTGTATGAAAACATAATGTTTTCAAATACTTTTGAAAAAATTTTATTTTAAAATAATTGATGCAAATTGTTGAAATACATTTGAAGTAGCCTCTTGTTCTTTGCTTTGGGATTTACAAGCTGTTCACATATTTCTCCTTACATGTTCACTGAACATGATGGGAGCAGTACTGGCACTGGTTCAAGACTTCATCTCTGTGGTCTCAAGGGTTTCAGCTGCTGCTGCTGTTGATTGCAGTGGAAGCTGCAGGTTTTACTAGTGTTTGGTATTGATGGGTTTAGATTTTCAGAAGGCTGTTTCATACTGTACAAAATGAATAACTATAATAGTTTTATAATAGAAATACTGTGTAATGCAATTACTTTTTGTATAGTGCACTTTGCTGTTCTAAGTCATTCCAGCTATATCCCATGTGCAATCATCTGTTTTTGATGGGAGTGGTGAAAGTGCATGGAGATTTCCTTTGGATTTGACATGAATCAAATGCAGAGGGTGGTTCTTCATGCGTGTACTCTGTTTCATTTAGGGAGTAAAGGTTAGCAATAGTATTGGAATAAAAAGCATTGGCCTTCCTTTTCAGACTTGGTTTTCCACCAAAAAGGAAAGGAAATATAAGTTGTCAGAAATAAAATCATTGAAGTTCTTGTGCTTTTTGCAGCCCTGCTCATGATGGTGACATGTGTTGGAAAACTTTTGCTTTCAAGAATGAATCGTACCAACTTTTCTTGATACTTACAAGAAGGTTTTGGCTGAAAAATACCTTCAGGGTTTTAAATAGTTTGTTCACTTTTCAGCAGACTAGTATGTCCTTTCTTTCCAGGAGATATTAATGTGGGGGTTTTTTTGGTGTCTTTAGCAAGTGATGCTATGATGGATTAAAATAATTTAAATTACATTAAAAATCGAGAACTGCCAACTGGCAATGTATAAATTTTAGTCTTCAGCAATGCAGAACTTTAAGTTATGGGAAAGTCATTGCAGTATCTACTACAATTAGGACTTATTGACGCTTATGTGACTGCCCTAGAGAAGCTAATAAACCTTAATTTCTGTAAAATTGTCTAAAATTGTGCTTATACACTTGTGAGACTATAGTGACCTTTTGCAATACTAATGAAACACTTGAAACACTACTGTTTCACTGCATTTTCCTTGGAAATGAATCTGTGGGAGGCAAGGAGACAAACTTAATTCTGAGCCGATTTCCCCACTGACGTGTCTGCATCCTAAAATGTGTATTTCTCCCACAAGGGGTCAGTAGCACTCTCCATTTGGCACAAGTTTTTATTGCAATATAAGCAGAAAGCAAACAAGGGATAAGGATAATGATGATTGCATTAATATGTGGGTGGACCAGACCTCACTTGTCTCCTTCTTCAAGCAGGCTAAGTATAATTAGGTTATTTGCTGACTCCAGTAAGCACCATATTCTATCCTCTGACTCTCATGTGACATGAACATTGCTACTATTGATTAGGGCAAAGTTCCAGTGGAGTGTTTGCCTTTAGCTCTAGTTGAAAGTATTCAGTTAGTCAAGCTTTTTTTCAAAAGCATGCAGTTGAAGCAGATAAACTATATGAAAGAGCTTGTCCAGCGGGCAGGGGAAAAGAATTCTTGTATGAGTGTCCCACATATTCTTAATGATAACCACAGTCTCCCTAGATGGCTAGAGCTGATTAATATTTTCCACTCTATAGTAAAACAGCTTATACTTAAATATGCTTTGAAGCCTATCGGGCTGCTCAGTGGAAGGAATGTCCAGCTTCTCAAGGCTTCCCTGAGTATGCAAGTTACTTGAAGGCCAGAAGTTTGAAGTAACTAATAATCTTTCTCCCAAGAGGCTGAACAGACCAGAGGGCTATTCCTTCAACAAAAATTTCCATCCCTTTGTAGCAAAGTCATGTTTCACAAATCTTGAGATGGTCGTTGTCATTCAGGCACAGGTTCTTATGTGTGTTGAATTTAATGAGGGGACTTCCTTACCTTCGTGTTTGCAAGTCTTGTTATTTTCTGTCACAGCTGTTGTGGGGTTTGTATTTATGTCCTAAGTGCTTCTGTCCCTGCTACTGAAATCCTCCATTTCAATTCTTTCTTTGTTTTTATTTTTGATAGCAGAACTGTGTCCATTCCTTCTTGGTATGTCCTTTCTGAACATCCTCCTGTTTTCTTTTGCACTTGAGGTTGGCATAAGCATAGTGAAGCCCTGTCCTCATGTCCCTAACTCCACTCTGAATTTCGTGTACTGACAGGAGGAATTCCTGGTCTTGGCATAATTTCACATTAATTTATTGATATCCCTTTTTTTTTCCCATTGGTGGCACAAGAAAGAGATTCTGTCTACCACCTGAGGAAAGGTTAGGGGCACTTCTGATCTCAACCGAATGAGGAAATTCACAAACAAGTAAATGTTTCAAGGTTGTTTGACTTTGGTGATGCCTTTTTGTCCTATCGGCCACCTGTAGTTTTCCTTCTTACTGTATCCTGGGTTTGGTTTTTGGTGACAGCTAAAGAGTTTCTTTTAAAAGAAACTTAGAGACAACTAGAAGAGAGAAACTTCCATCTAGTGTCTTGTGCACTTACATTGCCTGGAGGAAGTTCAGTAGGATTGCTTGCAAAGAGAAGGGGGTTTGGACTTTTTGCTGCCTCCATAAAGAATTAGGAGAAGAATTCCATCTCTTTAAATAAAGTAAATCTGAAACCACGTTCCAGGTAATACTTTTCTGCTGAGATTTCATAACCCCTACTGTGTATATGCCTTACAGTTGTAAAGTATCATGATCTGTATGAAAGCTATATAAACTAAATGGCAATTACATAGCATTTATTTCCCAATGGCCATAGATTGTTGGCTTTGAAATAGAATACTATTATTCTTCCTCTCTTCTTCTTCTGTGATAAGACCTGTAAAATAAAGATAGCTTCAGGCCTATCCAGACAGGGTGGCTGGCTTTTCCTAACACAGAGGCCCTAGTTAAGCTGTTTGTGGCACAGCCACATCATGCTCAAGTTTTTTGTCTGTTTTTCTGATTTATAGCACATGGAACTTTAAACACTAATTATATTGGTCTTGAGTTTTGGTCAGGTGATTCTGACTTTGTGTAAGGCTGAGGAAGTCTTGATGTTGTTGTCCTCTGAAACTGCATTCTCCCCCCATTTCATGTAGAGGAGATGGAGTCTGGAAGCACAACACTTTCTTTGTTGAGATAGAAAAGTTTTAGAGTAAGGGCATGGGGAAGCCTAAAGCTAAAATACAGTCATAGGCTTAGTTCTTCTGGAGTTTGTGAGGTGGGAAACTCAGGTGGCAAATTTGACAGAGGGAAGAGTGATCTACTAAAATTGAGTTTAAAATTCTTCTGTACCCTCTCTGAAGAGCCTGTAACATGGATACATTGGGTCCTGCTGTAACCCTGCCATGTCCTGCATGTCCCACCACCGTGGATAGGTCCCTGCACACCAAATCTCCCTGGAGGAATATGTCTTATATTGAAACTATTCCACCAATGGAGAAGGAAGACATGGGAAGGAAGACGAGCCAGTCCCTGGTGCAAAAAGTTGAGGATCCGCTGTTCTATTTAACACAGCTCTTCTCCCATGGCACACACAGTGGATGTAAAGGAGTAAGTGATCTTGACTTGGATTTTCTGTGTACTCTGGCTGTCTGCACCCAGGCAGCAGCATAAAGGAGCTGCTGCAAATCAGCTGCTCAGTAATGAGCTGTGTGAGGTGCTTGCCCTGCAGCAAGCAGAAGTTGGGAGCCACTTACACTTTTAAAGTGTTGCAGCCAAGTAGGGCTGAGTGGGCCAAGCCCTCTGGGCATCTGCTTGTCCTGAGCTGACATTGCTTTATTGGTAAGTGGCATGGAAATGAAATAGATTTGAAAAGCAGATCTTTATTAACAAGATTGGGATACCAGACATTTAATTTTAGGCTTTATCTGCTATGCTGAATCAAATGGTGACACCAAGATTTGGCAAGCACTTGTTGAGCACTCCAGGAAAGCTTAGTCACTGACTTTTGTAGGAGTTTCTTAACGATGAGGATGTAGTCAAATAGTCCTCAGGAAAGAAAAAAAGCAACTAGTAGGAGTGTTTCAGAAGAGTTATCCTTTGTTTTGTTTGGTTGGTTGGCTCTTGGTTTGTTTTGGTTTTTTTTTGTTCTCGCCCTCTAACGGATGGCAGCTGTGGCTGGTTTTTCATTTCTCTTGCCAATTTTCATTTAGCCAAAAATGCTGCCACAATTCCTACTTGCCATCTGAATTTGCCAAAATCAAACATATATCCCATATGTCTGTTCCAACTGTTCCTGACCGTCATATTACCTCTCCCCAGAACATTCTTCCAAGGATGTGAGTATGCATTTGTGGGGTTATGGGAGAGCTAGTGTTATCCTCTGTAACTTTCCAGGACAGGGAAAGGAATTTAATGTTGATTTGGTCTGATCTTTTTCTTTCCGACCATCTTCAATTATCAAGTGTTGAGATGCCTTCTTTTTTTTCTTTTCTTTCTTTTTTTTTTTTTTTTTTTTCATGTGGCATTTAATTTTGAGAGGAAGTCAACGGGTACATCATTGCTGTGCCTGGAATTCTTGGATTTGTCCTGTCCTTTCCTACAAAATTAGGCCTGTTTGCCTAAAATTGGTTGTTTTATGAGGTTCAGGTTCTTAAACACTAAGCTAGCCAGCTCTGCTCATAGGAATATTAATAGAGATGGCCTGGAGCTGGCAGGTTTTTCTAGGGAAGATAAGGAAGGGCTTAGCACATCCTAGGTTAAGCTCTTCCCTGTCATAGCTGAATGCTAAATGCTGTGTGACCTGCAGTGTCTGAAGGGTCGATAGAGATTCAGGCATCTTCATGGCACAGTGCTGTGTCCACGGGAGCTAGCAGTGAGAGCAGAAGTGCACTGCATCCATGGTAACAGTATTTTTCATGAGTTGGTACATCTGGCTTTTCTGGAAGGGTAGGTAGCCTGAGATGAGGTCAGTAGGTACCCTAGGGAACCTGGACATAGAGCATTGGGTTGTGCTTGCTACTCTGAGTCCAAAACTCTAGAACAAGTTTGCTTATGTATCTGTGGATTGGCTGTCAGTGAATTAGGAACAAGAGAATCTATGAGGCACCAGCTTTCTGTGTTTGCGTGAAAAGTGTCCTTCCCTGAGCTTTATGAATTTGCTTCCTCCTGATATGGAAAGAGCGAAGGAAGCTAAGAAGTGTGGCTTGTTTTGCTGTGAACAGCACTGAACATCTCCTTAGATAGCTTTGAATGTGGGCAGGCAGAAAAAAAAGGGAGAGGGGGGAGGACAGAGAGGTCTTTAATGATGTGTTACGTTATTGATGGAATTTCTAACCCAGAGAACTGCCTGCCTTGGAGCTGTGGGCAGTGTTACCCACAGTTACTGCTTGCTTGTGCATAGTTCATTTTTGTTTTATTGTTCAGGAAAGATAAAGTGGTGTCTCTGCTAAGCGTGGTGACTGGCTGGGAAGAGTAGCCTGGTTCTGCTGAGCACAGCTGCCAAAACTGGAGCAAGCCAAGGGAGAGCAGTTCTTTTGTCAGAGACAGAAATGTGGTCTGACACAGCTTTCTTATCAAAGGGAAGGATTTTTCACTTTAGGAGGAAGTTTGGCTGGGAAGGCATTGGAAAGCTTTTTTTTTTTTTCAGCTCTGCGGGAAGTCCCGTATAAATGTGTTTTCCATGAATGTAATAGTTGTGCTTCTGACTCTCTGGAGAAAACATTAGTGCTGTATATGCGGGAAATAACACAAGGGTGACTAAAATATTTTTTATCTGAATAAGTCAGCAAACACACCTTGCATGCTCACAGCCAGGAGCCATTTGCTCCTGGCTCGTGCCATGAAGCAGTCAAAACGTAGGTCTCTTTTTTTTCTAATTTTTTATTCTAAGTATTTCTGAAATTTCCCTTGATCCATTCCAAGCCATCATGTGTAGTTAAATTAAAACTTAGCCTTTACTTCTGGTAAATACCTTGTGTAATCGGAGTGATTTATTTGTGTTTCAGCTTGAACTTGGATAATTTTGTTTAAACATTAAGAACTTATGTGTATATATTATAGAGAAGCTTCTCTAATACAGTTGAAGAAACAAGTTATCCTCTAACTGAGGCCATTAGATTGTGATTTGTTAGATTTGGTTTCCATATTTTTCTTGTGAGTCTTTACACAAGTCACTTAGTTTTGCATTTCCTCTCTTTCTTAAGTGTGAAATGAGAAATTACTGCTTGGGGGCACGAAAAGAAATCGGCTGGTGTATGCAGGGAATCCTACAACAGCCTAAAGGAGTTCCTGAGTAGGTAAGATGCCTCCTCCCGCCAGCTGGTCACACAGTGGTGTACCAGCTCAGTTCAGTCTCTTCCTGATGAAAAACTGAAACCAGGTACTAATGCTGCTTCAATCTTGCCACAGAGCAAATAGGCATAAAATGAACTAATACCTTCCACCACCCAAGCAATAGGAGTTATTAATTAACTAATAATTACATACAAATATGTGTTTTATTATACTTAACAAGTAACTGTTGATCATTATTTCCTTATTAAAGTGTTAATGAGAAAGAGCTTTATTCAATACAGGTACTGAATTATAACGTTAAGTGAACTGACAAAATGCCAGCTTTTGGGTGGCAACTTTTCTTTGAGGTTGTCTCTGTGATCTTGTCAGTGCACTGAAGCATTTTTGTGAGTGCTCTCTGGAACTCCACCTCCCACAGCCAGTGGGTGTCACTGCAAGCATTGCAGTGAGGGAAGAACGATTTTGGGGAGAAAGAATAAAAGTTCACATGTAGGTTGTATTTTCTTTAAGTTAGAAATAATTGCAGAAGAACAACTAAATCCTAGCTTACTAATTAGCTGGCAATTTGCATAGATGTTTCTTGGAGTTGCTTAAAGGTTTGAAATACTGATTAAAAAAAAGGAAAAAAAAAGTATCCTGGATGGCCAAGGCCAATCTTATGATAGAAGTTGTGTCATTTGCAACTTCCATAGCTGTGCTGGCCCCAAATACTGACTTGCTTCCTAGTGCTGAATGCAGTTATGCACCACACAGATGATGGTGGTTTAAAAAAACACCCCAACAACAAAACAACCAAAAACAAACACCAAAGAACCCCAAAAAGCCTTTCCTTGAATTCTTTAAAACCACTTACATGGAATTCTTGGTGTTTGCAGATCTGAGTGCTAAAGGTCACTCTGACTCAAAGCACCCATCTTCCCCAGAGAGGTGGCCATCCCCAAAGCCAGACAAGCTCTTCCAAGCTGCTGCTGGGAGAAGAGATGGTTGTACCATCCTGGGCAGCCCCCAGCCCTCTGCCTCCCAGCATGGCACAGGCCAGGCAGCCATCCAGGCTGTGGACTGTTCACAGACATTGCCTAGCAGTGGGAAGGGTGGCCTCTTTGGGAAGGGGCTCCCTCACACAGGTCGTTGCTAAGGCCCGCGTTGTCTCTGCCTGTGTTATCGTGAGGATGACAGTTTAAACAGGCCTTATCACTGTGTATTCAATCAAGGTTTATGAGGGCTGATAAAGATGTCACCTAGTTGCTTTGTGTGTTCATTAAAACCCTATTCCCCAGTAGGACTTTGCTGTGTTACGTTTTTCTTTTTTTTTTTTTTTTCTTTCTTCACTGAATTTTAGGTATCTTCTGAAGAAAGAGGTGATTGTTGGAAGGAAATGTGTAATGCTTACTTGAGTACCCCCAATATTTCTGCCGGGAAGAATTTTAAAAGTCCAAAGCCCAGATTTAGTAGCTTGGTTGACACAACCCTATCTGTATTTAATATCTTATACTGTCATAATTGGTAATTTAATAGCTCAGTAAAGTTTCCTAAATGTAGCCTATGCAGGGCAGTAAAGTGACTTGTGTGCACTTCCCTGCTTTGTTGTGTTGGTGCTGATGGTGGCTTGGGAGGGACTTGGTGTTACTGAGTTATGATACAGGATGTTGTAGGTTGAGTTCCCATTGAGACTTTTCCTGGTGCATGGAGACTGCATATTTCCAAAACAGAAATGTAAGCCTTGTTCACTTATTGTTCTGGTTGTATGTCAAAGCTGAAGAAATGGTTACAATAAATAGGTAGTCATATAAAATGCATCCATAATTTTCAGGTCATCTCTCTGTGAACAGTAATAGAAAGGAAGCAAGGATAAAGTCTGTCTTGTCCTTTAAACTTCTTCATTTCAAGGTGGTTTTTTTTTTCTTCCCTCAACCCATGTCCTCCTAGCTAATATTTAAAACAAATACATTGTCTTAATTGTATCTGATGTGATGTCCAATTCTGCCAGTCTTCAGAAAAATCTTTTTCTACAGTGAGCAGAAGTTGCTCAGTTGCATTTTTGTTGGTTAAGTAGAATTTATTTTAAAACAAAAACATATACAAAACCATAATGAAATATGATTAGCTGCAGCTGCTTGCTGTGTAATAAAAGAGAAAAATGTTAGGGGATTCTATTGGCTAAAAAGATTTGAAAATATGTAACAGACTCAAGACCCTAGTTCAGGCACAAATCAATTGAGATTAAGCATGTGTGTTTAGGCTCTTTTAAAAAATGGGAAGAAACTTAATATTCAGGTGATTCCGAAGATCCTCAGGTCATAGGGAATTCCTGTTATTTACACTTTAGCATATTGGCTCTGTGCATCCTCTGAATTTTGTGAATACTAATGGTTGCTGGCATTTCAGAAATTATTCTTTCTCTTTGTTTACAGTTTCGCTGCCGCTGGCAAGCATTGGACTATCAAAGGCTTTAATGCTGTGCATGTGCATTTCATAATAGAATGTTATTCTATGAGGATAATAACACTTACTAGAGATCAGTAATAAAATGAAAACAGAGCCTCTCCACCATCACTTGTTAGCACTTCTAATGATTGTTTGCCTATTAACACTAATTGGTTATATGCTTCCATTTTAGCCCTGTGCAGGCTGGCATAAGCATGAGGCACTCTTGTATGTACAGTACTTATGAATAGCTGTGCTGGCCTACTGATCTCTGCAATAAAAGTTACTGTACCATGATCTGGGTCTGCTATTTTTTAAAATGTTTTATATCAGAACCACTTGTTGACCTCTGCCTTATCAATTCACTCTATCTGTTTGCCTTTAAACTGTAGTCACAATATTCTCTAGAATATTTGCCTGGTACAGTGCTGTCCATTTAGCCTTGACCATGGAATACTCTGTGGTCATCCAGTAGTACAGTATTTTTTGAAACTTGCCTTAAAACTAGAATGTGTTGTTAAACCTTTGTTTGACTTCATACAGTTGACTGTGGGCACTCTAAAATCATAATTGTTTTGCCTTTTGATGTTCCTGAAGCTAAGATATAAAGTGTCATGATTGCAGCCAGTCGCTGGGTTCAGGAAAGCACCTTCACTCAGTAAGCACTTTCAGCAGGGTGAGGAAGAGGAATTTGAAGCATGGCGTTGAAAGGTACCTTTGGAAGCTGAAGTCTCACCCCAGACACATGCTGCCATGCTAAATTACCAGAACACGGTTGCCAACCAAAAGCTTGTCTGGCTTCAAATGTATATTGCTTTCTGTTTCCTCATTTAAATCCAGAAAGCTCATGACAACAGAATATTAGGCTGAAGATCGGGGGATAATTTGGTCTAGAAAAATAAAGTGGCTCAAATATTAACAGTACCTAGAGATCCCAGGTCTGTTTCTAGCCAGCTGAATGGGAAAGCGTTCTCAGCACAGAGTAATTGGCTTTTCCCTTCTCTTCTTTTTGGATACGGCAATATATTCAGTTGTATCCACACAGTGCTCGTTTCAGCCATGCCTCGTCGTAGTTCACCTATACTATCCAACCTTAAACATTGAGCTGAACAAAAACTAAAGTACAGTTCTTGGCATCAGCAGTTGTCTTCACAGATCTTAGGCTGGTATCAGCAGCCTTTGGACGAGTGTCAAGAAGTATCAGAGAGTCACAGTCACTTCTCTGCTTCTATACTGAGAGTGGAATCTTGGTAAATCCGGAGCAGGAGAGGGCCCGGTTTTGGGAAGAGCCATGAATAATCATGTTTGCCAGTGCCACCGCCTCCCCAGAGCACGCTGCTGCCTTGTGAAGGGAGTTGGTGTGTGCAGCGCCGATAAAGGACGGTGATGGTGCCAGTGGTGCCATGGCTTTGCTGCCATGTGTTGTGCCGTAACCATGGCACCTGGTGATTGATGAATGTCTGTGGGCTGGTGCTGTACTGAGGTATGATTAGATATTAATTGCTAGCAGCCACGCCAGTCCAGCCTAAAAGATGATTGAGGGCTCTGCAGGTCTGTTGAGGAGACTTGCTCTTAAGTTGAGGCATCTGTATGTATGTCAGTGTTTACAGACACCTGAGTGCTCACCAGCGGTCAGCCTGGTTAATCCAGCTCCTGTGGAGAGATCAGTAGCTCCATGCACTGGAAGACTGCCAGCCGCTGTCCATGAGGATGTGGTTAATTACTTTCTCAGTTGAGCAAAAAGAGCAAGCAATCCTCTCCATGTGTCATTCTGGAGCAATTGCTTACAGTATCATGTGATTTGTTCTGTTGTGCCCACCAGCATTACTCAGGGATATACAGTGAATGTAGGTTTAGGAATGTTTCTTCTTGAGGTACGTTTCATTTATCTTCAAAGCAGACCTCAAAGGCTAATGATTTAAAACCATTACTCTAGAGAGTAGAATGGCTAAATCCAATCAAAGAGTTTATCCCACAGGTATTTGTGTACCACGCTCAAATTCATGGAAATGTCGATAGCACTGATTTATTGACTAGAAACATCATTTTTTCTAATTAGTGAAATTACAATGGAGGCCAGCCACAAAGTTTTGTTGTTGTAACATTCACCCCCCTTCCCTGCAATGTTGCTTCTACTTGTGCTAATCTAAATGTAAATTTTAAGCCCTGTGGGACAGGGCCTGTCCCTTACATTCTCTCCCTTCCTTTTGTGTGTATTTAATTTAATTTTATTTTACTTTATTTTACATTTGCACATGATCCTCAGGGCAGAGTATCTGTTGCCTGCCTTATGTGCTCCTTAATGATTCCAAAATTCATGTCTTTAATCGAGTCCGCTTGTGGCCTCTCTTTTCAACCATGAATCAGAGTATCTGTAATAAGCCAGCAGCACAGAGAGTATTTTAAGATCTTAACAGCTCCCACTGGAACCTCCTCATTTCCCCCATGACCAGGAAAAATGAATTGCCTGTGTTAGATGCTTGATCAACAGACTAGAATTGTTTGGGAAAAGAAAAAGAAATGGATGTGAGGAAGGAGTTACAAAAAGCCAGAAAACACCATGCGGTTTCTTCTCCCTCTCTCACAAATGGGGATCCTGCTCCTGCACAGCTGTGGTGGTGGAGCCTGGGCTGGGAGAAGGCTTTGGGATGTAGGCCCCCAGCCACAGAGGGGGTTTACGGGTCAAAATCAATACCTGTATATTAGTCCATATAAATAAATCATACGCCTGTAAAATACATGCTGTGGTTTGCTGCTGGGTCCTGAGGGAGCAGGAAAATAATTTAGCACAGCTGGATGCTTGTTCGTCTTTCAAACTAATTTTATGGTCTAAAAGAATAGCTTCCTAAATCGCTGTCTTATGGAAAAGCGGGGTGTGGGGCTGCGCCAGAGTGCAAATGCACTGGCGTCACTTTAATTAAAAAATCTGCTCTCTCACTTACCTTCCCAAACACCCCTGTTCCCTCTAACGAGGGAATTTTTACCTAATCCGGGTGAGCAGCTGTTGTCTGCCAAATGGCCAGTCAGTGCTCCTGGCGGAGCTGGCTGGGTGAGTAGCGTTCCCCCTCTGCCGTGCTGCGAACGGCTCTGTGTGAAACCTCTTCCCTCAACTTGAACTCCAGCGAGGAGTCCCTGCGGCACGTGGAGACTGAACCCGTCCTTGCAGCAATAAAGGCTCCTTTACAAGGCTCCCAAAGACTCTGTAAGCGCCCAACACAGCTGAAGTTGAGGACCCATTGGAGATGTTGGGATGCCAAGAAATGATGTTTGATGCTAACCTCAGTGCTTAATGGACAGAGTTATTTCTTCACTACCCTTGCCAGTGAAAAATACAGGCTTTTGTGAGCCTAGTCGAAGCTATACGAATTATTTGAGGGGCTTTGAAGACCGAAAGTGTGGAATCAGCGCTAATTACAGAGGTGCTTCATTGCTTTGGTGCCTGCAATCCATGTGAGGGAAGAACCTGGCACAGGTTTCCATGCCCTTAGAAACTGTGGTGAATGGGCTGTAAACATCTTTGCATTCAGCTCAGGTCTCTGAGGAAAAGTGAGAAGCCAGTTCTGGTGTTTGATTTGCATGGCTGGCAGCACCCAGCTCTTGCTCTCAGCTGAAAGATGGAGGAATGCCTGCTGGCCCAACAAAATGCTGTGTGAGCAGCAGCAGTGACAAAGTTTTGGTTTCTCCTCAATTTCTGGTCTATAAAATGCTCTGGTAAGTTCTGTCAATGGGGAGTTGGAAGGCAATGGTGTGGCCCGGGGTACATGGAGAACGTGGGCCCTCATCAGATATATACCCCCTTTTAAAAATGCAAATTGATAAATAAACACTGAAACAATAGGGCTGTGCTAATCCTTTTACAAAGGGTAAATTGCTAATCTTACTCCCCAGCCAGGATGGCTGCTTCACCTTAACAATAGCTGCATTTATACCTTATGTTTTACTTGTAAACTGACATGTAGTGAATTGGAAAGGGTTTGAGCTCACCTGCTTGCTGGGGGAGGGCGGCTAATCCTTTCATGCCCTTCACACTCGGTGAGCAATACTGCCATTTGATCACGCTGAAGCAAAAAGGCCAGCCAAATTTTCAGCCAGTTTAGACTTGGTTGTGCTTGTGCTCTAACAATGCTACCAGTGTCTCCAGTGAGGGCAGAGAGAAAGGTCTATTCATGTCTTCACGTAGCGAGTACCCGAGGGCTTGATCTTCAAAGGCACTGGGCACCCCCAAGAAAGGATGCTGAGCTCACTGATGTTCAGTCACCCCAGTTTTCCTCACTTTGCAAGCATGTCAAGCCCTTGTTAATGGATACTGGCGGCAGGGAGTACGTGTGCCCATTTCAGTGGCCTGCTCCTGGCTGATGAGGCCATCATGGAAAACCATTTGGAAAGGAGAAGGGTCCCTTGTCCCCAACATTGCCTTGATGGGACTGGGAGCTTGAAGCTCCCAGTGTGGTGTGGTGGGTTCCCAGGGAGGTGGAGTGGTACCAATGAGTTGATTGAAAGGTTGTGTGTGTCTTTGCCTTGCCTGGCATTCATGCAGTTTTTATAAGTATTACAGAATTGCTTGTGGTCATGTTGAATAAGTCCTGCCTTGGAGTTTTGTCCTCAGCTGCTGCAGCTTCTTGTTCTTTCCTACCACTTGGGTTTGTTTTTTTTTTTTTTTTTTTTTTTTTTTTTTTTTTTTTTGGGGGGGGGTGGTGGTTTTTGGTTTGGTTTTTTTTTGGGGGGGGGGTTGCCTTTTCTTCTGTATTAGTCTCCAGAATAAGATCTGATCCAAAGAGATGGAAATAAGATTTTTTAGCTGTATTTGTTCAGTAACATGTCTACAAACCCATGACCCTCTTTGGGAATGAAGAAAACATGGACAATTCATAGCTGTAGAATCATAGGCACAAATTCAGGGCAATTTGATTCAGAATGAGTATTGAACTAAATATTTTGGTAGACAAGAGACCTGTGGGGTTCTCTCTTCCTTGTAATCAGCTTTATATAAGCACGGAATAGGAAAATCAGGATGATTTCTATTTTGTTATCCCTGGAGGAAATGTACTTGTAATCTCCCAATGTCACGCGAGATTAACACCAACACGTGTTTTTCCCAAGAGAAATCGTATCAGGCGTCTGGCAAAGCAATTCATGTCACTTGTATTTAAGGGATTCTTTAGAGAGGAAGGCAGAAGCAGTCATGGACCAAACATACCAGAGAGGCTGTGTGAAAGACTTGGAGAATCTTGGCTTGATGTTGCAGATCTGAGGCTTCCTCCTCACTGCCAGGAGAGGAGTGTTAATGCAGCATCAACTCCAAGGAGAGTCTAGCCAAGTAAGGGATGCTGCAGCAGATAAAATTAAAGATTGTGGGGAAGGGGTTATTAGAACTTAAAACCTACTAGCTCATAAAGACCTAAAAGTTTTATTATTTTTTTAACATGGATTTTTACCACAGCTCGCTGGAATTAAGAGTGCCTATTTTCTTTTGCTTTGCTTAATGAAGGCAGAGCTAGCACATGTATCACCAACTGAAGAGTTGGAGGAAAACCTTTTTTCATCTCCATTTCAGTCTCACAAAGCTAAGAAAAACCCACATGTTAAATTATTTGTCATGATTTTTTTGAACTCTGGCTCAAACTATTCTCAAACACTGACAATTCAATGTGTGGTTAACAGACAACAAATTTAAGTGACTTACCTGGTAAAAAGAAATAATTGATTTGAGGTAGTTTTCTTGGCAGAGTTTCCTAAAATTAAATTTGGAAACTAACTTACATTGATATTTTCACCAAGTGTCAGTGTAGGAGTATGCTGATGACCTGGAGTTGGGAAGCATTCTACATAAAGAGTGGAATTTGGATCTCCACAAGGCGAAAGGAATAATCACACAGCAGAAGAGGTGTGAAATGTAATGCTGCAGAAGATAAGATCTCATCGCATTTAGGAAATAACAAACATTTTGGCAATGAACTGGAGCCAGAGGGTTCCGAGAGGGTGAAAACCAGAGTGCTGCAGTGAGTCACAGGAAGTGCAAGTTGGATGCAGTACAACCCTTTCCAGAGAAGAGGGGAGCATTGTAGCCATACTGTTGAGCCAGGTGCTGAGGAGAGACCTCGTGTGAAATGCTGCCTATGGTTGTGGGCAACTGCCTTTGTAGGAAGAACTAGAAAAAAGAAACAGACCACGCTGAAGGTATGTGCAGCACAGGGCTTGCAGAACAACCAGGAGGCTGAAAACCCTGTCTTGTGAGGGGGCAAACCAGCTTCACTCACAAGCCACAGAATGGGAAAGGTGCAAAGAAGCGGAACTGGAACTGAGGGCAGTGACTATAAGGAGTATACACAAGTATAAGATAGTAGGGAGAACAATTAAGTGTAGATTTAAGAATATAGGCTGCAGGTTTAAGAGGAGATTCCCACAGTTTGAGCTGTGAGATTCTGGATGAGCCTTCCAAGATGAGCAGCTTAGAAAACCCCGTCAGTGTGTAAGTGTTTAGTATGTGCACCGTTAGATTGGCAAAGACAGATGATTGAGCCAGCAGCAGGGAGGGCAATATTCATTATAATACTGGCCTAGTTTGAGGGATGCTTAGGAAAGGAGGGCAGTCCTCAGCCAAACAAACTGTGCTGGAAAGACAGAAAAGATCCAGAGGTTTTAGGTCAAATTACACTGTCCTAGGTCTTGTCTTCTCTGCCAATACAGTGGTATTAGTCATCGTAGAATAAACGTATTCAATTTTCTAGATGGTAACTGCTTAACCTGGTGGTGGAGAAGAGACTCATGTGGATGTGGGAAGTGATGAAGGGAGACAATGGATTTTCTTTCTATATTGTTTTATGCACACACACACACCTACACACAGAGAGATTTATATGTAGTTTACATGAAAAGCCCTGAACGAAGGTATTCCTGCTTCAGTATGCTGCCTTAAATTTCTTATAGCCATCCTTGCTTGTGGTAGGCAGGGGCAGGAATGAACTCTTTGAGTTAATGAGAGCAGCAGCCCCTGTACAGTCTGTTGGGAGGTGTAAATCTCTGAGTGGAGTAAGGTGACTGAACAGTGTTTGAGCCCAAGCTTCCAGCTCTGAGACTTCCAATCTGCCCAGCTAAATTCCCTTCCAGACTGGAAGCACAACTGTGTTGAAACCTGCTGTGAGACCCTCAAGATTCTTGTTTAAAAAGCAACTGGACAAAGGTCAAACCCAGAAAAGGAAAAAAAATTCCCAACAACAAGAAACTAAAACCTGTGGGAACAATCGTGGAAGGAGAGGAAGAAATAATGTTTCCTGGAAAATAAAGAACCTCACTGAACTTTAAATCTAGCCCAGACACCCAGAGTCGGCCCAGTTATGTTGGAAAAGCTTAATCCAGCCAAAACAGGGAAGGAAAATAAGTAAAACTGCTGGAGGAGTGAATGATAACAAGTTGCCGTTGTATCATGGTCTTTCATATCCTGACTGTACTGCATGCCACAGAGGGATGTTTGTGCATCCCTGTGCTCAGGCTGCTTTGTTTCTAGATAGAAGAGAGAGGAGAAATGAGTGAAGGGAGACAGTGTCATGTTCTGGAAGAGGAGGAATGTCACTCTGGACACTGAGCTCAAACCAACCTACAAAATGCTGCACAGAAGAATCCCCACTCTGCGGTCCTAAGCACACACTGCACAAAAGTTAAAAGCAATCACAAGAGAACTTTAATGCCATATTAAGTGTTGATTCATGTGTGGCTGGAGCCACAGTGGCCTGGAGGGCTGGTGCTTGATCCAGCTCTGAAGTGATAAATTGATCTGTAACTTTTTCCAGTTTCCGTGTGTGGCAAAAGTCATCTGATAGGGACCAGTGGTGAAGGGTGTGACTTGGAGCTGGAGCCAGGAGCCGGTGTCCTCCTGGAGTGGGTGTGCACCTGGCAGGCTGAGTCACTAATTGCCTTTGGGAATAGCCCTCTGCACAGAAATGTTATCATCACCTCCCGTGCTGAAGCAGAGCTCAGTAGCATCACTGGTCGCTCATTGCCCAGATTCAGGTGCGTTGTGTTCAGTTTCTTCCCCTTGAGAAAGGAGCAGCTGAAGGGTTTTAGCAAGGAATTGCTCCCAGTCTGGTCCACACCAATGGTAAACAGCTTTTCCCCTGATCACAAATGGCATCAAAAAATACCATCGTATTCCATTTTTTTTTACTGTTATCGTTTGGGTTTGATCACTCAAAAAAAAAAAAAAAAGGACTATTTTTTAGGGAATAGATGGAATTTTAAATATATATCAGATGTTTAGGCCAGATGCTTATTAAGTCAATGAATCATTCACTATTGAGAAATATTTGCTGTCTCCACATGTTACTGACATGAGGAGTGCTTTTTTTATGGAGCATATGGAGGAACGAATCACTCTCTGAGTAGGGGAGTGAACTGAATCAGATTTTCATCAGCTTTCACTGGAGCAGATTCTCTGAGCTCCGGCTGTTCCATTAGCAAACCACATTGCTTACTCTGGGTCTCGCGCTCTCTCTCCTTCCCTCCCACTTGTTCTTCCCTTTTATGCTGTTGTCTATTTTTCTCAGGCTTTGTTGAAGTTCAGTTTGTGAAATTTGGTTTACCCAAGGTTTGGTTCCACAGGAATGCTGAGCTAAATGCAAACGGATTTAAATCTTGCAGCCAATTTGTTATCACTTACACAAATAAAGGCAATAGTCTTGAAGTGTGTGAACATTGATGAAAATTGGGACATCTGTGTCATCTTCTCACCAGCAACAATTTTTGTGAGTATCCAGCAATTATTGTCTGCCCTGTTTTCCCATAACTCTGAATCAAGGACAGCATCTACAGGAACTGTAAGCTGTATTATAAAATACCTTCAGGCAGAAGTTGTACCTCATGACTGTGTTGTTATTGTCCCAGCCAGGGCTGCAGAGAAAAAGAACAGTTTTTGAAAGATGTGTATTTGCCACAAATTAATGTTGGATATTGAAAAGGTAATAAGTCTTAAAATGAACCATGTTTGGAGTTTAATGGGCCATCCACAAAGGTTTGAAATGCCCTTATTCCCATGAGAAGCAA
This sequence comes from Chamaea fasciata, assembly GCF_029207755.1. Taxonomy (NCBI): domain Eukaryota; kingdom Metazoa; phylum Chordata; class Aves; order Passeriformes; family Sylviidae; genus Chamaea; species Chamaea fasciata. Next base: position 47,905,069 of record NW_027094086.1, on the reverse strand, counting down.
ATAGACTTATGTGTTGCATCCTGGCTGAAATATCATTACCTTTCTTTATTTCTAGTGAACCTGTTGATTGGTATTTTGTATGTGTGTATATATATGGTGTATATGTGTATATTGTATATATGCATTTATTGTATATATATTATATATATAGTGTATATATGTGTATGTATTGTATATATGGTTGTATATTAATGGGCTTTGAAAGTCATTAGGCCTTGCTCTATTGTGTCACCTACCTAACTGAAATTAGCTGTAAAGTTTTGGCCAAAATACATGTTTGGTTTATCAAGAATCCAACAGCCTTTAGGACTCTGGCAGGGAAGAGAGGAACAAGTGTCACATTTATCTAGCTTGCTTTTTTATTCCTGTGCATAGCTCTTTGATGCTATTTGGGCAGTAAGTCATATAACTGTTTCCCCAGAGCTATCTGTCCTACAGGAAATCATGAAAGCATTAGACATGTGCCAGCTGAAAACCCCCTTGCTGAAACACTGTAGATTTTGCTTTATTTCTGCAGTAGGTGCTTTTCTCTGAGCTCATGCATGAAGAAACCTCCCAGACTGGAGTTGAACCAGAAAGGAGAAGCTAGACAATGTGGTAAAGTTGACGTTTTGAAACTATTTCCACTTATTTAAACAAATCTATTACCTGTTTGAATACCTGGAAGTACTCCAGGACTTCAACAGTTTATAATTTTCTCTTGTCTAGTTCCCCTGGTTTATTTTCCCAGGCTTAGTAGCTGCTGTCTTGAAATGTTCTCACTAAGAAGGCGGAGAGGTCCCTGTTTTCACACTGTCTTCATCCCTGCAATTGCAGGACTTGGTATTATAGTGCTGCTGCGTTTAGTCTCCATCCTCAAAGCCTAATAATGTTCAAGATTCAGATCTGCAGGATAGTAACAAAGGCTCTGGGCTGGTGGTAAGCAGTGTTAAGGTTCCTTGCCTTGAGGAAAGGCTTTAAAATCCAGTGGGTGACTATCAGTACAAGGGGCTGCAGGAGCTGGGCTGCCTCTCCTGGGACATGGGAATGAGGAGCTGTTTGAGGGGTTTCACTCCTGGCTTTCAGAATGGATAAAACTGAAGGCTTTTCTTAAGCAGTGGCTGGGCAGACTAAGGCTTTGGTCATGGGGGAAATTGCCAAGGCCTGTGGTGCTTAGAAGGATTTAAAAGCCGCTTGATCTATACAGACAAGTGCTCTGTGGCACAAGCAGCAGTATTGGTCTAATGTGTTAAAAAAAATAACAAACCACTGCAGGGTTGACTGCTCCCCTTCCTTCAGGCTAAAAACCAGTTTCTTGTTGTACTTTTAATTCTCTCTCAATAAAAAGTGATCTTGTTGGCCAGGTGCAATATCAGAAAGTAGTCCTTGTCAAGCAAAGGCACTGGCCAGTTTCCTTGGGACTCGATTAAATAATTGAGTACCACAGCAAAATATGACAGAAGTCCAGCATTACTGACCGCAAATAAATAAAACACCAGTCTTTGACCACGGGGAAAAACTCAAGTTATTTTGCACACAAATCTCTGGCCCTTGAAGAGGCTGGGGGAAGGGAAATTTAGTTCCTTTCATAATGTTAACCAGACCTGCTTCCTAGTCAGAGCTGAGCTTGCCGTTTGCTCTGTTTGGAGCGCTTTTCCTGAAAGTGGGAGGTAGGAATCCAGCTGCACGGGTCTGGTTTGCAATGGAGCAGGTCAGGAAACACTTTCCTTTCACTCTTCAGTATATAAGGTTCGTTCTGTTTTCCTCTTTGCTCTTTTCCTTCCTATACTTGTCGTACCTTTAGAGCAAAGCTTAGCATCAGAATCCTGCACCCTGTCTTTTCCTGTCTGGATTTGTCAGGCTTTCATGCTCAAGTCACTTTACTAGTGATATCTCTCATATCTTCTACCAGCTGTGAATGGCTTTGTCACTTTTAGCTTTCTTGGCTTTTTAGGACTGTTTTTGTTTTCAAAGAAGGAGTCAAATGTGTGTGGGCAGATGTTTCCAAACAGGTCAGTGGATTGAGCATCTTCGGTAAGAGACCAGGGCAGCAATTAGCAACAGATTATTCAGCTGCATACGTGGTGGGAGCAGAGGTGCTTCAATGGGCTCTGGTGAAATTATGAACCTGAATGACCACCTACTTTTGAATGTAGACTGTAGGAGAATGGCTGAATTATACTGTTGAAAGTCCTAATTCCCACTCTGCCTTCACCTCCATCTCAGACTGATTTCTGGTGCTATTTGCACCAACATTTATTCTGTAATTCGTGTCTGTGAGTTTGCACCTTGCAGTGACAAAGGAAGATCCATATGTGCCTCAGGGGCACTTTCTTGTTGTGTCTTAGCTTATTATTCCTCATCTCAGCCTGTTCTTTCATCTAGTTTCTGTGCATGAGGAGACACATTCCTGCAGAGGAACATCTTCCTCTGCAGATTGAGCCATGCCTGCGGGATGGACACCCGTCACCCATCACTCAGTTTGAACACAATTCCATTCAGTTGATATTGGCAGACCAATGCAGCTATCTTCTTTACACTGATCAGAGCTGGATCCCACAATATGATGCTATAATCCCAATCTCATTCATGCTTCTGATGTTCTTGCCTGCACCATTTTGCTAGTTCCTGATTTCCCAGTCCTTGAAGAATGGCAGTCACCATTTGCCACTGCAAATGTAGCCCTCATGGATCCATGTTCCTTGATGTTTATCTGTATTCTTGCTCTTTGTTTAGGATAAAATGTCCTTTATCACAAGCTCTTACCCACATCAGAGGCTGAGGAAAGTGCCTTGATGCATGAGATGTGTGAAAGGAGTTAACTGCTTGAAAAATAGATGGAGACCTTACAGCATAACCAAAAAATAGTTATTGGCAATCTGGGTTTGATTTTCCTGCTTAGAATGCCATTCCCTTTCCTTCCTAAGCCACTTGGCTATGGCTCTTGATCTTCCCTTCCTGACCAGTCACTGTAGAACTCATAAAGGTTTGCAGAGGCCACTCTGGAGAAGAAATTTTGTTCTATTTGAAAACCACTTTTATTTGCATTTTCTTTTGAATGGTATGTAGAAAATTATTCAGTCATGTGTGAGGAGAAAAGCTAACATCCCTGGTAACCAAGCGGTTGAATGCTCTGTATGCCTAGGCAAGCAGGCTGTAGAAGCTGCAATTAACCACCTCTGACTGTATAGTAACTTTGAATTTTCAGCTTTCATGGCCACTTGTTGGTGTTTGCAGAGCATTCCTATGGCATATGGTAACCTTTAGCCCAGCACAGACCTTCAGGAGTAAGTGCAAAACCTCTGTCATTCCTGTATGGGGCATATGGTTAATATTAGAGAATAGTGTAGCTGTTGTTTGTTTGTTTGTTTGTTTCTTTGTTTTTGCTTTGAGTACATTTGAGTCCATCAGCTCCTATTCAATATCACCTCTAGGGCTGCTTGAAAGACTATGTCAGTGCTAAAGTACAAAACATCTCATTTGTAAGACAGTCTTAGAGAAACACAATGTAATCCTGAGGTGACTCAAGTGATATGACACAGCTGACAACAGATGAGACCAGGAACACGACCCAGAAATCCTTGGCTGTGTTGCCTCTCTCACCCACTATGTCCCAGGGTGGATTGTTATTTTACAGAATTTGTGAAACATCTGCATGCATAAAAGAACAAACCATAAACCAGTTGTAGTTTTCTGCTTTTCTTTTCTGTCAGAAACATTGTTTAAGAACCAAGAAAGAGAGACAGAAAGATTTGTGAAGCAACATCCCACAAGAAATATAAATCTCCTGAGAAAATAATGCAGCGTCTTCATTCTATCTGTTTTCTGAAGGGCTTTCTTCCCTTGTAGGACAGCATACACTTGGTGTCCCAACATAATCCTGAGGAGAAATGCTGTGCTGGGCAGGCAGCAGAGCCCAGCTGGGATCCTGGCAGAGCGTGAGAGGAGGGGTGAAAGACAGTGGGTGTCCTAGCTGGCTTTCTAGTGTTTGGACGCTGTCACTTCTTTTCCTGCAGCTTAAAAGAGAAGAGAGCAGTCGCAGGAGAAGTTAAGGTTCTCTCTCATGTCCTTAGCCTTGAAGGGATGTGTTGCCTTAACTGTGCCTCCCTATTTAAATTGTTGGCAGGCAACATAGATGGCAGTCAATGGTGTCTGCTCCACCCATCTCACGCAGGGGCAGACAGGGCTGTATCTCAGTCAAAGCAGTTCACAGCTGGTTGTATCAGATCAACCTCCTTTTATCAGCAGCTGGAGCCAACGGGGATGTTCTGAGCTGGGAGAACTCAGTTCTGCTGCTGCTGTCCTCCTGCAAGAGCCCAGCAACCTCTGGGACAGGGGAGGTGGCAGCAACAGATGACTGTGGTCTGAAATGCAATTTATCTGCTCAGATACTTGGACAGGACCTTCTCTCTGCAGATCTCTTGGATCCTTGGGAGCACTAGTGACCTAATGCCCGTGGAATTCCCACAAACCTGACACAAGTGGGAGCTCTGGGCACCTCAGACAGTCAAGCCACATGCTTTCAAAATTATGCTCCCAAATGGCAAATAATCCCGATTTAAAAGTGTGTCTTGAAAATCTCAATTCTAACGACACTTCCCACAGTTACAGTGAACCAGTGGGAAAGTCACCCTGCTCAGTGGTGCCTGAAAACAGGTAGTTGAATGAACAGAGGGGAAGCCAATCCCTTCAATCCACGATAATGTAAGCATTGAAAAATCGACTGCTTTTGAAAATACATGTCCAAAAATGTTTCAGGGAGGGATGTCAGCTCTTCAAGTGCAGATTGAAGAACTGCACTTGTTGGGAGAGGAACTACAAAAATCAGGCCATCTTCTTTCCTTCTCCTCCCCTCCAGCATCTGTTTAGGTTAGGATAAAAGCTGAGCCTAGACTACCTTTTCTGGGACATTTTTCTGTGAAGACATAGATATGAGAGAGGGGTAAATAATGGAAAAGTACATAATATGAGAGATTGCTGGAGGGGCTGAGGTGTGGGGACGAGAAGGAAGACCAACTGTCACTGACTGATGAATTTTTTTGTAATTTCTAAGTCATGGGGAACACAAAGGTTTTCCTGATTGTGACTGCTCTAATTTAAAACGGTAAGATTAATGGTTAAAAAATTGGTGCCTAAAACTGAACCCCTTCAAATCCATAGTTAAGCATTTTAGTAGAGAGGCTTCTGGACTCTGTGGTGGAAGACCCCTTTGCTGCAGTGCATTTAGTGGAATTTTGCTGGACTTTTGCAAAAGCTTTGAGCATCCGGCAGCTACTGCTGAAGTCCCACTTAAAATATATTCCCATTTCCTTAAAGTGTTGAATTATGGACTTAAAAACCTGACTCTAGGCACCATTTTTCTCTGTGTGAATGATCTGGTTACAAGGATAATATAATAAATTGTAATAAAATAGATTTATTGCTTTTGTTTTCCTTTTTTGCTAGTGAATAGATGGAAAAAATCAGATTTTTTTTTTTTTTTGTGCTTCTCAGTCAGTAGGGATTGTACTGGGAATTGTGCTAGGAGCTCTTGCCTCCCAAGCTTTTTCTCTGAACAAGGTTGTTTTGCCTCAACAGGCTGAGCTGGTGGGCCCACTCGAGCACGGGCATTTCTGGCTCTGAACACGCACTAGGGTTGCACAGGAGCCTGGTGCTCTGTGCCGGTAGGAAGTGGTTACGAGCCACCCCAGCGCTCTGAGACGAAGGACAAGTTTGAAATCTCCTTCCTCACATCCTCCTCTTTTCAGTTTTCGACGTTTTCCATCCAGACTGTGCCTGGAGCGCCTCAGCTTTGCCCGCAATGAATACCATTTGAGAGAAAGAAAGAAAGAAAGGAGGAAAAAAAAAAAAAAAAAAAAAAAAAAAAAAAAAAAAAAAAAGACAAAGTGCAGAAAAAAATCCCGTGGCCATGGCAGATCTGTGAAATCTTAAGGCAAGTTTTCTGACAGCAAAACTTCTGCAACTTCAGCAAGCGGGTCTGGTCCCTCTGGCTGGAGAGCCATATTGTGTTATTTCAAATTAATGGCGAGTAGAGGGGCGAGTCACCCAATAGGTACCAAAATGCTTCTTCTCCTGATGCATCCCCCCACTCCCCGCTTTCTCCTGCCTGCTACTTTGTCCCACCTTTTGTCACCATCTGTACATGGTTAGCTGGAGAATGTTTATTATATAATTTAGTTAACTTTCGAGCTGCGAGCCTGCCCGTTTGATGTGCCCTCCTGTTAATGCAAAGCACACCATTACTAGTTAATGATCATGAACTGTCATCACAGTCACTTTGAAAAGGTGACAGTGATGAATGGAGCCGGTGGCTCCCAGGGAGGTTGATCACTGAATGGACGGTAAAGTTTATTTAAGCCCTGGCCTGATAATGGCTCTGCATATTTCAGATGGGTTGTTTCCACTCAGTTCTGGGATAGCAGACATTCCCGAAATGATGCATGCTGCCGCCGCCCCTGCCCCCTGCATTCTGCTATCTTATGGTAAGAGAAAATCTCCCTCTGCTTTTGCATCTGCTGCATTAACTGCTTCCCCGTTCACACTGCAGTTCTCTAGCCAGAAGAGTGGAAACCCTTGGGCACAATTTCCTCCAAGTTCTGACAAAAGGAAAAGCCCCTCTTGGAGCTGTTTCCTAAGAGAATGCCCACAGCTGCTCCACAGGCCGGGGAAGGAGCTCACACTCCATTTTAAGTTGCCAGGGGTTTTCTAGCACCACCACGGCCACTTGCCTGGAGTGAGGTTGTGGGGATGGGACTAAAAATAAAATCTGCCTCTCACTGGGTGATCCTAATGGGAGCTGGCAGCCAGCACTGGCAGGCCTTGGAGCTGGGAGTCAACCCGGTGCTTTCAGGTTGGGAGGTTCGAGGTCCCAAGATAAACAAATCTTCTGGTGAGAGTGACCAGCGTTAGGTCAGGCTAAGGGTCGCCCGAAGGTCACGCCGCTCTGCAGCTTGGATATTTTGGTTGTGTATTTACCTTCCCAAAATGCACGGTGCACTGGAAGGCTCCCCCCTCCGGGTCGTGGAGCTGGGATCAATCTGCCAGTCGGTCCTGGGAGGGGACATCCCTGGGATGAGCAGGGGCTTGGTGGTGTGTGACTGGCGAGAGACCCTCTGCAGGGCTACAGGGCTTGGGATAGGCAAAGTCCCTGTGAGCAGGCAGTAGGTGCATGAAGTGATTTATGTCAGCATGGCCTCTTGGCTTTCGTTTTCCAAATATGCCGTGTGGGAAACACTGGTGGTGAAAAACAGACACTGTTTTCTCAAGCTGTGTAAAACCTGGATCTGCATCACCTGACAGGCTGGCAGAGGCTCACACATGCAGCAATCAGGTCTGGCTTAGGGAGCTGGAGACTCTTCTAAGCCTGAAAAAACAGAGAAACCCCCCAAACACTCTTCATTTTTCTCTTTCTGGCTTTTGAATCTTTGGAAGGCCTGCCTGTCAAGGTTTGCTGTGCAGCCAGGAAAGCTAGAGATGCCTTTTTTCTTTTTCCTAAGGCGAGAAAGCAGAGATATTTGTTTGAAAGACTCTGATAACAGTTTCAGGGAAGTTCACAATTCAGGACCTTGTCCTTGTCAGAAGGATGAGGAGGAGTCTGTCATCTAACAGCGGCTTCTAGGTGACCTGCTGGTACATAGGACTTCTACGGCATTATTAAAACCAGGAGGTGTCTCAGCTGCACAAGAAAATCGTATCAATTTACATAAGCAGTGGTTTGTCTACAGCTCAAACCGTATCAAGCTTTACTGTCAAAGCAAAATAAGGACACTGCCACAAGGGAGCCACTTAACCAGCCTGTTTATAAACTGATGTGGCTTTTGCTGGTAGACAAGTCTATAAACCATTTGCTGGTATCTCAAATGGCAAGTTATCATGCACATTTAGGGGATAACAATGGGCTTTTAGGAAAAATAAATCAATGGGTGGAATCAATAGTCGCTTTCATTGTCAAAATAAATGTTTTACGTGAGCCGCAGAACGGGGAGGCAAATTATTCTCACGAAGTTCTGAGGTTTGGGGGCGATGCCAGGGAGCTGCTGGTGGCAGGGGGCTGTCAAGCCCAGGCAGCGTGAATATTTGCAGCAGTGCTGCAGAGCAGAGTCGTGTCCTTCGGAGAAAGAGCTCCCTGTCGGTGCAGGTCGCGGGGAAGGCGGGAGGCCGAGCATCAGCAGGAGCGCCGAGCTTCACCGCCTGGAGACGCCTTCCCCCGGCCTTCCCGGCACACGGGCAGGGATGAAGGCAAGCCACTCTCATCCCCCCGCTGCCTCTCCCGCCCCACGCACCGCGGGGAGGTGGCTGTCCTTATAAATTTGGGTTGAGACATTTTACCCGAGCGTCTGCAAACATTTAGACACAGAGCTGCTGCTGTTAACTGCCAGCCCATTGTCTGCCGGTGACACTTTTCTCTGAAAGTCACTTACCAGGGGGCGAATGTTGATTGAGCAAATGAGCACAAAGCGCTGAAGCCGCTGGCTGCGAATTGTGCTGCTGTTAGTTTAAACAACTGGAACAGAAATGCCATTATCCGGGTGAGTTGAGGGAGCCGGGTGGAACATTCACAGCGAGAAAATTTGCCGGCAGTGACTAGCACAGCGAGATGGATGGGGTGTTTGGCCTTGATTGACATGTCACCCTGGGTCTAGCTTATTGTACCCACACTCCACTCCTTGCAGAGGGATGGAATCCCAGGCTTCTCCCTCACTCTTTCCCTCCAGCAGATTTGAACCTGTGCTCCCTCTTACTGGCACGGCCCAGGCAAACCACACACAGCCAGTGGGTCTGCTCCAGTCTCAGCCTGTACATTCCCAGCCCTCCATGTTCTGCCTGTTTATTCCCCCCTGTTCTATGGGTTGGTTTACACCTTCTGTGGTTGGTGTGCAGGCCAGCACAGCTGGCTGGTCAGAGGAGCTTGCTGGGCTCTTGCAGAGCTGGAGTTCCAGCTCGAATGTGGCTGGAGGGAGGGCATTCCCTTACTGGTGTGTTAACACCAAAAAATTGCCTTCAAGCTGGAGATCAAAGGGTCTCTCCTCCAAGAGACCACTCAATGAATCCCTCTGGCTGATGGAAGGGAAGGCCTTGGGAATGCCACAGCTTGGCCTCTGACATGGCACAAGGAACAGGTAAGAGGGGTAAGAGAAGTCTCCAAGGTCTGGCTCACTACGTCATTGGCATTGCAGACGTCAGGTAAGAGCAACTCCACCTTGGCTGTGTTTGTCGCATCCTTTTCCAGCCTCTGCCACCACACTCAGTGCCATGTATGCAGCATCATCCTTGGGCACAGAAATCTGCCCCCAGAAGAGGTGCAGATATGACTCAGAGAAAATGGCAGTACCTGGATAGGGCGAACCCTTTGGCTGACAAAGTGGAAGGGCGGAATGAAAGCCCTGAGCATTCCACAGGGTGGGGAAACAGCGAACCGAATGAAAGATGTGGATGTTGTCTGATCCAACAACAGAGAAATGAACATTAAAGAGAGATGGAACACTTGATAATTTAACATTTGTGTTAAATGGGATCAGGCCTGATTACCAGGGCTGGGTAATTTGTGAGTGCGAGGCATCGCAGCTGTATATTGAGGTAAGTAGGCCACGTTATTCAGATTATTTTCTCACTTGAATTTGCTCAGGAGACGGGGGATCTTCCTGCTTTTCAGCCTCATGGGAGTAGCAGTGTTGGGTGCCTGGTGTCTGACTTTCACAGGGAGCAGGATATTTGACTACCAGAGACAGACAGTGGTAGCTGATGGTATTAATGCTCTTTTCCCAAGCCGGTGTGAATGCAGTAAAGCAAATACAGTGTAAAAGTGAAAGTAAGTCTTCAGTGTTTCCCAGGTGGAGGGCACATCAGTTGGACTTGCTGTGAGAGGAATGTACCATCCCACCGTTTGTATTTCCATACCAGCAGTAACAGGAGCTGATGGGCTCCTTGTGGAGGCAAGAAGTGAATTGTACTTCATGCAAAGTAAGGTCTACCTACCAAGAACCTCAAGCCCTGGTTTTAATTAATTTCTCCCACCACACTCTTTGCTCTGCCATCCACAGACCCACACCAAAGCCAAATTTTCAGTGAGCAGTCAGAGTACTGGCATAAGGGAACCAGAAATATCTTTGTCTTTGTCTTCATGGGTGGAGGTTGTGCAGCCTCAAACTCCATGCAGAGCAAGTCTACTCACCAGGTGGGGTGGGGAGAAGAAATTCTCCATTATGGGATAACAGATGTCACCAGGGACACCTCGTAAGCCCCCTGGGGTGCTCGGGGAGACTACCATTTGTTCCAACAGCAGAGCTTAGCCACAGGGCACAGCCTGCTGAGACTTCATGTGAGTCCAGGTAAAATATTGCTGCTTTTTAACACCTCCCTGCCAAGTGTCCTGAAACCAGGGGGTTGCCATTCTTCAAGGGTGTGTGTGCTGCCCCTCTGCTTGTTCTGAACCAAGTTCCTCCCACAGCATGATCCCAATGCCCACCCAGCTGATGGGAGGGACTCTGACCCTCTGCCTTGCACCAAAGCAGTTACCAGACTAAGCTGATTTTTCCAGCGCCTTGTCTCTTATGGCTGCTACAATGAGGGACCAGGGCAGCAAAGCCTGCGTGAGTGGGAGTGATGGTTTGTGTGCTTTGCCTGGTGGCTCTGGACGTAGAAAGCATCAGTACAGGGCAGCTCAAGGAGCCTCCAGTCTGGGCTGTCAACCACACACAAAAAATCAAAAAAGATAAGAGGATTTTGTGTCATCAGCCATATCTATGTCAATAAATTAAATTAGGCCAGGACGTGGCTGTTCTGTATCACTGAACTGTTAGCACAAGTACCTGCATGTACTTGGCCCATGCCACTTACCACCCCTCTGAGATTTTGTTGCTGAGCCACTCTCCATCATCCTTGAAAAATCATGGGAGGTGCCCAGTGTTTAGAGGAAAGCCAGTGTTACTCCCATCTTCAAAAAGGGCAAGAAGGAGGATCCATGAAACTACTGGATGGTCAGCCTCATGTCCATCTCTGGAAAGGTGACAGAACAGATCATTCTGGAGGTCATCAACAAGCATGTAGAACTAAACAAGTTAATCAGGAGTAATCAGCATGGAATTTTGAAGGGGAAACCACGCCTGATCAGTCTGAGGTCATCCCATGGCTAATGGTGTGGCAGGGTGGGACGATGAGAGGAGAGCAGTAGATGTTGTCTACCTCAACTTCAGCAAGGATTTTTACAGTGTCTCCCAGAACATCCTTGTAGGTAAGCTCAGAAAATCAGGAAATATGGGTTAGATGAACAGACAGTGAAGTGGATCAAGAACTGGCTGAATGGCAGAGCCCAGAGGGTTGTAATCAGTGGAGCTGAGTTTGGAGGCCTGTAGTCAGTGGCATTCCCCAGGGATCAAGACCCAATCTTATTCGATTTGTTTATTATTTGTTTATTTACCTGGATGAAGGGATAGACTGTACACTCAGCAAGCTTGCTGATGATACAGAACTGAGGGCAGTGGCTGATACACCTGAAGGCTCTGGTCCCATTCAGGGGCATGAATAGGCTTGATAGGCTGGATAGGCTGGAGAGTTGGGTGGAAAGAAACCTAACGGGCTTCAACAAGGGCAAGTGCAGGGTCCTGTACCTGAGTTGGAACAACCCCAAGTACCAACACAGGCTGGGGGCTGACCTACTGGAGAGCAGATCTGTAGAGAGGGAGCTGGGAGTCTTGGTTGATGACAAGCTGACCATGATCTGGCAGTGCCTTGTACCCAGGAGGGCCAGTAGTATCCCGAGGTGCATTGGGAAGAGTTGGCCAACCCTAATAATTCTGTGATTTGAGTGTTTCAGGTGCTTGTAGCAGCTGTGGCTACCGAGCACATTGTGGCAAGTCTGTCTTTAGAAGCACGAGACCTGGTCACATGGCTGTGAACTCCACTGGGCTAGCAGGCTTTGAGACCAGAGGACATCCCTGGAGGTTTTTATTAACTTAGGGAGATGTAACTACTCCCTGCTGCAACTTGCATTTGGCACTAGGCACAACTTGGTCCCTGGGATGATCCTGCAGCAGGTAGGCTGGAAGAGAGCCCTGGCTTCAGGAAAACTCTTTTGGGCTCCACACCCTTTGGTTTTGCACTGTGTTGTGCATTACCCCTTTGCTGCTCCATCATTTTCCCAGAGCAATCCTTCCCTCTGCACAGCTCTGTGCTGCCCACATCCTGGAAGCTGCTGCTCAACCCTTCCAGTGCCTGTGCTCTCCTCTCCTGCATCCCACACTTCATCCTTCGCCTGACTGACTGTCCACACCTACTCTTGTATCACCTCTTTATGAAAACACATCCCCTGCACTTCTTTTCTGCTCATGAGAGCCACACACAGAGTCGTGTGTCTTCGTGTGCATCAGCTGGCACGACCACACTGACTTCTGGGGCAGGGGAAACACACTGACATGGAGGTGTCACCCTTCACCATCCACACTGGCACCGAGTTGGACAACACAAAGGGAACTTAATGCTATTTTCGTGGAAAGGTCTTCATTTACACCTCAGCTGGTATAAATAACGCCAGATTTTAGCAGTCAATTTAATCCTTTTACTTCTGGTGTGAAAGAATGTATGCTCGGTGGCTGGGACTTCCCCACACAGACCCATCCTCAGACTCCTCCTTTTCCCCTGGAGGTAACAAGTTCAGCTGGACCCCTCGTTGAAAGGTTTTTAGCATACCCAGCTCGCCGGGGAAGCGATCAGCGTGCGGCAGAGCATCCTCGGGCACAGGGATGCGAGCGAGTCTGCCCCGGGCCGGGCGGGAATGGACTATACACAGCTCAGGTCCGCGGCCGGCAGACAAAGGGAGCCTGTAAGGCTGCTGGGATTTGCGGTTATCAGCGGCCAGGGCAGGAAACGTCCCACACCACAATAACCTCAACTCCACCTTATGTCAGCAAGCCCTACAAACAGAAGGACCCAGCCGCGGGCTTTTGCTCGGGCTGGTTCAGTACACCGGAGCTGGCTTCCATGGGGAACGGACGGAAAAACAACATGACTGGGCTGTTCTGATGGCAGGCAGATAAACCCTCGCTCCACTCAGACGGGTATTGTTTCCTTCCCACAGGTCTCCTTGCTGCCACCACCGAGCACACGATAAAACCTCGGCTTTTTATAGGGGTTCTGTTTGAGTTTGTGCTCATTTCAATGGAGTCATTCAAAGTGAACACGCTTGGTGAATTGTTAATTCAAGTGTCCTGGAACACAGCAGTTAGGAAAAATGGAAGGATTATTATTAACCAGTTAATTCTGGACAAAAATTCCCTACCTCTACTTGCCGTAGAGTTACAGCTTCTTCAGCTTCACATAGCAGTTGACTTTGGAGCCAGGGCTGGCAAGGAGAGGAGGAAATATGTACATATGTCAAGAGCTGTGCCACAGTTTTGGTCAAACTCTGCCAATATTGTTGTTTCCCTGTCTGCCACCTGAGGTGGCTGGAGTCATTGCTCCAGCCTGGATTCTAGCAGAAATAAAACCAGATGTTCATATAGACTCTGTCAGGTACTACATCCCAGCACATCCACACATGGCTAGAGACAGTAAAGACCTGTGGGGCCTTTTAGAGCTGCGTCCTCTGTTTCTTATTCCTGAAAGTACTGACAGTGAATTCAGATATTTTGCTCGATACTCAATGCATTAGAGCAGCACCTTGGGATTGCTATCCTGAGCTGTCGGCTGATATCCCTTCCCCATGCTGCAGCACCCAGCTGGCAACCACACACCCAGACACACTCAGGCAGGAAGGGAAGGTGGGAAAACACCCAGTGTGTTTGGGCAGAAGTTTGGGTTTTTAGCTGGATGGTTTAAGACAACAACCTTTGGGAGAAAACCTAGTGAAGGTACTCTAACTGCTGACAGACCATTTCCTTGGACTGCAGAGGGCAGTGGGCATTTGCCTTAATTGATGCTTCCTGCACTATTTTAAGGTTGAATGCTCTTCCAGGAAAAATAAACGGATAACAGGCCCATTGCAACACAAGCATGTATTATTAAATGCTCCTCTCCTATGTGCAGCTCATCCATGGCCATTTCCCTTTCTATGTCCTCCATGCCCCTGTCCCTCACACACTAGAAAACATTATCTTCATTTAAATATTTTGTGAGTAGATGAAGTGACTTCTGTCTCTGCCATGGTAATTGGTACTTACCAGCCACTACCAACTGGCTGTATGCACCTAGAAGGATGTGGCTCTCTAATCCATCAAACCAGTATGGGTTTTCTTCTTTCGTGTACTGCACAGGCTGTTTTGTCTTTTTTTTCCAGCTCAGGTAACTCTCTGCAGCTGGCCCACTTTTTTTTTTTTTTTTTTTTTTTTTTTTTTTTTTTAACAGGATTATCTGCAGCATTTTTTTGTTTTCTCTGTTTGTGAATTGATTTGTTTCTTCCCTATTCCTCCTTGCCCCATCCACCACAGCTGCTGTAATCCTACCTGCACTAAATCTTCGTTTCCTGTGAAGATGTTAATTTTGCTTGACTGAAATATACAATGGGAACATGGGAGAATCTCCCATATCCTTGTAAGTCGTGTGTTTCTCCTCCTTTCCAAAGCCAAATGATACAATTCAATTGGAAAATACTCAGCAACCTGGGTCTGGTGAGGTATGAAAACTTTGGTTGCTGCTGCTGCTCCTGCTGCCACTGCTTGGAGTGGGGAAACAACCAGACAAATTAACTGCCCTGGGAATATGCAAAACCCAAGTGAGAAACAGTCCCTGGCCTGAGAAATTTGCAGTCCTGTTAGACAAGACAGAGAGTGGCAGGGAGAGGAGGCATGGGCAGATGGGCGCCTGAACAAGGAGTAATTAAACCAAGTTCCTGCTCAGGAAGGGCTCTTCAGGGCTTCAAGTCATGCACTGAATTTTATAGCCCCTTTTAATTGATCAGTGAGTAGTCTCATCTTTATGACTTTTATATCGTTCTGTGTGTTTCTGGTAAGTTGGGGTTTTTGTCTCGGTTTTGATGTCTGTTTCTTTTTGATTTTTCTTTTTTCTTTTTTTTTTTTTTTTTTTTCTTTTTCTTGCAACACTAACTTGATAATAAGGTGATTTCAAGCTGACCTGTTGTCTCCTGTTGTAAGGTTGTTCTTTGGACACAGTGTGATCCTCCTGAAGGATGGCTTTTGCCTGGTGTCATCTGCAGCTCTCAGACTGGCATATGCAGCTTGTGAAAGATGCCTACAGTCTTTTGTTCAAGAGACTAATAAAATTAAACACTGTGGCAAGTTCTGTTGGTCAGGGCAACATCTGCTTCCTCTGACATATCACAGGTGTGGAACATACCAGGCCAGAAAAGACAGAACTGGGAGAGCAAAACATCTTAAAAAATTAGGAAGAAAATACCCTTCGGCAGCTATAGTGTGTCAGTGCTATGTCCTGGCACTGAGGCTGGCCCAGCGTGGGTGCCTGCATGCCCGTGATCCAGGGATACCATCCTGGCTGGCACTGAGCCTCCCAGGAGCCACGTGTGGTCCTCGTGGACCCAGCTGCTGCCTTGAGTCCTGTGCAGGGTCTCTCCAGGCTGGTGGGGCAGGAGAAACCCTGGCCAAGGATAGGATCCTTGTTCCTCAGGTCCTCCACTGTCATATGGACCTCGTGGGGGTGTGTGGCAGGACCTGAAGCACAGGGACTGCGACCAGCAATAAAACCCCCTGGGATTATGTTTGCTTATGGCCATATGGACATATAAATACCGATAAAAGTGCATCCAGGCTCCAGTCTCTGGTTGGATTAACTCCTTACAGTAAGGTTGGGTCCTCTGGGTATTTCTGTATCCCTTGCACTTTTGTTCCCTGCCACAGGAGGCACACAGTGATTCCAAACCTCCTGCATCTCCAATCTTTCCCCATGCCCCAGGAAAGAAGCTTTTGGAAAAGTTTTCAGTCAGATCCTCCTCCTCGTTAAATTTAGCACAAGCCTGTAAAGCGCCACCAGGAACAGCAATTAGGGAGCTGCATGTTTTGGTTCATGGTTATCTGCAAGGTCAGAGAGAAGTACAGGCTGTGTTAGTGTAGGTTTGTCAGTTCTCATACAGTTTAAACACAGAGGAAAATGTTAAAAAGAAGAAGAAAAGTAAAATGTATTAGTCAGTCCTGACTCTCAAAAACCTAAGCCCCTTCCTAACTGTTCGCCCCCCAACTGCTCCTTCCATTTGCAACATTGATAAAACACAAACAGCTGTATTTAATGAAATCTAGCTTTGTTGAAGGCAAGGAAAGTCAATGAACCACTTGTCACTGTGCAGAGCTCCCAAAATAGGGATCTGCCCCAGGATCTTCAAGCTAATGGCGTCCCACTTGACAGAGAATGAGGTCAGAGGATCCTCACGCTAGGAGTGTTTTACCATCCCTTGTTCTTTTAAAACTCTTTTTGTATTTCATCTTTTCCTCTCCCTTTCCCCTGCCACCCACCCAGCATCACCCACCCTTTGCCTTTAGCTCTTTCCCAAGCTCTGTACCCACTTCTCCCAGCTTTTTTCTTCCCCTTCCCTCCTTTTCCATACCAGACTGCCTTCATCCTGGCTGTCTAGGCTCCCTTTGCTCTCTTGGGCTCCCTCCTGCCCTCTCACCCTGGTCTCTCTCTGTCTTATGCCAGGTCCCTGCCTGCTCTCAGCACTGTTGGGGGACATCCCAGTGGGTGCTCCCTCTTTTCCTGCCATGCTGGTGGCATCACACGTAGGAAGCACAACAAGGACAAACATTTTACAGCGGGATGGAACACCAGTGAGGTCACTCAGCATCCCCAGGGACAACCAACCCCTCCTTCAGGCTCAGCCTGGCTTTAACGTGACATGGGCAGTGCTCCTGTCTCCCCTTCCCTTTCTCTCTTCCCCTGCCTCATTCCACGTCATTTCCATTGCAAGCAGAATATGCTCGCTCTTTCTTTTCCCTACCGAGCCCCGTCTGAAATGTATCTGAGGGGTATTTTTAGCAGAGAGCTTGGCAGCCTGGCAGTCCTGGGCGTTTTGCCACCTTGAGTGAAAAATGTGCATCAGCCCGATAAGGATTACAATGGTGTGCTGGGGGGCCGTGAGTGGGGGCCATGCTGGTGCCTGCCTACCTGCTCTGTGGGATGCAGCAGAGCAGCTGTGGGGCTGCCCCCAACCCATCCTGTGCCCCGCCGTGCATCCCACACTGGCCTCTAAAATATGGTCGCAGGTATAAAAGGAGGGGTTGCTGGGAAAGCTGTGGGAGTTAAGAGGAAGAAAGCTGTTGTGTGGCTGGAATAGGGGTATTTTTCTGGCCACGGTGTTTCTGCAGGTGATGTGCGCACAGCACCTCGTCCCAAAAAGTTGCCTTGAGAATGTAGCAGCCAAGTAATGATGGGCACAGGCACAGCTCCCAATATCACAGCCTCAGGGTTGCTGCTTTTCTTCTGCTTTTTCCTTTTGGCTGTGCTGTGGCTCAGGGCAAGGTGTTGGCCCCCTCACAGGCACAGGGTGAGCTCTGGGAGCAGGCACTGTTTGTCCCAGGGCTGTGGCTGGCACAGCTTGCTTGGAGCTGTTGTTCCCTGACGTGTCAGGCAAAGTATTTGCAAGTGGGAATGGCCTGCTGGGTTGACTTCCAGCTGCAATCAATAAAGAACTGTGCTGTGGGGTTTTCATTTGAAAAATAAATATCAAGTCTAGCTAATATTTTTTAATATCTAGTTTCCCCCTCACAGGGTCTAGATCTTACTTAGAGAAATTATGACAATGTGATTAAATGTCCTGCAAAATGTATGCAAAAATGTCACTTTTTACAAGCAGGACATTTTGGGGAAGAGGGAGATTGTATCAGGCAACCCACCAAGTTTGATTATCTAGCCTCCTGGTAGTCTTAGCTACCTTTAGAGTTGAGGAGGGGAGAGAAATTCCCTCAGGAAGTATTTTTGGGGGTAACACAGATGCTCTAAATACTCTTCAAATAGGCCTATCTTTCCTATCTACACCCCAGGGAAGAGCTGACTGGTCAGTCAGGGACCCTCAGATGTGACAACCTCTTCCAATCCACAACACTCTGACCACACCTGCACAGACTGGTCGAGGCAAGGGTGGTCCCTGCCTCCAGACAAATGGCTCCATCCTTCTGTGCCAAGCAGAATAATTTCAAAGGGAACTGTGCCTCAAGGCTGGTGGTGAGGATGTTTATTTGGTGCTGGATATGTATGGATGACTGCCTGCCTGCAGATGAGGGGTCCCATGCCTGAAGCACAGAAGTGGATGGAGGGATTGGAAGGAATCTCCAAAAGTGTGTCTGCCCAAGAAGAGACCAACTATACCTGTACTGTGTTGTGAAAGGTGTTCTTATATAATTCTTAAGGGTCTTGGTTAGACAGGGTTTTTTCCCAGTTAACTAAGAACAGGGGAGCAGACTTCTTTATCTCTCCATCTCTTCCCTTCTCTTCATCTTCGTAATTAGGATTATTACTCCATCGCCCTCAGCTGTTTGTTTTTGACCTAAGCCATCCTGTTCTTTCAGCTCTCCCCTGCAGGTCACGTTTCCCAGACCTCTGGTGTTCCTGGATTCTCTCCAAAAGGCCAACATCTTTCCTGAAATGCACTGCACAAAACTGGCCACCTTATAATAGCAGTAGCATACCGTATCTGCCCTGAACAAAAGGCCATTTCTTTGTATGGGCAATACTGCTTGTTATTCTTTCCAACAAGACATTTGCTTTATTGGTTTTGGATTTTGGTTTTGGTAATTGTGTGGTTTAGAGTATTTTCCAGAGGATTGCTTCTTAACCAGCCATTTCCACCTGGTTATTTCTGCCTGACTGTAGTTCCTTGCACTCTGCTCTACTGAGTTTTGCCACACGCTTTCTCTTGTCAAAACAATGTCTCTTTTCCCCCTTTTTCCTCTTTTTTAAAGATTTTAAATTCTGATCCTCTCTGCCAGATTTGCCATCACAATCTGTGTTCCCCTGTGCTCTGACAGATGATGCCAGGCAGAGCAGGGTACAGACCTCCTGTACCTACTCCTCTGTGTATCTCTCTCCTTTCTGACAACAACCACCAACAGCTGCTCTTTGGACTGCATTATCCAACCAGCTTTGTATTGAAGTTGTGTTTTCCTGCTTTACTTGAAGGCACAGCACCAACCCTGTCCCCAGACAGTGCTCAGAAGGGAAGATGATGCTGTCAAGGCAGCTGGGAGGACACCCTGGCACAGACATCTCTGGAGTTTAGGCATTTTGCCACTCAGCTTGGCTATGTTTTAAGAAGCCAGGTACATCCCAGATGTCTGAAGGCACCTGGGCAGAGGAGTTTAGCACCCAACCTTTGTACTCAGGTGCCTCTGTGGCCATTGAGGTTTGGTTTAGGCACCTCTGCAGCCTGTTTGCTGGCTCCAGCTCTGGCAGTGCAGCTCCCTGCTAGGCCAAAGGGCACAAACGCACGTCAAACTGAAATGTTTCGCTCAGTCCTGGTCACGTGTTTGGAGATGGCGTTCTGTGTGAAAAAGACTCCCAGTGTTCATTAACTGGTATTTTTCTTTTGGAAACTTTCTCTGTCCAGGAAAATACTGGATACTAAGAACTTCTATCCCAACTTACCAAGGAGAATAAACACCCAGGTGCTGGAAAGGGCTACAGCCTACAGGACCCCAGCTCTCAAGCAGCTGCTTGGTTTTGGTTGTCACTAGTGCCTTGTATTAAAAGCCAGGGGTTGCTCCATGAACCAGGGGTTGAGTTACTGTGAAACCTGCATCTCGCCTTCCCCTCACCCCTAACTGGCATTAAAACCTTGAAGAGCTGCAGCACACACAACAAAGGAGAAAGCAATAGGAGAGAGGCAAGGTCACACATCTGTTGCTTTCCACACTTTCTTATCTCTGACATCACGGGCCTCAAGGTCTTTCTTCTCATTAAAACAGCTGAATAATTGCAAACTGTACACAAACTGACTAAACCTGTGGCCTTCTGCCTTAGTCATAATATGGGATGTCTGACTAGGGAGGATGTTTCTCGGTAAGGGAGGGTGAAGGGACTGAAGAAATAAGCAGCTCTGTAGGAACGCAGTGGGAAGCTGCTGCCACTGCCCCTTGGGGCTGACAAGCTGCAGGACATCCAGCCAGGCCAGTGTGGTGTCATCGACGGTGCTGCTGAAAGCACGGGGATGTGAACCCACCCCACCCTCAGGAAATGCAGGGCCAGCACCAAAATGACTTTGTGGGGGGCTGACTTGCAATGATCCCACCAGTGCTGCCTCTGCTTGAGGTTTAGTTAGCAGTGGAGAGAGAAATAATAGGCCAGGAGTGAGAAGGGGAACTAAGGACTGAAAGAACTATGGAAAATCAATGGGTAAGGCATGTAATGGATGTAGAGGCATTAAAAAAATGATGGCAGAAAAGGCAGAAAAAGTACCCTCAATCATCACTTTGTACAGCCTGGATTCGTTCAAGCAATATCAGCCTAAGCTGACCTCAGGCCCCTCTGTCTCTTGCATCTCTTCACATGTCCGTGGTTTGGACAGTCACTTCTCAGGTCTGATCAGTGCATGCACTCCTGCTGATGTCTCTGTGGTTGCTGCACCCCCAACAGCTGCCACTGGGATTTCTGAAGACCACACCTGCATCCCCCACCCTGCTAGTCCCGATGAAATTCATTAATGGCAACTCATTTGTCATGACATAATGTGGGATGTAAAAGATCTATTTCTGGTGGTTGCACACGCCTCCCTGCTTGGTGATTAGTGTTTAGCATCTGGGAGTGCAACAATCTGGGAAAGTTAAGGCATTAGCAAGAGGATGGGGGTGGTCTGCCCTGTGAAAAATTATATGTGTACTGAAGTAAGTGGAAAAAGATGCTTTCGAGGTTCCAAACATTTTCCTACAGGAATAGAAATGATTGTGAAAGATGAAATCAGGAAAAATTGTGTAACAGGTGGCTACTGACATCAGCAGCTCAACACAAGTGTTAGTGGTTTTTGTCCTTCCAGTGTTATTTGTGAAGGTTTGAAGGTGCCAGAGTGCAGCACAGAGCTCCTGTTATGTGTCTCCCACATAACACTGGCCACAGAGTTCCTCCCAGCATTTTGTCCCCCCGGTGAGCCCAGCAGCTTGCTGGCATTCTGCTCGTGCTTCACCGGGAAGAATGTAGTTGTAAGTTCTCACATAATTTTTTTTTATTATTATTATTTTTAAAAAATCTGGCTTCAAATTCCACTTCTTTATATTGTGTCTTTTCCCATCAAAAATAAGTGGGGCTTGCTATGTGACACAGTTTCCTTCTGAATGAATTTGTACTGCCAGCAAGCTAACTCAGCCTTCTTTTAAAAAACTGGACACTGACTGAGAGATGCTGCCTCTGATCTGTATTTTCCTGCACCCTCTGCACTTTTTTGGTGGTTTTGGAAGTGTTGACCCCAGAACAAGGGCCATAGTCCACTAGTGCTGTCTTCACTTCCCTGAGACTTGGTGAGATCCCATTGCACCCTTCTCATCCTACAAAAGCAGGAGGGGCAGAGGCAAAGATCTCTCCTGTAGCAAGAATGCACAATGATACAGATGCATTATGGATTTATTTTTACTATCTTTTCTTCTTTAAACACCGAATCTTGACTGCTGCTGGAAGGAAAGTTTCAAACAGATCGAGTTTTCCTTGGAAATGAGCTATCTAGCAAATTTTCTCTTTGTGACAGGTTCTTAGATTAACATGCTTCTTATCTGATAAAACTCTTATCAGAGGCAATTTGTGGCACGTTGCCCCTGTACCATGGTGCAGTCCTTTTAGCTTTACTCTACTGAGTGAAGACAATAGAAGATGACACTGCAAATAATAAAGAGCAAATGCTCCCTGTGTGTAGGTATCTTCAGACTATCATTCCCTCGTTTGAACAAACAGTCAAATATCTACTGACAAACAAGCAAAAGTTGGCAGCAATTAATGGTCCTCTGGAATAACAATGTGCTGTGCGAGTACTGTTAAGCATCTTGAGCTGGACAACTGTGGCAAAATTTATGGTTTCTCCTAGACAGAAATGGTTTATTAATGGATTATTGAGTCTTTTAAATGATATTCCTCTGGGCCCTGCCTCTTGACAAATGCCCACAGGCAAAGTACAAAGAGAATAAAAAGTATGCAGAGTAGCAACAGTGATGCTTGGTATAACTGCAGGATATATTAAAGCCTGAGTGGAACAGTAATTAATTTTGAAATTTCTAAACATGTCATGCAAAAAGAATTCCAGTTCTGATGGAACCAAACATATTGAAACAAGTCACTAAGTCTTCTGCATTTCATGTAGAGGATGAAATTAAAATCTGTTATTTCAATATTTTGCTCTAAGTAGCTGATTCAACTAATGAATCATCATCTTTGGCAAAGTGAATTTTCCTGGAATTATCCCAACAAAGCTCTCCTGAATACCCATTTTGTAATTTAAAATTGGATAGCAATTCAGGTTAATACTTTGATGTCAAAATGGCATAAAATTTTGTAATGATAAACTAATCTGCAGAATAGAAATTATCAGTCCTTACCACTATTAATGAGAAAGAACAATAATTCAAGTCTATGAGCTGTTGCACACAGAATATCCCTTAGATAATGCTATGACTAATGTATATCTCCTGATAAGTGTACAGACACATCTCTCTTACATATGTATAGCTTCAAACCAGTGGAGGAAAAGCCACTCAAAAGCTGGGAAAATACAGCTAGATCAAGCTTGATAATGTCAGGGATAAATAACATTCGGAAGTACAAACTCACTGGTAGGTCTTCCCTAATGATCAGGGTGGGGCTTCCACAAAATTTTGACAGGTGTCCACATGCTCAGACCATCCATGTTTGACAGCATTTCCTCAGCATCTGGCCTGAAGCACTCAGCCTGAATGCACTGCCCGCCCACCCTCAGACACTTATCCTCCACTATCAAAAAATGATCAGCATTTATTGCAATGTTGTCCATAATGGATTTCAGCTGCCGGTGTCCCAGGGAAGCAGGACTGCATGGTCTCTTTCTCCTCCCCTTGTCAGGATCACTCATGCTGCTGCAGTACCTTGGGATCCGTTGGTCTTGCTGTCACATGCACGCACACACACACACACAAGAAGGCAACATTGTGGCCTCTAGGATGCTTATTATCTAAGTAGATACCATAGCATAGAGGCAAGTGGGCTCGTGTGAAGTCTATATGGCAAGCTGGATATAGAGGTGAGCGATGGGACCAGAGTTTCCACTATCCCATGCCAGCGTTCTGAGTTACTGGGCCCAGCATTCCCATCCTTAGTGCTTTCCTAACACCCTTCCTGCATATGCACTCAGTGTGATCTAGAACAGAAGGCATCACTCCTGGAAGACCTATCTCTTGGTTTCTTCCTCCTCTGCCAATGGCAGATCTTCCCCTCTTAGAATTGCATGAAGCATTTGTAACTGGAGCCTTTCAGGTGGCATCAAACACCACCTGAAACAAACATCATGTTCACCCTCTGCCCCAGTGTCAGCCCTTCTCATCTGTCCCTCAACAGCGCATGCAACTTTTCAACAATAGTGGCTGAAAAGTTGCCCAGTGGAAAAGGACTTGGAGGTGCTGGATGAAAGCAGCTGAACAAGAGCCAGGTGTGCCCAGGTGGCCAAGAAGGCCAATGGCATCCTGACCTGTACCAGCAATAGTGTGGCCAGCAGGATCAGGGCAGTGATTGTCCCCTTGTACTCAGCACTGGTGAGGCCACACCTCGAGTGCTGTGTTCAGTTCTGGGCCACTCAGTTCAGGAAGGACACTGAGGTGCTGGAGCATGTCCAGAGAAGAGCAACAAAGCTGGGGAAGGGTCTAGAGGGTAAGTCCCTTGTGAAGCAGCTGAAGAAGCTGGGGGTGTTCAGCCTGGAGAAAAAAGAGGCTCAGGGGTGACTTCATCACTCTCTACAACTCCCTGAAAGGAGGCTGTAGCCAGCTGGGGATCGATCCCTTCTCCCCGGTGACAAGTGGCAGGAGAAGAGGACATGGCCTCAAGCTGCATCTGGGGAGGTTCAAGTTGGACGTGAGGATGAATTTCCTCATAGAAATAGTTGTTAAGCATTGAAATGGGCTGCTCAGGGAAGTGGTGGGGTCACTGTCCCCAGAGGCATTCAGGAAATGGCTGGATGTCGCACTTTGTGCCACGGTCTAGTTGACAAAATGGTGTTTAGTAAAAGGTTAGACTCGATGATCTCAGAAGTCTTTTCCAAACTACTTGAATCTGCAATTCTGTGATTATATTCCTGATCCTAGAGTTCATCTGTTGGGTCAAAGGGCATCAACTGGTGCAGTATTTGCATTCTTCCAAAGAGAACTGGACCCTAAACTGGAACTATAAACAGCTGTGATTTGGTTCTAATTTAACTGTGGCGTTGCCTACTAACCTTATGCTGCATTTTATACTGATTTAAGCTGAGAAAGTAACTCTAAGTACATTTAGACCACGCTACTAACCCAATCCAGGGCTAGGCATCTTTAGCAGGGGTGGTCAGCTTGGACCCAGGGTGGTTTGAACACCTCCTGCAGTCAAGGAGTTCTTGTCAGTCAGCTTGAAATTTCTGCTCTACAGTCTCCTGTGCTTTGGGGTCTACGTTTGGAGGTCACTACATCTAGGATGTAAAATCACCTGTGTCTAAGAAGTTTAAATACAGGCTATGCTGAGGCCTTTCCATGCAGGAGAGTTTTTCAGAGCAAAATACTCCTGATGAACTCATCAGCTTCCAGAACAGGAGATCCTCTGATAAATTCATGTAATCTGCTTTAGAGCTGACCCAGAGGTTTCCTGCACACAGTGCCTCATCTGCAAGAATGGCCACAGAGGAGCCTTAATTAGGTGTGTCTTTAATTATTTATTTATTCAGAGCACACATGCATTCCCATTGTATTCACCAATCTCTGGTCAAATCCCAAGTCATTGTCTGCCTGCACACAAGTATTTACCCAAAAGTATGGTTTTAAACTGATTAACTCGCACTGGAGAAAACGCCTGCGTAGTCACTGATACTGGCTTAATACCTCACTCAGAAGTACTCTGAAGTTGGTTGAGGTCTTGTACAGATCCTCTTCTTTGAGA
Source organism: Chamaea fasciata (assembly GCF_029207755.1). Taxonomy (NCBI): domain Eukaryota; kingdom Metazoa; phylum Chordata; class Aves; order Passeriformes; family Sylviidae; genus Chamaea; species Chamaea fasciata. The sequence continues at coordinate 47,880,076 of NW_027094086.1, read as the reverse complement.
GTAAAGTGTTTGCACAGAGGCAGGAGTCACCTTTTCCGTGTTGTACAAAGGCTGAGTTGAGCTGATACCAGGCTGACTGGGAAGCATGGAAGCAGCATGTCTGGAAGAGGGCTGCTGGAGATCTGGAGATGGAGGACCTCAGCTGCATTCCTGGTGGTGGAGACTGACTTTGTTCTTTCAAAGTTTCCAGCAAGATAATGGTGTTTTAGATCAAGGTGAACAAAGGCTGCCTGTGCCTTCCCCTGGTATGATGTCTCCTTGCCCTCTTCCACAGCAAACTCATTTGCTTTGCAAAGTGCTCACAGATACTTGGAAGTGGAAAGGGGTACAAACCCACCCCTCCTGACCCAACTCCACTCCTGATGAACCACACACCTATTTTCTGCCACTGGGGTTGCCTTGTCACTTAGCTGCTGCCTCCTGACTAATTTAATCCTCTTCATGTAGGAGACAAACCAGAGCAGCAGAAGAGGCACCTGACTTTATCAGCTCCGTTTCTTCCTTCAGCTTATCAAAAACGAAGTCCCAGTTGGCTTTGTTTGACTTCTAGGGTTTATTGGATTTGTTGCTTCCCTTCTTCATTTTCATATTAAAGGCTAAGGTTGGGATGTTATCCTGCTACTGTAGCCTCCAGCTCCTGAGCTGATCCTACCAGCTCTAATTGCTCAGCTGCCTGATGTAATCACCAGGAGGTATATTGTGTGTGTGGCTACAGGCACTTCATATTTTCTGCCCAGCCAGATGTAAAAAAAAATAAAAAAGAAGAAAAAAAAGTCAATTGGCTGTAGGTCTGTCAATAGTGACTAATCAGGTGCTGTACAATTAATTATGAAGGGGTGTCATTTTAAAACAATTCTGAGGTGGGAAAGAACAGGCCTGGGCCCTTTACCTGCTGGTACTGTTTGTGTTGCTAAGCCAATCCAGGCTTCGTCCTCTATTTCATTTACCTTTTAAACTATTGCCCCCGCATAAGTAAACACTTTCTATAAAGTGTGTGTGTGTGTGCATGCATGTGTGTAAGTGGGTGGAGGGTGATCTGGGAAGCTCTCCACCCTAGAAAAGAAATTAATGATGGGGAGGAAAAAAAGAGTGCAGCATAATTTGGCAATAATTTCTCAAGAACGGCAGGAGATAATAGCAGGTGGATGAAACAGGAATAGGATGAAGCAGTCTGGGGCTGAATCCCAGAAATCAAAATTGCTGTGAGATAGAGAGATGGGGGTGAGAGATGTCCCTGCAATGCAAACGCCCTGAGCAAGGAGCCTGGGCTCCCCAGCAGCCGCCTACCAGCACGTGTCAATGGGACAAATCCCAGTCCCACCTAAACTGGCTCTCCCAGGCTCCGCTCCCAGCAGTGGCCAACATCGCCCTCCCAATCCCCTGGGAATGTGGCTGCACAGAGCAGGATGGTGTTCCTGCTCTTCACCCTGCTGGCAAAACAGAATTGTCCCTTGCAAAGCAAAACTCATTTTTCAAGGAGGATGGTAAGGGAGCTGCTACTGTCCAGTTCCAGGCTTAGGGCACTGACTGGTGAAATTGTGTGTGTGAAGGGGAAAGAAGAGCAGTCACAGAAATGACAAAACAGCCTAGTAGAAACAAAGTGACAGTGCTAAACGACTGAGCTTCACTGAGGGAGCTGTCAGTCATTGAGACTGTGATGACACTGTGTCTATTGCCTGGAGTGGCAGAAGACGGGCTGGAAATGTAGAATCAAGGACGTTAGGGAAAAGCCTCTGCTGAGACCACCTCCTTGAAGATGCTGACTGCAAGAGATCTTCTGGAATGTGGCAAGGGGCAAGTGTCATGTTGTCTCATAGAAAAAGTTAGAAATACTGTGTCCAACCATTTAGCTTGCTAATAGAAAAACTCCAAATGGCCCTTTGGTTAAAAATTCTGCCTGCAGCACTTGCAATTCTGTTCCATGGGGGAAAAAAAAAAATAAAGGTAAATTCGTGTGTGTGAGAGAGTGTATAATTGTTAACACTGCTCTTTACTGTAATAATTGTAGAATTACATGGATTATTCTGGATAACGATTTATTAGCAAATGTGTTTTAGGGGCAAAATGCCAAGGCACAAGAAGTCCTGTTCTGAACTTTTCAAAATCAACCATGCTGACTTTGTTCCCCAAAAAATAATTTTCTTCATTTTATTGGTCAGTATTTTAGTTGAAAACAAGCATTAAAGATAGAGCAAAACATTAGATCAAAATGCACGTTTATTACATCAAATTAGAAGACTTCTAAAACCGTATTCAAAGTTAGTTTCAGAGCTTTGTGAGTATTTCAGTATCACTGCTGGCAGAGTCCCCCCCCCCCCCAGTCTTCAAAAAAACACGTTATATTGGCTTTGTTAACAGTGAAATATTTAGTACCCTTAACCTCTGTTTCTGTCAGCATTTTGATGACAGCAGCTACTGGATCCCAGCCACAGCATTTCCTTGCCTGTGTCAGAGGACTTTGAAATACGATGTGAGGAGGTTCAGTTTGTTGGGGCTGTACAATGTAGGGGTTGCCAGCCTGGTTTAGGTCAATCCATTGTCCTGGTTTTGAAGTCTTGTGGCGAGACCATGGAAATGCATCGCCCAGAGAAAGAGCTTTACCCTGAATCATCCTGGACCCAAGTCAGTTGCTCTAGAAGGGCACCATGGCACTGAGCAATGGCTGACCCCGGGTTACACAGCAAAGCAAAATTAACGGATGTAAAAGTGGAGGTTACAACATAAACATGTGCTCAGATACTGGTGTAATGAACACAGTATAAATATTTAGATGTATTCCTACATCTAATTCTTATACTCATCATTCTTATGTCAAATGGTTTACAGAAGGCAAAACTATATTTCAGTTACAGGCACAGCTTCATAATTCTTCAAGTTAATTAAGGCATCTAAATGTGCTTCGTGTCTGTCGCTTCTACTTTGTAAATGGCACATACCTGTAGGTAATTAAATGCTTTTCATAACCGTGACAGTAATGGCAGTTTAGGTGCCCAGCCTCAGGGAAAAGCAGGAGCTGTGAGTGTCATTTGTATGTCTTCAATGAACAGATTATATCATGTATGCAGACATCATGTAGGGCAAGAATTAATTGTGGTTTGGGATCTCTTTATACTGAGTGTGAGAGTCCTGGTGCTGGTGTAGTGGTGCCCTACAGATGGGCTGTTGTGCTGATGGGTGCCCAGGGGCATAGGAATGTTTCTGCCAGCCCTGGTGTCAGAGCAAGGGGCCTGTGGGTGCCACCTTCCCAATATAGCTGCAGCACTGTGCAGCTTATGTTGGCCCAGAACACCCCTCATTGCTCTGTTTCTTTCTCTGTCTGTGCCTTTATGCATAAACTGTAAAACTGGCTGCACAGGCAAGGAAGGAGAGGGGTGGCCTGTCCCCAGCTGGAGTGTCCCCTTGCGAAGGAAGGTGAGCAGGTGATGGGGTGCCACCCACAGCAGAGATTTCCCCAGGGTGGCCTGAGGGTGTGCTGCCTGTGGTGGTCCCAGAGCCTCACTGGCAACTGAGATCTGCTCGGTGCCAGGTGGGGAATCTCCCTTTGCCAGGGGAATCCCTACCCGGCCACTTCACAGTGTTTTTAAGGACAGCAAGGAGCCTTATCATGTTTCCACATCTGCTCCAGATGCTTTGCATTCCAGCAATGCTCCACAAAGGTGCTGAACCCTACAACATCTCTCCAAAGAGGACTCACTTCTTGCCACCTTGGCAGCTGTCAGCTTCCTGCATGCAATCCAAGGGGAAGGGAGCGGCCCTGCTCTCAAGGATGTCCCTGCAGAGCTGACAGCAGGTGACACAGCCCTGCCCCTCACCCGTGTCAGCAGGACCCGTGTGTGCAGGAAGGCTGGGCTGCATGCAGCCAAAGTTCAGGCAAACAGTCCAGAGCAGAAATGGTTTCCGACCCAGTGGCACCAAGGCCACTTTGGCCACTTTTGGGTTTCACCTTGAAGTGCAGCCAGAGCACAAGGTGCTGCTGGCACTGGTGTCTGTGCAGAGGGGCACGGCTCTCAGGGTGTGCTCAGTTCCCAGAAGAGGGGATAATTAATAAATGCCTCTCACAACATTTCCCAAAGTGCCAATACCCATTAGTCCCTAGCCAAACCCCAGTGCTGTGCCATCTCATTGCTGTGTGAGGTATCAGCATGCCCTGTCCTCCCTCTCCCTCTATCTCCCACGTCTATGCTGTTTCAGGGCTTTTTTCTCTTTAAGAGGAAACCCGGCGGAAGCCTAGCTATTCAATATTGTTTCATATTATTTGGTTGTGAAACAATTTAATTTGTTTATGGCTCTAAAGGTCAGATTTGACTGTTGCCCAAATTTCTAAAGAATAAAGAATGCATCAGGCTGAATGGGACTTCATGGCATGACCAACTGGAGAAAGAGAAGGGGGCTAGTGAGAATATTTAACTGGAACAGCAAGGCAAACTTACCTTCAGCTCAGGTTTAAAAGCCTAGTCAATCATTACACGTTTTTTATTATTTACCTGGTACAAAATCCCCCTGGGTGAAGAAGCAGAAAAACCCACAGGCCACAGTCTTTCAAAATTTTTAGTAGCTTGCTCAGCATTTTTTTTCCTCTATCTCAGGACAGTTGAAATTATATGGGTTGTGATGGTACCTGTGGATAGATGAGAAATAAAGTGGAAGCACATTGTGGTTGTAGCTCCAAGCAGGGGTGTTTGTAACAGTGAAGAGAGCAGGGCCAGCCAGGGACTTTGAGAAGGAAGGTAATTCTCACACAGTCATCAGAAGACAAAGGTTGCATTTACACCTGGCCAGAAGGTTTAATCATCTACTATTTCCAAACATTGCAGGCTCACAATCTGTTGTGTCTGAGATCATAAAACATAATCACAAACTGGAGACAAGAGACCTGGGGCTTGATTGACCAGACCTTATCTTTTCTTTTTCTTCGTTCTTATTTTTCACTCAATTTTCTTCTGCCTTTTCTGGAGCGGCGGGGGTGGAGGGGAGGGGGTGGGGGAGAAAAAAAGATGCTTTGGAAAAACTTGCTTTGACCAGAAAATTCTTGGCGCAAAAAAAAAAATAATCTGAAACCCAAGGATTAATGGGCAGTTTTCATTCCTCTTTGTCTCACTTGCATCCAAGAGCACTTGGGAGACAGATTACCTGCTTGCTAAGATCTCCCTCCCAAGCTTTCAGGGAACAGAAATTGTGGTAAAGGGACCAAAGAGAGAGAAGTATTCAAAGAGAACCAGGTACAAACCACTCATAGCTTAGTTTTCCAGGTCCTACCACAAAAACAACTAACATTCAACCACCTGAAACACCGGGTGTAGGTGGCTTTCATCTGTCTTTGGGGGAAGGGTAAAATTAAGGTAACATTGAAAGAGAATCTGGTAGTGATGGGAGGGTTTCTGGGTAAAGTTAGCCACATTTTTGCAGTTTGAGACTGTAGCTGGTTTCCTCTGTACCTGTGAGGCTGGTGAAGAGGTTTATCAAGCATAATCACGGACTCCCATAGTATAGGAAATCTGGGGCAACATCATCACTTCTGCTTCCCTCACCCCATTGTCTCTGCAGGGGCATCGCTCTTTACTGTCTGCCCGTGGCCAGGCTTGCAGAGAGGAGCCAGGTGTTTCTCACCTGATATTCCTGATGGTTTGTAGGAGAAAGGGTGGAAGGGCCGTGTCCCAGCCCCGCTGCCGCCTGGCTCCAAAGCCTTGTGTCGGCGTCAGGGAGGGACCCTGGAAGAGATGATGCTGCTTTGCACCTCGTTTGGGTGTTACTGTGTGGATTCATCATCAAAGCACTTAGTGCTGGGAGGAAGAACTGGCCCTGTTGAGATGAAGGGTTGTCCTTGCTGACTTCAAAGGGGGCTGAATTTAACCCTTTGACTTCAGTGGCGTTTGAGCTCCTGGTTGGAATTAAGCACGTGCTGCTTCTGGATTGGGACTTTCCTCTCTTTGTTTGAAAGGGGAAATAAATAATCCAGTTAATTTGCAGTAAACCATCATCTTACCTGATGATGCCTCTGTGTGTTTTATGACTGCCAGGTCTGTGACTTCCCCGCTTTAAAAAAAAAAAAAAAAAAAAAAAAAAAAAAAAAAAAAAAAAAAAAAAAAAATTAGAGTGGGAGCAATAAGAGCTTCCCTAGGAGAAGTTCATTAAACAAGGCAGGCTGGAGAGCCATCTGCCCCTGGCACTGCCTGGTACCTTCGTGGTGTCCCTCACCTGGCTAGGGCTGCCTGCCACCTGATGAGAGTGGCATCTTTGATGTCGTCTAGGGCAGCAGCCATACCCAATTGCATAATCAAGGTCACTGGAAAATTACACAAAACTTTGCCCAGGTCTATTGGAAAAAAGAAAAAAAGTGAAGCACTTGCAACAAAAAACCCCAACCACCCAAACTTCTGCTCATGCCACCAACTTGCTACTCTGTGTGAATACACGTACAGTGCCAAGCTGCCCCCTTACACTGCCCTGCAAGCATTGACAAAAAAAAAGTATTATCCACATTAAGGCAATTGCAAATTTTCTCTGGTAGCTACATGAATTCATCCCTGTGGTTTTCCTTGTCTTTCCTTCAGCTACAGTTTCAAGTAGATAACAATGATGTGCAAATGCAAGAAGTAATAGTCTCATGCTTTGCATTGCTGAATGCTGACCTTCTGAGGATTTCAAGACTTAGGGTGGTAAGTTTGGTTTCACATGCCCTTAGGAGCTATCAAGTCTTTCCAAGACTTGATAGAGAAAACAGTCAGCTTGAAAATCTGTAAATAATTCTTGAAAATAAAAGAAGAAAAAATTTCAGAATTTATCTCCAGAAAAAGAGAATTCTTGGAGAATTTTCTGTTATTCCTCCAACATTTTTCCACTGCCATTTGTGAGGAAAAGAAAGTCATGGACATAGCATAAAGAGGAAGAACTTGTAGCTTAAAAGGAACCAGGGCTAAAGAATGGAGCAAGAAAAAAATCCTGAAAATTTGAAGGACTTTCCTTTTTTTCCTGATAAAAAAACAAAAACAAAACCAACCCCCCCCAAAAAAAACAAACAAACAAAAAAAAACCTCCCCAAAAAAACCCCACAAAAAAAAATTAAAAAAACCTCCAAAAACAAAACAACAACAACAACAACAAAAAACGAAACCAAAAAAAAACCAAAACCAAAAACAAAAACAAAAAAAAAAAAGAAAGAAAATAAACAAAGTCCAACAACAAACCCAAAAAAACCTGGGGGAAAAAAAAGCCTCTGAATGCCTTGCTGGCCAGGTGTTCTGTGTTGGGGAGTGTGCAGGTCCAGCCCTGTTTGCCCAGCTGGACTAGCAAAGGCCATGTTTCCCAGTTACTGCCTGCTGTCCATTCAGTGGGGGCATCCTGCAGGTATTACACCACCAAAATATGTCACAAAGGTCCAGGCAGTGCTGGGCAAGGCACTGTGATGCCCCTTTGAAAATCTTACATATTTAACTCTGAATTTACATTTCTGATTAGCCCCCTCTTGCAGCCTAGTCATTTCTGGGTAATTCGAGTTTGTCTCCTTCCAATTTCTGCCCTGTAAAAGCTCTCCTTCAAGCTTTTCTCAGCTACCTGAGGAGGATTTGATAACTGTCAACATTTCTGGTCATGAGAATATCATGGCAGAATTTTTAAACTTCTCTTTCCATAGACCGAGGTAAATGAGTAATATGAAATATCTGCTGTTTCCTAACTTCTAGAGTTCAGGTATGCTAGAAACAAAGACATCTTTTTCCCCCACAATGGAAGGGCTCTGTCTTTCCACTCTTCACATTGTATATGAAACAATAATTTGAGTCTGTCATCTTTAAAAGTTTGAAAGTTTAATAAACTCTTTATACTATTTTTGTTTGCATGGAAACTGCTAGTAAATATCCCCATGGCTTTCCAAGCCTATGTCATATCCTCTAAAAGAGAAATCTACTTCCTTAATCCTTAAGCCAGAGGATTTAATTACAGTATAGCAGTTGAAGGGAGGGCACAGTTCATCCTCCTGAGTTTCCCTTGTGCTCTTGTTTTGTTTTCTAAATGGACACGGTGGGTAAAGATCCTTATACTCGGGACACTGACATTTGTAGGGTTGTACTGCTTATACTATCTCTGATGGGCACTTTGTTATGTCTTAAGTAGTTTAAATTTCTATTATCTAATTTCATGCTGGAGAAAGAAAAAAATAAGATATCCATCCTGGAGAGGTCCTAAATGCCTGTGGGCACCTTCCCACTGATGGCTGGTGTGCAGCCAGGCATTCCACTTGATGTCAGCTACCAGTTCCTCGGTCGTCACAACTGAGTCACTTTCCAGTTTGCTAAGGAATAAGATTTACATTACAACTGACAAAGCATGTAGCAGATCAATCTCTCAAAGAACTTCTGGTTCCTTGCTCAGGAATGAGATGGAAGTTTAATGCTGGGGGTGGACAGCACAGATAGGACCTAGCACACTGAGATCTTGCTCTCCATTTATTAAGAGAAACTGCAGCAGGCCCAAGGAAGTGCCTTGTTTAGCATTTTTTTCCTCCAAGGGCTGTTACTCATGGTTTAGCTCTTTAAGGCTTTCATCTGCCCTCCAAGGAATCACCTTGCCCCCACGAAAAGGGGTGTTTTTGGGGCTGGGTAGCTGTGAGCCTCACAGAGCCTGGAATGTCTCTACATGCCCTTTCCAGCTGTGGGGTGGAAATTCAGTAAGAATTCACAGGAATCTGACTAAGCCCATGCTTGGCCTGTTGGGGTAGCGGGATGGCTCTGGGGCCATGGACAGGGCAGGGGCCTGGAAAGGCAATAAATTCAGGAACTCTGCTTGCTTGGCTGCTTTGTGCAGAGATGTAACAGTACCAGCTGGGACATACCCCTCTCGCACATACCTCGAACGTTTTCTGTCACCCTCAGAACATTTCCTGGATTAGCAGAAAGGCTCTTCAGCTATAATTTTTGTTGAAATATCTTGCTTTAAACCTAGAGAGCAGCAATGAAGGCCTCAAATCTGTAAATCAGCTGCACTTTGGAAAACAAATCATTGCAGTGGAGTTTAGCCAAGCCAATTTTCTGTACTCATTCATTATGTAGTTTTCACTTTATGAACTGATTTAAACCGACCATGCTCCAGCAGTACCAGTTGCATCCAAGATAGGAGCCTGATTTACACTTCCAAAATGTGAACTGCTCCATGGTTGCATTTCCAGGAGGAAGAAATGCTACAAAGAGAGGCTGTTTGGCAGCACCCACAGGCCTTATAGACAAGAGCTTGCTGGTTGCCTCTGCTGGCCTACTTGAACTGGTGAGGTGTTATTAGTGAAGGGAAAGCTGTGATGTTCCCACATGCTGCAGAAAAAGGGGTGTCTTCCAGGGAGAAAATGACAAGACAGCTCCAGTCTCCAGTGATTGCCCAGTGGGAAAGTAGAAGATAAGAAGGTAGAGTGGAAGAAGCATGTATGACGGTAAAGGGGTACCTGGAAAAAGTGGTAGTAGAGGAGAGACAATGGAGATACGGATATTAACATCTGCAGTCTGTGAAATGGCAGTGGTGGACAGACAGCATCCATGGCCTGTGAGAAGAATGGGAAGAAAACAATGGAAAATTTTATACTTATTTAAGTGACCATGTAAAACTCAGCTAAACAAAACTGTGCCTTCACCCAGGATATCTGCAGGGGCAGTGTGATATTGTGTACCTTCACCAGCATTGCAACAGCCATTACAGGAAGGAAGGAGGGCAATGGTTTTTAGTTTTTTTCTTGGCTTTGAAGGTTTCTATAGTTTTGAGGTTTCCTATGGTAAAGTGAGACAGATTTGGTAAAAAATTGCTTGATTCAAACACTTAACCAGCACAGCTAATAAATGATTATTAACCTTAGCTATTTATTTTTTGGAAGTTAACCTGTTAGAAAAATTTTCTCTCCCATTTTCAGCCTTCCCAACATTTTTTCCCCCTGGTGTCCTTGTTAGATCAGAATTTTTTTTAATTGTGGTAGTGGGACTGAGCTTCACCTACAGTAACTTTGTTCCAGTTGCAAGCAAGGCAAATATGAAAGTGGAATTGCTGTCAGGCAGAACAGTTTTCACACCATTTTTGCAGGTCTTGTAAGTCCGTGTAATTACACAGAGATGAACCCCACATATTCCTTCCTTGCTCGTGGGAAAGTCTTTCAGGCTTGTTGAAGGTTATTATAATAAGGCTATATTGGCATGTTAAGAAATACCCGTAATTTCTAAGAACACAGAATTATTTGCATCTGTCATAAAGCTTATTTTCTTCATAAAGCTTCCCTTTCCTTCAAAGGGAAAATCAGCTGCCTTGTTATTAATATTGCAGCATCCGTCTTTTCTTATCTTGGTGACAAAAAATATCAACATACAGGGAATAGGCTTATATAGAGAAATATGAAATCGAGAACTGGTAAATGTGCACGACTGGAAAGAAGAAGCTGGGTTTGTAAAATTCTCTGATTTCACATTTGTGCACGCATAGGATTAAGGAGACTTTAAACAGTTGAACAGATTCAGATAAGAACAATTGTTATACCATCTATCAAAACATTATTATTGATATCCTCTTTAAAATGCTTTCTGCTGCCAGAAGCAGAATGAAGAAGTCTTTGTGTAAAATCCCACTGAGTCACCTGTGCTAAGACTGTGGAAAGTGCTTGGAAGGGCAGTCATTTGAGATGCTGGAACCTTGTGTTTTCCAGCTTCTGTGAAATTCAGGTACATTTCTCTGATTGTGAATAACAAGAATAGATCCCCTTGACAAGCTCTTTTATGTGGATAGCAATTAGGAGTGGCAATTACCGTACTTGTTAATCTGAGTAACATTTACATTGGCCCATGTCTAGTGTTCCTCCTGGTAGTGCAATTCCCTTTCATGTAGTCAGAAGTATGTATCTCATCATCATCTTTCTAGGGAGGTGATCACAATCCCTCACTTTGGGTATGTCCTTCCTTCAGGTGGATCCCTTAAGAGATTGTTATCTATACTTCAATGCCTTCTTCCCATCCCCCGCGCAGCTGTAAGCATCTTGAGCCACATCTTCCTAGCATCTTCCTTGCTTTTAGTATTTCCAAGAAGTCATCCTGGTGGGATATCGAGGAACTGAATGTGGTGCCAGGGGTGCCGAGAATTCCCCAATAAGAAGGCCGACTGCATTTTACAAAAGAACGGTTGTGCAAGGATGGGCAGGACAGATGGCTGAACCTGCAGAACGGGTTTCAGCCATAAATGCTCTGAACACCGTAAACGTTCGGTGGCTTTTCTTTCTTTCTTTTTGAAAGCTGAAATATATTTGGGAAGTACTTGTTCAAACTACAGACTCAGTCAAATATTAACAAGTGGAAACTGAGCGGGAGGAAAAAAGATACTTTGAAGGGCTCAAGCATGTGTGGGTTCTTGCTGTATTTGCCTAACTATAATCACCGGGGCCACACTTGCGACAGGCTGAAATGTTGCTGTGAATAGAAAGTATACCATAAGGGTTCTCAAATATGAAAGTGGGGCTGGAACAAAGAGCAGGCACCAGACAGACTTCCCCTGTTAACGATTGCAGGCCTGTCACCCTGGTGCCAGCAGTCTCAGAAATCCAGTCGGGAGCGGGCGGCGCTATCTCGATCCCAGTGTGACTGGGCTGCTTTGAAACCCTGCCCACAAGCCGTATTCCTCGCTGCCGCCTCGTCCCGGGGGAATGAACATTATCTCTCCGCTTTTAAGAGTGTTTGCTTTAAAGATGATTTACCACACTTGACAATTACCGAATTTCCTAAATTCAGCCCGAGGTATTGTTGTTGTTATGTGCAAAGCGGCGCCTCGGCCGCAGCACGCAGAAGGTCACCATCTCCCAGTGTGCAGCAGGTTGCTCTCAACACATGCCGAAAGACCTCCGAGGCTGTTTCCCTCTGCAGTCCCGTGACTTGGGATGTCAGTGGAGACATGGAAACCTTCTGACTGAAGAGCAGAAGAAAACAAAGCTGTAACCCAGTCTTGCAGGAACATCAGCGCACCACTGAGTTAGGACTCCTCTCGCTGGTGTAGCAGGAACAAACACGTAACTGAAAACGCTCCATAAAAAGTTTCCAACCTTTTTTCCCCCTTGCCTTATTTTGTTTTTTAACCATATTTTGATCCTGGTAATCAATGGGGTGGCATCTTCAAAACAATACCTATGGATCGGTAATGAATGTGATCCGTTGGGTGCGAATGTGATTTTCTTTAATTATGTTGTTGCTGACTCGAGTGCTACAGGAATGGTCTTTCTCCACTCAAATGTGAGGCAATACAAGGAGTTATTGTTTCATTTATATTTTATTGGGAAAACTACCAAAACCTTTATGTTAGAATATTTGACTACAGTGTTAACAACATTTCCCTGGACTGCTGCTTAATATACTTTTAATAGTTGTTTTCCATTTATTGGTTCTTTTAATCTATTGTTAATAAAGTCTTCCATGTTTCAGTAATTTTGTCCCTGTGTTTCTTTTGAAGAAGGCAAGTGTGTGTGCTGAAAGATTAGATTATCCTGTTAAAAAAAGAGAGAGAGAGAGAAAAGGGAGAAATGTCTTCAAAATGAAGCACATCAAAAGTAAAAGTAGGTGACAAATGTTAATATTTGCAAAGTGCTTCTGCTTTGATCCTGCATTTCTATTTTTTTAAGAGCTTGACAAATGTGTCCTGTGGTTTGGCTCAAACCTCTTTGCCTAGTGCTTTACTTGACCCACAATCCATTTGATCTTCCACTTGTTTTTCCTTCTGTCCAGGAGGCCTCTGGACTTGATAAAGGCTAATTCTTATTTCCACTTGCTGCTGTTCAGGGAAATAATTTTTAATTTTTGGTTGGATTAGGTTATTGTGTCTATTTATTTAGGCAGTTTGTAAAGAGATATTCGCTTTGCTGTTATTTGGGATGGTTCCCTTCCCATTTCCATGCCAGTACAGCTACATCAGATCAGCATCTGGTTTGGCTGATAGACTCTGGCACCAGATGTGAGGAAGATGTGGCTGCTAGAGTGCCTGACTTGGATGGCAGGCTGCCACTTTGTTTCTATAGTACAATTTCCAGGTGTGCAGTATCCAGTACCTGAGCTGACAAATATTTAATATACCAGACACTTTCAGGAGCACTGGACTGGCTACAGTTGAGTAAAATGCACATGCTTCTACAGCCCTCAAACACCCATTTCAGACTACCTGTTGTGATCCCAATCCCAGTACTGCCTGCAGAGTGTCTGATCTGTTTCCACTATGCTGCTTGCACAATCTCAATATTGCCCAGCTCAGTAAGAGCCATCTACAGCCCAACAGCCCCAGCAATCTAGAAGATGCTTCTGCAAGTATGAAAGTTGGCCATAAAAGTTGACATGTGATTTATGGCCTGTTTTATTGCATCAGCTCCCTTATTCCCCCTCAGGAACCCCTCCTCCCAAGAAACCATAACCCACAAACCACAACTGAGGGAGGCATGGAGTTTTGAGCTGCCATTTCAGCCAAGTAGGCCAGGAGGTGCAGCATCTTCCAGCCATCCTCCCTGCGGACCACTCCACCAGCTCCAGGCACAAGGGCACTCCTCCATGTCTCTTCCTCAGGAGCCTTCTCCTGTCTTTAAACCAAGGGAGAATAAACCTTAAATTGGAGTAGAAGATGCCTGCTTATGTGTCACTTTGGGGAGCACTCTCTTACAACTGAGTGAGCCCCCTTGGTAGTGTTGCCCCAGGGCCTTGGGTGCTGTCAGTGAGGTTGGTGTTATTTATGCTGCTCCCAGGTTTCAGGACAGAGTACATCTGTCAGGGCTCCCATGTGCTGTACATTTGCTTTCTGGAGACACATTTAGGATTATCATTTGCATTGCAGATGTGTGGCTCCATTGCACTCAGCTTCTGTCCCCATAAAAAGCTATTGACAGAGTGAGATCAATTCCACTGCCATGGCAAGAGACACGCATGTTTTGAATAAGTGTGAGTGTGAGGGATGAAGGGAAGCTCGCTTTTGGGAGCAACAATTACAATGCCTTGCTTAATTGGAGCAGTCAGGCGGGATGTTATAACAGTTGAAAAGCTTTGCAGATACATTTCTTGTCTTTAATGGTAGTATGACACCTGCCAGCTCTCCAGCTGTTTCCCTCTCCTGCAGAATGCATGCCATCAAGTGTGTGAAGAAAAGAAGGTATGCAGCAGAGCAGATCAAGGTCCAGATTTTCACAGGTACAATTGTCTGTCAATTAAAACAAAAAACCCAAACAAAGTACATAAAAAAATTCAGAGAATGAGGAAAATTGTGATGATGACACTCAGAGATTCAGAAAGAGCCTCTCTGGGTAAACACTTCAACATCATAGCAGCCTCCTTTGTGTTTGTCTATCCCTTTCAATTCATTCATTTTTCATGCAGACTTATTTCCATCTGCACTTAAAATTCTGTGACTCCTTTGCCTGTCAACTTTGTATCTTCTAATGCTTTACCCACAATAACGTACTCTACCTTTCCTGAGGTGGCAGAATACTTTTCTTCTGGTGAGAACTATTTTGTTTTCTTTAAAAAAACCACCCCCAAAACAATGAAAAAATTCACTCAATAAATGGCACCAGGGTTTTGCACCTTTCTTATTTCAGGGAATATCTGCAGCTAGATCAGCTATTACTTTCCAAATCTGTTTTCACAGGCATTTCCTGAAGACAGACTATCAGATAAAATGCTGGCTTTAGCCTTTTCATTATCCTCTGCCTAGGGTACTATTTTATTACTCTTGTTTTTGCAGTTTCTCTCTCTGGGTTTTGCTGAAAGCAGTTTTGCCAGTATATGAGGAGTTCTGGTGCCATTGTTAAAGAAGCTGTGCATTTCTGCTGGATAGATGCCTGAGATTGCTTTATGAATGATAACCAAAATAAGTTAAACCCCTAATCACAATTCAGAAATGAATTTGTTGGGGTGGGATTTTGTTGTTGTTGTTGTTTTTATTTTTCTTTTTTCTTTTTTCTTTTTTTTTTCCTTAAGACAGTCTTTGCAAGGATTCCTCTGCTTGGAGGATGCCTCAGATGGACAAAGGCTGCTGTAATGTCTCTTATTCCACATTTCAGTCTGCAGGAATGCAAGTGGCGAGTGGAAATAATTAATTCTTGGTGCTGTGCTGGAGTCATCTCCACCGTCTTGCCAGCCTCAGAATGTCAGACATATTGTTACTCTACCTGAGCAGGTCCAGTCAATATTTAACTGTTTGGTTGCTTCTGAGGCTGCAAGTCTGCAGCTTTTCCACAGTGGTTATCAGCACTGAATGCAAGAGGATGTACAAAATTACTCCTTGAACACAGTGCTGGTTTGTGTGAAGTAAAACACCCAACAAAATGACCCAAACCATGGAAAAGGGAGGATGTAGAAAAATATTTTATAATATTAAATATTTTAGTAACAATACAGTTTCTCACTTCCCCAGTAGCCTTCTCTTATGCCTTCTCCACACACTGTTAGGTTGATATGTAAATTTCCTTGCATTTCCAGAGGAGAAGACCAAGAATAATCCTTGTGCCAGGCCACTGGTTCAGTCAGCAATAACTGCTTGATTTGCATGAAGATAGAATCTTTGCTAAAGGGAAGGGTATACATGAGGCTGAGAGTCCCAAAATGCAGCCTTTCTGAAGAGCTCCTCTTTTTCTTGGACAAGTGACCTGCTGCACCGTGTCTCAGTACTACAAGCTAACAGGAAACGTGTCATGTAGGAAAAGAGAACTTTTGAGAAGCATCTGGATCCCAAGAGAGGGAATTCATTCCACTTGTTTGAAATCTAGATTTTCATTTCAGCTAATTGTGCTCATTGGTTGATGGCCATGGAGATTTAATAGCAAGGAGTGGTTTAAACTACTTTAGTTTGGACACTTATAAGAGGCAGAAAAGGGCAGTGAGGAATGCAGTGAGAGGAAGAGTATCAGGCATCTCTCTGAAGATCACCCTCTGAAGTGCTTGTGCTCTGCACGTGTACATTACTGCTTCCATTTAGCACTGGCATTTGTTACCTCCTCCACAACCAAACTGGCATCCCAACACTTCAAATTCCATTGCAGTCCTGATTTCCTAGTTCTGGCTATGATATTGCTTGCGTATGTAAGTTCTGTAAGTGCGTGTGGGGGTTGACCCCCTCCACAGAGAAGGTTGGTGTGTGAGAACAATTCCTATCCCTCTGTGTGGTTATTTTTCTGCTCTGGGTCTTCTATTTCAGCCCAAGCATGGCCCTGCTTGGTGGGGAGATTCCCAGCACCATGCCTCAGACAGAGCCTAACCCAGAGGGACACTGCCAGCTGTGGCCACCACAGAGGACCCCTGAGGCTGTGCTCGCATTCATGGGCTCTTCTAGACACTGTGCAAAATGGGGAAAGCTTTTTTTGCTTTTATACTTGCAGAGGTGTGAATGGCTTTTTGCCTTGGCATGACCAGAGCCAGGAAGCCTCCAGGTAGGTTGGAATAGCATGAAGAAAAATCTGTGCAGCAGTTTGTAGATTGGAAACTTTTGTAAGTTGAGGTGGTTCAGCGTTGTTATAACACCTATCAAAGGTAGGAAGGAATACCTTGACCCTTCCTTAGTGCTGCTCAGTCTGGTGCTGATACAGTGATGAATATTACTTACACAGGAATAAGGGGGAGGCAGGACCAGGGCCTCATCCTTTCCAGAGGAACATGTTACAAAAAAGGTGCAGATTTAGCAGGTCTGGAAATGCTGGGCAAGAGAAGCAAAGGATAAGCATGTTAAGAGAAGGAAAATGAGTACAGCTTAAAAATAAGCAAGTAAGCAGAGTTAATCTAAAAGCCCAGACTTGAATGCAGCCTTCTTTATTCTTTTTCTTTTTTTTTTTTTTTTTTTTTTTTTAACTTGAAGTTTGCATGTGCACAGATATCTTACACGAACTATTTTCCGTTTTAAGGAAGGGGGCCATCGCTGGCTCTGACCAGAATTGGCTTGCAAGGTGTAGCACCATGAAATGTTCAGGCAAAATTTGTAGCCTGCCTCAAGATGAGAAGTACTGGAAATCAGATGAGAACTTGTGATTTTTAGTTCCATTTAGTTCCATTTTGGAGATGCAAGAAATTTTATCTTGATCCAGCAAGACAAGTAGCTGTGTCTGAGTTTTACATGTGTGAGTAGCTGTTTTATTTTTGTGCAACTAATGCGGAGGCTCAGTGTTAGAGCAAGTGTTACACAGGTAGAGAGATACCCCACAAAATCCTTCCTTTGTGAGATCCTATTAGGTACCCAGGTGTTTGTGGAACATCCAGAATGAGGTGAATGCCACCATCTTTTGATGTTTGTTCTCACCTCACCTAGGTTCAACCTTTTGCCCAATAAGATGTCACTAATATAAGTTACGCAGGCAAAACTGATAATTTTAATTTAATACCAGCCTCTCATGTAAAACCTGTTATTGCCTTCATACAATTAATTAGCAATCAGCAGGGCTGTCTGAAACTTGTGCATTATTTGAGGTACCTGCATATTAGCATTAATCATATAGACTGATCAAGACAAATCTTTAAACGGATTGGGAAAGACAACCTTCGGCCTGTTTCTTCTGATATTAGAGTTTATCTTTCTGCTTGATGTCAAAGACAGGAGGCTTCTTTTGCATTGTTCTCTCCTGCAGATGACTGACATGGGCAGAGTCCGTCATCAGCACATCCATCTGATATGCTCTTATCCTTCCTGAAATTTGCCAAACTGGTGGCATGCAGGGCAGGAAGTCTACTGTTGTGCTCACAAAGTGGAGTCATGGTGTGCCCTGGTATTTCTCTTTGCTCCCTCATCTTCCATTTGCTGTGTCCTGGGTTGTACTATAGGATATGCACAAAGTATTCTATCACCATCTTCATGAACTGTTGAATCCAGGTGGGGCAGTGTTTTCCCAGGGTCCCTCCCTCTGGGCCATTATCTTCTGTTAATGGCCCATCAAATACCTTACCCATGACTCATAGAGAACTCCCTCCGGGAGTTGTCTCTGTTTAATGGGCCATCAAGGACCCCCTGCATGACTCATCATCCCATTGTGAGATGCTCTGCCCAGGGGGAGGAACCAAGCATTCTCCTCTGGATATAATCTGGGGTTTGGGACAGTACAGGGGGCCCTTACCCACTGGATTCCCGGAGGAACAGAGCTACCAGACCTTGCTACAGGATCACTGCTTCAGGAAGACTACCTCATCTGGACTGCTTCCGTCACTCTGCTCAGGTTGTATTCTGACTCTGTCAGTGGTCTTTTGTATTACTGCATCTATTTTATTTTACTTTCTTTCCTTTCTTCCTATTAAATTGTATCTCTGACTTGGAGCCTCTCATTTGTTTTGCTTTCAAACCACTACATGCTGGTTTCTCTTGCATTCGGAGTCAAGCAGCTCAAGTCAGCTTCATTTCCTCAATCTGAGTTATAAAATTTACCTCTTCCAGTTGACTGCCTCCTCAGAAATGAGCAAATCAGTTCTGCCAAAGAGCAACTGGTGGAGGCTGTAAGTGAAAGTCCTAGGTAATCTGTGGCTTTTGTCCAAGGCTCATGTAACCCCCTCAGGAAGATGGTCATCATGGCCTTTATTTTGGTCATTAGTGTGACCATAGCCAAAACCCAGTTTGTCACAGATCTTTGTCCTTTGGGCATGATAGCCCTGAGAGCCTGGCATTCTGCCTTGCTTGGCTCTCCTGTGCTCATAAACAACAACATAGCATTTCAAGAAAAAAACTGAGGGCTTTTTTTTTTTTTTTTTCCTCCCAGGATAAATAGCCTTCTATTAAATATGTCTGAAAATTTCCAGGAGGCCCTCTTGATTTTAAGCCATCATGCCCTATAGATCCAGAGTTTTTCTACTGAGAGCGACTACGGAGATTTTCTGTCTGCTTTGTTTCTCTCTTGCCTTCCCCCACATCCTCCATTTTCCCTCTTGTATTATTACCTTAAACAATGCCTTTTTGGAAAGCATACCCTTTTGAGAAGTGCTTTGTTAAAAAGCAAAACAAAAACACAAACCCAACAGCAAATAACAAACTTCCCCAAAATTCCCACAGAAACAAATAAGACAGCTTTGAAATTGTAAAGCACCGGCACACGGTGGGTGCCACTAAGCCCAGATGTTACAGCCCTAGCAAACCACAGTTGCCCTCCAGTTGCCCTGATGACTTATTTTTCAACTTTCATTTGATGCTCTTCCATCGAGCCGCAAGGTTTCCAGGCTCAAATACCAACATCCACAGAGACCCGCTAACTGGCAGCAAAAGACACGAGTGTGTACAGAAATAATGTTCCCTCTGCTTCCTCCCTCCCTCCCACCCTCCCTTCCTCCATGTCTTGGCATCTAAAAGGTCTCCCAAAGGACTTGGCTACAATGGGAAAGGTGCTCATAAATGTGTAGACAAAGGAAAGCTCAGAAAGGCCCTGCTGAGCTGGAGCAGCTGGAATGCATGAGGATGAGGGATTTTTTTTTTTTTTCCCCACAAACTGGGAGCTGCTGTTCTTCCTCCCTCAACCCTCATGACCTTTCTGGGAAGAAAAAGAGTAGGTGTCCCACCTGCATAGTGGCATATGCCCTTATCTAACCCTCAAACATTTTTGCAGGCAGAGAACAGGAACCTGGAACTCCCTCTCTCCCTGTGCCTTGACTACCAAATAAGTACTTTGTGGTAGGTGCATCAAAATAACCACACCAGGAAAATGTGTCCTCTTTGTACTGCTCAGTGTCCATGAAGAACAGGCAGATGAGGGGCAGAGGAAAAAAAGACCCATGTAGTCCTTTCTCATTTCTTTTTAAAATTGTTCATGATTGTTAATGTTACAACCTCACCAACTGTTTGGAGATTGTGTTTATAATCTAATCTTTGGAAGGATCCTAGGACCGCTGGATTCATTATGTCATTGCTTCGGGAGGAATTTCTGTATTTTAAGCTATCCTCTGAGCCCAGGGCTGTACAAAGTGTTCATACACTTTCCTTGTGTTCAGTTTGCATAGACGTGTATTGGGGCTTTTTTATGTCCTGCTGCATCTGTGGTGTTGATATCACAGGACTGATTTCTCCTGCCAGATATTCCTGGGTAAAGCAGCCTGTGTGAGCCTCTCGCAGCACAGGCAATTTGTGTGGAGGGAATTGTATGAGACCTTCTTTGCATTGTCCTACCAATGACCCCTTCTGTAATCAGGCAGAAATCGTGCCTCTGAAGAGTGGGAGGTATTACTGCTTCCATGCTGGTCTGTTCCTGGGCCCCTGCTGCACAGACATTGCCAACAGTAACAAATTGCTCTGAGTTATGTGCAGCGGTTTAGTGATGTGGACTAGTTATTTATTAGAGAGGGAGCTGAGACATCAGCAAAGGGCAAAAGAGTGAATGAAAGAAAAATCCCCAATCAAATGAAATGAAGCTGCCTCATCAGGCAGGCTTCCTTCAAAACTGCTCTCTCTTCTGGATCACACCTTGTTTATCTAATGGGGGGATCACATGCAGAGTTTTTAAAATAAACCCCTCAAAATAAAGGAATGTCCCCAAAGGCTGTGGATAAAGGTGACAGAGTTGGACTAAACTGCCTTTCCAGAGGTGGCAAATCAGTGATTTATTGTTTCATTAGTCACAGTTTCCTAAGCACAAACTTGTCTGTGATACTGATTGCCTTGCTCAGAGGCACCTTTTGAAGATATATGATAAAGATAAGGGACCTCCTCTCATGCACTTGGAAAGAGAAGGCAGCTGCAGAAGAGTGAGTACCCTGTCTGGTAAAAAACAGACCAATGGAGGTCACTGGAACAACATTCATTGGTAGGAAAGTCCTGAGTTTGTTTTGACTTGGAAAAGAAACTTCCAAGTTTAACATCATGGGCCTATAATGTGGGCGTGCCAAAAATGGGAGGAGGGGTCTTTATGGTATTCTTTAATAGTGATATTGATGGGCAAAAGTGATGCCATTGCACTACTAGTCTGCAAACATAATTAAGTTTCACCCTCATCGATTGAATTCAGTTTGCCCAGCATGGGTCTCTTGCTTTTTTTGTTCCCTTCAGTTACTTAATGGTCACCCGTATTAATACTCAGTACATTTTCCTGATGCAGAGTCCAGAAGGGCTGGAGGTGCCCTGGAGAGGACAGTCAGCTCTTGGGAAGCAAAGCACTTCAGAGTCAGAATGGGGTGTGACAGCAACATGACTCAGACCTGGAAAGATCTGGAACAGAAGAATTAGTGGGAAGAGGTGTTGATGCAACCTCCTGTGCAAAAGGCAGGCTCTGCTGAATAAGAGCCTCTCACTTCCCAGGCCTCTGACTCCTCACCAGAGAGATTTGTGCTTGTCTGATGCACCAGAGAAGTTCAATATATTTTTCAGCAACTGTGGCACAACTGTGGAACAGAGACCCAAGGAACTGGTGCTGTTTGCTAAAGTTATCCCTCCAAAATCCCACAGACTGCTGGGGAAGTGACTTCCCCCAGGATCTTTCTATGAAGGGACAGAACTAAAGTAAACAGTTACATTTATAAATAGATGTTGATCTGTGAATTCTGCTGGGGAAAAAAAAAAATCTGGCTGTAATGGTGGCTACAATCTGAATTCAGGTCTACCTAACCACTGAGTTGTGTCTTCAGGATAAAGAGTTTGAAATAAAAAAAGAGATTGGTTGGCTTGGTTCAGGTTGGATCAGCTCCTTCCCAGTAAAAACATTGTGACAAGACCCTGGGAATCAGTGAGGCTTTCAGTTATGAGCTTCAGAGCGGCTGAGGGCTGTACCTGCAGGGATTTGCTGCTGAGACTGCAAAGCCATACATTGCTCACCTGTTGGCTACCTGTATGCAAGGAAGGGGCAGTGTGTGCCTTCCATAGGGACAGCCACTAGGAGACCTCTTATTTGTGAAATTGTTCATTCTGTAAAAATAGAACTGACTTTTTAAAAATTTGCTTCTTTAAATTGTTGACTTCTTAAATACTGGATTAACTTTCTTTTCCTCTTTCCTTTTTTTTTTTTTAATTATCTTTTTTTGCTGAGTAGTGTAGTAGGTGGCCCCTTTTGATTTCCCTCCTTTTGCCTCTCCCTAATATTTCAATATTTCCTCAGCTTTGGAGGCTTACTGACCAGTTAAAGCAAAACTAGGTGGATCCTGGATATGTTTCACTTACCAGAAAATAAATGTCTGTGGAGGAGGGCAGAAAACATTTCCAAGTGATTTAGGACAGCTTCCAAAATCAGATGAAAGTAAAATCTATTGAGACCTGAAAACTAAAAATAATATTGCAAGTCCAGCTCGCCCTTGAGATAGCAAGGACGGTAACTTCTGTTATTTGGCCACCTAGAGCAGCAATGCTGAAGATGCTTCTCACCACCTTGTGAGCATGTAGTGAAAATTTATGAGAAGCTGCAGCATTTCCAGTCCAACATAATGGACATTAATACTTTTTTTATACACATCAGTAACAATGTGTCTAGATCCACCCAAAACCCCAAAGCCAAATCAGCTTTGGGATGGAAAAGAGGAATTCCATTTTTCCTCACTTTCGCTGCTGGGACAGACAGCCTTCCTCCCTTATGAGGTAATTTAATTTTCACATTATGCTTTATGGGATATCCTTATTTACCTAATGTTTTCCTGTCAAGTCTTTTCAGACTATGAATCTTGTATATTTTATATACACAAAGGTGACTTTTCCTTCCTTTAATGACCGTGGCTTATCAGTGCAGGCAACCGATACTGGACTCATAAATATGTCACTCTCGGTTTGCGGCAGCCCCTTCTCCGCCGTAAGACTGTTCCTTGCTGCTTGCTCCTCCCTCCAGCTCCCTGCATACCCATGGTCTGCTCAGCCCCTCAGGGCTACTGGACTCACCATTGGCTGGTATAAATAAATCACTGATTCAAGCTATAGGTGAAAATCATTGTGAAAGGAGCACCCAGAGGAATGCAATACGAGGTCAGTGGAGCCAGCGCCTTCCGACTCCAATTAAATATTTCCTGTAAGTCAGTGCCAATTGTGCATCTTGTAAGAACATTTGAGAGCGAGAGCTTGAACTCTCCGGGACCCTCTCGCCTCGAAACCTGTTTCCTGTTTAACAAGATTTAACAAGTACAACCAAACATGCGCCATCAGCAACAAAAGTCATTGTGAAGGGCTCCAATGTGCAAAGGTGCTGGGTTTCCTCTCGGCCCCGAACGCCGACCGACCTCATCAGGCAGTCACAGGGTGGCTGCAGGGCAGTGCTGCTGTGCCCTGGTGCCACAGGGCTGGTGTAGGCTCAGCCCTTTTGCTGAGAGAGGTGGAAGGAAAGAGGAAAAAGGCAGCCTTTTCAAAAGGGGTCAAAGCTTGTTGGGTGAAAGCTTCAAGAGTTGATGTTGATGCCCCAGGATTTTCTTATGGAGGATGGAATAATAGAATACTCTGTGCTGTCTGTCTCTTCAGCTTAAAGAACAACCTTGCTGTGATGCAAGTCTTCTGCATGATGCCTTGAAGATGTCATTGCAGTCAAAGACATCACTGTGGGTCCTGGAACAGGTTCTATCCGAGGCTGAGCTCCCTGTCCAGGCAAAAGAGATGCCAAAAGCAGAAATCAGCCAAAGCCAGCTTTTGATTGGGCAATCAAATATGGGGAGAGTGGGCATGAGAGCCCCAGAATTTAGGGAGTCCTTCTAGTTGAAAATGCTAGGGAGACACTGAAAACCTGTTCATAGTGACCGGGCACTGAGAGCACAGTAGTTCTTCCCAGAGGGCTGTACAGTGGTAGGAGACATCTACAGATGTGTGTGTATATTTATATATGTATATACACCACTCTTATATGTAAGATACATGTGAATGTAAAAAATATGTGTGCATATTTATCTACATACATTTATGTATATGTTCTACATTTCTGTGCACTGTGCATATAACTCATACTAGAAATTGCTGTAGCATGTTCTCTGTATCTCTCTGTATCTCTCTCCCCAGTTCAAAAAGCCTGGGACTTGGGATGAATCCTCTGGTGTTCCTGAGATAACAACAATAACAATAACAGGAGCAACAATCTCATCAGTTTACTGAAAACTGTAGTGTCATCCTTCACCAGAAAATACATGTCTGACTAAAGTTTCCAAGTGCGTAGCCCATGTCTTTCCTCTCATCTGCAATCTGCTGCTCTTTCCAGCTGCGCCATCCCTTCAGTAGTCAACAACCAGGGCAAGGTCTGCGAGCAAAGGGAGGACATGGGTGGAAAAGAGACGAAGAAACAAAGTAAAGTGGAGCCTAATGTGGTGCAGAGGGTTCTGTCCTCAATGTTGCTCACACAATGAAAATGACATTTCATCATGATGGATGTTAAAATCAGAATAATTTTCTTCAAGGAGGTCATGAGCTTGATATATAAGATTCATTAAAAACAATTTTCTCATTGTTGGGGAGGAGGAAAACTTGGGAATTTGATATAGGCTCCTTGGCTATGTGCTAAGTGGGCCATCCTTTATTTGAAATCCATCATTATATGGGATATAATTCAAGTTCAGGGAGGACAGCACTTTGCTGAGAGAAGTCTCCTAGGTCTTTTCCTATACTCCCTGGGCCATGCTTACACAGGAGCCAAATCTGCCCTCTCTGCCTGCTGCAACACATAGAGTGAGCCCATTCCTCAAAGGAAGGTTTGCACAAGGTCCTCACCACCCAAAGGAGAGATATGCTGGTGTTCCTGCCTTGTGGCTGAGCAGTGGACAACCCATCTGGGTTGGTCTTCTGGGTTGGTCTTCTTTCCTCCGCAAACTGCCTGTGACTTTTCACCACCCTGCTCAAGGCAGTTCCCATGCCCCATGTCCCATTATCAGCCTCTCTTGCGCCTGTGTCATGAGGCATCTTGCTTCATCGTCCTAAACTGACTCCAAAATAATTCTTGGTGTGAAGGCAAGACATTGTATGATGCTCTGCTGACTTCAGCAAGGCCATCCATTCTTGCTGTCTTGTCACAGCACAGGGGCAGAAGTGCAGTGTTCTGGGAGTTGGGATCTGGCACAGCAAGTGACAGTTTTGGGCACTTCTCCAGCAGAGGAGCGTGCAGGAGGAAGGAAAGATTCCTGCTAGTGAAATCTACAGTTTAGCCATGCAGCTTGGAGGAGACCTTACAAAGTGCCCATGGGCAAAGCAGTCACACAGGGCAAGACTGCACTTTATCATTAAGAGGGCTCTGATTCACAGTACAATAGGCATGCTTTGGGCACATTAAACCTGGACAACTCCTGTAAATTGAGGTTGAGGTGGCTCACATGGTGCCAGATGAAGGAAGGAGCTCCCAGCCTGAGTAGCCTGGTGCCCCACTAGGTAATGTACTGACAGTGCAGAGGAAAGAAAGCTGTAATGTATTTCCCTCTTACAGATGGGAAACTGAGGCAGGCTATGATCACGTTCTCCAAGAGTGTGACTTGGATTTATACGAGGTCTCTGGAGCACAGCTGGGCATTAAAATCAGAAACTATGTCTTATGTCTGTGCTCAGGAGGAGGAGGAAGGTATGAGTTGACTGGCAAACATTTCCAGACAGACGGTGGAGCGGATTAGTACAAAAGAGGATGCAGATCTTGGCTGTTCAGCTGCCAGCAGAAAGGAGGGGGGAGTATGGTTAGGCAGCTGGTGGAGAAACAGGTGCAGAGAAGGTTTCCTGATAGCCGTGCTGTCATCCTGCTTTGAACCCTCAGCTCCTCAGTAAATTTTCCCTCTTGGAACTCTCTCATCAAAGTTTCATTTCCTCACGTTCCTAAAATAGTTCTTGATAAGCAACTTGTCATGCTGGTAAAGCCCTTTTGGTTACTTTCCTAGAAATCTATTTAAATGTTTTCTGACTGGACTTCAGCTGCTTGCATTCCCATTCGGAAAAAAAAAATATTGGTGAAAAAAACAGTACAGCCAAGGCTTAACACAACAAGAAGGTGAAATGTTTATGTTTAGTAGCGCAGCAGGACCTTGTCTGTCAACTGAATTTCCAAGCAGTGACATAAAATTACAGTGGTAGAACTCACACCTAACCAGAGTGACAGGGGGAGGAAAATATGAAAAATATATATATTTTTAGCACGTAAAATATCTGCAAGAAATACATACTTTTCACTTTCAGTGCCTTTTTGTGGGCATTTTGTCCTCACATTGCGGGTAGAGATGGAATAAAACAGAGCTGGTCAAGCTGCAGTTTTCAAGGCCCAAGGGGAGCCCTTGTGCAAGGCAAATGCTCTTTCCATGCTCATCTCAGAGATACACTGGGGCTGCACTGGCACAGGGCTCCTGGGCAATCCCAAGTGCTGGGGAAAGAAAACTGGCAGAGTCGATTTGGTCTAACATGGCTAAATGGCACTGTAACCAGTGCACAGCCAAATCATCCCCATCTCAAAGGAAAGTAGTGGGGAATGCTTGTTATCCCCAAACAATGAACTTTTGCCAGAACTCCTCCCACAGCATTCTGATGCCCACGGCATTGTGTTGTCCCATGGCTCTCATCTGGAATAGTTTTTGACACATATGAAAGCTTGCCTGGGGGAAAGCTGGCCATCCTGCTTTGTAGGGCAGGAGTTTTCAGAGACTCATAACAATGTGGGAACCCAGGATTATTACAGGAATGGGGGAGCTGAAGGGAATAAAAAGATTCTGGGTGGGGAAGCACTTGGTTGTATCTGGTCTTTTCAGGTCAACTAGCTACCATTCCTTGGGGCAAGTGCAGAAGTCTCTGTATAAAAAGCTACAGTAAGAGAATGAGAGGTGATTTCATTGGCATGGCACCAAGAAAAAGGATAAAGAGTTTGATCTGAGATGATTGGGATGCATTATGGTAGAAGAGTGGATCGTCTGATGAGAGCATCCAGGCAAGGAGTCAGTTCCCTTTGTTTGAGTTCAGACAAAGGTTTTGCAATTTCCAAGGATTAAGAAAACAGGTATCAAAACTGTGGATTTTACTTCTGGGTGATTCTTTGCTGATTTTGGGCGTCTAACAACAATTGGAATATCTCGTGCCATATCTATGTCTGTCATTAGAGAACTTGTTTCCACATGAGTGCCAGGACTGTTTTCATAGGATGAGAAAGGCAGAATGAAAATTGTGCTTTAAAGAGACCTGCTCACAACAACCCTGCTTTTACATCCTCAGCAATGGGGAAAAAAAAAAATCCCTGGACACCAGATGCAGGTAAGGGGTCTCTGGAGCCCTCAGAACAATTTATCCAGCCTGTCAACTGCTCCTGGTAGCTTTTTTTCTTTTTCCTGGGGACCTATTGGCACCCCAGATGAGCTATTCTGGTGCTGCAACCTGCCCACGCTTTCCATTTTTTATTTCCAGGACTCCTTTTTCTTGGACACAGAGCTGCTAGAAAGAAGTTGCCACTTGCCCAAAGGATCAGTATCTCTAATGCTGATTCCCTAACCATTCCAGAGGCCTGCGCCTTTTCTTGCAGGTGACAGGCAAGGGACATGTGTGTGCACACATGCAGCAGGTCTGGAGCAACTCAGTGTCTCCAGGAGGCATAGGAGGGATTGTTCCTGGCTGTGTGGATCTTACAGCTCACTGAGGGGAGGCAGTGCCCAGACCTCTGCTTCTACTGCAGGACGATCCAGGACTTTTCTGAATGGAGATGTGGAAAGAAGTTCACAAGTTTTAACAATATTCCTAAATAAGTAGGTCATCACAGTGTATCTACCCTACTAGCAAACAGCATATTTCTGTTTGATTTTCATGTATTTCTTCCCACTCAAGTCTGACACAAACAGAAAGCACTGCCCCCAGCTTTGCCCAGAGGTGACCTCGGGGCAATACAGCCTCAGAAGTACCCAAACTGCACACACCCTAAACACAGACACACATTTTTCTAGAGTGAAGAAGTCTTTTGTGTGGGTTTGCAGCAACTTACAGGCATTTGGGAGGGAATCAACCAGGAACCAACACAGTAATTCCTCTCCTGTACATCAAACGTTAACAAAATAGGCCAGTACCCAGCTTTACCCTCTGTACTCAGACAATTGCCCTGTAAGCAAAAGCCTTGCTTCCCTGGGATCCAAGAGATCCACCATCCCACAGATTATACTAGAAAATCACATTTGTTTGGCCTGGGTACAAACTCTGGATCAAATCACTGTCTCATGTGGGTAATGGTAACTTCTCACTGTTTCTCAGAGTTTCTCTTTGAGTCTCAAAGCAGCATAAGAAGGCTGCATCCCAAAATGCACGTAGGAGTGATATTTATATTATCTTAGAATTTAAACATTTCAATATGGAGTATTTTAGCATCAATCCTGTATAATTTTCCAATTTACTGAAGATGGGTTCCCTAGTGATGTGAGGGGCTCCTCTCTGGTGCCTGAATACCATTAAGAATGTTTGTTCCCACTAGTCTTAACCTTAATAATTGCAGCAAATTGATTTTAAATGGTGGATCAGGAAGGCCTGCAGAAAAGAATTACCTTTTTGTGTATATTCCACATATTAAACATGCAGAATGAAGAAAACTGAGAGTCATCAAAGCACCATTTCCAAACAGACTTGCATCATTAAAAAGACATTTGGCTTCGTAGTTCAAGGTCAAGTTTGTTCCCAGAAGATGAGGTAATTTAGTAAAATAATAAAGCTCCCATTAAACAAACCCTGTAATAGAACTGAGCCTTAGCGGCTGCAAAGGAAGGAAACTGTAACTTCTGTCAAAGCACAGAGATGAGATTAGCGTTAATAAAGCATTCCTCACAAAGCAGAGTGATAGTAGATGGGGGGAAGGCACATCCAAATAGCTCTCATTTCCACAGCATTTCCCTTCAGATATGGGCTTTTTAATTAGCCATCGGAAAGAAAACTGAAAGTGTACTTTCTCCTCCTCAGTTTCTCCCCGGCTATTAATCTCCATGCTGAAAACACTGCCACCGGTCCATCTTATTGTTATGAGCTAGTGGAGACGTAAAAGAGCTACAGTCATAGCCCTTATCGCAGCCCAGAGGTGTTTCCTTTGTGTTATGAGGAGTATTTTGATTAGTTTTCACTGTGTCTGCAGGGAAGACACAGTTTATGTTTTCCACAGCTAGAATTATTTCTAGAAATACGGAGATTTGTTCCAGCACTCACCAGTATGTATTGGCAGGGTTTAATGATTGAAAGAGTTTCATTGTTGTGCCACAGTCATTCCTTTTTTAACTCCACTTGGCTTCATGAGTAAGTTTGAGGCAAAACATTGGTAGTGGATTGTTCCTGGAGTAGGTTGCTGATTTTTAGTGAATCATTTGTTTGAGGAATGCAACTTTTCTCCCCTGTGACTGCCCTGTCCACTGGCAGATGCGGATAATAGCACATTTGAAGAGCCACAGGGGTTTTCTCTTGGGAAGGATCTCAGAGGGACACCAAATCCTTTTCTTGCTATGTCTTCTCTTGAAGTGTTTAACCTCTTTTAAGAGCACAGGTGACGGCAATTCTCCAGTTTTCTCCGGTGGATCCCATACCTTCCATCTGTCAATAGTGAAAAAATATTCCTTTACTCCTTGCAGGGGTCTAGTTTGTATATTTGAAGTCCATTACCTGAAGACTTGCTTACTTTTCCCTTCATTTCATGAAATACTCAATTTCATTCCAGACAATGCAGCAGGTGGGACCTGGGACCACACAGCAACTTGAGGGGTCTGCCACTGGCAGATGCTTTCAGTCCTGCTTGTGCTCTGTGCTCCCCTAGAGCCAAGTCTTTTTGGAAATTGTGCTTTGATGACTCTCCATTTTCTTCATTCTGCATGTTTAATATGTGGAATAGACACAAAAAAAGTAATTATCTTCTGCAGGGGGAGCCATGCACAGCTCTGTGCTGGGCAGGAGCTGCTCTGCCCACCCCATTTCCCACACACAGCCAGGGGTATGTGCACAAGCAGATGAGCAGTCACAGCACTTTTGCTTTCCAGTAGAGAAAAGTTGCCTGATAAATCTGGTCATAGCAATCCAGGATGATGCAGTTCTGCGGTTCCCTGTGGCTTCTTACCTCATGGAGGTGAAAGGAAAGAGCAATGCTCTCCATTCCATCTGCAGAAAGATGAGCTGGCTGGGCTGACAGCCCTCAGGTAAGAGCCATGACAGCACTCAAAAGAAAATTTGCAGCAAACAAGGTGGCTCACTTGTTTCTAAAGTCTCATCAAAGGGAGACAAAAAGAAAAATTGCAGTTCTTCCCAGGTGTGCAGGTTTTGCTTGAGGGAACTGATGGGAAATGTAACCCATTTTTGGGTATAACAGGAGTAACACCCACTTTCCGTCTTGAGGTTGCTAATTTTACATGACTACTTCAACTGAAGTAACCAGATTTTTAAAAAAAATCAAGTGCTGGCAAAGTTCCTGTTGACTCAAGGAAACTCAGAACTGCATTCTTCTTTGGTTTATCTTTTGTTTCACTCATGAACCTGAAGCAAGCAGAACATTTAGGAGTGCTAAATTGGGATCATTAAAAGTCCCTAAATAATTTTATGATGACTTCTATTGTTTTGTGTGTGGAAAAAAAAACCCAACAACCAAACCAGAAAGCCACACCAGGGTAACAATGGAAAATGGCCCCCTGATTCATGCATTCCTGTCACTTCAGACATTTCCTACTCTGACAGACTAGGAATATAGCTCCAGATGAATGATTAGGGTCTGCTTCACTGTGAATTTGTTTTCTGCCACTGTTGTTAAGCTGTCCAAGTGCTTTTAATCTCTGCAGTTGCTATAACCTTAAACTAGGCAGGTCAGAGTTTTGCCTGCTTTGGTTAATGCATAGCAGACACAGCTCTACTCTCTTAGTCGAGCCATTGCAACTTCTCACAAGTGGCAGTAGCTACACAGGAGCATCAGAGAGGAACCATTCTGCACCTCAGGCCTGTGCAGGCCAATGTCAGCACCCAGAGCTGACACTGGCACCCAGGAACTCCGACACTGGGTGCCCGAACCACCCTGCTTCTCTTTGCCTCCCTGTATCTCCAGCTTCAATAGGGCAAGAACAATGTTCCTCACATAGAGTCACTTAGATACAGTGAGCTAAACTCTGTATTTATGGAAGGTCTGGAGCAGATTCCTTCCACTGCTATAGCATGTGCCTCAGAAGAGTCTTTGTCTGCTGCAGAAATCTCCCTGCACCCTACAATCAAGGAAGCAATAAAAAAGGTATCTAAAAAATGTGGCACCAGTGCATAGTCGGCAGCGCTTGAAATCAAAACAAGATCTTCAGGGAGCAAAACAAACTTTCCACTCTGGAAAAATTCCTGATCCCCAGTTTCCCAAAATGCCATGGCAAAACATAATTGTCACGGCTCTTCCTATGTCTAGCATGTGTCATTGAAATGGCCTGAATGAAGTTATTTGTAGTGTGTAGCTCATCCAAAGCCTCTATCAATGAAACCACTTAATTGCTTTCTTTGGGATATTATGCAATTGGCTTTTCTGTCATCGTTTTCCTTGTCAAGGCGATAATCTTGTGACTCACAGTCATGAGGGAGGCTTCTCTCTCCTGCCAGCCATAATCGTAATCCACTCACTCCTGAGTGTGTGCTTGCTCCTGCAGATGGGATGACACCTCCTGACTTTGTTGGTACCTTCAGGAACACATCAGAAATGATTGTACTCAAATGAGGATAGTGAGGTAAGGCCCCTAAGAGAAGCTGTGGGATGGAGGTAATGGTAGATAAAATTTCTTATTCAATTCAATAATATTGAATCATTTATTGGATAAATATTTGGGAAGTATTGCTACAGCCTGATTTCAAGCAGGGTTGCCTGTGGAATCATTCATAAATTCAAGCCTTCTCAGAGGCTACCCCAGATTTGGGCCATTCTGCCACAAAACCTAATTGAGGAGCCCCATTCACAAGTGTGGGGTTCCATCCATCTCTCTCATTTAGTATAAAGCAGGTGTTTTAAGCTCTGTGAATGTAAAAATGTGTTCCTGAATGAGGGCTGCCATGAACAAGCACCCTTAAAATCCTGAAAGTTAGTTGTTAAGCTGATGCCTTTATGTAGATTCTCTGTCCAACAAAACACTGCAAAAATTCAGGAGCTCGCTTCAATTAATGCTGGAGGTGTTTAGATTCCAAGGTTTTGATATGCTGGGGATAATAACCAGCCTTTTTGGACAAGGTTTCTGTAAGTGCCTGCTGCTGGCAGCTCTCAGGGATGGGATGTGAGGTGAGGGAGGTCTTCGAGGGTGCAGGATTTTTCCTCCTACTGAAGATTTTTCAGGTCTCCCTTTCTCCATGCTCTACTCTCTTTCTCTTTCTACCTTCTTTCCTTCTGGCTCCTCTCCTCACCACGCACTGAGGTTGTGTAGCACCTCCCACAATCCATAAGAAGCACAGAATATCAGGTTATAACAATCTGGCAAAAGGTGTTCAGGTGGGCAGTCAAGCTGAAGCACAGCTTTTGGAGGAGATGTGCTGCTTTGGTTTGTTCTGAATTTTTGGACTGATCATGAAGCCTGCTCCATCATGGCTGCTTCCCCAAGGCCAGGCAGCTCCAGCAAGCCAAAGGGAGTGGTAGTTTCACTTGTAAAGCTACAAAAGCAGCCTTCATCTCTTGCTCTGTCAAAGTCTGCTGCCTTTGCCAGCTACCAGAGCTTATTCTGCTGCATACCTATTAAAAAGAAGTCCAGGATTTTTTTTTTAATGGGGTTGACCCAAGCTGTTGGTCCAAGAACCAACTTTACAAGTGGTGCGTGATGCACACCCACCTCAGTGGTGATGGAACAGAGCCCAGCAAAGCTTTGCAGTGTGCAGATGAAACATTCCCTGGCTCAGGGTGAGACAAAAAGGTGATAAACACCAGCACCTGGGGAATAATCCCCTTCCCACCTACCGCCACCACCTTCTCTTCTTCTCAAAAACACAAATAAGCCGACTCAATTTGCATTTTCATAGCTGGAAGTGATTGCTAAATTAATGAGCACTGCTATTTATATCTAAATAATCACAGTCCTAAACAACTGCTTGGAGGCATCAGTATGGAAGGTAAGGTTCTGGACTATGATTTGATGGGTTTCAGGCAGCACTTGTCATCTGAAGGAGGAAAATACATCCCAAAAAAAAAAAAAAAAAAAAAAAAAAAAAGGTGCTTTACGGTATTTGAGACAATCTGAGGAAAACTGGAATAAGAAAGCTATGTGAGCAGTGTATACAGACTTGGCTTGCTTTCCAGACTATGCTGGCCTTAACATTATTCAGAGGAAATACTTTTGCTAAGCAGCTTCCTTTAACCATCTTAGTTGCCACAACCCTTCTAGGACCTCAGCATTAAGCCGTCCTGCCCAGATGCACAGGGTACTCAGCATTGTTCCCAGAGTGTGTGAAGAGCCCTGCAGGCCAGCTCTGTCCTTGCTGCCTTTGGCTGAGTGTCTGCAAAGTGAATCTCTTGGCTTAGTGCAGAGCTTGTGAGGCCACTTAAATCTCTCTGACCCCTTAATGAAGTTTTTAAAAGGGCTTCATAAATCTTCATCACTAAGTATTGCTTAAAGCCCTGCAGGGTTTCTCTAGTGGCATTAACCACTAAAACAACTAGACAGGCTCAGGTCTATCTATTGCATTCATCTTCATTATTCCACGGGTTTTCCTCCTTTATAGTCTTTTACATAAGCTGCAACCGAGAAAGGGAACTCAGGAGTGGGAGCCCTGAGTCAACACTGCCTGTCTGGCAGTTTGTAGCCATCCACTGTGACTATGTCTGATCAGTCCTCTTCTTGGGAATGTTTTCTGTGCGGGCAGCAACTTTATGCTGTCATTTATCCTTCCTTATTTTAATCACTGTGTTGTTCCTCATTAGGAAAAGAGCCTCATTTTTGCCTTTCCTGTGAAAACATACCTCAGGTCACAACCTGACAGCTTCAAAATGGATTAGTTACCTGCTTGCCCTTCAATTTTCTGTTTTATTATTGGAATTTTGGCTGACTTTGATAATGGCTTTTTTATGAGTAGCACAAGTGTTGTCTGAAATAACTTCCAGCTTGACGGATATGTAAAGATTGCTAGGAAAGTAGGATGGGTTTTTGAAACTTTTTACATCCCAAATATTGTGCACTCCACAGTGAGTGTGTTGGTTCTACATAGTCTGTACAGGTTGTTTGATTTTTTTGCCTCTGCAAAGTGAGGACAGAAGAATCATGATTGAAATGCACAGACAAACAGAAAAATAGTGCAGGTAAAGTCATTGAAAACAGTGAGAGACTTTGGAGAAATGGTTTCAAGGCTAATTCTGCAGACAATGAAGGGCTAAGGCTCTACTGACCTTTTGAAGGACTGGCGATCCTTGTGGTCTAACATGGTCCAGCCAAGCTTAGGTTGCCTCATTCCATCCCAAAATCATACTTTTGTGAGCTAGATGATTTTCAAGGTCGCCTTTTCAGTTGGCATTTTGTTTATGCCGTCAAGATATGGTAGAGTGCCACGGAAATGCTGCTTTAGAGCCATTGTGATGTCATTTTATTTTGTTTTAAATTTATTTGCGTTACGAGAAGGTCTCAGCGATTCAGCCTCAGGGAGGACTGAAACAGTGTGCAGGGAGCAGAAGAGAAGCATTATGCTTGTGAAGGCTAACAAGATCTTTCTATTGAAGGGCTTGACACTAGAGTATTTAATCTGCCAGAAGTGCCAGTTATCATTAGGAAAATCATGTAAGTTCCTAGTCTGGTTCAAGACTAGAAGAAAAGTAATGTCTGATGAACATGGAGGAGGCTCAAAACTCAGATTGTGATATGTGAAGTGAGTTACTTGAGGCATTAAAGGAGAGCTCCAGACTCAGCTGAACTGACATTTCTTCCACTGAGGTTAGTGTGTTCTAGATGATGTCATGCTGTGATGCTTTCACGTGTGAGGCAATCAGATAACTGTTTTCAGTACAGACAACTGTAGGATAGGTTGCATGATGCAGCGTTATCTGCTCTAGAACGCATTGGCCGACAGTGTGCTAGGGACACTCTTTTGCCCTATCAGGGGTAAGATTAGATATTATCTGACTTCCTGGCTGCTTAAAGGCTATGCAAGTTCATCCGTGCTTACTTACATAGCTGTTAACAAAGATTCAAATTAGGTCATAGATTTCAAGTCCTCAAAAGACCAAAATTGCAGGCAGGGGACAGAAGAAGTCAAACAGCCACCGCAGCCTGAGGCGTGTAAAATGTCAGGAAGTTGGAGTGATAAGAAAGAAGGTTTCAGCAAGTGACTCACGGCCTGTGCTTTAAGAAAAGATGAAAAAATCCTAAATTGTGGCCCAAACGACCTGCCAGAAGTTCTTACTCAGTCCTAAGTCCCATACACAGCTTGATCCTTTGAATGTAAGCCAAACATAAAAGGCTGTGAGTAGAGACCTGGAGGAGTGGGTGGGTGGGTAGGTGGCTACTGTCCTATGGCCAAGGCATTGTCACTGACCGTGTGACTGCTCCTAACCCTGTCCATTTAAGCCTTCCACTGCCTGAAAGTTAGCTATCTAAATGTCTTTAAGGATATCAGCCTCAGGATTCACCTGAGGCTTCACGTACACTGTATTTCTTGTTGATTTGGCTCACATGACTGTAAATCTCTGATGTAAATGAACCAGGCTGGGGTAGGAAAGCAACACTGGTCCAGCTCTCCTGTACTAGGTATTTGGAGCAGAGATGCTTCAGGTCTCTGAAAACACTCAGGAAAGGTAAAGTTTAAGTTCATACAGTGAACTATCACACCGTAGTCCCATGATACACTGCCTTTGCCAGCTAAGCTGCTGCAGCCAGCTCCTGCCCCAGATGCCTGTTCCCACCTCTGGCCTGCAGTTTGTCACCTCCTCAGCTGTGCCAAAACAACTACGTGTAGAGAAGTGCTTAAATCAGCGCACTGAAGTGATGGAAGTTAAAAATAAACTCTTTGTGGGAGGAGGAGAGGAAGAGCTATTTTTAATTGTAATCACTTCAATGGTCTTTCTTCCAGTGTGGTCCCATAAGGAATTTCATTAATACAGCTGGGAGAAGGCAGTGGATTGCTGTGCTGGCACTGGAATGACTCCTCCAGGCAGAAGAATACCTCCTGGCAGAGGGAAAGAATTTCTGGAGCCAGAATTGCACCAGGGCCAGTGTGCTGCAGAATTGTGCCTTCCAATATGCAGAATTATGACTTCCCTACCTGAGTCTAAACTAGACTCAGGTGTCCCAGGCTCTCCATTAGCTATTCTGCCTCCTAGATTCTCATAGCATTCATTAAAAAAATTATTGCATGCAAGCCAGCATTACCATTAATAAAAACAAATAAAGAGACACTGAGGTTTTTCCCTGTTTTATAAACAAATACTCCTTGTAATCATTCTGAATACTAGCCTCCTCCACAATTTACTATGGTATGGTTAGATGTCACCCATCAAAATCTATTCAAATACAAAATGCACAGTAAATTGAGAATAAAAAACATCAGAAGAGATGCAAAACTGTGTTTTATTTAATAAAGTTTCTTACGTGATCAAGAAAGAAAATATTTATACGTTCCTTAAAAAGCATTAAAAGTTTATTGAAAAACATCTGAAAAGAGTTCAAACAGTTGTGGTGCAGATACAACTTGAAAATTCACTGTATAATTCAGCAACTTAACCAGCAACTTACTGTTGTTTTGGTCATTTCCGTGCTTAAAGAGATTTTCTGTGAGTGTGCGACATGTGCAAAGTCTTGGCGATGCCTTGTGTTCAGTCACCTCAGTGATTTGTTTCTGTCTGAACATGAAACACCTTCACTTGCATTCAAATATTCCTGATGCATTTCTCCAGAAACTTTGTACCAGTGGAACACGTGAAACATGTGAAACTCGAGCAGATTTCAAACTGCTGTTGCCTTTTGAAATAAATAATTGATTACACTTCTTTTTGTGTGTCATCAATGTTATTAAAAGGTTTTCTGTGATATTGACTGATTTTCAGTGCACTTCTCAGGAAAATGGGGCAGTAGGTTAATTGCCATCACGCAGGAAAATGAAGTAGTATCCTGAGTCCCACATCAAGGCATCCATTCTTTTGGCACTCATGATCTGTGTTCTGGATCCAGTTCCTGGATGCTTGGGTGTACAGGCAGGATTTAAATTTAAATTCCTAGACTCTGAGTATGTTTAGTATGTCCTTCAATTCTCTTCTAATAAATAGAACCAAGGGCATAGTGAGTCAGTTTTGTAATTAGATTATATAATTGTCTCATGAACTCTGTACAAATTACCTATTCTCTGTATTGTTTTTGCAGTGTATTGTTTTTCTTGAATAATATGGCACATATCCAGTATATATCGCAGTCAATTAAGTACCCCAGTTTATATTTTGATGGCCACAAATGAATAACTGACATCAACAGAAATAATTTAGTCACTGCCCTTTTTAGTACCGTCAGTACTCTTCATTTAGACCACCAAATTTATTTTAATTGTAAACATGTTTCCTTAAAAGCATCTTTTTACATTTATTTTATTACCGAGAGGTAACCACAGATGAACCATATAGCTCAGGTTTCAACAAATTTGTGATTCTAAGGTTGACATTAGCATGTAATGATGTAAAGGAAATCCATTTTATTGCATTTTAATTAAACATGTCAACTTGAGCAGGCCTTTCTCCAGAAAAATGCCCATCAGAATTTAGTCCTTCATCGCTAGATTTTATTTACTTCTTGAGCTTTGCACAGCAGGTTTTTTGCCTTCCAAATAGAGGACTGATAAAATAATTTAATCCATTAAACAATGCATTTTTGACACATAGAAGAAGCAGAGTATTGGGTCCTTACTCACATTTAGCATTCAGCCAAGGTCTTCCAGGTTTGTCCCTGTTCATTTGTCCACAACCATTAAATTCAGGGGGTCTCCTTTTCCAGCTGAGAAGTTTGCTTTCCAGTTCTCTCCATAGTTCAACCTAGTCAGCTCTGTGCTCCACAAGTCCAAATGCTGAGCAATGGTTAACTTATTTCAGTACAGAATATTTTTAATCTTGTGGTAACTAGAGCTCACAACAATTAGTTCCTTCTCTCTATGCTTATTAGAGGAATCACTTGTGAAAAATATGTCACCTTTCTGGACCTCAGAGGTACATGTAGTTCCAAGCAGGCAGACGAAAAATACATGTTTGCCACTTCTTGCAAGCAGAAACGAAGTAAATTTATTTGGAAAACTCCTGCTAAAGGAAATGTCATTCAACAGTTCTGTTGAATTTGAAAACTTAGCAGAGGTCACGTACAAACTTTGTGATTTGATTAGCAACTATTCCAGGCAGTAGGAACTAAAATAAGAGTGCAGCATAAATTCTGGTTTCAGGCTGAATTACACCCCTCTCCAATTCCATCAGTGAAATATCTTGGAGGATATTCATGTGTGCCTCTACCTTTAAAATAAAAAAGTTTAAAACCTTCAACCCAGAGCACAGGCAGCAGTGTCAACCATTTCAGGGGTTGTTGCTTTCTCTGTGCCTTGCTGACCACAGAAAAAACAAGAGGTTTTGCTGTAATTTCTGGAGGCTGAAAAAGGATGAGGTGCTGAGGTTTTGGGTTCTGGTCCAGGCATGACAGACCTTTCCTACCATTCCAGATGTGAGCCTGTTACCAAACTGAAAGAGGGGGGAAAAAAAAAAAAAAAAGGCAAGCACTTTTCCTGCCCTCTCAAGATGAACCTTGTTGCACATTTTATTCCAAGCTGATTTTCTTTAAAAGGGCTAAATACTTCAAAAACAGCGCAAAAAAAATCTTAATTTTGGATAAAATGAAATGTTTTGATTGATACAGAATTTTTTGGAGGGAAAGAGTTTGGCTTAGTGTAGAAGCTGAAACATTTTGATTTAAGTGGTGATAGGTAAAGCTGTGTTCTTACAGCCCCGCTGCTGGTGGTCTGTGGGGAATGGCACTGCATAGGGTGTCACCTATGGGGCATTTGGGGGAGAGCTGAAAATAGCCACGGAAAAGCCCTCCAGCCAGCTAAGCACTGCTGGAGTTTTCATCTCCCAACACTCCTAGGCTCAGACAGCCCCACCTCTGTCGGATTTATCTGTGACGCCATGAGATGCCACTGATGTCAGTGCTCGTGGTTGTCCTTTCTCCTGGGGTCACTGGCCCCCAGAATTAAGGGCAATGTAAGTTTGTAAGGGTGTGCTGGCCATAGAGCTGGATTTGCCATCTTTAGTGTCCAATGGCACAGTATCTGTGTCATAAAGAGGTGCTGTTAAACCTGACACAGCCTGACATAAATAACAGAGTACTACATTACCTTTACTGTTGAGCTCATTACAGAAGTTAAGGTAGTTGCTGAGTTAGTGCTGATTAGGTTTGTTTGGGAACAACAGCTTCCAAGCTGTGATAGCAAAAACTCTGCATAAGCTGAAAAAATATTCATCTGAAGTTTGTGTAAGAATCTGCTTAAAGCCAGTTTAGTGAAGTTGAAACCATGACTTGAGGGCTGAGTAGTAATTTTTGCTGGTAACCTCAGAAGTGATCTACCGGCAAGGTTTATTTCTGCAAGAGATATTTCCATGGAGGCACTGACTATTCATTTTAAGTCATTGTGAACAAGGACAAATTCCAGCTGAATGAGTAGCTTTAGACCTTTTCAGGATCTGGATAAATGAGTAAAAAACACAGAAGCAAGGCTTCTTTATAAGCCCATTTCACATACCCCATCAGAAAAAAACAACCTACAGTAATGTTACAATGAAAAGATGCTGCTGCAAAGCAAGTAACCTATGTAAATTTATACTAAAACTGTGTTGTTGGAGGGTTTTAGATTACTATTATTTCAGAAGTGAATATTAAAGTTGTGTGCTGCTAAACTTCTGTTTATTTTTCATTGGCAAGTGCTAAATGCATCATCCAGGTATCATCCTAGTTACTGATGGATATTGCCGGCAACTCTCTGAAGTTATCCTGTAACACTGTTGCATGGTATTTTCTTCAGAGTTTATTGAAAGTGCACAGGTCCTTTTTTTTTTTTTTTTTTTTTTTTTTTTTTTAAACCCTTGGAAATAGTAGTCACTCTATACATCACACTGATTTGCTCTGAGGATTGCTTACTTCAAAAAATCGCTGTCAACTCTATCCATATTAAGAATACAAAAAACCGAAAAAACCCCACCAAAAACAAAAACCTTGAACCTCAGTAACATTAGGATTACTCCTATCTCCTTTGTTACCGTGTTCCATCTTTAATACTAAAACTATTTTGTCCATCAAGAAAGACAAATTGAGAAACTATTAGTGTGTGTATGTTAAAAACGTAATAAATTACACCAAGAAAAAACCTTATGTATACTGGGCTACGCTACTTTTTGCTCATCTAATTGGAATTAAAAGAAAGTCGTTTGACTCTTTAAAGTTCAGTCATCTGTGACCTCTTAAAATCAACCAATAACAGCAGGGGAACAATATATTTTAACCGCCTAGTTTTGAGACGATCGGCTTTTTAATTGTTCTTTTTACTGTTTGCAGGTGCTGGCGTCCTTTACTACTGAGTTACAAATTCAACGTGAGCAGCAATAACGGATGCATAAACCCAACATTTCCCTAAAGTAATCGAAAAGTGCGGATTATTTGCACTCCCTCTTTGGTTGTGGAGGCTCAGGAGAAATGGATAAACACTGGCAGTGATTGCACGAACGAAATGGAAATTGCGGTATTCCCACGGCGAAAGTATATATTTATACTTCTAACTGCAAACAGAGGGCTGTGTCCGCGAAACCATTAACACCGAGGGTAAGAAAAGCAAAAGGGAAGGAAGGCGTCGCCTCCCCGGAGGTGAATCAGCAGCATCGCTTATCTTCGGGCCGATGGGGATGGGTCCCGCCCGGCCGGGACCTGTCTCCGCGATCCCCTCCGACACCTCCATCTATCAAAAGGAGGGAGAAGCCGCGTCTGCGGGGATGACAAGCAACGCCAAGGGGGGTACACGCATTTTGCCTGTCCATGGGGCCGCACACGTCTCGTTGAAAACCTCTTCCCATCTCCTCGGTCTCCATCCTACCTCCCGTGGCATGCTTGCTCATACTTTCCCCAGGCAGGAGCCATCCACTTACTTTTGATAGCAGCTAGGAGCAGGGCTATTAATAGGCTATCTAATTACCCCGAGCTGCTAACTCTGAAATCTCTCATTCTGTGATGTGGTTGTTTTGATTTGATTTTCCAATCTAGTAGCTCTTGCATGTACAGAACTGGTCAGACTCGCTCTGGAAGATATTATTTTAACGTTTAAAAATCTACTTTCATTCCAAGCAGGAACAAGGTCCCCAAACTTTGACATTTCACATAAAAGCAGCAAGTTAAAACATTATTAGTTGGGATGGAGGGAATCGGTTTGCTTAGCAAAGATTACGAATGTCGTTGTTTGGGTGTTTATTATAATTATTATTCTCACGTGTTCTCAGACATTTCGGTCAGGCAGGTAAATGGCGAGGAAAAGCGTTTCAAAAGCGAAGGCGAGAGGTTGCCACGATGCCAAGAGAAACGGAACGGCCCCGCCGGAGCTCAGCGTGGACACGCATGAAACGGAGATACTCCCGGAAAACGCTTCCAAGAGAACGCATTCATTTTGATCTGTGAAAAACATTTCACTGGAAGATTGTGACCTGTTCTCATGGTTTATTTTATTTCCTGGACAGAGAAGTGAGAAGACAACTATGTGGGGGGTTTCCCGGCAGGTTTCAATGCATGCATAAATCGATATTTCCTTCACGGTGTGCGGCAGTGGCGACAACCGTCCCAGGGAATAGTTGTTGATGTTTTTTGTTTGGTTGTTTTTTTGTTGGTGTTTTGTTCAGTTTAGTTTTTGTTGGAGTTCTTTTGGGAGGGGTGGGTTTAAGTGAGAAAGAATTAACTCTCTGTGCTGTGGGCATGGGGGCGGAGGCAGGGCAGCTAATTGCAGATTGGATTTGATATTGCCTAACATACGTGATAGGGAACGGGGGGAGCATGAGGAGCAGCCCGGCTCTAAAGCGCTGGGGAGGAGAAGTTCGGCTCCGCCGTGCCTCGCCGTACCCGGCTCTCTCCCACAACGACCTGTCGCAGTAAGAAACTTTCCCCCGGGTTTTCCTGCCAGATCCAGCAGAGGAAAGCCCTGGAACCCTTTCCCAGCACCCAGACAGGAACGCACAGTGATCCCCACGGCTCCGACCCGGAGACGCGGCGGCGGGAAGGGCTCTGGGCTCCCACCGCGGGCGGCGGCGGCTCCCATCCCCCGCCTCCCTGTTCCCCTCGACGGGGCGGCGGGAACCAGGGTGGGGGCCTTTCCTTCTGGCCTTGTTGTCTCGAAATGAGTTCTTTTACTAGGTGTGAAAGCCGATTCGCACACAGAGTCGAGGTATTTGATTTGTCTACAGTTGTGCGCAGAAAGGGGTACTGCAATTAAAAATAATACATAATATTCATCACTGCAACTAGTAAAAGGAAGACAGCCCCAGCGCTTTGTAGCAAGGGCATTGAGATGCCCGTTGATAAAAGGGTCAGAATTAGGCCATTTTAGTCACCGATTCTCAAAACCTTTAAAACGGGCGTGGAACAATAAAAGTAATCCTTAACTCATTTCCAAAGTCCCTGTGTATGTGCTGTGAAGAGACAAAACGTGTATGCCCCTGTTGGACAGAAGCACCTAAATCGTGTTTTTTAGGGTACTGCGTGGGTTCCGGCTGCTTCCCGGTCACCCCGAGAATTGGAGGGCATCGCCTTCGTCCTGCGCGCCCCACCGGGGCTCGGCGTGCGGGCACCGCGGAGCGCCGGCTCCGGGAGTCAGGTTACGGGGCAACAGGAGCCTCCTCCGCGCGTTTTGTTGATTTTATTTATTTATTTATTTATTTAGGCTGAAATCATTAACCAGCCGGACCTCAGAGACTGGAGGGATGGCAAATTAAAAAAAAAAATTGCAGATCATTATTAAAAAAACCAAAACCAAAACAAATAACCAAACAAAACCAACCAAACCAAACAAAAAACAACAAACCACAACAAAAAAAACCCTCCAACGACACAGAAACCACACACTTGAGCACATATTGCATAAATGTCCTTGCGGGCTCTCTGCTGCCTGATGCCTATTTGAGCCTCAGGTGTTGAAAGACACCGTGGAAATCACCCAAAAGCACGGGGCAGCATGTCACCAGTGACCGGGAGGCCGCTGACTGCAGCGGGGAATATCCTTCTTCCCCGCTCCCTGCCGCCGGGCACGGCTTCAGCCTGGGGGGAGCCGAGCGGCCGGGAGGGAGCGGGCCAGGTTCTGCGAGCCGGGTCAGGGTGTCCTGCCCCACGGGACCCGGAGCCTGCTCTCTGCGACCAGCGAGGATGGCTGGAGCTGAAGCCCGGCCTCTGAGCACCAGGCGGCCCCTCATTAGGAGTTTCGGGAATAGAAAAAAATAATGCCTCCTCATCCTTGAGAATTTGTGAGTCCGTCCTCACCATGGGACATAACCGATCTATGGCAAAGGGCGCGTTCACCGTGCCCGCCCCTGTCCCGTGCTGTGATGTGTGGAGGACCTTGCCGCTTTGGGGGTCAGTTCGGCTGACCACTACCCATAGCTCCCCGGGCTGTCCCACCCGGCCCGAGACGGAGGTGATGGGTGATGTCAAAGGCCCCTATCCCTCTGAAATCCATCTCTTCCCCAGTGGATGCGGATTGCTCCGCCGGCTTCGGCCGTCGTTCCTGCGGCGGGGGCTTGAGCCCTGCTCGGCCGGCAGCTCCCCGCTGGGCTGGGCGCTGCCGAGAGCCGCCGGTGCCCCGATCGATATGTCCCCTTCAATGTCACAGCCGCTGGGCAATGGAAACAGTCCATATCGTGGGGTGGCCTTGATA
Source organism: Chamaea fasciata (assembly GCF_029207755.1). Taxonomy (NCBI): domain Eukaryota; kingdom Metazoa; phylum Chordata; class Aves; order Passeriformes; family Sylviidae; genus Chamaea; species Chamaea fasciata. The sequence continues at coordinate 47,836,411 of NW_027094086.1, read as the reverse complement.
AAAGTGTATTTTAAGTAGCGCGGATAAGCGAAGGGGAGAAGAGAGGGGGAGAGGTGCCGGCACGTCGCCCGTAATAACCGCGGCGCTTATCAGCCCGGCCTGAACTCCCCAGCAGTTTCTAGAGTACATTAAGTTACATAAACACGTCTCGGAAAAGAATACACTCCAGCCTGCGATAGTCACCAAAGTGACCCCTCGTACCAACCCGCGCCCGAGCCCGCCGGGCCCCCACGGCCGCAGCGCCACGGGAGCTTTGGGGCCTGAGCCGGCGGGCGATGCCTGCTGCTCCCGGGGCTGACCGGGCCGAGGGGCAGAGAGGGTGCAGCTGGACCGAGCCGTCCCCTCCTCCCCAGGGAAAGGATCACGTTTGAAGAGACCCGAGAGCGGGGGAAGGAGCAACAGCTCTGCGCTTGCACACGCCTTACCCCCAAACCCTTTTTTGGGAGGTTGAAGTGCCTGCGAGGGAATTTGCCTTAATTGGATACGAAACTTTCCCCCCCTCCCCAATCTGCCTTCTTCCCTCTTTGGCCACAACGACCAGGAGCGATGGTCACCTCGCTGGCACCTCCTCCCCGGCGGTGTCTTCCCGCAACCGAGCACACCTCTGCCCTCAAAAATGTCCCTGCACATGCCCCCTCCACCCCCACCCCCCGGGTACCTAACCCAGGCAATGGTGCGGGAGATTCCCGAGAGCCTCCCGGAGCCCCGGAATGAAAGTTACGTCAGCAGAGCGGGATTTGGGAAAGGAGTGACGTAATGAAGAGTTAAGAGTCTATGATTTGAGCGGTTCGACAGCAAACCCGAAACGAAAAGGACTGGAGAGGAAAGGGGTGACTGGGAATGGTTTCCCACGCTGGTCCCAGTTTAAGCCGGGTTTTCTTATCGTGTTTATCGGAGGAAATAAAATGAAGCTTGTAGCCCGGCTATAACGTAAACAGGCTAATCGGCAGGGAAAAACCCCAAGGCGTCTGAGTGTAAAACACGGGTCACTTTGGAGCCAGGGAAAGAGGCGCCTGCCAGGCCAACGCGGCCGCTCTTCCCAGCCATCCTCACCTTTCGGGCAGGCACCCTCCGGGCCCGGGCGGGTCCCACCGCCCACCATGGGTTTACATGAGCACCGGCAAACCCCTCCCAGAGAGCAAAGCCCGTCGCTTAAAAAAAAAAAATCTCACGGTATTTCTCGCTTTATATCCAGTTTTACACGTGTTTGAAATACCCTCGTGTTTAACAGGAGAAGGGGCATCCAAAAGACTGAAAGGAAACGCGGAGTTTAAAGCTCGGCGCATTCCAGCACACAAATTTGTAGTGGCAGCACCCAAGATGGGGAGAAGCAGCGTGGGCATGGATTCCCGCGGCTTCCGCTGCTCTTGTCTCACATTTGCAGGTAAAATCCACCGCAAAAGTGTTTTACTTTTCAAGCTAGGATCGGAAGACTAGCCGGGCAGAAAACAAATTACTGCCCTCGCTTGCAAAAGCTTATTTTCTTTTTAATATTGAACTCACTAAAATGCACCTAAAAGCAAAAAGGGAAAAAAGTCAATCCAACCTGGCAGGGTGACCGATATTTAACGATATCATTTAGAGACAACTGACAAAAAAGAAGCATCACCTTTAATCATACAATTTAATAAAGAAACTGTTTCTCGGGAAAGTGATTGTTTTCCGATCAAACCCCTGCCGCGCTATACCACAAAAATTAACGCGCACAATAAACTTCCAAGTCACAATCAGTTCACCAACGCCGGCAGAGCGGATCGCTACAGCCAGTGTTTTACCGTACCCCCAGCACTGAAAATTCTTCACCTCCCGTTCACCTCGTCTGGAAAGACCGAAAGAAAAGCCGTGCCTACCCCAGGAGCGACAGCACCGCGCATCAGCAGGTTTGGGCTCAGTTTCTGTCGGGAGGGCTCGTTTCTGCCGGCTGCCGTGAGCCCGGCTCTGCTCTAGTCCAGCCCTTTGCTGCAGATGACTTTCTGTACAAACTGATGATGACAGATATCCAGCTGATAACCTCTGGTGAACGAAGTTATTTTAATTTCCAGTCACTTTCCTGCTAAGTACCATATCAGTTTGTACACAGCTGAGATAAGAGGGTTGAGGAGCGGGGGGGTAATAAGAAAGAAACGGAGGAAAAATGCCTACCCCCAGCTGTTGGGATGGACACATCCCACAGCTTGCTTTGGCTTCACCTGACGGTTGGGGCAACTCAAGGGGGAGCCACATTTTTCTAATCTCGAGTAGCTCGGATTTTGACGAGCAAAAACTAAGGAGATTTGAGGGAGGGATACGTTCGCCTGGTTGCTTACGGCGAAACCTAGGCACACATCCCCCCCCGGGTCGCTGCCAGGGGACATTCGCTGACATGCCGGTTGGCGCGGAGGAAAAAAACCCCAAAACTTATAGAAGTTGAATATTCACCACAAAAAAAGATTTTATCGGGGAAGGAGGGAAGAGTGTGTATTATTTCGGGGTTAAAATAAATTTTAAAAAAAGAAAAAAAATTTAAAAAGGAAGAAAAAAGACGGGGGGGGTTCTGGCAGAGCCAGCCCTCGCTGCTCGTTCCCGCTCCCCGAGCAGGGGTCCGTCGCCCCTCAGCTGCGGGCGCCCCGAGGTGCCCCCCCGCCCCCACCCCCGGGGCTGCGGCGGCCCGGCTGGCCCCGGGACTGGCACCCCTGCGGAGCCCCGTGTTTGTTTAGGGCTGGCCGAGCCCAATCAGGGCCGGCTGCCTGCAGTTTTCCGGCAGGGCTGCGAGAGGCGCCTCCTCTCTCCTTTTTATACATGAGCCGCCGGCCTCCGCCGCCGGAGTTGCCGCCGCCGCTCGCCCCCGCCGCACTGGATTTACCGCCCGCCGCGGCCCCGCGCCCCGGCCCCATGCGGGGCACCGGCATCAGGTTTGACCCCTCTCTTTGCTTGCCTCGCCGCGGTTTCGCTAGTTCTTTCTCGGTCTTCTGCCGCTGCCTCTCCGCCCTCGGGCTCTCCGAGGGGAGCGCGGGGCGGCGGCGGCTGCCCCTGGCTGGGGGAGCCGAGGGAGACCGTGCGGGCAAACATCCGATGCCGGTGCCTGGAGCCTTATCTGCCGGAGCCTTATCTCCTAGTTATCTCGCAGGAGGGAAAGACGTATTTGGTGCCTATCTGCGAGGGGGCTCTGTGTGTGTGTGTCCTGTATTCTTGTGCCTGTGGTTATCTGGAGAGTCCCGAGGTGGGCTGAGATCGGAGAGCCTCGTCTTCTCTTGCTGTCACTTCTCTGTGTCCGCTTTCGCTTTCTGCCCCATCTCTCAGGGGCTGGACACCGGGCTTTCTGTGTCAGTCCGGCCCCTCATGCAGGCAGCTCCGAACTGACGCCGCTCTGCTCGGGACGGGTGTCACCCCCGGAAGGGGTGCGGGGACTCGGGACAGGCCCCCAGCCGGGGCTGTCCCCTGGAGCCGGCCCCTCTGGCAGGCACATCCCGCCCGGCCTCGCTCCCTGTCCCGCCGCCGCCGCGCACACTTCGGGCCCGGCGCATCTCCCGTCTCCTGGGTGCCTTTCCCTCCTCCTCCTCCTCCTTTCTGTGACCTTGGGCTGCAAATATTCAAACAAGCGAGGCGATGCGCGGAAGAGCTAACATCGCTCTCCGGCGAAGTAACCTTAAAGGGATCGCCTTACTAATTGTTTTCTCGATGGAACAGAGTCAAATGACTCATTCATTGAAATAATCATAACAACGACAGCAGCCAAGGAAGGGCAGAGACAGGGAAAAATGCCCCCTCGCCCCCCTCTGGCCCCACGCCCTTACGCCCACCTTTGCCCCGGCGTGCTTCATGTTCAAATCCGCAGCCCGGGAAGCGAAAGGAGAGGGGAGCAGCCCTCCCGCGGCGCGAAGAGCGGGACCGGAGCCCCTGGCCCCGCGGGACTGGCGTCTCCCGGCCCGTCTTGACCTGGGCTGCCTGATCCCATTCCGCCGGGGCGAGGGACAACAGTGCCGAGGCGGCATGACTGATTAAGCGCTCAGAGGGGCCAGATAAGCCCTGATGAATCTCATTACGGGAGGGAGACGAGCTGTCCTGTTTGCAAACTTTGCTATTATTATTTCTCTCTCCCCCACTTCCCTGCTCTTTTGTGTCCTCCTTCCCCGCCCTGCCCTGCGGATCCCCCCCTCCACTCCTCCCCCTCCTCGCCCTTCCCCATCCACACCCAGCGGCTAGAAGGGGACCTGGATGGCCGTGGCTGAAGGCGGCTGGTACGCGGTGAAGCGGTGCGCTGCGGACGCCGGCGGTTCCTCCTGTCCCTTCGCCACCAGGGAGCCGCGCCCGTCTCCTCCTTCGCCCTCCTCCTCCTCCGGCTCCCAGGGTGAACGCGGCACCTCCAAGACTCCTCGGCCGGAGACCGACGACAGCCACCGGCCGGCCCCGCCGCCCGCCGCCGAGGGCAGGTCGCTGCTCGCCCCCTACGTCCACTTCGGGACCCCGCACCCCTCCGGCCGTCCCAGCTGGGAGGACATCCTGCTCTTCGCGGACTTAGACCAAACCAACAAGCTGATCTGGTCCAGCCGCGGCCCCAAGCTGAGCGCCCTCGGCGCCGAGCAGCCCGAGGAGATGTACCAGACCCTCGCCATCTCGGCCGCCCAGGGCCCCACGCCTTACGACGGATCTCCGGGCGGCTTCATGCACTCCACGCCCAGCTCGCCCGTCTACGTGCCCACGACCCGCGTGGGCTCCATGCTGCCCACGCTGCCGTACCTGCAGGGCAGCGGAGCTGCCCAGCCAAGCCACCCGGGTGGCGGCCACGCCGTCTGGTCCCAGCCGGCCGCGGAAAGCCCCTCGTACAGCAGCGGCGGCGGCTCCCACCCCTCGGGCCGCTTCCCCTACTCCCCAAGCCCGCCGGTGGCCAACGGGGCCTCCCGGGAGCCCGGCGCCTACAGCAACAGCCTGGGCGCCAGGGACCAGTACAGCCCCCTGGCCCGGCCGCTCAATGGCTCCTACCCGGGCCCTTACACGTCCTACGTGGGGCCGCAGCTCACCCCTGCCTGGCCCACGGCGCCCTTCGAGAACTCCATGCTGCACTGCCTCCAGGGCCGGGCCGCCCCCATCCCCGTCCGGGCACCCAGCGCAGGTAGGACCCGCGGGCAGGGCAGGGAGGGTCACCGCATGCCGGGGCTGCCCGCTGGAGGGGCGGCACGGGGGGCGGGGGGGGAGGGGGGCGGTAGGACTGCCCTGGCGAGGGGCTCGCTGGCGAGGAGCGGCCCCGGGGTCGGTGGCAGGACGCCGGTCCCGGGACCATGGCTGTTCTGGAGCGGAGGTAACTCCCGTCGTTTGTGTTGAATTAGGGGGAAAAAAATACACCTCAAAAGAAGCGGCGTTGTTTGGAGTATGGCAAGCGGGGTTACCAGCCCAGAGATCCTAAAACGAATTGCCCGGTGTAAAGTTAATTTTTATTTTTTCCAAATCAGTAATTTCCTGCTTTCCCTAAAGGCGGTCATCTGGACGCGAAACGGTGACAAATTCACTGCAAATTAATCTCTCTTGTTTCGTGGAAGAAAATAGCAGGGGCTCACTTAAACCCATTTGGGATTATTTCAACTACAAAACACTTCGCTGGTTCGTTAAAAAAGAAAAGCAGTGAAGCAAAACATCGTATATGAATGAGGAAACCTAATTTGTAAACTGCTGCTAAAATACAGACAATGTTCCTGCTGGAGTTTTGTTTTCATTTCCGAGGTGTCCCATCCTCACTTTTTGTTTTAGTTAAGGAAATTCTCGGTGTCATTAAATCAATTGTAGAAGTGGAGCTTGAGCTGCCATGATTTAGTCAGAGGTAGAAAGATTAGCAATTATTGTGATCTCTTCAGCTTTAGAATAAGTGTATGTATACATAAATAGGTGTGTGTGGCTATGTATATTTATATATATATGTTATGCACACATATATAATGTATATATACATATTTACGTAAATATGTGTATGCACACAGGTTTGATCATCATTCATTTAAGCATAAACTACCCACCAGGTGCATATATTTTATAGACACCATGATTTTCTCTTTCAGTGCAGTGTTGCAGAAAATTACCCTATGGATTTTCATCTTTCTGTAGGGCTGTACACACAATGCTTCTCCCGCCTCTCGGTGATAACCTGTAGATTTAAGTATTTTAAGCCTCCCACTTGGTGTTTAATATCATGACAGAGGGAAGAAAATCAGTTGTAGCAGTGCTAGGAGAAGCCACACATCTCAGGGTAATACGAAGAAAGTTTTTGGGTGAAACTAAGTGATGGAGGGGAAAAATCAGTTGGATTTTTTTTTCTGTTGCTTTTAAAAATTATTTTATTTTATTATTTTCTCGGGAGAGACGTGGGGTTGGAAAATATCACGGCAGGGAGAGGAGAGGGGTGAGTAAGAGAAGTGAAGGAGCTGGGCGCTGGAGGAGGTTGAGACAGGAGTGTCAAGGCAGCCGAGGAGCACAGCAGCTTCCCCTGCTCCAGCGGGTCTCTCCCACCAGTACTGGGGGCTGGAGGGGAAAGGATTAGCCTTTCCATGAGGGAAAGGACGGGTGCCAGGGCAGCCGTATCGCGGTGTAACGCGGGGTGAAGCAGCCCGGAGCTCCTGGGCCAGGCGAGTTTTCTGCTCCTGCGAGGCAAAACGCGGCAGCAAAGCCGAAGCTACGCGTTGTCCCGTTTCAAAACCGTAGGAAAATTATAGCCGAAACACATGTTTTTAGGGCTAAATATTAGACAGTTTGATCATGCTTTCTTAACGTTACTCTTAGAGATGTTAAAACAGTATCTAAAATTTAAACTTAATTCTGTTTTCCGTGGGGATAAGCGCATTACTCATTCTCTAAGGGGAAAAATATTTGAAAATGCCTTAATTTGAATTGAGAAATATTGTCACAGTAGAATCCCTTTCTGCAGGTACGAAGGCAATGCTATAAAATAAATAGCTGAGACAAATTACTGTTTAAATTCCGGCGTCCTTGAAGCCCTAAGCATTTTTCTGGTAACAGTTTTAAATGGTGCTTTTAGTGCAAAGATTATTAAAATCTTAGCGATGTGTTAAGAGCTAGGAGCTAACTACGTGAGTTGAACTGTGCTCTCTGGACTTTGCTGTGTGCCCGCTCCTCTCTAGCGCCTAATAATTCGCAAACGAAGGGAGGAGAGAAACGTATTTGGATGGGCGCGGGCCAAAAGGCCGCTTCTCTCTCAGCTCAATGCCCGCCGTGTCACCGCATCCCAGTCTCCAAATCTGCTCGACTTTTACGAGCTCTCTTTCCCTGTACAGTGAAATGTAAGAGAATAACCCAATGATGAATTTAGGCAGGTAGCAGAGGGAGAAAAAAAAAAAATCAATGACGCTCTGAGTCTGAAACATACATTCTCAGACTCGACTCGAAAGCTGCTGTAAAAATCCAAACATCTCCTTTTATTATTTCTGCATAATGTGGTATAGTCAATGTAAAATAAGTATTTATTCCTCCCTCCTTGAAATATGGAGGGGTGAATCGGAACAAGGATTCGCATGGGTGAAATTATTAGCTTTTATAGGTGGGTAATCTTTTTTTTTTTTTCCGCCCTGCATTTAAACCTTTTTTTTTTTCTTTTTTTCCCTTCAATGCTCAGTAACTGTGAAAGCAGAAGGCGCAGTATCGCTTATTTTTCCATTTCCTCTGTTCCCTATAAACCAGCTCTAATTTGACCAAATAGATGAGGCAAAGCGGCCGCTGCCCGTCGCTTCCTTGGCACACCAGGGCCCCGAACGCTGTCTCTAAACTTGAAGTTTACTAGTTGCGAGGCATTTAAGATAAGAGTTAGGGTAGAAAAGTTTTTGCCAAGCCTCGACCCTAGAGAATATTGGGCAAAACGACAGCTCCTCATATCCACGTCCCAGGGTGGCTCTGGGAATCTCTATTCTGACAGCCACCTCGCTCTCTATTCTGCACCCCTCTAAGGGCAAGTGTACCTCCCTTTCCGTCCTGTGGGCACCACGGCGGGGGGTTTCTCCCCTCGACCGGACCCCAGCCGAATTTCCCAAGGGTCAAATCCCGACGGGAGTGCAGGGTGGGTCGGGGCTGAGCCCTCCGGCGGGTCGGTGTCCGGGGCGCACCGGCTCTCTCCGGCTCGGAGAGCAACGGCGGCGCCGGGCCGGCACATTTAAATAAATAGGGAAAAAAACCCCAAAAACCAAAACACACCACCAAAAAAGGAAAAGAAAAAAACCGAGGATTTTTGTTAAAAAAAAAAAATCACCGCATGGCCGCCGTCACTGCCGGGGAATCGCTTTTCTGAGGGCCGGGTGCTCGCTCGCCCGGGGCCCGGGTTTCGGCGCGGCGGGGCCGGGGCCGCTCTGCGCGGGGCTGCACCGGGCTCGGCGGCCGTGCCCACCGCCTCTCCCCTCTGCTCCTGCCCCCAGAGCTGCTGGAGGACCTGTCCGAGAGCCGGGAATGCGTCAACTGCGGCTCCATCCAGACCCCCCTGTGGAGGAGGGATGGCACCGGAAACTACCTGTGCAACGCCTGTGGGCTCTACACCAAAATGAACGGCCTCAGCCGGCCCCTCATCAAGCCCCAAAAGAGAGTGGTGAGTCTGGAGGGAGGGGAGGAGGGGGGCGAGAGGAGTTTCCACCCAAGGAACCCCTGTCAGCTCTAGCCAGGGAGAAATCTGGGGCAAGGACGGGGGAGAGCGATCAGTGTATCAACCTGGTGATCGTCTTGGCTGCAAAACCGAAGTGGGGTGAGCAGGTTTGCAGGCCAAACTGGTCACAATGAGGGGTGACAGGGCTGGCAGCCTTTTGGGAACTGCTTCGGACCCACTTCCAGGCTCTGAGCTGGCAAAATCTCTCTGTCCCCTTGTGAGCTGCATACTAGGCATGGGCTAGCCTGGATTTTCAAGCTATGAACCCCATCTGTGAGGGGGATTCAGTGGCTTGGAAGAAATTTGTGCTGGTGATGTCGGACGTTTCCAACAGAAAAACAAAACAAAACAAAACAAAAACGAATCAAGGTTGGAAAATGTTTGTTCAGAGGGCTAGGAATTTCTCCAGACCTGCTTTGTTTGCTGAGAGCTCGATCCTTGGGAATGTAAGCAAGTTTTGTATATAATTCAAAGAAAACCAATTGTTTAAACAATGATAATAGCCTTTGTTTTGTTTTACTCCTAAGAAATGAGCGGCAATTTTTCTAAAAATATACTCCTAAAACTAGGGGGGGAAATAAATAGTACAAACCAGAACCCCTGTTTATAACTCAGGCTGGCACTGAATAGGCAAGGAGAAAATTTAACAAGCGGGAACTGCACATTATGTTTAGCAAATCTGGGTGGAGGTCAGCAGACAGAAAGAATACGCTCTTCAGTAATGGCTGTTACCGAGCGAGCCACAATAAATCACACCACAATAATCCAAGCTGATGTTTGGACCCTTGTGTATGGAGACAGTGGATCAAACTCATCAGCCTTTCAAGCCCCTTTCAGTCATGCCAGCTGCTTTGCTCCATGCTTTTTTTTTCCTTGGGCTAAAACACCTACTGTTCTTTATTTCACAACCGTTTAAATTTAGTGCCCTTACGGCACCGAGGGGGAACAAGACCCAAACACACAACGATCAGGGCAGACAGTAAGCGCTTGGGAACCAACCCACCTCCACTTAAAGACCTTTCTTTAAGCCAAACAGTTAATTGAACTTAAAGTCAGAGGTTTGCTGCTGCTAGATGCTTGTTTTTTTTCTAGCTGGTCATCCAGTAAATTTCATGACACAAGGTGTTATCCCATTAGTGGAAACAGATGCAGTGGAGGGGCCAGATCTGCCAATTGCCTCAAGTGTCAGAGCCCAACTTGCTGTGGCACCTTGGCCCAAGGCAGATTTCAAGGAGTTGACACTCAGTTCTCGCATTTCTGTGTCCTTTTTTTTTTTTTTTTTTTTTTGAGGGAAGGGTGGGGGTGAGAAGAATAAAGCAGAGTCAAACTATAGCTCGATTTCAGTCTGACACCTCAGCAAAATAACTCTGAAATAGTTCTGTATAACAATCCCTACCGAGTACTCTGGCCATAACTATAAATCAACCGTGACTGTGTGTTCATACACTTGGAAATATGTAGGTGAGAAGGGAAAACGTTTTGAAAATGCTAAAGATGTTTAGATTGCCCCAAAGTTTCTGATAAAATTCCTGCATCAGAAAAGATGTTTTAGCTTCAAACCATGCCAAAACTCGGTGTCTGTTTAGATACGGGAATGACCAAAAGTTATTGAAATAAAATGTATGAAGGTTTAGACCAGGCTGCGTAGGAAAGAAAAAGATTTAACAGAGTGAAACAGCTGACAGCTTTCCACTTGCAGAGAAAGAAAATGAAGCATATGTGTTACAACCAGCTTTCTTTTACTCAATGTGATCATGTAAAACATGTATTGAGTTGACACAATTTGAGCACTGTGTCTGTACATATTTAATAACTAGGTCAAAACTTCTGTTTTCATGACACTTGGATTTTTAAGATTAAAAATTGTATTTGTGTACTTCAGCCTATATAACACTTGGCTAGGTAGTTTGCTTTTTTTTCCCTGCGCACTTAATAATGGATTACTGATTCAAGATTACAAAATTCGCGTTTAATCTGGAACTCTTTCTGAGCTGTGGTGTAAAATGACGGTTTACGGCTAAAGACACTCAAACAGACAATATCCAAGAAACTCAGTTAGTACTCAGAATATTCTTCATTTTCAAAACATTTTTATTGGTTTCCCCAGTGGCAGGCAGCCCTGTGGTATCAAAGGTGACCCAGTTACACCTAACAACCCAGCAGTAAATGATTCAAGAGGAAGGGCATTGTACCCTTAAGTTAGTAATTTCAGTTATGGGCACTTTATAGTCAGAATAAGATTAATGCAATCCTCTAAAACTGACTTCTTCGTGTAAACTTGTTCAGCTGCCAGACACAGAGCTAGGCACAGATTTTTTTGTATTTTTTTGACAATGCGATACTTTGAAAAAGACTAGATTTATGATCTAGCTGGAATTCTTTGCTTGTGATGAACGTAAAAGAGATCAGTTGTTACAGGGACTTTTATAACCCATTCACCTTCATTTCACATGTTTATGAGGACTGCCTTCACTTATGATATACAGCCTGTGGCCATAAAGCTCTGGGTTGTACGGTTATTTCTGATACAGCATTGCTTCATCTTGGCTCCAAACTCCACGGAAGAGTGTCATAAATGGCTTGTTTGCAGTGGGAACCTTGTTGTCCCTCACAGCTTTTCTGATGGCTGAGGGAGGCTCTGCTCTGTACAACACACTCCCAAGGCATGTTGTTTTTTGTATGAAGCTAAAATGGGTGATGATAAAAAGGTCTTTTAATGAAAGTAGTGCTGTTGTTCATGTTACCCCTGGGATGCCCAGGGAAGCTTTCCCCAGATGCGGTGCCACCGAGGGCAGGTGATTAAAGTAGCTGATTTTTCCGATGAGTCAGGAGTATCAGTGGCAGGATCAGAGCTGTCTCTTCACCCACTATACAGGGGAGAGGGCTTTGAACTGTCTGGAGAGGCGGCATGGAAGTGTTGTGCCTTCTCTTCAGCTCAATGGAGCTGTAGTGTAGATATTTCCTAGCTGTCCTGATGGAAAAAGAACTGTGTGCCTGGTGGTCTGAACAGACTTCTCCTGGTCTCCAGCTGCCAAATGAGAATTTTGCCTCTGCTGTGACTGCCCAGGGTTGAAAGACATTTGGTACTTCCTCACACCATCTTTCCACTCTCTGATATGAGGATAATTCTGTTCTAATTCTGGGCTGTTGCTGACAGATACTATTAAAAAAAGCTCCTACCATCCCCGCCATGTGTTAAAGGACTTTTTACGAACCATAAAGACATAAATCACTCTCTCCTGCCCGCCTGTTTATGCCCGTGTTTGCCTGTGCTTGCCTCCAGCCTTCGTCACGGCGGATGGGCTTGTCCTGTGCCAACTGCCACACCACGACCACCACCCTGTGGCGCAGGAACGCCGAGGGCGAGCCCGTCTGCAATGCCTGTGGCCTCTACATGAAGCTCCATGGGGTAAGTGGCTGCTTCACCAGGGGAGATCCCCTGCCAGCTCTGATGCTGCTTTGGGGAAGGGGTGGTCCTCAAAAAAAAAAAAAAAAAAAAAAAAAAAGGATGAGTGAAATGCATACAACAATGGAAAAATGTGTGACATTAGAAAATGGTTGTCCCACTTTGACTTCTTATGCCTTTGACTAGTTATGTGTTTGCCACTGTAGCTCTCTCAACAGATTTCTGTAAAGAAACCACCTTTGGGTGAGTAGCAGTGGTGTTTTTGCCACTGGGATTTAAACCAGGTCTTTAGTGGGGAAAAGAAACCCTAGACCTTTAATGAGACAGTTTTTCATGGACAGACATAGCTATGCCCCCAAAACTTCGACTGTAATTCAAGCCATTGCTCTGCCAGAAAACCTTTAGATGCGATTTCAGCCGTTGTTGGACAATAATAAAGTAAAAGAACCCCTCTGTCCTGAATGTGGTGGAGGGTGTTTTGGGTGAGACTCCTGTGGATTGCATTATAGTGAAGCATAAGTGTTTGAAGAGCAAGGGCATTAGGAATGATTGGGACATGGCTGAGCCTTCAATAAAGTGTAAATTATGTCACAGGTTGAAATATTAGAACTATAGAAAACACAAGAATTGCCTTTCCTCAAACTGGTGTTAAAATATATTTTAAGCATGTGTTTTTGTAGCGTGATTATCCTTGTGAAGAACACAAAGATGATTCTTGAGCACATTTAAATATAAATTTATCCCTATAAATATAAGTCCAGATACCATAAAGCTGTATTACGGGTAGAACTGCTTATAGGAAGAAATACTAAGTCAATTCTTCTACTCTAAAGCTTCTGTCCTAAGACATTTCCTCATGATGATCTGGTTTGTATTGCTGTTCCACCGGATGAGGATGATTTTTTTTCTCATATTCATTCTTTCTTTCCAGAATCAGGCACTGGAGATAATTCCTAACTGACTGCAATAATAAATCAAGGATCAGATATACCCCATGCAATTTAATTTCTTACGGCTTATTGCCAAATGAAGCTGGTTTTCCCTAATTCTGTGCTGTTTTCCTATGGATTGATTGAGGGGTTGAAAAAACTCCCAAGTTTGCATAGAGAAATAAAAAGTCTTCCTACTTTCTTAGTTCAGCTACAATTCCCCTTGAATCAAAGTATTGTTTGGCAAAAATAGAATGCAAACATTTTTTAGAATTAGTACTGTGACACAGAAAGAATTGACTTGCTATACAGACACTTGCAATATCACATCTGGTCCTGTAGTGTATTTTGATATTTCATATTAGAGTACATATACAACTCTGTGATTGGTGTGGAAATTTAATTTTTTCAGGTTCCTCGGCCTCTTGCTATGAAAAAAGAAGGAATTCAGACGAGGAAGCGAAAACCTAAGAATATAAATAAATCGAAGGCATGCTCTGGTAAATATAAAATATAAGGAAGTGTAGCTGCAGTAGTCTGTAGTTGGTTTTTTTTTTTCTTCTCCATCTGGAAAATATTTCTTTTTAATACCAATTCCCAATTTTTCAGGTAGCAGTACTACTGCAGTTCCTATGACTCCGACATCCACGTCTTCTACTAATTCAGATGACTGTAGCAAAACTGCTTCTCCCAGCGCACAGACTGCAGCCTCTGGGGTGAGTGTCTGTGTCTGCAAGCAGGCTGATCACTGGGCAATGTTATCACAGCTTTTATCTTATCTAGCAGAATAATAATCTAAACAAACTTTCCAGTTTTGTTAGCTGATACTAGAACAAGATTTTCAGAGGATATTACATATAACTGTAAACAGAACGACAAACTGGAGTACTTTGCAAACCTTCTTGATTAAGATCTATATAATTTTTATGATTGTTAGCCACAGCTTAACCGCAGACATTTTGTTTTAAATATCCAGGTTCTTTCATTTCAAAGGTCTTCTTTTGGACAGAAGATAATAAAACATGCCCAACTGATCCTTTCAAGAAACAATTATTTTTATTTTTTTAAATATATATATATACACATACACATACACATACACATACACATACACATACACATACACATATACATATATATATATATATATATAATTCTATCAGGTAAAACCCAGAAAAATATTATCCTGCTGTACGAAGTAAATCATAAAGGCTTTCGTTTTAAACTAAAATGTGCGTTTAAACCCTGATCCAAACCCAGCTGAAACCAGGCTGGAGCACCCTGCTGATTGCAGTGCATGGGGGTTCAGCCCTCTGCCCACAGAGGGCTCTTCAGGGGCCAGATGCTCAGCATCTGGCAGCACAAAGCTCCAGAGGAGCACCCAGGAGTGCTGATCATCCCCTGCTTTAGTTTTGATCCTTATTTTACACCATGTACTCCAACCATCTCAAACTTCCTTTCTTCACTCAGCGTGTGTGAAAAATACTACTGCTATAGTTGTGAAGCTTAATGTAGATTAATTTCTAACCCCTTGGCTGTACCTATCCATATCCACACTCACTTCTCAGCCTTCTGTATCCCTTAATCTGCCACATCATTTCTTTGAGAAACTTTCCTAATGTAGCTTTCTTTAGTCCTTTACTAATGAAGACATTGTTTATAATAACTATTTTTCAGTATGTCTTGGTGTTCCCAACATCCAAATTCTTTTCAATAGTTTAATTTCTGATGTACAAAGTTTCATTGTACAAGGGGAGGAAAAACCCATTTTTTTAGCAAATGCGATTGTTTGTGGACTGACAGGGCCACCCAATTTCAGAGGCACTGGGTTTTGGGTTTGCATCCTGTGAGACTAGGATATTACTAAAAGGGCTTGTCTTGGACATGAGAAAACCTTGTCAATCCAGGAAAATAAACAGATCACATCAAAAAAAGAGTAACACTAACTGAAAAGTGAACCATTGCAGTTTCAGACTTTCCCAGTTAACTACTATGCACTGTTTTGAGCTCTCCCTTATATTTGAGAAGGAAAAAAAAGTAGCCAAATTTTCCTTAAATTTTCCTTGCATTACCTTAAGCAGTGCTTGTGATCCTGAGCAATGTGGGGAGATTTATGTAAGAGACGGAAATGGAAGCACAATCCCAGCAGACCCTGAGGCAGCACAGCCATGTGCTGTCTGGGGACAGACAGCCATGGGGAAGGAGAGGCCATACAGACGAGATTTCTTTTCCACTATGCTGCTGCCTTCTTGGCTGCCTAAAACCTGACTTCCTTTCTATTTCTCCCTAGAAGAGCACATCAAACACGTTATTAATAATCTTTATGTTATAATTTTAGTAGTGCCACTTTTAATATGGTTTTGCCAGATGGAGTTGTGTGGGTGCCAGAGGAGAGTGGCATAGGGGCATGGACTGTGGGCTAAAAGATTCCTTGAGAGCTGTTAGCAACTAAGAGCAACTCCCAGGAAGGACCCTGAGGCTGCTCTTAGTTACATGATGGCATCCCCAGTGACAGAACTTCAGTTCTCCCCAATTTTTCCATAGTGGATCAGACTGGGAGAGGACACCTGCACAGCAGCTGGGAAAATCTGTCCCCTTATATCCAGCAGGCAGCATGGTTACATCTGCACAGCATTTTCCCCACCATGATTTGATCAGATGTGCCTTGCATATGCAAAGCCCTTGCAAATACCCCCTCGTGAAAAATTTCAATGAAGGGAAGTGATGGAGAGGGGCTGTGACATGCCCTGAGGAGAGGAAGTTGCAGTGGCAACCAGACATATGGGCATCCCTCTGACTCCATCCCAAATTATGTGGAGGGCTGCTGATCTCCCACCTCTGTGCCCCAATCCCAGATTATGTAAATGAAAAGAGGATTTGCAGGGGAGCAGCTGTCAGGATATGTCACGGGCATGGTCACATCCTTCACTCTGGCTTTGCCCAAGCATCTGTAATTTAAAGGGATGAGGACTCAGGAGACTGGAAGTTTGAAGTAGAAAGTGGTGGCAGTTAAGACTGGCTCCTGTTGTCCCAGACATAATTTGGGAACATGGTCACTAGCTGTAAAGGACACCAAATAATTTCTAAAGGGCCTAAATCCTATGGAAGAGACTGAGCACTCATAAAGTCCGTTTAGGCTGTTGTGAGTGAAGTGATGTCAGCATTTTAGAGCAAGGCAGATCACATGCTGAAGCAAAGATGTTCTGCTAGACTTCTGTTTTCCTTGATTATTTTTTCTTTTTCCTTTTGAGTTGATCCATTGACAGATCAAAGGTTTTTAATTATTTCTAGAATAGGCGTTAGCTTTGCACAAGGAGAATAAACTTCTCCAGCTCATGACTGGAGGGAAAATAAAACCCTCAGATGGATGAATCCAGGCTTTATAATCTTTGGTAATTTTAACAAGACCGATGTTGATTCCTGACAGTGGTGCTGGTGATGTTGCCAAAAAACAGGCACCTGCTTGAATAACAAACCTGGTTTGTTCCCTGTGCCTTACGCAACAGGCATGGCAGCTTGTTTTTGTTTTCCTCTGTTTTTGCTTCTTAAGCCTTTATTCTGTGAAGAGGGGGAAAATGCCAAATTGACATTAGGCAGAGAAATCTGATGATGTTTTAGAAACTCTTGTGTGAAATTCACAGCGATGTTGTTGCTAAATGAAACAGAGAAAACAAATTCCTCTACTGGTACAAAAGCAATTTATTATGCCTTTGGTGGGAGGCTGCCAAAAAAGTTTCCAGTTATGTAGAAATCTAATGGAAATGAAATTCAGCAGAAGTCATTTGTGTCAGTAACATTCACTTTTTGCCCTACCTTTCTTTATCTCTTTAAAGTAAAATAAAGAAGGGAGGGCAGAAAAAGAGGAGGGCAGCAATCACTCTTGGCAATGTCTTTGAGACTATCCATTTCATGAAGGGAATCTTACATGATGCCAATTCTGAGACAAATTAGCAAGAACCTTAAATGTTGATTTTACGTTCTAGCTGAAGTTTAAACATTTAAGAGATACGATTAATGAATTGCTGTGGGGGCAAAGTTGATTTCAAACATCCCAAAATGTAGAAGTGTTTGGATGGGAGATATTTCGTTGTCCCATTGTAAAGGGGCTATTTGCCAAATTCACATCTGGATCTAGGATTTAGGCCTATTTCTGTTTTCCTAAGCAGTATAAGTACTGGGTGTCCTGTGTTACTAATATGGAAAGGGTCCAGCTGCATGATATATGAAGTTGCCTTACATCCCCATAAAAAGAAGATTTGAAGGTTTCAGGCAGCCTGCATCTGCATCTATACCTGCTCTCCCTTTGATGCTGCTGAAACTGTACAGGGAAAAGCTCCACCAAATAAATTGCTAAACGAAGGACATGGTCTGCAGTGCAAACCCATCCATTTCCATGCAGGGGCTCCAACAAATGTGATAACCAGAAGGACTTTATTCCCTTATTAGGTTAAAGGCAGTATGAAACCTGCTGTAAAATCTGCTTTTTATGGCAGGACATGGAGGCTCCTTGGGGCACAACTGATGTCAGAAAAAGCTCAGCAGCACCAAGGGAGCTCTTCTTTCAGAAGACTCTCCTGTGTCCTTTGCCTCTAGTTTGGAGTTTTCTCAGAAGGACCATAATCTCACACCACAGAAAAACTTAGGAGGTAAAATTAGTGCTTACTTCTCCCAGAAGTTTACCTTGAGAAGTGGTTCAGGTCTGGGTCTTCAGTTTTGAAGGGTGGGAAATGAGAGAGCTGACTGAGATGGCCTCCGCATGTGATGAGCTTGCAGGAAAATGCAGTTTTAACTGTCTCGCAAATGCTGGACAAATGGGGCTAGATTAGATGAACGGCTTCTCCTGCATTTGCTTTCTTCTTTTTTTTTTTTTTTCCCGTCAGAAGAAGATTTGTGAGCTGGTTAGAGGTGATGTTGTTTGCTCCTGTTTAGGTAGTAAATTGGTAGGACATTCATGCTGGCTATGGGGAAATCAGCCTCCATAGAGTATATCCCAGAGTCTGGATGAACTGGAGATTCAACCTCTTAAAACAACATGTAACCACCTGGGTATTGGGAAGTTGAATGTCCAGGGGTCCTTCAGATTACCTGATGATAATATTCCAGCTGCATGGAATAATTTTGTAGGTGTTGGGACAGAGTTTCCATGAGAAAGGCTCACCAGCATGGTTGGTAGAACTTTCACCTGGAAAATGGGAACACGGTGCCTCAGTCCTGGTATGAGTAAATATTTATCTAAACCAGATGGAATAAGATCAACAGGAGGTGTGAGGAACGTGGCAACCTAAAATACCAAAGAGCATGGCAGACAGGGCAGTATGCTGCTGGAGATCTGATACTCCAGACTCTAGTTTAAATCTTTCTTGGTCTCCTACTTCTTCTGCTTCAGTCCTCACTCCTGGACAAAATGGGATGCTACTTTCTTCTCCCCACTCAGTTTCATAAGCTGAGTCTTTTTCTTTTACATTGAATCATTTTCTTTGCTCTGTGTATATGTATCCAAAAGAGAGCACTTCATTTTTATATCAAACAGAAGGAAGCAATCCAGCTTTTTTGTTTCAGTGGGGAAAAGCAAAGAAAAAGTATTTTTGCTTCTATCCCAAAATTCTATAGGCATATGGACGCATACCTTTTGCTTGGTTTTGTTTTATTGCCAAAGCAATAAAGCCAGTTACTCATACAGCCCTTGACAGCAGTGGGTCATCAGTTTTCCAAGCCATGCTGGAAGTTGCCTCCCTCAGGAAATTAATGAAGTATTAACCACAGATTTATGTTGCTATAATACAAAGGAGAGATTAGAAGACATGTAAACTTACACGTCTGCAGTATAAACAAAGGGATCAATTGGACTAGCAAGAAATGACAACTTTGTGTATTAAGAGGGTCGTTACATCAGTAAAAAAAGCCATCATTTTGCAGTGCCAAGACTTGCTCTTTAGATTCCAGGAGTGACAGTGTTGGGAAAACGTGCTCTGTGTGGGGATGGAAGTTATTGCAGGGAGGCTGAGGCTGGAAAATTAAGGACTCCACCAGTTTGCCACAACACTTCATGTGTGAAAGAATTCTTTGCAAGTGTATTTTAACTGACTGTAGATATCATTTATGTGTTGCGAAAGTAAACTAGGCTGAGGAGGAAGAGAGTCTCAGCTGAGACTCAGCTTATTGCTGACTTAGTGTAATGTCCAAAATTCATGGAGCATTTTGAATGTGTTAAGTGGATAGAGCAAAGGTCTATCTGATAGACCAAAGGTCTAGATCAAGGCCCTCTGTCACCCCCTCCAGCTGCCCTTGCCCAGCGCATTTCCCTCTTGGCTGTGGAGGAGTGGGGGAAGGCCAGAGGGGAAAGTGTCCATCCCCTCTCCCTGCTCTTTGTGGTGGGCAGGCAGTGCGGGAAGGAGTGGGTGGAAGAAAGTAGGAGTCTTTCAGCCAGAGCTGCTGCTGCTGTTCCCTGAGTGCTGTCCACTGCAGCCTGAGCAGCCTGGTTTTGATCTGGAGCAGCTTTAGTGGGAGTACATTCCCCTCTAAGGTGCTGACAGCAGGTTTTGGTGCAATCTCGTTGTCTCTGTGGCTCTGGCAGAGGTCTTCCTCTGTACGTGGCAGGCAGGTCCTCCACAGAAAGGCCACCTCTGATGCAGACAACCTGCCTGGGGGTTGACTCATGACCAGCTCCTCCTCGTTTGGGTAAAAAGAAGAACCTTTGCAGATACAAACACAACCTCCCTCTTTGTTTGGGAGGAAGGCTGTTCCCAGTGGGCTTCATTCCATTTTTTCCTCATCTATGCTATTATCAGATTTCACCAATGAAAAATAAAGACATTACCTTTTTATAGATAGAGCCAGAAGCTGTGAATTAGACCTCATTGACTTCATCAGCATTGTTCAGCTATTTATTTCAGCTGAAAAAAGTCCTCTAAAGTCCTCTAACTAAGTGCAACTTCTGTCATCTCTTATCCCTTAAAGCTGGAAAACTAAGAGCGAAGGTAGGCAGGCTCAGGAACAGAACTGTGATACCGTCACGTCCTTTTCATGAGCTAAAGTTTGTTTTCCATGTCTCACTTTGGGAGCTGCCCAAGCTGCCTGGATTTGTCATGACATTACCGGGGTGGGGTTTCCAGGCCCAGCAGTCCTGCCCGGGTCCTGCCCGTCCTGGCTCAACAGAGCCGGAATCCAGCCTTGGACAGGCAGGGATGGGCAGTCTTCAAACAGGACGTGCCTCCATGTCCTCTCTTCTGGGGTGCCTGAGGGAGGGGTACCTGATTACCTCACATGGAAACTGTGGGACCCTGCACCCCACCTTTGTAGGGCTGAATCAGGAAAAGGTGAATTACACTTTCCAAGCCCGGAAAAAACAGGTACTGATAAGATATTTGCCTACCAGAACAGCAGTGGCAAATATGGGCAAATGGGAAGCTTTCAAAGCAGCTCCTAGTATTTTTAGCTCAGGCTAAGCAAACACTGCTCAACAGTAATTTAAACCCTTCTTCCACTATGGGGAGACTGAAGCTGTTAAAAAGTATGTCTTTTGTGCTGACAGAAATCTGTTTGAGGTATTAGAAATAAAAGGAAGGCTTTTAAAAAGCCAGGCTGATGCAAGATCAGGACTGTACAGGTTAGCATGGAAC
This sequence comes from Chamaea fasciata, assembly GCF_029207755.1. NCBI lineage: Eukaryota > Metazoa > Chordata > Aves > Passeriformes > Sylviidae > Chamaea > Chamaea fasciata. The sequence goes on along the minus strand of NW_027094086.1, from coordinate 47,815,852 downwards.
CTGCCTCACTGAATTCTCCATGCACTGTCACAGGGAAAGAGGATACAGAGATTCGTTGTCACTGATTGGCAACTGTGTGTTCAAGGGACTGATAAAACTTATTTCTTAGGTTTAGAGCTGTTTCAGCTGGTTTTGGGGAACAGATAGGGTTTTTTTTCCCCTTCCTCCTCTGCATTTCTGAGTAGTGACTAGTGGATTGGGATCATGGTTGATGACTGGGTGGAAGAATAGTAGCGGTCTATCATTTTAATACAAGATTAAGAAAATATTGAAGCCCAGGTTATTTCAGACAAAAATGGCTGCTAGCAGTGAGTATGTCTTTCAGAAGGTGAGGTTTTCCCTGGGACAAGCACGGCAACAAGAACCCTGCATCACACCATTTGGAAATTACCTTTGAATAAATGAACCCTTGCTTTTCTTCTCTCAGGACTGCTAGCTTGGCACAGCTCCAGGAGAGCCAAGAGCTCTACTCTTGTAAAATGATTAAATATGTATACTTCGTACTTAAACAGCAGGCAGGAAGCTTCTGCAGTCACAGTTTAGGATAGATTTTTTTTTTTAAAGAATTTCATCCAAAGACTATCCATTAACAAGTAAATTAAGGTTTTAAAGTTGACATATCCAAGAGTTAATTTTGCATGAAGTCAGCTCTTAAACATTTCCTTTATCAGGTGAAAATGTTGCCCCTTCTCTGTCTGGCACTGCGAATTTTTCCTCTTTAGCAGATCTGCTCAGCCTCATGGAAAAAATGATTGCTCCTTTGTCTTTTTAACTCTCCATTTCTCTGTTAAAATAAATGGACTGGTTCCAGTGTGGTTCAGAGGTTCATCTCTGTGCCTACCAGAGCTCTCCTGCATGTTGTCTTGTGCAGGGGACAGAACAAAAATGCTCCTGCTTCAAAGGCATAGTGCTTCTCCACCAGAGATTAAAAGACCATCCCCTTTAGTGGCCAGTCCTAAAGTGGTTTTGGCTGGCGTTTTGAAGGGTCAGGAATGATTTTAAGCATTTCAAGGGCTAAAGAGCCCAGAGAAAACTGCTTTCCAGGAGGTGCTCCATATCTGCTTCTGGAGAATTGGGATGTGTCTGGCTTCTCCCTTTTGGGGGCGAAAAAACTAGAGCTGCCACCACTGTCAGATCACATTTTTGACGTTGGCACCTGTGTCTCTTCAGTAGGGGGCAGTGGGACACATGCACATTTCCTTCTTAATCATGAGCTGATTTCCAAGTTTTCTGCACATCACATGGTTTCATTTCCACCTCTTCAAACGCAGACATCACTCCCAGTAGCAGGGTGGGACGACTGGGCTCATGCTGAGACTTTTTTTGCTTCAGGGTTTCAGGGCATGGAGGCAAGCAGAGGGCAATCCCCATTTTTGAACAGAAATCCTGTGCTGATGGCTGCGCTTCAGACCCTCTGTGCTCTCACTTACATGTGCCCTGGTGTGTGTAAAGCTCATCTGCTCAATGAATCTCTCTCTGCTCTCCCCCTCCCTGCAGGCAAGCTCCTCGGTGATGTCTGGCCCAGGAGAGAGCACCAGTCCTGAAAGCAGCAACCTTAAGTATTCAGGTCAAGATGGGCTGTACACAGGAGTCAGCCTGACCTCCACGGCTGAAGTGACAGCATCCGTGAGACAGGATCCTTGGTGTGCCCTGGCTCTGGCGTGACCTGGTGAGAGGGAAGCTGGGTCCTGGCAGCCCCCAGACATCTGCGCACGGTTTCCTCCGTGGAGCGGCCGCAGCGGCAGCGAGAGTGCTGGCAAAGACCATTCCTCTGAAACAGTTTTTGAGCCTTGGTGGCAGAGGTGTTTTTCTACTTCCGAAAGAGGCTTTGCCGAAGCATCCAGTTCCTCATCTATGCAAGAAAAATGTAGGGAAAGCAAATGACCACCGGGGATAGCTAATGCAGCCTTACACTCTCAAAAAACCCCTTCAAAAACCCAAAAAAAAAAAAAAAAAAAAGGAAAAGAAAAGAAAAAACAACAACAAAAAAGAAGAGATAAACCCTCACCTATTGATAGATTCCAGAAATACATCCTCAACTTACCCAGCAGCGCTGCCTTTCTGATTAAATAGTTGTTTTCACTCTCTCATCGCCTTTTCCCCCATAGAATTTGGTGGAAGTTGTCAGTGTCGAGGAGAGAGTAGCAAAGACTTTAATTACTAGAGATAGTGAGATACTTTTAATGAGTGTCAGAAGTGCTTACAGCTTGAGTTGATGCAGACTTCTCGCACCAAACATTTGATGTCTTCAGACAGACCCCGTCAGACCTCTCCTTCTGTGCTCTCCATCTTCAGCGTGCCTTGCTCTGCTCTTCCAAGCCCAGCTATGTCCCTGGAAGAAATCACATTTGGTACAAGTCCCATGAGGTCCAGCTGGTTAAGGAGATTTTGGGATTGGTGTTTTTTGGTTTAAAATATTTACTCACTTTTCAAGACTGCGACATAACTTTTAAAGCACACTGTGACTGAGATTTATGAAAGTCCATATTTCCTGGCTGAACTGTGTAGAGTCAGTCAAAATTTGTAAACAGGGTAGCAATCAGATATTTTTCTTCCATATATACAATAATTTTTTTAAAGAAGTGCAATTTGCGTTGCAGCAATCAGTGTTAAATCATTTGCATAAGATTTAACAACAGTTTTTATACGAATGAATGAATGTAAACATTTTAACTTAATGGTACGTAAATAATTTAAAAGAAAAACTTAACTAGGCATCCTTAGGCTTTTTAGCGCAACAAAAATGCATCCACTTTCTGTATTTCCAGTTGTTAAAGCAAGAGTTTCAAAGAACAAGCCTTCTCTCAGGAAAATTGCCCTAGCCATCTGCTCCGAAGTGTTGGACAAAAATGCAAATGCATCCCCAAGGGGTTTTTTTGCCATTGAATAAGTGTGTGGTGGAAAGCAACAAATTGCAATGAAACTTTACTACCTAACTGATACATATGTAAATACTACAGAAGATATCTAGGCATCTTGAAAATGTAGGATGCAATCTGTATAGTGTGACTGATGCATAGTTAGGTTGGTTTTCATTGGTTTTTAAGTGGGATGTCATTTGGAAAGTTGTTTCATCAGAGCTTTACAAATAAAAGGGTATCATTTTAGGATTTTTTTTTCTGTACAGTGTGCCTTTTCCTTTGTCTCCAACACAATTACTAAGCTACATTAAAAGCTATAGAAATGTACCTGGTACAGGCGACATGTCTGATAGCTGCAAGGAAGGTGTCCAGCTGAAGCATCTGCTCTGCCTTCCTAAGTCTGAACTGTGTGCTTTTTCTGCAGCTCTCTTCACTACACCTTCTGATGATCTGTAAAACTAAGGCTTCCACCTACCAACACAGGCTCCTCATGGGCACATGTGAGATTTTTTGTTGAAAGTCTGGGGAGCTGAGCTCATGCTCTGTGAGGACTATCATTGTTTTTGCTTGCCCTTCACATCACAGCTAAAGGGTGTCACCCAGGTTCCCTGAGTAGGCAAATATCAGGATGTTACCCACTACAGATGTAACTGCTGAGTGGCAGAGGCTTTGAGTGCCTGCTGGCATCCTCTTGTGGACAAAGGTGAAGGACAGCAAAAACTGAAGGCACTGCTGCTGAGAAGAGAAGACAGTGAATTTTAGCTACTGAAGGAACTGGAAAACATTTTGCTGGCTCTGAGGACTGGTTCTCTTCATTGCTCAGTTTGTTGGAGCCAGACTTACAGCCAGGTGTGATTTCCAGCTATATCAGCAGTGCTGTTGGACTGGGAAGCCAGTATGCCCAACCTCTATACCCAAAAAGTGGCTACAGTGTGTCTCTTTGTCTCTCTGTGCCAGACCTACCTTCTTTTGGGGTGAATTGGGGTAGCTTCTTGGCCTCCAGTGAAGCTATGCTGACTTGCACCAGCCAAGAATCTGCCTTTTGGTTTTCCAAACCTGACAGCTGAGGCTGCCTCCTTATGCCAGAAGTGAAAACTGATCCTAGCAAAAAAGGGATCAGGCTGAGCCTTGCCTGGGGTTTGGGTTGCTGTGGCCAGCCAGGAGTGGGGATTACTCGCCCTTAGCGGGGCTGTCATGCCATACTCAGTGCTGGGCAACCTCACATCCTGGCTGCCTGTGGGTTAATGTAGCCAGGTACCCCAGCCCTGCTAGCCCTGGGGCCATGTGAGCTTGGATCTTGTGATTTACAAAAATAAATACCTATCTAAATGCAAATTGAGCCATACAGAGAAACACGGGCTTAAAAAACAAAAGGCTTGGACAAGAGAGTGGATATCTTTCCTCTTGAAGTGTCTACTGGCTAAAATGCCCTTATTTGTGATTTTACAAGTGTTGGCACTTAAATGGATAAAAGAGCTGTTGCTAACTGGTGTTTCAGAGTGTTCAGCCTTAGCTAGGGTCAGCATCCTTTCTTGTTTCCTTTTTTCTTTTCCATTTTTCTTGCCAGGGTGATGTTTGTTGTGCCACTTCTGAAAAGCTTAGCACATAACCCATACCTGCTGGGTGTGTCAGAGCTGCATTGCTCAGAGTCACCATAAAACAGGAGGTTTAGACCAGCGTGTTCCAGTTTCAGGCTGCTGATCCAGCAGAAAATGTCACCTGGTTGCTGATGGTCTTGCTGGTGGCCTGTGGAAGGCCATGTTGCTTTGAATCCCTGTGGCACCTGTACAAGAGGGCTCCTAGGAGGCCTGGCTCCCTTCTCAGCACCACCTTAGCCCAGGGTCTGTCTTAGGGTGGTTCCTGGAGATAATATGTTTTGCAGGGGCATATAAAGATGCCCTATGTGGAAACCTTCCTCTTGGATCTGAGGGTTAAAACGCTCTTTAAGGTGATATTGGGAGAAAAAAAAAAACCAACAACCCTAGAAACCCCCAATATTTCATAGAGAAAGTGTTTCCAATTATTTCTTATCAGCAAAAAAATTAAGAATGGAATGCTTTACCTCCTTGGACCAGAAGCAGGGTTGTCAGGTTTTCAACCCTCTGTAAGAGTCATAGGGGGTGCAGCACGCTGTTGCCTTACTGAAAAGGTACTGAGGAGGTCCTCAAAGCCAGGCTTGACTGTGAGAATGTATCTCCATACTTACCAAAACTGCACTCCAAATGTGCTAATTGCTTGAGCTGCTACTCCAAGACAAAATAAAGGTTTGTTGTTTTTTTATATATAATTATTTTGCATTTTAGTCCTGCTGAGCCAGCACAACTCTGAGTGTGTGAGATGGACTTTGCTCTGGCACTTATATTACTGATTTCACTGCTCCTGATGGATGGCCTGGCCAAAAGCTTTCCTCACTTATCACCATTTCTCTGCAGTGACAGCCCTGGGCTGGGCTGCAAAAGAGCAAAGAAAGAGTTTGACCATGAGTTTTGGTTACTAATGAGGCCAAACAAGCCCGGTTGATGCCAGAGATTCTTTCTAGTGCGAGAATTAAGCTTCAGAGTTGACATTTGGAGGTGAGGGGGAAAGGGATATGGCTACTTGTCATGTTAGCACCTTTTCTCTGGAAAGAGTAAAAATTAGATACCAAATGTCCCAGGGCATCTGCTTCAGGGTCCCCCATCAAGCAATATTAGAAGGCTCAAATTTGCTTGAGTGGCCCCTCAAGATCAGACTGCTCCTATCCATGTGTGTTGCCTCCAATCTTCCCTAGGTCCTAGATCCTGTTTTAGTTGTATTCCTGACATCCTCACCCATAATCATATTTTCTTCTGTTCAAAGCGTTTGAAATGAGATGAGGTCCCTACTGTGGCTCAGTGGTATTTTTCAGCATGGCAGTGAGGCTGTGTGCTAGTGTGGTATGAGTGGGTGCAACAGCTGCCAGGCTTGGGTTGGTGACCCAGAGAACCAACCCAGATAAAGAGAATCGGCCTTGGGCAGGCTGCCCAAAGGGAGTAAAGATTGCCTGGCTGTTTCCAGGACTGCAGGTGGGCTTTGTTTCCTGTGAATGATCAGGGGGCAAAAACTTGGGTGTGAAGTGAGGAGCCAAAGTAGCTGATTTTTGTTTTCCTGCTGCAGAGCTAGACAAAGCCATGCATCAGCTCTGTAACATTTGCCATATAGAACTCGGGTAATTTAGTGTCTGTTCCTGCACAAAAATAATATAACTTCAGCTCCTTCCTAAGAGAAGAAGGGATTTTGGGGTGTCACAATAGCTGTCTGCTATTGTGAGCCTTAGTTGAGCACAGGCTGCAGAAACCCAAAATGGACTTCAACTCCTCCTGTGTGATCACAGCTCCAGATCTTCCTTTATCCATCTGTCATGAACTTCATTCCTCACAGATCCTCCAGTTCCTAAATCTGTATACACTGGACATTCCAGGGTTTTGTCAAACACATGGAATTCAGTATTAAAATATAGGGCAAGGGTTGTTGCAGTGGGCCAGCAAGAAGAAAACTGATGGCTTGAGGAGCGTTTTCTTGTGCCTTCTGCTCCATATGTTGCAAAAGGCTTGAGGCCTTCACTACATATTTGTAACGTGTTTTGGAAACGCTTCTTAATATTTCCTCAAAGCTGTCTGATAGAACTTGGTCTCATATCTAGGAGAGGGGAGTAGACTTTCACAGAATCACAGAATCATTTAGGTTGGAAAAGACCTTCTGGATCATCAAGTCTAACCTCTGATCTGTAAATTTAGGTGCCTGGATGGACGCGCAATCAAACAAGAGTTGCCAATACTGTAGCCAAAAGTGCTAATGCACTCCCTGAACAAATAATCAGGAAAATAGTGAGTAGGAGTAAGGAGGCAATTTGACTTTGGAATGCCGCATCCAGACCTGGAATCCACATTTGAAAAGGGTATTTAAAAATTGGCGAAGGTAGGGAAAAGAATCACTAAAATGATTTATGAACTGAGGAAAATATCTGGTCTTGATAAATTTTAAGACCACAGTCTGCTTAGAGTATCTAAAGGAAGACTAAAATGTGACTGGTGTAGTAAGTCCCTTTGTGGAGAGAAAATGATAGGCGCCTTTGACCTTACAGAGAAAGACATAACAGGATCTAGTGGCTAGAAGGTGAAGCTGGATTAATTAAAAAGATAATTTATCTTCAGCTGAAACAATGAAATAATTAATGATGGGAGCAATAGCAAGGGAAAAAGACTAGTGCTCAGTCTCTTGTTGCCTTTGCAACAAAGCTGTCTGGAAGATCAGCTTTAGCTGACCAAAAGTGACTGGGTTCAGGACTGAGCATGTTGCATCTGCTGCATCATGATTTATAGGCTGGATTAGTTTCCAGTTGGTCTGAAACCATATTACTTTTTGGGATGAGACCCAATGCTGAGGTCTTGAATTTTTGTTGTTATTAGAAAACCCATGGCACTCTTCCTGAGAGCCGTGGTAAACACTGTGGTGTTTTGACCCAGTTTCAGCATAAGTAATTATTTTTTTGCATATCTAAAACGTCCTACTTCCTCTCCCAAACTGTCTTACATCTTTACTGTTTCCTGCTAAATACATCCTGAGACCCATAGAAGAAAACTTTCAAAGTTGAACAAACAAGACTTGAAAATCTGTCCCCTCTTACAGCACAGCACAGCACAGCACAGCACAGCACAGCACAGCACAGCACAGCACAGCACAGCACAGCACAGCACAGAGACAGGGGCTGCTGAGCAGACCCTGCTCTTGGAGAAACAGGAAGGAAACTTTCTCTGAAAACAGCAGTCTGCAGGTCTTTAGTCTGTGACCTTTTGATGCTGTGAAGATCATAGCCTGAAGAAGGAACAAATGTGTGTGGGTCACCTCACAAATGTGGCAATTTAAAAAAAAAAAACAAAAATAGTGAAATGGGAGGTTTAGTTAGTGCGCTGAACCCCAACTGGAATCCAAGTTCTACTTGTTCTTCTCATGGGAATAAGTAACATTTAAAATGGTGCTGCTTTTTGTGCTTTGCTTACAGAGGACCCAATCTTGTGGCACGAGAGGGTGGGGATGAGCTTTGTCTGTTTGGGTGGTCATGTATCTGATCCCTGTGCAGTAGAGAGGAGCCCAAACCATCCAGGCAGATCCTGGTGAGTGTTACCACTCTGAAGGGGTTTTGCACAAGCTGGGAGATATGCCTCCCAGGAGTGTCCTTGCTAACAGGAGAGGATGTGTGTGTTTGGGCAGGGCTCTGGGGAGGAGAGAGGGAAGGAGGCCTGGTGGAGGGGAAATCTGCCCTGCCTCAACTGTAGCATCATGAGGAGCTGCTCGTGGGCAGCCTCTGCTCTCAGGGACCCAAGGTGCATGAGGACCAAGAGCCTGAAACTGGCCTTCTCTGAGCCTGCAAGGACCTCTGGCAAGCTGTGGATCCCCATCTTCTGTGTGTGTGTGTGTGTGTGTGTGTGTGCGTGTAGTGTCTCCATTTTATTAAAATTAGATCTTTTACTCTATGTCTTTTTTCGATTGTAATCTACACTTGCCTGTAATTGTTCCATTTTACCTGAATAGAATTTATTAAAAATGGGATAGTGGGGATGATGAGCCCCCTGTAGATCAGTGACAGAGGTGAAAAGTGGTGCTTGTGACATGTGGGGAGACCCACCTGTTCCAACATTGAGCACAATATGCGTGGATTTTTCCATGATGTGGACAAGATATAAAGCATACACTCTGTTCTTCACAGAGTTAATGAAGTATGTCACAAGATTCATTTGATTCAATTTTATTTTAAACTATTAGAAACCTTTCAGCCTGAAACAGGGTCCTGAAGAAGCAATACTCCCTTACAAGAAGGTGATGTTCTGTAGTTTCCTGTAACTTTGACACGTCTTTTTTTTTTTCTTACCAGATCAAGGCAAGAGCCTAGAGACTGAAAAATAGCATTACTATTTTAACCAAAGGAAAAAATAAATTCTGAAAAGTTTGACTAATAAAATGTTAATTCTTATTGCAAGCAGCAAGTGATACCTTCAAGATTTTTAAAAAAATGCTGCTACATTCAGAATAGGCATGAAATAATTTTATTCTGTACACTTTGGGGACTCTAAGAAAATTAAAAGACAACTTCTCAAAACAGAATTGATAGGATTAGATGTGCTCTAGGCAGAAGGAGGCCAGTGATGTTTTTAAAGTTAGAGCTCTCACTTTGCTGCCCAGTGTTATGCTTTGCTCTGATAAAGTTTCTGGGACTAAATGAAAACTTTGTATAAGCAAGAAATTCAGGGAAAACAGCTTCTCTTTCTAAGTCTCCATGATCAGTTTTCAGCAAAAGTAAGAAACTTCAAACACAGATTGCAGCAAATTTGGGCTTTGAGAACAAGATGCTGATGTCTTAAAATTTCTCTGTGTCAGAGCTCATCAGGGAAGATATGGATAGGCACTGACAGCTATGTGCTGTCCCCCTTCTCCAGTATAAACCAGTCCTGACCCCACTGCATGCAGTTTTCCCTTGTGCAGGTAGCTAGGGATAGAAGCCAGAGCACTTGCTTCAGCATCGGGCAACAGGATCAAATCTCTCACATTGCAAAGCACTTTCATAACAAAAGCAAAGGATTAGACTTCTGAAATGAGCCACAAAAACAACAACAACAACAACAAACAAACAAACAAACAAACAAACCCTCAGGGAAACACTGAAAGAAACTCTTATTTCACACCATTTATGTACAGAGGCACTATGATATTGGTTACACTCTACTTTTCCTATTCCTGTTAGGCAACCTAAAAAGTGACCAGGATACTTCACTTGTGTTTCAATGTGCTCCACTGATGTGAAAACCTATGGCAGTGACATGTTAACCCTGAGGCCATACATGACTGGGAGAAATCATACCCTTGCCTCTCTATTCCCACAGATTTACACTGAGATCTTCCATATCCATCCCAGCCCTAGGTTTGCTTCTGAGACAGCTTGCACTTTGGGCCCAGAAATTCAGTTTTGAGCAAAAAAGTCCTGTTGAAAGAAGACCAGATACTCCCTGTGGTTAAAAAAAGAGATGTGTGTGCTACCTAATCAGCATGTGTGGGTGGGAGGGAAGTGAGGTAGAAAGAGTAGGGTGGAGCTCTGCTGGTAAAGGGCATGGCAATGGAAGGCAGTGGGAGTATACTTTTTCAGGGAGAAGACTCAGCATTAAAGAGAGATGTAGCACAATAGAAAAGCAGGACAAACCAGAAGATGTAGTGTGATCAGAAAAGCAAGTATTTTCAACAGAAGCTTTGGAAGATATTTAAGTTTGTGTTCTAAATTAACAAGTAAAAAGTATCTGGTTTTCAAAAAAAAAAAAAAAATCAGTTTCATTACAGCCAGTCTTCCTTTGACAGGAGTACAAATATTTTGCAGATCCTCTTTGGCTGAGAAAAAGAATTTTTGATTACATCTTCTATTGTGGATTTTCTGATAGCAAACTTCTTATTGGAGCCAAAGGAAATTTATAATTTGCTCAACTGTTTTGTTGCAGTAATTTTGGCATAGTCTGCTGTTGCCCTGCTTGCAGCAGAGAGTGCTTATAGACACCTACAGGCACTGTGGCTACATGCTGTCCTGAAGACACCTGACCCCAAAAGAGAGTCCTTCAGAAGGGCATATCCTGGCCCATGAAGTCCATATGAGTTTGGGAATGTGTAGAGGAAATGTAGCCCAGATTAAATGGTTCATTTAGGTAAAACCCATCTAAGCAGAGAGGGTCTTGGCTCTGTAAGCAGACAAGGTAGAAGCACTGATGAGAGAAGAGACAGCAGTGATATCTGAGCTCTCTTAACCACCTAAGCCCATCAGCCACACTGTCTTCAGCCTCATCAGCAGGTGAATAGGGGGAAGGGGAAGCCACCAGTACTTTTTCTGGGGTGTCACCCTCAGCTGCAGGGTGGCCCTGGCACGTGAGCAGCAAGGCTGTGTCTCAGCCAGCAGGCTTGGACAGTGTGCATCCAGAGAGGGCTTCCCCTGCCCTAGGGAGAAGGGCAGTTCATTTTCCAGCCATAGATAAGATTAGATTCACTCCTCTGTTCCGTGTGTATTGTTCTGCTTCTATGAATTAAACATGCAGCCAGAGAACAGGAGAGCATTCTTTTATCAATAAATACAGAGCAGATAATTGAAAGAATGAATGTGCGAATTTCATTGTTTGAAAAGTTAAGCAGTGGATTTGAGGCACAGTGTGTTTTTAATCAGCATTATTATTTAAAGTGAGCAATACTGGACAGGCTCCTTGAGTATTCTGATAGCATATTCATTAGCTAATCAACAGAGCTATTATTTTCCTTGAAGTATGCCCTACTTTGTGGTACTAAAGTGCACACACTGATTTACTGGTAAGGGTAATTAGAGGGCATATCATAAACACCACCAACGTCATGGAATACTGCTCTTTAACCATCTCTCCAGCTAACCCTTCCACCTGGAAAAACAGCTATTTTGCAGCTGATCCTCATCTGGTGTCAAGTGTTCATTCTCCCTCTATTACCATCTCTGCAGTTTTGTGAACCCATGGCAGCAGAGGATGTAGTTTTAGATTTATAGTTTCCCACACTCATGAGATATATGAATTTGAAGGGCTTTCATACACCAGCCTTTGCAAAAGTCTCAATGCTGCTCAGAAGCTTTGCCACAAAACAGTCTATGCACAAGTTTCAAAGGAGAGCCTACACATATGTGATCTATGTTTCTCAGAGGTAAAGCCCTGATGGGGCTGGGGACCTCCTCAGAAAATAAGAGCTTTCCATCAGGCATGTCTTGCACTTAGATCTTCCCTGAAGGTAGAAATACAGCCCCTGGTGACATATTCCTTTCAGGTTCCACTTGGAAATCTTATATGTAAGGGGAAGGCCAGGTAGGTTGGAAGGACTGTAGCTAAACTGTGCATTCCAAACAAAAAATTTGGAGTCTCTTCAGCACTGAAGTCTGAAAATCAGGGGTGCTTTGCATCCAGCTGAGCTGCTGTCTTGTAAATGCTGTAGAGGAAGGTGGGTGCACGAGTGAGCAAGGGAACATCATCCCAGGTGGTTCTTTCTTCTTGCCTGTTTTCCCTCCTTCCTTCTTCCTCTCTTTCCCTCTTTTCCTCCCTCTATGCTTGTGTTTCACCCTGTGCATTTTGGTTCGTTCCTTCCCAGCTACAGGTCTGTCACCCGTATATTTCTGGACAATTGAGAGATCGGAAAATCTTTAAATCCACAGCACTGAATAAAACAACTTCCTGATTTTTCCCCACCCCATTTATTAGATCCTTCAGTATTAAGTTGTGTCTGTCTTTACTGAAGTTTATTTAATTATATCATTCCTGATAGCAGCAATAAGTAGGTCCTAAAAATAGAATGGATAATCATCTTTCACTCTTGCAAATGAAAGAAGCAAAAAATATAAATACCAATAAGAAACAAATGCAAAACACTTCATTTCAGAATATGGCAAAATATTTTTATATTTCAAAGGTATATATTCCTGTTTATCTTAAAGATCCCTGTTTCCAGTGCAGATGACTGGCTTCATTTGTAATTTAAAGCAATAGCCAAAGTTCTGTTCTGATTATGAATTACTCACTTAAATGAGTGTTTGCTCTCTGTTCAAATGAAAATTACCAAACACAATGGGATAAGTCCACTTGTCCAGCCAGGGTGCTGTCTTATTTTCCTATTACTTTTGAGCTGGAAAATTCTCTGTCCTCCCTCACACCTCCGACATACAGTGGGGCTCATTATCCCCATTTTAAGTATCAACAGGGATTTAGAAAGCCTCTGTGCTTTTCCTAAAATCTCACAGGAGTCATTCGCAGACAAGGCATTTACTGACTATCTTCCAGATCCTGGGCAATGTCCCAGCTGGGTACTGTTGTAGGATCTCACCAGTGCCAGGACACAGGCAGCGGTGTGTGACAGCTCCTATTAGTGACTACGTGGCATGGCATGGTTTTGGTTGGGATCACCTAGTATTTTCCCAGCAGTTGCCCCTGGTTAGGGAAAAGCAGCTGGGACAGGGACTGCTCCTGGTTTGGATTGTTGCCCTCCTGCTTTGGAGAGTGAGGGCTTAGCCAGAGGGGCAGAGGATGTGCTTTGCAGTGCTCCTCCTTTAACTATTCCCTGGCCCATTTTATTTCCCAGCATAGGTACAGCCACTTGGCATGTATTTGTGGTTTGTGTTTGTCTACTGGCATGGAAGCGACATATTTCAAGACTGGTTGGTGAAGAAAGAAGAGGAAACCTGATATGAAATGTGGATGAGTCTTATGTGACTCTGAGCCAAGCCCTGCTTCAAGACTGGGGATATGTTTTCATGAAGGAACGTGATTCTCTGCCCATGCAGTGTCAGCACAAAGCAGAGATAGGCCCCAACACGTGACTCTTTAGTGACTAGTTTGAATGGAAATGTGTGATTTCTGAACAGATTTATTGTGCAAGCAAAAATGTATTTGCTAAAGATTACAGCAGTGTGTTTGCTCTGAATGCTGAGCCTAGGGAAAAAAGACTGCCCTGTGTGACTTTTTATAACACAGTGAAATAAGGTCTGTGGTGTCAAATACCTGTTTTAACTTTGTCAGTCCTGTCCCATGGTCTGCAGTGCAGGGATCAGGCAATGGAAGCAGAGTAGAGCTGGCGGTGCAGAGACCACTCTCTGGCTCAGACTCCAGCTCCTGCACCCCCTGTGGATGTAGGTGATAGACCTATTTACAACTCACACAGCTTCAAGGTCTGTGCCAGCCGTGGAACCTGCATGCCCATTGTTCCCTGACCTTGCCAAAACTCTTCTCTGCCCATGTGTTGGGGGACATCAAGGAGCTCTTTGGCCCACTGGGGTCCCTGGAGTCCAGCTTCTTTCTTGCCACCTCCTTCTCAGGGTATCAGGAACCCAGGAGCCACTGCTGTTGAATGCCAGGACTCAGCCTTGGACCTCTAATTAGTCATTATTGCTTCAGATAGCCAATATTATTACCTTTATATTAGTGGTATCACGTTGTATAATTGCATAGCTGGAAGGTTTGCGGAGGAGTTGGAACTATGATTCTGCTACTGTGACCATTACCCCTGAAATACAGCAGCTGAGGAGCTGGGTGCCTTCCCCTTCAGAGCTGTTTTTCAGAGTGGGTTCATGAGCATTTCCACCGAAGATAACTCATGGGCCACATAGCTTAGCAGGCAACCAACCCTCCTGATCTGAGACCATACGTATTATGGGATTGGGAATCACATGGGTGGGGGGCAGGGGTGTCTCAGGATTTTTGGTTAGGGAAAGTGGATGCATACAGCTATCTGGGGAATTCCACGAGTCTAAATTCACCCTTTTTCTTTTGTCTTTTAAAAAAAATATTTGAAGCACTCAAGTGACTGATCTGCAACATGTAGACTTCAGTTTGGTTTGGAACTGAGATTCAGACGCACTTGTAGACAAGAATTAAAAAATGCGATCTTATAGGTGTACTCAGGGTCAGCTGACAAAAATAATTCTTTTGCCAGTGTGTTGAATCCAGTTACCAGTTCCATCACTCAGTTGCACTGGCAAAAACATTCCTGGGACTTTCTTTTTGCTAATACTCTGCTGCACTGTTTGGAAATAGAAACACCGCCAAACTGGCAAGTTATCTTGGACTTGTCCTTGTACAAGGGAAAATGGGGCTTGATTTGGTCTGGAAGTCTGCTAACATTTGCTGCCATGGCATTTTTGCCAGTCTTCGTGACGCCAGTGTATGGAGGAATGCTGCAGCACATGTATTCAAGGGGGTTTGTTTAGTGTAAGAGTGTCTGTAGGAGGAGTAATTTCCTGAAAGGAACAAGTGGAGTGGCTGACCTTGCACTGATTCTGCTGACAGTTCCTGCTTGAAATAAGGTTGCCCTCGTCTAGTGCAACATCACTCACCTCCAGTCAGGGAGTTTCAAACTGTTAGGAGACACAAAAGAGCCATATAAGGAGTAACACATCCACAGGCTTCCCTCCGTCCCAAATGTGGGATCTGGGCACCTGAAGGCCCTGAAGGAGCTCAGCTCCAAACTGAAGGTTGCAGTTGGTTTATAAAAGAAGTTTCTCAGCCCTGCACATCTTCAGCCATTAGAATTCAAATCTGGTTCTGAATCCTAAGTCATGTTAAAGGCAAGAAAATGGAAAAATATCCCAAAATAGGAATCAAAATGATCTCCAAAGTACTTGTTTTGCAAGGCCACCAGGAACAGCATCTGCATAACTGTTACTTAAAAAGAAGAAAATTAAAAAGCATGGTTGAAAACTGATTTAAGGGGCTGGGCAGATTCAGGTGCAAGGCAGGAGATTGAATGTTTTGCGTCTTTGCCCTCATGCTTTATGCCTTGGAAGCCTACCTATGTCCTGCCTGTTAATGAACATCTGCTTTTGATTGTCACAAACCCATATATTTCAGTAAAATAAACATACCTGTTCTCCACTTGGGAAAGAGCCTATTGTTTCTGCTGTGCCAGGTTCAAATATTGCTTTTAAATCAGAGATGGACTTTTTTTTCTCACTTGCCTAATAGTTACCTTTAAGTGCTAAATGGCTCCATCAGGAATTATGCTTCTGTGTTTGGACTAGCTGCAGGACATGGGCTGAAATGTTGCCTTTTCTTAGGTGTCTGATGGGTCCTCTGTTGAAGGACCGTCTCCTGGCTCTACCGGCTGTTGGTGTTAGAAAATAAATATATCCTTCCAAAGCTAATTCTGTTTTAGTCCAGCTGGACTAAATGCAAGTGACAACAATAAAATATGGCCTTACCAAGTCTGTTCATCTTACCTGGTAACTCTGAGCTACTGTTTTTTTGAAGCCAAGATAGTTGTTACCATTGTGGCTGTCTATCTGTCCATGTGACTTCCTGCCTGACAAGGGCTCCAGAAACCTGCATGATAAACAAATAGGATAAAAAAAATTAAATGTGACTCACCGTGTACAGGGCTGGAGCTCCTGGTTCCCCGGAACAGACAGACCTTGACACGTCATGACATGGTGTTTGCTGCTTGGTGACCTGTCAATCTTATCCTACAGAATGCAAATCACTGTTTCTACACGTGGAGAAATCAACATCTCTTGGTTTCATTTGGACTATATGATCATGACCGTTTTTATCATGATTTTGGTCTTGCCTTAAAGCAGCACTGCAAGTAGCTGATGTTCCTCACCTCCACATTTTCAGTCTTGGTTTCAGCTAGACTCTGCAATTAGTTGTGAAGTAATGGGGGTAGGAGTGATTTTCTACTTGAGCAAGTCAAAGATTCAAGATTTAATCCTGCTTATATATATACTGATTACGTCCTACCTAGATGGCGAAAAAAGCATTTAACAGTTTAGTTGCAGGGAAAACATCCATGCAAATGTACAGGTTGAAACCAAATACCCTTTTAGACTCAGATTCTGTTTATAAAACTGTTTTAAAAACCTGGCTACTGTTTGGGAAGCATGAGAACAGGAGAGATACGTATATTTTCCTTAAAGTCCCTTGCACACAGACCATTTTCAGCTCAGAATGTTTTGGACTTTCCTAGACATCACAGTTTGTTTATCTAGTAGCTTGCAATGGATCTGTTGAGCTTGTCCTGTTCCTTCCTGCTGCACAGGTAACTGCATCTCCTGAAAGAACCAACACTCCCTTTGGCTTGCTATGAAGCCTGATCCTATCTGCTTTATTTGATGGTTCCTAGGCCACCTAGGCCACCAGATGCTCTGGACAGCTGATCCCTCTCAAGTCACTTTTGATAGATGACTGTCTTTAATGTCTCAAAACCTGGATCCTCCAAGACCATTTGGTCCACACCAAGCTGACACTGCTTCTTTCTATTTGAGAACAGTATGGTTGCCCACATGCATTGTTTTGCCATCAAAGGCCATGTTCACCTTGGGAGAGTTAGTTGAGAGAAAATGGACAGAAGTGGTTCAGTCCATAAGGAAGCCTCTGCTGCAGAACTGGTCTGTTTGTGCACAGCAGGTCTCTCAGTGACATCCAAAATCATCGAGCCAAGAGCACGCACACAATGAGATTGTCCTACACCCTGAACCTCCGAAAGCCACAGGACTTGCTGCTGAGGAGACCAGGTGGCCAAGGGCATGCCACATCTCATAAGAAACATGCTCAACCTATGCCTGGACACAGGGCTAGCTGAAAAAAAGAGGATTTCTCCAGGATTCCATTGTATCTCCTGATATGTCTGGTTGGGAAGAAGTATGTTTTGGGAGGTACTTTCAGACTCACCAGTCTGTCCTCACAGGAAGTTTCTGCTTTGCTAAAACTAATGGACGGCTGCCTCCAGACAAATACCTCCAGTTTCCTAGGTATTGGAGGGTTTTTCACTCGCATTTCAAATCTGGGCCAAATTAAGGCCAAATCTGTGCTCAGATAGGTGTTCTTCCACCCACCTGAGTTTCCACTCAAAGACAGTCCATTGTGCATAATTTACTTTTTTCTTTATCTTTTGCCCTTCTCAATTATCCACCAAAAATAGATCATGATTCGTGCATCATGATCATGCAGCTGCAAGAGTACAGTGACTGTGGAATGGGCAGTGACAGAATACTCTGCCATTACTTACTACTTATTCTCAGCAACTGAGAATACTTCACAGAATGACTCAGTGAACTATTACCTCACATTTCTCATGTGAGCAGCATCAGGGAAAGGCTAGAACAGCGGCAGGCCTAACCTTCCCCTGCCCCCAAAGGCAAACGAACCATTAATGGTGCAGTAAAGCAGGAGAGCAAAGGTGTGTTTGCTGCACAAGGCTGGTCTCATAAAAATGAACTTTGCCCAAGACTGAACAAAATTGTACGAAAGTCACAGTCAACAATTAAGGACATGTTTTTTATAAGGAAAAGTTATTTATGACTTTCATCTGAAAATTTATAAAGTTTTAATTTTGTTACACAACAACCATTCCTTTCATGCTTTGGCAGGAGAGATGTCAGGGTGTTAGGATAGACGCAATAACCATGGGTTTTTTTCTGCTTACTTGTTGTTGAACCACATTTTCCTCTTTAAAGTGTTTTATGGTCGAGTTACTCTATTTGCATAATTACTGCCACATCACCAGTCAATCAATTTTATGTGTTTCTCTCCTAAACCAATCTAAAATATGGCATGTATATAAAAACATCACCCATGATTACACAGACTTCACATTTATTATTGCTTCAGGTCAAAGATATATGATAAAATTACCCTCTGTTGTTTCCCCCTCCCTTCCCGCTTCTTTAATGCACAACTCTGAACACTTTCTTTAGTATTGTTTATCAGCAATTTTATTTTTCTCTGAATGGGAGACAAAAGAAAATAAGTAATAGAGCTAGTCAAAACAAAGCAAGTAACTACCACAGGCAGCTATGAGGATTGCTCATTTTTACAAGCACGTAGAATCACAAACAACTGTACACATTGATAGACTTGTCACACAGATATCTGCAGGAAAGACAAAACATTCCCACTTTCTGAGTAAATTCCAGACTTGAAAATAAGTAGCTCCAATGGAACCAGGACTCCTGTGACATCTGAAACTTGACGGTTCTATTTCACATCTTGGTGAAATATAAAAAAACAAGAGAACCCAACCAGAATGTTAGATGACATGACTGACATGAGTGTCATCAGAAGCCAAGATGAAAAAATTTCTTTCTGCATTTTACATACCACCTACATAGTGTTACACAATTTGTTGCTGTTATAAGTTACACCAGTTGAATCAGTCCATGTACAGGGAGAAAATTCAGAGATACTAGAAATCATTTATAGTGAGAAGAAGTACTACATTTCTTCATGGCAGGGGTTAGCTTCCAGTTATGAATTATCCTAGAATAAACAATCTGATATGTTCTTCAAAAATTTTTTGCTGATCCTTGCTAATCTTCCGTCCAAGGTACACCACAACGGACTTGACTTTTCATCTTTCTTACTGTGGACTTACTGAGTGTAAAAATCACTCCTGAACATTTGAAGAAAAAATGAAAAACTAGCTTGTTTCCTGCAAAAAGTAAAATATAACAGTAAACATACTTATCAAAATTCTCGGCTCCAGAAGATCCCAAACAGAGCCAAAAAATATGTAATATCTCACTTCTGCTGACAACTAATTTATCTTGTTCTCCTTGGTGTCCAAAGTATCAGTGCTGTGTTTTTGTGTTTAGATTCAAATCGTAATGGATCAGAGCATAGCGGTTTGAAGTAAATGGCAAAATTCCCACTTATTTTCATGAAACAAGAATTTACATCTGCTTCAATAAAAGATTTCTTGGTTCTCACTACCCTGGTCTGGGTGGTGTAGTCCTCTGTTTCTATGTGCTCTACTTTAGCTTGTTGTTGATTCTAACTCTGCTATTTGCATACTGCTAGGAAATAATCCAGTGTGCTTTAAATTGGAAAACTCTAGAAGTGACTGGAAGGTGAGCTGATTGCTATTTGTGGTTTTAAAGTAAGTTCTTCATGGCTGACGAAATTTTTATAGGCAAAGAGCGGTTTCTTTCAAGCAGCTTTCATGGCAGCTGTTGACAGCTTCCTTCAGAAAAGCCAAGCCTCACCACTGTACAAATAATGTGTTCAGTCTTATCCTGACAGGGACAACGTTATCAACAAGCTCCTGTCTTCTGCTTGATAAAAAAGCTTAATGAAGCAGTCTTTGTAAAAAACGTACCGTGACAAAAGCACCATGCAAGCAAAGACAAAGTAGATCATTTGACTAAGTCATATTGGGCAAAAATTTGGGGTAGATGCTGATCTAGGGATGGCCCTGCTTGAGCTGAGGGATTGGACCAGGTGACCTCCAAAGGGACTGTTTTGATTTAGCCCCAACCAGCAACTGAACATCATACAGGTGCTCACTCACTTTCCGCCCATCAGGACAAGTGGGAGGAGAATTGGAAGGGTAAAAGTGAATAAACTTGTGGGTTGAGATAAAAGCAACTTAACAATAATAATAATATTACTACTATTAATAATGTAACAACAATAATAGCAATCATATAATGAAAAGGAAGATAAATTAAAAAGAAAAGAGCAAGCGTGAAATAAATCACAAAGAAGATGAGTAATGCAAATGAAGAACAGCTGCTCACCACCAACCAACTGACCAGCCAGCCTCCAAGCAGCTGCCCCTGGTTAATTTTCCCCACAGCTCCGTAAGTTAAGTATGGCACCATATGATCTGTGATACCCCTTTGGTCAGCTGGGGTCAGCTGCCCGGGCTGTCCCCTCCCAGCTTCTTGTGCACCCCCAGTCTCCTCCCTGGTGGGATGGGGTGGGGTAAGGAAAAGACCCTGAGGCTGTGTAAGTGATGCTCGGCAATAACAGAAACGTCCCTGAATTATCAATGCCATTTCCAGCACAAATCCAAACTGCAGTCCTCTATTAGCAAATGTACAGAAAATGAACCCCACCCCAAACCCTTGCTTGGTTCCAACCTCTGCCATTCTGTGATTCTGCAAGTACTTAATCCAGGACAAACCCTATGTTCCCAGTTGAGCCATATGTTTTTTTCTCTTCTCCAAGCAGTGTTTCCTACCACCTATCAAACCTGCAAGTGTTTCCAGTGGTTTCACAGCCCTACTTGGATTCTGACAACGTGCTCATGTGGTTGTCCCTGAAAGGTTGGGGTATCATACACCTCTCTGTGCACATATAGCAACGTTCAAACATAACAAACGTGTAATGCAAAGACTAATCTGTCTTGCCAGTCTTTTCCAAGCATAACACAAGTTCCTCTGCTCCATTGAGCCAAATTATCTTAGGCTCCAGGGTGCTTTTTTGGAGTACTCTTTCTGGAGGGCTAAGCAAGAAACTGCATTAAGAGGCTGTAACGCTGTACTTCTCAGAGCTGTGGGCTTGGTCTCCTCAGGAGAGAATCCTTGATTCAGGAATTCACTTCCCCCTTCCTGTGAGAAACCCTGGGTTTGTTGACTTTCCCAACACATTGCACAGGCTATCTATTTACTCAGGCTTTTTCTGAACGGGTGGGTTTCATGTGGAGGATCTTTGACATTTCCTTGTGCTTGCATTTCTTTGAAAGACATCCCTTTAAATGCTTACAAGTTTCCAGACTTAACTACTTGTCCCTTATGACTCCTAAAAACTCTTAGATGGACTAAGATAAAAAAAAAATAAATTACTTTCCTCCCCACACAAGCCTCTGTACCAATTCTTTAGCAATTAAGGGAGGAAACCAGACTTCCTCCTTCTCAGTGATGCCAGACGTTGCTGTCCCAGTCCTTGGCAGTGCTGGTGCAGGAAGTGTCCCTCATCCCCAGGCACTCACATCCTCACAGTCTGAGGAGAAGCTGGCAGATGAGTGCAGCAGGGCCAGCCTTACCAACAGGAAAAATCTCCTGTGGAGCACTTTGGAGATCAAAAAGGATGTGCTGTTATTAGCTGGGCTCTCCACCAGCTGCAGCAGGACAACGGGGGTCAAGGCAGCACCAATCCTCCTGCCCAGGGAGAGGAGGGAGGGAGGAAGGATGAAGGGAGCAGGGAAAGGGAGAGTTTTGGACTGAGTTGATAGCAGCATAAAATATTTTTCAAGTTGTAAATCTATTAGATAAACTAATCTCAGGCTTTATGAGATTCCAGATGAAATGCAGGAATATGCCAAGCTTCTCGTTTTTATTTCCAAATGTTGAGTTAATTTGGATCCAATCTGAGCCAAATTTCGCCTTAGTGTAAGCAGGTGCAACTCCACTGGATTGAACAGAGTTACACCCATTTACAACAGGGATGGATTTGTCCTGAAGTGATTGAAATAGGGCAGAAAAGAGCACACATGTTTCCAGTGTTTCATCTTTGAACCCTGAGATAAATAAATTGAAAAAAAAAAAAAGTGTTCTCAGTCTCTCTCACACAAATCTGTGGCCTAGTGGAAGGCTTTATTTAAACACAAGATCTTACTATTTTTCCTTCTTTTGTTCATTTGCTGCCACTTTTTTTTCTTCCTCATCCTTGCTTTTATCCCTGTAATTAATCTGGTATATTATTTTACAAAATACATACCACAATTGTGAATGAAGATTTTATTTTTGAATTCACATTACGTAGATGTTATCTCATTTCCTTCAGATTTCAGTCTAATTAGATACTGAAAGAATACCTACTTTGTAATTTTCACTGCCATTTTTGTGGACACAGTGTTTTTCATGTTTTCTGTATTATTTTAAATAGAAAGTAAACTGTAATATTGGGAAATACATGCCTCCCACCAAAAACAGTGACTGTTACTTGCTTCCCTGCTCATTTAATAGTAAGGCTGAACATAGAAAGCAATCTAATGTGTGGAAGACAATAAATGAGACATTGATTTGACACCACTACTCCTTTTTAAGACAGATACTAGGTATATAACCACAGATAAAGTGAAAAACAGTGTAGATACAACTGTTTCCTTGAAGGGTTTGTGGAGGGATGAGAGTATCTGTTTAAACCATCTCCATTTTGAAGTTTTTTGTCTGTCTCCTGCTCGGGATTTTCTCACCCACTGGCCACTCACTGAACAGACTGGCCCTTTGGCTCAGGTGAGAGGCTGGATGGCAGGATGGCTGGATGGTTGGATGGCAGGATGACTGGATGGCAGAATGACAGGATGGCTGGATAGCTGCAGGGCAGGATGGCAGAATAGCACATGCTGCCCAAGGTGTGCAGGAGGGCCTCAGCTCCTGGTGGTTCTCACAGATCCAGCAGCAGCTCTGGGGGGCAGCTGTGGCTGCTTTTGGAGATTGGTACCACCTGGCTTTTATTGTCCAACTCAGACATTCACGGCTCACAACCTCTGACTCTTGTTCTGTGCCCCTTGGGTGCGTGCAGGACGGCTGTGTGTTATCCACTTCCTTCCTCCATTGCCCCCTGCCACGACACAGCCCAGGGAGCCCCACAGTCCCATTAAGGAAGGAAGCCGCTAACCTGATGCCCTCTGCCTTTGTGGGAAACACTCTCTGAGCCTTAAATGGCTTCTTTCGTGCAAGGGGGTAATGAAAACAAAAGTCCATGCATTAGGTTGCCTATTTGTGCCCGGTAGTATGTAGTGACCAGAAGGTCAGCTACTATTTGCATGAGTAACCATTTTTCCCATTTCAGCATGTCTGTGAGGAGCCCAGAAATGTTCAGCATCACAATCAGGGTGCCAGCAGATCCCTCCCTGCCAGTCATGGGTGTACGCTGGGACAAACACAAATTGCCTGGTATTTCACCCAGGACAATTAGACCAGACAGGTCTTCAGCCAGTCCTTGGCTCAGCACTTCACCAACACTAATGAAGATGCAACTGGGCCTGAGCAAAAGCTCTGAGTGTACCCAGAGGAAAGAGAAAGATGCACTGTCCCATGGGGATGGAGGGCTGTGCAAGCTGAGACACTGTCTCTGCTCTGAGGTCTCCTGTGGCTCTGCTGATGCAGGCACTGCAAGCCTGGCCACTGGCACCAAGGCTGGCCACTCCAGTCCTTCCCACTCCTCCATACAGCACAGCTGTCTGATGATCTGGCTGGGTGAGAGTCAAACATCTTCAGAGCTTTCAGAGGACACTTGCTGTTAAGCAGTGGATCCTTAACAGCTAGGAAAATATGAACCTTCATAAAGATGCATGTGAGAACATCTTGTGGGCATTCCCATATGACAAGGTACTCTGTTCACACTGTAAATCCAGTAATTTATTCTCCTTAAATTTCAAGCGATCCAGACAAAGCAATATTGATAAAGGTTTCAGTGTCCCTGAACTCACAGCAGCCTTTTTAGCAACAATAGCAGCTTTGGCTGCAGAAAGTACTTTAGGTTCAGGCCTGGAGGATGTTAAGCCTCATCTTGCACTTCCCCTTCAGCCATCCCTTTTGTTACTCAGGTTAATATTCTTGGCTAGAGCAGCCTATGCTGAAGGAAAAGGAACAAACATTTAGTCTTTTAAATCATCAGCCCTATAGTTGCTTTTTCTCTACTGCCGCAAAAATTTTACCTAGGCTGTGTTCGGCATAGGGCTTGAAAGGATTTCTATCTCAGGCACAAATGGATCAATATCCTCTTGGAATTCAGTAAGACAAATCTGTATATATGCCATATCAAAACAGTGGTTAAAATGAAGAAAGACAGAAATAAACCCCAGTAGTTATAAAATTTCTAGGTTTTCTTACTGTAAAGTTATTACATTTGAAATAATAAAAACTTGCAAGGGGCTGGGCAGGTATTCAAAATATGATATTTATCTGCTACCAAACTCCTTAAGGATAAGTTTTCTTTAGAGGGCTGTTTGTTTTGTTTGTTTGTGGGGTTTTTTTGTTTGGTTGGTTTTTTTTCTGCTGAGCTGTACTTAGAGGCCTCATCTACATCGTTGTTTGAAGGATAACATAAATGATGGTAAGTCCTTCCCACTTGGAATGCTAAAATGGATTTGACAGGCAATGGTCCAGGCTCACTTCCATCTGTGACACTCTCAAATGATTCATCATCTTGAACATGAAAGTAACTTGATGATGTTATGACTTACCCCTAGATAAGACAGCCAGTTCATCTGAAAGCAATTGCTCCAACTGATTGTCATGCACATGCCTCAACAGTGAAACTGGGCGTCTGCTTACGCATTTTAGATTTTTTAGTGTGCTTTTTCCATGCAGTGGGATGTCAGACCTGGGCAGGATGCTGTTGTGGAGTAGCACACAGTGTCAACGACACTACCACACAACAAACATCCTTGGTTAAGTAACTAGCCTTATGGCTGCATTTATTTTTCAGCCTAATACAGCTCAGTCATTCCCAACTTCCATTGATTTTGGATTAGTTAAATAATATGATTTCTTATCAAGCTGTAGTTTTCATTTCTATTAATTCTTCTAGGAAGCTCAGTAGAATAAACTAATAGTCTGACAAACCTTGACTCCTACCTACAACTCAATGCTTCAGCAACCCTGCTTTGGCCAGGAGGCCAGGCCAGGCAGCCTCCAGGACTCCCTTCCAGCTAGTATGATTCTATGGGTCTAAAATGTGACTCTCTTAAAATGTACATGTGCTTTTGGCACTATGCAGATCTTTTCTGAAACCTGTGTGGGTTTGGCTTTGCACTGCTATCAATATTTTCTAAGTCAGTCACATTACTCCTCCCCTTCAAAATTTCTTCCTGCCACCCAATTCGGTGCTTGTAAAGAAATGCTTCCTTTAACATCTTCTAAATGGTTCATGTTTCTACTTCAGTCAATGCTGCCCCTGTAACTTCGAGGTAAAAGTCTGTCAGCCCTTAAGATAATACGCATTTGTTCTTGTCTCTGTTTTTCACATCAATAATGCTCTACTCTCTCAGAGACATGTGGGCTTTAGGGTCTCTGCGGTTCTTAATCAGTATCTACTTAGTGTCTAGTGACTGGGAAGAGATGCATTGCTTAGGCAGGCAGGGGACACAGAGTGTCTCCAGAATATTTGAAAGTCAGTTTTGATACCTACCACTACACACACATGCCTTCTCCTTCATTTGGTCCATGCTTTATAGGCAGAGCAATGCTGTCCATTTCCTGTGAACATGTGCAAAGCCTGTGGCTGGATTTTCTTCCCTTTAAACTCAGCCAAAAAGAGCAATTTTCACTTTGCAAGTGTTGTCCAGCTGATGGGCGCAGGCAGAACAAGGAACGCCTCCCAAAGCAAAGTGTTTGCTGCAGGCTCTGGGGCGTGTGCTAAGAGAGTGATGAATACCCATTTCCTTTGAGAGAGAACAAGGCAAACTCTGCTTTTAAAAGTACTTAGACCTGTTAAATATGTGCACAGATATTCCATTTCCTCATAAATAGATACTGATAAATCAGTAGTACACTGGCACCAATTCGGATACTACAATAGAGCTGCCACAAGTGAAAGAGGAATTTAATCTCATATTTTCATAGATCTAATCTATACCATTCCTCTAGTTGCTTTGAAATATCCAATTACATCTGACTTAATAAAATTGGAAGACATTTATTACCATCATTAGTGGCTTGGGATGAAATCAGCTGTGAAATTGTGTGCACATTAACTTGCAGAGAACTGAGCAAGCCAGAAACCCTGGGAACTGATTTTCTAAATGGCTGCAGAGCTCTCTTACTGGATACTGAGCTACTGACACGTATGGCTGGCCTGGGCTGTGGGGCAAGGAAAGGCACAAGAGAAATGCTCAGTCCTCCTTCCCAGGCCCTTTCTTGTGTCTCTGCCCTGAGCTGAACCATCTCCCATCTTCCATTGGAGAGAGGGAGACTGAAGCTCTCAGGGAGGGATCAATCTCTGTTACTTAAAACTGGCTTATTAATTCTGCAAGTAAGACGGTAAATATAAAAGACAGACTAAGATGCTATTTTCATTGTAAGTACAAGTTTATAAAGAAAAATTCTGAAAAGGGGAGAATATGAAAAGATCTCATTTTCTCACACCTTTCAAGACAGCCAACGAGGCTGAACCACCTGTGAGATCTTAAAAAGAGTATTATTCCACAGCATCGCTCAGCTGCCAGGTATCATACTTATTCGTTATCTACGGCTAAAATTCCAGAGCACAGTCTTATTGTGGCTGTGCTTCCATCCTTCATAATTTACCCATTAAGCTGCAGTGTCATTAAACAATGTAGATAGTTAATTATTTTTAGTCAAGCAATGTAACACAGCAATAAAATTTTCAAAAAGAGACCTGTTTTAAAGGTTGATGACCTCATATAAATTGCTAAGTGTCAATAGATATCTTTCAACACTGGTGGAACAATATTTGTGCATTTATGGACACAGTTATAGAGTTTAGCTTGCTCAAGACCATTAAAGATCTCATGCTTATAACACAATAAACGTCACCAATGCAACCCATAAAACTATGCCCATTCAGACTTGATTTTTTTCTGAAAAAGCACTGTTGGTTTTGAAAACTGAAAGCCTTTGTGAAAACAGAAAGGTTTTCATGTAAAGAAAAAAAAAAAACTGGCAATTGTCTTAGTAAAATTCGATTTTCTTTTGATTTCCCTGAAACATGAATCCTGAATCATTGAGCTTTACACTTTCCCAAACAGAAACAACACTGTAATAAGCATCTTTCAGTTTTGAACTCCTGGAAGTAAGCTATTATGTGACTGCTCACTAAACTATGGACACAAAGGAAATTTCTAACTTTTCTCATGTGCTAATATAATCTCTTGGACAAGAATTACTTTTCTGTAAGATGCATCTATTGCTGCTACCTGTTGTGCCACCAACAGAAATGTGACAGAAAATATATCAAATGCTCTTTATCAGGGACTTTCCATCCTCTTTTCATCCTCTATTTGGATGCACACCTGCTAGGTGATTGGCATGCCAGGTCTTTATGAATGGAGGAGAACATATGCAGAATGATCTCACTGGTAGTCCACATGCAATTTCAAAGCTAAACAATACGTGTTTTTTATATATGATTCATCTCCTAGGAATTCATGCCTTCATGACACCTTTTCTAAAACAGGAAATAATTATGTGTTGCTAAGTTACTTTCATGCTTTAAAAAATCCCACTGCCATTTCTATTGTCCAGTTTGTGTTCTGAAGGCTGTGTTCCATCATAGGGATTTTTTTTTTCTTCCATAATGAATACTTGCTCTTTTTACCTTTGTCTTACTTTCTGATGAAAGTAAAGTCACAGATTCCCTGCATGTTTTGCCTCTTAGACCTGTACCAAATGTGCCTCACATTATACCACTTTGCTGGGAAGTACCTAGAAGATGCAGACAAAAATTCTCCAGGCACAGACAAAACTCCTCTGAGCAGCAAGGCATCAAGCCAGTGCTGGTGACCTTATACTCCTTGCTGGAGCACTCTCTCAAGAACATGTCGGTGTCTGGGCTGGGACACTTGATGCTCCAGCCAAGGGCAGTGCTTTTGCCTGGCAGCTGAAGTAATCTGCTTCTCAAGGATCTACTCCCCCATCTTTCCATCTTCAATTTGATTGCACATAACCTTTATACAGTATGCAGTTTATACTGAGTTACTTCCTATCTGTATCTCTTAAGAGCAGCTGTATTAAGGTTAACTAGCTTAGGAGTCATAAATAGGAATGGCTAATGTGATTGTACAAGCTTCCCCCCAGATCCTGGTCAATATTGTAACTCCGACCTGTAATGCACTCTCTCTGCAATTCCAGAACTGGGCGTCTCTTAAGCAAATACAGCTAATCACTTCAACAGGTTGCTGACTTTTATGAATTGAATTGCATAGCAAATAGCTGTGACAGTGTGTACAACATTGCCAGACAAGAACACAACATCATTATGTAGGGAAGAATGTTCCCCAACTCAAAAGAAGAGAGAAAAAATGTTTTACGCTACTTCTTATAAAAGAAGGGTGTTACTTGGGGTTGCTACTTGGGGGAGAGGGTGTGGGGGTGTGGGAGGGAGGTTTTTGTTGAGTTTTTTGGCATGTATCTGGGAAGCTGGTACTGAAATGGTGGGTCAGATACACAGAGTGTACATACATAGATTCTGTCTCTCCATTTGCCAAGACGGGGGCTTGATGCTGAATAATGTGTGATGGTGCAATTAAGCAAAGGCAGACAAGATGGAAATCACAGACAAGAAGCAAATCATGCAAGACACTCAGGCACCTCTGCAAGGACGGAGATGAGAGTACTCTGAACAAACCAAATGCATGCTGAGACAGTGACTTTCTCCCAGGACCCACGTGGGTTTCAGCTGCCTCTCCCTCATGTTATCTTCCTCCACTTCTGAGCCTCGCAGGCTCAGGGTGCCTCTGGCCCTGGTACCCCAGAGAAGCTTTAACAAGCTCATTACCCCAGTAAATGAAACGTCTTATTTCATCGATTCTACCTTTGGTAATGTTCTCCCACTTCCACTTTCCACCTCTTGCCCCAATTAATTTCAATGACTTTTATTTTGTTACAACTGAAATGCATTTGGCCACATCTTTCTTGCAAAGTGCAGCCTGAATTTACGTTATAGTAATTGAATTTTCTGAAGGCTTTGACATAATTAGCCAGGCAAGCTAGCTAAGCTGTGGATTGCTTTGTGCTGTACATTCAAAGAGCATTCAGAGCAATTGGAATACTCTGGAAATAATTTCCCTGCAATTTTCAGCAATCTAATACAAATTCTTGGTGAGACGGCACATTAGTCACATATTACACAACATGTCTGTCTCTAATAACTTATAGCAAATTTTAGCCGTACTAAAAATAGTAGTTACAGCCCGCATTAATTATAAGGATGTTGGATAGTAAATTGCTACAAAAAGCTTTCATGCCAGGAACTGCAGCTCCCATGTTTGTATTTGATGTCTGTATTATGAGACAAATAATGTTTCCTCTTCCAAAACCACACACCCTGGCCAGAATATCTGGCAAAACTCTCCTGAAGAAAATAGGAGACAGACCCTGGGGACACAAAGCTCCAGGGCTTGCCCCTGGTTTTGTGTCACTGGCTTTAGCAAGCTCATGTAACCTGACGCGTAGAGTTGCTGATGGCCTTTACAAGAAAGATCCTGATAATGCTGTAGAGAGCACGACTCTGCAGGGTCCATTGCTTTCACGAGATTATTTTCAGCATGTGGGACAAAGGCCATTATAATTGGCAGCACTGCAGTGAGGTCAAACCAGCAATCTTCAGGAGTATTGTGTTTGGAAATCTGTTTGCATCCAGTGGGAACACAGAGAAGTGTTGAGAGAGATGATGTTAGTTTACAAAAAAGTGACTGGTGTGAAAAAAGTTATGTGGGAACAACAATCACATTCCTAGAATTAAAGTTACACATCCAGAGCTGCCTAAACTGACCTAAGACAGACCTTAGCCACCTTGTCTTCTCACAGGGTGGAAAACAAATCAAGTCAATAGTATTGGGCTGGTCTAGCTCCATGAAGCAGCTTGGTAGAGAGCTGGATGAGCAACTCCTGAGGTTGTGAGAGGCCAAGGCTGGGGCCAGGCAGAAGGGCAGCATATTGCAGTCCTGATGCCCTCCCTGAAGCTGGTGAGGCCTGCCCACCCTTCCGCAGCAGTGAAACTTCCCAGGCAGATGGCATCACAAATCTCTCGTCAAATACACCCAGCAGTAGACAAATAGAAGGGGCTCCTTTTTCTCCTGTAGAAACTCAGAATGAAACGGTGGCACTTGTTTTCCCCAGGATGTAATGAAGGGATGAGTTAATTCTACAGGTCTGGGGAGGGGTTAGAGAAGTTCTATGCTGTTCCCTGTGCACCAGCTCTTTTGGTGACAGGCCAGGGTATTTCTGGTGGAATAGCTCAGACACTGCCCTGCTCATTGGCACCTCCTTATTCATTCTGATGGTTCAGTCAAGTAAATTGCACACAAAAATTCTGTGGCTCTTTTTTCTGCTTAATTCAGCTTCTTCCTATGTCTCATGACACAGGGGTTTTGGGGGATGAGTAGGGTTCCCCTGCAGCAGCAATATACTAAAAAAACTAAACCCTAACCTAGTATCATTTTACATACAATTTCCTTGCTAAAATGCTATAGTATAAGCTGGTATAATAAGGTACCCCATGCTTTATTGTGGTTGAGGGCCAGATCCCAAAACTTCTCTCGCTGCATTCTTCTTTGTCTCAGATTTGATGGATTTTACTCAATGTATTGGGGATTTTGTTTTTGTTTGGTTTTGTCACCTAACTATAGTAGTTACAGAATGCAGAATTTATTTCCATTATTTCCTTTTCTTTCCTTTTTTTTATTTCCTTTGAGAAGTCCAGTAAAATCAAAACTCTTCCCAGGAAACCTATATTTTTGTCTTCAAAACCCAGAGGTCTCCTATATTAAAACAGGCTAAGCATTTGCAAAACAAGACCTCAGACATTTTCTTCATTGAAAGTAGTCAGAAGGCACAGCTCTGTCTCAGCATGTGGTGCAGAAAAGACTGTAACACTCCAAAGCCCACATCACATAAACCTCTCAGTTAATTGCCAATATCTGCTGGGACATCACAGCGACAGGACACATTCATGGGACATCCAAAGCTGCCTCTTTAGTTCTGAACTCTTCCATCCCTCAACTCTTTTAAATGCCAGGAGCCAGCTGAGAGTTGGGCACTGTGAAGTCTTCCAACAGCAGCTGACCTCCTTCTGCTCCTTACCTGGGCGCAGGGAACATTCCCAGACTCACTCCAGCGGCGGCAACTGTGAGTAGAGTAGCTTTGAGGAGAATTCCTCAAAAACACTCACTCAAGGACCACTTTGGCTCCTGGGTCTCCTGCTGCATCAGCGACTGGGGAGCATTGCAAAACCACTGCAGCACGAAGGCAAAGGACATGGTGAAATCTGTCAGGTCTGGGCCTTGCAAATAGGCAGGGACCAGTAGCCAGCAGGAGGGCTAGGTCCTGTCCTCCTGCAGCATCACACTTTGTGAGGTGGGTGCTACCAGCATTAAAAGCAGGGAGTATATGATGAAGGAGCTTCCAGGCTTCTTGAAAAACAGTTCCCAGAGGAAACTGAGTGCTCCTGAGGGTCAGCAAACAGGTGTTTGTTTTCTCTTTTCTGCAGCCTGATACCGGGGTCCTGGATAGCACATGGGAAGCTACTTCCCTTTTTTGTTCTTCCAAGATTGACCAATTAGTCTCCTCATTCAACATGCTGAACAAAAGTCATTTGTGTAACAATTCCTGAGGCCAGCATTTACTCATCCCTAAGCTGTTAGCCCTGACCTTTTGGGATCTCCATCCCGACCTGAGAATCCTGCACAGGCTGGTAACAATTGCAAATCGTGTTGTCAGAACTTCTTCACAATTACAGCTATTTTCATGCTTTCTGTGCTTTCTGTCACTGTCACAGGACTTTAATGCACTCTTTCCTGGCTCTGCCTTGGACTCAAGGTGCCTTAAATTTTTAAACATAGGAATCAAATAAGCTGTAATCTGAAAAAGTAATATAAGGGTCCCCCCTTGCTCCAAGGGAAGATGGCTTAGTGATTCTTGGTGAAAATGTCCCTTCTGACATGGTCCTGCCCATTTTTGTGCAGCAATGAGCCCTTTTTCTCCCTAGAGCAGGGAGGATACTAAAGAGGCAAGTCACCAGAAGAATGTAGAGAAGTCCCCAAAGAGCTGTGGCCTGGAAATAAGGCAGAAGATATCTTGTAGCATTGTTAGTGGGGCTGCTGGGTTCCCCTTCACTGCAGGGCTTGTGGAGCCTTTTCATTTTGAAACAATCAGCATGGAGCATCTGGGGTAGCGGCCATACCATTTAGTAGTCCCTGAAATAAAAAAGCTCCATAGAGACTATTTATGTTGACTCTTTAGCTAACAGAAATAATGAATTGTAATTCATTTATATCCTTGTCATAAGATAACCACTGCTTCTTCCCAGGCAGCAAGTTATAAAAGAGTCATTCAGCAATTCACTGGCATTTAGCAGAGCAAAGTAAGTCAGTTCCAAGTTGATGATGCTAAACTATCATTGAAATGAGATCAAAATCATTATGGGTGAGACATTGCCAAGTCATGTTGTTATGCTGAAGTGGCATCTCCAAAACAAAGAGATCTCAAGCTTTTAAGCCTGAAATTGAGATGGAAAACATGTACTCAGCTGCTAGAGACCCATAACTGAGGAGTTGCAGGCACCCAGGTTCCACAGGTCCCTGTGGGGGTAGCAGCACCTTATCACTGACCCTGAGGCAGATATCTAAACTCCCTGGGTGGCAGGGAGGTGGTGGATTAAGTTTTGGATCCACCTTTTGCAAGTGCTTTCTGCCCACAGGCATCTTCCAGGCCAGCACGGAGGGAATTCTGGGCTGCACTTTGGAAGTACAACCCTCACGATATGTTCAGTTTTAACCCCTAATTCTGTATTCTGGGTTCTGTCACAACTACTCATTACATGTGCTTGTGGGCACCCAGGTCTGGGTGCTTGCCAAGGTTTCCTAATTGTATTGATTGAACGCTATTCCATGAATGCATGTTTTTAAAAAACTTCATTTAGTGAGTTTTGTATCTCTCCTTTATTGACTTTTTGTAAATGATCATCTCGCAGGCAAAACAACACTTTGTAAGCCCACATTGCAGTTCATTCACACCACAGTTCACATGTTATCCCAGTGAGCCCTTGGGGGGTATGGAAATCCACTGGAGTAGGATGCTGGGAAACAGTCCTTTATTCACTGTTAGCTTCAGCCAGGGTGAGGCAGTTGGAGAGGCTGGAGACAAGTCTTGTGACATGTGCAGAACGTTCCCTGCTGCTTGCTGGAAGAAATCTGCACTTACTAGAAGGAATAAGGATTCCTGACTGATGGAAGAACATGACTCTGCTCTCTGCTGAACTTTCAACAATGCAACTGGTCTGCTCTAGAGTCAAAAATAGCTATTTTAGAAGTGCTCTGAGACATACATTTCTTATTATCACCTTATGCTACATCAGCAACTGTGGACTAACTTTCTGCCTTACTTTGTCCTCTTCAATCCTGATTTCCCTGAGAAACTAAGGATGCCTGTTTCCATTTGCCCCATCTATCCAGACTTTTATCAGTTAAAACTGTTTAAAGCTATTAATGTTTCTGCTTTTGCCGTAACAAACAGCTTACTTCATGGACTCATTCATGGAAACTAAATTAATTTTAGAGGCTAATAATGACAGATAGAGTGTGTGTTATTTTTACTGAACGAAAGATGTCAAATTCTAGGCTTACTGGTGGTGCTTACATCTGAGCTGAGCCTGGGCCACAGGGCCTCAGCCACTATATGCTGATGAGGTTCCTCTGATGCCATGCCAGTTTTTCCCCAAGGGAAATTGGTTCCTCGTTTTAGGTAGGAGCATCTGCCTAATGTGCTATTTATAATATATTTCTTTCACAGAATGTCACTTAGAGCTACAGCTGCATTCAGAAATGCAATGAATGAAATTAAGATATTTCTGAAAATACTTTAAATTATTTGGAAATGATAAAAATGTGAGAAAAGGATCCTTGAATACCTTAATGAAATTAGGTCAGCATAAATAAGGCCACATAAAAATGAACTGGTTTCAGTGGCATTTAGACTTTGATATCCGTATTGGTATAAGCAAGAACAGAATGAGTTTTCCAAAGTTTGTAAGGACACCATGCATAAAACTTAATGCTTTTCAGACATTGTAGTTATGTATGCTTGCCTGAATTCTTCTTTTATAATGGCCAAGCCATTAAAAGGAGACCTTTCCTACCCCTCTAGCATGTAGCAGTAATAATAAATCAAGTGATTTCTTGCTGGTCAAAGTAAGTTGGCCTGGAAAAAAAAGCGTGTAATATGCAGGTTATATAGCTGTGATCTTCTTTACACTAATAATATGCTTCTTTATACTGCATACGTATTAGTTGCTTAAAGACAACATAAAATTAATATTCTTTTAGAAGACAACTTATGGTTGAAAAAATGTAGCAATAGCCATGCATGTAATATGGTTTAACAATCTTAAATATTCCAGACAGGAAAAGTTTTTTGTCAAAGTCTCTGACAGTTTAAACTTTAAAGCTTCAGCAAAACTTTTAAACTTTTAAACTTTGAACCTGTTTGAACTTCATTTGATTTATGAATTATTAAATGTACCACTGAAATTCACCGTCTTTATTTTCATCTAGTAAAGATTTTTTGTTTAAAAGCTACAGATGAAGAGTGGGAACTAAGGAAATGCAGCCTGAGGAGATTATAGCCCTGTTTTATCAGAACAGCATTCCTCTCAGCTGTATAAAACAAAACCCCAGTAAAATATTTAGAAGTAAGAGAGATAAAGGGCTGAAATTGGTATATACAAAAGGGTGGGGAAAATGAATGCTAAACTGGAAAGCTGGATTAGGCAAGATTTGGAAAATGAGATACCTCTAAATTAATTATTTAACTCTTCCTTCACGTCCTGATTCATTTTTCTATGTCAGGATTAAGAGAAGGGCAGCACCAGGTTAACAGTGTCTTTCACATGAAGTTGAGGGCAGTGGGAAGGAGGAAGGCATTACTTTAGTGCGTTGCTCTGGAGGAAACAAATCTCTGCAAAGGGAAATGCCCTGAATGGCTCCCAGAGTCCTGCGCTAGAGTGCTGGCTGTAATTTATGTTCTGGCTGACAGGGAACCTACCTAAATCACAGCCCTGACACCACATAGGTACAAATGGAGAAGGCAAGTGGTCGGTGCCCCTGCTGTAGCAGCATTCACATGCTGCTAACCACAGCGCTCAGGTCTCATCCCAGCACGGTCTGGGCACGGCACGAGGATGTTTCCAAAAGCCTTTTGGAAAGGCTTCCCTAGAAGAGGCACCCAGGGAGCGTGGCGGCAATCTGTGCACAGGCAGCGGGTATTTATAGCCTGTGTCGGAATGAGCCTGTACAGATGCAGTTTATCTGGGAGTGTTAGATACTGTCTGCATGCTGATGATCCCTCACTAGGCAGGATAAAAGGAGAAATAAATAGAAGGCAAACCTGCCCATTTGCAAAAGTCTATGTGTTTTGGGCCAGCTGAGCTCCCCAAGGACGACATACACCTCTCTGCCAGGAACAGAGTTGAGCTGGATAGCGGTGTGGGAAGGGGGCAGGAGAGCAGCACGGGCTGTCCTGCTCTCCTCTGCTGGGGTAAGGCACCCATGCCTTCGGGAAGGCAGCGTTCATTGTGGGAAACACAGGTTGCTCCAGCCCTCCTGTATGTCTTCCAGCAAGTGTTGTCACAGGGCAATCACATTAATAGGGCCAAAGATAAAAAGGATAAAGCATACAGGGAAAACTGAATGAAACTGGAGCTGTGTGAGTGCTGTAATACCCAAACTTGGCAAACATGTAATGTCAACAACATAAGTTACAACTGAGCTTCTGAACCTGCAGTGAAAGAAACAGAAGAGAGAGGTAAATATGGGAAAAAAACTAGGGAAGAGGAGGGGCAGAAACAAGGTATTCCTCAACCTTGCATGCAACCATTACAATAATCCAAGCAGCATCCAGCATCAGGTTCCGTGCTGAAAACAAGGTCTTAAATGGGAGAGAAACTCGATATGTGAGTATTTTTCTCTAATAAGCAGCTTTTTGCCTGTTTGTTTCTTTAAGCCTCATTCAGGATGATGTCTTTTTACATGAGAAAAACTACAGTGATTTTAGCTGCTTTCAAGTGGAGCACAAAATCAAGGCTATTCACCAGTGAGGTGAACAACACTGGGACATTGCACATGGACAGACACCCTACAACGTGTCTAAGAAAGGGAGAATCAGGAGCCTTGGGATCCAATTTAAATCAAAGCACTTCAATCTATCTCATTTTGAATGTGTTTTACTGAGGGGTTGCCTTTAAAATAGGACTACTTGACTTTGGTTGTTTTTTTTTACTCTGGAGTGTATTTACTTAGAAAATCTGAAAAACTGGAAAGTTTATGGATAAGGGGAACGGTGGAGAAGTGTAAAGCCCAGCTATGGGGCACTAAATCACAGACAGACAACTGGACCAGTAACCACATTATTTCTGTAAGGGCATTCATGAGTATAACAGTTACAATCACAGAACTGGGCATTTGGCACACATTTGCTGACATTTCCTAAGGAGAAAAATAATAATGTCATAATTTTGCAGTGCCGGATGAGTTTGCTCTTTTGTCCCAAGCCAGAGTCTAGAGGTTTTTCCTTAGCAAATATGTGCAGAGGCACTGGCTCAGGTAAATCAGAAAGTACTGGACACCCCACAAAAGCTGCCGTGGTTGCATCCCCTACACAATTGAAACTCAGCACCCTGTGACTCTGTGGTGTTTCAGAACTGAGCCACCCGACGTGCTTAGCAGTCTTCAGCAATATTGTTTTAAAAACATAATGCAGGCTTGAATGCTGAGGACAGTTTCTTGACTTCAGAGAAAATAAACCATTCAGCCATATCCCGAGAACTGGGCAATACTTGTTTCCCTTAATAGCTATTTTCACAGCCGCCAACACCTGGCCATGCCAGAGGACTGACTGGGTACACTATGGAAAGATCCTCTGTGGCCATTTGTCCCAGCACATTTCTCTTGTCCTAAGGGATGCACCAAGACAATAGTAATTCAAGATAGAGGCTGGGTTTAAAATCTGTGTTTTCTATAGAAGCTGAGAAAGAGAAAAAAAAATAAATAATGCCTGGCTCCAAAGCTCAGGAGATTGGCAACCTTCCCACCTCTCATTGTGGAAGAGCAGCTATCTCACCTGAAAAATGCATTTGCAAGAGCAATATAACCCTACAAAGCTTTCTGTGAGCAGGTTCAGATAAGGCTTGGGTATAAACATATCCCCTCCAATACCCAGCTGCTCTGGGATCAATTTCTCTACCAGCAGTATAATTCCAAAGGTGGGTCTGTGAACCAGCACCAGAGGCTTACAGATCAATGTTACCTTAAGTGTGTAGGGTTCAGCAGTTCCATTGCCAAGGACCTACTCCACACAGTTTTATCCACAGGGCTATTTAAAAATAAATAACACTGTCACTTTGGCTTCTCTGCAGCCTCTCTCTGTTTTGGGCACAGTCTGAAACTTTACTTGGTGCCCTGACACAGCCAGGGCTTTGAATCAGCTCTGAGGGAAATAGGTCTGTCTAGAGCAACCTGGCCTGTTGCTAAAAGCAAGCCTGTACTTCAGGAAACACCAGACTGGAGAATTAAAATGAGAAGAGGAGAGAAAAAGAAAAGAAAGAAAGAAAGAAAGAAAGAAAGAAAGAAAGAAAGAAAGAAAGAAAGAAAGAAAGAAAGAAAGAAAGAAAGAAAGAAAGAAAGAAAGAAAGAAAGAAAGAAAGAAAGAAAGAAAGAAAGAAAGAAAGAAAGAAAGAAAGAAAGAAAGAAAGAAAGAAAGAAAGAAAGAAAGAAAGAAAGAAAGAAAGAAAGAAAGAAAGAAAGAAAGAAAGAAAGAAAGAAAGAAAGAAAGAAAGAAAGAAAGAAAGAAAGAAAGAAAGAAAGAAAGAAAGAAAGAAAGAAAGAAAAGAAAGAAAGAAAGCCTTTTCTCTGAGGATTTTCTGTGAAATCTGTGGCAAAACCCAAGGAAAACTGTGTACATCACGGCATTTAAAAGAAATACTTAACAGTGGAATTTATGACTCAGAGAAATGCATTTTAATAGTTCTTCCCCAGCACAAAGACAGAGGAAAACACATAGTTGGGGCAGGTAGAGAATGGCTGCTGCTGGACTCTGACTTCCCTCTTGAGCTGCAGCAGAAACACGGATAGCAGGGATCAGACAACACTGCAACAACTTGGAACTGGCAAGCCTAAAAGACTCTGACAATGTGAAAATTTGACTCATAAAGTCCTTTTTTTTAAACTCTGAAACCTTTCAGCCTCTGTTTCCTTTGCCTTTTATGACTGCATAAGGTCTTCTAGGGATCCCTTCCCGTGCTCCTTGCTCAAGGAAGTTGGCACCCACTGGGACGTGCCCCCAGCAAAGGTGATCTAATGCACCCATGGGTGCACAGAAGGATGAAAGGATGGGATAGGAAAGCAAAGGGACCAGAGGCACCCAGGGCTCCCTGTTCCCAGGGTGCTCCAGGCACCCTACCCAGACATGCGTGAATTTGGACTTCAAAAGGGTGCGGATGAACTGGCTGGGCGGGGCTGAGGGGGCCGGGCGAGGGCAGGCAGCCTCTCCTCCCGCAAATTTTGGCCGGGCGGCCTCTCCCCCATCTCCATCCCAGGAAGCATTTGAAATATTTCCACCCCGAAGTGGACCCAGTTCCCCCGCCACTTGTAGTGCTTGGCAAACAGCGGCGGCGGCCCGGCACATCCCGGCCCGGCCCGGCGGGAGAGAGAGAGGGAGGGAAGGAGGGAGGAAGGTGGGTGCCGGCCCCCCGCGTCCCTCCGCGGCCCCGGAGCCCCCCCGAAGCCTGGCGTGGGCGTGCGCCTCCCCCAAGTGTGTGTTTTGGATGAGGCGGCGCATCAGCTGCCTGGTATCAGCGCTGCGGCTCCGGCGGGGCGGGATGGAGGCTGAGCAGAGCCAGGCTCGGGAGGGTCAAGTACAGGTTGCTGCGCAGGAAAGAGCCGGGGGAGGGGAGCCTGGGTCACTCCTCTCGCCGCTGTCTCTCCCTTTCTCTTTTTCCTTTTTTTTTTTTTCCCTTTCCCCCACCCCCCCCCCCACCCTAAACTCTTTTTTTTTTTTTTTTTTTTTCCTTCCCCAGCCCCCCCTCCCCCCAGAAGGGGATGTTGGGACTATTCCATCAGTGTGGTATGTCTGTGTAAACATCATTAGCTCCTATGAGCTGACACGCTGGAGATTTTCATTTCTTCTTACAAATCGCTCCCTTCCACAATAAAAATACCATGCATATTGGCTGGATATGTTCGGAGGGAAGATGGAGATGTTTATTCTCCTTTGATCTCTCATAAAGCAGAAAGTCTTGGCAGAAGAATAGCACCGGAGACGGGAGAGGGTGCGGGTCTCCCAGAGGGCGCTGGGCAGCCTTGGGGCTGCGGAGTGAGGGCAGATCCGGTGGCCTCGCCGCGGGCACAGAGGGATGAGGCAGAGCTATGAAGCTCAGCCCTGCCTGGGGACACCTTCCCAAATTCCTGCCGGCCCAGCCAGGCCCCGGCGTTCAGCAGGGCTCTCCAGAGGAACGCTGATGCTCTTAGTGAGGCAAGGCTGTTTGCAGAAAAACTCATCTCCAGAGCACATCTGGAGAAAAATCGCCTTTTTTAAAATTTATTTTTAAAATTCTCTGGGGTGTCCAGCTGCCAGTGGGGTTACTCCACACAAGGAGCTCTGCACGTGCTGGGCTTGGCTGGGCTCTGCAGAGCACAGCAGAGCCCCGTAGAGCCCAGCAGAGCCGAGCCAAGTGTGCTATCTCCCTTGATCCACTCCTTATCTCCGGGAGCAGTTGTAGCAAGCAGGGAGCTCCAGCGGAGAAGCTTCCCTCATCCACTTCCCCCTTCTGTCTGTTTGCCCTGGCAGAAAAGCAACACTTTAGTAACCAACAGATGTCCACACCCTTCTTCTTCCGAAGCCCTCTTCATTCGTATTGGGGTGGGGGAGCAAACTTGGTGGGATATTCTCTGTGTAGCAACAACAGAATCCATGATGTACTCGCAGATGATTTTAGTATTACAGTAGGTAATAGGTAGTTCTACTACGGCAGGTAGTAGGTAGTTCTTTTTCAACACAAAATACGAAAATGGACAATGTAAAAGGCATGGAAGGCTGAGAGAACCAGGCCATTCAAAACAAGACTCTGAGATGTGCTGGGCTCGTTTCTCCAGCTGTGCTTTGCCGGACTCACCAGGAGAAGGCAGCAATCTCTGCACAGCATGCGGCAGTCCTCGCAAGCCTTTGTGGTGAGACTTCAGCCAGTTTTGCTAAGTCCTATGTCCCAAAGGTAGTTCTGGTCCAGAGATCCACCCAGATCTCAGACATCCCAGGCTTTCTCTTCTTGCTTTTGGTAATGTTTCCTTTTGCCTCTTTCTAGTGGTGTGTGTGTACTGAGCCACATGAACAGCCATAGCCTGAACAGTTAAGGCTGTTCACAGGGCCCAAGAGTATGGATGCTGATCCGGACTCTGCTGTTCCCACCTGATGCCCCTGTGTGAGCAGGCAGCCCTGCTGCTCGGCTGCTGCACAAAGTGGTGCTGGCTCAGTCGCTAACACAAAGCTGGCAAACTCCAAATGTCAGCCTCTTCCCCTCCACACGGCTGATCCCCTTCCAAGAGAACAAGATTGGGAGTGCTGCAGTGCAAATCCATTAGTCAGACTGCATTGGGTAATCTTTCCTATTTGTCCTCTGGCATTTTCTTTTCGTACCCCAAACCTCCTCTTTATAAATCTCTGGGATGAGCCTGTGGGCACAAACCCCCTTGTTCCCTTGTTCCCTGTCCAGTCCCCCCAGTTCATGGGCTCAGTAGCTGGGTAGGGTTGTGTCAGAGCATTCAGCTCCTTCCTCCCACACACTTACAGTGATTAATCACTGAGGGCTCAGTGAGGGAACTTTGTTCGGATGCTGTCTTTTCCCAGACAAACTGAAGTAATTTGTATCAAGAGCAACTTGTGAGAGGTTTTTCACAGGTCTCCACACGTACATGATTGTGTGAAGTGGAAAATCCATGGCTGCAAGATAGCGGGCTGCTACTGCAACGGAGTTTTGTTTTCAACTCTACTAATGTGTCTGGAGTTATTTCATGGCCTTCAAGACCTCCATTTTAGAGTCAGCTGGCTAACTGAGGACAGCATT
The DNA here is from genome assembly GCF_029207755.1 of Chamaea fasciata. NCBI lineage: Eukaryota > Metazoa > Chordata > Aves > Passeriformes > Sylviidae > Chamaea > Chamaea fasciata. Next base: position 47,774,931 of record NW_027094086.1, on the reverse strand, counting down.
TTGCTTAATAAGTGTCAGAAGTCAGAGGTGAGATGGAGTTATCACTTTTCCAGTGTCTGAGAATATAGCCTTCATTCTTTGAATATATTTATATGCCATGTGATTGCAGTCGTAGGACCGATAGGCCTGGAGCCCAAATCATGACCAAATAGTGAAGGAGTTTGGAATCCACATTTCTCAGCCAGACATGAAAAGCTGGAGCCTTTCAATCCGCATAGAAAAATAAATGATGAAAAAATTCATCAATTAGGCAGAGCAAAGTCATGAATTCAAAAGCCTTGTTGAATTCATGTTATTTCTTTATCCAAATAAGTACAAATTGAGATCTCAAAATGTAGTTCTCTAACCACCCAGGAGGAAATGTCCATTTCCAAGTTTGGAAGATGTGTTCTCATGTGGCCAAACTTGTGATTCTTTTGAAGATTTTCCTAGAGGGTAAGTGTAGTCATTCCAGCATCCCTAATACAATAATTGTGTAGATATTGCTAAAATTTCTAGACTGTATGATTTTAAGACATCTGTTTTATAAAAACAGATGGTTTCCTTCCATGGTAGGCCATGGGCTGTGACTTTACTAACCTGACCGTACTGCTGGTGTCAGACTGCTCAGCCTATTGAGTGATCCCACGGGCTAAATGCCTTTACAGCAGAGATAAGATGTCAGTATTTCAGTGCTGGGCATCCATGAATGACATCATGAAGACACAATGTACCCTCATTTTAATCACCAGGGATGCTTGAATATCTAAAAATTATCTCGAGTAAATAAGAAGTGTTCACCTTTTTTTTTTTTTTTTTTTTTTTTTGGTGGCTTCTGCATTTGTTCAATGTTAATAGCTTAACAAATAGTTAATTAGTAGAAGTGTGAAACAGTATTTTTTTAACATAGTATTGATGGAAAGGCAATTTTAAATTCACTTAGGCTGCCAATCAAAGGAAAATAAGACAACATTTAGTTTTTCCTAACTCGGGCTTAATGAAATGAGCTGCAAATCTTTAGACAGACTAATGAGATCAAATCTTGGATCTGCAGTAGAAACATATTTGTTAATATTTGTACAGATCAAAGTTTCTTCAAAGCATGCAGATAATGGTTTTGAATAAAGGCTCTTAAAAATCCCATAACTCACAAACAGAATTAGCCAGGCCCTCTAGAAAAATTATTCCAGTGAATTCTTTGCCTGGACAGAATCCTCCTCCTCCTCCTCCTCCTCTTCCAGCAGTATTTTTAAAGTTAGCAACCACAAATTTCTTGGGTTTTAATCTCCAGAGGTTTGAACAAGAAGATCACAGAAATAAGTGCTCTTTTCTCCTCTTAATTTTGTATATTACTGTGAATTCCAATATAATAAATTATGAGTGAAATGGGCTCATCAGGCAGAGCATCTGCCACTTCCGTTCCCTAGGTTAGGAACCACTGGCTGTTTCTCCTGAAACGGTCGCTGGTGTGAACTTTTCAGGCAGCGCAAAGTCTTGTGGGCAGATTCATTGTGCTGGCCACAAAGCAAATTGTAAAGAACTAAGAAGGCTTTTCCCAAGACTAGCTATCAGCACATAGCTTAAAAAATAACAAAAATTATGGGACAATCAAAAACTAAACTGGAACATTTTAAATGTGATTTTTTTCAAAATTATAAGAACGTATGTCAAATATGAAATCTAATAAATTTTGCAATGCATATATGAAAAGCTACCAACTCCCATTTGGAAAGCTGCCTTCCAGTGACACATTTCTTCAAATCAGTGTGGATGCAGAGAGGCTGTCGTACCATTTCCCCTTTATATTCTTTGAAAACCTTTTGTTTAGATAAACCATGTGTAGAATTTCAGAAAGCATGTAGCAAGACAATGATAGGCTGTGTGATACATAACATCATCATATGCAATCAGCACCGTGGTAACGGCCTTTCATATTGCTGAAATAGCATCACTGCTTTGTGTTTACTGAGCAGGTATCAAAAGCAAACATTAGAAATGCGGTGCAGCATATCCCATTGGTAAGGTAAAACCCTACAAATGACAGGGAGAGAAAACTGCACTTTTCCACATCTGCCTACCAACATTTCAGGGCAGCAGCTGAGATAAAGCAAGCAGGAAAAAACTGCATCCATCGTACCAGGGTGTGCTTTGCAGATCTGGATGAGAGACTGTCCGTGTTTCATCCTGCTGATGCACAGCCAGTATGAGTGCTCAGCTGGAATTGGGAAAGCTCTCTGTTGCAAGCAGATCCTTTGAAATGACTCCCACATTGTCCATGCTTGGGAGCTCTCTGCAAAGATCTTACCCCACAAATACTGTTTTCCCCTAAAACATATGTTTACTTCCTCCTACTTGCAAAAGATGCCGAGAAATGTGCTCAGGCATTAACATCAGTTTGACTTTTTGGGGACTAGATGAATTCACTGCTTTGCTGCAATTGCTAAATACAATTTTCTTCATACCATTTACAAGTTGTCTTGCCCCTGTGTGACTCTGGTCTGGTGTCAGACTCATCAGGCTCAGAATGGAAATATAAGGTGGTGGTAGCATTGTTGGTGATGACAAAACTCCTGTGCACTTTGCAGGTGGCAAACGGGTTACTTGTATTTTCATTAGCAACATTTGTCAGGGCAATCATTATTCGGGATTGCTGACAGCGTTGTCTGAAGTCAGTCCTTTGGGCCCCGGTCTGGGTCTTCTACCTTGCAATGCCTGGCAAGACGTAATCACCGGTGCAACAATTTTTAGACACCCCAGATTTCCCCATTAAATGGTGATAATTGGTACTTTTCAGGGCGTGCAGCACTCAAGCACCTAGAAAACAGCTGCTGGCTGATACCCTCCGTGTGTGCAGTGATTAGCTTGTCCACAACAGCTCCGGGCAGCACGGCAACCGGTGCCGAAGAGGTGTGAGTTTTGATTTAGCAGCCCGGACAGAAATGGTAAATTACTCACTGAAACTGCTCCTACCCAGATTCCTCCCCGAGTTGTTATCTGGACTGCTGGCTGCAAACACCAGTGCACAGAGCGTGGCTTGATGATCATCCTCCTTCTCCCAAGCTCATCAACTTTTTCCCTGCAAAATTTTGCTCACATCTAAGGCTGTTTTAACATTTTAACCATTTGAACATTTTTCATTCCTTCACGGAAATCGGGCAAATGTCATATGCCAGCTATACTCAGAGGTGGCATCTCCTATGGAACTTGCCTGGCATGGCAAGGTGTGGGCAGCAGAACAAACCCACAGCCACGGGAGGCAGCAAAATGACCCAAAACTGGTTCTGAGGCTGTTTCCTACTAAACTGAAAGCTCCTCTTGCTGCTTCACAGCCTGGCTCTCCAGGTGCAAACAACCTGGCACATTAAAGCAAGCTGGCAAAAAAGTGAGGTCTGATGTAAATACGACATATCGCTGCTTCTCCGTGTGGTGTGCCAGAACAGTCAGGTGGGAATTTAGACTTAAACTCAGCTTTCACTAGTTTTCAGTGACTTATGGTGATTTTAATGACAGTTTGTTTGATTTGAACTTATCATTTTCCTGGGTTTTCATTTCAAGAAGCATGAGAATTACTCTTTTGAGGAGGACAGAATGTGTGTTGTTATAAATGGCACTCGAGGATGGCATATGGCAGCCACTTTTCCTCCCTCCTGCATCAGCTTCCCTCAGTGGTCTCAATGATGGCAATTTAATGCTTGTTAAAATATTATTTCCTGGATTGCTCCAAATAATGTTTCCTGGGGGAAGAAATACTAAAATAAATAGAAAATGCTTCTTTAAAACAAACAAACAACATTTTCAGGCAAACAAATGCTAAAATCTGCCACATTTGATTATGCAGACAAGGGAAAAGGGAACTGATACAAAGGTTTAGACTTAATTTTAAGCAAAAAACTAGTCCTGTAGAAGGGCTGTAAGGTACAAAACAACAGGGTATCTCATACTGTAATAAGTCCAGGTCCAAGTGGAATTATTTGCAAAGGGTATGAAGTGCCTCAGCAGATAGAATGAGGGTTTTTTTTCACAGCAGAATCAAGGCAATAGCCCTCCATCATGAAGTTTTTCTAAATTCTCACAAACAATTTCACTGTGAGTACAACACAACCTTGAGAGCAGTCCTGGAAGAAATCCGAATGTTCAGTTCTCAAAACAAGATTTCAACATGCGTCACTTCCCTCCTTGGATTATTTTGGCCAAGGGTGACAGGATCAACCAGAATTCCAGGTTACAGTTCATTAGTCCATGACAGCTAGATTATCACTGTCTGCAAGTGGGGCAGTTCTGGCCATACACATTAGGATCTTTTAAACATTTCCAAGAGTACTTATCTTGATGCAGATTTTTTGTGCCTCTGAACAGGAATAGAAGCAATTAGACCCAAGCTGTAGGTGTAATCAACTAGCTAAGAAACTGAAAATTTATAAATGATAAATTCTGCCTCCAAAGCAAAATTTCAGATGTGCAAAAGAAGGTTCTTTCAAGTCAGGCCTCAGAAATACACTTTCAGACAGAGCTGGGTTATTTCATACAATTTGGCTTGAGTTTGTGCCAGGCTGGGGAATCAGAAAAAAAATGTGCTTTAAAATCATCCTGAGTTAGTGAAACAAATTATCAAGAGCACGGGTGACTAGTCACTGGGAATGCTCTACTCTGAGAAATGGTGAGTACTCCATTGATGTCATCAGATCAAGGCTGGACATCTTTCAGGAAGGTTTTGTGTCAGATGAGAAGTTATTGAGATCAGCTTGTGATTATTTCTGCATCTGAATTTGGAATGGTTGACAAGGAACCTGAAAAAGTGATGACAAAATGTGAAAGCGGGTTGGTGGGGTTCCTTTCTTCATCTCTCAGTGTAATAGAATGATTCTGGGCTCAAGAATGAATTGAGTGTTGCCTGAAGTGTGGCTGAGTCAGTACAGCTCTCCACTTGCTCTCAGAACTGCATTGACTCGGTAGTGCTGACAGCAGTAAAAAACTCATGTATTGATTGTCAATGAAGTATCATTTGAAAGTTCAGTCTTCAAACAGAAGAGTAAAAAGACGATTTTACATCATCATCAGTCTGGCTATCACCATGTGTAGTTGCACCGAGCTGGTCCAATTGTCTCTTCTGTTATTGTTAAAGATATTTTATTTTTAAAGAAAACTGTTCCCATCTTACAAGAATTGAATAGCATCCTGGAAAAGAAAATGTTGACTCAGATAAGGAAAAGACTGCTGGAATCATCATAGAAAGTAAATTCTTTCTTTTATTTAACTCTTTCACCCACACTCCCAGGGGAAATGTGTAAAGATGAGAAGCAAAAATATGGAAAATACACAGAAAATGATAAAAAAGTGAAAAGAGAAACAGAAGTGATTTGTGTAATTGAAAAATACCTTGAAATGTAAGACAAAAAAAAAAAAAAATTACCCCCTCCATTACCCCCAGGCATTACTCTGCAAAAACAACACAAAAACATTTCAGCCTGTTCTAGCAATAACTTTTTAGGGCTGACCCCCACACTGAAAGCCAAAGCAGTGTCTGGGGCTCAGATAAGAGACAAGAAGTCCTATTTTGAAGGCAGCCATTTGCAAAGGATGAATTCTACTGTTCAAATAGGTTCATGTGTCCCTATCTAAGATGAGACAGACACTAGTGTCATCTCAGCAGCAGTGTTATGTCTTAAGATGCTCTCCCCTAGTTTTGGGTGCATATCACCCTGGTGCATATCATCAGGTTTGTTGTGGTGCCCTCTGGGCTGGGTACAGTGCAAACTATACTAACAAGACAAAGCTTTGCTTGCAGGGTTTTAATGGCCTTTACATTTACAGTTTTAAATATGCAGACAGCATGGAAGAATGGCATTTGCTCTTAATGTTGTTTTCCGTAACGGCAGGGCAAGTCAGTATTCAATGATAGAATAAAAAGCTGCAGAGTTAGACAATGGGTGACACATGGACTTTGTTTTAGTTGGTATAACTCCAAAACTGTATTCCAGAAGTTTCTGAATTCTTCCAGTCTTAGTGGTTCATGCTGATAAATGTGCTTGGCACAGAGTTAAGAGATGTGATTTAGAGTCATACCTCTGTCACCAGGTCTCCAAGCCACTCAGCTCTCAAAGGTAGACTCATTTCTTCATTTCCATGATGCAGACAGTCTATAAGAGCATGATGGAACCCTGGGTTTAGTTCCACTGAAAGAAGTGGCCCAGACCTTTGTGGTCAAAGGTACAGAAGCTGCATGGGCTATCTGACTTCAGCCAGAGAAACTCACCACATGCACCAGAGGCATTTGGAGCAATACACAACTATCAAAGCAGGCCAGGTTTCCAGGGGTGTATGAAACATATGCCCGCTTCAGGGGAGATTTCATGTGTCTGTTGATTCTAAGGAGGTCTCAGCCTAGTCCTTCACTGCTTTGTAGCACATTGTGAAAGCCCACAGGACTCCCCATGCTTCTCAAATTGTGTGTTTTGTCCGTGGTCTTTGCAAATTCTGCCATCACTCCTGCCCAGAGGAGCATTACCAGTTAGGTGATTGTCTAAAGTCAACAGCAGGGTTTGTCTTGTCTTCCATTTATTGCCACAGATGATTCTGCACACTCAAGGGGGCATTTGTGGATGAACTGGATTTCCACAGACAATATTAATTCATGGGGATCTGGGGAGTTTGTATGTCTGAATGGAGTCAGAAAACTCAAAATCTGGGGTCCAGTCATCATTTCATGGATGGAAAACCCATTTCAGATTTCAAGTGTAATCTAATACTCTAACGCAGCTTTCAGAACCATGTTAACATAAAGCCCACATATATGTACTGCTAGGATAACCTTCTTTACACAGCATTTATGACTGCATCTCTATTTTAAAGCATGATGGAAAATGATTGGCTTTCTCTGGTTCTCATTCCCATCATTGGACATATGTGTGGAGATCCCAACACATTCAAAGGACGTTGCATGAGAACCCAACAGACTCAATGAATGTTACACAAGAGATACACAATGGAACCACCTCACAGAGGGTTGCACAAAACAAGGCCAGGGTGCTACTTGATCTTAGTCCTCTCCTGAACTAATTTTTCCTCTTTTTTTCATGTTTATCCTCCCACAGCTTTGCCCTCTTTGCCTTCTGAACTCCTAAAAATACTTAAACGTTGCCTTTGGTACAGAAACTGGGCCCTGATATTATGTGAAAAAGAAGGGGAACCCTCTGAAGAAATAACCTAATTGTAGCACCTGATAAATTAGAAATGCGTTCTGCTATCATTCAGCAAAGCCCTGTGCAGACAGCAAATTTTCACTGCTATTAAAAAAAAATGTGCTATTTAGTACAACCTTGCCATCTGGCTCCTAGTGCTGGATTCCGCTACAGTGTGCTTCTTGAGATTACACTCATCTGCCAGCCTCCCCCTCGCCTCCCAAAGCACTTAGGAAAACTCTGCTGGGAATAGAAAGTGAATTATTTTATTCCAATCACCATACAGCTAACTATACATGGTAATTAAGCGAGGAGACATTCTCCTTCTGCCATTGGAGGCAAAGGTTTTCTTGCTAGTCATAAATAATGAGTGCTCATAGGGAAAATGAAGCTGAATAAATTGGGAAAATTCACTGAATAAACTGGTATGTTATCACGCTGATGGTGAGGCAAAGATAATCAAGTATTAAAACAGAAAACAAGGGTAAAATATTCAAAGCTGAGGCTTCCTTCTCATGCCATCTTTATTGGATGCAGTTGTTCCAAATGATCACAAGCATCTTTAGGCACAGGAGTGAGAAGGAACATTTACCTCTGATTTAAACAGCCACGAAGCCAGCACTTTGCACTGGGATTGTGGTTTGCCGGGAGACCTCACCTCCTACGGACAAGGGAGGGGCTTTAATAATCCCGATGGCCTCAGCAAACTTCAGTATAAAAGTTTGCAGGATGAAGCCCTAAGAACTGGCAAGGTGTGGAGATTCCTGTGCAATTCTCGTGGTGTGTCTGGGAAATACTGGCATTCAGGCAGAGGAAAGTGCTCTTCCTTGTACCAAGCACCGCTGACTTCAGCTGTGGGAGACCTGCAGAATGCAAACCTCCCCAGGGGCACCCACTCACTTGGCAGCTGCCCTCTCCTGTCTGCAGTCCCAGATGACTCATGCTCCCCTCACGCCCTCTCTGCTGCCTCCTCGATACTCCCTCCAGGCTCCAGACAGTTTGCTGAGCTAGAAATTCCCAACAACACACCACGGTTCATGCAGTTCTGACCCCAAAACTGAAATTCCCGCATGGCTCAAGCTCTTCTTTTTTTCTGATCTGAAGGTTTAGCTCCCTGATGACTCAAATACACCCAGTCTTTTTTAGCATACATTTAAAAAACTTTGATAATTTTCATTCACCTGCAGCTCCTGACTCAAAATCAGCTGTAAATGACAAAAACCATCATAATACACATGCTCCTGGCTCTGTTCCACTCTGTAGACATGATGCTTACTTGAAGAACATAATGAACTTTTAATTTAGTGGTTTGGAGCCTTAGAATAAACCAAAGCTATGCTTCCAGGACCTTAAAAACTCAAACAAGCCCCAAACCAAAGAAACCAAAGATTCTGAAAAATTCCCAGTACTCCTGGATCTTAGCATTTGGTTAACCATTCAGTTAACAGGAAATTGGAAATTTCTCCTTAGTTCAGCTGCTTCCCATTCAAGCTTAAAACTACATCATAATTTGGGATCCCAGCTTGAATCTAAAATTTGATGATTCCCCATAGCTTTCTTGGTGGCCTTCCAAAGTTTTCTGGACCTAAAATTTCTTATGGATAGCTCCTAATTGAGGAATTCCTCACTGAGTCCTAAATTCCTACTTGGGTTCTCAGTTGTCTCCAGTTTTTGCTCCTGAGACTGAATTTATCTTATTTCACAAATAGAGGTCTCCACTGGCTCCTGCTCATTAGTTGCTTTTCCTCAATAGCTGACACACCCCCATGGTTTTGTACTCTACTTCCCAATCTTCCAAGTAATATATGACATATTATTAATAACTCCATATATGTGTTTTGATAGACCAGTTCACTGAATATCTTTGGTCCTGCTGATGTCACAGGTCTATTGGTTTGTCTGGCAAACAGTCTTCCACTTGCCAAGACTTCAAAGTTTAATGATTAAGAGCACATTGGGAGAACTATATATCCTTTAATTATTTTTAAACTCCTCCTTTTCTGAAGGATACAAAGTTTTATGAACTTACACCACCTGTAATTTTGGTCTCTGGCAAAATGAACTGTCCTAGTGTGTCCATCTTGTTAGCTTGGTGTGTTTCTAAGCTCATTTTCAACATCAGACTCAATCACCCTTAGCATTCCGAGTCTTCAGGATGATGTTAAGAAACCACCAACTTTCAAAGTCTGCATAAGAGAAAGCCCAAGTCTGCTTGATGTATTAGGGCTGGAATTCCCCTTTTTCAAACCATTTATCTCCACCAGGCTTTACAGCTTTGTTCTCCAGCCCACGGCCTGACCTCAACCACTACCAGGCCCAGCAAAATGAAAAGACATGGAATGGACCCATGCTACAGGCAGCAACAAGAAACAAAAGCAAGGGGTGTGACAAGCTCTGGCTCCTGCTGAAGTCTACCCTCACCACTTGTACAGCTGACACTTTTCAGTGTCCCTGAGATAGCTGTCAGCATTGCTCTTTCCCTGATACCCCTGCCTACATGACAGTGTTGGGGTAGAGCAGGAACTAAGAGCAGAGACTAGACTGCTGATAGTCCAAACTTGGCCCTAGTCTGGTGCCCTACGATTCACTCACACACTATTGTTGCCTATTAATAATATGCTTTTTCCAAGACAGAGAAAATGAATTACTCTTAGATAAGACACTGAAAATAAAGTCTTGTCAGCATGGTATATTTAGAAAGTGACTGTGGGACAAATCCAGGTCAGTCCTCCATTCAATATAGAGTTAACACCTGAAAGGGTTTGCTTGCTGCAGGGGACAGTATCCAGGAGTACTCATCATCTTTCCCTCTTGCCATACACTGGCTATCTGCACCCATGGCTGCAGCTTCATATAAAATTCCACAACATGGAGAACAAAGCAGAGAGGTGAGATACCAACACTTTTGATGTTCTCCTTCTGACTATGGACAATGAGTTTCCTGCAGTAAGCCAGGAGTTTCAGAAGTTTGCCAATGCTTTCCTGGACTTCTGCTCACCTCTCTTCCTTCCTCCATCACTCTCATGTTCCTTCTCTCCTCCAGGAGGACACAGAGGGTAACAGGACTTTTGTATCTTCAGCATCAGACATCTACTGAACTGATTTCCCCCAAAGCTTATGTGTGAATTGAATTTCAAAAGCAGCACCTTAGGGGTTGTTTTGTCTTCTTAGAGGACTCTAGAATTTCTATCAGAACCCTTGTCAAGGATCACAAGTCTATTTTTATCTCAAGGTGGAGGTATTTTTCAAATTCACCTCTTTTTTACTCACTTTTGAATCATGCCAAGCTGCATCCAGTATTAAACTGAATTTCTGAAGAGTCTCAGATCTGCATAAAGTCTATGCATCAAGGCAAAGGGTATGTGAGCAAATGTAGTGCCCATACTGGTAGATCTTCTGGGCATTAAGATTGTGGTGGAGATGTGAAAATATCAACTGACCCTCTAGATTGCAACTGGGGACAAATTTCAAGTCGATATCATAAAGTATTAATGATACTGAACAAGGTATTTGTAGGATTTCAATGAAAAGTCCTTTCTAACTGTTCTTCCTCTCCTGGGCCAGAAAGATGAACTCAAAATAAGAAGGGTAAAGACAGGCAAAGGGAATAAAGGGAATTAAGAGCACTTCTGAGAGAAGACTTAAAAGCCTACTTAGGTGAGCAGGAGAACTCTGAGAAGGGGAACATTTACATATAAATGCAGAAGGTAATTACCATGAAAAGGGAACATCTGTTTAGAGTAATGCTACTCCCTTTAGCAGTAGGACCAGGTCCCGAGTATCTCAGACTAGGCCAACATGTTAGGATCAACTTCAGAATCATTTTGAAGTCCTGATGTGCTGAGTGCTCGAACGTCAGCCAAACCTCCAGGCATGAAGTGTGTCCTGCTTCTTCTCACTTCCCAGCCTGCCCATCCATCTCTGTGTGTGGTAGATTTTGCCCACCAACAGCTGCTTCTGACTTCTGGCCCTTCAGCATCCCATTTCTTTCCCTTAGCATAAGTGATGGTGACTGATCATGACCGCACTAAGTCTCTACATTCTGAATAAACATATGGCTTCCAGACTAGCCAGTGCAGCCTGCTGTCTTGTGGCACTGGGGACAACTGATCACTCTGCTGCTTCAGCCCCAGGTGTAAATCCTGCTGACCCATCACATGTTGCAAAAACTTATGTTAAAAGATTTTTTTCAAACATCCCTTCACAAACAGTCAAAGTAGATGGTGTTCTGCTCAGCAAATAGCTTTACATTCATCCCATTGCATAGTTTCTCCTTGTACAGGACAAGAGATTGACAGTGTTTTGACATTATGGATTGTTATTGTGACAACACCAAAATATGACAGCTTGGTTTGTATCCCAGACAATTTACAAACATTAATTGCAGGATCATACAAGAATCATGTGCTGTATTTACCAGAAAATGTGAGGAATCCTTCTAAGATCAACATGCTGTGAGTAACAGATTCCTCCAGAAACAACCACAGAATGTAATAAGAGGAGTGTTTCTGACAGAAATGCAGTCCCTGGCAATTGTGTCCATAGAAAGTAATGAAGCAAGGCTGGGAAACTGTCTATTTATGAGTGAAATGTCTTTCCAGTGACAGTAGGAGCACTGCAACTTAAAAATAAAAACTACATACAGAAACACCTTACTGGAATGTATTTTAATTTAACTTCAACTAAACTGGGAATTCATTCCTGCTGCTTCTTTGATGTGGCAATAGGCAAGTAAAAGAATGTTCACAGTTTATGCATTTATCTCTGGGAGAGGCAACCCTGAATTCCTTGTGAAAACAGTCTATTTTTGCAGTGGGAAATCCTTTTCCACTAAATTTTCTTTGCCTGGATTTTTTGTCTATCTCATGCTCAGAAAGATCTAACATTCATATAAATTAGAGGGACTTTCACCTACCCATGGCCACTTATATGTATGCACATGCAATGCCACCTCCAGACATTGAGTCTGGGTGCTTTGGAAAGAAAGGAGATGCAAGCCTAGTGCTTGTGATCTGGCAGGGAATGGACACCCAGAGCAATCCCAAGAAGTAGGACACAGATTTGTCCTAAGCAGACATGAACTGCTTCTGTGACAGAACTATTATTGGAATCCATACTTGAGAAGTTAGGACCTGGAGCTGAAAAAGTACTGAGACCCCCACATGCCTCTTCAGTACTATGGGCAATACCTTGGCACCTCAACAGGCTGTTGCATATGAGCTGTTGTCAAACCCTGCAGGTCTTTGGATCCTTTAGATTCCTTGATGACCCTTTTGTCCCTCGTCTTGCTCCATTTCAGGTGACACAAGAACATCTTCATGCAAAAGCCATCCTAGAAGAAACTCGAAGAAATTGATGGTGATTTCTGTATCCTCAGCCAGTGCATCCAGCCACATTAACCATCCTCCCTCTTTCATTTCTGCTTCACATGGTGGAAAAGAGGGATGTCCAATGCAAGCAGCTGACCAGGCTTAGAACACAGAGGATTTTGGCCTTGGGAATTCAAGATGGGGGAGGAACCATCTCTGACAAAGTAAACCATATCATACACTCCCATCCCACTTTTTGCTCCATTTTACCCTTTGCTTAGGCAAACACTCGAGTCTGTTCCAAAAACTCTTTATTCCATGTGTGTGTGTCTCCTTTTTTTTACACAAGTACACCAAGCACTGATTCATGACCCAAGCGTAAACAGGACAGACACTGTAGTGTCCCTGAATCTGCACCAGTTTTCCTAGTTTTCATGTCATCCAAGGCACACACCTTATTTTTCACATCTGACATGACTTTAAATAGTGGTGATCAGCTTTTCCATACCCAGTGGCAGGGATTTTCCATGGTTACCGGTCCAGACCTCCACCCCACAAACAGTGCAATGACCTGCCCATATTTGTACATGCAACATATTTTGGAAACATTGACCTTACCAGGAGCACATAGTTCTGAGGAGCTCCCAAGAAAAGGTGGCGTTGAGCAAGCTGCTCCTGTCTTTCCCAAAATTTCCTGGGGGGCTGAGTGAGGAGCCAGCATATGTGAACAGTCTGTGTTCACTCAGAAAGACTTTATTACCATGCCCAGGTATGACTGATACTCACCTGGAAATACGATGTGGTCCCTTCACAGCAGTGACCCGAATTTCCTGCCTTACAGCAGCCCACCAGAGCTTCCTGGGCAAGCAGGCACAAGAACCAGTTTTAGCACTTGTTCTCAGCTGTCAGCATTACTTCAAATTACCCAGATTACTTCAGATTCTGATTTGGGCAGGACTTGGACTTCTGTCCTGAGACAGAAAAGAAGGTAATTTCATATTTTACAACACAGGGTATCGATTTTAACCTGTATTCTGACAGAGGCAATGAGGCACTTTGTTCAACATCTTCCTTTTCCATGTAAACCTCTCCCTCCATCCCAGCTGCTCCAATACTCTTTTCATCTGAAAAATTAATACAGAGTGAGGGAATTTCAGGTTTCTGCTCAGTGACCTCCAGCTGCTACCTGGTGTTTTGGTGAGAGGTCGGTGGTGTTAGGGTACTAATTAGTCCTCCTAAACTGGAGCTCTGTGCCGTGCTTCCTCAGGAAAGCACTCAGGCTGTGGTACAGCCCGAGGGACAGAGTGACAGAGGATAGCAGTTACAAACCTGTAGGTTCCTCAATGGTAGAAGAGAAAAAAAAAACAAACCCCAAACCAAATAGCAGCATAAAAAATTCTAGTGTTCCCTCTTCAAGTTCTCGTTGCCACCAATAAATTATTAACCCCGGTGATTAAATTAACATCTAAAAGAGTGCACTAAAGCAGTAAAGATAGGCTGGTCGCTGGCGTTTCCTCATTGCACATCCCCTCCTTCCTGCGGGTTTCCTCATTGCACATCCCTTCCTTGCCGGGGGTTTCCTCACTGAGCATCCCCTCCTTCCCGCGGGTTTTCTCCTTGTACATCCCCTCCTCGCCGCGGTGCCAGCTCCGCGTCGGGGCTGAGGCTGCTCCGAGCGCCCTCGTGTGCCGGCCTCGCCCGCCGCGCCCCCGCGCCTCCCAGCCCCGGCCCTTTCGGGTGCCCTCCCGACAGGAGAGTCCCAGTCAGGTCTCCCGCCGGGCGGGATCGGCATCGAAGTCCTTTTCCCTGCCAGAAAGGGTGTTAGCAGCTCGCCCGCCCCATCTCGGTTGATTCGTGTCTGGGAAAGGAAAACAGAATTAATAAAGGGATAAAGGCAAAAAAAGCTGTAATAAAGCCAGCCCTCCTTTCAGGTTGAAGGAAGAAACCAAAGAGCGTCTCTCTCTGCTTGCAAACTCCTCTCCTGGTGCTGTGACGCTGGGCTTAAACAATTCATTTAGTTAGAATAAAATTCAGTTTCATTCACACTTCCACCCTAGTCTTCTCAGTGCCAGTGGATTTCTTTGCAGAATAAGAATGCAGGCTCTGATTATTTTTCTTAAGTTTGTTTGAATTTTTTCACCTTGAAGAAGGTTTCTTCCATTGATCATAGATCTGCCAACACACCTGCCCAGCAGAAAAAGGTATGAATTGTTGTTCTTATTAGCAGCTTTTGCATTAAAATCACAGCAAAAGAAACACAAACCCCAGATATGAAATATAAATAACAAACAATGCCCAAGATTGGAAACTTTCTAGAGATTACATTAGACCCTGGCAGGGCCCCTGACTCTGTCAAAGAAGTGTTATCTTGAGATTGTCAATGCACGCTTCAGGGTAAGAGTGACTTTGTCCCCAGAGACTCAAGGGAACATAACAAGTGACATCAGTCATATTTTGGAGACTGCAGAACCTAGTGTCATTAAATGTCAACTAAATCTCTGTACATGGCTCTCTTCAAAGGGTCATTACTGAAGTGCTGAAAGGTGAGAGGGGCTAACTAAGCCAATTAAAGAAACATTTACTAAGTACGGGAAGGACACGATGATGAACAGACCAGGTACATACCTGTTTTGTTTTCCTTCAGTTTCCATCAAGACCGAAGTGGTTGGGAAAAAAATGCCCCTTTACCAGAGGTAGGACATTAGCTGACAAAAGGCAGGAGGCTTATGCCAAAGCAGTGGCCATTTCTTTTTCCCCTAGAGTTGATGTTCTGTCTGTTCCACCTCAGCATTCCTCATGAGCCAGAGACAACACACCAGTCTGCCCAAACACAAAAATAAAGCACTAGACAGGCTTCTTTGGGAAAAGCAATGTTACATGTGAAAGAGGAATTGCAACTGGAATTTACAGGAATGCTAGCAGTCATGTCATCAGATCACATCCTGATCCTACTTGCTTAATTGTAAATAAAGAGCAGTCCTGGGGATATGCCAGCTATGGCAGCTCCTAATTAGGCCATTTATTCACAAATCTGTTTTCTTCAGAAATACTTAAGTGGAGCGACATTTTATGGTATTAAAAACAAACTTTTGTATTTTCTTGGTGAAACCAGTGTTTTCCCTTTTGCAGAAACTGACTCATGTAAAAAGTATCCACAAAGGAACTGTGCAGATATACTCAGGGATACAACCAGACTGGGATTTGTCAATTGGTCCCCTGCAACTTTACAGATGGGACAAAATTCTGCTTTAGAGCAAAGCAATTGCATAGTTTTGAGCACCATGGAGGGATGGAGGCAGAGGTGTTCTTGCAGGTCTAGCTGAAGCAGTTAATGAAACAACCCCTTCTCCTGTGCCCCTGCACTGGGGGTTACCATTACCACACCAGGGTCTAGTCAGGCAAAGGGACAGCACATCCGGAGAAACCACCAACTCAGCTCAATTAAACTAAGTGAGTTTGCTGAATTTGCACTGAAACTGATTAGCACCAAGTCTGTTCATTTGGCTCAGCTGAGGGCATGGCCACCTCCACCCAAAGGCACTGGCAAAAAGGAGATAGGCAGTAATATCTAAGTTTAGGAAAGCCCCTTTTTGAAAAAAATCGTCAATCTGAGCTTTAAGGGAAGAATTTGCACACAGCATCCTTATCTGGGATCTGAGTTCAAGGCTGTTTTATCTCGGGTGTTGGTTCAGTTGGGTGTGGAGATAAGTCCAAGCTGTGAAGTTTGAATCTGGACCAAATTTCTCCATGATTTGAAAGTGTTTGATTCCATCATTTTGGAAAGGGCCTGTCACTAGGTCTTTTAAGCTTAGCAGCAGACACAGACATACTGAAAACAGAAATAAACTTTAGGAAGTCACTGTAGCTGCATCCGGCTGAACCCCCAACACTTTACAGAATCACTAATTTATAAAGAATGAAGGAATAATAATGCATAAACAATAACTGAAACACATCCAACACTTCAATCAGCACGATATACTTATTGCGTAGCCACTATAAATACATTCTGCTAACGCAGGAAGTTTGGGGCAAAAACAAAAGCACAGGCAACTAGCTATACTTGCTGCAACTACAAGACATTTGAAGAAATATTGCTTGATATTTGAAAGTGTATAATTAAAAAAGAAGATCTCTATCAAAACTGGTTTTTTTAGTATAATGAATGGGACTGTCTATCTATCTATCTATCTATCTATCTATCTATTGATCTATCCCTGTGGCAACACCACATCATTGAGGTATAAACTATAGATTATAGGCAACTTCAGGCAACCCAAGAGACAGCAGAACTGGGATAGAAAATAGAAAATATGGAAGAGATGAAAGCCAGAGGCAGTGCTGTTTAGTCTGTTCACACTGTGAAAATAAAAGATAAATCTGACACTTGGAGTCATCGTTTCAAAGGGCCCTTCCTACTTGGGCCTTTTTGGTGGGAACTCTCTGGGTCAGCAACATGGATATTCTTTGGGCACATTCATAGAAAATTTGGCTTCTTGTGGTGAACACCTGAGAAGTTTGGCTTCAAACCTGCAAGTGTTAAGCAAGAGCAAAAAAATTTAAACATAGACTTTGTTCCTGAGCCTGCTGAATTCCATTAAAGAGTTCATCAACATTGTCTGGCTTTTGTTCAGGCTTGGAGTCATTATTACAATTACTGACAAGAATGTAATACCACAAAGCAAGGTTTTGGAGGCGAACAAGTGCTGCTAATCTTTCTGCTACATCTCAGCCTTGATTCTTCTTCTAGGGATAACTTTGCTATGCAGTCATCTTGTTTCTCTTGGTTAACAAAAAAGTCAACTATTGAACATAGTCCATATTACACTCTTTATTACGTTCATTTTACACATACATTGGCATCATCCAAACTCAGCAGGCAAGCGTTGGCTTCATTTTAAGAAATGGTAAAGTGCTGAAATGCAGCTGAAACTGAAAGTATCCAGACTGTTTATTTTTTGACACTTTGACAGTGGGTAAAAACATGAATGTGAATTGTACTGAAATAGCAAAATGGAAATCTTGAGAGAGGAATACAGTAGCAGACCCAGTTAATCTCCAGTGCTACAATCTTCCCAGGACTATAATATTTCAGGATTCCATGAGCTTTAAATAATTTATCCTACATTCCTAGGAGCTAGGTGAATAAAATATCTGTAGGTGTCAGGCATTGCCCAGGATGTTTCTGGTTGAACCTTGGTCTCCAAAGGCCTCAAGCAAGGCTCTCATCCTAGACTGTGCAGTGAGGGTCCGGGAAGAAGTGAAGGCTGAGTCTCACTGCTTAATTTTACTTTAGGTTAAATCCAGGGGAGAGGGAGCTTGCAGGGTAGGACATGACCAAGGCCAGGAGGACAGGAATTGGGGATGGAAAAAGAATTATTGGAAAACTTAGAGAAAGCCTAGCACAAGTATGTAATATTTTTCTTTCTGTTTTCCTTGCCTGCATTTGAAGCAGGGTTGAGTGTTTTGTTTCTCTGTGAGTGGAGCTCTCCCCATGCTGTACTTTCCTCTACAATGATTTACAAACTGCTCTCCTCTACTTCATTCTCCTTCTCGGGGAGATTGCCAGTCCTGTCAGCATTATCATCTGACACTTTGGTCCAGAAATATTTCAGGATCAGACATGCTTTCCTTGCTTTTGCTGCCTATATTTCTGGAAGGTCCATCAATGAGACAATGCTTTGCACTTGACGGTCTGATGTCAGTGCCAGGACAGGGATGAGTTAGCAGCCACTTAGTCTGCAGAGCGTAGTACCAACCTCACTCTACAAACAGTAGCAAACCTGAAAATCCAGGGAAACAGGAAGCCTCTTTAAGTGCAAACTGTTCCCTTATTCAGACCTTCTGGCTGTAGCTGCTGATGGAAAGGAATTTGCAGCGGGAATTGCAGATCAACCTAAATCTCCAACTAAATACAGTCTTGCACTAGTTGGGGGGAAGGAGGGGAAATATGGCAGGGAGGAGGAGAGCCAGGAGTACCCTTAGTACACAAACCCCGTGTTGAGAGCAGCTAGGCATAATTAATTAATGATGAGTTTTAATGGGAATGTTTATGTGTTTAGATTCTCTCTAAGTAAAGTTGAAGCATGAGAGATTCGGTGTCCAAGCTGCGTTGGTTACATAGCTGCCCATGTTAGAAAACGAAAACTTACTTACGCGTGTAAGTACCAAATATTACTCACTGAACAAAAATAAAGTGAATGAGTCATATAAAACAACTCTATAAACAAAAGTTGCAAAATGCCTGGGAAAACTTAACTAATTCAATTGCTAGGCATTATGTTCCACTTGTGGTGTTCCTCTAGCAGGCCTGAAAAACTTACGGGATGCCAGAGGGACCTTAGTGTGAACTGCAGAGGAAGAGCGTGAAGTGTAAGGGCTAAGAGTACATGATAGTGTCATCTTTTCCCCACAGAACATGAAACAGCTGAACAAAGTGGTTTCAGCTCTCTCATCTCTTAGACAAACTTGCTTTGCAAGGAGATGTAGACAAAAACATGGATTTCCTGCAGATCTTGGGCAGGAACAGGCTCAGAGGAAGACTGGAGAATATGGGATTTTCATTTTAGCTTGTGTCAAAAGAATGAGGAACATAAAAACTGATTTCATTTCAGCAGAATAACACAATACCACCAGAAATACTTTTGCAAAGATATGATTTATGACTGATGTTCATCTTGACCAGACTCAGCTCTGTCTAATACTATGCTATCTGTCTATCCTATCATTTGAAGCTACTTCCAGTGTCAGTGAACGTTTGGAGAGTGCTCAGGGACTAGCAAAGGTCTCAATCAAACTTGAACCCAGGATGGCAGAGTTTCAGGACTGGAAGACCTCCAGACTCTCAAAGTTTTTCACTGTATCCCTTAAGGTATCTTCATGTATCTTCTCTCCTCTGGTGTGACCTCACCAACCCTCTAAAACTACCATGTCCTCCTGGATTGTGCCAGATTCTGTGACAAGTTTTATTGGAGCTACTGGGTACAGTGATAAAGTCCAAAGAGTTTCTGAAATGCAAACCTTGCCTTGACATGTACATTAGAGCTAAAAGGTACTTCCATCTTTACCATTTAGTCAATTTAGAAGAAGGGAAAACTCCCTCAGAATCCTCATGAGATCTAGGAGACTTGAGGAGTGAATTTTGAAGGTTTGAGCTAGTAGGGTTGGGTTGAACTCAAAACTTGTCTGACTTGTGCATCGCATCAGTGTTTCAGCTCGTCTTCTGCACGTCACACAAACACAAACACTCACACCAGTGAGATATGTGGTTGGAATTACACTGGAATTGAGACTGTCTAAATTCAAAGTGTCAGAAACTGCAAGTCTAAAGTTCTACATTACACAAATAATTTTACTGGCAATGTGATGCTCAGTATCTGCTACTGCAGACTGCTTAACATGAGGCTCAGCTTGATGCAGCGGTATGAAATATAGCAAAGGTGACGAAGTTATCTCTGCCCTTGTTTATTGCCTGAATTCAGTTCCAGTGTTTGTAAGACAAAGAACAGTAGTCCAAAAGAAGGCGGGGGAAAGATATTTAATTCAGCAGTGCATATGAATAATACTTGAAAAGACAAATAGTGTTTGGTTTAGTTAATATATTGCTCATTAGTAAACCACAATACAGACATTTTTTAAAAGACTGCAATCACCATGACAACCTGATAACATTTAGTCACATCATTTCCGAATACAATTATCCTCCTTAAAAACTTCTCTTTTTTATGAAAACAGAGGGCAGATTTCAAGTCTGTGCTCTGTTCTTAAGATAACCTGTAAGTTCCCCCTTTAAAAAGTATTGTGATTCAGTGGGAAAATGCAAGGAGAACTAAAAGAAAGATACAACTGGAAGAGAGGGAATATGTATTGAAATTGTAATCCCAAGTTCAAGGAAAACCATGCTGACCTACCCTGTAAAATCCATACAGAGGGGGTGATTTGCACATATAATTCAGGCTTTATGTGTTAACTTTAATAGGATCTTCCTCATGGTGTCACAATCCCATGATGGAATGACAGATAAGCATCAACTAGGCAGATGTCACTGCAGGACAAAAGGAGTTGGAGACCAAGATATCTGGGGGCACTCATCCTTGCAATCCTTCAGTAGCACAGCAGGGAAACCAGATGCTAGTTCAGACCTGAAGGATCTTCCAGGCAGGACTCTCTGGTCTTCAGGCTGACTTATCCCTGAAACCCTTTAAATGCCTCAGGGTGCTGGGCAACAGACGGTGTTGGGGGTGCAAAATGTGTTGTTATAATGGAAAGAGTCAGGAGGATGTTTGCTCTTTCTGCTGTGGGCTGTAGCTGCTCCTGGCAGTGGTCACACTGGTACACAATGCAGTGCCTTTGTGGGTCAATGTGTGCAATGCTAACACAACAGAGGAAGGCCAGCCCCCTGAAATTCACTCCTGAGATGAAGGGAGGTCATGCTTCCCTGTTTTTCTGAGAACATTACCTACTCCATTTTCTGAAGCAAGCTACTTTTAAGAACACAGTAGTCCACGTCTGCTTGCAGCTAACATACAAAATGATGTGGCTTGATAAATAGGTTGAATTTTATTGGTAACCTCTGCTGTCTTACACTGATTTACTATCATCATCTCAGGCACTGCCAAATTATTATTTTATTGGGAAGGAAAATAGAGGTACCACAAAGTGACACTTATTCCTAAGATGAATTTGGCAGGCAGCCGTGATAAGAAGGACTCAGTGGCCTGAGTGTGATCCTCCCAGTGGGACTGCTGCAGTGTGAGGATTCCCTTACTAGGATACAGCAGGAGCGGAGCCTGAAGCCCCCTTTGGCAGGCGTCCATGGCATCTCATTAGGTTAACGCTTCTTGGAGAAAATGTTTGCAAGCTTCAAATGTGTACAAACTTGCAATTGGACGTGTAATTAATTGTGATTTCCTGACAGAAATTGTTACACTTAGTTGGTTAAACACTTCTGCTTCTGATCCAGGCAAGATGACTGCCGGTAAAGTCACTGGTCAGGAATTTGCAGAAAGGCGAGGAGAAAGCGTGCAAAGGCTGTCAAAATAAATTTGGTCTGGGAGTCTGAACTAACTGAACTAACATTAACAGGCGAAATAATGTATTTTTATTGTCCAGATGCATATAGGTTCATTCGCCCAAACTCATTGTTTGAATTCAGAAAGCTTTAGATTTAAAGATTCAGCTTGATTTATGAAGACATTGGACCAGTTGTCTTAAATATATTTGATACTGAAATTTTGCACCATTATTTCTGACTTCCCCTATACCTCAGTGGGCAAAAAATACCCCCAGACCTTGCTTTCATGGGAACCTAGGGTATGATTCCCCCTTGAAGTTGGTTGACATTGCTGCAGGGCTGAGCAGCCACTCCAAACTTCTATCCTGCTTCATGCCTTCCCTGGTTCCTGGCTTTACACAAGAATGTGTGGGATGAGGAGACTTCATAAGGACTATTAATAATGGAGGTGATACATAAGACCTTCATCATTATTATTCTGACTGCAAAACAACCTGGTCAAGAGCCTGAACATTAAAGGAAAGCAGGCAAATGATCTTGTGCATGACAGTGTTGCCAGGGTTCAGGCTGAGAAAGGTCTTTGGGGAGCCCAGTCTGAAAAGCACAGATCTCCAACAGGTTTGTGGGGTGTTCTGCAGATCTGCAGATGCCTTGTGGGTGCTGGCCATTTCTCCCAGACTGATCATTGCCGGCAAGCAGATGGCCAGACCAGCAGCTTTCTGTGACAGGAAGAAAACACCTGCAAATAATCCTCTTACCGCTGTGTATGCTTTGTGGAGAAAGCGTGGCTCTACTCAGATGGCTGTTGTTCAAACACAGGAGCACTTTTGGCACAGGGAGCATTTGCAGACCCCTTGCCTTCAGGTGAGCTGGGGACACACCACAGAAGACTTCAGACCTCCAGGTTTTAGGAGTTTTGGTGTGCCCACAGGTGTTCTCAGTGGGATCACGCTGGAATATGAGCACAATTAAACCATGGCATGGAGGGTGGTTGTCAGAGATGGTGGCAGAAGGCAAGCAGCAAACAAGGGGCTGTTTCCACACCAGCCATCCTCACAGGCACTGGCAGGCTGCTGAACTGTGTTTCCTGCCCAGCAGTGCTAGCGGTGGGATGGTATTTGGGAATGTGTGATCCAAGGCAAAGTGTGATCCAGAGCCACACCAGGCACCAGCCTCCTACGTTCCAAAGAGATGCTGAGCTCCACTTGGCCCTCTGCATGGTGGGAGTGGGGAAAAAGGGCTGAGCTTTCTTATCTCTTATTTCATAATTTTATTGAAATATTGTGGCTGATTAAGTACTTGAGATGACTCTTCATGCAATTTTGGTTTTGCAAGCTCCTCAGGGCACGTCCTTGTAAACCTGTGTTCTCCATTTCACTGTGAAAAAGGAGGCTATTTTAAACTGGCCTTTAGGAATTACAATTATGAAAACCCCATAAAAGTATTCAAAATTCCCCTCCATACACTCTTAATGCCATCACATTAACCTTTTTCTGTTTTTCAATGATAAAAGTCTTTGTTCCTTAGCTAAGGACAAGGATCCAGCCCAGACCTACACATTTCATAGGAGTTATAAACTCCTCAAGACAAGTGGCTCTAATGGAAACAAAAACAACTCTGTAATGGTAGCAGGTGCAAAATTAAACAGTACATTAAAAATAGCCTGGCTGCATTCTCCAGTGGCATGAGTTCTACATACATATCACTTATCCATTTATCCTTTTATCCTTTCTCCCCATGGTTGCAAGAAGCTAGTCCATGCTGTGTATCCTGAGGCTCTGCAGGCACGGCTGTGAGAACTGAAGCAAAACCACAGCCCGCCAACCAGGCGCTCCCCCTCTGCTTCCTCTTGGCATCAGAACATTTTCCCTGGTTTCTTCCTGCTGCAGGTGGGGAAAACACTTTGACAGGCAATGCATCTCCTCAGCCTCTGATAAGTGCTGACTTTATTCCTAGGAGTATGAGGTTAAGTTAATTTGCATTTTACTACACATGAATTTGGCTCTGGAACTGATTCTCTTGCAGCATTTAGTGATCACAAGCCACCCTGGAGTTTTGAGAGCTGAGCAGTTTTCTGTGGAAAAAAAGAAGCATATTTATCCTTTAAATTGCCAGCATTTCAGGAGCAGAACTCCGCTTTCACAGACTCCATCCAGCCTTTCTGCAACTTCTGCCTGCCATTTCTTCTCTGGATCCAAACCTTCACTCCATCCTAGGCTTTCTTTCTTTTCAGTAGAACTGATTTTTGGTGTCATCTGGTGACATCACAGGATATATTTTAAGAATTTCTCTCCATGTTTGCATTTGTCTGTCAGATATTTGAGCCAGCTGACTCAAAAGCAACAATGAATGTAAATGCTGCCATGGTGCTAAAATCACGGAAAACACTCTTGGAACCTATGGATGCATTTTGTGGGCAATCACCCAGCTTCATCCAAGTGAAGCTTTTGTTTGCCCTCTTCTTTGCTGAGGGCTCCTCTGGCTCTGGCTTGACTGCAAGAATATTCATTTTGCTAATGAGTGGAAACATCTGAATCAAAAACTTCCAGGCAAAACTAAAACTTCCAGGTAGTTCATCCTCATGCTAGTTGTTAAGCAATGGGAAGAGCTAAAAAATACCATTTTAATATCGTTAATAAAAGCAGCCTTTGGAAGTTGAGTTGTTGATGGATAATATTCATTCTTTTTCCCTTGGTTTTCCTGCCAGATTTGTTGATCTCAGCAGACAAGGTTGTAATACCAGAGAAGCCTCAGAGTAGACAAACTGAACCACAGCCCCAGTAATTTTAGTGGGGGAAGGGCTTGTCTATAGACTTCCTCCTACGATCCAAGTTGTGTCACTGCTGCTCAGTACAAGGTCTGTCAGGCCATGTATTCAGAGGATGTCAATGAAGTTCATCTGCTGGCAGCTGAACATTATTTTATCTAGATAAATGCATCGCGGGGCATTTTCCAGCAGCTTCTGAGCTGCAGTCAGTGAGCCCAGAGATATGAGGCCCTTATTGCTGTTGGTTTATATTACCCATCATAAATCAACTCTTCTAGCATAAATCAGTTTGTCACAGCTTAGTGTGGTCATGCTATGCAGACCTGGGTGACTGGCTGTCACAGGGACTCACCCATGAGAATGGAGATGTCCTGGGTGCTTGGGGACCTGCTCCTGCCCCTGTCCCAAGGCTGCATGCAGGAGAGATGATGTCCTGGCCAGCGTGAGCAGGTCACTTGTGGAGCTCCATGTAAGGACACTTTCACCTGCTGAGTTTTACCCATCAAGAGAAAAAAAGCTAATTTTCCTAAAATAATATCTGCCTTTCAAAGCAAACATGCCAGGACCCACAGGAAGGCCTGTTTGACTCTCCAGTAATTGACTCTCTTGTGTGTGGGGCTGCTCTCCTCTGATGGCTGGACTGAGCCTGATGAATTCGATGTTTACGATACCCTACAGCAGAGAGGAGAAAAGACTTTGCCTGCCCACCTGCCATGGTCAGCCAAGCTCAGCTGCAATGCATGTTTTTCAAATGCTCAGGAACTCCATGGAGTCTAAATTGGGAACTACATTGATAGAGCCAGTCTTGTCCATCAGCCTTTGCAGCCTTCTGGAGGTACCAGCAAAGTGACTGGGGACACTGGCCAGCACTTGGTTAGCCAGGCTTTATTGGCAGATGGTTAACATAGCATAGCCCTTCCCCATGGCTGAAGAGTTCTGTAAGCTTGGAGGCCTTGCTCATATTCCAAATCCATGCTCTGTTTATATTTTCCTTGTCCTGAACAAAAATTGGCCCCATTGTGTGGGAGCAACACTGGAAAAGAAAAACAAGAAACATCCACTGAGGGAAAATGGATATTGTGGGAGCTGAGGAAATGCACATACTTTGCTGATTCCATTTTCTGATGATGTCAGAGTCAAAGAATATCTCTTAAAAAAAACCCCTCGGCAACTTGGAATCAAAAGCTCTGTTCATCACAGTCTCTTGTTAAAAGAAGAAATGTAAACACTCTCCCTTGCCACCCCCCTCTTCCCCCCAACCTCCAAGAAATTAAATCTGGCTCCATTTGGATGGGCTCTCAGATGGAATCAAGAGTATGTCTCCAGGGAGGGAGGCGTTAATGTACCGGGGGAGGGATGGAGCAGGGGGGACAGGAAAATTTGATTGTGCTATGTGTAATGCAGAGATTCAAGCTGCTGCTTCTCATGGAGGCTGAAGAAGGGCAGCCTGACACTTTACAGATTGGGTGTAATACACAGGAAATTTGTCCTTTCTGCCAGAGCAGTCTAGGGATAGAGCTACCCACACCCCTCCCCAGCCACTTTGCTTGGCTGGTAAAAGCTCAAGAGAAAAGGGTTAAATAAATGTTTGTGATATGATAAGGTGCTTGTTTATTCAAGGGATGACAGATTATTGGCTCCCAAGGCAGAGTTGAAAAATAGTACAAAGGAGCTGGCGTTCCCTTCACTGATGTGATTTCCTCCTAAGGTTTTGCTCTTTAGTAGGAACAATATGCGCTGGGAATTAAGAGGGATGACTTTATTTCAGACTGGAACAGACAGACTAAGAGCTGTTTTCTGGAGTCATTGACTCTGTTTTTGTTTTCGTGGTTTGCTTTTTTTTTCTGGTTTTTTGGTTTTTTTTTCCTGTCAGCTGAACAACTTCTCCCAAACTGTTTGGAAGTGGGGTTATCTATGATCCGGGAGGAACACCCAGCATGGCAAGCTGACTAGAACACTTCAGATTAGGGGTTTGACCCTTTTACTTTGTACATAATTTTCTATTTTATCACCACGTCTCTAAAGCTAGCTCCTGCTTCACTGCCCTTGGATAAGAGCTCAGGTCCTTGCTGCGGGCTGCACATAAGTCAGTAAAAGGCGGGCATTACAGCAGAGCTGACAGCTGCCAGAGGACTACATGCACGTCTTGCAGACCAGATTCTCCTATTACAAAAATGCAGGTGAAATCCAGAGCAGCCTTCGTTTATTTAAGTACATTGGACAGACACTGAGCTGCAGGGTGCACCCAGCCAGGTGCCTCTGTGACTGTACTTCTGGGAGTGATGCTGCATTGGGAAGGTGGGGCCAGACCCCTGCAGTTAACCCTGACGACTGGAGCATTGAGCAGACCCTGGACACATTTTGTAGGTTAAGATAGAAAAGGTGCCACTTTGTGCCCCAGTTTTAGATGCCCTAAAATTGCCTTTTATTGTGCCTCAGGTATGGGCTGGTGTGAGCTCCCCTCTCCACCACCAAAATGTGTCATTCCAAAGAGCTGCGGAGGATGCCAGGGAGAGGGCACAGTGCAGGGTCGGAGTCTTCTTTCCTGACCGTCTCGCTGCCTGGGGCCAGCGGTGATGGCCGCAAAGGCCTGACCACTGTGAGAGCTTCCGCACATCAGGAGGAGGTGGGGATTTGGGCGGCATCAAGTGTTTCCCATCACTTGTGTCACCCTGAAAGCGATCCGCCGGCCAAATGCTCGCAGCAACAGGATGACGCTCCATCAGCGCCATCGGCCAGGCTCTTCACATCGAAACTTCACATTATTAGGACAAATACACACTGTCTGGTCACAACACATCAAAAGGCGAGGGGAGGGTTTCTCAGCAGCGCGAGTGTGTGACAGCTCGCCGGCAGGGACGGCAGCACGGGGATGTGGCAGCGCTGTCATCAGCGCCCGGGCTGTCACCCGGAGGCGCAGCGGTGATGTTCAAGCTGCACCGAGCCGGCCGAGCCAGCGCGCCTCGGATACCGCGGGAGAGCATGCTAGCGGCTGCTCGTCTGGAAAACCAGGCAGCAGTTCCCATGATCCTGGAGTAAATGACAGTTAAGCCACACATTTGTTTTCAATGCTTGGATCTGGCACTGGATTCCTTTTTGAATGAAAACTATGCCAAACATCTTTTATATTTTTTTTTTTCCTCGAGCAAATATGTGAGCAATCCAGCAGCGGAGTGCCAGAAACATTTGCTTTCCTTCCTAAGAAGTGGGGTAAAGGAAAAAAAACATCAACCACACACGCACACAACAGATTTTATTTAAGGGCTTAAAAGAGGCCTAGTCACTTTAAACAGTGGTGGGGCTGGGCTATTGAACACTGCTCCTGTGCGTATGTGTGCATGTGCAAGGGGAAAGTAAAATGCATGTGTTGGGGTATGCATGGGATGACTTAATGCTGCCTAGTACTTCCAGGTACTGCACTGCCTTGCAAAAAACTATACATGCATAAAATTAATGAAAAAAAAAAATTAAAGGGCCTGAATCAAAGCTCGAGGCCAGAATTTGGCTCTTGGAATAAGAAATCTGACTCATTCCATGAGAAAGCCCAGGAGTAAGCAATGGGGCTAGCAGATCCACATGTGTCTTCATTGCTGCAACAGCATGGGCCCAAGCAGCAAAAACACTGCCTTTAAAATCCTTGGAGCCATCCACAATCATGGCAAACAAAGATCAAGCAGGGGTGCAGACTGCACTAGAAGGTGGATTAGTGTTCAAAGGCCGAGTCAAAGGAGAAAGGAGATAAGGCGAACAGTGTCATACCAAAGACAGCTATTAAATGTAGTGGTAATCTGCTGAGCCACAGCCAAACAGAGCATTTTTGCCTTGTTGGACATGAATAACTCAGGGACAGATGGGAGCTTGGGGGGCAGGGGGTGAGTAGGGTATGGAGGGGTGAAGGTCTGTCAGGAGGCTTGTTCTTCAGCATTTCTAGGCAGACAAAGTCCCCTTCTCCTCTACCCTGACTGGTCCTGCTAGAGCTGCTGTGGTACCTAAATCCCTCACGTGGCAGGGGGCTTAGCTGAGGATTTAATCTGGAAAGCACTCACCATTCCCTGGTCACTCATGTACGGTGTGTGGGCACCTTCCCAGCCCACAACCCCAAGGAAAAGGGGTCTGTAGGTCTTGTTCCCCCTACGGCTCTTCACTGTACCCTCTGCAAAAGTACCTTCTATTCCTAACAGCATTTAATCATGAATGGTTAAATAATTTGTACTGGCTTAAATCTCCTTTGGCCCTCCCATAAAGATATTTCTTAATTACTATTCAGTTGTTGATATCTTAAGACAAACTCTTTGTCAGGTTTCTGCAACAATATTTCATTAGCCTCTGTTTGGGTCTTGCTTCTTTGTGCAACCTAAATAGCTCTTATTACCCTGTTACATGTCTGAATGGTATTTTACTTCCAGCCTCTCACTGTCTCTATACCTTCTCCTATGCTGCTACAATATTTACTAGGACTTGGAGGCCAGATCATCCTAAACCCAAGGCCTGTGCTTATTCCCATGGCAACAAAAAGGCATCAGTATTATTTTACCTATACAAAAGCATCACATAGCCTTTGAAATGCCACTTACCCCCCTTCACCCTGTGCCCATGACGTTTCCATGAGCAGTTTACTGTCTGGTGTGCTGTGGGTCAAATGTTTAGGAAGGAACATTGCTTACATATCCCCGAGGATTGTATTTGGAAGTTTAGAGCAGGTATTTCTAAGATCTTTTGGAGAGTAATCCCTAGTGCTCTTAAACTGAGTGGTGGTAATGTTTCCCTAGTTGTGGTGCAGTCCTGTCCCTGTCTGTGGAGTCAGTTCACACCAGGGGCTGAACTGGTTTGAACAAACATTGTAAAATATCCAGCTCTGCAATGTGTCAGTAATCTCTGCCAATAGAAATATTCTTGCATACATCCTTCAGTCCTTCATCTGCCATTTCTGTTTATCTACAAAAAAAAAAAAAAAAAAAGGAAAAAGAGGGAGTTTGGCATTTTATTACATACACATGCTCCTTCCCCAACCTATTTGAACAAATTATCCCAACCCAGAAAGCAACAGCTCAGGACGCACATAATTTCTCCTGTTCATGGAGAAAAATAGGGTATCAATGGGATTGCATATTTTTAGTTCCAGCTTTTGTTTTCAGGATGCTCTTTCAATTTGTGGGTCAGGTTAAGTCAAATATTTCCATTCAGTGCTTCACAGAGAACAGCCACCCCTCTGGCTGCTGAGCCATTTCTCTTTTTGGACATGAAGTTGGTCTTCAACCAAGCCTGGGTAACAGGTTAACAGAAAGTCAGGGGAAGGTCTTGTAGGATGCAATAATTCTTTGCTAAGAGACTATGTGGAACCAGAGAAGGACATTATGTCCTGAGGCTGTGTCTTTGCACCATCCTCAGTCGCTGCTGAGGGGGACCATTGGCTGAGGCTGAGCATTAGACACCTCACCCAGGCTGCTGCCATTCAGTGTTGGCTGGTTTCTGAACCCAAAACCTTGCTTGCCAGATTTGCACAGGTCAAAGAACATATTGGGTTATAAACCCCAACATCCAGCCACATCCAGGGCTGTTTTCATTACATGGGGGAGTGAATCAAGGGAGCTCTTGACCCAGTCAGTCACCATGTCTCCAACTCTCATCCCCACAGGCCAATTTTTGCAGCCCCAAGCCCAGTTTCACCAAAATCCTGCACCAAAGCAGTGCCACTGAGTGTGGCATGTAGCCTGTTTGCCCTTGCCCAACATGGCACACAGTCAGTACATTCTTTCTTTGCTTCGATCACTGTCATGACTCATAGACCTTCCTCCTCCCTTATACTCCCCACCCAAGGGATCACATGCTGAAAGCAACAATAATTTGGTTGCTGATGCAGTTCTGTGAAGATAGGGATCACAGCCAGTGAGATTTTGATTACGACCTTTTGAAGATGAGGCAAAGGCTGCTGTCTACCTCATCCCCCAGTTGCTGACAGCCACATGGCTTCTGGGCACTGCCTCTGGGGTGATGCACAGCCTCCACTTCCCCTTCGTCCCCTGAGAGGTGTCATTTTGTCCAGCACAGGGGTAATTCCTTCAGTTACAGGGAAGCAATCAATCACATAGGCATACTGTCTCTAGCTTGGTGGCACTAGCCTGTCTGGGAGCACCCCCAGTTCCTCCTCCCTGCTCCCTGCCAGATACAGACAGCGCTGAGGGAGAACTAATGATGCCGCAGCAGCCCCGACTTCTGGAATTTCCTGGCTTTTTATAATCTTAACATCTCATTAGCATTTATTTGCAGATGCATATCCTTGTTCTCTTCTCACACAGGCTGCTGTAAATCACGGCTGACTCTGCTGCAATCACTGCCATCACCTCAGAAAGGCAAGGCCAGTTCCCAGAGGCAGAGGGACTGCTGCAGAAACAGTGTCTTCATCACCACAGCCTGAGCCTCCAAACTGTGCCATCTCCAGAGGCCAAAGTCAAAGCCAGCTCCTCATTTGAACCTTCCTTTTGTCACCTTGTCAAGCACTGGAAGAGGCTGCTTAGGGAGGTGGATGAGTCCCCATTCCTGGAGGTATATAAAAGATGTGTAGATGTGACACTTGGGGACATGGTTTAGTGAACTTGGCAGTGCTGGGTTAACAATTGGACTCAATGACCTTATAGGTCTTTTCCAACCTAGAGATTCTATGACTCTATGATCTCTCCAAACCAAATTCACAGAATTTCATAGACTTGCCCTTTGCTAGTTTCTACTTGGAAGTAGGGACACCACATCACCTTTTACTGGAGCAATGGATTCAGCCAGCCTTTGATAAATGGAAGAGGTTTTGACAAACACGCTTTGAGCAAGCAAATAGACTATCTGAATGCAGAAAGAAATAATTAATACTATATGTATTAGAAAGGTGTGTGGCTTTATTTTTAGCTGAGTAGGAAATACTGAGGTTAGCATGGTTATTCCAAGGTTGAAGATCAAGTGGCAAAATGGTTAAAGTGTAAACAGGACTGGAGAGAGATGAAACAGGAAGCATCTGTCTTCTCCTTATTTGTTCATGGTGATCACTTATAGTCAATATTTTTGCAATGATGATTAAGCTGCATTTTAAATAGAGATTCATGTTTGTACTCCTAACAGTAACTGGAGACCAATTCATCAAAGTTGTTCACTCATAGCACACAGTGTGAATTGCATCAAATGTAGATTATCAAAATGACAGGAAAATCTGTTCTGCTGGGAAAGCCCTAACCAAACTCTTTTATAGGATTTCATCTCCTCTTTAGTGGGAGGCCCAAATACCCAACAGTGGAGGAGAGAGGCAGACACAGACGAGATCTCATTGATCACTGCCTTGAATTGCAGGTGGTCATCATTGTCCAGCTCCACATTCAAACTTTCCTAAGGATCAAACTTTTCAAAAGATCCAAAAGACTAAAGCACAAGCCTGTTGGCCAAGCTACATCCTCTTCCCCATGCTGCTGCTGAAGCTTCCCAAGATTTTGCCAATCTAAGTTCCTCTTAGAGGGTGGCCCAGGTACCTGGTGACTGCCTTGCCACCACCCCATCATTCCCTCCCATGGTGTGGCCAAAGCTGCCCTCAAAGAGGCGTGGGCACAGAGAGATGCATCAGCCATCCCCACCTCCAACATTTGCTCAGGGATTCAGACCCTCACATTACAGCCAAGGATTTGCTGCTGAAAACTGAAGCTCCAGAGGAGCTTTTTCTACCCTACAGAATGGCTGTCTGGTGCAGTGTCCCAGCTGTTGCACCCAGTCTTTCGAGGCAGAGAAGGATATTTGCCTCTTGTGCTCCTTGGAAAACATTCCTCAGATAAAACTGAGTTCATAACTCATCAAAATATATTAAATTACAGGAAAGCTGTAAAAAAAGAAACCTATAAACTGCATGCAGATACAAGATACACTGAAAGAAGCAACTATAAATCAATATACACCTCATAAGAAATCTTCCTATACTTAATGTGTACAAAATATGAAGCAAATAAATATATATCATTGTATATTCCTACAGGCTATTTTGGTTTGGGGCTTTTTTTGTTCTTTTTTTTTTTTATTTTTTTTTCTCTCAGCCTGAGATTAAAGCTAGCATCACAGATTTATTCTAGTGGAAATGCTGATGTTTGTGTGAAGTGAACTCTTTCTTTGTTTATGTAACCCCAGGTTTTCAGCTACTTTATCAAGTAACTACCTTTTCGTATTTGCTGGCTGGCAGAAAACATTAACTTTGTTCCACAGATCTAGTTACCATCAGGATGATACAACAGGCACGTGGTTGAGGGGATATAAAGCAGCAAAACTGTCCTGTGAGGGTTCCTGTCTCTAAAGGTGTCAAACTGTGCTGTTGGTCTGTGGGATAGATGTTCCACAAAGGAAGAAGAGGGAAAATGGGAGGTAAAGATTTTTATTTGTGCAATGCTTTCACTCTGAAAAGACAATGCCTTTACCAATACGCTTTAATTTTTGTTTGGCCCCAAAGTGGTCAGGCAGTTTGACTAGGTAAAGGTTGTAGGTCCCTTCCAACTGAGCCACGCTACTCCATTCTCCTTCTTTCTACCTTCTGTTGTAGCTATACATGTAGCATAGCACAATCATTCTCCTCCTGAAGGAGGAGAAGAGTTTCCACTTCCATGTCTCTGCAGTGGCTGAGGTGGAGACTTTGCTTTTCTTTGCCACCACATCACTGAAGCACTGGAAAGGAGGAGTGTGAGTACAAGTAGAACATCTGTGTTGCTGAAGGTCACCCAAAAACACTGTCCATCCCCATTGGATTCAGCCCAATGTGGACCTGTAATTAAGGATGGGGTGAGTGCCATGGGCCAAAAAACCAGAAGAGATGCTCTTAGTGCAGTGAGTGTTTCTGGTTCACACTGCCCACAAAGATAACCCACACATCCTTTCCATTCAGGTTACAAGGAAAAGTATTATGATTTTTCTATGCAACAAGTACAATTCCTGCAGAACTCTGCAGCTTATTTTAAACAAGGGATTAGCAAGCACGATCAGGCCAATCTCACACCATTTTTATCAACATTTATGTAAAATCACCTTTCATGTGTATTTATCTAATCACTACTTACTGCCCCACTTACTCAAAAATACTTCTTTCTGGCTTTGATTTTAACATACTTTTTCCATTTTCTTTTTCTCCCTCTAAAACAAGAGCTTTCTTTTTTAGTGGGTTGCCTACTTGAAAAAATATGAAATATTTTTTCCACACCTTGCCAAAAGTTGTCCAAAATGAAACAGTGACAGGGTCATGTAAATCCAGATATGTCATGGCTGTAAGGGTAGTGGGGAGAGAAGCCTGTCTGTAAGTGGGGGGTATGATTCATTTGGATAACAATAGAGTCCACTGCCCTTTTCTACCAAATGTTTTTAGTTTGCCTCAAATAAGTCATTGTCTAACTTGTATAAATCTTTCCATAGTTTCTTGAATTATTGTTGGATATTTGGGAAAAATATTTTTGGGCTTTTATATTGCAAAAAAAAGGAAGCAAAAATAAAAAGCTGATTGCAATCACTTCCAAATAGCACTTAAATCCTTGACTCAAGGTCAGCAAGTGGGTTCGGAGTGTTCATGCATTTGTGTGTGTGTGTGTGTGTGTGTGTGTGTGTGTGTGTTTTCTTTCTAATCTTTGAGCTGTTCCCTGAGAGACACATTGAGAACTGGGGCTTGTCTGCTGACATGTTTTACACAGCTGATCCATTAGGATCCCGCTCTTCCTAGCCTCCCTGGCACCGCTTTGATCAGTGACATGTTTAAAAAAAAAAGGGAAAAAAAAAAAAAAAAGAGTAAAAGGCAGTTCTCTGATCAGGAATCCCTCCCCTCCACTAAATCATCCCGGGCACTTTAAAGCCATAGGAACCACTGAGGGACCCTTCAGCTCTGGGAGGCTTCACGACAGCTCTATGCTAAAACATCCAGACATGAGCCAGCAACATCTTTTGCCCAATGGCCTCTTCTGCCCGGCTCTGTGATTAACCTCTTCCCAGCCCATTGGGAAGCCCTCTGCCGTGTCTGCCTTCCCAGCAGGGTGCATTCCAGAGGGGCTTGGTGCCCATCACACACACCAGCCATGAAGAACAAACACCAGCACAGCTTCAGTTCCCTGCCTGCTTGCAAAAACTTGCCTCACCTGGAAAATTTGGCCACTGCAGGATATCGTTTCTGCCTTTTCATTGGCCAGAGTGGGGTTCATTTAATTTTGCTGGGCACCTTTACAAAAGTTGGTCAGAAAGGTGTATGGCTGTGGGAGGTCATGGTGAGGGGAAAAGAGGAGAGAGGACACTATGAACAGCAATGGGTTCAGATGCATGTGCTTAGCCTGCCACTCTTTTCCAGGTCAGATATGCAGGAAAATGCAACTGTAGAGATAAACTCACAATATATCTCAGCCAGACTGACATCTGACAGGAGGCACCAGGGGCACAGAGATGATGGATAGGCTGTGGATGGTACAAAAAGGGTGAGTGATGCTCTATCCACGTGGAAGCACCCTCTGACAACACACAGGGTAGACACATGCAGGCTGTGGCCATGTCTGCACTGTGACCCCTCACAGCACACACACACAGTGCCACCCAAGACCTCACCAAGGGGTGAGTCTACCCTTGTGGGTTAATCCCACTGGCCAATGTTAGGACTTTCCTTGTCCAGCTCAGCATGGTATCTTGCTCTGGGACAGCTGCTCTGATTGTGCTGGGAGGCACCAGATGCAGCAGTGACTGTCAGCAGAGACTGATGTCTCCACTGTCAGCTGACAGAGGTCTCCACTTTCCTTTATGGCAAGGCCATTATGATAGACACCATTTCTTTAGATGTTAGGTACTACTTTGGAATGTTAAAATCCCAAGATCTTCTTTGGGAAGAGGAAAGGGGAGATTGTTGTACAAGGGTCCCTAGCAGTGAGTGGGGATATGAGGGCCATCAGGCATGCTGCTGCTGCTGTGACCATCCAGATTCCTTCTCATCCCTCCTTTTTGACATCCATGAGCCTGGTGGGGTCTTCACTTTGATCACTTGCTGGGCAACCAGTAATAAACATCTCTTGGCAGGGAGGGAGGAGACTAAGAAAATATTCATTGCTGCCTTCTAAGACAAAATGAAAAGTCTTCACTGTGCTTGTTCTTTGCCATGTTGACACCTCAGTGGAATGGAGAGAAAATGAACCCAGGAAATTGTGGCAGATGGAACCCTAAATAAGTACTCTGTGGTGTTCAGCAGCAGCAGGTACTGTGCCATGGTGGTACTAGCACGTGGTGGTACTGGTTGCTCCCCCTTGTTCAGGTCTTCAAAGTCCCTGCAGTTTGCAGGAGATGGAGCATATACCAGATTTGCAAAGGTCCAGATGAATTGTCCACTGCTCAAGGAATTCCCCTAAACTACATTTCTAGCAGCTTCTCTTCTCCTCACCCATCTCACCCCCACCCCACATTAATTCCTTGCCTTTTTTGAGCATTTCTCACTGACTTGAGTGATGAGAGGAACTTTTTGCTCTGAATGTCCAGTGTGCCCTCTTTATTTGGTTTACAGAACAAATAGGGATAGTGTGATGGAAGATGTGCTCTTGACAACCTTCTTGAAACTGATATTTTGGCAGCACAGAAGTTGAGGAATCACTGAAATGTACTTTCTTTTTTTTCCACACCCCTGCTGCTGGCTCATACATAGCTCTGTGATTCCCACATCCAACTCTGCAAAACATCTGGGTATAGCAGCTTGTCTTTAAGGCAGATTTGAGAGCATAAATGATTCTACCTTTGGCTCGAGGCATTTGCAAAAGTTTGAAGGTGCTGTTATTTACCTTGTTTCAGGGAGGCTTTACTATGTCAAATATTGGTAGTGAAATTTCCACTATTGTTCACATATCAACTTGAAGTCCCTGCAGCCTGGTGGGCATCCCATAATCTGTGTCCCTTCCACCCCATTTTTATCCTACAGGTCCTCTCTGACATGGCACTTGTGTGCTTTGTTAAGCAGGCCAGGCTTAACAGAGAATTAAAAAAAAAAGAAGGACAAATCCAGTCTCAGTTCACTTACACTTCAGTTCACACTGTAGCTGGAGGAGGATCTCTTCAGCTCTAGGTTTTCCTCACAGTATAAATCCCCGTGACTGGATCCCATAAAACAGTCTCATAAGCTCCCGAAGAATTTGTCGGGATGCCAGGTCTGGCGTGCCTAGCCCTCACAAAACGGGGTAGCTGAAAGCAGCAGGGTGAAAAGAAGCCAAACACCTTAGTAAAAGCAAGGATTAAGGGGGGAAAAAAGCCACATTAAAAAAACATCCATTTTTTTTTCAGGCCATTTGCAGATAAATGACCTCCGTTCTTCTAATTAAAGAAAATGTGCAATTAGCTTAATCAGATCTGTGGGAAGAAAAGCAGTCGCTGAGTCTCAAAAGGCAGGTTCTGAGAAACTGCAGCCAACTTTTTCTGGGGCCGACTGGAGACACTACATCAGAAACAGCATGAGCCCTGCCAAAGACTTCTTCCTGTGAAAAATGATGTTTCAATTTAGGCTCCTGTATATTGTTTTCCTTAATCTCCCTCTCACTTGCTTTCTCACTTGATCTCTCTTGCTCTTTGACACTCTAAACAGAGGCATGAAGAGGTATTGCCTTGTACTGATAGGGGCAATGCATCCTAATTTCCCAATGAAACAAGACTGAGTTTATCACCTCAGTTCCCCATCAGCCTTCATGTTCTTTGTGATCCTCAAACGGCACACAAGATTCAAAAGTGTTCAGGGGCTAAAAATTAGGACTTTCCTTTAGGAAAGGAAAATCAGACTTGTGCAATGGGGAAAGGTCTTGAAACACTTAGTGCTTGTGGGGGTGAAGATCCTGAAAGGCTATGGGAAATCCTTGTGAGGAAGCTGGGCTGAGAGATCAGTCCCTCTTCTCTAAAGACAAAGTGGGAAATTGTGCAAACTGCAGGGCCAGTGCCCTTAACCCTTTGCCAGTAACCTCCTCTGGCTTAGTCCACAGGCATTCAAAGAATAAAAAACAGGGAAGGAAGAAACACACACCACATTAGAAGAAAAAAAAAAAAAAGTGGTTTTAAAGCATTATCTATTCAAGCAGTTTTAAAGCCCAGCGTTCTTCCTAAAAGCAGGGAAAATCCCTTTTAGTCAGGCAGAGCAAAGAGCCAGCCCTACAACAATCTTGCCAAACCCACAAATTGGGCTGCAACTGGGCAAATAGGGACACAACTAATTATCAGAACAAATAGCCCTTATTCTGTCCATTCCTTACCATGCATTTCCAAAGGGTACTTTCAAGCTTTTATCAGCCATCTCTGCAGCCACGCAGGCATTTTATATTTCTCTCAGAGTTGCTCCTAAGAAGTGAGAGAGGGATAGAAAGTCCAACCATCCTTCCCCCCCCCAGCCCCTTCCATCCCTGTTTATGCAGAGGGTGGTGTTTGGATCAGGGTTTGTTGGCTCTGCTGCACTTTCAGTGCCAGAGATGAAGACCACATCAGTGGCTATGGCTCCTGTTTCATTCTCTTCTTCTTCCAGGAAAATTCCTCAGTGTCTGGCCAGTAACTAACCACCACTTGTTCACAGGTGCATGCTCCTCTTCATGCCTACCTGCAGTTCAGCTTGTTGTTAGCATGCCTCACAAGATCTGGGCTGGTATTTTGTATGGGAGTTTTCCCTGCCACAGCAGTTGATAATGTCCTGGTTTGCCCAGTTCAGACATCCCTTCTCTGTCCTATGGGAATGACCTCGACTCTTCAGAGAGTGACTGGATTTTGTGGGGAGCATGATTCCATCTTTACATCTGTATCTGCAGGTGCAGGTATGAACTGAAGGTGTGCCTGATGAAGAGCCTCCATGACCTCCATCTGCGGGTGAAACTCTGGTTGCCCATATGCAGGCAGTAAATACTCCCAAACCTAGACTTTTTTTCTGATTCTCAGGGTATCTTTGTTTCTAAACCCTTCTGTCCCAAAGGTTTTCAGTCTTTCTGATAAATAGTTTATAGAAAAAAAAAAAAAGATTTTAAAATGTTCTTGTGATCTTTGTTGTTTGAGATTTTTTTTCTTTAACAAGTAAATGCTTTTTGGTTTTTCAGCTATGGCTTGGGGTTTTTTGTTTGTTTGTTTGTTTGTTTTGTTTGTTTACAGTTTTCCACCTAGAGAGAAGTGCAATTCAAAAACCCAGAAGTTTCCTTGCTCTTGCCTGTGATTTCTTGTTGACTCCTAATTTTTTTCCATTACTGGATAAGGGGAAAAAAGTCAGGGTTAAAAATAAAGATGGGGCCCTAAAATATCTCCAAACCAACAATAGGAAACGGATGTGTTTAGTTTTTGGTTGGTTTCCAAAAATCTGAAAGAGGTAATACTTTATGTTAAAAATATTTATTAGCTCGGGTAATGAACACATTCAGATAAAAAGCCCATTGCCTGAAGTGTGAGGCAACAAATAAGCTAAACCTTTACTGTTCTACAAGATGTAGTGAATGTTTTGGTGCAAAACTAGAACCTCTTGACCAGCCAGGAGGGAACAGTGTGCAAGTCAGTGTCACACAGCTCCACATGCTGCGGATGGGATGGATTCAGCTTCGCTTTCACCCCCAGCTTCACTTCAGGGAGTTATAGTGTACATAGCAGGGGCTGCACTCAGTGCTGGCCACCGATTTTTCGCATCCACCAGCCTGTGAGGTGGCTTGAGAGAGCAGGGGTTTTGCCTGCTTCCACGGGTCCCAGAGGACCCCTGGGTATTTGCCTGGTGCGGCAGGGCCAGCGGGCTCCCTGCCAGCAGCTCCAAAATGTTGAGAGCTGGAGGCTGGCCTGAGTCTCTGAAAAACCCCATCACTAACATTTCTGACATGATAAAATGCATTTTGAATGTGGAGATGACCTTGGTAATCAGAAATAAATCAGCAGGATAATCAAAATTGATGGGTAAGTCAAATCTAGAAAATTTATATACTGGAGCCCTATAGAATAGCTTGGAAATCCCCATAAGTAGTGTCCTGGCTGAAATTTTGGTCCCTTTGCTGCAGTAATTTAAACTTTTCTATTTACTTTGGCACTCCTCAGTTCAATGACTTGGCCTGATCAAAATGCTTTGATATGTCCAGCAAAAATAAAAAATATAAAACTCCAAGGGTAGTATCTTGGTTTAGGACAACTGTGAACATGAAATTTAATCCCGGGCTTTGCAAGAGGGACTCTCTAGAATGTACTGGAGAGGAAAGCAATTAATACTGCACTAAAAAAAAAAAAGAGAGAAAAAGAATGGTCCTTCCTTTCCACTTTGCTTTTCAATGTCCTGTAATTTGGGCCAAAGCAAACAGTGCTTACGCCACTACTGATGCTTGAAGTTCACGTACCGCTGCTGATGTTACGTACATTAACACAGCAGTCACTGGAAAGGAAAAGCAAGTGTAATTTGTCCTGAGCATGACAAAAGGGGAGTACAGAATGAATCTGGTCCTCCCATTACTTTATTTTATTCCCTGCTGTTAATTGCTTTCTCGGTACACCCTTGCTTTTGTTCTTTTGACACGCAGGCTACCATCTCTCTGCACAGCTACCAAAGCCGAAATTGCTCCAAGACTCATTATCCCTTAAACAATCTCAGCTCTGGAGGAGCTGCTCTTACACTCTTCTAAAACCTATTTACTGGCTACAGGGTAGTTAGTCCTGCTTCATATCAGTGCAGGGAAAGTAGAGTCAGGCCAACTCTCTGATCTACTCGAGCCTGACATGTGGCTTACTCTGCTTTTATAACAATCAAGAATTTGGCCTTGAGATCTCCGCACTCTTAGTTTGACCTAGAATTTTAAAAAAACTCAAAACACTTCCAAATCTGTACCTCTCTTTATTGCCTTTCCTTCATCCTATCCAGATCCTACTGCATTCACTTCATGCCTGCAAAGTTAACCACAGTCCTGGACCACTTACAGGCCATTTGTTGCTTTCTATTATACTTGGTGCTTGAGTTTACATACATCTGTCTTCTTAAAAACATTTTGGAGAGAAGCATCACTTTTTTTGCAGGACTGGTAAATATTTTTCCACTGAAATTGCTCTGAAGTAAAGTTTATTTTAGCTAACAAGAAAAGACGTTCTTTATGAAGCCTGCCAGGGATTAGTTTCTGTTTTTCATTGGCAAAACAGGCCTGAGAACTGTGTATTGAGATTTCAGTGTCTGCAGTTGTCATTTCAATGCCCAATATTTCTGTTTTCTTCTAAGGGGCTGTTCAATGCTTGAGTAGTATCTTCAATGCCATAATCCCACAATCTTCTTTAAAAAGCACTATCTGCCAATTTACCACCATGAGTTCT
Organism: Chamaea fasciata; assembly: GCF_029207755.1. Classification (NCBI taxonomy): domain Eukaryota; kingdom Metazoa; phylum Chordata; class Aves; order Passeriformes; family Sylviidae; genus Chamaea; species Chamaea fasciata. Next base: position 47,734,395 of record NW_027094086.1, on the reverse strand, counting down.
GAGCAATGAATTTGACATGGCATAACATGGCAACTCCTTCAGAAGTTCTGTGATGGAGTTTCCATCTCTGTCTTCCTTGCTTGGGACAATATATTTGAACATAATAAACAACATGGGACAGGGTTGTTATTTTCTGACCAGTCTACTTGCAATTTTTTTAAACCCTTAGAGATATAAAGGTAATAGTGCTTAAGCTGGGCAGATAACTTACAGACAATACCAGCAGTACTAAGCAGCCAGCAGAGAAGATAAACAGCCAGGCAATGAGGGGCAGGATTGGGAGAAAGATATCAAAAGAATTACAAACTGTATTTTCAGTATGTGTATCGAAGATGGAAGATTACTGAAGGTTGTTGAAGATTATTGAAGATCAGTCTGAAGGAGTCATGTAGGGGCCCACGTGTGAAGTATCAAAGGAAAGTAACTCACTTCATTGATAAATGTTGAAGATGGAAGTTTACTGGTTAACAGAGAAGCTGGAAAACAGCTCAGGAAGATGTTAAGGGAGGTATGGAAGCACATCAGGGAAAAAAAGGCTTTGCTTCCACACTATGAATTGCCCCTATTACCTGGTTTCCTAACTAGAAAAGACCCCATGAAACAAGTCGTGCTAGTGGGGAATGACACAGCTAGGCCATATGAGCATGCTGCATCTAAGTCTGAGCCATCTAACCATCCTTCTCTGAGCATGGGGAAAGATTTTTGGGTGATGCTTTGGGGAGAGGACAACCTCAGCAGGAGGTCTAGCTTAGGGATCATGGATCAGGAAGAAGGCAATGCTGCATCTGCTTATGCCGAAGGAGAGACAGGCTATTGGGAAGTGTAATAGGAGAGTCAGAAGTACAAGACTTCTGCTGCTCAGTCTGGAGGCTGATGATGATGATTCCTATGATTATTATTTCAGGAGGATCCCTGCAAAGGGGTCTTCTTGCACAGAAACCAGATACGGGTTCAGCTACTGGACATGCAAAGGTTTGGAATCATCTCAGCCTGCTGCCTCCAGAAAAAACTAATGCCTTCAAGCAACCAATTAAAGGACTCTGCTTAAGATTTACCCATTTGTACTTTACCATTACAAATCATTGATTACGTGTGACATTTCACCATCTTCTAATTGTTTCCTTCTCTTTTATTACCCTTCACCATGTGGACTACATTCTGATGTCATATAATATTTTTCTGCACTGAAAAAATACCAAGGTATTTTAGGCTGCTTTTTAAATCTTCCAGATACTTATTATCAGTTTAGAAAAAAAAAAAAAAAAAAAAAAAGTAGTTTGATGGTTCAGGACTTCAAGCAAACCTATTCCTCACTGCAGTACCCACAACTACAAATGCAGTTATTTGGAAATGGAGTGTACATCAATGCACACATATTAAGCAGTTCAAATTCTGGTCATGCTCAGACAGCAGTTACTGCCATAATTTTCTGGCTTTGCATTAATTCATTGAGCAGGAGCCTTGGCTTGGTTGTAGCATTTTTTCTTGTCTGAAAGATGATCTGGTTAATAGAGGACAAACACTGGAGCTCCTCTGTTCTTTCCTCTTCTGTCTTGCACATACATATATGGGTCTGATATATATAAATGCCAAACACATATATATGCAGAAGACTCACATGTACACATAAAATACCTATCTCTAGGCACACAAATGAATCCTCACACTCTTTTCTAGAGCCAATGTGTGTGATGACTTGAAGGGGCAGTTTGCTTCTCTGCCATACTCTTTTGTGTTTTCATTTCCAATAATCTAGCAGATGTTCCTAGATCATGTGGAGGGGAAATAGCTGCCTCAGCTGCTTCTAGGCAAACAACATAGGCTTTTGTGGCTATAATGTAATGTTTTCCTTGGAATACATGGTATTCCAGGCTCTCAAAGGAGCATACTCTTTCTTGGAGTTCAGGTAAAGTATTATCTATCAAAAAACTAGAATTATCATCAGCAACAGCAAGGAAATTAGGCAAACACAAATAAGAACAGTCAGAAACCTGGCTCGTACCGAGAAGAAAATTGATTTCTGCTTTTTTTAGCAGTTATGTACACTGACAGTGACACTGTCAGTTCACACGTGGTAACACAGCTCCAGCCCTAAGTGGCTTTCCAAACTACGGTACATCTTGAGGGTTTGGCTGCAGGAAGTTGGGCTGGAAGGATATCAGGCCAGCCCTAGTGCAAGAGGCTGCACACAAAACAAACCTCTTGTCTCCATGTAGGAAATGCCAGAGGACCGGGAGAGCGGGAAGAGGTGACAGCCACATCTGTCCCCACTGCATGATGGGGGTTACCATGCTGTCAGAGCCAGCTCGTGGGCACAGCACCATGGGTGTAATAGCTGGTGTTTGCCTGAGACACTCTGGCAGCCTCTTTGCTGCCATGTTACACTAACGAGATGGAAAAGGCAAACTATTTGAATACTGTTCCAAGTGTGCCGTGCAGGAGTATCTTATACCCCAAATTTGGGCTGAAAATAAATGAACTTGGGGGACATGATTTTCTGAGCTCTAAAAGTCCAGGAATAGTCTAAAACTGTCCATGCCATCACTGGAAATCACAGAAATCAGAGCTTTCTCATCACCTCATGTGGAAGTTTACACTGCTGTGAACAGGTGGAAACAAATGTAAAACACCTGACAGAATTGTAAAACGACTACACCAGCTGTGAGACAACTGAGGGGTAGTACCTGGTGGTGCTGGCCAAGGTGGAGCTGGTCACACATTTGTAAGAGCAGTTGGAGAATGCACAGAACTGATTTTAAAGACAGAAAATCGGAGGGGCTGTCACTACTCCAGCTTTCTAGGGGTGGCAAGAGGGCTTCATAATTCTTGCATGCTGCTGCTCTGGGAGTCCGTCTTTGGTATGATAGAGAAATTATCCTATAGGAAGAAAGAAAACTTGCCCAGAAAACTGGAGCATCTCTGCATGAGAAGGCAAGGAAAGCTTGGAACAGTAAAATCATGTTTGCTAATGACAGTTCTGAGAACTGAAAAAAAAAATGAAGTGGGAAAAAAACCCAGAACCTCTCCATGAAACACTGATTAGATGCCAGTTCACATAGCTCTCCTTGGCTACTATGTATTATTATTATTTCTTTTAAAGACTAATAGATCCTATTCTTGACAGGCGCAAAGCCAGGAGGTGGGATCTTATCCAGTATTTTCATTTTTTAGGACACAAGAGGCAATGATTGTATCAGAATATTATTTGTCTGCCCAAATCCCATTCACTGTGTGAACCTCTGCAGAGGTCTTCCATTCTTGGGAAAAACTGTTTTGTCCGACAAGAGTGCAAAAGAAACTCTCCTTCTCATTCTGGCTGAGCCAGTTCATTTAGGACAGAATCCCTTTTTCCTGGGCTAAATCTCCAGAGCTAACTTTCAAACTTCCACCTAGAGTTTTTTACCCAAAAACCCCTACCCACAGAACGGATTGGACCTAGGATATGTGAAATAGCTGAGTGCTGGAGTTATGTATGAAGTGGCTGACATGGTAAGGTGAGAATCAAGAGAAGGCTGATGGAGCAGAAGCGTGGTTGAGTAGCTCTGATTTTCCCTCACCACATGGGAAGCATGGATTTCACTGAATGGGCTTTCGAGCAAACAAATGTCAATTCGCATGTAAAGAAGATCTGACACCCTTAAATATGGAGGTGTTTCAAGAAATACTGGGAAGGTCTGCTGGGCAGATTGGGTTCAAAGCTTCCACCCCAGTCATCCTATAAAGCCCTAGGGATTTTCAGACCAGTAATAGGAGCCTACAGAGATCCTCATGTTCTCAGCTTTGTCTTCTGGATAACATTAAAGCAGAGGCAGTCCCAGAAGGCAGGCACTATCCTTAGCCTTGCGCTTATCTGTTTGTGCACATTTTCTCCAGCACTCAGTGTTACCAGATCCTGACTCATAAGACTGGCTTTGCTTTTTTATGAAGCTACCAAAGGGTCCTGGCACTAGCATGTGTGTGAGTGTCCCGATAAGGGTATGACAGCGTGTGGGAGGCCAGAGGCGGGTAATGCCACTGGTATGTTGAGTGGGGAATTAGTCTGTGTGTATGGAATGACATCTTCTTACAAAAGCTCTCCAAGACAGAGGCCGAGGAGAAAAAGTAGCAATGACAGTTCAGGATTCAGTCCACCCTACCAAAACTTTCCATCCTCATGAATGGAGCCATTCACTGGATTCTGCTTCAGTATCTTCTTCATCTTAAAGCAGAGAACTTCCTCTCAGAGGAATAACTTCTGCCGTAGCACAGTCCCGCTGATGTCAGTGGAGTTACAACAAGGCTGATGTTGATCCTCATGTCTCATTACCAGAAGGTTTTCTGGAGTTAGACCCTGGATAGCACAACTCTGAGAAGCCTTTGGACTGCTTTGGTCTCAGCCTGTTTCCTCTGAGAGCACAGAAAAAGGATTTAAAAATAAGGAGAAGAACCCATGCAAATGTTGCAGTCGTTTCTGCACAGAAGGCTTTAAAATGGAAACACATTTTATGGAGTTTTTCACACACATCCTCCCTCTCCCTCAAATTTCAATGTTCCCCTTTCTTCTCTTCTCCCTAATTTTGACATATTTCAACTGAGTGAAATGAAATGAGAAATAGCCAGGGGCTTGTTCTGACATTTTCTTCCCCACCCCATCCTTCTGTCCACCCAGAAACTTCTCAGTTTGTTGTTTTTCTTTTTTTTTTCTTTTTTTTTTTTTTTTTAATAGTATGGAATGGGAATGGGAACTGTAGGCTGTGTGTACTCATTTGCTGTAACCTACCCATTCTGCTGTTCTGCTGTTCATTGCCACCTTTCTTATCATTCCTTCAGCATTTTTTGGACCATCTGAAGCTGAAAAAAAAAATCCCTTGCCTGCAGATTCACTCTAAATTGACAGGGAGGGGAAAATCTGGCCCCAACATCTGACATCAAGAGCTTTATGGCCTAGTCCTGCCTAATTTTAAGGGATTTTATATAGCAGAATTGGAAAGAACCAAGAGACACTTAGGGCAAATGTTCTGAAATACCAAGAATAACAAAGCACAGGCTTAATGAGTTCCAATGTGTATGTCTGCTGTGAGTAATGATGCTTAATCCTGCTGCAAAATAATTCCTTTATATGTTCTTCTGTTTTTTAAAAAATGCATCACTGCTGCACTGGGGTCATAAAAATTACGAATATGTTTTCCCATGGCATGGAGCCATAGCATACTGTAAGGCATTGTGCTGGGCCATTATACACAGGCTGTAATCAGAAACAAATGTATTAAGTGAGATGATGTGATGTTACATGAGAAAAGTGAAAATAGAGCAGGGAAGTGTGATAGACAGTGACTTGGACCACAACATCAGCTCTGAACAGCCCCTTTCTCTTCAGAAATCAGAGGCTATGCCAAAAGAAGCTGTTTCTAGATACCGGTCTAGAAAACAGAGACATACTTCTTGAAAGAGGGAGGAAATAAAACTTGTCTGAGAGTTAGGGTAGGCAAAAAAATATACTGAATTTCCTGTTCAGAAAGAGAAATACTGCCATGCTGCTGAGGGTGGTTCTCTGTGCATTATCACAGGCTTGGTAATGGTCTCAAAAATGCCCCTCTCTTCAACCCTCCAAATTGCAAGTTTCTTGCAGGGATCCAAGTATTGTCTGTGACATGGTGAGATCCACTGCTGAAGAACATGCTCTCATTTCTTTGGAGTTTATGTTTCTGAGACTTTGCAGCAGTATTACTATTATCAGCCTAAAAATTAAACTTGACTCAGATTAGGAGAAATAGAGCAACTCATTTGTCTCTTTGCCAATGTTTATTTCCTAAAAAAAAAAAATTAAAAAAAAAATAAAATCTGTTTGTGATAGCTGCTTTCCTTTTCAGGAGTATACCACAACTCTGACATCAAAGCTGGATTTTAATTTATTGACTTAACTTTGCAGAGCACAGAGCAAAAGGTCAAGTAAAATGAGAGTCCCTTAGAAAAATGATAATTGCTATTAAGAAGTGTATGGGTCATTTGAACTCTCTGACAGTCCATTTCCAAGCCCCTTAGAATGGGCCCTTCAAAACTCCTGAGGCTCAGCCAATCCTACCCTTTGGAATATGTGAAGAATGGGCCATAACTGCAATGTACCTGTGGGAGTCATCTTCGTCCCAGCAGGAAAGCAAGTTATGCTCCTGTTTCCCAGGTGCAGGAAAAACAATGGTCCCTAAAATGAGAGATGAACCCACAATGACCTCTTCTAGCCACTGACATTTTGCTCTGCTAGCTCTCCATGAGCTGGCATCCCCAACACACAACACACAAGGGTTTTCATCTGATTCAGGCAAATGCTGTATCAGCCACAGATCCCCTGCAAGCCAACCTGAATGAGAGTGAGACCATCAAAACATGGCATTGGAACAGGCTGCCCAGAGAAGTGGTGGAGTCACCATCCCTAGAGCTATTCATAGGGCACGCAGAAGTGGTACTTGGGGGCATGGTTTAATGGTGGAGTGTTGGGTCAACAGCTAGACTTGATGATTTTAGATCGATTCTATTTTAGAATGACTCTATTGCACTGTGAGGACAGTAGTTCATAAATTATCCAAAAAGCAGATTTCTTGATAGTACTGCTTTCTGCAATTTCTTTTTCCTTAAAACTGTCTGGTTTTATCAACAGAGTAGAGCACAACAAAAAGTACCAAAGGACCTGGATAAATCCTGTCTAATTATTTACAACCATCTCAGGAATAGTCTCACCAGTAATCTTAGACATGGTTTGGATTCACTGAAATCTACAAGACAAGTGGTTGCTGTTTCTATGCCTTCTACAGGAAACAACTGCTCAGCAACAGAGGATTTGCTCTGGAATGTAAAAATAATTTATAAAATCATGAGAATTACACCCTGGGTATTGTGAAGCAGGGGCTTTCCTTCCTAAATTCTGAATCTTGGATGAGAAATAAATACCTTTGCAATGAAAGAGAAGTTTCTCAATATTTGATGCTTCCAGACTGTGCAATTCAAATGTCTATTTACAAACCTCATCAGTGAGCCAGGTGACTGTGTTGCAAATCTTTATGTGGCAGCATTTGCTTCTTTTCTATCCCTGTTTCTCCTTTATGGAACAGAAGGGCTACTTTAGTCCATAAGTACACACTGCTAGGGATTTACCACAAAGGAAATCTGAAGGACACTCTTTGCTATTTCCAGTTAACTTCCCCTTTACATGAACATATCCCCTTCGTGGATGACCCCTGAGTGCACGTAAAGCTCTGGAGACTCCCGAACACAGAACACAAACCATATACATCGTGTTTGTTTGCTTTAATGAAATGATTGATTTATTGGTCCCAAATTCCTCAACAACATTTGTTTTTATCCCCCGGATCCCTGTCAGAGAGCTCCCAACATCAGTCAAAGTCACAGCTGTCACTCGCTACAGCGAAATGCAGCTCGAAGGCCCTCCCAGTGCTCCCCATTAGTGGGGAGCCTTCCTCTGCCCTCCAAGCTGTCCCCTGCCAGGGCACTGATATCCCCTTCGTCCTACAGTTGTTTGCTTCCCAGAATAGCTAGACTTGAGGACGAGAGCCTTCCTAATGGAGCTCGAGTGCATTTGTGGCCCAATAGGTCATTTCTGGCTCACTTGCTTTCTTTTCAGCTCATGGGACAAAAAGGGACACGCTTACACCATTTGCTTACATTGGTAGGTAAAGAAAACCTTAAATGTCGCATGAGTCACTTGCACTCAATTAATTTCTGCTTGTGTTATTTATTCACATTTAAGATATGACTTTTATTCTATATGTGACCTTCAGCAATGGAACTGATAACAAGAACATTACTTTGGAAAAGTGAAAGGTTAAACATTAACCAGAAAAATAGTTCTAAGACAAACATTTTGAATGTTTTTTCCTTCATATTTGGAAATAACTTGTCACTTCCCCTCTCAGCACCGTCCCTCCCCTCATATAACTGTTGTGCTGCTGTTCCTGATACTTGGTAAATGCAGTAAGCACCGTACCACCAGGTGATAGCCTCCTCTTTGCTTAAAACAAATCACATGGGTCTTCGAGCTGGCTGCAAGCTCTTGCCTAACTAGCCTTTCATTAGCCATTTCTAGGTTTTCTCATCTTCCAAGAAGTGCACTACAGAGAAGCCCATCAGCTCTGTGCTCCCTCTTCTACTCCTTGTTGCACATGGGATGTGGAGAAAAAGAAAAAAAATAATAGATGAAGAGGGGAACAGGCTGAGGGGTTGCCCAAGTTTCAAAAATACCATAGGAGTTTGAAGTGCTGATTTTAGCAGATGTCTTTTTGCTCCATGACACGAAAACTTCACTCAGGAACAAGTAACAAGCTGAAATTCATGCTACAGTGTGATAGGGTAGGGTGTTATGCAGCTTTGGTAGTTCAAAAGTCTTCATATTATGAAGAAATGAGTAAAAAATGAAAAACAGTCTCTGCTTTCAAAGCTGAGGGCCTATTTTACCTGTGTATCAATTTATCTTTGTTACGTGGAGGCACACTTTTGAGCTGCAACTCTGCTCTGAAATTACTTCAGCTTTTCTGCTTTAAGGCAGTTGCCAGCCTCAGTCACAACAACATCAATTGTTAGAAAAAAAAATCTGTAAATCAATAATAATACCTCTGCTCCCACTCATTTTTGGAAGCCTCAGACACGGGACATGCATATATTTTACTCAGTAAAATCGCCTAATTGCCTGTTGTTTGGTTAATTTGGGTAGCAAAAATAAACCACCAAAAGTAAAGATGAATGAAACAGCTAAGATAAAACCAAGGCCAAACAAACATTGACAACAACAAACTAGGTGTCTGGAAAAGGGTAACTCCTGCTCTGGGAGACATTCTGGGTGGTCGAGGCTCTGTCTCAGCCCACAGCAAGACATGGGTCCCAGAGCATGGGGCTGCTGGATTGCAGGACAGCAGAGGCAACCACCAGCCCCCTTTCCTGCTGCAACCCCCCGCCCTTCTTGCTCAAGTTATGTCCCCCACTATGTCTTAGGTTTGTTCAATCTGCCTTTCTCGGTTCAAACATTGGTCTACTGACAATATTTTGATACACCCAGAATAAAAAAAAGCAGCAAAATCTGTAACAAACTGTCAGACAACCCCATCCCCTTTATTGACCTTTATACAATGGATTGGTAAAACCCTGCTACTTGTCCATATACCTCACTCTCTGTTCAGTCTCTCAAGACTTGTAGAAAAAGTGGTGTCTTGTACCAGATAATGACAGCAGGTTAGACTATGCTGTGTCTATAAGGATTTCCTTTCATCAGTTCTTATTTTGCCATATGTCAGTATTTCACTAAATGTCCTCTTATCCTTTGCCATGAAACAAGGTGAATAGAGACCTTCTGGTCTTCTTCTTTGGGACCATTTATTATTTCATAAGATTTTGCCATGTCTCCCCTTATTTATGTCTCCCCCAGGGTAATCTGTCCTGGGATAACAGGCTGCCCCACCAGTGTTGCTGATGCAGCCACTGCCAGAGAGTACCAGAAGCCTCCTGTCACAATTCCTTTGTGCAAGATTTGCAGCCAGGGCGACAGACCCATAAGGCAGGCTTGGCTTAAGGCAACTGGGGCCTGAGCCTACCACAGGGAGCCTACTTCCAGCCCTCCCAGTCTGGCTTGTGCCCTTCCCCCTCTCTCATTCCCTTCGTTCAGCTCCCCATGGAGCCCTTCTTCCCCAGACAGATGATCCCTTCCTGTCGCCTCCCTGGGATGGACTTCTTCATTTTTCCTTAGCCAGCTCCCCTGGACAGACTCTCGGTTTCTCACTGACTTGTGCTGTTGAGGTTTCTTGGCCTGGGTCCCAGGGTTCCTGCCTTAATCCATTGCTTCAAAGAGATTCGGATAAGTCTGGATAAGCTTCCAAGCCTCTGGATGCTTATTCAAAGTGCAAGGCTGGGGGAAAGGGGGAGCATCCCTGAAGGAAGCCAGAGACCATCTATGTACAGTCAAAAAACTATTTTTTTTTTTCTGAATCAGAGATACCTCCCCAAATCCCTCAGCACCTGTGTGTCAAAACCTGTCATTTACCATAGTGGAAAAGCAAACCCTGGCCTCTGCATCCTGAAGCAGAATGCCTGGGCATTTAGGCACACAGATGGGCCAGCATCTCATCAGGCTGTCTGTTGCAGCATTAAAAGCTGTGATTCCTTCTTTCAGGACAGCTTGGGCATGTTTACATACCACTGGGTATTTTAGGGGTGACTCACTACAAAAGTCCCATTTGAAAACAGAAAGAATAGTGTTTTGAAATAAAGTGCACTGAAAAGGTATGGACAGAGCAACAGATCACCAAAAAATGTGAGGCTGAATTATCCAGCCCTCAGGAGTCCTGCTGGGCTGCATTATGGGGGGGTGGGGGTGGGGTGGGGGGTGGTCCTGAGCGCAGGAGAAAGGGTGAAGCTGTTGTAGGAGCTGGGCCCAAAAGGAAACTTCTTCTGTACTATCCATCCTCCTCTTAGCTTCTGATGTTGCGGATGGACTTTGGACTATTTCTGCATGTGTTTTGCATGGCTATGGTCCTGGTTTGAAGTCACTGGCACCTGCCATAAAGCTAGGCATGTTCCCCCAAATTTGAACCAGATTTTAGCCCCTCTGGAATCAAAACCAGCATTTGCTCCAACCACAATTGTGCCAGTCCTCAGCATTCAAGATACATTCATTCATAGTTTAGTCTCCTGCTCCAAATATGTTTGCTTTGGGAAAACTGATCTTTATTTTCCATCTAAATGAAGCCCAGTTGTGTCATGTCCACCAAAAGAACAATCCGGCTTAAAGCAGCTTTAAGAAAACCACTATCTGATGTCAGTAAATCTCTGTCTATGCCATAACTGCTTTAAGTCAGGAAGCAGTGGGTGTGCTCAAAACAACACATAAAGATAAAAGATTTCCAGTGCCAGGAACGTGGATGTATTTTGGAAGAAAACACGGGGGGCATTCTGTGCAGGAAGAGAGGAAAACATGCATGGGGCTGTGGAGCCCGCCAGTGCCACAGCTCACACACGCCAGCTCTCCGGGGAAGCCACATCCTCAGACAGAGTGACACTGGAGGGTCCTGTCCTTGGCACACACACAGAGGGAATGGCTGCTGCTTTATTCACTTCTTTGTCTTGCAGCAGAGCAGTCTGTGGCCCTCTGTTCTCTAGGAGCTGAAGGAACACATCAGAGAACATACCCCATACCCTTCTCTTTTCCAGGGATGGGTGTTGAACAGTTCCTGGAGGTGGGAGAGAATTAGGCCATCTGGCCTTGTTTACTCCCAGACTCCCATGAGTGATCTACCCTCATCCTCTCCTGAGCAGAAAGGGTGTAGCCACAACCAAACCCTTACATGCTGGTCACACTTTGACCCTGTAACAACCCTAGAAAAGCCATTACAACAGGTGATGCTGGAATAATTCCATGAAGGTCAAGGATATTTCTATCCCTTGCCCAGCATGTGTAAGTTGGAAGGGAAGAGAGGTCATTGTTCTCTGTTAAATGTATACCTGGTTATCAGCCTACTTCTGCATCTTATTGCGAGTTTTTCTTTCATTTACAGCGCAGAAAAAAATTAAAACACACACCAAAAAAAAGAAGAAAACTAAACAAGACCAAAATAATAATAATAATAATAATAGCAAACACAAAAAAAAGAAGAAGTATACATCCACTGGAGCAGTCTTCTTTTCCAGGAGGTATCATGAGGTACTGCACTTACATGAAAGAGAATCAATCCCCTGACTGGTTCTTTGATTAAAAGTCATTACTTTTTTCAAGCCATAATGATATGCAGGGCAGTAAGTAACCAGTTTAGAAGGTATTTTCACTCAGAATGGTCGGCACATCACCTCTATCTTTTATTATCCATGCTTCTTTCATCCCAGGGTAGCCCAAAACTAGTCATATTATAAAGTGCTTGCAACCTGAGTTCTACAGTCCCTGTATTTTGTCTGCCATTAGTCTTCCTCAGACAACTTTTGTTGTTCTTCATAGTTCTTTTGTGAGCGATGCAGAAGGCACGTGGAGGGCTGTCACCCCTTGCCAGAAGGGAAAAGGCAATGGTAGAGGGCCCCAACAAAGGGCATTGCTTTAGCTTGGAGAGTCTGTGTCCCACACTGTGTCACTGAGAGGTTGTATGGCATTAGCAGTCTGTGGTGGCAGAGTGGGAGAGGCTGCTTTGAGGAAATGGAAGTCCCAGAAATGTTCCCAGGTCACCTCTTAGGACCCAGCCATGATTATGCACAGACTCTGCCTTTCAAAAAATGGATGGGAATAGTGGTGTTTATGGGAGACCACTGGAAATCCTGTCCTCAGTAAATATATCTTTAAAAATAATAATAATTATCAGAAAAGTAGTGTTTTCGTGTGATCTTTTTACATACTTATTGTCTCTCACACAGGTTATGAAGGCTTTGGGCAAGAGCCTCCTGTGCTTGCTCTCTCCAACTCCATGTCCAGATCTGCCTGTGAAACCAACTGCATAAAACCATTATGGATTCAGACAGATTGGTCCAAGAGCATTGCACTACACCCTGCATCTCTGGGGGAAAACTGAAAAGCACAAAGATCTCTCTGGGCACAGCACCTGCTCTCTGGCCTCCCTAAAGTTACCCATTCCATGCTGCTACGCAATTGCCTTTCCAAAGCCAGAGAAAATAAGTTATGCATTTAGGGACACTTACGCAACCTAAACAATCCAGCGTAATTCTAGTGAGCACAGCCGTGGTAGTGACTGCTGCCAGGTGTCCAGAGTAATTAACAACCACAAGAGAGAAGAGCTCAGGGAAGCAAGGACAGGCAGTATGTTAAAGACACAGAAATTAGCCTGACTAAGCCTGGCTCTTCCCTAAGAGCAAGAGCAAAGCCCTGTCCCCCGGAGCCTTCTAAAGCTGAAGCTTACAATAATGATGAAATCTCCATGGGCCCAAATGAGCCTCCCACACACATCTCGGGTAGGAACTTACCACACAAGGAGTCCTGCTGAAATTAATGGGCTGTGTGTGGATTACAAGATGCTATTTGGAATAACTGAGGGTGACCTCGCAGACATTTTCCCGTTGTTGTTCCCATTGTCCATTCAGTATACCTGGCTTTTAGTTTAACTGTGTCCCTTCATGAAGGAAATGAAACACAGGGAAGGGGAGAGAGGGAAACATATTTTTGTGGAGAAGCAGAAGACAATGGTGCCCTCCCATTGACTCCTTCTGCTATCTGGATGCAGTTATCCCATCTCGGCTCTGCCATCCCTCTGCCAAGCAGAGCCTGTCAGTCGGGCATCTTGTGGGATTTCATGTCACAATGGTGACACGGGGCTGGAGAGGATCTCCCAGATCCCACTGCCCATGCATCGCTCCTTGCGGTTGCAGTCCCTGAAAGGGGCGATGCGGCCATAGCTGCGAAGGAGGCAACAGCAGTGGCCTTTTCCTGTTTGCTTTATTCCCAGGGGTTATTTCTGGGCTGGAGGGAGGCTGCACCGTGATGTCAGTGTGTAAACAGGGAGGTGAGTGTCGTCAGGGCTCGGGGGGTGGAGATGAAGGCACGTCTGGCTCCCCGAAGGTGGGGGAGGGCAGGAAAAAAATCAGCTCAGATAAAGAAACATAAGGGAAATGGCAGTGGAGCCACAGAGGAGGCGGCGGACGGGGAGAAAAAGCTGCCGTCCCCATGCAAATAGTTTGGGAAAACAGTGCACCGCCCTCCGTTAATTCCCCTGATTAAAACCGCATTAGTTTGTAGGTGTCAGGGACAGGCAGCTGTTTTCAAGGAAGCCCTGGCTCCACCAGGTCCTTCCTCGCCGGGCAGCGGCGGCTCTATCTGGAGGTAAATGTCAGCGAGGCGCGGAGCTCGCCGGCGCTTGTCCTCCTCCTGACAGGCCCTGGCCAATGTCCTGCTGCTGAGGGTCGTGGTAATTTACGTCCCTTCTGTGTACATTAACTTATCTGCAGCAGGGCTGGCGGGGCTCTTTCAGCCAGGCTGTCTCCTCCGCAGGCTGGGAGACTTTTCCTGCCTGTGGGACCCGAAGCGGGGACCGGCTGCGCGCCCCTGCCAAGTTCCTGCCGCGGACCAACAACAACAAGAGCGGCGCGGAGCCGGCGGCGCTGGCCCGGACCCCCGGCATCGCCCCACGGACCGCGGGGACACTCGTGTCCTGCGGCCCCGTGAGCCCGGGGACGGGCGAGCCCGGCGGCCGCCGCAATCCAGGCACTTGTTTGTGCGCCCCCTCCTCCGCCCCGACTGTCCTCCCTGGTTCTATTCTGCTGTTGCCGCAACAGCTGAAGTGGTTATTTGTTATTTGCAGCTCCCCCGGGGCTCCTTTCCCACCCCTCCTCCCCTGCCCCCGTGGAAGTGAGCGAGCAGCCTTCTCATGCCGGAGGCAGATACTTCCCACTGGGCTGCAAATTTTGGTGGCCTGGCTGGGGTGACTACGTCCTTATGCTTTGTGCGGGAGGCATTTTAACACACACGTAACGCTGCTATCAGCAGCAAGATCACTCTGCCTGAGGAGACGAGTGCCAGGCATGAAGGCACCATCTCAGTTTTCCTCTGGGCATTCCTTTTTCCCATACAGCAGGGCATTCCCTCGAATCCATGTGATTAGTGTCTCTGTCATCCCAATGTGCACAACTGAACACATTTAATCATCCAGCAGCTCCAAGGAGGTCTCCCTGATTTGGAAGTTGTGGGGGCCATTGCATTCAGACTCACTTTGTGTGTGATTATTCCCTTATGGATCGCTGAGGTCTTATTGGAAACCAGAAAGGATGAAGCAAACTCGGCCTGTCTTTGACTAGGTTAGGCAAAGTTGTCCATTATCATTATGGAACTCACAAAAATATTGAGAGCGGAAAACAGCAGCGGCAAACACCACATTGTCCAGCAGCCTGGACCCATACCAGTTTACCCAGAAAGAGTTGATCTGCCAACCTAATTGCTAGTAGGAAAGAGGGGAAAAAAGAGTTGATATTTTAAATGTGCCCCTTGTACAGTCTTTCAAGATCTCCTGAATGACGCCCATCAGGTGACTTGCTTTACTAGATGCAAAGGGCCACTGTTGTATCAGGTTGTATCACAAAGCCACCTATACACTTTCTAAGTGCCACAGTAATGTAAACAACCACAAATTACCTTTCTTCTTCACAAGCACTGAAAATTGTGTCTAATTAGGAGCTATTGGCTTGATCCTCTCACCATGTGCTTGATGTGTAAATCTCAGCCTAGTGATGCCTGGGTGTAGTTGGTAGGTACAATGAGTGTGAGGAAGATGATGGGTAATAGTGTTACATTCCCAAAGCTCTTGATGAGGATTAAGCTACTCAAAATAATGGAATAATTTTTTTAAAAACCTTATCAGGATTATGGCTACAGGCTGTATTTTTTCTAGTTCTTCTCAGAACTAGTTCTTTTCTAGTTCTTTTCTAATTCTCTTCAGAAGCTGCAGGTCACCCTTTACTAAGGGTGAAGGTGGGATGAGATGAACAACCTCAAATCAAGGGACAGGACCCCCAACAGTAACTGTGAAGTACAAGACCTGTGTTTACTGCTAAATGATCAAATGCTGTGATTCTTGTTCAAAGACATTGAAAAGGTAGTTTGTGGCTTAGCTAGTGGCTAAGAATGCACAGATATCTATAGCCAAAAGTAAGGCACCTAGAGCATCTCTGTGAGGCATGTAGACCATTAAGCATCTCACTTCTGGATACCTTATCTAGTCAGAAAAAATACCCAGGAGAGGACTTTGATTTAAGCTCAGCACATTTAGAGTTTAAGTCATGGTTTAAAAGGGAAGATCCTAAGTTGATCTAAAAGAAGAGGGTCATTTTCTAAAGACAGTCCTCTTTTAGATAGCTTTAGGACAGTGACAACAGCAGTAGAACCATGTTTGGAGTTATCACTGTGGATATTTAGGCATTTTAATGTTGAGGATTTCTCGTATCAAGAACTAGACCCTTGTTCTGCTTCCTCATGCCAGATCCATAACCACAGGGCAAGTACCCCTTTTCTTCTCCTCACCTCTATACGGTGAAAGTTGCTAAATTTTCCTCCTAATTTAGGTTCGTCACTGATTATAAAATAAAATTATCAAAACATTCCTAAGGCTTGATGTGATATTTGTGAAGTTCACTGTGATGAAGACTGTGCTAGTTGCCCATTTTGACTAAAAGCTCTCTAATATTTTAAAAATTCAGACTTTGATTATAGACTTTTTAAAATATGGCTCAGTCAACACATTAGGGTGAAGCCTCCACAAGATTTTCTACATTTTGTTCTAAAGGTGATAGGTTTTTCTGTGGAAAAGCTGACAGCTTTTTCCCGTATGTAGGACTCTCATTGTCAAAGGTTTCTGCTGAGACAACACAAACACTTGAGTCATGAAGCACATCCCTTCCTTCAAGCACTTCCAAGTCATCGTTTGCCTGTGTACACTACTGTGTTTAAATCTGGCCTTATGAGTTTTACAGATGGACAGGAACAAGGGGTGGCGGATGATGGAGACCCAGAGCCAGAACAGAAATAGAAGGAAATGACCAGCTTGATGTCCAAGCAGACATGGATAAGTGTTTCTCTCTGGAAACCACTGGAACACATCAAAGAAGAGCTTTAATCACGTACGACTGAGTGTGAGCAAGTGTCTCTTGAGTGCTCCTCTCCTGAAACTCCAGAAAATATTTCAAAATAGCCTTTTTTATTTTTTCCTGATGAACATCACACAGTCCTTCTGCCAGTCTTTCTTAAGACAAAAATCACTGCCAAGCCATAGGCACGACATTATACGTAGGATATAACTTTAGAGCCACTTGAGGCAAATAATTTTTGTTAAAGAAGAGGAACAGATAAGAGCTTTGCCTGCTTGACATATATGTTTCCATGTATTTAAGTTTTACAATGAGCCTTAGAAGAAGAGCAACTAGCGTAAGTTAGAAACATATAGAAATGTATAGATCTAGATACCTCTCTGTTCAAGATAGAGCAAGTATAAATGTTACTGCAAGTATGGAGTGCCAATGCTGTCTATTCTTCCAGTTAAATCAAAACTCCTATTAGATTCTCTTTTTAGTTCTTACAGCTGTGCCTCCCAGAATCATGTGATTTCATAACAATCTCAACTTTTCCATCTTCATGTTTGCAATGGAAATCTTGATTATATGTTCCTGTGGGCTGCTGCATCAGGATGCAGGGGAACAGGCCCATTCTGACAATACTTAAAAATATCCTGATGCTTAATAGAGTGTCACAATTTGAGGTTAGAAATATCATGATGCTTAGCACCATTTTCTGTTAAATCATGGGTGTCCATTAAAGTTCATCTCCTGCCTACAGGCAGCAGCAAGGGAATAAAATGAGCCCACATTTTCCCTTCTCATCCTGTCTGTGATGCTGGGAGTCATGAATATCCCTTGATCAAGTCACACACAGGATGAGATACTAGAGGACTGATTTTTACCCTTTGATTCCTTGTTTTCATTTTACTATAAAAGACCCTTATCTCTGTGAAGCAAGAGTGGGAGTTCTTCCACTGGGACTCACACACACCAGAGGTCTCTGGCTCTGACAGGGTCTTGCAAGCTTTTCCCACCTGTCAATCTTGACTCAGATGTATTTGCACAGACCTGTTGATTTTGCACATAGTACCAGTTGAAATTTGAAACTTTCCAAAAATCATACAAAGAAAAGAACATTTCTGTCTGTAGTACTTTTATGGCAAGTTTCACACACCCTTCCAACAGTGTTTGTAGTTGAAACACTGGCAGCTGTTTTCTTGTCGTTTTCTTTTCTCTCTCTCTTTCTTCCAGTGACATTGCCAAGATGTGTTCTAATCTGGTGGGCACTGGGAAAATGAAACGAAAAATAGTTGAAGGGCTTCTGGTAAGCTTGAATCTTTCTGAGTCAAGGACGTGTGCTGTGAAGCAGTCAGAAATCCAAGAGCTCTCTCCCAGTGCATGCACTTTGCCATGGAGGGGGCTATGTCATTTCTTTGAAGCAGGCTCTATTTTGATGGGCAAGACACCAGAGGATGACGTAAACCTCTGAGGATGATTACTTGGGTCCTGTGTCAGGCTTAGTCTGAAAAAACCGCCTTGAGAAATCTTTGGAGCTGCTGCTCTTTTGTCTGTCAGCAATGAAAACAAGGGAGATGTCACTGGTCACAGCGCAACTGAGTCAAATGACAGGCATTGTGCTAGGAGAAGGTTCCCTAAGATGTTTGCTTGTCCTCAGTAGAGTTAGTCCTTCATTTTTTGCTGTGGAGGTCTTCAGATATATATGCCAGCTTGGAGGACGCTACGCCAGATCTTGATCACAACATGTGCACTTCGTCTTGACCTGACACTGTGAGTTCAGGGCTCTTCCCAGGGTGCTGGTGGTCCTCAGGGCTGTCACCCACATGGGGCTGGCTGGCCAGGCCTCTGGCTGGGCTTCATAGCTGCTAACACACATTTGGGAATGATAGTGATGCTACGTGCTTTCCCTCAGCATCTCAGGCAGCTGGATCCACACGGGCACAGACGCTGGTGAGGGTCTGCAGTAACCCTCTGCACAAGCCCCATTGCCATGGTCTGAAGATTTTGACAGTCACTTAATGAGCCTCTTGGTGCTCTTGTCCCTTAGATAATGACAAAAAGATGGAGAAATTGAAATGTTGCTGAGATTCGTCATGTGTCATAAACCCCTAATCTTAATCTCTGTCTTTTCAAGCAATGAGCCTTGATTCCTCATATTATCCTCCTACGCCTACCCACCATTCCCGTTCCCAGAACAAAGCCCCGAAATTCCCATCAGTCTTGTGGCAGAGAACCAAGATAAAACTAATAATATGAGAATTTTTCCACTTCCCCAAAATTGTTCACAATGTGACAATAGCTGTACATAACAAAACAAAGTCATACTCAAGCTAAAATGCTGGCATTAAGGTTTATTTATCCTATTTAATTCTGTACACATTCCAATATTGCATTTGTCATGGGAGTATATGAGCCTCCTGCGGTGATGCATTCAGAAACGTCTCCCTCTTCCAACAGCAGAAAATGTGCAGGGAAAGGTAATATAAAAATACATACAAAGACAGATGCAATACAGAAAGTGTCACTGGTACCAACAGTATAGGTAAGATCAGCTTTTGGAGAGGTCATTTAATTCCCTGCCACTGGTTAAGCCCTGAAAAGTCCCTGCTTTCTGTACAGTTTTCCCTTTCTTATCAAGGGTCCTGTTAAATGATCTTTGGCCACAACTTTTGTCCCAGAGCTTAACTGCAAGCCTTTTTTATGTTCCCCACTCAGGCCATGAGGACATATAGTTAATAAAACCATAAACTTGATTCAAATCCTGATTGGACACCATTCAAAGGAGTAGAGGACAAATATGACAAATCTGGAATAGCCTCAGCTGTTGAGAAAATGCAGGACCAGTTTCTGCACACGTTGATTCACTGAAGGCTTTCTGCATTGCTGTAGCCTGGCCAGGAAGTGGCACAGGCATGAATAACTGGAGTCAGACCAATGACTGTCAGAGTGGGAGAAAATATCTTGAACAGCTCCAGATAGAACTGATCATTACTCTTGCTAAACCTCTTCAATAACCCTCTCTATAAGAATAAAAAAGAAAGTAAATACACAGCACATTACTGAGGACAGCTGTAAGGAGCATCTTTTGTCATAGAGAGAAAATCAGAAATGTTAAGGCAAAGCACAACTCCCAAGGGATGCAAAATAAAAATGAGGCTTTATCCTGCAAATATATTGATTCAAGTGGGTTCTTTTTATTTTGGTCTTTACTAAATAGAATTAACTGTGAACAAATGCTGACTGCAGTTAACTCCACTGTCATAAAACTCATTTGTCAAAAGTTTTAAGTACACCATTAGTCAGGGATAAAGTAGAAAATGCCAGATTGTTACCTCTTATGGAGTTTGATATTGTCAAATGATTTTCACTTGTTTAAATTCACTACAACAAATTTGGACTCAATATCAGTGATCCAAAAACTCCAGATAGATGGAAGAAGTTGTAGAGCACCAGAAAATAGCAAATATAGCTCTTTTTTCTTTGTTTGTTTTTAATAAGTTTGTCTTATTAAAAAAAAGTTTTTAATAAGACGAACCATGGCTTGTCTTCTTTATTTTAATTTCTAGAAAAATAATAGAGCATAGTGCTCTACATGTATAGAATAGTATAACCATACATATAGCCAGAAAATCAGATGACAGTCAAACTACTTGGGAGATAATAGCTGCACAGGAGCATGGTTTTGTCAAACAAACACTTACTCTCTGAGTAAGCCTAACTCAGTTTTCCTTTCTAGCAGGATATGGGCCTTTGTGAGCTGATGTCACATATATGGGTCTTTGTGAGCTGATGCTAGAAAGGCTTTTGACACTGTCTCATGTGACAGTTTCCTAAGGAAATTATAAGAAAACATGAGCTCAAAACTATTGTAAAGCAGGTGCTCAGCCACTTTGAAAACTTTACTTAGCAAGTAGCTGGGAGCAGGTTGTTGCCAGACTGCAAAGTTTCTTTATAATCCTACAGGGGTTCCATCTTGGGTCAACATTTTTATTAAAAACTTGGAAAATGTCAGAAAGGATTTCTCACTTCTTGGAAGACACTGGAAACATTTGGGAGGTTAGATTAGAATTCAAAAATCTTTAAAGAATTGAAGAAACAGTTTAAAATAACATTCTCAGTGAGGACTAGAGTAAAGTACTACAGCTAGAAAGACATTTTCAGCCAAAATGGAAGTGCAGGGAAGAACTGAACAGGTAACAGTGCTTCCAAAACTGAACTAGAGAATGTGGGGGACCACACATTAAGGGTGAGTTAATTTTATGACATTTATGTAAAAAACTCATCTAAATTATGGGGATATTTAGAAGGGAATATTTTATTTAAGACTAAAAGAAATCCCTCCACTCTACACAGCATCTAGAAGTCATCTGTAAAGAACTGTGCCCATATTGAACAGACATTTTATAAAAGACTTGGACAAACTGGGAAAAGGCATGAATAATCAGAGGTTTAGGCAACATGACTTACAGAGAAAGAATGACAAAAATATGGGCTTGTTTAGTCCAGAGGGAAGATGTGACAATACATTTGAAATACATAAAATGCAGCTGCAAATAAAGAATAAAAATGAAAGTTATTTCTGTCCATTAGATAGATAAAATGAGAAAATGTTAGCTGAAATTGCAGTGTAGGATGTTTTTCAATGATAAAATGGAAATTTTCAAATGTCGTGGGCAGTTAGACACTGGCACAGAAAGCTAAAACTACTGTGGTCTAGTGATGATCAAGAAAATTGTGTGTTCCTCTCTTGTAGTCCAGTCACAAGGCTTCTGTTAGTCCAGTGGTGCCTAAGGTTCTGAGAACAATGAGGAACACAAGAGTACCCTTAGTCTGTGGGAGTGACAGACCAGCTCTGGTTCATGCCTCCCACCAAGAGAAGTGCATCTCATACCAGCTCTTCAAAAAAACCTTTTTTCTGTCAGTATTTTCTGGATCATGACAGGCTTTAGCTTTCAGCCAATAGCGCTAATCTATGTATTGCTCTCATCCAGACAGAGTCACCTTGGTCACATTAACCAAACAGCAGGACTGTACAATAAGAAGGTGGATCAGAACTATCTGGGTGTTCCAAGAGCTGGCACGTCATCCAACTGGCAGGAAGATATTGAATAGCAGAAGAGAGAGAATTGATCCCTGGGGGACTTGGTAAGTGCTGCTGTCTTCCAACAGCAGAAACATAGCTTTCTACATCTAGCAGTCACTGGCATCCCTTCAAGAGGGACCTGGCCATTTATTACATTACCTTGTCCCACTGTTAACACTCTGAAGTGAAACAGAAGTATCTCCAGGTCAAAAGTGTAAAATGTTGGAGAAAGATCCAGGAGGATGAAAATGGATGGCTGCTTTCTATCTATTGACAAGGGGAGATCGTCTGTCAATGCCACTAAAGTGGCTTCACTTCAGTGTCCTGGCCTCAATCCAGATTAAGCCATCTCTCACATTTATTAATTTCCCTACTAGGCATAAATGTAGAGGCCATATTTCATTTTCCCATCAGATACTGGCCTGAAGAAAAGGACATCTATTCTGATATACAGTATGCCTGTAATCAATATATGCTCTGTACTTCTTTCTCCCCACTGGATGGTTAGTTTTTTGTAGAGAGTAGATGTGCTAACACAGCTTATTTCAGAACCAACATACCTCACAGTTCTACGGGGAAATCGAATTATCCTGTTGGAAATAAAGATGAACTGAATTATCCAGTAAGTGAATGCCAGCACTGGAATCTTTGTAAAAACTCCTAGGTAATTCCTTAAAAAAAGAGAGATCCATTATGCCCTAACCTGCACTTTGTCACCAGTGTTGTTCCACTGTCAAGGTAAAGAACTGAGGAATGTCCGCAGACTTGTTATGACATTAATCACATTAAACAAGTTATGTGAACAACAACTGCAATTAAACTGTAGCAATCAAAGTCATAGGAAGCATTTACATTTTGGAAGACCATAAAGCAGTGTGTTTTACTTAGAAATAACAAAGGTTGTGTCAGTCTGGGAGACAGGAGCTATATACACACCCTTCCTGAAAACTATCCCTATCTCAGGCAGAATTTGTCTGCATCTCCAGTGAAGAGTCAGAGAGTTCAACAAGGAACTAAAACTTGACCCTGGTACATAGTGGTATAACCTCTTCAGACTCTAATGAAGTATAAACAATCCAAACTTATCTCCTAGCATCCACTTCTCATATGGCTACCAGAAAAATGCTGAGCAAATAGTCAAGGTAAATAAATTTTAGGCTCCTTGTACTGAACTATAATGCCTCCCTAACTGCTATTTCACCACTGGGAATACTGATGGGCTGACACGAATCACTGATTGCAGACACATCTGCACTGAGGAAATAAGACTTTTTCTCCCCACAGGGTTTCACATTTCTATGTGAGAAGTCTGAATGGTGAAGTCAAGATTCCTATCCTAATCTGGGGTTGCTTAGCTGCTCCAGAGAGCTCAGGTTTGTACTTAGGGCAAATGAGAAAATGATCCTATGCCACCCCACCCAAACCCTGGTGACAACCAAATCCTCCCAGACTTTTAAAGCATTCAGGCCTTGGGCATAACATAAGAATATTTTGAATATAAACCTTTCATGACTCTGCACAGCAAAATCAATGTCAGAATACTGGACCTCTAGCTTCCAGTCATAAAGGTGATCACCAAGTATGACTGAAAAGTGCTACACATATTCTACTTTGTAACACGCCTTTCAGGAATAACATTATGAAAACCAACTTGTTCATGTACTGCTTTGCAGCATCAGATGAGATCCTTACAACCAGGAACGAATAATGTGCATATGGCTACTCTTAGGCATGCATCTGTGCAAGGCATCTGCACGAGGAAAGGAACTTTTGAAACAGGAAGATTCATTAGCTTCACTATTGGCATTTGATCTAGGAAGATCCTTCCCGTTACTCCAGGATTGGGCAATTTCAGGAGCAGAGCGTGCTGGAATTTCATCTGCTGTGACCTCCTGTCACCGCAGCTTAGTTCTTTTCTTTACTATACTAAATAATTTTGAATGCACAGAGCAGCAATATTCCAAAGATGATAATAACTTCCTTGGCTCTCCACTGCTCAGTAAGCACACAGTGCTGTAGGTGATTACAGCTGCCTTTCAGCTGCAGGTCAGCCAGACCTGCTCAGTGGAGTCACTGCTCTCTGGCTCCCCACCTTCAAGGACACTTCTAGCAATCTTTTTCTCTGAGGTTGAGCTGGCCTACTGCCACTGTAAACACGAAATCTCACTTACATGGTTGAAAGATTAAATATCTGATTAAAATTTCTGGCTGCTAATTTGTTGAACTTGGCCATAGGGGTATATTCAATGCTACATGCTCAGGAGTAGGGGGAGAAGAGAAAGGGGGATGTTGTATTTCATGAAACTGCAAGCAAGTCTCTTCTCACCTGAAAATCAAGATATAGGATATGATTTGGCCACATCCAAAGCAAGAGGTGAACTGCGTTTGGGCAGGTTGTCCTCCTTGGAGCAGCCTCTGCAGGAGCATGGCTCCATGTAACCAAACCATGGTGTGAATTCACTGCAGCTGCTTTTGAGATGCAGTGCCTGATTCCATGATTTACATGGCTGTATAACCTCGCCAGAGGCAGAATGTAGGGATAGCCTGTAGTTGAGTCTGAATTCAGAGTGGGATGTCAATGGGTTAGACCAAGAACTTCTCTGTCTCCATGAACAACTGAAGGTACCACCTGAGCCCTGGTTCATGACACTTAGGAAATCACACAGGGGTCTCTGGGGGCAGACATTTCAGTCTTCCTACCCCGTTTCTTCGGGGTTTGTCCATAGTAAAGAAACCTGGACAGCCCACTCTCTTGGTCAGAGTCCTTGAAGGGAGGGGCTGGGGTGTGCTCAGCTGGCAGCACATGCCCAGAAATATCAGACATGTTCTACAGGTCATAATAAAATACAAGGAATGGGTTTGGGCTTTTTCTTTACAGGGCCCAGGCAGCTCTGAACAAATTAATTGGTTTTTTTCAGACACATCAGCAGCTCCATCCTAATTGCAAGTCTGACCCTTTCCAAATCTCTAAAAAGAATTTGGAGTCTTCTACAATGGGAAAAGTTAGGCAACATTAATAGGAACTTTAGGTGCTCCTGTACCAAGTCTTTATTGTTGTGGCTTGATCCATGGTACTCTCAGCCTTCAGACTTATGTTATTTCCTTGGAGTTGTTCTAACAGGACAGGAGCCTCAGTCAAGCATGTTTCTCCACAGATGTTATAATTCACATAATAAGTATCAGAAAAACTCCACAATCTGCTTATAATAAGGGCTGCAAATCTCCCATCACTTCTGCAGCCAGAATTCAGTGATGTGGATATGTTTAGACAACTACAGATTATGTAAAAGCCATAGGTTTGTCCTGACAGTTCTGGTCTGTTTTGCCCATACACCTGTGGAGACCTGTGCAGCGTATGACTCCCCAAGCATGACTTTCCAGCGTTATTTTTAGCATATTCTTAGCAGTCATGTTCCTTTCGAACTCTCTCTTCACTGCAGCCTTTGTAGAGACTTAACACTGCAACAATCACTCATACCAACCACATTGCCTCTTACTCTGTGCGGACCAGATTGGGCTATGTTTTTCCAAATGTGTGCAAATCCCTGGCATGTGTTTTATCTCTTCAGATTCAGTACAGTGAAGATAGATCCTGAACAATCTTAGCTCAGGCTGGGCAACGACCAATTTGTCTTAATTGGCGAGTGAAAGCTCATGGCATTGCTTCTGCTCCCAGCATCAGGTTTCATTCAACAAAGTCAATGAGACACATCCATGTACTTAGAGTTAGTAAGTATGTTTTTGAATCGGGGTCTGGTTGTTTTTCAGAGCAAATATTGACATTTCTCCTCGAACTGGCTTTCCTTAGCACATTTGTGCCAATAAATGTCACTGCTCAAATGGTAAACAAATACACAAAGGTGCAAATACAGCCAAAGCAAATTAATTCAAGCAGATACCCCCAGACAACGTTTTGCTCTGCCACCAGATGGCTGCAGACAGTGACTGGAGGGCACACTCTGTGCAAGTTAATGGCAAGAAAATTCTAAATGCTGAGGAGCCTGGAGCACTGGGGAGCTCTTCACAGCCACTCCACCACTGGCAAGACAAGAGACTTGACCTTTCCAGGGTTCAAGCACACAGAAAAGCTCAAATAAAATGAAGAACATAGGGGACAGCTGTGGAGGGAACCAGCAAACCCTTTAGGTTTACCACCCACGATTAAATCTCTTCTGAAAATGGGAGAAAACAAGGGAAAATCCCAACAGGCAAGCTGGGGGGCTGATCTTCTATTGCTGCTGCTGCATAAAATTAATTATCAAGGTATGGCCCATGAAATCCTTGTAGCCTGTAAAGGCTTTTGCAGTGGTAACCCAACAGATCGTTTCCATTGTGGTCATCCTACAAAACTAAAGTGCTCAGTTTTGCTATGAAGGCCCCAGCAAAGCATCCTACTGCTCAGGTGAAGATTCATCAGAAAATCTTGAAGGCTCCCATTCAGAAAAGGCTTTTGGTTTTGTTTTTCATTGGCCTACATTCCTTCATAATATTGTCATGTCCTGTTATATTTATCCCAGCAGTTGCCATAGCCCAGAGTGGCTGGACAAGCCTGGTCTTCTATCACTCCCAGAGGTGAAAAAGATGCTGGGCTGTGCTGCTTGGAGCTCTGTGCACAAGGAAGGGGAAACCGGAAGTGCAGAGGGAAAGCAGAGCAGCCGACTCAGCATCACACTCCTGAGCAAAATATGCAACTTGATAGCCCAAAAATGTCATTGCCTGGAAGGCAGCCATTTACTTTTAAGAGTATTTAAAGTATGTTAACTACAGACCAAAAGAATACATTGTAAACACAACATAATAACTCCTCCAACAGAGGAGAGAGGTTTTCTATTTACCTACCAGAGACATTTGATTATCAAGCAAAATTGCCTTATGAAAAGAAAAGCACTCCATCACCTTGCTGCCTCAAGTGCCAGCATACCACATATAACTTTAATGTGGTCTGTACCTGTTTAGAGGTCACTTAAAAGGTAACTGTTTCAAAAAATGCATTCATTTAAATGTACTTTCTAATGCCTTTTGTGTGAAATGCTGAAGTTGAGTCTTGAATGCCTGTGCTCGTGAAAGATCATGTAGTATTTTTAGCAAGATTAAAAGGGGTAATCCTGGTCAAATTCCACTTTGAATACTTACACTTGGCCTACTTTAATTCCCCTGAAGTTTCAACTGTGCATTGTATTCTCCTTGGCTTTTTCTCTAATGTGTCAGCACTACCTAGATGTGACTGCATTTCAGCAGCATTCTCAGCCATGGGGCTCTCCACCCTGCACAGGTCTGCACTGTTCCTTTTCCCTCTTCTGACACAATTGTTGCATCCTTGTGGGCCATTTCACTGGGACCTGAGCAAAACAGGCTGAGCCAGGCTTGATGTGCAACAAGGGAGGACATTTCACCTTTATTTTTTTTTTCAGTGTTAAAATAGCCAGAACAAAAAAGTGCCACATAAGTAGGAAGGATCATTGCTGTTAATATCAACAGCAATATTTATATCTCTATTCTTTTCACTTAACATTTTTGGTGATAAAAGGATCCTAATTAAAAATATAAACAGGTCTTTCACTTTTTGTCTTATACTTATCTTCCACATGTGCTTGTAATAATCTGCCTTCTTGCCAACACCATCTTGTAAATGAGATCCATATCTCAAGGGTTTATCCTGGTTAAATAAACTGAATTCAATAAAACCCATCTTCAGATATTCCACATGTGAGAGTTATTACTACACTAACATGCTACTGTTGCTTCTGTTACCTAGTGTTACAGATGCATTAACTTCTCCCCTTTGCTTGAGTTATGCTCCACTGTATATCTAAGATAAGAAAATGGAGTGCCTGGAGTCTGTTCAGTGTTATCGTATAACAAACAGTGACTTTTTTATTGAAGGAGCTCCACGAGCAATGCACGTTTTATTGAAACTAATTCAGAGGGGAAAAAAATATTTAAAGATAAATGTTGAACCAAAACCAAAGTAAGTAATGATGTTATTTGCCCCCTTTCTCTCCCCTTCCCTCCTCTTTGCCCCCAGCTCATAAGCTTCGTGATAGTGTCGCATGGGGCTCCACAGCATTTCTTTGCAGTCAAAGCTCAAAGGTTACAGTGCAGTCTTATAGCTGCTCCCAGTAAAGTTAGTATCAGCATTTCCTGCCCCCTGAAATTCATTCATTTATCAACCTACTTTCTGTGAGCACCACTGCGAAGCCTGAAAACTGGATTGTGCTCAGCACAAACCTCAGAGCAAAACAAACAGTTGTATTTGAGCTCCACTGTGCTGCCTTTTTTTTTTGTCTTACCCTTTTATTTTCATTTTTTTTATTTTTTCTTTTTTCTGGATAACTTCCTACCTTGTTACTGCAAAATGATCTGATCTGCTGTGAGACACTGAGCCCTCTGTGTGTTTTCCTGACAGCATTTCTTTCTCAAAAGCACCCCAGGCAATCCACTAATCCAAGCAAAGTTATATATTAAAAAGTCACTGCATTCCCTCCAGAATCCTTCTGCTGTTGTTTGGAAAATAGTGCAGTGGACAACTGGGTGTTTTTCCAAAATTAGGGTACAGACCCCTCTTAGAGCAGGATCCCAGAAGAAGAGCACGAGTAAGAGATAAGAAACAGTCACTCTTCCTGGTTTCCTGTGGCCAAGCCTCCCTTCATGTCCCTTGCTATTTGTTTTTTTAATCGCTTTTTCCTGTTGCCTTCCCAGCAAAGAATCCGCTGCATTTCATCACAACCATCAGATGGAAATCTTCAGTTGAGTTTGCAGGGACATGGACAGACTAAAGGCCCAACCCTGAGATGCAGAGTGGTTTTGATTGGCAGCAAGAGCTTGATGTTCAGAATGATTCCAAAGGATGAGTTAGAAATGCAGAACCAAGGCTCTCCCCAGATGGCCACAAGGCAATTCTTGGCCCATCAGAAAAATAATTAGAACGGCATTGCAAATAGTGAGGCTTCTTTTGCAACATTTATAGCAAGTGGAGGCCTCTCAGGAAAGATTTCTAGGAGCAGAGCCAATTTCAGAAATAAAAGCCAACAAAAGGAAGATTTACACTTCCCTCAAGAAGATAGCCAATAAGATTTCAAGGTGGATTTTGAGACTTTGGCTGCTGAACTACATTTCTCAAATTTTTCTCTTTGATTTTAATGAGGTGAACTAATGTG
This sequence comes from Chamaea fasciata, assembly GCF_029207755.1. NCBI lineage: Eukaryota > Metazoa > Chordata > Aves > Passeriformes > Sylviidae > Chamaea > Chamaea fasciata. The sequence goes on along the minus strand of NW_027094086.1, from coordinate 47,705,631 downwards.
TTTGTTTGCTTAAAGAAATAATAATAATAATAACACACAGAAACAGACACCAAAGGAACATCTTTTCTGAGCATCAAGGCCCACTTTCAGCATTTCATCTCCAAATACACTCTTATTTGCCAAAGCACATCCTCGTGATGAGGTCAGGGACACTATGCTAGGAACGGTTTAAACAGCACAGAATAAAGTCTTTTTTGCAGCAAATTCACTATGTCTGCTTTTGGTAGGGGAATAGAAAGGAAAGGAAAAAAAGGAAAAAGAATGAGAGAAACGAGAACTACTGCAACATTAAAGTCAAATGTGTTGCCATAAATCGTACCTGAGACCCAGATGAATATACTATGTAGAAATAAAACTACTGCCATGCTCTCCTATTCTAGTTCTCTTAGAGGATTTTTCTTTCTTTGAGCTATTTCTTGCCTTTTTCTCCAAGAGAACTCTTTATTCTTTTTGCACCCTCAGCTACATTTTCTTTGGTTGTTGGCTTGGGGTGCCCCAGCTACACCTTATTTCATTCACTGGTCACAGGAGGAAGTGGAAGATTCAATGAATGAGTGAATAAGTCTGTTAATCAGGTAATCACCTTTTTTCCTTATGATTCCTCCTTATCTTAAGTAAATACTGAACCTGATGTTAGGAAGAAAAGGTTTTACACCTCTGAAATATAAAAGAAAAGGATCTGACAATGTCTTCTTTCTTGAGACTTCATCTATTAAACTTGAAATTACCTCAGGCTTCTGTTTCTTGCATTTGCAACTCTGGTAAATGAATATGACATGATCAGAAAATGTTAATTAGTGGTTCTGTAAACAGAAAAGGTTTCCTACGTATAGGCTTGAAGTGATACTGCTTTGGAGCATTGTTTCAAGCCACACCTTTCTGGCAAAGCTTAAAAGTTTTAAAGTGGAAATATTACCCTGGGAATTTTTATCCAAGCTCAACAGCCTGTTGTAAGAGGAGGAGCTGAGACCTGAGTGTCATCCCTGTACTGTGCCACAGCTATCCTCTGAGATGCTGTGCTGGGTTCTAGAGTAACTGGATTTCAAAATAACAGGGTTTCAGACCAACCACCAGGACTAAGAAAGAAAATGATTGGAAGACATTGTACTAAAAAACACACCTTTTTGTTCAAAGCTGGTACTTGATAGCTTGGTTGGATGTGAGGTCTCAAGCTGGGAGGGGCAATGATCAGTCTGACTCTTGTTTCCCCTTGCCCTGTTGCCAAGGCCTATTCAAGCTCTGGCTCCAGGTCTCCTGTGGGGGTTTCTTTTCCAAGCTGAAAAGCCTTGCTCGCACACTCATGGCCTATGTGGAAACCTCTTCCACTCCTTCGGCTGCCTTCACCACCCTTGCTGGGACCTGTTCCTCTTTTGCTGCAGAGGTGGAGGGAGGATTCGGACCTGCATGCTACTCTGTGCTCATGGAAACCATGGATCAATACCAGTGGTGGCACCATGATAGTCACTGTTTTGTTCTGTATGTTTTTCCTAATGCTCTCTTAACATCTGATTTGCTTTTCTGACTGCTAGTGAGCACAGGGCTGGCTTTTTTATGCAGCTATTACAGTACCAAAATGTTGTTCACAAGTGATAGCAACCTAGTCTTTGGCATTTTACATTTAATTTCCAGATAATTTTCTCCCATGTGCATCACCTGATGTTTATTTACATGGAGCTTCATCTACCATTTTACCATTTGGCCACATAATCTTGTAAAACCCACTGCAGCTGTTCACAGCCAGCCATCATCTTGCTATCCTGAATAATCTAAAAATGTCCCTGGTGTTATCTCACTACTAAGCTCTTTTGCAGATCCCATATATATATATTTTGGTCAAGGGTTTTATCACAGATCTTCTGGAACTCCACTGATAACAACTCACTACAAAAATAGACTGTGTTTTCTACTCTTTCCTTCCTATCTTCTAAGCAATTATTTATGAATACAAGGACTATCTATGCCATGTTCTTTCAGTTTCTCTAGGGGTGACTTCTGTGGTCTCACGGAATATTTTTAAGAATTCAATAGAATGAATCAATGGAATATCCCTACATGTTTGCTGAGTCCTTCAGAGAAATAACATTTCATAAATAAGATTTTAACAGAATTTCAATGATAGACCTCCCTTTACAAACATCATGTTGGCTTTTGTACAGTACAGCATATTTACACATATTTATTCATTAATGGTCCTCATTATTGTCTCTCCTACCTTGCCCAAGCATAGATGTCAGGATCACTGGCCTGTAGTTCCCCTGAAATTCCCTTGAACAAGATTCTTTTTTAAGTAGCACAATTAAAAATTTGGTGTTAGTTTACCAACTACCAGTCCTCAGCCACCAGGCTAGCTTTCAGTGTGCATTTAAACACTGCAGTTCAGTTATTTGATGCTTGGATTCCTCCACAGCCATTGGATAAATACCATCTGGTCCTGACAACTTGGCATTGTTCTTTTTGAGTATGGAGCCCATAACCTCTTCCACCGGCACTTCTTTTGGAGACAGATCCTCTGATGAGTCCCTCATAAATTAAGATCCCATTGTGGGAACCTCCCCAGATCTTTCCACACGTTCTTATTCAGATGAAGCCTTGCATTCCTGATCTTAAATTATATAATGCACTTGTGCAACACTTTTAATGACAAAGGCTCCTAAATTTTGTTTAGAAGTTTGCAAAACCATCATTTCAATTATGGATGAAAAGAAAGAAGGGGCATAAAAATAATTCCCAAAGTCATCTACCTACCAAAAGAGCTGCTGCTATAGTGAATCTGGACAGGAAAAACATTTTGGTGTGTGTAGTGATTTTATCTCAAATATATGTCGTGGACCAAATACTGCCTGTACTGTATGCAACCTGTGGGATCAGTCAGCCTAGTACACAAGATTTTAAAACTGACAAAATCATTGTGATTTAAAGGCTAGTATAAGTTTACTTATATACTTTTATTTGCTCAAATTACAACCCTCCATGGATGCAGACTGTGGGAACTAAACTGAAGCTCTTCCATTAAATGTCAAGAAAACCCTTCCCTCAAAGAAAAAGAAAAACTAAAAAATAGGGTTGTCAGCTTTACCAAATAAGTGTAGAAATTATCTTGTTTGGAGCAGACAGAATGAAAGAAGTCAGTAAGTGTCAGACAACTCATGGTCACTTACGCAGAAGTTTCTGAATTGCTCATGGCAAGACAGAGCACTAAGAGTGTGAATCATAAAAAAGATCTAACACAGCTTCTAAGCACAAAACTCTTGAAATGCTTTTCATTGTTAAAACACATGAAGTCACAGAAAAAAAGAGGATGCCTGCTAATGAAGCAAGAAATTTAAACCAAAATTCTACCATGCTCACTTCAGGAAGTGAATTGGTTGTGAACAATTTATTCTTTTGAGGACTATTTTGTGCTGAGTGGTTTGTGAGCTTTTGTGCACATGCTGTAAGTTTTGTGCACAAAGAAATGGTGAAAATGAGATTATGTGATTTCCCAAGATTCACTCAGAGCTAAAATCACATAAGTTTGTAGGACAAAAGCTTCTGTATGTTGCCAACACCAAATGCTGCCAATCGTATTGCTTTTTTTTCAAATAATATAAAAATTAAATCTTTGATAAAGAGAACAGATTTTACTTTGTGGCCAATGACTCTGCACCATTGTAATGTCAAATGTTTCAAATAGCTGTTGCTCACTAAATAGATAGGGGAAATAATCTGTTGTCTGCTGGACTGCTTTCAATGAGGCACTGAGACTGCATTAAAATATCCCATACAAGCAGAAAACATGCTATGATCACAAAGGCCCTTGGCTTCCTATCAGTGTTTGCACTGATAATGCCTATGATAACTCTGCGAGATACCTCTCTAGCTATCAAGTAATGAAAAATGAAAAGGATTATAGACTTGCAGAGAGCTGGTGAGCTTATGTGCTGCAAAATACAGTAATGTATCATTTAGATAAGTTACTATTTGGTCTGGAAAATTGTGAAACATAGTATTTCAACACTTTTCCTCTCCTGCCAAAAGAACTTCAGAATCACAGAAGACAGTTTATTTTGAACATATGGAAAAGATGAAGAATGTTCTCCCAAAGATAACCATCTTTATAACCTGCAGTTGAAAGGATCTTCTTTTCCAGCTTTTGGACACTGCTTTTGTACATTAGGTGAGCATTTCCCACTTGCATTTTTAAATATTTGGAGGGAACAGAGAGATATTTAAGTGACTGAATACTTCTTCCATGTCTCAGGCAAAACAGTCTTAATGCTTTTATCATAGGCTTAAAACTGGAACAATCTGATTCGGGATGTGCCAAAGTTTATGGCATAGAACTAATGGGCAAACTGCAACAACTGATGGCAAATTTGTTGTTCATTAGTTTAACATTCATCTGATATCATAGCAAAGGAGGAATAGCCTTGTTTAGCCTGGAGAAAAGGGGACTCAGAGGTGACCTTATCACTCTCTACAACTTCCTGAAAGGTGGTTGTATCCAGGTGGGGGTTGGTCTCCTTCTCCAGGCAGCAACTCACAGAAAAAGACAACACAGTCTTAAGGTGCGCCTAAGGAGATATAGGTTGGATGTTAGGAAAAGGTTTTTTACAGAAAGGGTGATAAAGTATTGGAATGGTCTGCCTGGGGTGGTGGTGGAGTCACCATCCCTGGATGTGCCTGTTTCAGGTCAGCCTTCCTAAGGCATCAGGAAGACTGGATGTGGCACTTGGTGCCATGGTTTGGTTGAGGTGTTAGGGCTAGGTTGGATTTGACGATCTTGGAGGTCTCTTCCAGCCTAGTGATTCTGTGATTCTGTGAAAATGGAAAAGAATTTCATTCACAGTAGTACTTCAGCTTTAAAATACCTGACTTTACCCTCCACCTTGAAGAAATTGCTCTATCTTGGTCTAGACTTGATTCTTTGGAAATGGTGCTTATTTTTCAGGAAACGGCAGGCATTGATAAAGGGATAATACTTGAAAAGAGGCTGAGTACTGACTGTTTTTATGAGAAATACTTTGTACTGAGACATTCACAAGTATGTGTGCACATGCTCTACAGAGTTGTGCATAAAGAAATGGTGAAATGTTCAAGTTTTACTTACTACTACTCAGTTTCTTAAAACTTACAGTTTATTATACTATTCCCACCTCAAATTCAACAGTGACAAGAAATTTTTTCTCTGTCAACAGACTAGGAGAGAGCCTGTTGAGTATGTGATTTTAGCCAAAATTTAAGGTTAAAATTAATTACATTTGTATACATAAAGAATTTTTCTGACTGATTTAGATTTTAACTAAGCTATATGGAACATTTTAAAAATATTTAACAGCATTTAAAATAATGTATTACAGCTTTATGATGACCATGATGAGTCATTGTGGGGTGCACTACCCCGGTGCTATTTTTCTCAGCTATAAATACAGGTAGAGCTACCTGGAGTTCCATGGAGACTGCAAAAAACATCCTGCAAAGGTGAATATAGGCAGTTTTTCCACCTGGAGGTCAATGACACTGCAAGCTGACTGCTAGCAATGCCCATCTGAGGTGTTGTAAAACTTGGGTGGCAACATTTGTGTGACCTGGTGCCAGAGATACACCTGGCACCAAGGTGTTCTGTGAAGGTGTCCCCAGGGGCCGTGCCCACACAGCACAGTGGCTCTAATGTCTTACCAGTGAAATGTCCTAGTTGAACACACCAGGTGTGAGGAGCAGGGCATGCATCCACAAAGGATGCCAATAGCGTTGGCTAAGCCAGGAGTGGCTCCATGTGCTCCATCGTGCCCAGACTGAATGTCTGGAACGTCTGGCAATCCATTGCCCCATACCACAGTATTTCAGTTTCTTTTTATTCACAAAGAGCTGCAGACCCCTACAGTGCTATAGAAATAATATGCATTTTAACTTGCCAAAGACAAATCAAGTGTTTTAATTTCGCACTCTAACATAAGATAAGAAAATAAACATGAGCTGCTGGGGAGTTCAGTAAACTTGCTCATGAACTGGAGGGGTGGAGTGGAGCAGGATGTGAAAAACTTCCATTCAGTGGGAATTGGATAGAAAAGCAAATAAAAAGTTACAGTGCACACAAAAAATCTTGGAAACAATCCTGAAAATACCCAGGTATCGCTGTAAAAACCAGGAATATGTCCTGACACACAAAATTGTATTTTTTCCAAAAAGTTCCAGCTATCAAACTACATTAATGCTGATTCTTACTTTCGGTCCATCTTTGGGCCCCCTAGCAATTTTTTAATATTAAGCCCACTGCTAAGGAGAAATCTGGTTGACAACACTGTGGCAGTGATCCGTTTTAGAAGGAATTGCAGATTGTTGTGCTCTTACAGGGATTGTGATGCAAGAGCACAGGCTGGGTCGCAACATATTAGAAAGACATTTATTGTGCTGGCAAGTTTTCCTTCTATTTTTGGCAATTTGCAAGAGTTATAGAACTCTTCAAGAGAAACAAGTTTTTCTTTTCAATTTTGATTCTTCTCAATATTTCAAGAACTCAGAATCATCTGGGGAGCTCTTCAGCAACCATATCTGTAACACCCACTTCTCTGGCTCACGGGGCCATGAGCTGCATCTCCAACAAGTGAGCATGCCAGATTTGAGGGAGAAGGTTACTTCAAATCATGGAACCATAAAACGCCTTGTGTTGGGAGGAGCTTTCATATATTATCTAGTCCAACTCCTCTGCCATGGGCCAGGACCCTCTTTCATTGGATCCAGTTGCTCAAAGCTCCATTCAACCTGACTTTAAATGGTGATGGGACATCGACAGCTTCTCTGGGAGACACATCCCAATGTCTCACCACTCTCATCATAAAAAAATCTCTTCCTTATATCCAATCTAAACCTACTATCTATCTGTTTAAAGCTGTTGCCCCTTGTCCTGTTACTAAGGACCCTGATAACTAGTTTGTCCCCATCTTCCTTACAAACCTCCTTTAAGTACTGAAGGGCTGCTCTTAGGTCTCACCAAAGCCTTCTCCTCTCCATGTGAACAACCCAACTGTCTCGGCCTCTCTTCACAGGAGAGGAGCTCCCTCCCTCTGGTCCTCTTCACTGTCCTCCTCCAGACCCACTCAAAAATCCATGTCTTTCCTGCACCATGGACCCCACACCTGGATGCAGCACTCCAGTTGGGGTCTCACCAGAGCAGAGCAGAGCGGAGCAGAGCAAAGGGGCAGAATCGCCTCCCTTGACATCATGGCCACACTGCTTTTGTGCAGCCCAGGATGTGGTTGCCCTGCTGGGTGCTGAGTGCATATTGCTGGCTTGTGTCCACCAGCATCCCCAGGGCTGCTCTCAAATCTATTTTCTAATGAAAGAGTCAATTGATCAGCCTTTTAATCAATGAATACTTGCTACTAGCTAAATCCCTTTTTTCTCAGAACAAAGTTCCTGTGTAAGACACCCATCTGTGGCACTCTTACTAGCCTAAGTGTACTTCCAATTTTGCTTGACTAACAGCTACTAGTCAGAGCAAAGGTGCATCCCTCAATTTTTGAGGGGATACTGATCACAAGTAACTGTGTCATTCAGTGGACCCAGGGGACCATGGTGTCAACAGAACAGGAGGATCAGCATCAGCCCCTTTGACTTCCGTTGTAGCACTTCTGAGATAAATTGCTGGGTTCTCAGAGGCAAACCTGGTGTTCTGATATCTGGTACAAGAAATGATTAAATAATGAGCCTGTTTCACTGTGAGCAGGCCAAAAATGATGCATGGTTTGGATTGCTTCAGGACTGTTGTGCTCATCAAACAAAACAGGCATGCAGAGCCTCCATTTTCTTGCGCATTTCAGGAACATGGTGGCATGATCAAAAGACCAAGACTTCCAGAAACAGGAAGCAGCGATCTGTTAACTAATAAATTCTGGGGGCAGCTAAAAGTGTGAGGATGTAAATTCCTCTGGAAGTGCCTTTTCATGACACTGCAGTATTGTCTGATCCTATCTGTGGGTGTCTGCAGTATGAGTGCTGTTCAGGAAGCAAGAGTGATCTTTAACAGCCTCTTCTGAAGATTCCTGTTGTATAGGGTCCAGAAGAAACTAGGATGTGAACAAAAGTTCTGTTTTCTTGGAGCAACCATTCTGAGAAAAGTACAAGTGTTATTAATTGAGGCTGTATTTGGTCATATTATTGTGTGAACTTTCATGAGTTCTGATTCCAGGGGGCGATGCATAACTCAGTTTTTACAACTGGACCAGACTGGTTTGCAGTTTGGGAAACAGATGCTCTAAAGTAGTTTCTCTAACCACACAAAAAAAGGGCAAAAGGAGAAAGGATGTCATTGCCTATCTTGATTTCCAGATTTTCTATGCATTTTTTAGCAGTCACCAGATAAATAAATGCATCTAAAGGATGCAGAAGTGCATCGTTACAAAAGGGCATAATCACAGGGCTACCTGTCTTGGCCATTAGGTATAAATCATACTAATCATACAAATTTCTAATAACTAGAAAAAATGTTTTCCTCCTGCTCCATGCAGTGACAGAGCAGATGTTGTTCTTCAGTTTTTAATAGAACGACACATGTTGTCCCTAACACTAAACCTCATTTTCACATTTCTTTCATCTTGTATGATACCCCACCTAACACTCTCACAGAAGATGACTGGTTCAAGGCAGCTCAAAACATCCATAAGAGGTAGCTCTAGACTATGTAGCACAGGGACACTGACCGCCCAAATCAACTCTGTAACCCCGGTTCAAATGCTTGGTGGCAGCACCAAGTGCAACCAGGCAAACTGAGGGAGATAAGCACGGCTGGCTGCATTTGCTGCTCAGTACATTTCTCAGGACCAGACTTGTTTTGGCTGAGAAAATGCAGGTCTGACTTAAGACTTTTGCAAAAGGCAGCCCCAGAGCACCACAGCCCCTCTGAGTGATGTGGCAGAGCAGTTACTTGTTCAGTACTGACTCAGCACAAAAATAGAAGTTACCTCATGAGTAATCAACTCCACGTCCTGAGGGATGGAATTGCATAAATCCTCAGAGATTTCCCAGGAGCCTTTTTTCTCACTTTTCAGATGTGAGATGTCCCTACCTGAGGAATGGTGTATCTGGACCTGGTGGCAGGTGGCCTGCAGGAAAGGGAATGAAGATTGGCAAGAGCACAAGGACTTGGACACATCCTGCAACAGCATCCGCAGGCTATGGCAGCATCTGCCTTGCCCCCAGCCTGGCAGCAAATCCCATTTCTTCAGTGGGAGCCCAGTGGTGAATCAGAAGAGGCAGGTGGAGTGGCTGAAATCTACAGATGAGATCGCAGATGCTTGAAGGAGAACATAAAGTTTCTTTATGCTTCAGTAAGTCATGAGGTATCAGAACTGGCATGTTCTGAAGTTGGGATATTTAGCTGTGAAAGAGGTGAGACCCAGCATGACCCTGGGGGGAAGGAGGTCTGGGGAGACACAATTTGCTACAGGGGTGGTATGGCTATTGGCACCTTCCTCTAAGTTAGATTAGCTTCCTTGCCCTTCCTGTTTCTTGGGGGGGGGTGTTTTGTTTTAGTTTTTGTTTTGTTTTGGGGTTTTTGGGGTGTGATTGAGGGATTTTTTTGATAGAAAAAAACAACAGGTATCACTGTCAGGCCAAACCACAGACAGCACCAAACCTGTAACATTGCTTGGGTATCCTCCTGTCTCCTTTTCCTTGGATATCTTTCTTATCTTTTGGTGCTGCCTTAGTGTTTCTCACATAGCCAGGGAAACAATAGTAAAAGGGCATTTCTTTTACCAAGGAGAGATCTCATTGTGGTTTTCAACATCCTCACAAGGTGAAGCAGAGGGACAGGTACTGATCTCTTCACTCTCGCCACCAGTGACAGAACTCGAAGAAATGGCATGCTGCTGAGTCAGGGGAGGTTTAGGCTGGATGTCAGGAAAAGGTTTTTCATCCAGATGGTGGTTGGGCACTGAACAGACTCCCCAGAGGAGTGGTCACAGCACCAAAACTGACAGAGTTCAAGAAACGTTTAAACAACACTCTCAGGCATATAGTGAAATTTTTGGGGTGTCCTGTGCAGAGACAGCAGTTGGACTCTATAATGTCCTGTCTGTAATGGCCCTGATGGGCCCCTTCCAGCTCAACATATTCTATGATTCTATAATTCCATGATAATAAATAGTTTCTTCACTTTTATCTTTCAGAATACAGCAGCTTTAATTTTTTTAGCTTTGTATGGAAAAACTATAATGTAATGAAAAAAACCCTAAATAATTAAAGAAACATGCCATAAACAGTTTTAGCCTGGCCCAGCAGTATGAATTAAAGACCTTACGTAAAAGAAAACAATCTCGGTTATGTAGAAACAATAGAAAAATGGAAATAATCTCGCTAAAATCTTGAACTACACATTTTTATATGGTCTATTAATTGGGGATTTTCAAGATTTATTAGCTCCCAGGAGTCCCTACAGTTTCTGCAGTCAGAATCAAGTTCTATTTTAAGAAATAATTAACTATGAGACAACTGTAAAACTGGTGTATTTCCTTTTTCATTACACAAATAGAGCTATTCAATTCTCAAAACATAAGATTAATTTATTTTCCTGTGGACATTTTAGATGGTAGCATAATGTTCATTATATGTTTTAATTGTATAAATAAATAATAAAAAAAAAATATTATGGTACCATCTAAAATGTCCTAAGACTGAAACCCTCTCATCACCGCTACTGCTGTTTTACTAATTCTCTGTGTTCTTTTCAGAGGAGAGGATGAACTGGCTATGTGAGAAACACTAAGGCAGCACCAAAAGATAAGAAAGATATCCAAGGAAAAGGAGACAGGAGGATACCCAAGCAATGTTACAGGTTTGGTGCTGTCTGTACATTTTGTCATAGTTTCTCCCTCTGCAGAGCAATATCTGCCCTCACTGACCACAAGAGACATTACTCAGGAGGATTAGCGATGACGAGTACATGAGCAGTTCTCTCTCTCTCAGGGATGCTGCTCTGACAGCTCTCCCTCCCATTTCAGCCTCACTGCCAGCAGCATTTCCATGAGAAAACGCTAGTTTGGCCAACGGCATCAATCCCACCAGAAACAGGGAGAGAGGCCATGGTGGGTGTCCAGCCCCTCCAGCATGCAGCCTGCCTGCCTCCCTGCAGTCCCAGTGCCAGACCACTTCCCAGTGCTTTTAAATTTCAGTTTCTCTGGAAATGCTGTGTTACTGAGTTAAAATTTTAAAAAGAATCTTTTTCCTGCATTAGTATGTCTAACTGTTGTATTTGGGGTGTTTAATTTTTTAGAAGAGCAAAACCTGAGCTGGACAAAAAGTATCAGTGCCCACAGACACTTGGCAAACAGCAAGGATTTCAGTATTGTCACAGCGGTAAGATCAGTGATAATTCTTTAAATCAGCAGTTGACTGTCACTTGAAAACCACTGTATCATAGAATTCTTTAGGCTGAAAAGATCTCTAAGATCATTGAGTCCGTAGGTACACAACAAGGCGTACGACAAGCTGTATATTAAAAAAGGACATGCTGTTCATTGTAAGAGAAATTTATCTATTCAGGTTTACTGTTTTGAGAATGTTTCAACTATCCTGTGATGTGTAAATGATTTGCCTGTGAATCTGCTTCCAAATTACACTTACTAAATTGAAAATTGAGTTCCTTCCCCACTTACACTATGGATTCTTTTGTTTTTCCTAATTCTGTTGGCTATTACATTATAGTCTCAAACAGCATCTCCCAACTGCCTCAGTGAGACTAACTGAATTTATTATATAATCTCATCTCCCTTTCCAAAAAATTTAAGATCAGTCTCAAAGAGCAGTCCTCTGAACTTGGCAGACACTCGTGTGGGAAAGTCTTTAAACAAAAACAAAATTGTTTATGTGCTGGGAGAAGGAGCTCCACAAGAAGATAATGTGCCATGAGGCAACACTGTCCTCAGCAGCGGAGCTGGGGTGGCTCCCACAGTGCAGTGTTGAGCTGCTGCAGCCCCTCAACCAGCTGCCCCCTCCACAGCCACCCCCTAGCTCCTGTTGGGCACACGGGGACTGCTTTTGCATCAGGGAAGAGGCAGACTGTGCAAAATGGGCAGCCAAGAATGCCTGAAGGGTGAAATGGTTTCACACAAAGTCGCTTTGAATTTGTGGACTTCGAGGACATTTTTATAAGACTTAGGTCTTTCCTCAGAATTTATTTAAATTTGTAGCACCACTGGTTTCCCATGAGGTTTAATCACAAACATTGGGCATTTTCTTACTTGCAGTCTAATCCCAGTTCTGACAGGACACACAGTCAAATTTTCTGGATGGAAAAAAGCCTAGACTTACTCAGGGTGCTGGCACAAGAAGAATCCCCCAGTCAATTCCCACAAAAGTGGTGTTCAAGGACTTTCAAAGTGTGTCTGTATGATCTACTACACTGAATTAATTAGTTCTAGATATTTAGATTATTGGCACTTTCCCAAATATAAACATTGTTACCTCTTAAAATTAAAGTGTGCCCTTGTGACATGGCTAAGATGACCATGTCCTGTGCTAGCAGTGAACCTTTTGTACTGAAACCACAATCACCAGGTACCTCCTGCTGAGCTGTGGCACAGACCACCGACACAGGAACCATGCACATACCTGGTCAATGAGGTAAACAGAAGGGCTGCCCCAGGTAGTTTTGCTTGCCTGAAACAGAGGAATAGGGTTAGCAGGCAGTGAGAGATTTGCTAGACACATGAGGACTACTTCTGCCTTGCGCATGAGGGTGTCAAAAGGCACTCCAGTTTCAGGGCTATGTAGCTCTCTCAGGTACACAGATACCACAGCAGTCAGTCCCTGCTGTGACTGCAGGGTACAAATGTCCTCTGTCCCAAAATTAGTTTCCTAGCTGGTTAACAGCAGTAGAGGCACAACTTCCGAATGATGTGATGTTAAGTGCTTTGTATGAGGAAGAATTCCAAGAATCTAAAACTAAATGGTCTAAATACTCAAAAATTTTCATCCCAAGGGACAACAGCTGAACATATTCCAAAGAAGCCATATCTTCTTTGATTAGATTTTTCTCCAGTCTATTGGTCTTCAGTCATGAGGGAAGCTGATCTCCTCAAAATGCTGTGCCACCTTGAAGCACAGGTTTGTCTGGCAAAGAACATGCATGTGGCTGGTCCTTCAAGGCTGTGGCACTCAACAAGCCATGAACATTTTGGCAAGAAAATATGGAATGTTATTGTGAGCAAAATGTATGTGTCCCCCAAATCTAGCTATCCATTAACACATTTGTTATGGAGCTTTATAAGGAATCCAATTCAAGTGCATAGGCAGCTCCCTAAATATGAATCAAATCTACCAGAAACGAAAGTGGGGCTGATAAGCAGTGGAAGGTATGAAAAAAGAGAAAGCACTTGCCTGGAAAAAATAAAAACAGTGTCCAAGAAACTCCATTTTATCTGTTGTCCAAACAACCATAAGTTCAGATGCTCTGAACATGACACAGAGGAGTGACACAGACAGACTGCCTTGGCAGAAACTCAAAATATCCAGTTTTCCAAGCCTCTCGCAATCATCACTGGTCATACACAGATACTCTCCAGATTGCCCCTGCAGGAGTGCTCCAGGGCCATAATCTCACAGGAACCCAACACCTGTATATGCTAAGATCCACTGGACAGTAACACATCACCTCTGCAAGAAATGAGATATCTTAATGAGTGAATGAATGAAGTTGACGCATGAGACTGCCACAGAAAAAAGGCCCAGAGATACCTTGTGTATTCAGTTGACTAATGTACAGAACCTGGAAACTAAGGGATTGGATGGAAATCACAGAGCACCTTGAAGTCACTGGTTTTGTGGAGAGCTGTGCCAAATGTTGGGACATTATGGAGCCCTTGTCCCAAGGTGCTGCCTTACATGGTGATGCATGTTTGGTTTGTGCTCAAGGCAGAATAAAAGGGAGCCTAGTTTCCCACTAGATACCCTTGCTTACCTCCCCTTGGCTGCTAAACACCCTGACCTGTGCGTTTCAGTGCAGTCACACTCCCAAGACACTTCACAGCCATGGGACAAGCGTGGCTGGGACCATGGGCTGCGCCAAGTATAGAAGGAGAAAAGTTCCTTTCCTGTAGAGTGAGGGGAAACCCAGCAAAGGGATTACGAGGGTGTGAGTCACCATGTGCCTTCTGCATGACTCTGGGGACAAGGCGGCCTCTTGTTCCGGGGCTGGGGCAAAGTCACAGCCTGTTATTATTGTTAGTCACAACCCCAGCTATACAAAGTCCAGCAGAAACCACACTTGCAAATGCCTCAACCTGAAATGTAAAACAAACACTAGGAAAATAGCTGCTACTTGCTTTCTCTAAAAATACCCTTGAGGCCAGATGTGCTTCCACTGAAGTCAAGTTCAGTTTTGCAATCAGTAGCAGGGGCAGTGAGATCCAGCCCTTTATTTAGAAAGATGTTAATAATCGAATTGCAGCTTTAATTTGTCACCAAGGCAGGGGTGTGATAAGACATTTTGGTTGCTGCACTAAGTAGCTCTGAGAATTTTCAGGGGCTGTTGTGGGTGCTGAGGATTTTGTGGCATCCTGGCACGGCAAGGAAGGGATTCTGTGACTCTGGCAAATGTCCTTGCTACAGGGAGGTGAAGAAATCTCTCTGGTCCCCTTCTGAACACCAAGGAGAGGCATAACAGGGTCTGTGAAGCTGCAGGAGGAGTGGGCACAGGAAAACAGGAAGGTTGAAAGCTATAGGTCAGCTTCATTCAGTGATTTTATCAATATTTTCAGTGACTCATCTGTGACTTTTTCCCTTCTGAGATTTTTATGACATATTCACTTCCTTCATTACCATATAAAGAGGCAGAATTTCAGCAGAAAAGGTGGAAAAGTGCTAAGTTAAGACAGTTAGAAAAACATAAATGTTTTTAGCTTTAGCAAACTGCTGGGTCAAATCCTCCCACACTCATGGACTTTCCCAATGTCATGGACTTCATTTCATGGTGGTATATGCTGGATTGTGTTGGCAGAATGGATGACACTGGCTCTAGATGGTCACTTCCCAAGAAATGTGTTTCTGTGATAAGCACACTTCAACTGCACCACCTCATCCATTGTGTATCCAGCATAGTTCTAACTGCTGTGGTGTCACAGCTAAAACATTTTGAGTTCTTACTGACCCCACCTGGGAAGCAGGGCCAGAGGAAGAGATGAGAGGGAGAAAGGGACTGCTACATTTCCAGGTGTTAACTCAATAGGTGCTTAGGACAAACTCTGGGAGGCATCCAGAGCTGGAAGCGCAGAGTCACCCCGAGAACAGCTCAGACACAGCCTGTATGTCTTTTAGCACGTTGCACACATTGGAAGTGAAGACTGGTCAGCTTTGTGATTGACTCCAGAAAGAGTCAACGTAAGTTTAGCCAGACTTATTAGCTCTAATTCAGCCCTGGCTTTGCCAGATACAACCTGCCGTTTGCACAATCTCTTAGGTATTTCTGCACTCTGCTCCAAGAGGGTGTATTAGCTAATGTGCAACCCAAAGTATGTTTGCAGCACTGCAACCACATGGACAAATTTTGCTGGAGCCAGGGCATACTTAGGTGTTGCCACACAGTTCACTAAAGCTTTGGACTGGATCCTGGAACATTGTGCTTGAGCACATGAGTACAGATGGACCCCCTTGCACAGTGCCAGCTAAGTGTCAGGACCTTTGCAGCACAGTTAATCCACAACCTGGATAAACTGCTTGTGAATAATTGAGAATTCATTGTACACCCACCTAGCACCTCTCTTTTATGGCAGGATAAACACTTCTCCATAAAAGTACTTGTAAAAGTGAATTCTACCATTATGAACACTCACATTTTATATATATTTCCTTGATGTTTGGAGGGGTTTTTTTAAATTGTAACATGAATCATGCCTTTTACTGCAGCTGAAGGTACAAACTCCAAACACTGTAGGAGCCGAGGCATTTCACCTGAAGAGCTTAGCTTGAAGTGCAGGGCACACCCAGGCAAGTAAGCAGCAGGATGCAAATCAGAGCTTTTCAAAATCGCAAAATCTAATCACAGGAAAGTAAGTCCAGTTAATTGAATGGCTTAATTTTCTGCCTTTGGGCACTGTCCTCCAGCTCTCTCATGTCATTTAGCTGTCAGATATTCTGTTAGGACCTGGACAGTTGTCTGGGATGATTTACAGTTTGTATCTGTCTACTGAGAAACAATCTACTGCATATAAAAACATAAAATTAACAGCCTCTGAGGTAGTCTTTCCTCCTTTGTCCATCTAATAGCTTTGAACTAAATTCATTGTTGGAAATGTTCAAGTGCTCTGGAAAATAAAGCTCAAAAGCAGTTTGAAATCTTTGGTAGAGTCAGTGGAGTCTGAACCTGCAGCCTGTGTTTCTGTGGTCCAGCACTTCCAGAGTCTTGACTCTTGACTCCTTAGCTGCATCCATAGCACCTGGGATTTCTAATCACTGGCCATGCAAAGTTTAAAAAGTAACCCAATTTACTTTCCAAGTTACTTTTCCAGAAAAGATGAGGGGGATTCAGCCCAGAATGACCAGGTGACAAAATCTCTCTAGGCACCAGGCACAGCAGCTCTGTCACAGCCCCTCTTGCTCTCTGTCTCGAAGCTGTGAAACTCCTGTAATATCCATAAGGACCAGGAATTTCCAGCTGCGATGCTGACATTGGATGGGTGACTCTGGTGGGCATTTTGTGACAGCCTTTATAGTCAGTACCAATCTGACTGAGGATTATTTGCCAATAGCTTAAATATACACCCTTTACAGATAAAAAAAGGCACTATGGATCCTAGCTAGAGGATTTAACTGGGAACAAAACATCAGTTACAGGAGCATGTCATAAAAACAAAGTTAAAGAAAAATTTCAATGAAGCCATGAAAATATCCATGGTTGTGTCCCTTGATATAACTGTGATAGGGGGTCAAGAATGGAAAGGGAGGAGCAAGAGGTGGTCTTTGTCAGTTAACATCAGTTAAGTGGTTATCCTCAGTCTCTGCAATTTTCTCCTTCATCTTTTCTTAATATGAAGATTTGCTCATGTGCCCATTGCTTCTTAGAGTGAAGATGAGGTAAGGGCAGAAGATGTAAACCAATTTTCCTTGAGTACAAATTGTTACAAAAAGCTCTGAAAGAGACCAGCAGTGGTGACAGCCGAAGGCATGCCACCACCTGCTTTCAACAGCATGGTGGTTTTAATTCCCTCTGTTTACCCTCACCACTGTTCCCATCCCCATTGAAAAAATAAAATAAATGCCTTTGTTATTTACAGTCTGCACTGAGGGCAGGCACCAAGGTTGATTGCAGGTTCACAGTTGCCAGCCAGCCTCCCTGCTCCAGCAGGTGCCAGGCACCCTGAATTACTCCCATCACGCCCTGCTCGGCGGGGCAGTGAGTAAGCTGATGAATTCGGCTCCTTTCGTCTGAGAGGCAACTGCCTCCCTCCCTCCCTCCACAAGGAACATCCCACGTATAATAAAGGTTTATAGTCAACCAGAGCAAGACTTCAAACTCATTCCTTCCAGATTCATTCATGACAAGGGTGGGGATGCTAGACTGCTCAGCAATGTTTAACTCAACAAATACTAAAATCTCCAGAGCAATGGCCCTTTATCACCCCTGCTTTCTTTAGATACAGAATCAAAGACCTAGCAGGCATGGCCTGCCAGCATATGGTTACCAGAACTGAAAGAGAAGCAAGCTCTTAGGTGATTCTCAATCAAAATCAAAACACAGTAACACAGAGTAGAGCTACTGCAAGATTCTGGAGGGGGACTCTGGCCTTAAGATGGAAAGCAAGGCAGCATTTTCCCAAAAAGTTGATTTGTAATTAGTTATATAAAATATAGTACTTCAACTATGAAAATAATGTCACGTCCTACTCCACAAGGTGAGGAGGCTTACAGGGTCATGTTAAGGAGAATGTTGTTAACACATCAGACTCAAGCACCTGCAGTGTGCACATCTGAGCCTGAACAGTAAGAACCATTATTGCCCCTTTCTGGCTATGAGTAAAAAGGAGTATTTAATTTCTTCAAACAAGACAGAAAGTTATCTTATTGCATCTGAGCAAGATCAAGGGCTCTCCATTGCAGAGAACCACTTTCCATGTCCTCCAAAGAGGACTTGCATCCCTTAATGTCAGTGCAAATAACCAAACAAACCCTCGCACTATCCTGCTTCATACACCTGACATAGCAGCAGCATGTCAAATTTCATCAAGTATGACCTTGGAGATAGCAAACAGCAGCAGAGCAGGTTAGAGAGCAGGAAAATTTGTTAGTGTCAGAAGGTCTGCATGGTGAAGGATAACGCAGAACTGAAATAAAACTTTACATAAACACTTTCAGAATTTCCTGCTTTTGACTACTCACAGAAATACTAGAGAGCAGCAAGTGGCATGGCTCTCTCCAGTATGAATTCTCCAGGATTTTGTAAGCTGGGAAGTCTCACTAGGTGAACAGGGATTTAAACAACCCACATTAATGGAAATTCAGGGCGGGAGGAGAAGAGATGATCTTGTACCATTTTATATGTTTCAACTGGAAAACTGATTCACAGCTTCTGAAAACAATTTTTCAGGGGTACTGTTGACACTTTGGGGGTTTGAACCCAGAAATAACTGGTTTCAGTGTCTTCCTTTTTCTGGAATTGGTCTTCCTTTTCTCCTAAAACCCTCCTGTGTGTTTGATACCACAAAATCATGAACAGTATAATGGTTTGGGCTAGCAAACTACAAGGCCCCAGCAGATTTGTCATCTCAATACTTACTAATTTTGCAAATTAGACATAACTGAAAAACACCTATTTAAGTTTATGAATAATTCTGAATTTTGGTCTTCTGGCATGGAATACAACGAGGCCTTGAACATGTGTCAAGAGACAACTGCCTGTCCCCAAACCACTGAAAGTCAGGGCAACTGGACTGGGATGAAGGATAGAACTATATTCCAAAAACTTTAACTTCACCAGGTTTCTTGAAGTCTTTACCCTGTTTCTGTCAGCTGCCAGAGAGGGCCTTAAGGAAGCTGTGAGCTGTACATACTCTTGACAACAGTAAGAAAAGTTACTGTAATGGACACAAGTTTGCAAAACTTATCAAGCTATCTGAAACAAGAATTTATTTCAATAGGAAAGGGTAAAGAAGGGCGTCATTAGAAAATTAACTTGGTTCCAATAGGAATCTCTTTGACAAACAAAGACAAGCGTACCAAGATTCATGGTGAACTCATGAAATAAGAGAATATCACTGAACACCTATTGCAAAACTCCAAAACAATTCCTTTTATGTAAGCTGGACTTGCATCAAACTCTCCAGTGTGTTCATGAAGGGCTGTATAGGAAGAAGTCAGGCAGGAATGAGATTTGCTGACCATTGTACCAGGAGCAGTAGGATGTAGTATCAGGCCTCTTAAACAACAAAAGTGCTCCATGTGGGCTTGCAAGATGAAAGACTGTCTTAGGTACTCTTATTTATGTATTTTCAATTGCTTTTAACTTTACAGTGCATTTAAAAATCAGAGTTTACAAATACTGAAAAGAAAAAAATATAATTTCTTTTGAAATTGGCAGCTGTGCAAGTAGGAGAAAATATTACCCACCCCACCTTGTTTTGTACCTGGCTCTGGGAAGATCCTGGCTCATTCCAAAGGAAAGAGTCAGTGAGTGTGGTGTTACCCCGTGGAGCTGCCCAAGCTGAGTCTAGGAGAGAGGCACTTCCCGGCATGGACCTCTGAAGCAAGAAACACTGCTGCATTACTTTTTCCAAGAAGGCCCAGAGTTTGTTAATTTTCATTTGCAGAGCATCAGGAAACCATTCCTGCCAAAACTAATCAGCAGCTATCACCTGATGTTGAAGGATACCTTTAGATTCCTCTGGACTTGGCACCCTCCAGACTGGTTTGTCAGACCCCATAAATTTAAAAGAAATTAAAAAAAAAAATAAAAAGGAAAATAAAATAATACCCTGCTGAACTTTTCTGTTTTGCTGTTCTTGTAACATATATGAAACAGATCTGACAGGAGAGTTTCCTTCAGCTCATATCTCAGTAGTAAGTAAGGGTATGGGCTTTTTTCTTTCTTTTTTTTTCAACAACTTTAACTAAAAATAACTCCTTTAAGACTATGGAAGGAGATTTCCATGTAAGTTCAGATGTGCCTGCGTTCATTCAGAAGGTTGATCTGGATTTAATATGCACAGCCCTGTCAATACCGTGTTAAGCCCTCTGGCACCAGAGGGTCCAGGCAGCCTCTCTGTATTGTATCCCAACCCCAAGCATCAAGAGGGATGTAATCCATCACATCAGCTCTTGAAGCAAAGCTGCTGCAATTATATGCTCTCAATACGGGCCCATTAACCTATCAAAAAGCATTTGAGAAGGAGTGTAATGTTGTCAGTTATTGTTCATGGAGGGGGGGGGGAGGGAGGAGTGGAGATAATTCTTATCTTGCAAATAGATTCATGCAAAACCAATTGCAGTTTGTGTTGCTCTAATTGATTTAACCCATTTTCTAGTCTATGAAAATTCCAGGGTCGGGTGCTCACACACACACGCAGAGGGTAATGCCATTTCCCAAGACTGGATTAGAGGGACAGCCTGTGCCTGGCCCACTCCAGGAGGGCAGAATTTAGTAACCCACAAAGAGTCAAGCATGTTCCCAAGGAAGACAGGAAACACCAAAGGCTATGGAAAAGGTGGCAAAGGCAGTGCTATTAGTAACAAACAGCAATGGATGTGGTAGTGTTAATATTCACATCTCATTTCCATGCATCAGTAGCAGTTATAGGTAAGCTGCACCCAGAGCACTTTTATTTCCACAAAGTGAAGCTGGAGAGTTCAATGGCCTCCAATAACCTGGTCATCCCCTTTGCAAACAGGATGGCTCCCTGGCACTCAAAGCAGTTCTCTATTGGGAAATAATTGCTACAAGTAAGAATAATAGTTCGCTAAGCTTCACTGAAACAAAGAGAAAGGGCTCCAAATCAGGTAAGCCTGGATACAAAATGTTTAGAAAATTTCCTGTCGTCTTTACAAAATGGTAAGTATGCCCTGTAAGCCCTCATTTAGGTGGAGATCTAGAAAAGGAGATCATTGTGATGGTAACAGTCCTTATGCTTCTTGAGTAATCAAGGGAGAAAGCATCCATATAACTTAAATCTCTGTCATGATGAGATAGGGATCCTTAGAAGAAAAGCCCTCCTTAGTCAGGGACAATAGTTCTCCTAAATTAGTCACCAAATGAGTGTCTGCAGTTAAGCAATGTGCATACCTGTTATCTGCACCTTCCCAGGTAATCCAGGGCTCTCTGAAGTTTTGCCAAGGCTGGCTCCGAGCTGATCAAAGCACTGATGGGCCTCGGTCACCCTTTCCCAACAGGCACAGGAAAAGAGCTGTCCTGCCCAAAGCCAAGGGATGGTGCAGCAATTTCCACACTCCCTACATAACAGAGAGACCTTGGGAGAGCTCAGCTCCTCACCAACAGCACCCTCAGCAGCATTAAGATCCTTATCAGCTCTGTGTCTCACAGAGAAAACACAAGGTCCACTGGCTCGTGTTGGACAACTTGAGGAGCATCTTGTGAATGGACATGACAAATTCAGGTCTCTCTGTCCCTCTTTTCCTTGGCACACCATGCTGCACAAGCTTTTCCCAGGTGACAACCCAGCCTCTGCCATGACTGCCAGAGGAGAGTGCATGATGACACAACCTACATTCTCAAAACTTAGGTCCTGTCCCTCCCTGTGGCTCTTCCCAAGCCAAATCTCCTGGTGACTTTTTTCATTGCTGAAAATAATCATCACTGGATTCATTCTGTTCTGATGACTTACATACGTCACAGAGGATGCTGCTTCAAAAATAAGAGGACAGATTCTTCCTTGAATATTTGCAGTCTTGCAATCCATTTCCTTAGTTTATACAATGGAGCAGTGAAACTGTTCATCTTGTACTTTACCCCAAACCAGGTTGTAGTGACCACTGCTGGAGGATTCCTGGAATGCTGGACGGCAGGTCAGACCTACCAAAGCAAGCCTTGTCTCCTTTCTTATGTCACTACATCCTTCCTTGCCCATGTTGTAGCCTTGGAGGACTGTATTTTACTCTGATTGTTCATTTGTTTGTTTGTTTTTAATTCTGGCAAAAGAAAAAAAATTGCCATTCCTGAGATATTTCCATTTGCTACGGGAAAGGACTAGAAATACACACATTTGGAAAATGAAAGCTTGGAATCTCTTTAAATTCATAGTTCTCTCAGATGAGTGGGGCCGGTGGATGCAGACTGCATGGAGCCTAAAGGCCAGCTCTGTACAAAAGGGCAGAGGCAGTTCCTGTATGTGCTCCATAACAGCATGACACATAGCAGGGCTTTTGGACGAAGGGATGTAATTTTTATGTGAAATTGTTCCTTAGCTGTATATTTCTTTGTCCTCTGCCCATGGGAATAATGCTATCAGGCAAAAATGAAAGACTCCTTTAAATTTCTCCATGAAAATAGGTTTGTTGTCAGTATTTCTTCCCGACTGGAGAAGCTGACAGGTTGAGGCAATACTAAAAGCTTCATGGCAATGAAGAAGGGTACCTGAAATCTGAACATTTTTCAACACACACAAATACACACTCTATTGAGAGCTACCCTTTCCAAAATGAGGTGGTGTGTGTGGGGTGTTCAGATAAAATTACTTCAGTAATTCCTCCCTCTCCTATAAACTGAATTGATAAGATTCAAGCTAACATTTCATCTTGACATTATTAATACATGTGTGTGAGCATTCAGTTTACACTTTCAATACAGCCTGTCAGATTAGATCTGTATGCCTGCTACCGAATAACAAGGGTACTATTGATTTTTCTTTATTTTCAAGTATTTGTTTTCTTCAGCTGAGCACATTCTATTTATTTTGGCATGGCTAACAGAGAAACCAAAGCAACTTAACCTCTTCTCATAAAGATTTAAAACTTGACAGGCATCAGAGCTTCAACAAACTCTTTGTTCCCATAGCGGTCTGTAACAAAGAATTGTCCTGCTAATTATTTTATTCACCCTTTTTTTCACTTAATTTTGTGACTAAATCTGCAGTGCAGAGTGCAGGCAGAGGTGGTCTGCAGGTTATGGAGAGACACTTTTCCTCCAGAAAGACTTGGAATGTACCAGTAATGTGTTGTGTGATCTTGCGTCTCAGTTCTGAGGCTCGGTCAGGTACCCAGCAGACATCCTCCATCTCAAGTATCATCCTGCTTTCTACTGCAAAAGCATCTACAGTGAAGAGCAAAAGCAGTCTATACAATTATTTATACTCAGTAGGAGTTTAGCAATGAGTGTTGCCAGGTGGTTTTAGAAACAAACAAAAAAAGGATTCCAAACCTGTTTATTGTTTTCTGAGAAAACCTTTGATTTGACAATTAAATATCCTTCCAGCAGCAAGAGCCATCAGGTGATGGAGGTTGCTTCCCAGGTGGATGAAAGTGGACAGGCTCTGTCCATGTCCTTTTGGGGCTTGCATTGCCCAGGGGCACTGGGCACCACTCAGAAGCTGCAGCAGATGGGTACCCTCTGTCCTGCTCCACCTAACTTATTAAGAGCAATAGTGCCCATGGGGATGGGTTTAGACACTACTGGCGACCCCATGCATGTTGTATATTCGGAATTAATTATAAACTGAGAACACTACAAACACATGTCTATTTGAAAACACATTTTCAAGCATATGTACGTTTAAAAAGTCTTAACCATGCCTTTTCCTCCCTCCTGGAAACGGACGTGCAGTGGTGTGCTCCTATACTGGCACCTAGTGGGGAGTGCTCGGGAGAGGGGCAGATGGGAAAGGCAGGCTGTGCCGACAAACACGCTCACCCCGCCGAATACCTGGGACCCTTTTTATTCATCCCGGTTATTTGAAAGCGCTTCTGGATTAGCACACTTTTTAGCAGGTTTCCTGCTCACTGCTGCATTTTCAGCCTCCCTCTTCTGTCCAGCAGCTATGCCAGGCTCTTTCCTGAGAGCCCACAGCATGCCAAGCCATATGCTCCCAGCCAATCCTCTGGGACTGTACCCTCCTTCATCCAAGCTGGCATCCCCACTTCTGATCCCCTCCTCCTGTGTTTTTTGCTGGATCCCCTCATAGTAGCCAATACACTTTTCCTCCTCCAGGTCCCTCTGCCTTGACCTGGGCCTAACAGGTCTCTCAGGAAAGCAGGCAACCACTTGTGTTGCTTCCTGCCTCGTAGCTTGTGCTCCCTCTCTGGCCTCAGGAAAGGGCTGCCTCTTACCCAGCAAAGGACTTCCTCCACCAGTTCCCATCAGCCTCAGGAATCTTGTGTCCCACAATTGTCCCATTTTAGCTGAAACAGCAAAAGTCTCAACCTACCACTTCTCCCAAGGTCCACCGTCCATCGTTAGAGCATCTGAAAGGAAACACTGCAAAGACATGACGTTCTGCCTAAAAACATTTATCTTCTTCTTCTCACCATCTTTACAAAAAAGGCAACTCTCCTGAGGAGTCTCCAAAGTTGGTCTCAAATATGACAACACAAGTCAGACCTCCTGAGTTTCCCAGTAATACCAATGTAATTTTATTTGTTCTATAGTTCCCCTGGTTTATACCACAGCAGTTAAGGCAAATACTGTCAAGCACTTAGGGCAGCAAGAGCATTTTTAAGCTCAAATTCTTCCAGCAAGGAACTGGACAACAGGGTGTCGAGGTGAATTTCAGTCCTACAGGAGAGCTGATCACCAGACAGATGTGCTTCCCATGCACTGCGCTATTTTACTTCTAAATTCAGTGAGGAGCAACAGACACACCTGTCGTTCCCTAGGGTTATTTCTTGTCCCACCAAGGATTTCCTAAACTTCTCTCACCTGAACTACAAGTCCAGCCAGAGGGTGATGTCTTTCTTTTTGTCCACCCATTCATCTTCCATTGTGGAAGAAGTCTTTGCTTCCATCTTGAAGGAATCTTATTGTTGGTTATGTTGTTAAACAACCCTCCATACCACATGGCCCATAGCCATGATTTACAGCCTGTTTCTAGCTGCACCGTGATTCAGCTGAGTTTTCCATTGAGCAGTTGATGTGAATGCTAAACCTATTCAAGGCTAGCAGCATTTCTGTGATTCATTCAACTTGAGGAAACACTGGAAATTTATTAGGATGTCTTTAGAGTCCCGGAAATTGCTGTGGGACTCTGTCAGTAACAAAGGAACAGGAATTGTGAGGAATGGTTCACAATTTTATTGCGCTTTCTCATACGCATTAGGTAATGTGGCCTTTGTCCTTTTTTTTGGTTTTTAAGTCAAACTCTGTCATGGCCTGAGGCTCTGTGAGACTTCCTGATCCTGCAATTTTATCAGAAGTTGCACTATTACTTTGTGCTTTCTGTAATGCTCCATCTATTGGGGTCACTTGATTTTTCTACCTGAGAACCTGGACTTCATGAAGAAATCAAAACAGAACTCCATCCCTTGCAACGGTGAAGAGCAGTGAAAAAATATTAACTAAAGCTACTCTCAAGCCAGATGGCAAAGGAAAGTTAGATCTCATGTTTAACTTTCAGGACATTTTTACTCTACTGATTTTGGCTTATGATTTCTGAATCTCTGAGTGCTGTTGGGTATGTTATCTGGAAGAAAAGGGAGAAGGAAAAGAAGACATTTACAGCTCTTTGTCCCTCTGTTTGCAATAGCCTCAAGCCATCTTAGCATACCAGCTGAAATCAGGCAGTGGTCAGCAAGTTCAGCCTATTTTTTTCCCTTCAGGCTCAATCCTCCAACCTACAGAGGCAGGTGTCTGCAGGGTCAACTACTCTGCCCTCTCAGCAATGTGTCACACTGGACTTCCCTCCCCTGATGGCTGCCAGAGCAGCCATACCCGAGTGGCAACAAGACTTGCGATTAAGGTAGAAATCTTTTTCATAGTTTGAAAAAGAAGAGCCTGGCTTATGCAGGCAGCTGCACCCAAGCCACAGAGTACTGGGGAACTCTCCCATGTGTGCTTTTGCCCTTATCTCTCCCCGACAGCGCTGTGCTGGGTGTCAGTCACAGCGGCGCCAAAGGCCTTCTGGCTCCTGACACCCAGGGACAGATGTGGGGAGCTGTGAGCACTGGCCAGTGCTGCAGGAGACAAGGCACAGCAGGAGGGCTCACACTCTGCCCTTGCTGAAGCCCCAGATCTCCTCTAACAAACACCCAAACTGGGAGGATATCCTTGCGTTTAGCCAGCAGAGGAGACGGGGATCCCATCACCACCTTTCCCTTCCTCACTCTCAGTGGGAGCTGGTGCTCCCGGGGTGCTCCTGCCAAGGCCACACAGTGAGCAGGCAGGCTGTGCTTTCCCTGCACGTGTACAGTGAGTGCAGCATCCCACCTCCCATCAAATTCTTCCCCATACGGTGGGGTTTAGTTCAGCACCGCACATGGCAAGAGAGGAGAAGATGATGCAGCCTTAGCAGCCATGGCAGGGAGCTACATCATTTACACCACTGAGTCAACCAAGTGCTCAGGACAAAGGTACAAGCCACAGGTCAGTTCTGGGAAGGCCATCCTTTCTGGTGACTGGTCTCTCTCCAAAGTACTCTTAGCAGTGATAGCAGGGCCAGTTGTGCTTCTGTAAAAGCAAAAAAAACTTCTAGACCAGTGCATAGTAGCCCACAGACTTGGCTCAAAGCACTTTCTGTAATTTAAAACAAGATGTAACAAATTGGTGTTACATAGAAAGGGAGGGAGCAGCAGAGATAACAAGATGGCACTTTGAATACTTAGATCTTGAGTTTCATGGCTATGAATTCTTCAGGCTGGGATTTTCAAGCAGCCTTAGGTAGTTAGACTTACAACAGGATGGACTGAAAAGAAAAGGCATAACCCCATTTTTCCCTTAGTATTTTACAATACCCATAACCTTTTGAACCTTCCACTCACATTCATTACTACTTACTCCAACAAGGAGTCGTGTTCTATGCTGCAAAAAGAAGCCTGCTTGTTTTTAAGACGTGGTTATGTTTCAGAATAGCATAAAATCTTCTTAGATGCTAATAGAGAGAGGCCACAGTCAAACAAAAAGACTGATGGATTTGAACTCAAAGGGAAAACCGGCCTTTAGGGATACCAAAAAATGTTCACACAGCACTCAGTTATGAAGACTTCATTATGTACCAATTTAAGTTTATCCATACCAAATGTTCTTGAGTCAGCAAAACAAGAGGGACTGCCTCATTCCAGCAGATCTTTTTTCCACCCTTATGATGGATTTTTTAAATAGAGGATCATCAATAACCATGACAGGGTTCCCTAAGAGGATGGACATCCCAGCATGCCATGAAGTTGTCTCTCCCGAGAAGAATTTCCACAGGCTTGAGGGAAATCATAAACTATTTAGGAGGAATGAGATTCACAAAGCTCTCCTAGACAGCTGCATCACTGCTTGTGAGCGGGTCCTGGAGGACAGCTAAAGACACCAGAACCCATTAAAAAAAGTCAACAGCCAAGAACCCTGCCCTGTTGTGTACAGATGAGAAAGAGAGAGGAGGAATCACAGGACAAAAGAGAAGAGTGGGGAAGTTAAAATCTCGTCATGCTCTCTGAAGATTAGCTTTGGGAATATACACTGTGAATATATGTTGTTTACAATATAACAATACTTGTGTCCAAAGTTTACAGAGGCAGTCACCAAATAAATTGAAGGAAATTTTTTAAAAAGGACAAACTTGCAGCCCTGAGGAGCCTTTGCTGGGGAGCTGCACCAGTTGAGGATGGTTAATATCTTTTACAGGTACTGCTGTGCTGCATTAGATATTGCACCACACCATCAGCAGTGGTGCATGCCAAAGTTTGTCCAAGGCCTTGATGAGGAGGTACAACAAGAGAACTGATTTAGGGTAGGGCTAGCTTTAAAGACTGACCAGTTTGTTGAATACTCTGGAATTGTTGTGTCAGAACAACAGTCTGGCAGTGGCAACCCTGCCCCACCATTCAGTCACTTACCCCACCCCTTGGATTAGAGATGTGCCCACCTCTGTCTACAGCTGATCCCTCCACTCACATAAACAGCAACAGCTCGCTGATAAGATAATCAAACCAAATGGTTTGTATTAGACGGCAGCTTAGTCCATCTTTTTAAAAAAGCCATTCAGTTAGGCACAAAAGTAGCAGCCAAATGAGCAGCCTGTTTTTCAAGAACTACTAAGCACCAGGTATATACCCTGTATAGTTCCAGCATATACATATATATATACACACACACACACACCATCTATATGCTGTTTAATTTCAGAGAAGCTATAAGAGGTCACTCTTCACTTTTGTAAAACAGATTCTTGGGTACCTAAGAATATATTTGGGAAACTGACTTCAGGCGCTTTTTTTTTTTTCCCCTCTCTGTTTTTTCTGGGGTTTTTTTTTCTCCTTTTTTTTTCTTTTTTTTTTTTTTTTTTTAATAAAGCTTGGCCATAAATTCTATCATGAATGAGTCAAAACCCCATCTGCTCTAAATTTACACTTGATTTCATGCACAAATAGGGTTCACACATGTAAGTCCTGTCATTTGTGTGTTCCCAGAGGCAGTGCATAAATTACCTATGCACAAAACAAGAGGTCGGTCAGCTTTACCTTGTGTGCTGCTGAGTAAGTGCACATCAAAGGGCATATTGTGCTCCTGGAATGAGAATGAGGAGTCCTGACATGGGTCTCCAACTCCACAGAGAAATGCTGCTTTCCTTGGGCACAAAGAAAGCCCCTAAAACCCTTTTTTAAAACTCTGCCAGAATTATTCAGCCAGTGGAAAGTTCAGAAGGAACCAGGGTTTGAGTTAGCACTAACAAATAAACAGTAGATCTCACAAAGTTGTTTGAAACCTGGTTTTGGTCTTAGAACAGACAGTAGTTAGAAATAATATCCATTTTATAACAGAGGTGTGAGAAGTTTAATGTGAAGTTAAAATGCTTCTATGTGATCAGTATGAAAGGAGGTAAGACACATTCAAAACATGTTAGATGGAGACTATCAAACTGCAAAAATCACAGGGTAAATTCAGAGCAGACAATGTGAAGTTAAATATCGAATGCTCCTGCAAAATTGCTATATCTAAAAAAGGGTGTTCAACAGCACAGGGAGTGTCATGTCACTCCTTCAGTCCCTTTTCTAGGCGAATTTTTCTTGGAAGACAAGTGCTTTGAAAAATTTGGCATCTCACTTTGGCTGCTTTATGCTCTGATCATAATCTGTACAAAAAGCAGTACCTTAGTGAGAATTGAGGAAGGAAAAACACTGACTCTGAGTGGATCTTTCCCAGATAAATAAATTTAATACACAATGACTACCACAGCTTGTAAATTAAGGGAGTAACTGATGCATAGTGAGGCACTGATGTATAGCCTGGAGGAGGAACAACTTCATCGAAACTACAAACAATTCATTTAAAAAAAAAAAAAAAAAAAACAAAAACAAAAACACTTTGAAGAAAAAAAATTGTCTCCAGACCAGCTTGTGAATAAAGCACACCAAAAGGCAACTCTGATACTCCATTTGAAGCATAAAAATGGAACCATCCCCTAAGTCTGGCATAAAATTTAATTCCTTTTTCTTAGAAATATAGCTGTTTTGACGTCTCAAGCTAACTGCTCTAGTACTGGTTGGACAATACTCAACACCAAAAAATACAGTGCCCTTCACAGGCATCAGAAGTTGTTTAAATGGAGCTCAGGCCAGGCTCTGCCCCAGGCCCTGCAGTGCTGGCAAAGGCCATCAGCCCACACCACACTTCTGCTGCCTGAACTGAGCAATCCTGACCACGAGGTAGCATCTCCAAAGTGAGACATCACAGCTTTGTCAGAGCCACCTGGCTGTCTCTGAGTGGTGATACCCTGTGAGGTGCACCTCGTGTCATCTGGCCATGTGGGCCATGGGAAGAGGGAATGAGTTTTCTTTGTCTTAATTTCATCCATCTTTCTATCCCCAAGGCCACAAACATCACCTTTAAGCCAGCCTAGCAGGATCCCTTTGGTGACCTGATGAAAATGGGTGTCACAGCTTCAGAAAACGTGCAAGCAACAGAGCTACAGATTCACCAGATTAAAGCAGAGGAAAAAAAGAGTCCAACATCTCTTCCTCCAAACTAGCTACAGCCATTTGCATTAAAGCAACAGTGAGATCCCCAAAGTTGTCATGAGAGGCTAGGCACAGCCCTAAAGGCCTCCAAGAAGATTTCAGTTTCTTGATGTCTTTTCTGGAAGTAGTTTTTAATTTCCCTGATTCACAAATTTTCCTTTCTTCCAAAATCCTGAGGGATTTTATTTTCCTTTTTCCCCACTTTTCCACAAGGATAACAAACAGTCCCATTTGCAGTTTCCTGTTACATTTTATGTTTGTTACTTCTAAAAGATACAGCAAAACTGTCTTCAAGTCTTAAGATCTGGACAAAGTTTCAACTGCTTTAAAAAACAAGGTTTTGGCCTAAACTTATTTCACATTAAGAGTCAGACTGGTGATTGTTTAGCATTAAGTGTCTTGCTTCCTTTATGAGCAGGATTATATCAGAGCTACTTTAACAACCACATGGGTACAAACATTAAAGTCCATAGACACAAAGAGATTTTACAGAGGTAAGTGCATGTCCAGGTAGGTTTTTTTAGATGTTCAAGAGATACACAGATATAACATATACATGTGCAGGACACAGGTAGGTAGAGTAAAAATCTACTTCTCAGTCTTACTCAGAAATAAAAATCAGAGAGTAATAGGCAGAACTTGGCGAGACATCTTCTGGAGTTCAAGTAAGGAAGACTTTTGACAAAGAATGCTCCAGTAAAACTATGTCTTAAGACTTTTTTTTTTCTCCACTTTTTCAGTCAAAATACCAATAGCAAATCATTTTTTAATCACTTCCCTGACTTTGTAATACACTGTTAGCTTATACTGTCTGTGTGCTAGGAGCTCCATGTACAAAAATGATTGATTCCTCAATCATTAAGAAAACATGCAGTACCAGCATTAGCTTGTAACTCTTCAAATCTTGGCAGAGTTCGCATTCAACCTCTCAGCTTCCACTCAACTTTCTTGTCTTGTTTTTAAGTTTGTTACTTTTAAGCACAACTAAAGGAATTTGCTCTCCCTCCTCCCCTCCTCAAAACCAGACTTTTGCATCAATCAGTCTCACTGGCACCTTCACCACTAGGCTTCATATATTTCTGTGCTGTGATTGCAGATAAGTCCTTTAAAACAAAAACTTTTAAAAATCTAAGTTTAACAGCATCTGAAGGTTAAATACTGTGCAAAGCAAGAGAAGACAGTGACAGGAGAGCACTCAATCAACAGTTTCTCATCCCAATGAAAGCATCCTTTGAGAGTCTGCCTAGGTGTTGTCTAGTTTATATGATACAGTGCAGTGTCCATCAGCACTTCTGTTTGGAAGTTTGCTGCTTAGAAATCACCAGCAGGCTCATTACTCATAAATCAGAAGAAGGCTTTCAACCAGGCCTGGGAATCTGGAGACACTGCATGAAGAGGGAGCTCTGTCTGCTCCATGGGTTTCAGACTGCTTGGCTTCCTACCCTGGTGCATTCAATCAAGTGAATTGCACAATCATGCTGCTTGGCTCTATTTAATGCAACGTTTCCTGAAAAGTCTTTTGTGAGCAGTACAAGTTATGGTTGTTGGAAGGGCTGCGGGGTGTCCACAGTTTATTACTGTAAAGCAAGGTATCCAAGGGAGAAGGGAAGACAGGAAGGTATTCTTACCATTGGATAGATTGAAAAGTGCCCATGTAATTAACATGTATTTTTTGTCCCTGCAACACCAGGTGGGAAGGATCTCCCCACAGCTAGATAGGTTCTCACTGATTATGATAGTCATGGAGTATCTTGTTGGCTGCAGTCAGATTTTGCAGATCTTGAACTTAGAATTTGCTTCTAAGTGTTCTTCTTTATTGATATTTAAATAAGTCTCACCTGAACTGAAAAAACACCCAAGAGAATACTTGGAGTAAGAATTCTTGTCCCCAGAGGCTCTGGAGATGCCTCATCCCATATCCTTCGACAGGACACAGGTTGAACAAAATATATTGCTCGAGGTCTGTCTTTCAATATGATTTCCAAACCAGGAGTTTCTGCAGATGGACAAGATAGCATTAGTAATAATCCCCTCACAGGATCAGGACTTCAGACTCCAAAATTGTCTTTCCAAAGAGAAAGGTCGATGGAAATGAGTACTGGTCCTTTTTGGATATGTATGTGTAGAGACCAAGCATACAGTTTCTAAGCTGATCAGTACACAAGCCAATTTGTGTTCTTTGTATTTCAACCACCCCAGAGGTTCCAAGAACCTGCTGAGGCCACTGGGAGTTTTCCAGTGACATCAGTGTACTTTGCAGCAGGGCATTCACCTAAAAACCCAGAGGTAAGAAGCTTTCTTGTTCTTCTCTTATCTGCTGAGAGAGACAAAGTCCATTTTAGTGCTAGTATAAACAGAGATGTATGTAGTTGAGAAGAATCAGTAATTTAAAGTATCAAATAACTGGCTTCCACCTGGGATGATTGTTATACGAAATACACTAGTGATGTCTCCAACCTCTCTTACCATGGAAATGCTGCATAAGCAAAAATTAGTAAAATGGGCAATAGCATATTCCACAGGGAGAACAAGCTCTACTATTAATTCAAATCCATCAGCTGTCTTAAGAGAGGAAAAGGTGGTTCAACCCAACTCTTCTCTATTTCAGTACAAAGCAGCTGCTCTTTAGTCATCAGGGATGTTGTGTCACTGAAATAGAGATTGCTAGCTGGATTACCAAAAAGACCTGCCAATTAAATTATTAAGCTCCATACAGCCAAAAATCATAGCACTTAAACGTCCTTTGGCCTGTATCTGTTGCGAACAGATATCTCTCTGCTCTGGTAATTATGGAGAACTAGAACCTTGAGGAAAAAGAATGCAATATATTGACTGATGTCTGTGGATTTTGAAGTTCACTGGCTGTTCTTTATATTCTTTACATGTTTCTTTCAGTCTGTACTTCTATATGACCCTCCTGTAGAATTAGATTCACTAATCTGCATTATTAGGACCACCTACATGTGCAGTTGCTGTTAGCAACCAGCATTGAGGCAAACACATTTCTGCTTTAGAATAGCACAAATTAAATTTAAAAAAAAAAAAAGACAGTAAAATCATGCAAATTACTAGTAGTCACTAAAAATGAAAAATAACTGGGTACCACAATATGCTCCTGTTTCTATGTTTCCAGCCATACAGTTTTTCTGTAGGTAGTGGGAATGTGCTGTCTTCTTACTATTTGCCACCATGATAGCATCACCACAAAATCTGCAAACGTGAACCAGACAATATGTGTGCTGTATGCCCCACTGATAAGGTCTTTACTCTGAAGTGTTCTCAGAGGATGACAAAAGTAATGCTGGGAATTTGCTCAACTGCTGTACCTCTAGACTCTTTTTAAGTCTATGTGGCCAGTACTGTACCATGTTTCAAAAGGGTTCTGCTAGAAAAGCAGGGGTATTAGTAAATATTTTTCTGTAAATTTTGCAGAACCGGGACTGCAACTTCGTATTTGTTTATTTAAAACTAAATGCTTTGACTCTGACTCAGTTTCTGAGAATCATTAGAGAAACAACTGACAGAAGTCAAATGTCATTTTAGTGACAGTATTTCTAGAAGAATAAAAAGAGGCTGTGCTGGTTTTGGCTGGGATAGAGTCAATTTTTTTTTATGTAGTTGGTATGGGGCAACAGTGTGGATTTGTGCTGAAAACAGTGTTGGTAACACGGGGATGCTTTAGTTACTGCTGAGCAGCACTTGCACAGCATCAAGGCCTTTTTTGCTCCTTACACCACCCTACCAGTGAGCAGGCTGGGAGTGCACCAAGTGTTTAGAGGGGACACAGGTGGGACAGCTGAGTCCAACTAACCAAAGGGACATTCCATACCAAATGTCATCATGGTCAGCATATAGAGCTGGCAGAAGAAGAAGGAAGGGGGGACATTCTGGAGTGATAGCATTTGTGTTCCCAAGTCACCATTAAATATGATGAAACCCAGCTTTCCCAAGGATAGCTGAACACCTGCTTGCTCATGAAAAGTGGTGAATGAATTCCTTGTTTTTCTTTGCCTGGACATGGCTTTTGCATTACTTATTAGACTGTCTTTATCTCAAGCCACAAGATTTTTCACTTTTACCCTTCCCATTCTCTTCTCCATCCCACTCTGAGGGGAGTGAGGATAGCATTGGTTGCTGGCTGGGATTAAACAATGACAAAGGCAAAGATTTGTTTTGTTCCATGGGTACCTTTTCAGTGTATCAGTCTCTTTTGGTAGGTTTTTATTTACTGTTTCATGTGACTTCTTTGCTACTGAAACTTCCTTTGAATCCATACCTGGGGAGAATAAACATCACTCCCTACAGAAAATCCATTTATACGTAGGAGATTTATTCAAAGAAAGGACTCCACTGTGTTTTCCTCTGTTACTATTGCTGATAGTTCTTAAAAGATATTACCCAGATCAAAAAAGGTATCTGCTCTGCATTGGATTTTTAAAATTTTCTTACTGGAAAAAGTTAAACAATTTGGATGCTAGATGAAGAAAATTATTGCTATCCATGTTCACTGGTTTGTCTGAACAAGAATTGTCTTCAGTGGACTAAAGAGAAACAATGCCAGGGTAAGATAGAGTACATCTTGCTTAGTCAGTGCCTTCTGGTATGTTTTATAGCAAAATAGAGTATGCTGCCTTCAGCTTGCTTTAAAAGCACAGTCCTGGTCAAGTCCGGGCTGGAGTTTTCTTGAATCATAGTGTTCTTTTTGGAGCTAAGTGATGTTTTGCTTGAATTTCATTCCTTTGATTAATAGAGTGTGTTTATACCCCTTCCCTCTTGTTTGTGGATGGAAACAGTTCCGCTGAACAACATGGGGAAATGTTTTCATCAGGGATTAATATTATAGAAAATAAAATGTGTGTATGAGGGAGAGCATGTGAGTGGGAAAAAATGCCTCCCTTTATTTCCTGTCAAGCTGATGGTGAGACTGGAGAAGACCCAATTCCTCTGGAGAGTTTATTTAAACTGTGATACAAAAGATACTCTGAAAAGACAGAGGGACCTCTGACATCACTCAGCTGTTTTATTGACTGTGGTAAAAAATTTGCTCTTGGTTTGAATACTCGGACCAAAAGGTAGCCTGAAGGAAGAATCTGTGCTTGAGGCCATTTTAGGACTAGGGGAAGGATTTGGGATAAGGAGAGCTGCAGTTGACATGAAGTTCTGGGCTGCCTGGTGGTTAAAACTGCTGTCTCACTAAACATTTTGTAGTATGGACACTGTGGAACTGAGATTCTCAGTCTGGGGAGTGTTTTGCAGGTATATCCTTGATCACACTGAACTTCACACACATCTCATGGGGGGGCAGAAGTACAATTTTACCCACAGAAGGTGCAAGGGAAATACAAAGCCAAAAGAAAGCTTATCTGTGAGTTTATGGATTGTCCTGCTGTAAGTGAGGAGTGAGTTTTTATTGATTCTCTATCATCATGTGGACTTACAGGTACTTCTCCACTGGCCAGTAAAGAAGATCCACAGCTCTCATCTAGCCTGGGCTTTCAGTCAGACTGTCTTTGACCCTGACACACCCCATTTCAGGAAAACCTGGCCTTATCTGCATGTCCTCTCATGGTAATGGTCTTGTTCCAAGTTCCTGAATGAGGCCTGCCTGTCGTCTGCACAAGCATCATATCCAAACTCTCACAGGGACTGTGGTACCAGCTGAACACTACAGGCAGAGATGTGCCAGTGCTGCATTTCTGCCTGGACCCTGTTCTGTTTACTAACAGAGGTGCAACATAAAAGATGCTATGCAGGATGACTGATGTACAGTATGCATAGGAAAGGGGTCCAAAGTAAGTAATTTAGCCTAATTTGAAAGAGGAGTTTTTATGCTCTGTACACTGTCCCTTTCACATTTATTGGAATATGTAGACCAGCAGGTTAGAGATGACTTACAAAGTTTGTCAGTTCCCAGAAGCTTCATGACATGGAGGAGGACAAAGAGGGGCAATACAAACAGCTAAGTCAGAGTTCTCGCCATGATTTCAGCCTTGTTTGGAGCCAGAGGGTCTTCTCAGCAAAAACATCTTACACTTGTCCTACTATTTAGCCTCAAATTCCAGCCTTCAACCAACAAGTGCAATCATTTTCTGGATGAAACTAGAAGAAACCCCAGCTCTCATGCAAATATGTATTTGTCTCTGTGTGCACATGATTGCAGGGAGGTTTTGTGTTGTCTTGCTGCAATCTGAAAGTTTTGTTGTGGGAGTGGAAACCCCTAAGGTGGTGACCACCTGAAACACCCTGATACAGATGCCTTTGAGGTGATTGTTTCCAGCTATAGGTTTTCCAGCAAATTATCAAGGTTAAAATAATTGCTGTATAGTCTCAAAGAATTGCAGGATTAAGTTTACAGGCAGGAGATGTGGAAAAGTGACTCAAAATGTTATTTCCAGATAAGAATCTGTTACTGTTTTAAATGGATATTTTTTTCTGATAGCAGTCTGGAGTGAAGAAGTCATCCACAGGAAGGACTATATGATAGCCATTTTTTTCCTTTAGGATTTAGAAGCTTGTGGCTCTGCATGAAAGGCAACAATAAATTTGAATATTTCTTGAATTTGGTTTTAGATGGGGTTGTATTAAGTGTTGCAGCTACTTGGTAGAGTTTATGATAATATTAGGTACACTACTGAACTGCTTCATCTGTCCTGAGCAAATGCTGTCAGCAGGTGGAAAACTGCACTAGCGAGGGCTAGCAGGAATCTGGAAAACAGCTCTGTGTCCTTGAGATGGCACTCGGGGACCTCAGAGCAATGGAAAATTTATTTTTGTTCCCCAGGCCGGACTATTTTCAGGCAACGAGGTTTGTACACTCTACACATCCATTATTGGTGGGCAAGGCAGCACAACGTGTACTGCTGACAGATTTCTGATCTTCCAGTGGGATGGACAAAGAGGTGAGGAAAGATGTCTTTAAAAGTACAGGTATTTATTAGCATGTTAACAACTGTTTTGCAGCATTACAGCAACCAGCAAAGTCAGCTGATGAAGTGCTAATGAATTAGAGTTGGATAATTTGAAG
This sequence comes from Chamaea fasciata, assembly GCF_029207755.1. Lineage (NCBI taxonomy): Eukaryota > Metazoa > Chordata > Aves > Passeriformes > Sylviidae > Chamaea > Chamaea fasciata. Next base: position 47,668,541 of record NW_027094086.1, on the reverse strand, counting down.
CTTTTTCCTGCCATGTGATGCCATGGGATTGCAGGATACATTGTATCATTTTTGAAAGAAACCCACAGAATTAATTAGCTAGAAGAATATTTGGCATCAATTCAGCAAGGACATGTGGGAAACTCAGTAAGTTGCCAGTGGGCAACCTAGTCTCCCTGGTCCTGGCATAGTCTAAGTCCCATAACTAAAGGAGAGCAATTTGTATTTAGCACTACTGGAAACTGAGGTTATTCTCTGATGAGTAGTACACTATGAGTGTGACATTGCTGGATTCATACACAGTGGGAAAAAGAGTTTCAAACCCTTCATTTTCATGTTCTCTCCATCCTTTCTGCAGCATTTTGCAACCTTTCAGTGATCTCTTACATGCAGGCTTGTTCAGATCACATAATTTCACAAAATCTTTTTAATCAAGGAGAGAGGAGAGTTGGATAAGGGAAACTAGAATCAAGTCATCCTGGACACAGACTGCAAAACATCAGCCTCCATTTTCACCAAGAGGCAAGAGGAAATACCAGGGAAAAGGAGCTAAAGGTCATGGAATGGTAGATTTTTCTGTGTAGTTTACCAGAAGTATATGAAAACAGCTGTAGAGAGAATGGATAAATTATGTTTTAACTTTGGATTGAACTCAGATTTTTGAACCAAAAAATATCTACCTACCCTATTTATAGCCAGTTCTGTCACAATATTGTATGCTATTGCAAATTTATTAGCTGGCAATGTTTTCTAATAAGTCAGTGTGCAAGCCATCCTTGTAATAAAGATGCTATAATGAGAAAGATTTTTGATTTGAGTTCCTTGATCTTTTTTTTTTCCTTGGGACTGTTTATGTCCTGTTCTGTTAGGAAATGTCTAAGTTTATATGCCCATATGCTGAGAGAATGAAATACCAGCATGCCAGTGGAAAGTTTTTGTTCATGTGGACAATGTTTCAGTGCTGGTGGCCTCTGCAGAAGATAGGGTCATATTTTTTTTGACATACAATTGCTCAGCTGCCACCAGAGCATGAAACAATGGTGAATTATTATATATTATGTATGGCAAAACAACTTTAAGCCAGACACTGACTTAGTCACATGAAAATTTAGATTAGAAGCAGTTTAGCATCCATTCTTTTGCCAGTAATGTTTGAGAGAAAATAAAATGTCACTAAAAAGCATTGTAATTGTAAATAAACTTGCAAATTTATACACAAGCAAATGTGGGTACTTGCTTTTGTCACTCTGAGTTTTTATTAATCTTAAAAGATTTAATAAACATAATAACATGGAGAAAGAAATCACCTTGCCCCTCAATGCAAATATTTAAAGAATGTAAGACCATTAACAGGATCATCCGTGAGTTTAACTCTAAATTTGAACTATTTGTTGAAGTCTTAGAAATTGTATTACAAGAAAGGCCTTAGGAAAATGCTCATATTTGAACCCAAAGGCAAATCTGAATTCAAGTATTTTCACAGCTATGAGCTGCCATTCATTTCTAATAATACTGTTTTCTTTTCTTCTCCTTTTCTGAATACTATCAAAAAATGAGCATTAAATTTGAACATGCCACTGGCAAACAAGGGATATTAACTATGAAATAAAATTCATGGTTCAAAAGTCATGTTTTCTTTTGTATTTTTACACCCCTTCTACCAGTCTAACTTACATAATTAGCAGACACTGACTGCATGCAGATTTTCATTACTGAATGTGGACCATTCATTGTTGGCAAACTACCTATTAAGCAGGCAGATTCATGAAAAAGTTCAATAAATAATTTCAAATTTCCTAGAAGAGAGATGTCAAACAGGTTTTCTCAAATTGCTTGCTCAGATACCTATGGGGGATTTCAGACAATGACAACTGAGCACTGTGCTTCCCCTATCACATTTCTTATTGCCTTTTTTTGCTTTGGTTATCAAGACAACAGAGCTCTCAACTGCAAAAGGTGCAGTGGCTGATGGAGCCCAGCAGGGCAGAGTCTTGTCATACATGATGTAAAAGACACCAACCTTCTCACGGAAGGATCTTGACTTCAGTTCCTTCATGGACACTTCATGGAAGAAGAACTCGCTTCACATCTTCATAGAAACATCAATATGTTTATTTTGTTTCATTTCTTACAGACTGGTAATTCAATGAAATTCCAGCTGTACACTGAATTGGATGTAATTAGCCAGAAATCCACTGTGTGCATCAAAGAAAGGCAAGTAACTGTAAAGTGCATTAAATTTCAAAATAATGATTACATGCACTAAACTCAGACCTTGACCAGCAAAGCTCCACTGATGACAATAATTGTTTCAGTTTTAAATTAAGATCAGAACCAAGCCTGGGCTTATTTAATTATTCAGGGTGATATTCAGTCCTAAAGTGGGTAACTGTGAGCAAGAGGCAAGGTAGGCAAAGGGGGCCAAGTCAGTTCCCTGTGAAAGTAGTGATAATAAATGTTTTCAGCTGCAATGGTGAAAGGGTTAATGTTTCCCTGCTCATGTACTATCAATAATTTTATTAACTTGTCTTCATTCCTTTCTAATGTTTTTGTTCATTTTCAGATTCCATTTTTAATATTTTAAATTCAGTTTTAATATTCTCCACAGGAATTTAAAAACAATCTTCTCTTTAAAACTTAATTGTAGCATTTGTTATGCCATAAAAATACATTTTACATTTTCAGAGCCAATTTTATGAAGTAATTGGATAATAAATGAATAATAAGAACAACCAGACCCTTATTAACTTTTTAGTCATTAAAGTGACCTAACATTTTAGAAAGAACAATAACTTTTCCAATAATGTTCCAGAATAGTGATTATAATTATAGCACACCAAAACAAATGTATAAAATGATGCTGTCTTTCTTGGACAGTAGGATGGAAATTTGTAATTATTTACATTTTCCCTGAGCAGCATAAATTACCAGCATTTCTGTCCCAGAAGGAACTGTGCCCCCTCCCTCTGTAAGGAACACAAACAACCATCTAACCTTTAATAAGACTGATCCCTCACCAGCGCTGCCAGTCAGTCCCCCTGAAATGAACCCCCTTCTCCTGAGCAAGTGGATGGGGCACTGGTCAGTACCCTGGCTGCCTGCCCTGGGGTCAGTCTGGGTCAGAGCTGGTCAATCCAAACCCCCTACCCATTTCTGCTGTTGGAATAAGGCCCCGTAAAAGCTCAGGAGATGCCACCAGCCCAGCTGTCAGCAGTGCCTTAGCAGCACCTCTGTACCAAGTGCAAAGGGCAGCCTTCACACAGTTCCCCTGGTGCCAGCTCAGGATAAAAGGAGATGCCCAAAGTGAGGTAGAGCCTCCTCCACTGCTTTCCTTCTAACACAGATGCCCCATGCAGGGGCTTGGCCTGAGCCAGGGGGCCTCAGGGACCTGAGGCATGGCTGGGCTCTTGATGCCCAGGGGAACCCAGGCAGCCGATACTGTGGGACACCCACGCTCCTTCCCAAGCATGGATGTTAGCAGAGGGGTCCCACGCCCTTGGGACCTCCCACACCAATTAGTACAGTTTATCATGATGGATTTGGTCCTGGCTGGGGTCAGGAGACCCTCACCTGGAGCAGAACAGTGCAGCCCTGCCTGGCAGTGTCTGTGCCACCTCATGCGCCTGCAGAATGGCCACAAGTGATACCAGAGAACATATTGCTGTGTAGTCAAGTCCAGGCCTTAACACTGTACAAAGTACCACTTTGGCATCTCACACCACTTTATGACTTCCTCAGACCTGTCAATCCATCATTCCAATCACATAATGCTCTCTCCCTAATTAAAAAATCCACATGAAATCTGGAGAGAAAGACACTTGAGCAGCACTGTGGAGCCCCCAAATAATTTGTAACACCTTACAACCAAACATAAGTAGGTACTCTAACAAAGTGTTGACTAAACTTTTCCTGTCACCTAATCAACTGGAAATCTCCCAGTAGAAAATATCTTCTGTCTGAGTAAAAGCTGTTTTTCAGTCCTCTCAAGCAGTCCATGAGGACTGGACTTCAGCCTGGTTTCTCATCCCTCATGCTGCCAATGCAGTTCAGGAGGAGACTTTAAATGCATGCAAACCCTTAATCACACCAGCAGAGCCTTTGAAGTCACAGAGGACTTAATCTTAAACACTTTGCTCCCACAGTTCTAAACTAGCCACTGATAGCAATGAATGACCACGGCGTTTCTTGAGCAGCACTGAGTACAGGGGTCCAGGGGTCGTGTCTCAGGCAACACAAACTTTGGAGAAGTTTGTTTTTAATGGGAGAAAGGCACTGGCAAGAGCACTGCCTTGACTGCACAGAGCAGGACTTTGTTTCTTAAGATCAAGTAAATACAATTCATCTCTTTCTTTGAAAAACCAAAAAAAAAAAAACCAACAAAAAACCCCAAAAAAAGCAGCAGTCGCCCATGGGCTTTCCTTTTCATACTTAGGTATAGTAGGTTGAAAAGAGACAAAAAAGGACAGGTGACAACAATCTCAGCCCAGGACTATTGTGTTGGGCCCAGCTCTGCTGCCCCAGCCACAACACTTGGAGGAAGTGCCACACAAACAGAGGAAGCAGGATTCGGGCTGAGAAGGATTTAGTAACTGCATTACTACGCTCTCAGCACTGATGCCTGTAAAAGATAAAACCTGGGAAAAGACCTCGGGTTCCTACTCCTTATTGTTGCTGCCTGGGATTTAACTTGTATGTCTGAACTATGTACATATTTCACTGATTTAGGTGGGGCGCCATGAACATATTTATACGGGCTGAGATAGTGACAGGACTGCTGATGTTTACAGTAACAGGTTAGAGAGGCTTTGCCAAAGCATTCTTAGTTTTTAAAAGGATTGGTCCGACCCAGCCCCCTTCCCCCTCTCCATTGTTATTTTGTCTTCTGGATTTACGGAAGAAGGAAATGGTAAATTACAAGAAAAAAATAGCATTTATCTTGCCAGGACGTGTTGCTTTGAACTTGGATGATATTAACATATCAATCAGATTCAGTGATACGTTAAACAAGGTTGTCCCTGGTTTATGGTTCACCAAAGCTGGGAGTTGAACCACAGCTTTGTCTGCATGGTTGGTAAGGAGCTTAACTTCTCCCGTCTGAATCCTTCACATGGACACACAGCACTGAAACTGGGCACAAGGCACCATTTGTTTCACCTGAGTTATGTAGACCCAAAATAAAGTCCAGTTTACAATTTAATTTGGACTGAAATTTTGCCCAGATGAAACAGTTGCATAGCCACAAACACAGTGACTATGGCTGAAAATCCTTGAAGGATAAAAACACGGAACATAATATAGTGTTCTGGGAATAAACTGGGAATGTAATGACAGACTACAATCACTCTGTTTAGAGTAGTCGTGTAAGAGGAAATATTTTTGGATGACATTTCCAGTTCCCAATCAGAGCTTGGCCAATTAGATGGAAAATTAATTCAGAAAGGAAACATTAATTAGGTCTTGATACAGTTGCTAATTTCAACATTTCATGAGGCTTCAAAAATTCATCTTCTCCCCTTCGCCATTTCCTTACTATGGAATATTCATTATTTTACAATAACTCTTCAGGCTGGGGACAGCTTAATTTAACTACATTGCTTCCTTTGGGGACAACTAAGGACTTGCTATTTAAGTGTTAAATGGCAGTACTGAACTGGATGCTGATTTGAACTGGACTGAATTGGATTTACCATACAAAGAAGCATGCTGTGCACCAACCAATTGACTACATGGAATTCAGAACATAAGAAAGAGTGAATAAACTAAGCAGTTCACACAATTAATAGCATAAAGAAAGAAGTTTTACACTATCCCTTCTTGCCTCTTCCAGGAAATAACAGACACTGTAATGAAGAAATATATATAAACAGTATTTAATCTTGCTTGTTACCGCTTTTCCTCCCATATGTAAGCCAAGACTGAAAACAGATCTCACTAAATAAATGCTATAAAGCCAAATAAATAATTTTATAAACAGTAAAAATGCCCTCAAAGTAAATTAATCCTCAAGGCTTTAAATAAATATAGACAGTTTAACTCAAAAGTATTTTTTTTCTCAAGGAATTGTAAGCCAAGAGCTATAGCAAAATCTTGATGTAACCATAACCATAGCATCTACTATAAATAAGTTGCACACACAGTATTGTTTGGAAAATTAAATCAGGCCTTGGAAAAGTACTTTTACTTACTATGTTTACAAGCAGTAGAACTCTTCAGTTAATCAGCAGACAGATGTCACAAATACATTTTGAATACTCAGACTTATTATCCACACTTTCACAATTAACTTTTGCATTCATGGAGTATTAGAAACTAATAGAAAAAGAGCTGCGGTTAGAAAATAAAAATACTGTAAGTTCAAAGCCCAGGATCATAGCACAGTAGTAATTCTTTGGAAGTGAAGAGAAGGAAAAACCCCAAATATTCTAATTTAAGAAAATAACTAGCTACAGAAAATGAAGTACAATTTCCTGTGGCTTCGTGTCTTGTGGTTGAACTATCTTGTACTTAGTATGATGCAAACTCTGATTGAAACTTTTCCTGAAGTTGAGGCATCTATTGGCTCCTTTTCTCTCCCATGGAGATGTTTTGATGTACAGTGATAATGTTTGGCTCATGTTGAAGTCTTTCCCTCAGCAGAAAAATAAGTCAGACCCCTCAACTCTGCTCGGCCACTAATTTTCACTAAACACAGAAGAAATTATTGTCAGATTTCCTACATCAAATACACAGAAATTAGTCAGCAAATTCAAGGATTGCACCAGGAGAGCTTCAGATTAGATGTTAGAAAAAAATTTCTCTGCAAGAGCAGCTAGGCATTGGAATACGCTGTCCAGGGAAGTGGCAGAATCAGCAGCTCCAGAATTGTTCAAGAGGCATCTGGATGTGGCCCCTGGGGATATAGTATAGAGTTGATTATACCCCCTCTAGGGATAACGTCTAATTTTGATTATAGTGGTACCACCTTGATGGTTGGACAAGATGAACTTGAGGACCTCTTCCAACTTTGATAATTCTGTGATTCTGCGAGATTCAAAAGTTACCGAGGCCTAAAAGATAGGCACCTGAGCAGCATGACAATAATATTCACTTCTTTAGGAAGCAGATTGAAAGTGGAAGTAATTTGGGTGCACTTGCTTTTGTCTCAGATCAAATCTTCTCTCTCTAAATACCAAGTTTTTCCTCATGTGCCACTTTTATGTAAACAAGGTGTCTGTTCTTTTTGTAAGTAAGAAAAACTGTTGTAATAGTGGGGGAAAGGAATCCAGCAAGGGTACATCAAGAGAGGAGAGTAAAAGATCTGTGAAACTGCTACTCAGCACAGGTAATTCTGGTAATGAGGCTAAGAAAACATTTTTTAGAACATATTCTGATGTGCTTTAATGCCATCAAAAATCAGGGCTCAAATAAGTAAATCTTAATTCTACACTCTTCAGGAGCTCTTTTGTGCTTAAAGTGGAGAACAAGGTTTTTAGGGCAATGCATGAAAGGATAAAGGTGTATATATCTTCTGCTTCAGCCTTCCTTATCTCTGTATTCAAATCATCACTTTAGCATTTTCAACTTGGAAAAAACCCTTCTCTTTGCTCAGCTTTTGCCTAAAATGTAGTTGCATCCTTTATTGAGAAGAGCATGCAGAAGGATGAATGGCAATATTCAATTCTGAAAGTGCTTTAATAAAACATCTCTACAGCAGGGGTAAAGGCTGTAGAGCCAAACATTGCCAGCAGCTCCTCTGCTATTGCAGGGCAGCAGTGGAACTGCCCCTCCTGCTCTCCTCTGTGCCGAATCACCCAGAGGGTGAATACCAATTTACTGTTAAGTGTGGATGAGGCCTCAAAGACCTTCCATGACAAGTCAAAGCAACACCAGCGTCTTATTTGCCTCCTCAAAAAAAAAAAAAAAATTTGTATATGCTTTTAAAACTAAACCCATTTGATGAATTTAAAGATGTATTTCATCTGGTGAGACAAATTTTACAATCGTGAAGGATTAGCAAACTTGTAAGAATATCTCTTAGTCACAAAAAATTTCTCCTTTTGTCTAAGTCTAACAGATTTTGACTACGTTCCCCCAGAAAAAGCACCAGAAGTCATGCATATTGCAACTATGGTTTACCTCAGCCAGTAAAACCAATTATCCTTTGCATCCCTCTCTTCATTTTTTCCTAGGGAGATAATTCCTTCTGGGACTGGTCACTCATGCCATCTGGCTGGGATCTATGGATATATTTGAAAGTTCTTTTTATGAATCCTCAAGTCAGAATTAGCTTACCCAGGGATGCAGAAGTAACCACCAGATACAAAAAGCTTTATTCATCAGCTCAACTATGTTGGCAACATTTTTCCATCCAGCTTTCTCTGAGAAGAAGGAATCTGACGAGCTAAGGCACAAGTTTGAGATGAGTCTGCCACAAGCGTGAGACCTAGGGTCCCAAAGTTGTACTCTGTTCTTGAATATGAGAAGTACACACAGGAATATACATTTAGGCACACAAGTCTTCTCTCTGGTGAATCTCAGGTGGCACTTGGGTCTCCATTCAGGAACCTCTAAAACACATCTATTACAGCATTTGGTCCTTCCTGAGGCAACTACATCTGGTACCTTCAGTAGGGAAGACCAAATGGGATATTCTAAATACCACCTACTTGGCCTCAGTGGTGCAGAAAGGTCATGAATAAAATTTAAACCCTTCATATACTTTCTGTTGAGGTTTTGAAACCAGATGTTGGAAATTAGCACCTGAAGGACTGTGCTTTTCATATGCAGTCTGCAAAGGACCAGCAAGTACTAGTGACAACCCCCATAGTCTTTGATGGCTCTTGTCCGACTGGAAGCCACCTCTTGATCCACCTGGACTACCTAAACCATGAGAGGAATCAGCCAGCACAGATTTTCCATGTAATTTGCCCAAGATTTTAATTACCAGCCATACCAAACAGCAGAGGGTTCAGGAATCACACAATCCACTTGGGAATTCACCACCTGCCTGGTTCAAAAAGCACACACAAAATCACATTGTTTCATAGGTTTCAAAAAGAGAAGGAGCATGAAAAACAGTAAGCATTTGATTGCTTTTCTTCCAGAAAATCTCTTTTCCTAGAAAATTTATCTTGTAGCTGGATTTTAACAGAATTTCTATAGCAAACTGAAACTTTTCAGGGGCACAGACTCTAACTTTGGGTCCATCCTCTGCATTTTCCCAGATGTAAGACTGACAGAAGCTTGATACTTTTTTAATGAGAATATAGCCCATACTGTGCAATTAAGGACTCTATGGGAGAAAAACATGTAAATGTCATGAACATGGAAGAGACAATGTAACAGAGACAACTTATTTCTGATATTTTGTTACTTTGTAGTGCTTGACTTGCAAGCTGAAAAATGTAGGTTTTACATGCAATTTCATTAAAGGAAAAAAAAAAATAGGGACAGAGCACTGGAAAGCTTCATGAGTAGTCATCAGGTCCCAAAAGCTTAGATTCACAGCACAGCCTATGATTGTCCTAATCTGCTTGAGCATTTGGGGACACAGTAGAAGACTATTGTCTATGCCCAGCCATGGGAGGGAGATGAGACAGAACTTTAATGAACGTATTTCAAAGCTATTTGTTAGACAGCAAATGAAAGATGAAAGTTGGGAAAGCACAATTCAATCACAGAAGAAAAATGTATTTTCTTTTTGGAAAACTCTGCTGCTCTTTTTCTCCCTGGCTTCTCTCTCCATCCCCACATCTGTTCCCACTTACTCTGCGCCCATTCTCTCACTGGGAAGCATCAGACAATCTTTACTGCAGGCACAAATATCCCTTCCAAGTGTCTTCGAGGGAATACATTCTTAGTCATGCTTCTACTCTACTGGGTGTCCTTACTTTACATGCAAGTCTGAGTCCACATGTGTCCCAGGATTCGACTCAGCAAAACACTTATGCAAGGATCTCACACTACAGAAGTGCTTAACATCCCCAGATGTCTAGCTTGCATTTAATTCTGAGAATTCATTCCACTGAAGCTGGCGTAAGTGCAGTGTTTGTCACTGTCCTCTCCTAAACTGGGGCTTGAGACTTGCATATTGCACTTATTTGTGACACTGACAGCCAAAAATGCATATTAATTATATAGCAAATGTAACATTTCTGTTTTTTAAAAAAATTTAAGTTGGCAAGAAAGACTGTTATTTCCCCCACACTTTCTCCAGATGAATTAATAATTTTTCCCCTTATTTTGTTACACACTCAAAATGCAGTCAAGACTTCATTTGTCTGACTTGGGACACTGCTGTGAATTCTCTTCTGTCCTTTGTATGTCTCCCAGAAAGAACCAGCAAGCCCATGGGGGCATCCTTCTCACTCCTTCACAGACTTTCTCCCAGGAAAGGCTCCTTACCCTCAGCCCTCTAGGTGGCTCAGGTGTCCTTTACAGACAAAGCAGACCATGAAGACTTTGATGAAGGGGGGAAAGATGCCCAAAACCACAACAACACCCTTATTTGCCTATTGCTTGTGGATAAACGATTGTGATCCATGGGAGGAATAGAGAACTGGCATAGATAGGGAAACAACATCATAAGGCTAACAGGTTGCTATGCAAAATAATGACTTAATAGGCAATGCCTGTAAGCATTTGTTGTATTAAATAATTGCAATTAACCTGTTTCAACTACTAGGAAGATTTTCATTCAGTTAGAAACGCAAGTGTTCAGCATACAGTGAAACCACTAAACATAGAAAATCATTGCACAGAAAATCATAGCACTGCAAGAAAAGAACATTGTTGCCAGCTTTTTTTTTTTTTTTTTTTTTTTTTTTTTTTTTTTTTTTTTTTTTTTTTTTTTTTTTTTTTTTTCCCCAAAGAGAAAAGCAGCTGATATAACAGGACAGGACATTTTCCACTCAGCAAACATGCATGTTCAGGCAAGCTGGAGGACTGTGTAAAACAGGCAGCTGTGGAGAGATGAGTAAGTGCCATCCATTCAGAGATAAAACAACTTTTTTTTTTTTTTAACATAGGATAATGTAATGTGGAAACTGCCAATCCTTCTCCTCTCACGACTTCTTTGATGTTCATTTGCTTTAAAATTTTTCCCCGTGATGATCAACAGAGATTGCCAGCAAGTATTTGCAAGCACAGCAGCAAAGCAGAAGGAACTGAAGACTTGTTGCTCCAAATGAATCCTTGAAAATGAGTATATGAAATCATTCTCTTCTGTTTGCTTCACTTACTAGTTATGAGGGAAGCAAACAAAGTATGATGGCAATAGCTATAATAATAATAACTCATTACTATTTGAAAAACCTCTGTTGGAGGCATGTAAGTGTGCAAAATATCACCTTGAAAGGGATACTGAAGAAGGCATATTTATTTCCTCACAGGCTGCCTCTTTTTACTTACACGTTTTGATACCACCACTGATTTTTGACAGCAAATTTCAATGCTGTAAAAAATACCACAAGAACAGTGAAAAGTGTATCTAAAGCAATACAGTGTCCATGAGGGTGGGATGCTTTGGGAGGAGTGCAAGAATAGGGCTAGAACATTGGAAGGTGGCAATGTTTCCTCCAAACAGACTCTTCATCACAAACCATCACCTATGTTGCACAGAGGGCATAACCTGCTCCATGGGAAATCAGCCATTCTGGGAGCTCCCCTTGCCTGAGATGTCGCTTACCCGAAGCAGGAGGGTGGGTGGCGGCACTAGGTGGCACTGGAAGCCCTGCGGTTAAGGCAATTTTAGTGTTATTTTGGGCTTTAGGCGCCATCTGGCGTTGTTGTCGGCATTTTCCTGGAAAAGTCTGGTTATGGGACCCTGACTCTGGCAACCTCTACTTTTCATGCTTTACAATAAATATACATAACTAGATATTAAAATATAGTGCCATAGAGTTTTTTCTGAACGGATTAGTATTTCCCCTCCTTTCTTGTAATACTTTTGGAAATGAGTTCAATATGCAATGCACTTATCAATTCTGGTTTTTAGCCAAAAACATTTAATCAGAGAAGTTTTGGCTTAAAGGCATGAATGTGCTGCCAGATGCACTCCTGCTTCTGGATGCAAGAGCGTTTCAATGCCCTTTCCTTCACAGCTCCTTGGCTTCTCCTCCTTTGGGCTTCTTCTTGAACACGAAATCAAACAGGTAAGACAAATCAGAGAGACTGCCATGGGAGGCAAGAGCACAAATGAAATCACACATCCGTTCTTCCAACTCCCGTCCACCCTGCCCCCCTCACAAAAAGAAACACTAAACCAAAACAAAGGACTAGTCCTTCACAAAAATCCCCAAAGCCTGGAATGTATCTAATCACCGCTCAAGATGCTGCACATGAATGCCAATCACCTAGTAAGAATTTTCTTCCATGCAAGTTTGTTGCAAATCTTCTCATTCCTGTCTCCATTCTTTACTTGTTTGGCCTGAAATGCTTTAGTAGCAAATAACAACTTATTTAATATCCCCAGAATATTCCTTCTGGATAAAGAGTGTATTATTTATGTATGTAAAACTCCAGATTCTGCTTTGCCATTTTCTGGACAGCATATAACCTGTGTTGAAGGCAGTGTGCAACAGGTACACATTGACCTTCCCAAAAGCAGGCATCTATTTCACATTTTGAAAGACTCTTGCACTATTGTAAAGGCTGGGAGGGCACGGGGAGGCTTCTTCTCAGTCTTGCTCATGTTGAGGTTAAAAACATTCCACTTCTTTAGGAGCATTCAGTGGATTTTGTCCTTTGCCACTACCTTATAAAGTGATGTAAGAAGAAATTGCCGACACAGTGTGACAAGGAGCTCTGGCTCAGGAGCTGGTGGGTGGCTGACACTGGGGAAGCATCTGACTAAACCACTCCAGACCCTGTCTATAGACAGGGCAGGGGACTCCACTGACTCCACCTTGCAAGGTAGAAGAGCTAACTTGTTCTTCCTGGGATTACCAACACTGGCACACTAAAGACAAAACTCAGATTACCTTTGTATAACTTGCCAACAATTCATTTACCCTGTTATTATCCAACATCCCATCACCTGGGGGCAAGGATGGAGGGGGGTGGCAGGTAAACACCAGGGCATAGGGTGGGCACTTCTGCAAACTGCCAGACCAAGCAGGTTAGCCAGGGGAATTCAGAAAGTAGAGTGAAACAGTTGACCTACCTAAAAATGAATCCTCTCACAGACATAATGAAGACAGAATTTGCATTAGAAATTCATACAGCTGTTTGGAGAGCGGAATGTTGCCCTCAGGGACAAATCCACTCCCTAACACCCAGCCTTAGCGTCTCCCTCATGCCTGGCCAAGGTCCTCCCCCTCATGAGGAAGAATCCTGCCCCCGAGGCGCCTAAGCAACAGTGGAGCAATCCTGAGGAGGCTCCTTTATTAAATTAAATGTCCTCGTGGGAGGATGCAATTCAGGGTTTTTTTTTTTTTCCTTTTTTCTTTCTTTTTTTTTTTTCCCCCCTCAAATGAAGTTCCCTTCTCAGAGAAGAGAGTTTCATTTGGAAAAATGAATTCTGTGTGGCATGATTCAAACTGAACGTTGTCTCTTTGATCCTTTTTTAAAGTCAAGTTGCATAAAAAATAATACATTTCCAAAATCAGAGCGTCTCCTCCTTCATATCTGATTACTTACTCCTAGTTCATCATTAGGATAGAGCAATGTGGATCCATGCTTTAAGCAGGACTCTCCTGTGAAAACAATGAGTCGTCTGCCTTCTGCCTAAATTAATAACACAACATGTCCCATAGAAAATGACTAAAAGATAAATCAGGGCAAGTTAGTTTCATTTAAGCTAAATGTGGGAGTTTTGCTTTGAAGTAAGAACATAACAATTTGGTCTTGTTCTGTTCTAAAAGAAATGAATTTGAGAAATATATCCCAAATAATCAAGACAGGCAAGAATTTTGTATATAAGTAACCAGGACTACATCCCTGAAATACAAATGAGGATTCTTTGCAGCTTTAATATCAGGTTTTCCATACAAAACAGTCAGCATAAACTCTCAAATCCAATATTCCTCTTTACTTTTTATAATTAGCTTTTTTTTAAAACTTTAGTCAGTGTAACTCCTTAACAACACACTCCTTTTGTCTATTTTGTACTATTCTGCTCATGCTAGACCACAAAAATAAAACAATTTTGTAAAGGAACCTTAGGAGGTCTGTACTTTTGTGAAGTACGTGCTTTACTTGGTGTGCCTGCAGCACAAATAAACAAAAACAGGAGGTCACATCATTGTGCTCCTGTGTGGCTCCAGCAACAGGACTTTGGACTGTAGTCTACACAGGTGTGAGCACCACAATGGTCACTTTTAGACTGCATTTCAAGCTTGTGTGTGTCCCAGCACATGTTTAAGCTCAAACTTGCTTCATGTCCAAATAATTTCAATATTAACAACCAAAACAGAGCTTCAAACAGAGATTTGGAGTCATACTATTCTGTAGCTCAGATTCAAACATGTTGACATGCAGCAAAATTACACAAGACAGAAAAGGCTGTGTAGGTGCCTTCTAAAAAGGCTGGCATCTGCAGCAGGGATAGGTAGGCTGTTGAACTGTACTTCAGGGCCAGAACTGTAGACACACAGATGAGAAAGTACATTTTGTTTCACACAGCTCTCTGTCTTGTGCTCTACCCACAAGGGTAAGGGACATGCAGCCTATGTGGCCCAAAGTTTCCTGATTCTTCTTAGAAAAAACGCAATTTGTTAAGTAAGTTCAATCTTAACCTAATGGCCACCTCTGCAGGACAATCTCCATGCTGAGATTCTTTTCACAGGACAGAAAAGACAATCAGGCTGTCAGAAGGGCTTTTCGGCCTGCCTTTGTTCATTATATCTTTTCAGCTCTTGAAGGTGCTGAACAAAGTGGCAACACCTGTTGTGAGAAGAGAGCATGTATAAAAGTGTGAACTTCTCTTCCTACCAGTCTGTTCTCACTACCTGTGTTCTACTATCTTGTATTTATATTGTTTAGACATTTTTTCTTACCAGGGGATTTGTGTTGTTTCCATCCAGTTATCTTCAAGACTTTCTGTATAGAACAACTTCACATAGAATAGCTTCACCCAGCTGAGAGAGAGATGTGTCCAAATAAAAAATTCACTGCACTGTAGACTGGAAGAATGAAGGCAGGTCATACCTCACCTACCCATGCTGTACAAAGCTCTTATTTGTGTAGGTATGGTCACCGACGTAGAGTGGGCTTTTAATAACTTGTTAAGAAGAAAATCAGTATCAGAAAAATAAACAAAATTACAAGTTCCTTGACTCTTCAGTTTTGCTGAGACCCTCCTTCTCATACCCTCCTCCAAACATAAAAGGTACCTTAACATTCTTTGTCATGCAAAAATTTCATTTGTGTGAGACTCCAGTGACTTGTCTCACTGGCCTTTTAGGGCACAAATACCTCTTCTAAAAAGAAGGAAAAGGTCAGATTCGTTAAAGACTTCACTCTACTCATGACTACCAAGCTATTGCAATGTAATGACTCCAGGAGATAGGTCTTCAGTCCTAGTGTTAAGGAATGCGATTTGAGCCGCTGCCGGTACAGACATGTCACTGATGCTACTAAAACAAAACTTGAGCTAAAATTTGTTTCAAGTCTTTACTTGCTTGCAATGGAAAGTTTGCTGGCAGCTGTTGTCATCATTAGCCTTGTGGCGATGTTTTTTCTGAAGTGTCTTGTGTCTTATTTAAGCTTAACGCTTGTTAAGTTGGGAGGGGACTTTGGGTGATCTGCCAGCAGCAGACAATAAAGTGTTCTTTTCTCCTGTTGTAACAGAGTCGTAAGTTTTGGTTTATGGATAATGGCAGCTACACACAGTAAATTAAAACACACACAAAAGAGAGGAAAACATGAGGGCTTTTCTCTAAGTAGTCTATTTAGCCTATTACAGGCTCCCCTCAGGTTTTAAATACAACCATAAAAACACTCTAATTTTTCACCATTAACTATTTTCTTTTATTAGTCAGCTAAGAGCAGGCATTTTTACAGCAATGTCCTTCTCCAGGGACCCTAGCTTTACAAGCTTTGAGCAGCATTACTATCACCTCCCTTTGCTGTGGGTCCCTAGACATGCAGGGAAAGGTGTGATCTGGAGAACACCCCTTTCTCCCTGCACAGCTCTCTTCGAGGGAGCTGAAATTCATCATCTGCTAGTACGCTGTCCTCTGGTTTTGCCTTCTCACTAGGGATTGCTGGTATGGATGGTGGTCTAGTTTTTAAATATGGATCAACTATATCATCTTTATCCCTTAAACTGACACAGGGCTGTATCCCAAAGCAAGCCAGGAAGCCCATGCAAGAACCACTGAAGGAAACTGTGCAGCCCAAGGCAGACTGAAGTACATTGTTTCTATGCAGTGAAGCCTCACATATGGTTTAGGGATGTCTGTCAGGGTCATGGGACCCACTGCAGGACATCTGGTAATTTGTTGGTATAAAACACTAAATGCACCAGAACCACTTAACTTCACCAGCTTCTGTGCAGAGGCCCTGTAATGTGTCCTGCAAGCAGATGGGGAGGTACCCCATCACTCTGCAGAAACACACAGCAGCCTCAGACTGTTAGGTTCAAGTTTAGGTTCATTATTCTAAAACAGGTCCAGTGAAAGCTAATCAGATTAAGATAATTAAAAAGCAACCAGGCACCTTCAGCAGAAAAAACAAGACTAGAAGTCCAAGCAAGGAGCAGCATGTTTTTGCCCACTGGTTGTGGTTTTCCTTGTTTGCTCAAGTTACCAGAGTCCTTGAAGTTAGATGGAGCAAGCATGACCAGGTACTGGCATTGTTTTAGCAGTATGATGAAACTAAACTGTAAAGAAATCTCTAAGGTTTGTGCGATTTAACACAGAGCTCTGTGGGTAGGTCCTGGGCTGCAGACATAGGTTACATGGGGAATTCAGTTCCTTACAGTAACTCCAGCTCCTCAGGGCAACCTTGGACTTGTCACTTCAACTCTCTGTGTCTTTTCTCCTCCTTCACATTACAGTCACAACGATGATGCACTGCTGCCTTACCCTTTCCTGCCTCACCTCCTGGAACAGGAGCTCCTCGGGAAGCAAGTTGCTGGCAGGAGCACAGCCTGGCACAGCGGGGCCACCAGCGCTGATCTTCACGGCTCCACCAGCAGCAGGAGGGTGTGTGGCACTCCTGTGTCACCTCCAGAGCACACACAGCAAGGTTCACTGTCCCTGCCACAGTGCAGGCAGAAGGATAGGAGGCAATAACCACACTCTGCACACTAAATAATTTAAAGGAGGTAATTGCCATACATAACTTAAACCTTATGAGTAATTCAGGAAAGTGGAATTAATTAACTATCACGGCACTTGGTTTTGATTCTACTGCTAGGATGATAAAACATATAAACATCATGGAAGTGTTTTCTATTTGTCATGCTGTGTAACAAAATGGGGTAAATTCTACCGAATAGGAAACCAACATCTTTCCTCACTGCCTTAAGTAATCATCTCTTCCAGTACAGATCTGAGGCAACAGCATTCCTCCTATTAGCTGTCTTCCAGTTACACAGGAATATGAGGTACAGAAATAAAATTCCACTTGTATTACATCTGCCTTTCCTAAGTGGCAAGTGCATACACCATGTTCAATTTAATTCTGGAATCAGACCCAGCCAGAAGCCAGCCTCCTCAAGGTCACTCACCTGGCAGTCTTTTACCAGGTTCTTTGTACTTGCATATTTTCTTAATTTTCTTTCATAGTGTTTGTGTGTCTTTTGATCTTTCTAAATGATAAAACAAGGTAACCTGACCAGGAAAAAAAAAAAAAAAAAAAGGAAAGTAAGAGAAAAGCCATTTTTGCATGTGTGACAACAATCTCATTGGAATTTCTCTGGAAGGCTTGTAGTCTGATCTTGTACAAACACCTCAGGTTGAGTCCTTTCTTTTTGTTGTGACCCAAACATTTGCAAAAATTGGAAGCTTTTATCCCTTTTTTTCTCATAGGATCTACATTTTTAGAAAAGAATATTTCACACATCAGTTTTCACTTGGATATTGAGACAGCTGGCTGCCCTGATGGAAGTGCACAGATTTCAGCTGAGCGGAGTGTCCCCTCAAAGTAAAAGTAAGGTAATGGCTGCTGAAAATTAGGCAACTATCATGTTCTCAGTGGCTTTATAAAGAGACCAGACGAAACAGCTGTGCCAAGAGAGATGTTATGTCCTTTTGCTTTTGAAGTGTCCCTAAAGCTCGGGTTTAGGGATTGGGGCTTTCCTCGGGTGCTAGAGCTCTGTAAGCAGCAATAGCATATGTATTTCAAACATCTGCCACTGCTGAAAGACAATGAACAAAGGGCATGTAAAAGGGAGGAAAGAAGTCAGAGCCAAATTCTCTCAGGTCACATACCAGGTGAGATGACACCAGTTCAGGCTGTTCACTTGTCCAAACGAGGCCCTACTGCCATCTGCCCACATATTTCTATCTTTCCGGTGTTGTTGCCACAGCAAGTCCTTCATTCTTTTGAAACAAAACAAAGAAAAAAAAAAGGCCACCTGAACTATTGTATGTGTATTGATTTGGTTGATTTGCTGCCTGTGTAACTCAGAGCATCATTAATCTGATACAGAGAGCACCATCTGAAAGGCTTTGACTGCGTACAATATCAAGTGTCACCCTGGGCTTTAGAGTACAAAAAGTACAGATAGCACAAACAAAAGGGCCATATTCAACCTGGTTTAACTCTTCCAACCTTGCAAACAATTGCCATAAAATGGTTATTCTGGTGCTGAATCAAAGGAAAATCTGAACCAGAACAGAAATGGGAGAAAGTTGCTTGAATAAAGATTTTTTTTTGATTTCTTAAGAATGTTGTTTGATTGATATCACTAAAAATTCCAGGTGATTGGAAACATTCAAGTTACTGTTTTTCAGATGTTGGAATTGTCTAGTTTCTGGCTAGCAACATACTTATCAAAGGTGCTAATCACTTCCCCCACATAAGTAAGATTAATTTCTCTCCAGAAAATTATTATGCAGCTAGCCTCTGACCAGGACTGGTGAATTGCTTCATAAGTTGTTGGGTAACAGTAAAAACCCCTCGAAGTGTATTTAGAGAAAGTAGCAGCAGGCATTTGCTTTCACAAGAAGAAACCTTTCAAACTCAAATACACCTTGTGTTCTTGTCCAAATTCCTTCCCCTCATCTGTATTCTGATCCATCCTTCTATTGCTGTGTCAGCTATCATCCTTGCTGTTCCCATGCCCTCCTTCTCCTATTCTCATCAATTGCTGTCAGCTGCTGCCTTCTCCACAAGACTTAACAACTACAGCACACAGGGCTGCTGTACAGGCTGCAGGTCACCTACCAACTGCTTTTGGAGTTTGCTCTGTGATCCCACATGGATTTTCAGTATGTTCCCCCTGTTCCTACAACCCACACATATGCCTCCAAAAGAGGAGGTAGACTATTTCATTATGCCAGCTGGAAAAAAAAAAAAAAAAAAGGATGCCAAATCTCCAGTGCAATAGGGCTGTCATAAGCCTGAAGCAAAACAAAACTCAGCACCCTGTCCAGCCTTCCTGCCCTTGATCATTCCCCATATTATTCACCTCCAGGGGCTCAGTCTAACCTTTATGTCATGCCTGTGGCAGACAGAAACTCCTACAGTTTTACTGGAGCTAAATACTATTTGAATTTTCAGTCATTCAAGTGTCTCTTAAAAGAAACTTTGCAACGCAATTCAATGACTTGTCTTTGTCCTACCAATGCAATCCTTTTATGTTGAAAAGGGTATTTTGATCTGAATGACAGAGGCTGAGTTGGATCCTGCTCTGTTTTCAAGCCAAAAAGGTGGTAGAGGGCCAGGGCATACTTCAGCTTCCAGGTTTTTATACAGCCCAGAAACAGGCAAAACGTGATATAGAAATTTTAAATAAGGTGAGAGGGGGAAACCAAAGTAACTGTGGTAAGTTTTTAAACCAGTTCCAGTACCAGTTGAAATCAACCCCATGTGCCTTGAAATTCACTGAGAACAGAACGTCTGGGTTTGGGTTTTTTTTGTGTGTGTGTGTGTGCTATTCCTCTGGTTTAGCACCACAAAAACATAAAAAAGAAAATTATTTTCCAAAGAAACTGATGCTGTTGCTGACCCGGGTAGAGTACCTATGACAAAAAAACAGCTTCTCTCTGTCACTGAATTATTGTTTCTCACTGATGTTAAGAAAACAACCTGGAGATAAGCCATTGATAAATGGTTTGTATTTCCCCAAAGGTAAGTTTCCCGTTTTACGCTGCAGTGCAGACAATCGAGCCTATGTCAGCTTGTCAGGAACGTGTGACAGTGGTTTCCTGTAACAAACAGGCCAAGTTCCACTCTGCACATTCCAATTTCATTAATCCTTCTACTGCATTGCGTTTAAAATATAAGTAGCATGATTGGAAAAAACAATAAAGATATCATCTAAGACGTAAGTATATAAGGGTGCAGAATTCTTAGAAAACAGGATTGCTGACACTGGACTGTCCCTGGGCTTCTCAACAGGGAAGATGAGATTCTGACACCCTAAGAACAGGTTAACGTAATTCACATGTGCTGACAAAACACAGGAACTGAGGGTTTAACCCCTGCTGCTGCAATGAAGAAAGCAGAAGCAACAGATTGCTCATGTAAAGAATAATCACTCCTCCTTCTGCTCTGCTCTAACCCCAAAATAGTCACCATTCATCTATTTTGCCAGCCTTTTACGGAGGAGCAGCTGGATAGCCGGTTGCACAGGGGATGCAGATGTCCCTTCCAGCACAAGCATTCAGGCAGCAGAATCCTTGCCAGCCCAGTTTATGAAACAGGGGAACCCATTTCATTCCTTGGTTCTGTGTGTCCCCGAAGACTTAAATAGAGACAAGTCTTTGAAGAGTCCTAAAACACAAAACCAAAAGAGCAGCAAATTAGTGAAAGGAGAAAGCACAACTGAACATTTTCCTCACACACCCACACTGAGATCATCCATTTCAGGATGAAAAATTATTTTATGCACTTCCTTAATGAAATAACAATCCCTTAATTTCTAACACAGAAGTCTGCTTTAACAGTAGCAGAGCCTAGATCAATACCTTAGATGTGGTTTAACACTTTCTGCCTTTGTTTCGCTGCCTTTTGAAGCATAACTCAAATACAAGTCCCTGATATTTGTTCTTAGAATTATATTCCTGTATTTGCTTGAATACAAGCCAGAAAGTAATGAACTACAGACCTGAGTGTCAGAAAAAATATATGATTGAAGGTACAAATACACTATCCACTATTTCATACATTCTTTAAATTGCTGGAGTGGGTAAAATGTTCTCCCATTTAGCTCACATATTTTCATCTACTGAACTAAAAAAGCATTTGTTGGTCAATATTCTTTGCTTTCTTTTAGGTTCTTACTTGGTGCCATTTTACAGAGCAAACTGTCTGGTCCTGACTGCATATGAGTCAGCCCAGTTTTAAGGAGGTAGGTGGAGAATTAGTGCTTGGGCCAGGTGAGAGTGATAGTTGTTTCCCTGTTAGTTTTGACTAGAAGTAGTTTATTGGGGACCATAGGGTGGGCATCCTCAGAAATGTAGTTGTGTTAATTCTAGAGGGTGCATCGGAGTGATTTTTCGAGGTGTTTTCTAGGTGTTGTGCCCAGGAAAGAATGGTTTCACCACTGTGTTCTGATTTTGCATTTCTAGATGCTTACATAAGAAAAACACCTTGCTGATTTGCAAATAGAAACATTCAAGGCTTCCACACTGTATGAGTAAGTCACTTTTTTAAACACTAGATCATATTCCAATTATTTTACTTTCAAAAAAGCACCTGTTAAAACATTCACTTCCTAAAGAAGACCTTACTGCAAGAACCTGCACAAAGGATGACTAGGACAATTCCTTTTAGATACCTGAATTACGTACCACCCAATTAAATTACACACTTTACCTGTACAAGCACCAATTTAGAGGACATGCTCCAGGTCAGCCTTACTGACTTTGCTACCCACTTTTTGCTTATCATGGAGGAATAAAAATTAACCTCATGAGTGGGATATAAGCAAGCTTCACTGGATTAATTCCCAGCTATAAAAGGTAACCACTGCCAAAAGGACTAGGGAACACCATCAGAATTCACTAGTTAGTCCTTTGACAGTAGGATACATTGACACTTGTCCAGAAGAGACTAGGGGAAGGTAGCCAGTGTGCTGTAAATTCACACCTTAGCTTACTTCTCTCTAATCTGCCTATGTCAGACACAGTGATGAAAGATGAGATTTTAAACTGATTACACTGAGCAAATTCAAAAACTTGTCTGATCACTGAAGTTCACATTCAAAACCAGACCTCTTGTCTTAACCTAGCTGATTTGGAATGGAAGTCAAAGTAAGTGAGTGCAGACGAATTTGGTCTAGCTTAAGTGAATCATCCGAAAAACTCTTTTACGCTAAAATCCTGTAGTATCTGTTTTCTCAGACAACATGACTCAATCCTCAACTGTCAGCTGGATTCTGACCTTGCCTTAGGTGGAGGCTCGGATAAAGGTGACCTGAGCCATCAGTCCTGACAATCCTGCCTTCTGTCAGGGGCTTATGGAAGCACCAGAAAAAATAACACGTTCCTTAAGGCAAATTACCACTTCCATTGGAATTTTCAGCAGCTCACCAGTACTTAAGGAAGCAACAATACTTACATTGTGTCTGTATTATACAGCTTTTTTTTTTTTTTTAATCAGTAGAGCATTGAAAAAGCCATGATGTTATGCACAGCCCAGTAAACACAGTGCAAAACAAAATTTGACTGACATCCTGAAATGAAGAAAATTTTATATCTTTCCTGTGTGGGTGAAGAGTTTATGTTTTAGCCATGCAGTTTTCCTGAGGGAGGAAAATAACTCTAATACAAAAGATACTGTGAAATTACAATTACTTTTTCTGTGTTTGTGTTTTTTCAGTTGATCCCATCTCTTTTGTGATAAAGCAGTTGGAAATGAGGAAAATGCATAGTATCATTTCTAGACTTAGTCCAGTAATGTGCTCATACTGTAGCTGTCAGTTCATTATACAGTTTCCTCATGAAATTTTAAGGCCTTTAACAGCATTCATATTGCATTAAGTAAAGTTTTGGTCACTGTGAATGTACCAGTTCCCCAAAAGTTTGATCTCTTTCATATATTGAAAAGTTTGGAGCATGTGCCCCTCAGACATGCTACCACTGCTTTGTTTCAAAATGAAACACATTTGGCTTTAAAAAAATAATCCTGTGAGCCCACCATTTTTGTCTGCCCTGCCAAGGTTTGCTGGTACCTCAGCTATCCTGATACAGATTTTGTGAAGCTGTGCTATTATATTTATTTAATAATTATGGTTTAAAAATTCCTTTTGTTTAAGTATAAAATTTTTAAACCAGACTATTTCACCAATACACTCCACCAAGAAAGTCCACAAACACTTTCATCAGAATATTTTGGAGGCAATGGCAAAGTTGGCTTCTGGATCAATCAAGAAGATGAGTTACAGCCTCTTTGCCATTTGTCAATGTCAGGGCTTCAGAAGTGTGTCTCAGAGAAGGGAGGACAGAAGCTCTGCAGAGATCTGTGCTAGGGAAAGGCACTGCCACACCTTTCCCACTTCTCCCTGCCCTTCCCCTACTGCTGCCACAAGATACCTCCTCCTGGGATTTCCCAGAGGTAGCTGATCTGAAACAGGATAAAGAAGAAATACTGAATGAGGCATAAAAACAAGCCACTCTGTTCATCCAATTTCAATAATGCTGCAAGACTGGTGTGAACTTTTTCCTTTTAAAGTCCTAAGAGAGCTGACAACAGGTTAAATGGTGTGACTGTTGTAGCTGCCGAATATAAACAAGTAATCATAGATGACAAAAGTTGAAGAAGTGAGAGAGGGAGAGGATGTAGAGCTAGTGATCTGCTGGGTGATGCCCTGAACTGATACAAGCATACTTATGGTTTTATGTCACAGGCTGAAGGTCAAAGGTGGAGGCTTGATGGGTCTGTCTTGATTTTCTGTTTTCATCATACATGGCTAGGAAGGAAATCTTGAGTCACAATAAAGCATGGTTCTGTATACTGTGTATGGTCTAACACCACAGAGAAATGGCTGCCTATGTTTATCTTTCCCCCTTGCTTCAAAAAGTGAGTAGCTCCCTTAACAGCTCAAGCCAGGAACATATTGTGGAACAATAATTTTTTCAAAACTGTTCTATCATACAAGAAAGACAATGTAAGAGAATTAAAAATCTGACTTCAGTAAAGTCATTAGCAAAGTTCCTTCTAACTTTAGAAGCTTGGAATTTTCTGTGAAAGATATTAATTACAAAAGCCAAAAACTTTGCTTTTGAAAAGCTGGAACATACATTTACATCCATCTCGTGTTTTCCTAATACTCTCTTCCTCTTGCTGTTTCTAAGTACAAGAACCAGGAGAGACAAACAAAGCTTTAGGTATTGGGAGAGAAAATTCTGCAACAGGACTGCTGAATGAAGTAACAGAATGAAAGAGTGGTTGGATCTCCCTCAATGTTCTGAATTCTGAGGATGCTTAATACTAATGTGGCATTTTAAGTTTCTAACAAAAGATATTGTCTCACTAACACTAGGTTTCAAAACAAAAATATATTTTCTCACTGATACTCAATGAACCAGAAAGCAACAAATAACATATTCTTTTTTAAAAAACGGACCTATTGAAAATTTTAGTGAGTCTTTCTTCAGTAATAGCTTGATTTAAACAATTATTTCATTTTGCAATATAAGACACAAAGAGAAATCTAATGTGCTAAGAATATTTCAGGAAGACTCCTACAATAGAAAACTGTAGCTCCTTAACAAAACTATCTGGTGTATTAGTAAAATAGGAGACAAATGAGTAGTAGACAATCTAGTCAGATTTTCTAAGGTCTTTGACCAAGGCCTGCAGAGGATACCATAAGTACAGATTAAGGGATGAGAAAGTAGTTCTCATTTTTAAAATAACTGAAGGCCTAAATGACAAAACAGAAAAATAAAATGTCTAATTTCAGCATGTGAAAAGATAACTGCGATGTCCATGATATCCCATGCTTCCATGTCTTCATATAGAAAGCCTGTTCCTCAATACAGTACCATCTGGAAAAGAAGACAAAGAACAAAAAAAGTATTTATTATTCAGACACCCAAACAATGACAGAAATGCCTCTTCTGGTTCCTGCTTTATAATTCTCTACAGCAAATACTCACTGTTCTCCCTAAAAAAAAAAAAAAAAGAGAAAAAAAAAAAAAAGGCAAAGCAGTCCTATATGTCTGTACGACACCAAAATACAATAACATTTCAAGGTTTTTTTCTCTCAGGGAAAAGCAGCAAGCTTTTGTATCAGGCTTACTTTTGTAGTGAGAATAGTGATAGCTCTCTTGTAATTTGTTTTTTATATCCTGCTGTCTCAGACAATGTAAAGGAGAAACTGTTGTCATCAACAAATTAGTTGCAACAAGTTCTAAACCTGTTTTTGCTCAGGAAACCATAAAAAATGCTTTAGGTTGCATCCCCTGGCTCACTTCAAGGCATTTTTCTCTAGTTAGCCTCTAGGTCAGAAATTAACTGCTGTTACCTCTCTTCCTTTTCCAAGGTCGGACTTGGCCTACTTTTCATTATGCCCTTTATGAACCAACAGTATCCTGCCCTTACACTGCTACACAACTTGTGAAGTGGAAAGAAATAATACCTAACTGTGACAGGGGGTGAGGGCATGTGTGTTATCTGAATTTGCTGGTGAATGTACTGAACAGCTTTTGATAGCTACGGGGAGGTATGTTGTAAACTCTCTGTAATGAATACTTGTAGACATGAATGTTTGTGCATACCTTCACTATAAGAACAAGTTGAAGCCTGCACCATTTATATTGTTTTACTTTTCAGAATTGCACCTCTCTGAGACTTCTCTCCTAAAGATTTTATGGGATCACTGTATAAATTGGTAGAGTTCACAAATAGTATTACGAGACTTTTCTTAATGGAAGCTGGAGATGACAAACAACTTTATTCTCAACTGGAAAAGCGTGTAACAGGAGGTTGATTTTGAAGAGAATTCATCATCCATTTAATGCAAATTATATTTGAAATAAGAGAGAAATAGGCCTTTCAGATAATTATACTGCCTTCTTCAGGAGGAAAAACTCTCTCACAGAGAACTCTGAGCAAGCCTGATACTACAATATTTATGTCTGTGGGAAGTCTACATTTAGAAATGTTATGAATTATGAGGCTGAGAACAAGAGTCAACTGATGTCAAAATGTGTTGATACATACAATAACTTCTTATACTTTCACCTTCTATTTACAAAAAATTAAATTTCTGTAACTTGTGGAAATGAATATAAAAGCACAACTTAAAATCTCAGTCCTGACAGTAACCCTACATGAGAAGTTTTAACTAAGAAAAAGCTCCTGCTGAAACTCTAAGGGATGTACCTGGTGCGTTTTGTTTGGGGGGAACAAGAGTCTGGGAAGAACCAGCTCCTTTAACCTCTCAAGTGAAAGAATGTTTTAAACATCCCTTTTATCTCTACACTTTTCAGAGTCCAGTAAGAGTTCAATGGCAAGTACAATGCCTTTAAAGACCCACCATAAGGTTCACTATAAGACTCCAAGTTTAATGACGAGCTCAGGATGCAGAAAGAACACTTCAGACAGTATCTTTTATTAGACCAGCTGACATAGTTGGAAGTAGACCAGCTTTGAAGCACACCAGCCCTCCTTAAGTCTAGTATACGAGCAGAACCTTTGCCACATTGCACAGTCTCACATCTATTTTGGGTGGTAATTTACTTGTGTTAATCAGTTACACAGTTCATCTAAATATACGACACTCATAAAACTCAAATCGTAGGCAGACATGGTACATTCACATTGGATAGGGATTTACAGTTCAAGATCAAGTGCTTGTGGAAAGGGCTTTGGAGTGTTTAAAAGCTTCCATTTGATATGGCACCGAGACTGGGGCATACCCAGAACCCAAAGTCTCCATCACATTTGGCAGTAATGCCTGATTATTCAGTATAGCCTCCTGAATCACCAAAACCACTTCCTGCAGCAGACTTTCTGCAAATCCCTTATCCAAGTACTGACCCAGCCCAGCCCTGCTTAGCTGTATGCAATCATAGCCTAAGGTGGTGTGACTGCAAGCACAAACAACATACATCTGGTATTTCAGCTCAGTTAGCTGTCTTCAGAAAAGAGCCTTCCTTTCAATGCTGTTTTATAGGAAGGGTTACTATCCTGCAGTAAAACAATCTGAGTATATTCAAATATCAGCTTGTCTTTCATATTCAGGTCAGTGGTGAAAACACTGCTACACAACACTGATTTCATGGTAACTTTCTTTTCTGATCATAGACTGTCTACTAACTATTATTGAAATTGGTAAGTGAGAAAAGATTCTCCAAAAAATGATAAATATCACTGTGGGATCGTTTTATGAACAAACACAGCTTTCTACAGTTACTCACAGCCTTTGACAACATCCAATACAGCAAAATTTTTCAAGCCAGAGTATTTAAATTTTAGGTGCCTAAACAAAAAATAAGCACAGGTTTAGCAGACTGATTGGATACATATCCATGATTACATTTCCAAAAGTGTTATTTGTATCTGAAAAAAAAAAAAAAAAAAAAAAAAAGACTACTAAATTTACACAGATGCAGGCTTCTGTCAGGGCATATGCTGATCTCTGCCTACAGCCTGAATAACTATGCAATATGCAGGACTGCTGTGCAACTATTCTTGCCCCACAGCCATGAACAAAAAGCAGGGCAGCTGCCATTGCAGCCCATGTGCTATTGTAGCAGGGAAACTGCTGCAGTTCCTCACAGTTATGGAAGCATGCCCTACATGTGCCATGTTCTCTGACCTGTTTCACCTTGAAATAGGCTCTGCTGTAATTCAGGGTCAGCTTGTACAGACTACGGCTCCACCAAAGTCACAAGGTGGATATTCCACGTGCAAGCTCCCAGTGTGCTGCCTCTCATGTGGTAACAGAGACATGCTGAATCCTATGCAGACAGTAAATATACTTTGCACTGGAAATAAATCTGAATTAGTGCCTAATGTCAGGGGGTTTTAGCTGGTCACACTAAAGATTTGGTGTTACTCCATTATAATAAGTCTATACTGTTAGTGTTATTAAAGAAAACTAATTTTCTTTGTTTCTCTTTGCACTTATGCTGGGCAGACCTCTAGCCCAGTTCATCTGCATATAAAATGAAACAAAATTTATAACAATAAGATCTTGCTACACTTCACAAGCATGTATCACTCCCCCACCCCTCGGTAAATTATTTTGCTGGAGGCTACATCATTTTCTCTGAGCAGTATGAGGGAGTTGACAGAGGCATGAATAATTCGCGGCGTAGAAGCCTCCCCAGCCGAGCTGAGCTGCAGCATGTTGGGCCGGCCTTTGATGCAGACTGGTTGGGCAGGTTCCTGGGTGCCCCGGGAACCGGTCTGACGGGCCTGTTATGCCAACAAATTCTGGTATGATTCCATGCTCTCCAGAATGCAGAAACCTGCCCAGCCAGTTAAATGAAAGGCATATTAGGTTATCCATTGCACATTGTATATATCTTAGGTGCAGCAGATCTCCTCTCGGCATTCTCTAGTGTGGTCCACAGTGGCTTCCTCATCTCACTTACACTTGAGGTTTATAGCTGGAGGGGAAGTCAATAGTAAATATTTATCACCCCGACCAAGAACAGAACTTTTCACAATTCAAACAGAAGGGTGAGTTTTGAAAATCTTACTTTAAAATTATTTTAAGATAACCTTAAGCAAAAAATTTCTCTGATGCTTGAAGTGGTATAGGGGCTATCTCCTTAAAGTGTGTGAGCACTGCTAGTCTCTATGGCACTTGTTGACAGGATTTTGGTAATTGCAGCTGTTTGAGCCTTCTGTGTGCAGCTCAACAACATCTGCTCTGTCTGCAGTATTTACTGCAGAGACAGTTCAATGAACCTAGCATGGGAGTGAGAGATAGAAACTCCACAGCCAATGACTTGGTATTTTGAGCAGTTTGCTTAAGTATTGCTTATTGGTCTTCTCTTTTATACAGCGTTTTTATAATTCCTGTCACATAACAGCAGTGTTGTGATAAGGCATAGTGCCATTACAGTAAGATGTATGGTTACTAATTCTTGCCAGACTAAATTTTGAATTGTTCAGTTTTATAGAGTCAGCTACTTAAGCCTAGATTTACCTATTTCATGGTAGGATAGGAAATTTACTTGTCATTCTTACTGCTTTCTTTCTACATACCTATTAGAAATTTACCTGTTTAGAATGAGTAATGGTGGTGGTAATGGCAATAAAAAGCAGTGCTAGTCATAAAGAGTATGACCTGAGAGTTGTACCTGTATCTGCAGCTGAATCCATTCACAGGTTCTGTGTCAAAGAAGAAAAATTAAACAGTGTAAAAACAAAGGCAGTGGAATCTGGTAACTGATTAACTACTGGAGCACAGAACTACTCGCTTAGCTGAATAGAAAGGAATGAAGACAGGTTTTGTCATGCCTGTTAGGACAAAATAACTCTTTAACTTCAGTAAATGTGAATCTTTTCAATATCTGTGTAGCTACATTTTTTAAAACCATCACATAGCTACTTCCGTCTCCCAGGAATTCCTGGTTTTGTCTAACTTTAAGCAAAACAATTACCATTCTCTTTTGTGATGTGAAAAAAAACCTGTATCTGAATCAGTGGATACAAACCACTAGATACAAAATATCTATACAAGATTATGTAAGACTTTATGGTAGTCACACAACAGGAAGCTTCAATTATGTCTACTGCCAGCTATTTCCACGTTGATGCTAAAATTAATATTATTCTTTTGTAGAGTGCCAAGAAAAAGGCATCCTGAGCCTCTTTAAAAAAATCAATGAAGTGAAATCACCTTCTCATTAGCAGCACTGTATGTGTGTGTAATTTTTTTTCTTCAAAGTGTGGATAAACAAAAAAGAACATAGGAAAATTTTGTCGGAAGCTGATAATATTCATCAGGAAAAAAATTTAATCTTCTTATAGTCTCAGTTGATTCTGCTATCAAATATGTAAGGAAAACTTGCTAAGGGATAAACCATCCTCCAAAAAAAAATTACAGCTGGCTGAATGAACTGTATGGTTTGCACAAGAACTCTGTGTAGAGCCTATAAAATGCCATAAAAGAGCTTTGATTTCTAAAGCTCTAGGATTTTAACACAGAACATTTTGAATATATTTAAAATTCAAACTCAGTAAACCACTTTTTCAAAATGCTGCTTGCCATCCTCTCTCCAGTTTATGTGTTCCGTTTTATTTGGGTTTTCCTCAGTTGCCTTTCTTTTTTAGGGGGCTGGAAGCACAGGGGCTATTGTGTGGGGATTGCTTTCTCCCAGATGGTAAGTAAAATATTACTTCCTATATGTTGTTTCTTTTCTGTCCCTGAATTTGTGTTGTTCACTACAGCAAAAGGTAGGTGGCATGATTTTTTGCACAGATCTGTTAACTTCAGCCTTCCAAAGCTGAGATAAATACACATAATTACTCAAACTGGTCACGTTACCCTGAGAAATATCAGTGTGAGCAAAACATTTCCGCATGCAACTAACACAAACAGGTGCTGCTGCTTAGAGCCTAAAGACCAGGAACTCCGCACTGGGGTCCCGCAACAGCATCCCTCATGTATTTGGTTTGTTTTTGTTTTTTTTGGGTTTTTTTTGTTGTTTTTTGTTGTTTTGGGGTTTTTTTCCTATCCATCAAGACTTCCTAAGAGACCTGAGAGTTTGAGTTGAATAAGCCCTGCCAGTTTCTGACTATAGATGAGGAGCAGTGAAAGCACTTCAAAGAAGAGGGTTCCTTAAAATGAACCATGTTACTGGCATTGGAGAATTTGATCTTGGCTCATTTTCAAATGTGGCTATGCAAGCAGCTTGAGAAGAATCAAATTCAACTAGTGGGGTGATGGAGAGGCTCCTCCCTATTCTTCCAGAGAAAGCAACCACCTGTGATAGACAGGAGTGGTGATATCTGTTGTCTGTGTGTCCTCCCAGCTGTAAGAAATCATGCTATTCAGAGCACTTCCAGTTCCTACACTTCCAGTTCAAATTCCACTTAAGTAGCAGCTGAACTGTGCCACATACTCTTATTTGCTGCATCTGAAATTTGGCTCCTTTGATGTTCTTATTGGCAATTGTAACATAAAGTCCATTAAATGAACATGACTAGAGAGTTAAACAATAATATATTTATCCTTCAGTTGCAGATCAGCAAGTCGAGAGGTTGTGAACACATTAGCCAAGTATATGTATGTGTGATCTATTAAATCTAATGCAAATACATAAGGACTTCACTGTTTTATTTTATACATACATATATGCATGTATACATATATACATATATATGCAAAGAATGAAATAGTTACCTCTGTGAATAAAGCAAATGAAATATTTAACTTAAACTTCCTGCTGTAATTCAAATCTGTTTTTTTATTACTTTAAATCTAGATTTAAAGTAATAGAAACAAACAAAAAACCCCAAGCTTTCTGCTAAAGTATTTTAGCCCTACTCTGTATGCATATGCAGTGAACTAAGCCATCTGCTGTTACCTGAGTGGTTAGAAACACTGATGCAGCCTCTGTACTACCCCTCAGGTAGGGAGGGGTGTGTTTGCGAATTAAAGGCTACTTTTAATTTTATCTGTGCTGCAACATTGCAGTACTCTTACAATAGAATTTCAGTTATTAGCTGATTTGCTGGTAAATAGTCCAGTCATCAAGAAGGAAGGCATTGCCACTAAACTGTAACTGAAAATCAACAGCTCCAGGTACTACTATAGGATTAAACATTCCAGACCATCTAGGTCTAAAATGGGCTAGGACAAAATAAAATTCCCTTTTTGCAGAATTGCTCAAGTGTTCTGTCACCTTGTTCAATGTGCCACAGTAAGGGATATTTTGAAATCTGGACACGAGCCATGACACCACAGGAAGTTTTGTATCTGTTCAAGCGCAGCAACGGTGAAGCATTTTTCCCACAGTTTTATTGTCTAGGTGTGTGTGTTTACTTTTATGAGGTGAATGAGATGCAGTTCCAGTTAGACTAGTCATCTTAAGACACCCAGTGTGTGAATGTGGAATATCAAACTCTCCAGTATTTTCTAGCATGTTCAATGAGCCAGGGATCTATTCAGTGGCCAACTATGCGATTTTGGAGTATATAAAATCAAATAAACCTGGAAGGGAGATAAAAGTAAAGTTCAACCGTTAGTGTTACTGTTTTCACTTACTGTGGAGTAGATAAGGATAACGCTGTAGAAGCCAGTGGACTTATATTGCTGTAAAGATCAACATGAGAGGATATGAAAACAAACAGCCCAGGGTTTATTGGGAAATAAAAGGGATGACATAATTATTTGCCAGAGTGCTTCCTATAAATAGTAAGAAAGGTACAGTTTATGGTAAAGTATCTGATCAATCAGCAAGAGGGCTATTTTATTGCTACTTATCAGATCTGTGCATAGATTTAAGACATCTGCTTCTCTTAACATGAGGAAATGATTGCTTGCCTACATCACAAACTTTTAGATTACATAAGTTTCAAAAGCAGAATAAAATCTGCCAACAAGCATTATTTAGAAAGACTGGAGTGTCTATCACAACCTCCTATGACATGAAAACTTCTTCCAAAACACGCAGCTAATTTTAGTTCCACCATATGTCTGCTGATCTGATAATGGATCAAACTTACAATTTGATTTTACAATAAGTAATCTGCTGCTGAGCTCCTGAACAACATTTTCATTTTACTTAAGTTGAAAAATAAGTGGTTAAACAATGATGAGAAATGAGCAGAAAAGTTAAAAATAAGATTTTTTCAAAATACTTCAGAATTCATGTACTTGATGGGAAACCAAGTATATTTCCAACAATGGGGAACAACAGATTTGAAGCTTGAATCATGTGTCATCTCCTGTCTTACAGTATTTCAAAATACCTCAAAAATGTTGAAGTAGTATTTCAGATCCAGTTTTATTTATGCTGTAGCTCCTCATTTATGATGTTTTCTTGAGACTTGAGTGATCTGAGTAATGTAAAAAAGAATTAGATGGAACAGCTACTAACAATTATGAAACACCTGAAGACTTAACTTTTAAAATACTGCTATTAACAATCTAGAAATACTTGCAGTCTAGAAATACTGTTTGCAGTTTTCTCCCTTGCAAACTGATCACTATTATGTCTTCTAGTCACGCCACCAAGCTCTCTCTGCAAGAGTTCCTATACTCCTATAGAGTACCAAAATGGTCCAGTGGAACCATCTGAAGGCAGAATAGTAATAGTGAAAAACTGTGGTTTGTTTCTATTTAATCACTAAGAACTACCTAAAATCAAGGGCTTTATCTCATTGCAGACAGCAGGGCTGGTCCCAATGAATGAGAGAATATTGATCTGCAATTTGGGGGGGAAAAAAAAAGAGAGAAGTGACAAAAAAGTTCAGCAGCCTTATCCAGTACTAATTGTATGTGCCTGCCGGTTTCCATACTCACATAAAACAAACAAACAAACAAAGCCTAGGCTGCTCTGTTGTACAGTAAAATGACAAGCCATGGAAAATGCTCAGATCAAGAGGATGGAGGGAAGCCCCCCCTACTTCTGTGTGTAAGCCCAAGCAACCAGGTTACAAATCCTCGGGCACAGATAGACTTAAGAGCATAGCCTTAAAGGCAAAGCCACTTCTGGCACAACTGATCCTCTTTATATCTAAACCAGCAAGAACATCTTTCAGAAAGGCAGGGACAGCATTTGTTTTAATGCAGGCTCTCCCACATACCCTTGCTTTTCCAGAGTGTTCTGTGCCTGCTGTCACATCAAACTGTGGCACCAGCCAGGGCCTGGCTTGTCCTCTCAGCTTTCCTCTGGCAGTTCTCTATGGAAACCCCAAGTACTGGGCTGGAGGAGGAGAGGGCTGAGAAACCTGGTGACCTCAATGAAAGAACACGAGCCAGCAGTGTGCCCAGAAGGCCAGTGGCATCCTTGCCTGTGTCAGAAATAGCACAGCCAGCAGGATCCTGTACTCAGCACTGGTGAGGTCGTGAGGTTTGGGCCCCTCAGTTCAGGAAGGACATTGAGGTGCTGGAGCGTGTCCAGAGAAGGGCAGCAAAGCTCTCAAAAGGGTCTGGAGCACATGTCCCATGAAGAGCGGCTGAGGGGGCTGTGGGTGTTTTGCCTGGAGGAGGCTCACTGAGACCTTGTAGATGCTTGTAGAGTGTAGAGGCTCTCCACCAGCACCAAAAAGGAGGCTGTAGTGAAGTGGGGGTCAACCTTTTCTCCCAGGCAACAAGTGACAGGACACACAAGAAGACGCCTCAGGTTGCTCCAGAGGAAGCTTAGGTTGGCCATTAGGAAGAGTTTTTTCACAGAAAGGATGATTAGACATTGGAATGGACTGCCCAGGGAGGTGGTAGTCACTCTCCCTGGAGGCGTTTAAGGAAAGACTGGATGTGGCAGCCAGTGCCATGGTCTAGCTGACGCGGTGGTGTTCGGTCAAAGGCTGGACTCGATGATCTCAGCGGTCTTTTCCAACCCAGCTGATCCTGTAACTGCGTCACCCCCGCCACCGGAACCCCCGGGCGGCGGTCCAGGCGACGGGCCCAGACCCTCAAGCTGCCGCTGTCTCGCGAGAGCAGCGCGGAAGGCTCGCGAGAGCTGCCCGCGCCCCGCCTCCCTGGGCGCTCGGTGCAGTTTTTCCTTTTTTCCCGCCGCCGGCGCGCGGAGCCGCTGGGAGCCAACCAGGTAACGGCGCGCGCTCCGCTCGTCCTCCGCCGGGGAGCGACCGCGAGCGCGCCGCCCCCGCTCCGCCCCGGGGCCGGGCCCGCCACAGCCCCTCCGGGCCCGAGTCCCCGTCGGGCGCTGCCCCGCCTGTTCCAGGGAGCCCCGTTCTCTCCGTCTGGGAGGCTCCCGGCGTGTGGGACATGCCATACCGCTCCTCTGGCGTCCCGGCTGCGGGGTGTTACCGAAGCCTGGCGGGAAGCTCCCAGGTGTTGGTCATGGCAGGATTTCCCAGAGCATCCCGGCGTGTCTTTCGAGTGAGTTTTCTGTGCGGTGTTGGTGCAAGAGGGAAAGGAGAACAAAGTTCGCCGCCGGGAAGTACAGCAGAGTTGAGTTTGTAGGAGCAGCCGGTGGTTTTTGGTGGGGATCGAGGTGCCGCGTGTTGACCAGAATCCCGGAGGGGCGGCGTGTCCCTGGCGGAAAGGGATCAGCACCGATGAGCGGCCTCGGCGCGTTTATCGGTGCTGATGGATTCCTGGAGGTAATCATTGATGAAGCCGTGGAAAGCTTCAAGGTGCCGGAGGGAGCTGGTTTGTGGAAGAAGAGGGAAATGGACGCTTTTAGGTGGTCCCATGGAAGCGGCAGTCGGCCGGGACAGCAGCAAAGTAGGATATCCGGGTGAGGGGCTGGCGCTGTGCTTCCACCCCCATCCATCCCCAAGCAGCTTCCAGTGATGTCCCTGTCTGCGAGTGTCCGTACATCCAGCTCTGGAGGTTTTTTTTCCCCTAAGGACTGGGAAGCATTTTCTTAGGGCTGGAGACTAAGCCATCACTTTTACACCCGTGCAGCTGCCCAGGCCTGTCAAAGGCTCGACTTGAACACTTCTTGCGGGCCCTGGGTTTTAAGGAAGGTTGAACACCTGTAGGAAGCAATATGTCATTTTGGGATCTTGAAGCAGATGAAGCTTGGGAAAATGCCTTGCTCTTTTTTTTCCTATTTGTAGCCTGTTGATGTACTAATAATTTGCAGAAACTGAGTGGGTTTTGTGCATTTTTTTTTTTTGCCGTCATCTTGGGGGAAAAAACCCAAAACAAACACAACGGACACCATTTACTGTCTAGAGTCAGATGACTTTTCCGTGGAAATGAGTCATCTAACATACTTAAATCTGAAACACTAAGTGAAAACAGGCGTGCTGTTGATAGAGAAAAAGCTTGATCCTGAAACACCTGTAGAAGGTGCAAAACAGGAGTTTAAAAGCCATTCCTAATGTCACTAAGCAGTTGGCTCCACAGAGTGTTGTAAGATGGCTTAATGTGGCCGCACACGAAGTGGAGCGTTTCAGCTGCAAAGAAGCAAGCAAATTGCTGTTCAACTTCTGTAGGCATTGCTAATTTCAAAGGGTAATTTTCTTTTAAGTATTTCTCTGAAGGTAACATTTGCAAACTTGAAGCCATATCCTGAAATAGGCACTGAATTTGCTCTGGGCAGAGAAGGTTAAAGCAAATGTGGAGCTGCTGGCTGTTACATTATTGTAACATTTAAGTATCCTTATATTATACAAAACACGCAGTTCAAGTGTTTCTGTTGAGAAAAATGTTTTGTTCCATTATTTTTATTCCATTGTAAAGGCAGCCAGACTGAAAAAAAAGTGACTTAAAACAATGCCCAGAGAGATGTGGAACCAAAGCCTCCGGGCCCTATGCTTGGTTACTGACCACTGGACTGAACATTTGATTGTGGTGAATCTGGAGGACCAGCTAAACCAGCAGCTACATTCAGATGCTCTAAGTTGTTTGAAGGCTCTCAAGATAGGAAATGCAGCTCCTTGACTAATCATGGACTTTGTATCATCTGAACTATAATTCACACCTCAAAAATTTGAGAGCAAATTGTTCCTTCCATTTGGCAGTATAGGCATGGTGACTTGCTTGCTCAGGTTGCTAATGTAGGAATAGTACAAAATACCTAGTTTGTTTGTTTGGTTTGGTTTTTTCTTACTGCATTTTATATTACAAAGTCATAGAGATAGCTATGTCGACCTGGTAATGACAGTCCCTGTTCAAAAGTGTTTGTTTAAAATTGACTGCATAAAAATGGAGAAAACTTAGAATGTCCAGTTTCACACAGAGGGAACTGAAGGACAGAGATTACAGGAGTATTTCAATATTGGACACCCAGTGCCGGTAGAATTGAATCTTACCTTGGCTCAGAGCCTGATCTGAGTACCATGCTTCCCCTGCAGTTTGCCTGAGGGCATCATCTCTGTAAGGAAGCCTTCAAAACAAGTGAGAATTATGGATAAGATTATCCTAGATTTTGTAGGCAGTCCAGCTTGTAAGACAGAGCTATCTGACCTACATAGTTCTTCTCAAATATTGATGTTTTGGAGATTTATATGTTTTTTGTGATTACTCTCCATTTTTTTTAATCAGAGAATGGGAATAATTTTAATAAAGAATTAGGAAGACTTCAAGGGGATGTGAACTTTTCTTTGCAAAAGGGTGTCATTTGAATCCAAGTTTATATAAAGGATGTATATAGACCAAATCCATCTCTGATAAAACTTATGACAAATGCTTTTGCTGGCAGCTAGATTTGGGTACTATGGCTTACTTTTGGAAAACAGGAATTCGGTATAACTGTATCTTTAGGTAAGAAAAAATAAAGACTCCAAAGTATTTTAATCTAATTTTAAGTTGGTAGCTTTTGAAAGGGAGGAAAATTCTGTTAGTTTGTAATTAGCTGCAGCAAAATATGTAGCATTGTCCAAGCTTTCACGGTGACTGTCAGTATGAAAGTATATAAATATATATCCTCAACAAGGATAGACAGTAAACTTTGCATTTCATCCATGGCTACAAGTTATGCTCTGATCAATTTAAATGGAAGTGTTGTCATTCTGTCGTTACAGACATACACCTCTCTTCAGAAACAGTTTCATAACTATGTGATTTAAAATACCAAGTTTGAGAGTGAGCCAGTTCTGCAAGTCAAAGAAACTGGGAGCAGAGAAAAACAAGATGAATGTATCTGGAGGAAGCTGTGGGAGCCCTAATTCTGCAGAACCTACAGGAGACTTCTTCAA
The DNA here is from genome assembly GCF_029207755.1 of Chamaea fasciata. Lineage (NCBI taxonomy): Eukaryota > Metazoa > Chordata > Aves > Passeriformes > Sylviidae > Chamaea > Chamaea fasciata. The sequence goes on along the minus strand of NW_027094086.1, from coordinate 47,630,723 downwards.
AGAACTGTGGTCCAAACTGAAAGAATGTCATGATAAAGAAGTACAAGGTAAATCATTGAAGGTTGGATTTGTTAGGTTAAAGTTGATGTTTGTCAGTTACCACAGGAAAACTTTGAACCAAAATACTCTGCATGGAACTAAATAGATTTTGAATGTTTTCAGGACCCAATGATTACAAATGGTCCTTAGAGTTTGACCACCTAAGCCTGGTTTAACAGGATTAAACTCTCAACACATAGAAATGATTTGCTAGGTCAGTGAAGAAAAAGTCACACAATGTTCTGTAGAGTCTCTGCTTGCCTACAAAATATTTATGTGTTACTTTACCGTTAATGGATTATAATTCAGATTTCCGAACTGTGTTATTCAATGGATTCTTTTCTTTTGCTTTTGGCTTTAGTTGCTTCAGATACATTCAAATGATATGTATTGTTTATTTCCCCTGACTTGTGCAGAATCACTGCAGATTAATGTTACTGAAGTGAAAATTATTTCTTCAGATTTTAGTGTTCTAAATTTTCTCAGCAAAATTTATAATGTTTTTATAATATGATTATTCTTACATTGTGACTTGTAATAACAGTTTTACTACAGATTGGCTGTTAATGTCGGTTCATTCTTCAGTAATTCAGAAAAAATGAATTATTGCACCATATGTATTGTTACTGTAATATTGTTTTATTTACAAGGAGTATTCATAAGGGTTTTTGCTAAAATATGAAATAAGTTAACATTTTGTTCTGCTAATGTCACATGATCCATTCTTTTGAATGGAACTAAAACAGTATTGGACTGTATCTTCTAAGAAGTTTTTCCTTATGTATGAAATAATATTTATATTAGGCTGGAATAAAAGTGGGTGAGGTTTTGTCATTTAAGAGCTTTAGTCATGCAGGTGAATCTTTACCCAAACCATTTCAGTGTGGCCTTGGTTGTTTCTACCAGCCTCAAGAAAGTTTCAGGTCTGTCCATTTTGGCCCATTTATCCCTTCACTTCTTGGGGTTTCAAAAACTCTTGGAGATTGTTTATAATAGATGTTACTTGCCCCCAATTGAAAGTCTTGATTCAATAATTTGCATCACTGGGCCGTGACACTTTGTTGTTGATTATTAAAAAAAACAGCAAACAGACCAAACAAGCAACCAAAAAGCATATACCAATATGGCAAGTGGAAAGAGAACTATAGCAGACAGTAGCATTTCTTTACATTAACATATGAACTGCAGTTTTATATTGTGTTCCAAAACACACAGAAAATTAACCTTTTTTTAATCATTATTTTTTTAATTGTTGATGGTTCTTTTTGGAGTGGTGTGATGTGGACCACGGATAAATGCGGAAGTACTGATAGGATGGGATCTGGCAATCTGTGGCATGTGTGAACAACAAAAACTTAACAAACAAAAAGCTCTGATGTAGAGACTTATGTTAAGTGACCCTTTCTCCAGTTTCTTGGGGGATGTGCAGCACGTGATTTTCAAGTTTGGGTTTTCTTTATGCAAGCAAGATACTCTTTAGAATGCGTGAAGGGTGTGGCCAGGTAATTTTGCCACCAGGCAGTCTTTTTCATGCCTAACCCTTTGTCAGTATGTCCCACACCGTGTTAGGCAAAATTAGGTGTTCCATGATAACATCAAAGGCATGCCTGAAGGATAGTTAATTTTTTCAGGAGGTGGGGATCCTCTTATAGAAAATGGTACTGGAAGATATTTTAGAAACATCAAACACAGACTTGCCTAGACTTTGCTTGTTTCTGAACTCTATAAATAAGAATTAAAATTGACTCATGAGTTTCTAATCTGAGTGTCAGCAAAAATTATTTTGAAGGTGGTGGAAGGTGGATTAAGGGAAAGTTTGTAGTTGTTGGAAAAGCTTTTTGCATGTACAATGTACTAAACACTGAAATGGTGAGATTATTTTTATTTAAAATCCATGAAAAGTAGACTTTACGACACATGAACTTAACATGGTCAGACATGTTGGATATACAAGTTATACCTATAGAATGTAGACTGAAGAATGCTTCAAACTCATGCAGTTTGAAAGGGATTTTTTTGAATTTTGATGTTACTATTTCATTATATATGATGTAAAGAAATCCAGCTTCTTGTTCTTTTCAACTGATCACTTCAAAAAAAATTCCAGTTTTAGCCTTCTTCACTCAAAATAGCTATTATTTAACTTAAATTCATTATCAGACAATGGGCAGGACACCTGCATCTCATTTTCCAAAGATGTTGGGTATGGTCAGTGTCAGTTGACTTTTCATGGAGTTCAGAAGTGCTCAACAGCTCAGAATAATGGTCATTAAAACCATTGGCTTTTAGTTCCTATCTGTAGAATGTGTGGGATTCTTGCATAGTGCCCAGAAGATTCAAAGGAATTTAATAATGCTTTTTATAAACTGATTTATTTCCACAGGTGGTAATTCTTACCTCTTGCTTGTAATAATTATATAGAGTCTTCCTGCATGTGGATCTTATCAAGATGGTTTCTGAGGATTAATTTAAATCTAAAACTCTGTCCTAAAAACATATATCAGCATAGAAATGTGAGCAGTTTTATGTACAAGAAATAGCCTAGTTTTTTTGTTGGTTTTTTTTTTTAATTACTGCTTACCTCTGAAAAGCAGAAGATATCAATAGAGAAAAAGCTGTACTCATAGAAGGAGAGAAACTTATGAGTAAAGCAATCTTATTGATGGATTGCTGTAGGAAAGGAAATGGCTGGAAGTTCCTCAAAAGTAAATAATCATAGAAAACAGAGCTGGAAGGGATTTTAGAAGGTCATCTAGTCCATCTCTGTACCCTTGAGGTAGGATTATGTCTGCGTCATTGCTGACAGTAGCTTGTCCAACTTGTTTCAAGAAATCTTCAGTGATAAAGATTCTGCAGTCTGCCCAGGCACTGTCAGTTTTAAGGAAGTGCATTTAATGCATTTGAAAGTTCATCAGAGCAGGAATTATCATAGCCATTAATTGAAATATTATAGCTATGTAGTCTAATCAAATAGCAAGTTTCATAAAAGAGTGTTTAATTCATCTGCCTAATGATAGTTTAATGAAGGTCTCCCTTGCTTTAATAGGTGCAGAGTGTCATTTACTAATGCATTTACAAGCTTTAGGTAATGCAGATTTATATAGTCTACAGCTTTTCTATTCCATAAAAATATTGTGTGAAAGACAAAATTGAATTGGGAAGGGACATAGTGTAGTTCCACAGAGTTTTATGTGCTCCCTGTGTTAAATAAGGAAACTTGAAAAAGCAAAGCTCCTTAAATGAGCCTGCTTAAAAACTCTCAATGCTCTGGGAAAGCAAAAAGAAGAGACTGCAGCAAATATAGTAATTCAAGGCTCTTGGATAAATGTGACAGGCTGGTTTCCTGCCTTCTCATTGCAGTCATTTGAACTAAGAAAAAATGCAACCTTTAAGTAACTAGTTTAGTTCCTCCTGAATTCAGGTGAGAGGGGAGATAGTGTTACCTGGAGCACAGCACTGGGCCTTTTGAGCCCTGCCTCTTCAATTGGTCGCTCAGGTTGCCAAAGTTACAATCCTAAATACTTGCTGAACAGAGTGCCTGTTCATACAGGAGGTGCATTGTTGTGCAGCTTCATTCCTTCCGATGGGCGTGGAGCAGCTTTAAAGCAAGCTTTATAGGGGTTCTAATTGCAGATGCCTAATTGACTTGATGAATAGCAACTGCTTAAAGAAATAAACCCTCTTTCTGTGCTCATCTGCATGATAGAACATAAAGTCTCACAGGTGCTGAACACTTGGAGATAAAAGAAATCTTGCTATACTTCCTAAGATTTTTTAAAAGTAGTCTGTCTGCATTTTTAACTCATTGTCTCGCTGGCATCTTGTTGCAGGTATGGGTTCACTGAGTCTGTGGCTGGCTTGACATTTTAAGTGGCCTGAAGAGTGAACCTTCTAAAGCAATTAATTTTTCCCTTAGAGCTGTTCCTAGTTGAGTGTAGTAGGGGAGAAAAAATAGTCTGTTACCTGCCTTAACCTACATTTTTCTATAGGAAGATGTAGTATCAGCTGTGTATTTAGGCTTAAATTCCAAGCAGTCTCAAGTTTTTTTACTAGTGTTCTGGTTTTATAAGTTTATCCTGCTATCCTAAATTCATAATGCTTTTGCAAGAGAGCTTACAAGACGCCTGATGTTCAACCTGAAGTTGGTAGCAACTTTTCATAGTTAGAAGAAAATAAACATGCTGGAAAATATTATGTAATTTTCTGATGTGATATGAAAATTTCACTTGGATTTCTGCTTAAGAAACTGTTCTATCATTGGGGTCTGATTATTTCTGTTTATTTGGAATAGGAATGGCCAGCTTGTGTGTTGGTAATATCACATAAATTTCCACGGCACTGTATCCTGCTTGTTAAACTGTTTTGTGCGTAAATATCTTCTTGTCTCTGTGCACATACAAATGCACCCAAGACCTTGCAAGCAGATTGGCTGGACAGTGTTCTGTCCCCTGGGCTGTCAGCTGGTCACTCCTGCTGAGAACAGGTGTCTTTGCAAAGCTTTTTACTTCTGCTCAGAATATATAGTTAGGAGTGTGGAACTCTTAGTGGGAGAAGGGTCACAGATGAAATATCATTCCTCAATTCACCCTCAGATATTCCAAGAAAGCTTTGACTGAGCATATCTCCAAAGAAGGATGTTGTCCTTCTTTGCTTTAAAGCCTTGAATCACATATTTTTAATGTTTCCTTTATGCACTGTAAAGCGTTTCTCAGTTCAGTGATTGGATGCTTCATTATGAGTGTAGTATTGTGAATTTATGTGCACACAGAACATATTTCATGCTACTTATGTGGGCATAGTCAGTTCAAATAAATTGACAGTGGTGGCTATTCGTGTGTGGTTATTTCACAAAGGTGTTTGTTTACTTGTGTAAGTGGAAATCTGTGTGTTTGTTTAATAAGTTTGTATTTCCTGGAGATCACAATGACTATATTTGTTTCCAAGATCCTGTAGAACACACTCAAAAATTCCAGAAGGGACCTTTTTCTCTCCAGATTACTGATGTTTTTTGTCTCTCTTTGCAGATGACAGTGGCGAAGGTGGAGTTAATTTATTGTCTTACTCTTTTTTAAAAATCAGAATTCTGTAACATGTAATTTCTTCTGTCTACTTTTCAGGCTTACAGCTGAAAATATCTAAGTTGAAAAAGGAAAGATGCTTGTAAGTACTCATCCTAATGATCTAATTTATTAAAGGAGAGTCAGATTCCGATTAATGAGCTGCGATTCTTGTAAGATCAATTAAGGTTTCATGGATTCTTCATCCTTTAGATGTGTAAAGAACTCTGCTTACTTTAATAATTCAGCTGAAGTCATCTGAAGGTGTACAGAGCTCTTTACAGGGTGTGTTCTTTCTTAAGTGTAATTTATAAATTAAGTAGTTACTCTTTTTTTACTCTGAAATTATGAAATTATCTCTTGCTTTTGATATTTGCCTGGTGTATAAGTTGCTTCCATGTTCTGGAATCTTCAATTGATCAGGCAGTTTTCTAGATGAGACTTATCATCAGTGCTGTGACTGAAAAAATACCAGATAGGTTAATCATTGTTTGTTGGAATCTTTCTACAACTGCCACATTGTAGATACAGTCCTGTTACATAGGAGGTCTTGTTTTCCTTGATGCATCCGAATACCTGGGGTTTAGTATTTCAAACTTGGTAATCAGCTGACAATGAGCACCTTATTTTGTATCCCACTCCAGCATTGGAGCTAATGACTTGTAAACCCTAGGTCAGAGACTGGCCATTATTCAGTGCCTTCATAGCCAAAAATGTCAGTCGTGTTTATCAGGTGCACTAGAATTTTAAGGAAAAAAAGCCCCAACCAACATCCTAGTTGCTTCTGTTGTTTTAATGTCTTTACGGGGCATTTTACAGGGTTTAGGTGAGAGACATGTAGTATTAGTGTACATTTATGTCTCACTTATTTATTGCAAAGGACTTAATGCCATAGAATGACTTAGAATTAACTAGAAACAATTTTTAAATTTGCTCTTTTAAGTCTCCTGTGAGTGGCATAAACAGAAAGAATGAGGGGATTTTTTGCAGTTTTAGTTTTTTGTTGGAGGGTTTTTTTAATGTCCTAAACATTAGGAAAATACAGCTTGCTTTTTGTCTGACTTCAAATTTTGCCATGGCCTGGCTGCACTTGGTTAGTGAACTGAGGTAACAGAACTTTAATATTTTGTCCTTCCCAAGTAAAAGTACAAGCCTTAAATGGTCCCTCATGCTGTTTGCATGTAACTGTGTTATAGGTTGAATATGCAGTTGGAATGGCCTATGTGGGTCTGTGTGATAGTACAGAAAAATAAAGCATCTGTACTTAAATTTAAGGATTAATAACATATGCTTGTGATTGTACACCATTATAGAAGCTTCCAGCTGTCCCATTCACTTTATGACCCATGATTGCCAGTTTCTTGTACTACGGTAATGCCAGCAATATGAAAATGTGGTTGGCTAAACATATGTTAAAGGGATAGTGCCAATTTAAAAGTATGTTTGTGTAAAAGAGCTGTATTAACAAGTTACTAAATATGTTTTCATTTCCTGATGTGTGTGTGTGTGCTTAACAGTTTTGCCTGAGCCAATTTCATGACTTCCACAAATAATCCATCTCAGGCACACTAAAAACAAACAAAGGATTCCATGGTAAAAAACCTGGGTATTTCTCAAAAGTCAGTCATCATCATGTTACACAGATTCAGGCACTTAGCTTTTGCTGAACATGAATTTCCCTGTAGAAAATAATTGTGTACTTGTCACTTGTACGTTGTTCGCATCTTGAAGAGATGTTGTGATCTGATAATAAAACTGAGAGGGAGCTAGAATTGGGAAGTTAACGTTACTACTATTCCTTAGCTCTTTTAAGGAGAAAATATTCTTTGTTAATTAATTAGTTCTGGTTTTTAGAGAAGGTATTTTCCACAAAATCATCTGCTTCTGAGGATTTTGGAAAGGCACTTCTCTTGTCTTTATTCATATTATGGAAATATATGTTCTATAGAGAATTTCTTCTTGAGGAAGTAAACCTCTAACGGATCTAAAGACTTTTCAGAGATTTCCAAACCTAATGTGGTTTGCTGTGCTGCAGAATTTACTCACTGATATAACAAGACCAAAACGACCTGACTGTGAAAGCTCCCATTAGATTCCCAACAGCTCCACAACACAGTAAAGTGTAAGAGAAGTGTTTGAGTTTGTTCCTTGAAATTGTTGCTTGAACATTGTTAGGTTTTATGCCTTGACTGTTATCAATTCTAGATTTTACCTGAACAAAAATCAGGCGTAACAGATCCACTTGTATTATGAATTAGAAACCAGCTGCATCTTTCCTCTTTCATTTGTAAATTATTATTAATCAGAAACACTAGTTTTATTTTCAATTTAATATTTGTGCTGGTGATAATCATATTTCCCAAGGATATGCATGAAACGTGCCATAGAAAATTCTCTAGTGAAAAAGTAATTACTGCAATTTAAAGCTAGAACTAATTTTTCCTCTTTTTCTTTTCAGGGATGCAGAGAGGCTTGAAGAGTTCTATACCAAGAACCAACAACTTAGAGAACAGCAAAAAGCACTTCATGACACTATCAAGGTTTTAGAAGACAGGTGAAGTAGTGTCTTCTGGCTTTTGAGTTTGCTGTATTTTACTCTTACAGAGTAGTTCTGGATACTTTGCAAGTTGAGTTTATTGTGTTTTGGTGTGGGATTGTTGTTTTTTTTTTTTTTTTTAGTAAGCCAGTCCTTTTCTAATGCAATCTAAATAGTGTGTTATGGAGAAAGGTGTAGAATTTGTATTTTTCTGACTGAAGAGCAATCAATAAATATATAACATATATATTTATTTATCTCATCTATATAACTAAACATAAAATCAATAATATATATAAATAAATAACAATTTCTGTATATTGTTATTTTCAAAGTGCTTACCTTGTTTAGTTAAGATCAACAAAAGTTGGAATAGAGCAGCTTGAAAGGCAGACAGACATTTTAGGGTTCATTCTTTTGAATCCATCTTCGTATAGTTAAATTTTGTATTGATCAATTTGTAATACAAGTACAATACCCAAAGGCTGTAGTATGTTGTGAAACTAATGAAATAACTCACTAGGAAATGTTTCAGATTTGAGGGAGTCTTTTTTACTAATTGCCTGTTCTACCTAAATTTCATCACAGGTTCCATCTGTTATCTCCTTTTGTCTTAGGTGTTCTCCTTACCTTTTGATCCGTTCTGCCTCCTCCTTATTTGTTCCTGTTTTAGCTGGTATTGCAAAACAAAACTAATAGACATGAAATTACAGTGCATTTTTTTATCTTTAAAAGCTATACCTGTTTTGGAAAGTGAATGTTAAATTTGCTATTAATAAGGTCTCAGAAGCTTTCTGGGCATAGGAGATCATTACATAGTAAATGGTTTTCCACTATTTCTGTGTTACCTCAAGTTTTAAAGCTGTGCTATTCCTACTTTCAACTCCATTTCTCTGTTAAAGGCATTAGGAATTAAGCTTGTAGCCATGCAGCTAATAAACTTTCATACCATGTAAGTAGAGAGGCATTCATTGTGTGGATGAACTTTTCTAATCCCTTATCAGATGAATTACTCACATTGTGAAAAACAAAAGAAGTATTTCAACTGATTTAATACGAGGAGATTGTAATCTGTTTGTTACACATTCAGCTAGTATGAAGTGTTTTACTCTTGCCATAATTCCACAATATTAAAACACTAATAAACCAGTATAGCTTTTACTTCCAATATTCAGCTGTGAAATTGGAAACTTACATAGTTGGTTGAGTTTGGTTTTTTTAATACTTGATGTAGTAGCAGCAGCAGCAATGCAGAACTTTTGACTAACTGATTTCTTATTTAGTAGGCAAAAGAGAGTCTGGTTTTCACTTTGGTAATACTGTTAACTATTTGCTGTGTACCAGAAATAAATACATCCCATTTATCACCTATAAAATGAACACAGATTTCATTGCATGAATGAATGTGACAGGTAAGATGGAGTGATTCTAACCAGTCTTGTTCTGATCATGGATGTGTTTTAAACAGCTAATCTAAACCATTAGAGACAGTGGCATGAATGCCTCTCATGAACTTTTGGATCCACTTCAAATTATTGGTGCTTAGATAAAGGGTTTCACATTTGGTTGGCAGTTGTTACAGAGTGAAACTACTATTTGTCCTTTTTATTTGATTATTTTGCTTAATGACACTACATATCCTCCTTAGATGAAGTAGTAATTCTATTTAGTGTAGTGATTTGCTTATTTGTATTTTCTTTAATGAACTTTACTGAAAATCAATGCTGATTTATATCTGACAGTATTCTTAGTAAGATGCCTCACAAAGGATTTCAGTGGCAAGGTGTAGCATGCTCCACTTTATTAAATAAGGTAATGCATGTTTTAGAAGTATCCAGTGCTTACGATCATTTATGCAAATGTTAGAGCACATAGTATTAGATCATTCAGAAATCTCAAAACATTGCTGTGTGAACTTATAAAACCACAGTACTTAGTGGTGTGCCGCATAGCTGTCAGAAGTTTTCTAGTTTTCATTGTTCAAAAGACCTTTTAAACATTGGTATCTGCTTCATGCATGGCAATTTTTTTTAACAGAGGGACCTTTTTCTCTTTGTTTTATTGTAGATTGAGAGCGGGGTTATGTGATCGTTGTGCTGTAACTGAAGAACATATGAGAAAGAAGCAGCAAGAGTTTGAAAATATCCGGCAGCAGAATCTCAAACTTATCACGGAGCTTAGTGAGTTTTATCCTCAAGTCTGAAGACAAAACATGCTATTCTGTAAACTAGTTCTCCAGTAATTCCTGTAACTTGATATAATTTATATGTGGTGTGTTTAGTAAGCCCAAAAAGTTCAGTCAGGGGATATTTAACTGTACAGTCTGAAAATATGTAACATACCAGTGACTAGTCATTTGACCCACCTTCTTAGATTGAAGTGCTGATACTGAAAGTGAATTGACGTGGAAAATCTTACACTGTAAAGTAGCTACTTTAGATAAAATGTGACTGCTTCTGTTTATTCCTACAGCTAGAATGATTGCCAGCTTTCCTAAGAAAACCCTGACTTCAAAAGGAACTGGTGATTGCAAAGTATCAAGTTCAGACAGAGCTGGTTGAGCTTGTGTCCTGTAGTTGGTTTTGGTCTTTGACTGCAGTAAACCCGTAACTGTCACATAACCAACTGAGGCCACAAATAAATATCTTTATACCAGGCAGCTTGTCGGCAGCTCATTTTGAAATCAAGAAACAGAACATGTGCGACAAATTAAACTGTTTGTTCCAGGTGATACACAAGCAGGACACAAATACGTTCATAAAGAGAGTTTGGAAAGATTGGTTGTATAAAGCATTGAATAGTACAGGACAGAATTTTAAAACATTAATGATATCTTTACCATTAATTATTTTGTATCATTTAGTTGTCTTGCTTGGTCAAGAACAAGCAGACATTAAGTGAGAGTTAAAATAGGGGAAATGCCAGACAAAAAATAGCTTTCTGGTGCTTAATTAAACTGTGGAAATACTAGGTTCTGTGCTAATAGAAAACACATCAGTGTTTCAAGGGCTTCTAATACTGAGCACTTACGAAAAATATTCTGAGTTCTGAGTTTAATGATGAGCAGCAAACAAGGTACAGCAAATCTCTAAATATAGCTCTGAACCTTAAAAATCAAGGTGACACCTATTAGGTACAAATCTTGAAATGTGACACAACAGCAGGCTCCCATGGGTTTGGGTTGAGATCTGTATAACAATGAAAAAGATCAATTGAGGAATCTAGAGGCAAAATAGACAACAAAATAAAATCAAGAACTTAAAAATTAAAGTGAACGGATGAATTGAGAGCTATCACTTTATTAGTTTGAGACAGAATGGAAAAAAGGCTTAATGGTTGCTTTAGTGGCTAAAACCAAATGCAGATTGCGTTATAGTTCATAGGTTACCTTTAGCCTAAGGAAGCAATTTTTCCATGGAGGCAAGTGAGCAATTCAGTCATCTTTACAACACAGTCTCACTTGTGTGGACATGAACAAAAATAACTAATGATTGTGTAGGACTAACATAGCGATACAGTAATTGTGCCACCTCTGCCTTTTCTAACATGTCATTTTACTATTTTTTTAATGACTAGTGTGAAACTTCATATTTGTAAACCATAGAGAAGGGGTATGGTATTACATTCTACAATTGGTTCTGTTTGCTTAAAGGGCCTGATGAGATTATCTTGTTAACATGTATGCATTGATTTTTTAAAATATTTTTCTATAAATTTCAGTGAATGAAAAAAACAACTTACAGGATGAGAATAAAAAGTTGACTGAACAGTTCCAGCAATTGCAGAAGGAGCTAGAGTAAGTTTGGGGTTGTTTTGGATATTTCCCCATTCCTCAGTAGAGATGTCTAGGAATATAAATATTAGCTTTTAAGTCTTTGAATCTTGTTTCCTCTTTCTGATAGACAGACTGTGAAAAGGTAGTCTACTGCCATTATGACAAGCTAAACCCAGTTTCCTTCTATTATGCAGACTTTTATTTTCTGATTTAAAAATGGGAGTAAAACTGGGAGAAGTAAATTTATCATAGAAATTTTGCTTGCCTCCTGCTCACGGTGTATAGCCAAGCTGTACATCTCATACTTTTATTACTTGGTTGCCTCTTTACCATCTGTTTCCTCCTAGGCTAGGACTTCAGAAAAGTACTTATTTAGATAGTCAAAAAGTCCCAGGATCTTGGAATACATTTTTAAATAAGCTTATTATAATTTTGCAATTTTAGATGAAAAATACTATAGTAAGTTTTGAAAACAAGACATAAAAATAATGAGCTACAAATTGACTGAAATTTTAACTGTTATAGTAAGAATGTGCCATCTAATGTTGTGGTTAATATGTGAATGTGGTGTACTGTGTGCAAGGTGGAGGTAGGGTTCTTTCTTGTTGTGGTCTGACATCATCTGAAACTTACCTCACTTTTGCCTATCTGTGACTAAGCTGTGTATGTGGGAGAAATGGGACAGGATGTGTGGACTTGATAGGGAAGGGTTTTTTATCATGTGGTTTATTTCTTGTCCCTGTCAGAATTCAACTTTGGTAGGGGGTAAAACAAGTAGAGTTCAGTTCAGAATGACTGTAGTCCTATTTCTTTGTATTTCTTGGTTTGTCTCCCATCTTTGTACCTTCATTGTCTTTTCTTTTTTCTGTATGTATTTAATCTTCTCAGAGTAACATACTTCATGACCCCAGCTTCCACTGAAAATCTCTGGCCAAAGTAGGAAAGCTGACAATGACCAATGTAACAATAAGTTATTTGCTCAGTTCAAATAATAAGTGTGGAGTTGGGTGGATAAACAGTAATTTACAAGGATGGTACTGCTGTTTCAATACAGTTACTGCATTTGGTTGTTTTTGTTGACCTATAATCATGGTATTTTATTTAGAATTAGCAACTTAGATCAATATAATATCACATCACAGGTGCGAAGTAGCAGGTTGTTTCTAGTGCATGATATGAAATCAGGTTTTTGCAGTCTTGTGTATTTTGTAGCCAAATTATAATATTAGGAATAAAAATCTGAGAATTCTCCATGGAAGTGAAATCAGTTAAAGTGTAGAAGAATTGTATTATCTGGTCCTTTAGGACATTGAGATTTCATTATGCATGGATGGAAACAGTAAGGAAATCTCTGCAAAAACATCTTCCAGGGGCTCAGATAAATCCATGATTCAGAAATTATTTATTACATAGTTATGATGTACAGTATGTATGGCAGCTGCTTCATTTGGTGATTTTTTTTTCTTTGATGTTATGTAGAACCTACCTCTTGGTTTGTATAGAAGTAAGGGGCAGAAAAATACATTTTAGTTGGTTCATTTGTCAAACAAGGCCATATGTGCCAGTAAATTTAAAGAGAACTCTAATAGCTCACTTAAATTTGCAAAGTAAATTGATGAATATATCGCTCTGTTGTTTATTTTGATTTGTGTCTTAAGATATTGCTAGTAGATAATACAGTTTTCCAGTGCTTTCTTTGTAAATGTGCTATAAAAAGGCATTGCAAAATCACACAATAGGATTCGTCAAGACTTGAGAACATCAGTGCATCAGTATTGTCATTAAGTGTTCAAAATTAGTAGTGGTAAAAAGCCTTACTGCAAAAATGCTTTTTGTCTCAAGCCAGACAGCTTTTTAAAGTTTTCCATTACCTTATTTTATGTAAGAGTTTGTGGTTTAGCTTCAATGCAAGCAAAAATTTATCTGTATTTCCTCTCCCTCCCTTGGATTATAACCATATATCCCTCTCTTGATAGTTAGGAAGTGATCTTTTGGCCCATGTTTTCTCTTGAGAATCGTAAGGGAAAGTTCAACTGCAGGAAGATCACCAAGTAGGCTGAGTTAGATTTCTGTGTGCTTCTCTCTTACTGCTTCTTCCACATCTCACTGTCACCACCATAGGGCAGATAGCCCCTTAGGAAGTACTCCACGAGCTATTTAAATTCAAAGATCGAAAATCAGTCCTTTTTTTTCTTGGTATTTTCTCACTATGTCTAGATAAGAGTTTTTGGAGAGAAAAGACCTAGTTATTTGTTACACTAATTTTTATATACTGACTCTACAACAGGCTGCTAGAGAGAAGTGTGAGAGAAGGTAAACTTCATAACTCATCTTGTATTTAACAGTATTTGTTTTACATGCTTTTTTACACTATTCCCTGAAGACTTTTTTGAGTTGAGTTAGAGGTAGCCTCAATGCTTTGGAGTGGGATTGCTCTGAATACAGTGCTGTTCATTACTATTTAAAATTGTCCCAAAGCTTTTGTTTTGTATTTAAGACAGTTTTTCCGCATCTGAATATGTTCAGAATTGGAAAGGAACCAAGAAGGATCGTCAAATCCAACTATTGAGTGAATAGCCCATCCAGGCATTGAACCCAGAATCTTGGTGTTATCCAGCACCATGCTCTAACCAACTCATCCAATCTCAGGGTCATAAACTGTGAAGATATACAGGGATTTAGACAAGCTGTAACCTCTACAGTGCCTAACTTCATCCAGGAAAAAGGGCTTCCATAGTGCAGTTGTATGTTGACTTCAAATGTGAAGAGCTAGGGTTGTATGCTGTTCTTGAGCTTGATGGAGCAATGGTTAATCTTTTGTTAGATATATCTAAAAACTGGGTTGAGTATTACTTTTTTACAGTGTAATGTTATTGAGGTAGCTGTATTTCCACAATTGTTGTGTTCTTGAACTGTGTGATTGTCCTCCTTGCTGAAGTCAAAACTCTTAACTTTGCTGACTTACGGTTTTATTTGACCACCTGATTTGGTCTCCAGGGTGCAAAAGCAGCAAGCAGTGGAGGCAGAAGAAGGAGTCATTCCAGATTCTCCTGTTCTAACATCTTCATTTTCTGTGGTTAATCGTATGAGAAGAAAAAAAGAGAATAGGCATATCCGATATACAGAACATACACCCCCAGATTTGGAACTTAGGGAAAGCAACAGTGGTAAGAGTATTTTTTTTTGGTAATTAATTAAGGGCTAAAGAGAAAGATGGTGTAAAAACTTGATTGCAAAGGGCAAAATCTAAAAAAAAAAAAACCCTTGTACTTTTTTTGCTTTGCCTTTTCTCTTTTTGTGTGGTAATGCATGAGTCTGGGGAAAAAAGGTCTATAGCAGTAACTGTTACATCAGTGATATGCTCAGAACTTATGTCAACCTTCTACTTTTATGCACCCACGTGCACATGCAAATATATTTCTTCTCTAAGTGCAAATTGGCTGAAAAAGCATCTGTTCAAGTTTGACTTGTGCACGCAGCAATGTCACCACCTAGTGGTGAGTGAAACATGTTTTGCCACGTTCTGTAATTATTCTGCAACTGAAGTAATTTTACTGAAACTGATAGATATCTACATGATCTCTCTTTGTCTGTATTCTACACTGTTTGCATTTGTTTTGTGTCTTGAGTTCAGAAGTATTGTGTGCATTTAATTTCCAGTCTTTGTTCTGTAGTGTCATAGAAATAACTCTAAAATATTTTGTCTACAAAAAGTATTTTTGTGAAATAAGGCACTTTGTGCTTGTATTTTATTGATGCACAGGAAATATTGTCCAGGTCAATTTATCTTGTGGCATTAAAAAAAGGTATTTTAAATATGAATAGATCTAAATATTAGTCTTGAATAAAAGCTGCTTCCCAAGAATAAAAATAGGATAACTATGGGATGAAAAGGGTGAGCTGGTTATTCATGCCCCTTATGTTGCATTTGAACTTTTTAGTGCTGTGAGTAGTTTCTCTTTCCTAAGCATACCTATCTCTCTCCCTATTCTGTATTAAAAGTGAAGCTACTAAATGAATCCAAAGTTTAATATGTAAGAAATAGTGTAAATACCTCTCACAGTTAATGACTGTGAAAAGCTATTGGTCATCAAAGGAGAAAGGACTACATGGCAAATGTTTGTCATAATTCAGATCTCAGGTTTTTCACCTTTTTATTACCTTAGCTGATGCAGAGCATTGTTGCCTTGGAGGGTTTACTCTTCAATAGTTTCATTGCCCTATTAACAGGTCAAATACAGCTTGAATAACTATTTTTATGTAGTCAGACTAGATGGTGGTGTCATTTTGTGTTAGTATTGGTTTAGGGCTGAGTGGCTGAGATCATATTTGTGAGAAAAATGATTAATATAAAATATTTATCATTTTATTTTTTATTCTGACATCACTGTCACAAATTACTAGATGTGTTTAGATTGCTGGATCTGCTGACATAATAAATCTTGCATTCAAGTGCTTTTAAGATCAGGGTCATTGTTTGTAGCTACACAAAATTATCACAACAAGATACCTAATTTCACCATGTGAAAATGTTTCCACATCTCCTAGAGTTTGGAAAAATTCCACTCTTTTCCACACAAGTGAACACTCACCATGGAGGAGAGATACTAGTGGCAGACACCTGTGATCCACAACTGTCCCCTGTGCCAAGTAAGTGAATTAATAGATTTAGTTTTAATTCCATTCAAAATCAGGCAAAAATATTGTAAAACTGAGGTTTCATCTCTTTAACCTCTTTTTAACACAGGAACCTAATAAAGTGCAAACCTTTTTCAATTCTTTAATTACTGTGAGAATCAACATGGAATTATTCATGCAAGTCAGGGTTGTGGTGGTTGCTGGTTTTGTACTTTCCAGTCTTATTATCTTGCCCCAGTTTAATGAACTGAGTTACATTAAACCCCTCGAAGAAGGGAAACTGATCTACTTATTTTCCCAGAAAAAAAAGTCCATGAAAAAAATGGCAACTGTCAGGAAATATGCAAGACAAGCATTGTGTTATAAATGCACATTATCTCAGTTCTACATGCTTTTACCAGACTATTTGTGCCCTGGACTGGAAGTGTGAAAAGCAACTTTTACATTGATTTTTAATTTTGGTGAGCTGTATTCAAATTGGACACGTATTTCTCTGTGCTGATACAGCAGTTTGCTCTCATCAGAAATTCTTTAGCCACTTACCACTTCCAGATATGGTTTTGATCTGACAGATATCAAACTATTTCCATAAATGACAGTTCTAATTTGTGACCTTTTTAGTTCTGTTTCTATCATCTCTGTGAGTCGAGCAAGCTACTAAAATGCGTATGTAACTTACTGTGATCTTCTTTCTACTCACAAAGATAAACCAAAGGTGGGAGGATACCCTGTTCCAAAGCCATCTTTTAACTTGGCTGCAGTTGTTGCAGAAACAATTGGACTTAGTGTTGAAGAGGAACCTGTAAGTATTCCCAAATTTCTTAGATAACCAGGTTTTTGGGCCAGTTGTTTTCAAAAACAGTATTTCTCTCTTTTGCATTAAAATTCTGCAAAAGTGTTCTGAGCTCCAGTAAGCTCACTTTGGTTTGCTTTTGCTGTCTTTACTGACTTGCTTTAGCAAGAAGAGGTATAAGTATGCTGACCTGTCTTGGAGGGGTTGAGGGGGAGGGTAGAGACATGGTTCCTCCTTTCAAGTTTTATTAATACAGTGATATAAATCCTTGGGTCTGCTAAATTCCCTTCATGCAGTAATCAAATCTAAAACCTTGAAAAATATTTCTTTACAATGAGACTGTTTGGTGACTCAGAGGAGATTATTTGATGGTTTTATTTGGTAACTACCATGAAAATTACAGTATGCAGAATATTTTTGTGTCCATGCCTGTGAATGAACTTTTTCAATTTCCATAAGATTTCTTTAAAGCTGCTGGCCCTAATTTCATCTCTCAGCTTTTATTATTTTTTAGAGTTTTGCATGTTCAGATTGAACGGGTCTTCAGAATATTTATGTGCCAACGAAGCATATTTCTAATTTTAAATCCAATATCTTCTCACACTTCTTTTCTTTGTTTTCCTTCACCACTTGCAAGGAGTCCCAGAGTGCACTGAATCTTCCCCTCACTAATACAGTTATGAGCCAAGCCTCAGAGAGCCTGCAGTCTGAAGACTCAAGAAAACATCCAGCTTCTGAATCAAGAAATGATGACAACAATTTAGGGTGTGTTTCCTCTCAGTTATAATAGTATTGTTTTAAGCAGGCTTATAGAATTTGGGTCTTCATAGAATTCCAAACCTTGCTGCATTTTGCTTTAAAGGTATAGAAATGAAAATAAGGATTTTCATATCAGAGGGCTTTCTTTCAAGTAAATAACATGAGAAGCAAAGAAACTGATAGAATGCAAAACTGTAGACTTTTACTCAGTTCACCAACTTCTGGTTTGGGCTTCTTGTGTACACAGTTCCTTCTTTTCCAACTTCTCATTATTGTGAGGTATCTTCTCAGGCCCATAACCCTGTGGATAATGGGCCTGGAGCTGGAATGCAGGAAGGATCCTATTGCTCTAATTAGGTGTCAAACCAGTTGACTGTTGCCCTTCCCACTCTCATCAGGATATTGTGGTCTAAACTGAATTATTTTTTGTTCCTATTTGTCATCTTGAATGTATGTCTTGTTGATGACAGGTAAAAATACAGTACCTGAAAGGAGCTTGCACTTTTTTCATTCACTTGCAGAAGCTTTGAGAATCTTTTGTGGTTTTAAGATCTATACAAGAACCTAAATGGGCTCCTATTCTCACTGTCTTCCATTTCATTGCACTGAAAGGTAGGGAGTCCTTGGATAAAGGAGGTACTTAGGCAGGCTTAACTCTGTCCTTGGTTCTCAGTTGAAAGTGGAACAGAATTTCACATCACATACCAAAATGAAGGACGAGATCTGTATTTTGTTGCCTTGTACAGCTCTTAAGTGCAACAGTACCTACCCCTAGAATAGGTTAATTTTTGGTTTTCCTTCTGTTTTCAGTTAATACTATCAGCTCACACAACTTTAAAGCAGATCAGCAATAGGAGACATTATAAATTTTTTAATATCATTTTCTCTCTTTCCATCTGTACACCAGAAAAATCTCTCATGTCTCATTGTATTCAGTATTTCAGATCCATCTCATATCACTCCACCACATGATGACTGGGAGTCTCGGGTAGCTTCTCCTGTATTTGGAGCTTCCAGCAGCACGAAGAACAACTCAAGTACAGTTCATACTCCTTGCATTTTAGATTCGGGGTTGAAGCCTCACCTCAAAACGAACCTCTTCAACAATCCTTCCAGTTCCAGGTCTCATAAAAGTAGGTCAAAATCTGAAGATGTTGCTTTTGTTGCACCGCTGAATCTTGGGACGGAAATCAACTCAGTTATCAGCCAGGCCTCTGCCCACAGACAAATGGTTGTGAAAAAGAATTCTAATGAGGCTGTAACCTGTGTTGGAAACACCTGCACAGCCAAAAGTGAGGTGATCAAGAGTGATGTCCTTCCTGTATACCAGAAGCAGCTAGAAGGCAGGTGTGCTAAGAGAAAGAAAGCTGAAGATGATCATGCAGTCAACTGTGAGAAAACATCATTCAGCAAAGAGAGCTCTGTGCTCTTTAGATCCGATGCTCCGCAGGTGAATGGGGAACATACAGGTGACAAGCCCTTGGATCTGTCTGATCGCTTCTCTGGAGTTCGCGGGCAAGAGAAAAAACAAGGAACTGAGGAGACATATAAAAACAGACTGAAGCAAGTGACTCTGCATGACATTTTTTCACACAAGGGGAAGGCCATTCCTGAAGGTTCATCATCCATTCAAAATGCCAACAACGAGAGCTGTTTGTTTGGCAGAGATTTACAAGAGGAATCCTATGTACAAGAGGCAGTGCTGGGAAAAACATTTCCTGACGGGAAAAGCCAGATCCCAATAAAAGAAGAAGTTCCTCCCTTCAAATTTGCACCACTGCCGAGTTCTGCAGAGACAGAGGAGCTTTTTGATGATGTAAAGGTATGCTTTTCTGACTCTTTTTCTTCTCCTTTGAAGTATTTTATTTAAGTTTTGGGAAATAGTAAAATTGCAATATGTTGTTAGGTTGCCAGTGGCCATGTACCAAATAGAAAGAAAACAAGGACAGGACATGGAGAGTCTGAACCAGCATCTGTACTTCAGCCAAACCCTTGTAGACTATCAAAAAGTAAAGCACAGCAAAATGAGAAAGGTAACTTAATGAAAATGTTCCTTTTACTGCCTCCCTACCCCCACAGCCTATCCTGTGATCAAATAGAATTTTTCCTCTCTTCCTTTCTTCCACTTTAATCCCTTTGTTCTGCTCCTAACTCAGTCACATTCTATTTGGGATTTCTCAAGATCACCCCCAACATTTACGAGTCTGTGTCTTCCTGGCATACTTTGCCACTGTATAGTAAAAATATCATTAGTATTCTGGGGTACATTCAACAGGCTAGGAATCTTGTTCTTTCTTGTTTGTTTAGCATTGTTATTTGTTGCAGTGTAATAATAAAAACTTATGAAGTTTGAGTTTAAACTATCTGTATCAAGTACTTGAAAACTACTCAAGTATAAGCATAAGTAATTTTCTTAATATTTTTCATTATTCCTAATGGTCTGGTAAAGAAATTTGTACTTAAGTGAAAATGAACACAGGCTGTCATATTCTTTCTAGAGCATGTATCTTCTTTCCTGTTAAGTGCTCCCAGTTGGAAAAATAACTTTTTTGAACTAGTGTTGAAGAATCAAAGCTTCTGTACTCCTCAGCCAAGCTGTTACACTGCATACTTTATTTAGAAGTATTTGCATTATGAACTTAAAAGATGCTTGCCAGTAGTTGGTGTGGCCATGTAGCTTGGAATTGAAATATTCTGCTCAGAGATAAATTGAGCAGCATCTTTGGAACAACAACCAGACACTTTTGTACTCTTTGCTTAGACCTGACACTTGTATTGTCATTCATCTAACTTCAGTGGTGAACCAGCTAGGAAAGGCACCCCCTGGACCTGTTTTTTGTGAGCAGAGAAGGACTGGTAGGTAAAGTGATGGTTGGGGGCCATCTTGAGTATGACAGTCACAAAATGACAGAGTTTTCCATTCTCAGAGAAGTAAGAAGTGGGAGGTAGCAGAACTGCTACCTAGAACTTCTGGAGGGCAGACTTTGGCCTGTTTAGGAGACCAGTTGACAGTCCTCCCTTGGGAAGCAGTCCTGAAGGGCAGAGGAGTCCCAAAAGTCTGGACATTCTTGAAGAAGGAAATCTTAAAGGTGTAGGAGCAGGCTGCCCCATGTGCTGCAAGGTCAGCTGATGGGAAGGAAGGCTAGCCTGACTGAACAGAGAGCATTGGCTAGAACTCAGAGATAAAGAGTTTATGACCTTTGGAAGAGGGGACAGGCAGCTTCAGGAGAACTATAAGGGTGTTGTGAGGTTACACAGGATGAAAATAAGAATGGCCAAAGCCCAACTAGAGCTTAATCTGACTACTGCCATAAAAGACAATAAAAGTTTCTGTAAATCCATCAGCAACAAAAGGAGGTCTAAGGAGTATATCCTTGCTTTATTGGATGGGGGGGAAACAGGGACTAAGGATGAGTAAAAGACTGAGGTACTTAGTGCGTTTTTGCCTAAATCTTTAATAGTAAGACAAGTTGTTCTGAGGGTACCCTGCCCCTGAGCTGGAAGACGGGAATAGGGAGCAGGATGAAGCCCCCGTAATCCAAGGGGAAACTGTTGGTGACCTCCTTCCTGCTCCACTTAGGCACAAGTCTGTGGGGCCAGATGAGATCCACATGAGGGTACTGAGGGAGCTGGCAGAAGTGCTCACTGAGCCACTTCCCACCATTTATCAGCTGTCCTGGATAACCCGGGAGGTCCCAGCTGACTGGAGGTGAGTAAATGTGAC
This sequence comes from Chamaea fasciata, assembly GCF_029207755.1. NCBI lineage: Eukaryota > Metazoa > Chordata > Aves > Passeriformes > Sylviidae > Chamaea > Chamaea fasciata. Next base: position 47,609,402 of record NW_027094086.1, on the reverse strand, counting down.
ACTGATCCACAAGAAGGGCTGGAGTGAGGATCCAGGAAACTACTGGCCTATCAGCCTCACCCAGGTGACCAGGAAGGTTATGGAGCAGATCACGTTGAGTGCCATCATAAAGCACATACAGAACAATCAGGGTATCAGATGCATCTGGCAGAGTTTGATTCTGATTATTTGTCTTTTTTTTCTCATATTCTGTGCATACAGACCTGAAAGATAAACCCTCTTTAGAAAACTTCCAGTGGAGCATAGACCCAGGAGCTGACTTTTCACAGTACAAAATGGACATTACTGTGATTGATACAAAGGTGAACTTTTATAATAAGTCTGCATGTTCTATGATGTCGAAAAAGCCTGCAAAGTAGTATCGTGGACACTGTTCTGAACAGACCAACCACTTTGTGACAAAATTCTGAATTTGGCTCATTTGATATTTGTTCATGCTACAGTTACCCTAAAACATTTCCACTGTTTAGTTGTACTTCATAAACTCAGCAGGCATATTCTCAGTATGAAAGTAGACAAATGGTTGTGAGAAAGAATTCTAATGAGGCTGTAACCTGCCGGAAAAAAAGTAAATCAGTGTCCAAAAAGAAGTCAGGAACTGCTTTGAAAGTGTTTAAGTTACACAGCACTGACACTGACTACACCGGTTACTTCTAGGTGCAATTGTCATGTTTGCTTTTTTTTTCCTAGGGTGGTTCTCAGACCAGAGTTGGAGGGGAAGTTGTTGATATGGATTATACATATGTTAGTGACAGTGTGCTATTAAAAATGAAAAATCAAGAGCAAAATCAGGAAAGCAGTACACGTAAGACTTTTTTTTTTCTCTTTTCTTCACATTGGTTTGCTTTTTTGTGGTATGGGGGGTTTTGGGGGTTTGTTGGAGTTTTTTTGTTTGGTTGGGTTTTTTTTTTTGAGGAGAAAAGAGTAAAAGGGCACTTTTTTTTCTGTGTATGGCTAGATAGTAGAAAATAATTTGCAGTAAAAAAGTGGTGATGTATTTTTATCAGTTATACATGTCAGTCTATTTCCTAGAGAATTAATGGTGGGTTTTGAGGGGCTTTTTTTTTAATGTAGGTTAAAAAAAAGACAGGATTTGTGCTGAGTAGCTATTCCTTTACAGTGCTTAAAGGATGAAATACTTAACCATATAACAGTTCTGATCTCACCTACAGTGAACAGCTTTGAAAGTTTTTCTATGTAATCATATCAGACTTTGTATGAGAAGACTAGTTTCATTTTTAATGATGTATAAATAGAACTAGTATCTTTAAAATAAATCCAAATGTGTTTATATCACTTTTAACATATGGTATGTGGTGAGTCATGGCTGCAGGGTAGTGACTATTTCCTACCTAAAACATATTTCCTTCTGCTTGGGTAAGCCCATAATTACAAGAACAAAAATTTCACGTATCGAGTATTAAGGTTAAAGGTACCTCACAGTGATTTAGCAATTAATCAGATTTTAGAAATGGGATCTGAAAAATAAATGAGCATTGGCCACATTTGAAAGATTGACAGAGAAGTTGCAGCAAGAGTAAAGGTATAGCTGGTTTTGAGTTATTGATACTGGAGCAGTAAGTAATTGTTAATTCTTTTGATACATATTTAATCAAAATGCAATTTCTTGACTAAAATCATTGATACACTGATTTGGATGTTCTTTGTGCTTTTAATAACAGGAGGAGAAATAACAGATCTGTTTGATCAGACAACCCATGAAGAATATGAGTCCTGCCTACCAGAAGGTAGTCCTTCGGCATGTGATGAAAAAGAAACTCTTCATGATGAAGAACAGGATAAGGGAATAACAGCAGCAAGCAAGAAACTAAAGGGTGGGATATAATCTGATTTTGTCTTTATTATCTCACATAAACTACAAGAGTTGATTTGAAATCAGACTCTGTTCTTTAGGAACAAATATGCCAAAGTAACCACCAGTTCTTTTTGCATAAATTTGTAGTAAAGTTAATTACTTGTAAGGACATAACATAAAGCAATATGAAAAAGTTTTTGGTAGTTCATTTATCACCACACCAGTGTGGAATGTGTAGTGGAAGTTGGCACAGCAGCAGAACACCAAAGTGACTCTTAAACACTGGGGTCTGGCTACACTTACTTCCTTTCTTCTCACTATTCTAGGTTCTGTTGAAGATTTTACAGTAATTTGTATTTTAAGCAGCCTTTCCTTTGATGTTCTTGTCTTTTTTTGCTTGTCTCACTGCTGTTTTCCTTCTGCTCCAGTAATGCTTTTTGATTGCTGGTTCGATTGATTCTGTGTTATTTTTAGCACCTATTTGAATTTGTTGTCTCATACTGAAAGGTACATGGCATTTTTATGTTTCTTAACAGTTGGTTAATAATTTTACAGAAGTTTCTGCAGACAGTCTGTTAACCTTATATTTTGTTTTGCATGTGTGTTTACAGAACATGAGGACAAACAAGATAAAGCCAAGCAGAAAGCTTTTGTGGAGCCTTATTTCAAAAGTGATGAGAGGTAATTTAGTTTGTTCTGTATGGGCATTTTAAGGCTGTTTGTATCTTCCCTATAGGGAACTTGATCCTCCATAAAATAAATGTATTTGTGTATAACAGACTATCAGTTGAAGATGCAGAGGTAGGAGATCTACTACGTTAGATAAAAGACTTTAGATAAAAACTGGGGTAGAGGAAGAAAATGTTGAGATGCTTATTTCATTTGCTGAAGACAAGGTATTGCCTCTTCTGCTTTTTATAATTTTAGTGAATGCAGTGTTCTGTAATCCATGTGGTTTCTTACAGGCATGTGGTCATGTCTGAATTTATGATCTGAGAACCTCTGGGCTGCTTGTACAAGTGAAAACCTTTCCTTCTCTGGTATTTTTGCCCCTTGCTCTCTAGGCAATAAGTGAATAGTGTTCAACAGTTGCACCTCTTAGTGCCTCCTCTGGTGCCTTCCAGTAGATTCATAATTGGAAGTCTGAATCTCCATTTTGTAATGATACCAAGCCCTTCAGTTAGCTTATATTTTACCTCAGTGCATGTTCTCTTGGTAGAGGAAAACTTGTTTAGTGTTTCGAGAGCAGTTAAGTTGAAAAGAACCTACTCATCTGGAAGCCCAGCATATGTTCCTCTCATGGAAATAATTGCAAGCACAACTCTGTCTTGGACAAAAATAGTCTATAGAAGATCTATATTTAAATAGTTTCTATATAGTAATTATTTTTAAACTATGAAAAACCATAATAATGAGACAGATATCTCTGGTTATGTAAAAGTTCGTATTATGTTTGAAAACTGTTTAATTTATAAAAATTGCCCTGTTCACCTATGAAAGGCAGTATGATTTGGGTTTTGTAGACAATTTCTGAACTAATTTTCTAACTTGACCATCCATCTTTGTGTTCTAACAAAATGGAAATTTCCAGTGATGTAGGAGAAATAAAAGTACTATTAAGAGAAAGCATTTTTGTTTTTCAGAAAGAATACTGTGTTAGATTTTCCTCATATTGAGGTTATTCGAAAAAAAGAAGAAAGAAGAAAATTGCTTGGCCACACTTGTAAGGAATGTGAAATAGTAAGTAGTACTTTAAAATTTGTCAGTCTTCCATTCTTCTAACTCAAAACAGTATCTAGGTGCTGAAGTGCTGTTTTTAATTATTACTCTGGTTGCATCATCATCATTACCTACAGTAGCTGGGAAGTAAGTGTTTACCAAAGCTGGATAACCAAGTTTGTAGGAGGTTGGTTTGTTTTTAGTGTAGTTGCTGCATATAGCATGGAAAGTCTTGGGTTTGATTTTTTTTTTTTTTTTTGGTGTGTGTCTGTATGATAAAACAGCTTCTTATATCGTGGTTCCAGTAAGATTACTGTTACTAAAAATTACATTAGCTGGTCAAAGAACTATTACAGGTTTCTAAACTTTGAATCCAAAGCTCTACTGAACTGTATAGGTGCTGAAATAAGTAAGTTCTATATCCTGTTGTACCTTTATATAGACAGACAGATCTAATTTTGGTTTGGTTGACTTTTTCTTTGTTTCCTGGGTTATTTTTTTCAGATAATTGCACCAGCATAGGCAACAATGTGTATATTTAGGCAAATGCATGCAAAAATGTTTAGTTACTTGTTTAAAATACTTGTTAAAAAGTACAAAATTTTAGGTTTCACGTTACACTTTTTTTCCCCTCCCATTCTATTCATAAAATTGCTTTCAGATACTTGGTGTAGAGATAAAATATTGACATAATTACTTGTGTAATAAGGACATTTTATTTGGCCATTAATAGCCTTCATGATTTAATGAATGATGACTCAGTAGAAGTGTGGATTAATGACTGAACAATAGTGGATTTTCTGGAATCTTTCCACTTAATTTCCACATGTATATAGAACCAACATTTTTCAGAGATTCTCCTGCTATTCACTTTATAGTCAAATCTCATTTCTTAGCTGAAGAAATTTATTGGAGTATGTTTTTAATGAAAATATTTTCTGAAAATAATTTTGGTAAAATTCATTAAATACAAATACTTAATTTTTACAGTCAACTATAAATACCATTTTAAAAAATATGCTTGATTTAAAGAGTTTGAAAGAAAAGAAAACAGCGCCAACTTTCAGTCTGTTTCATGGTTCTGGAGCCATGTGTTAAGCATTTTAATTTCCTGTTTCTGTAAGCTACAGATCTTCCTTCTGCAAATCCAGTTCTTGTTACTTCCTGTCAAGTTGGGAGTGATAACTATGGTGTCTGGAAACATTCACAGCTCCAGTTTTGTAACAGTAGGTTTTCTACATTAAATACTAGGAAAGTTTGGGTTTGTTGTTGGTTTTGGCTTTTTTGGGCTTTTTTTTTTTTAAAGTGTACACAGTTCAAGATTAATGTTTTGGAATGTGTGGAATGCTTGACTGTGTCATTGCACAATAATAAAACTAGCTTTGAATTAAATGCCTGTGGAAGAAGGGAGTATTGGATAAAGCATAAATGATGCTTTAGAAAAGTCTTGACTTGCTGACTAGCCATATGGGTTTGAAAAGCTGCCAACGTCTAAGGGAGTATTTAGGGAGTGGGTAGAGGTCAGTAAATTTATTCTGGCCCTGTACTGCAAGTGGTGTGAGTGTGGTCAGTTACTGTCACTCTTAAGACCTGAGATTCAACTTCTGGACATGCCACAGCAGGCTGATAGTAAATTCCTTTATAAGTGCTTATCTTAAAGCTTTGTGGAAGCATCTCATTCACTTTACAGTGTAGAACTTTTGATAAGAAGTCTTGTTTTGAGTTTTTATGGCCTTGTGGTGCTATTGGAGAAAGATTGTAGGCAGAAGTTACAGGTAGCTTGTAAAAGTAACATTTGTTAATGTGGTTTGTAAATATAGCTATACTTAAGTGAGTAGGAGAATCACTCAGATGTTTTTATATGCATTTAGATTACAGGAATTATTCTGTAAGTTTTTGCTAAACTAATGGGAGGAATGTTTTTAGGATTTCTTCCCTTTCTGAAACTGCAAATTGTAGAGTTTTATAAACAATTATTTTGCAGGGAAGACAGAATGAGATTGCAGTATCTTCACACATGGGAAAGCCTAGCTCGAATGTTTTGTGTGGATTAAAAATGCTGCGGACAGTGAGATCAGTCTAGAAAACAGCTGAGAGTTCTTTTTGCTGTTTAGCTGACATACATAACTCTCATTCTGTCAACCCTAATAGATTTCTAAACAAGCCAAAGAAGAAAAGTTTCTTTCTGATTTATTTTTGAAACATGCTTATCTTGATTTCTGATTGTTCTTATTTTCTGTTTTTAGTAAAGTGTACTGTATTTTTCATTGTTGGATTTGTAATTATTCCTTACTAATCATAATTTTTTAAATTAAAAAAAATTCAGCACACTGCCCACTTTTAGTAGATGAATTTCTAAAATTTCAGGCTGTTTACAGGATGAAATAAGGAGCACTGCTAATTATCCCTAAATAAAACAAAGCAATATTTGTCTTACATTATAGAATTCTTATAGTTAATTTTGTTGACTTAATACCTCGTTCTTAATTTTTGTCAGTAAAAATTGAATGTGCATACTTTACAATTCCAAGTAGGTTTTCTGAAATCCTGCCAGTAGCTGGGAGCATGAAATAATCTCTGTTGATAGAGGTATCCTATTCTTTTCCTGATTTTCCCAGACTAGGTCGCTTTCCATCTGATTGAATCAGTTATAAATTTTAATTTGACTTTTTGAATTGTAACACTGCCATTTCTGTAGAATTGTTTTCCCATTTTCACAACGGTCAGGTTTCTTGTGTGGCTGTGACTGTTGACTTACCATTGAATCAAACAGTGCATTCACTTTGAAAATATTTTGACTCTCTATGTGCTCTAAGGTCCAGATTCATATTTTTAGGAGATATAACTAGAATTACAAATTAAAACAGTAGAAAACTGCATGGAAAAAATATACCCTAACTTTCTATGGTGCTGCTCAGGGGAACACCCAGCAAAAAGGTTTGGAGAGAGTATATACTTTTCTCATTGCAGCTCTCCAGTACAGCTGATAGGGGTGAAAGAGTATAGCCAATTTACTGTAGAGAATGCTCAGCTGGCAGATAATTTCTGGAGTCTCAGTGTCAGTCAGCTGCTTAAACTAACGCTTTATTTACTTCTAATTTGGGGGTAAGTAAGTAGGAAGCATTTTGACTCAAGTTTGCAGTTACTACTGTGAATTTGGATACTGGAAATGATTCTCCAGCATGGGCTTTGTAGTGGGGGTTTTTCCCTTTTTTTGTTTAATTTGTAAATGCAAGTTGACACTTAATAAATTAAAAAATTCTCATCTCTTTCAACACCTGTGCTACTTAGCTTTATAAAATCAGTCAGTAAACTGCTGACATAAGTAGTTGTACATATGCCTAAACCTTGTTACTTATGGTGTGTTAAAAGATAGAAGGTTATCAAATCTGCCACGATAAAGTCATGCTTAGTCTGTAAATTCAGTAAGCTTTCAGGATAATTGCCAGGTGTTTGTCACTTGGATAACGAATCTCTACTCTGGCTGTCCTCACCATTGTTTTTAGATAACAATGTTAATAAACACAGTGATTAATAATGCCAATTGTGTAAAGCAGTCACTCTATTATGTATGAATTTGTTAACTGGGGTTTTTTTCCCCCTCCCTTACTTTCAGTATTATGCAGACATTCCAGAAGAAGAGAGAGAGAAGAAACTAGCTTCCTGTTCAAGACACAGATTTCGCTACATTCCTCCAAATACTCCTGAAAATTTCTGGGAGGTTGGATTTCCCTCCACCCAAACCTGTGTGGAAAGAGGTTTGTGAGAAAAGAAAAAAAAAGAAAAAAAAGCAGGCTTGAAAAGCACTTTTTAAAGCTCTTTTTTTTTTTTTTTCCCCTTGAAATTATCTCTAGTTCATATGGCAGCCTTTCTCACCCAATCCTGTTGAGGTCTGTTTATCAGCAGCCTTTATTTTTAATATATATTGTCTGGTTTTAGCAGTTCCTGTACTGCTAAGAAAGAAATATAAGGAGAATTTCTTAGAGCCTAGATAGAGAAGGCAGAAATAATTGGGATTTTCATAGAACTTAATGTGAACCCCACATATTTTTGACTATAAGTAAGATTGGATTTTCAGAGGCAAAGGCCAAGAGATTGTACTTAGGAGAGACAGGCAGCATTATTGATGTCCTTTGTCAGTCTTTTTCAAGCTTCATAATAATCAGGTGATAATGGAAATGTTGCAGGTAAGGTGTAATTAAACAGGTTTTCATACATATACCCTGCTTGTTAGTGACAATGAAAAGATGTGGTGTTCGGTTTTGGGGTTTTTTTAACTCATCTTCACTTAGAAGTTTGTTCTTTCTAAAAAATTTTTCAAAATCTTAGAGCCTGGTGTAAAAATGAGTCTTTACAAATTACGTTAAAACAGGGTGAGTTTGTAGTGTACTCTATGTACCATTCTTCAGAAGTGATGAAATGCTGGGGTGAGGAGCCCTATAGGAACTCTCTGAGTTACTTACATCTTTACTTGTGCAGTAGCTGTGAAACATTAATCTTTGCTTTTATCTGTTGTTGTAACAGTGTCAGGTGAGGCATAGGAAAAAGTGGCCAGAGTTGTGTATGTGCAGTACCTTCCTTAATCTTTCAGGGAGCCTTGATTTTTATGAACCATGTAACATGTGGAATCTGCTTGCAGCCTCATTAAAAAGTAGCTTCTTGGCTGTCTCCTTGTTCTGCTGGAGTAGAGTTGTCTAGTTGTTAATGGTCCTCAACAGCATAATCAGAGGCAGACTTTAGATCAACCCTCCTGTGGAAAATACTTTATAGCAGTGCATGCAGCAAGAGAACTAAAACACGAGAGAGTTCCCATGATGAGCAATTGTTCTTGCCACTCCAAAGTAGTGGGTTATAGCGTAGGTATTTTCTACTCCTTATTGGTATCTTGAACAACACAAGCATCTATTTCTGTTGGGGTTTTTTGAGTTTTTGGTTTTTGGGTTTTTTTTAAATAACTGAGTTACATTGTTTTTTTAAATAACTGAGTTACAAAATTTTCCAGCTATGAAGTAGAAGTCTACTACTCTCATTTTGGTGATGTTTTTGCTGATAAATAGTATGGAGTTGACAAAAGCCAGGTGCTGAAACTGACTTGCATAAAATGTCTGTTCACTGTCAATGTTAGCTAAGTTGAGCATGTTACAGAAATTTTCTATACACTCCTTATCAGAGAGCTTTCAAGGTGTGTTTGATCCATAGGCTCATGTTTGGCTTTTTCCAGTCTTTTATAAATCTAGGTGCTCTTAAAACAGAGGGGAGGTACTGTTAAAACCTACAAAACACATGTGCCTGAAGTTTCCTCTGTATGACTAGGATTTACATTTTTAAAAGTGATTTTTATTAGTGAATTGAATTAGCAGTTCTTGCACACTTTGTTACTCTTATGTGAAATCCTTGGTAGAGAGAAAATGAAAATGCAGTTTTGTTTTGAATAAATGAACAATTCATAGTTTCCATTCTGTTCTTTATTATCAACACTCTGTATTGCATTACTGTGCAGTCACCTACTAGAAAGCAGCTGTGTATTTTAGTGAATGATATTTGCACACTGGGATCTTAAAACTTATGTGAAGTCAGAACCAGTTGGCCCAAAAGAAAAATAAAATATTAATTATTTTTTGAGGATAAACGCAAGTTAAAGTTATGCCTGCTTTTATATTATATTTCTCACCTCAGGTTTATTTTTTTTAAGGCTACATTAAAGAGGACCTTGCTCCCTGTCAACGTCCAAAAAGGCGGCAGCCTTATGCTGTAATGTTTTCTCCAAAAGCCAAAGAGCAGAAGACATAAAGGATTGGGAAGTAAGGAGTGCCAGCCTGAAGTGTGTCTTTCTTGTCTGTAGATATTTATAGTTAATATAAACTTGAAATAAAGAACTGTGTTTTCCACAATGATAGATAAATTGTTTAATTGAGTATGTAAGTTTTATAAAATTCATTTGCAAGGCTGATGTACCAGGAAACAAAACTATTTAATATATGTTTGTTTCATATTGTGTTAATACATTTTGTATTCGTTTTTGTACCTGTCAGACAAGTCTCCTACTTTTTTTTTTTTCTTTAAGGCCAGCAGCTGAAATTTCAGCAATTCCTGTCTAAACTTTGTGTTCAGTGTGTGACTGCTTTGAAGTCACTGAAATCAGTTTTTCTTGCAAGGGTAAATGTCTGTCAATGGGAACAGAAATGACAATTTTCTAGGGTGCTTTTGTTTTGCTCTGGATTTTCTTGTATTTCTTTTCTCTTGTTGCAAAAATGGTTATATCTACTTGAAATAAAGCTGTATTAAATATGAAATGTGTCTACTGTTCATAGTTTGGAGGTGTGAAAACCAGGAAGTCTAAGTGTCTTTCTTCAATTCTGGTGTTAAGTGTATAGCACCATGGTTTCTTCAGTATTTAAATTAGAATATCCAATTTTCCTTTTATTTTTTCCCTGAAATCTCTTTGCATTTACATGTCTCGTTTATTGATAGAGATAAGCATTGTTATTTCTAAATTTGGGTGACAGCTCTGCCCAGAGTTCTCCTGGTGGACACCAGTAGTCATCACCTACATTACAAAGGATTCTCCAGAGATATTTTAAATTAATCTTTTGTAGCTGGGGATATATTTCCATACTTGCATTGGGAAAGTAAGATCATACAGTATCACAGAGACAGGGTAATACCTACATAGGTAGGCAAGCCAAAGATCATCATAAGATGCTTAGGAATAAATAAGGAAGCTACAGTGTTGGGTTCAACCAGTGAGAACTCTTTTAAAAAGAGATCATAAAGCAAGCAACTATTGAAGTGCTTTAAGTAAAAATAAAATAATAGAAAGTACAGATACATCTGGGATTTATCTGTACATATTTATATATATAAATGTATCAATAATTTCTATTCTTCCACTTTATGTGTGGGCATAAAAATATATTTAAAAACATGGTGGATAGGACAATTTAAGTTCAGCTGTATTTATATAGGGATGGTGGCAGGTTCTGCTGGTGGAGAGGTTGTGGCATAGGCCCAAGAACAAATGTGATCAATTTAACTGTAACACTAAGTGACAAAATACTTTCAGGCTGAAATTACAGGCCTTGCAAAAAAGTAGAAGAAGGTATGACAGTCGGCACTGTCCCCATCGTACCTGCTTAGTTGGTTTACTTACTTCAGCTTTTCACAGGGGTATATCCTAAGGAATGCCAAAGGCATAAAGCCAAATAACAAAGTCTTTAGTCATTCCCATATGTACTAATACATGCTGACAATAAATCTTTACAACACTGTAAAACTTTCTTCAAGTAGGTAGTCAAAGAACCCATGCCAAAGTAAGTCTGGTTTCCTGAATTTTTAAAAAAAGAAATTCAAAAAAATTAACAGGTGCTGCCAAAAAGTGGAATTCATGCAGGTTATCTTGAAAATTGTTTTAGAACAACTATTACATGCTCTGAATAAATATTTATCTATTAAAAAAGAAATTTTTAACAAGATAAGTAGGGTAGGAGACTGCTTTTAATTAGGGAGAGCCTTTACACTGTGGAAGCTGTGTCCACCTGGAAGCACATTGCAACTTATCGAATATAAATTTTGCTATAAAGTAGGCTGCTTTAGAAAGTTTCTGAAGGAAATAACTATAAATCCTATTTTAAGAACTGTGAAAACAAACTATCCGTAAAAGTGAAAGGTAAAGTAAAAGATCAAACAATAATGGGAATATTTTAAGGTAAGATGACAAGAAAAGATGGGATTTTTACAGTGATGTTCATTGTGGAAGTGCTGGAGAACGTTTCTTTGCAGAGCTGTTGGGAACTGAAATGGCAGAAAGGGTAAATGATGAGGGTGTTGTCCAAGGGACAGGATTGGAGCCTGTTCCCATGGGTTGGAAGGTGAGAAGAAACTGCTCAGTCTGTCACTATAGCATGGAACATGCCACTGAAACCAGCTGTGGTGGTCAAGGAGAATAAAGTAACAATTCTGCCGCGAGTCTTGAAAAAAGATTCCAAGGAGATCAGTGGGCCTGCAGCTGAACTGGGAACTGGGCTAATTGACAGGAGTACAACAAACAAGATTTTCAGACCTTTATAAATACGATGTGAAAAGATGAGACTTTACAGCTGCTGTTCTGGTGGCCTTTTAGATACTTTGAAGGTGTCAAAGTATGATTTATCTGGCAGCTCACAACTTGTCATGGTGCAAAAGAAGTTCTCTCTCTTTAAACAGAGGATGCCTGTTTAAAGGTACATAAGACGTTGCAGTGGGATTCTGCTAAGTACCATTTCATTCAGCCTATTTGTGTTCTGAGAAAGGGTGGAGGGAGAAGTCTGTTAAATTATTCACTGAGCAAGTGGAACTGGGATGTAGAAGAGGGGGGAAATTGCAGAGCAGAACCCCTTCACACACAAGAAGGGATGTGATGGACGCTGATAAAGTCATGAAGTGTGGAAATAGCAAGGATTGCTCTCCAAGGGCAGCAGCGTTAGCTACAAGAAGAAAGGAGCAGATACTGTCTATGAGGATATTACTGCTCCACTAGAGGACAGTAAGGAACTGCTTTAGAGCTAAAAACAGTGTAAGAATTACTCTTGCTTACCCTTTGATAGTTGGCCAATTTTCTAAGATTTAAATTGATTTTAAAATTGTAGATCTCTTGTCTAGCTCTTCTAATGCCAGAAAACCTATTGCGCTTCATCTTGAAAGCAAGAGATCAGTTATAAAAATTGAGAAACAAGAATAGAAACAGACTGATTTTTCCTCCAAAAACAAGAATAAAGACATACCAGAAGTCTAAGCAACTTTGTGTACCAGAAAGATTATTGAAATGTATAAATTTTAAAAATGTAGTCAAATATTTCTATTTGCAGAAGTTTCTAATTATGTCTCATCTGAATTTTTAGCACACTCTTGGAATAATATATATCTTTTGCCCTGAAAGAATGGAAGAAAAAAAGGGAGCCAATTAGAGCCAGCAAGGAAAGTCTGCTAAAAAATCACATAAAATATTGTTACATTTATACATTTTGTCCATCTTTGTCCTCTTCATGGCATGGCAGCACATTGTAATTGCAGTCAGCTGCACTGTCAAGAGGAGTAGACTGTGTTCTTTGAGGTTGTGGGGTTTCCCACATCTGTTGGCAGTGGAAAAAAAAAGGATAAAAACCATAAGCTGAAGTAGGTTTCTGTCTTTGGAGGAGGTCGGGACTAAAACCAATGTTTGTGAGCCAAATATTCAATGGCTTCTTACCTGAAGGCATTATTCAGAAGTTGAGAGTGGGAGAAGTTTCTTCAGGTGTATTGAATTACGAGCATCCAAATGGGAATCTCTGAACAGCAGTACCTGTTGGGTCATGCATCCACCATCTGGCAGAACAGCCAGGATAGCCACAGCTGTCTTCTAGTTTCTTGTCCTTGTCTGGGACTACATCTTTGGATTCATGCTGCCTCTTCTCATTTTATGAGATAAAGGAAAACTTAGTAATTGATGCTAGGATTTGTGCATCTTGCAGTTATGTAAATAAATACTGATATTACAAGATAAGTCATGACTGGAAGGGCTTGAAGACTTGACATTGTTGTAGTAGGTACCCCCAAAGAAGCAGTAATATCTAGGAACTCATCCATTCGATAACATCAAAAACAACTCTCTCTGGAATGGGTTGAAAATTGCAATTTGTCTTCTGAAAGTCAGTTTTTCTGAACTCAGATCAAGGTAGACCTCTTGGGCTCCAGCTGAGCTTATGGCCTGCTGGAGTACAGCACATTCCTAGTGATTCTTAGCATATATTCCAGCCTGTGACATCCAGACACTGGTGCGGACCCAACAATTTTACAACTTCAAGTTGGTGGCCTATTGTCATTCCCAAAAACGTAAAGACGGCAAAGTCATGGCTTTAGCACTTCTGAAGTGTTATCTGTCCACTCTGCAAAAAATCTCAGCCTGAGAAGGAAGACTTTGATAAGGAAAAAAAAAAAAAAGGTTTTTTAGACTGCTTGGAGCGCAGAAGTCAGATGTGCATTTGGTAAAATGCCCACTGGCAATCTGTATTTCCTGCACTGCCCATGAGGCCAACTTGGTTGCTAGTTACTTTTAATTAGTTGTGCTTTTGAACTTTGCCTTTCTCATGCAGAAATGATGAACGTCTTGTTTGTAATGAAGCAAAAGGAAAACTATGTCTGTTTGCTGATAACGAGGAACTCCTGTCAAAAGAAAAAAAGAAAAAATATTACAAGAGCAGAAAAATTATAGGCCAGGGAAGAACAGAGGAGAGAGCAGAAGAGAGTGATGAGGTTCTTGTTGGTGGTACATCATGGGGTATCAGTGGACTCCTGCTTTTAGAAATAATAAACATCAGCCCTGGTCCTCAAGGAAAGGGTTTTGCTGTGTTCAAATAAATCAGTTGTGGAGCATTTGGAAGAAGAAGCTGACACTTCCTTTGTCCTGTGTGTCTCTTAGTGTAGAAAGACTGCTTGGTCTCAACATAGTTTGTCTTTTTTGTGTTCCTGCACAGAGCATAAAGTTTCCAGGAGTGTTCTCTGTGTGCAAGTATGAATACCTAACTATGAAGGAAAGGGAGCAAGACACTGCAGAAATAAGCCCAAGGTTTACCTCGTTGGAAGACAGACCATACTTACTTTAGGCTCACTTTGTTTCAATAAAACCTGAAATATAGAGTGTTTTCCTCAAAATTCATCTTGCTTCTTTAATCTGTGCATTGCAATCTGTATTCCTGTATGTCACCATATAAAAAAAAAATATGTGCAGCAGATGATAAAAACAGCCTTGTCCTCTGTGAATTATTTTACAGGTTACAAAGTGACAGCACAGGTTGGGTTGTTGCATCTTAGAACAAGGATATGCTATAAAAATACACAGTTCATTTTGATCATCAAGTTCAAAATTATGATTCCTATATATAAATCTCCCCTCAATGATCAATATGAGATTTTTTTTTTTCTGAATTGTGTCTTGTGTCTCACCCCACTCCTTTAAAAGCTACCCCTCTTTAGAATATCTTTTAGGATACATCTATGGCTAGACATTTGGCATCCTGGGCACAGTGCCTGAGGTGCAAGCAGAGTGGACTTCCACATGGACTTCCTGGGGTCTGGGAGGAGTTACTGTATCACATTCATTGTGAAGAGAGCCTCCAGCCAAGGGCAGTGAGGTTGGTCTCCCACGCTCAGCAATGGTGGGAGATAACCCTGCCCAGCAGGAACTCGGAGAAGGACATTTGAAGACTACTTGTCCTTGGGTGGCTTTTGTCTGCATTCCAGCTGTGGCCATGAACAAGGCTTATCAGTCTCACTTATAGCCAGGGCTCCTGTTCAGCATCTCATTAGGAGAATTAGTTGGAGCTTAAGGTCAACGTGGGAGAAAGGTTTTTTCATTACAGATGGGAAAGCTGATTGAAGCTAAAAGTGTGTATTTATTGGGAAGGCATCCTCAAACTAGAACATATTACCAAATCAGGATGGTAACATTTAGTACAAACTTTCTCCACCAGTAAGTGACAACACTTGGAGCTAACCAATGCACCAACAAAATTTTCAGTACAAACTGCTGACAGACATGACATATTCAGACAAGAAAAGTGAGGAAAATACCCCCAGAAATAATTGCAGGAAGAGTTCCATGTCCACCTCTATTCCACACCATTCCACCACTACAAAGGTCTTACACACATGTGGTGATGATGCATATTAATATACTTCAGGTACTGTACCAGAATAAATATAATACTGACAGCAGTTTGGAAATACAGAAGATCTCCCTTTTCCTCCCTTTCTTATTTTAAACTTCAAAGCAGAGATCAGTTAGATTTTTGGTTTGTGTTTGTTTAATTTTTTTTACATTTTTGATAGTCACTAACTTCAATAACTGCTTTGAATTAATTTATTTTCAGTTACTTAATACCTTACTTGGCATGGTTCCTACTTAAGACAACAATTTCATGTGGAGAATGCTTTAAGAAAAAGAATGTAATGATACAAAGGACAAAACCTTTATATGCCTGTATTCCAAAGCCAATAGGAATAGACAGGATCCAGCACTGTGGATCAGACACACATGAAACAAGAAACAGAGGAGACAAAATTCAGATCTAGTCGTCAGCTCAAATCCATGTGGTGATAAAAGCCACTCAATTCCCTCACAGTCATAATTACCAACTCTATGAGTCTTTTTAGAACAGTTTTAAATAAAGTGAGAATAAAATAAAGCTAGATAAGAAAGAAATAACAATTTAGGGGCCTTTAGGAATATGTTTTGTGTGCTTTACTTGTGCTCTTGGGTAAATCAGTTGTGGAAAAAGATAAAGAGATTAAATACAGTTTTTGAAATTACATTCCTAATGACTCACCATTTCTGAAAGCTTGGGAATTTAAGCTGCAATTGAAAAGAAGCATAAAATGAAAAAAAGCTAACATTATCTTGGATAATGTGTATCAGATAATGAGTTGATACTCTTTTAATGTTGAACAGATGTCCTAGAAGAGGCAATTATTTTAATTCAAATTTTCTTTTACTTAAGCCAGTTTGCAGAAGTACAGGTACTCTCTCACAAAAATGTAAGGATGAATATAATTATAACCAAGACGCTAATAGCTGCAAGTCAGAAAATCTGATTTTTTATTTCTGTTCCATGGAAATATCCTGCATCTCAAATTGTAGTAGTCATGCACTTCGGAACAAAATGGCAAAATTTTCCATTAAATGAAATAAAAAATAATTGGGTTTGAAATATTAGATTTCTTGAAGTATTTCACTCTGCCCTAGAATTGAACTTATATCATTACTGTCAAATTAATAGAAGCAGGCAAGAAACTCAAAACTCATCACGACAGCCCTCTCTGAAATCACTGTGCTCTTTATGTGTGTCTCTAAAGTGTTTTGCTTGCTGGAAATGAAATGAATACTTTCCAGCTTGCTAGCCTGCCAAGCACACTCCATTAATTGCTAATAGATCATTAAATGCTTGGCAAACCATTCAGAGAAACCAATGGGACTTTTGAAGTTTAATCCTAATAATTTGACACTTAAGCAAAGAAAAAAAGAAATGTACAAAGTTGTAAAGAATATTTTTTTAGCCATATTTCCCTCTGGGTTTTTTTGGGGTTTTGTTTTTTTTTTTTTTTTTTTGGTCGGTAATAAAGAAGTACATGAAATCATTGGAAATATGATTCTCTTCTTCTCACACTTGTGTTGGAAGAGTTAACTGTTTAGGTGGGGTGTCAGAAAGCCTTTTTTATTCCTCAGCCTCTGAGTATTGACAGAGACTATTTTCTTAGCAATCCTGGAAAAGTATAATGCATTCCTGAGAGAGGAACTGCATTTATGTCTCATCTGCTCCGTCTTCTGCTGTGGTTAACAGAGAGCATTGAGCCAGGGAGGTCTGAGATTAGCGGTACTTACTGGTGAAACTCCTCCAGAATGTCACTCACCAAGACTTTGTTAAGGCTCTTCTTCACCCCAAGGATAAGCAAAAGAGTTTTCTGAAAATTTTATCAAGACATTTCTTGGCCATGTTGTTCTGATATAATATTGTGGAAATATATGACTTATTTCACAAGCCATTAAATGTGATCAATATTTCTTTAAAAAGACAGGTATGTGCTGTAGAGACTGGTGGTCTTCCAGGCTGTGCCAGCGCTTTGAAGTTACTGCATGTATGATCTTCTCACAGAACTGGGTTCATTTATAAAAAGGCATTTATGTTAAAGCAAATGTGAACTGGCACTGAAACAATTGCTATTAAAATATATTTCCCTTTGCGATGTCAACAATTTCCATCTCAGTATATATAAAAATAGCTCTCATGGGCTTTCTCAGAAGAAAACTTCTGCAGAATCTGCTTATCCTATGACTGACCTGGGAAGGACATGAGAATAGGAACAGTAAGATTTAAGGCATTTTTTTTACCCAGAGAGACTACAAATTATTATTCCAAATGGGTCTGTAGACTTGACCTATTGTAGGGGCTCTCAGCCATGTCCCCAAAACCCATGGCAACTCTTTTACACACAGCAAGGCACCCACGAGCTGTAGCACAGAGTCATTCTAGAGGGAACTGCCTTCAATATGCAGTTATGAGACTCACAGGAGACTCCCAAAACCAAACATTTCTTCTTTCTGCCACTCTAATTTGTTACCTGGAGGCAGCATCCTGCTTTATTTTGCTCAACTCTTCCAAGTTCTAGATGCACATCCACTTCCAGGAACAAAACTGATGCTTGCCTGCCAAGGACCATCAAGGGCCTGCACTCCTGATGGTGAAATCTTTTCCCTCACAATTCCCCATCTCTCCCTCAATTCTGGATTCAGGCTTTCAGCTCAGACTAACTCGAGGTGTTTTGAAAAGGGGATCTTATTTCAAAGGTCAAGAGACTCAAGATGCTCTAAAATGTGATGGAGTTCAGCACTCAGAAAGCAAGGTGCTGTAATTCAATTCCCACCGCAGAAAGCTCAGATATAGATTGGGGCACTGGCAGAGGGCAACTCATGTGAAGGGAGTTTTGTGGGAAAATATTCCATCTTCTCAAAGAAGCATGTTAACATTAGCTCCAAGACCATTTTGGTCATATCTTGCCCTACTCTACTCCCACCCACCTGTATTAACCTACTCTGGTAGCTTTCTTGTGCAACTGGCGGCTGTTGAATCAAATGCTTGAAATTGGCTTACTCAATTTTAAATCCTATTGCCTCTTTTGCTGTGTTTTTAGCACTCAGACAAAGGGAACTACATCTTTTCTATAGATTTATGCTATACAGTAGCCAAGAATAAATCGTGCAAGTGGAAAAATATCAAGGACAGAGTGTAAGAAAATAAAATAATGTGATTATGAATGTGGCGGCTGTCTCTGCAGTCCTCCAGAAGAATATCTGCTGCTCTGCACATCTCTCATTTTTTTGAAAGCTAAAAAAAAAAATCAAAAACATAAAAGACCTGCTATTCCTTGGCCACGGCTGAAGAATTTTTCAGGGAGGATTTCCAAGCTCCCACTCACTAGCCTATTCGATTTTTTAAGGCTTGGGGATAATACAGACTCATTTATTGCTCAGAAGTGGCCTGCATGTAACTTTATATCAAGGCGGTTTGATGAATTTTCAACATGTGAAATTCCAGTGTTTTCCTGACCTACTGCCAGCACTTCTGAGATCTTCCTCTTTTACTACTTATGTGTGGGCAATTAGGTATTTTGGTTGTGTTTTCAGACCATTCCCCTTTTCTATTTTCATTGCTGCACTACTTTTGAGCGTCCTGATCTCACCACCAAGCCCATGGTTGTTGTTATCAACAAAGCTGAAGCCCCTAAAATCCAAAGATTGTATGCATTTCTGCTTTTACTTAACCAAAGCTTCCAAACTAACCTGAGAGGGCAAAAAGGCTTTCATATGCCAGACCTGGTGTTGTTATGTGACAAAAGGTAGGGAGACCCCAATAACCTCACTGGGGATATGATCCCTTCGTGCCCTTTGCAGGACTGTCTCAGGGAACTCTTAGCCCCATGGGCCAAGGGTGACATCCATCAGGGTAAGACAACAGGAGAGGGTCACCTGAGGGGTTTGGCACATTATGGGGTGCAGGGCAACAATGTCTTGGGATGCAACAAACTTAGAGTATGTTATGGGGAGGAAAGGGCAAAAGGGAGGGATTGTGGTGGTTTGGAGAATAATGAGTAGGCAAGGGTTAAGGGATATAAGAGACCAGTCAGTACCCTTGTCTGGCCATGCCCTGCACCCCATTGCTGCCATCTGTCCTGTCTGCTCATTAAACCGTGTCCGGCTACATCCCTGGGTAGAGGCTCCATACTGTTGCTGGCAGGCAAATGGAATAGGTGGCTTGGCAGATAGATACCAAAGCAGATATCAGCCTGGGCCAGATATTCCTCCATCCCTACCTGCAAAACAGCTGGAGGAGCTGGCTACTGATCCAGGCCAAGCACAGGGGAGGGTGTGAGGTCTGGGGTTCACTGTGAGACCTGTCTGCATGTGTGTGTGTGTGTGTGTGTGTGTGTGTGTGTGTGTCCAAAGCCTCATGAGAGAATCCAGGGCCAGCTGCCAGTTAGGCTGGGTGTCCATGACTGGTTCCAGGAGGGGTTCATAGCCGTGTGTGTGTGTGTGTGTGTGTGTGTGTGTGTTTGTGTGTGTGTGTGTGTGTGTGTGTATTTGACCCTGCAAGTGAGTGGGGCTGGAGCCCTCTGGGGGCTTGTGTGCCCCCCAGGTGCCAGTAGGTACTGGATGGATATGTGAGGACAGTTCCTCCCACATGGTGTGTCTGTGTGTCCAACACACAGGCCTTCATGTGGATCAGACACAGAGGGGGAACAGGACTGAAACTTTTGTGCTGCTTGTGCAAGTGCTGTGTTTTCTAAGTGTGCTGGTTTTGACTGGGATAGGGTTGGTTTTTTCTGTGAAGTTGGTGCAGGGCTGTGCTTTGGATTTGTGTTGAGAAGAGTGTTGAAAACACAGGGATGTTTTTGCTCTGGCTGAGCAGTGCTCATGCAGAGTCAAGGCCTTCTGTGCTCCTCATTGCACCCTGGCAGCCAGGAGGCTGGGAGTGCACAAGGAGTTGGGAGGGGTCAGCTGATCCCGACTGACCAAGGGTGTATTCCAAACCATATGGCATCATGCTCAGCATATGGAGTTGGGGGAAAAAGGAGGAAGGGAGAGATGTTCAGAGTGATGGAGTTTGTCTTCTCAGGTCACCATCAGTTGTGATGGAGTCTGGCTTTCTCTGGAGGTGACTGAACACCCACCAGGTGGGTGAGCTGAGCTGCCAGCTGGGCTTAAAGCACCACACTGGATTGTGGTGTATGGCCACATGTATACAGGGTTGGTGTGTGTGCCAATTTGGAATTCATACTCAGCCTGCCTACAGACTATTTTTACCTGCTGGGCTGCTGAATCCAGCGACCTCCAATCCCACATGTCCAGGTCTCTGCTCTACTGAATGCAGCAGGAATGAACAACTGTCCTAAAGCCTGATATTTACTAAGTTTTAGAATATTGGGGTTTCTAAGTGAAGGATTTTTTCTTATACAGGGAGGGCTTACAGACACATGGGGTCCATCTAGTCTCTGCTGGTGGCTGCTGAAGGACCTGTACAGGGAAAAGTAATTTCTGACTGCTGCACAGCCATCATGCAAAAATTAGAGAAACAAATTATGGAGGGAGAAACTTTTAACTGCCATTAATGTAGAGGTTGTAGCTTCTCCCATCAAATTTAACTAATGGAAGGCCATGCCTCCAGGATGGCCGTGCCTGTGGGTTTCATTCTCTCATGCTGTGAGGGATTGCACAGCTTCCAGCACAAGATCATAAGATACGTAACCTGGGGCTGCATGTCCCTCCCACTATCCAGTTACCAGGAATTTTCCAGTGAGACCCCATAAGGAGGTGTCAGTGATAAAAGCCAACCTGAGAACCCTCTCAGCATCAGCACTGAGCACACTAATAAATCATTTAGCCCAGCACCTTCTACATACCAGCCCAAAGCAGCAATATTTACATAAGTTTCTCCAGCCCCTGCACAGATGGTCTCTGACTGCTTATGCTCCAAGAGAGCTCTCAGCATGGACAAGAAGTGCCCTAGGTGGGGGAACAGCTCAGACTTTTCACAGGGTCAGTTTGCATGGTTAGCTTTGGGTACTAAACAGTGGAAAATAAAGCAGAGGTTATTTCCTACAACTCTGGGAATTTGGACCTAATTCTAAACAAGCATGTACTTGCTCGAAGCATCAAAGCCATGAATAAGCACAGTAAAACCCTTCTTCTGAAAGCAGAGTGATGGAAAGATTTCAAACCCTTTAAAAGCCCCAAGACCCTTTAAAATTCCCTTTCAGACTCCTGCATTGTGGTATCAAGCAGAATGTTGCCTCAGCACCTGCTAGGATGACAGGCTGGGTTGGCTGTGATGCTGCTTGGAACACCTGACCCACTGCCCAACTGTGGGTTTCCTGAGACAGGAAATTGTGCAGGTGATGCCTCATGTCCTCCCACCGGGATAACAAATGACGCAGTGGAAGCAGGTCAGCTTTCTCTCCTTGTCTGCCTTTTGGTCCCAAGTTGAGACAGTTTCTCTCTGCAAGCATTGCTACGTGTGAGTAGTTGGTCCACACCCTCACTTTCCCTTAAAAAGGAACTATTTTTTAAGGCATGCATTGATACAGGGCAGTCCTATCAAAGGAGATGAATGCACAGCTGGGGCTGTGACATGGTCATGTGCTGGAGGCTTCAATTGCAGCCCTAGGTTAAAAAACTAAAAAAGAAAAGAAGCATTAATTCCTGATTTTTAATGCTTTCCATGAAAGAGGCAATAGCAAGCAAACAAACAAACAAAAAACTAAAACCAAACCAAATAAACAAAACACACACAAAATGCACACAAACACCACCCCCCATGCCCCTCCCCCCCCCCAAAAAAAAACAACCCAAAAAAACCCCCAAAAATGACCAACCCAGCAACAACAAAAAGGAAGCAATAAACGTGTCAGTTCCATAGGGTTGTTTTGGAGGTGTCCTGGGGGCAAGCTTGGGTTTACCTGATGGTGTTTGCAAGTTGGGCAAACAACATCATTTGGCCTCCTCTTTCTCTGTGTTGTCATCTCCTGTTTGCATCTGTTGGAGCTGTGCTTCTGCAGGTGCTTTGATAGGCAGAAAGCTCACTCAGAGTCCTGCCTGCAGGATGGGGACAGGCATCTGTCCCCATCTGCATCACACTGCACTGATATCCACCTCCCACATGCAAGTATGACCATGCTACAGCAAAGCAGGAACATCCTCTGCCTCCAGCAGCTGTACCAGCAGTGTGGAGAACATCTCTACATCGTGGTCCCTTGGCAGACACCACTTTTCAGCCCCCACTGACATCTACAGCTCCTAGATGGGTGTGAGTTAGGATTTAATTCCACCCAACAGCCTCATGATAAGAAAGGATTAAAACTTGGAGGAGCATAGTAACTTAAAAGTCATAACACAGAAACTGTGGATAATGCACCAGCTGCATGGAGTAACATGGAGCCCAGAACAACACTGCCAGGGCCCAATACCACCATGTGATTTTCCTTGCAAGTCTTTCGTCACATTCTGCAGCACTTTTCACACCTCAGACTGGTCCCACCTTTTCTCAAGACACCCACCTCCCTGGTTTGTGCCTGTATCCCAATCTCCTCTCTAATGCCGGAGCATTTCTACCTTGCCTGAACTCTCTTCCCTGAGACTGGGAAGGAGAAAGATCTATGGCTCCCCCTCTCTTCCCATGCTTAGATAAGCACTTCCCTCTTCTTAGTTTACTTCCTTGAGACAGCAGAGCATCCATGAACATGGGGTCAGGGAGTAACAAGAGACAGGGGAGGGAGGGGAGGAAGGTGCTACACAGCAGCAGGTGGGCACTCATAGCTTCCAAGGAGACCAACATAGGAGAAAGCAGCAGCATAGACAACCTTCAGTGTGAGGAACTAACTGCACACCCCCTTCTCCATCCTCCTGTGCCACTTGGGGAAAGAGGGAGATAAATTGTGACTGAGGTTAAGCCCAGGAAGAAGGGAGGGATGGGAGGAAAATGTTCTAAAGCTTGGATTTTATTTCTCATTACCCTTCTCTGACGTGATTGATAATAAATTAATTTCCTGGAATCAAGTCCATTTTGTCTGTGATAGTAGTTGGTGCATGATCTCTCTGTCCTTATTTTGACCCATGTGTTTTCTATATATTTTGTTACATTCTCTCTCCCCTATCCACTTGAGGTGGGTAGTGTTAGAGCATCTTTGATGAACATCTGATATCCAGCCAATGTCAGCACACCACAGCCTCTTACATGCTGTAAGAAAAGGAACAAGGATCTCTCTGGCCTCCACCTAATATTCAGTCTGCTCCCTCAGCAGGTAAATACTTCTGGGCCAGGGGTTTCTCAAACATGTGCCAGGGAGAGGGACAGTGAATCACACAGGTCAAAGTAAGCAGTCAATACGGGGACCCAAATGCAAAACGGTCTGGCACGATCTGTTCCACACCAGTGCACTGAGCATCCATGCATGCTGCAGGAACAGTCTACCTCACTCAGAGACAGACCCTGACAAACCTCCCCTTTCACCTGGGTTGAAATTTTAAGAATGGAAGGCAGCTTCAAGGTTTTCTCCACATGTTTAAAGTTAGCAGTAGAAAGAGCAGCTCCACTAAACCACTCCTGTGACTTGAAGGGAGAGTCTAGAAAAAGAACACAGGTATGCAGCAAACTGTTCTTCCTGTAGCACAGCACCCCAGCTTCCTGAAGTTCAGAGATTTCTTGTACTAGAGGTTATTCATTGGACCATCATCTGAATATACAGCCTGCTCTCACCCTCCATGGAGGAGGGAGGCTTATTCCCATGTGAAATAAGCAGATATTTCAGTGGAAGTGAACAAAGTATCTCCAAGGGACTCTGCCATCTCATATGCCCCAACACCAAGGTTCATCAGCATCCTGCCATCCTGCCAAATGCTTGTGCAGCTTGGAGTGAGCTAAAGCTATGAGTCAATAGCAGGATCCCTGTGCTGCACACTAAAGGAAATATTTCCACATTTTCCTTTCAGATTGTT
Organism: Chamaea fasciata; assembly: GCF_029207755.1. Taxonomy (NCBI): domain Eukaryota; kingdom Metazoa; phylum Chordata; class Aves; order Passeriformes; family Sylviidae; genus Chamaea; species Chamaea fasciata. Next base: position 47,585,313 of record NW_027094086.1, on the reverse strand, counting down.
GAGATTGCCTCTGTGCTGTGGGGCTGATTTGGTAATGCATGCTCCCAGCAGAAAAAATCCAAGTGTCAGGTGATGTGAAGTCCCTCCTAGGTCTCACTTTGGGTCCCTCAAGCAGAGGGTATGAGCTGTAGTCCAGCAACAACTTGAAGCCAAGGAGAGGGAGCAGGCTAGCCAGCAGAAGCTGACAGTATCACAATGACTCGTGACCCACCTGGAGGTCCCAGGAGGATCTCAGGAGGTGCAATGTTCAGTCGTAGAGAGGTACTTTTCTCCCTGACAACCACCGTGCCAACTTGGGGCACTGCTGCTTTCCATCAGCTGAGCTAATGTTAAAAGTATAGACTGTTTCCTTGAAAAATCCTCAGGGAAAGCAATCTCCTGCCATTATGCTGAGGAGGAGGAGGAGGATGATGCAGTCCCAAGAGAAGCCCTGCTGGCAGCTGAAATCTCTTCACCAGACAACCAGCTGGATAGGACAGGCAGGGGAGGAAGAGGGTTTCCTACAGCCCTTCGTATCTTCGTTTCGGCACGTGCATGGCTCCAGACACAGGCTTGGATCTGTGAAGGCTAAAATTTGGTTTTAATCACATCTTAAGAGAATATAATAAAAAGCTGTTGGAGTATGAATAACTCATGGAGTAAATGCCAACCAAAACTGAAACTCTTGTAATTAACCCCTGTGTAACAGAGATTTCGGTTCACCATCACAGTACTTTTAAATTAGGGAGTTATCTGCACATACATTTAAAGTATTACTTAGAAAGGGAGTAATCTTGAAACAACTTGATTTGCTCTAGGAAGACATTCTGGAAGTCAAATTTCTATTTATTTGCAGACAACCAAAATGAAAATATTATGTCTATTTTCATGTGGCAGGCTTAGAAAACAAAAACAGTCACAGGAAAAGCATTTGTGATGGAAAGTTACTGTCCTCTCACTGGGACTGCTCAGACTGTGAGAAGAGAAGGAAAGGGGAGGGAAGGAATATACATATGTGTGTGTGTGCATATATGTTTATCTATAGATGCATATATATACCAATATATATTTAGTGCATGTTTATTTATATATATTTATGTAGAGAAGTAAGAATCACAATCTTAGGAGAAACCAATTTGAGTATTTTTAGTTAACATGAGAATAAATAATACCACTTCTTAGGCTGGAAGGGAGCAATATGTGCACACAAATGCACACATCCCTGGTGGGAACTGGAGGCCTGAACTATTGTAGTTTTGATGATGGCACAAATGGAAGACAACTAAATTCAGGCTCCAGTTGCCACCAGAGCTCATGTCCTGAAGACAAAGAGGGTGGCTGGGTACAGAGAAGCATGTGTGGGGGCCACAGTGTTTCCCCAAGTTTCCCATGAGAAGCCTTCAGGGGAGATTCGTGTTCTGTAAAGACCCTATACACTGCACTCTGTGAATGTGGAAAGTGACTATAAGGACAATTATCATATTTGTCTTTCCCTGTAATAAGGAGCATCTCTAAGAGAGAGACACGCAGAGAGGAGGAGAGAGAGAGAGCAAGCAGGTGTCTCACTCAAACTCCTTTGTTCTGCTGCACTCTTTATTTCCCCAGCTTTACTTAAGCTAGTCCCAATAAACACCAGCCCTGACCTCACTTCTCTCTCCATCTGCCCCAGGGGCTCAGCCCCTCTGTGAGGAAAGACAGGGAAAGAGACAGGCTGTGGCCCAAAAAATCAGCATGTCAAAACATCAGCCGGTGCTTTGATAAACAAAAAGGAAGAGCCACTGGATGAGCCCCTCAGAGGCCAGGGCGATGCTGGGAGCCCACGCGTGTGCACGGGCACGGCACCGCCTGCCCGGGTGGGTGTGCGACGGGCAGCGAGGCAAACCTCTCGTGCAGCGATGCTGCCTGGCTTGGGGAGAACAAAGCCCTCCACCAACTCTTCCAGAAAAGAAAACAAAGGCCTTGAACAAACCATCCCCGGGCCATTTCAGCCAGCAACAAAGCTAACAAGCAAATCAAACAGAGAAATATCCCAGCAGACCTCAACTGGCTGAACAAACAAATGGAGAAACTCAGGTTCCAAAGAGCAGGGGAGCTGGGTTATGAAACGAGATTTTTGATATAAAAGGAAGCTTACAGCTATCACTGGTGATTAGACACGGAAGAGAAAGGTCACTCTGGGTGTTAGACCACACTTCACACACACACACAGAGGTTATTCAATCAATATTTGTCCTGGAATCACATGCGGCAGAAAAAAATTTAAGTGAACGGTCAGCAGAATTTAATGCTTCCATTCATTCATGATGTGCTCTTGGATGAACGTGTGTTTTTACATCTAGCACAATCTAAGCTTTAGAATCCAGGAGGTTTTTAATCAAAATACAGGAAAATCTTGGAATTAAACACTACATTTGTATATGCCTTTCAATTACATTTTCAGCAGGACAGGAACACCTCACTAATGATTTTAGAAAAGGATCTGTGCTAGGAGGGAGATTATTTGAATCACAAAGTTCTGGAACTAACAGGAAAAATAATTCAGTTAAGGCTCCAGAAAGACAACACTGTCCACAGAAACCTCCCCAGAGCAGAAGGGAGGGACTTCTTCCTGCCATCACTGTGTTCTCCGACCATGCTGCTGCGCTGCCATTAGAGGTTTTATTTAGGGTCACAGCAGTAACAGCGGGAAGACATAATCCTCTGATGAACAAGCAGCTGTTACCCCCTGCCTCTGTGAAAATGATGATCTCAGGTTGAGAATGTTGTTGCCTTGAATCATGATATTTTTAATCTCCCTGTGAGTTTGTCACAACAGATTGTTTGCTTATATTCAGATCATAAGGCCATAGCTCAATTTTCTCTCCTCAGCAAGAGTTAAAGGAAATTTGACCGTAGGTGCCCTAACCATGGACTTTAGAATTTGGGTGCAAACAGTGATGATTAAAACACAAACAAAGCGAAACAAAGGCAAAACTCAACCCTCTTGCCTAGTGACTTAATTACAAAATATTTGTGAGGCACAGCAGAACATCCAGTTCAGGTTATGATAGACCTGATGGGTGGCATTCAGAAGACTGACACAGAGGCAGGATGTCCTTCAAATAGTGTCATGGTGTGACTGAAGAGAGATATTAGTGCTCTCTAAGATTGCACAGGGGTCAATTTCCGCTGTATAGGGGATAGCCTTGGAGAGGAGAGCCCCAGTGAACATCAGAGAGAGTTATAGAACAAAGGCAAATACAGGGTGGCTGCTTCGAGGCAGAAGCTTCCGGGGAGAAGTTTATTTTAATATCCTAGCTGGAAATTCACTGGAAAAGCAGCTCCATCGGCCCCGGTCAGGACGAATGACAGAGCAGAGATTATGTTCCTCTGGCCGTCGGTCCTGGTAAAGCTCCCGTGCTCCAAAGGGGCAAAGCGTTGTCACATCCTGCATCCGACGGCTGTGCTTTCTTCCTCATGCGGCTAACACAAAAGAAAAAAAGCCGAAAGTTAGTCACACTGTGTTAAGGATCGCTTTGATGGACTTCAAACACCCCGCTGAAATCATCTGCTGTGCACGCAGTGCCACTCTGCTGCCACAGGAGATGCTGCAGGAGGGCAGGGGACCGAGCGGGGAGCAATGCCCAGGTCAGGCACCACGTCCCGTTTCCCTTGCAAACCATTTTTCTTCACCTGCGCACCTCCTCCCCTCTAAAAAAACCCTCAGGGAAATGCTGATGACCCTCGCTGGTGTTCTCTGCGGAGAGGAAACCCCCAATCCAAAGAGGGACACCCTGGCACAAAGCAGGGTTTATCCGGCAAATGGACTGGCAGGCTTCACACGGGGATTTGTTCTTCCTCGGTTTCACCCGCACGAGGCTATTGATTTTATATTTTCTAACACTTGTAAGGAAATATTCAAAGCGGAGAGGGAAAGGAATGGTCGTCCGTGAATGTGATTTGTTACTCTCAGAGCTTTGGCTCTCACTCTGTTTGGCACTGAGCATTACAGTGCCCTGTCTCAATGGTTCTCTGCCTCTACAGTGGGGCAAAACTGCACAGACTCGGGCATAATTAAAATGATGTTTCATGGCAGTCACTCACTGCTCTGTAATGTATTTCCTTAAATAGCCACAGATTTGGCCTAAAATTACTTGGCTTGATGCCCTTTAGAAATGTCCACTTCAAATGCAAGCTGAATTTGAGCATTTGAAGTTCTGGGACCGATTACCCCACATACATTTGTCTTCCTTTATGGGCCATCATCCTCCTGCTTCTCTTTGCAATCCAGATATGCTTTGTACAGAGCAATAAAAACAACATATCCCTCACCTATCTTGTTCTATTGGCAAGCAAATACTAAAGGCTCAAGACCAGCAGATGGCTGTTCAAACAAATTCTGGTCTTATCAAGCCTAGAAAGGATTGACACACCCATGTTTTCACTGTGTGGCTCTCCTGTGAGCTGTAAGGGTTGTTCTGAAGACAGAAACTACAAATTGTTTTTTCCAACTGCAGAGTATGCTTCATGATATCGTATCAAATACTGCATTTGGTCCACCAAAATGCTGATTAGGTATCAGACAGTTTAAAATTCCTATGCATTCTTAAGAACAAAAATAGGGAGAGGTGACAACATGTCACTGCTGTTTAGAGCAGCATGAAATTTAAACCAGGAAACTTCTTGATGTTAGGAAAGGAATTTCAACACTAATTGAAGTTCTGCTGGTTTTAAACATTTCTCTATAGCCTGTTCCTCTTCACTTTTTTTTTTTCTCACAAACATGCTTACACTTCCCAAAATACACAATCACTCAGGTGAAACCGTACAGGGAGGTGGCACCTCAAGGTGCCTTATGAGTTGCTGAGGTGGCTAAAATCACTAGCACCACATAAATCAGTGAAGACAGCTGCAGAAATGTGCTTCAAGTTTCTCAACACCAAGTGCCAATCCTACCACATCATGACCAGAAACCTCCTTGAATGTTTTTACTGGTGCCTTAAACATAAAGGTTTCTTAGACACCCTTAGGGTTTTCTTCTCAGGGCCTCCTCATCACCCTCCTCCCTAAGGGTGACAGGGGAAATGGCACTCACAAATGGTCCCCACACCTGTAGCACGTTAATGTCTCACCCTGGCCCTTCAGAACCTCAAGTGGGGTGCACAAGAAGCTGTATTGATGTAAGAGCAGCAGCGAGGCAAACCAGGGCTATGTCAGCAGAGACAATATAGATGAACCAGGACCAAGAACAGAGCAAGAGAAGACATTTGAGCAGTGGTCAAGAGGGGTCTTATCTTGGAGTGCTAAGACTGTGATTGGAAGACACAGCTCTGACATCCTTGTTTCATTTAGAAATCTTCTAAATGAAAGATTTCTTCTTTCCATTAGAAAACAGGTATTTCTGCACTCCTAGTACCAGATGGAACATAATGAGACCACACTTGGGTTTCATTTACAGATCTACTCTTGATGTACAGGACTTCCAACTCCATTTAACTGTATTTCCCCCATCTTACAATCCTGCCTTGAAATCTGAGTTCCAGTCTCCCTCTAACTTCCAGTCCGTTCATTCATCACCTGCTGGCAAAGAACTGCAGGTGAAGTTCTGTTTCCCTCCTATTACTTACAGACATAAAAGCTACTTTGCTGGCAATTGTAGCAGCTTGGAGTTAAAAGTAAAGCATAGATACCTTTGATCAGCTTCAGGGAATGAACACTCAGAATATAGATTCTAATAAGTATTCAGCTAGCTGCAGCAATCGTTCTGGTCTCTGGTCAGCTGGACAGATGAATGCTTTTCTTCCTCAGAATCTCTTCTTTTCAAGAACTGAAGAGTATTTCAAGTTGGATGGGACCCACAAGGATCATTGAAGTACAACTCCTGGTCCTGCACAGGACACACCAAGAATCACTCCATGGGCCCAAGAGCATTGTCCAAATGTTTCCTCAGCTCTGTCAGGTTGGGCGCTGTGACCACTTCCATGGGGAGCCTGTTTCAACTTCTGGGTGAAGAACTTTCTTCTAATACCTAACCTAAACCTCCCTAACACAGCTTCATGCCACTCCCTTGGGTCCTGGTCATCAGAGACAAGAGATCAATACCTGCCTCCCCATTTTCCCTTGTGAGGAAGCTGTACACTGCTATGAGGTCTCCCCTCAGACTCCTCTTCTCCAGGCTGAACAAGCCAAGTGACTTCAGCCACTCCTTATACGGCTTCCCCTCTAGGTCCTTTCTCTTGGAGCCTCCTTTGGATGCTCTCTAATAGCTTTGTAACTTTCATATGTTGTGGTGCCCACACAGGGCTTGAGGTGAGGCTGTCCCAATGCATAGCAGAGCAGGACAATCCTTGCCCAACTGGTGATGCTGTGCCTGATGCACCCCAGGACACAGCAGCCCCCCCCCCAGCTGCCTCATATCCAACTTGCCATCAACCAAGGCCTTCATGTCCCTTTTCCACAGTGCCACTCTGCAGAGTTTCATTCCTGTCTGTACACAAATCCAGGGTTGCCCTGTTCCATGTGCAATCCTTTACTCACCTTTGTTAAACTCCATACACTTGGTGATTGCCCAGTCTGATGTCACCCCATTCACCGTAACCCGTTGCACCTGACCCGTGAGCAGCTGCTCACCCATCCCATGATGTGTTTATAATATCCAAGAGAGCTTTGAAGTTCCAGGCTTTTCTTCTATAAGCATTGTTCCCTCTATAAGTCAACATGAAGACAACATAAAACACTTAAAATATACAACACAAGACTTTATTTTTCAGAAGAGATCTGCATTTAAGGCAAACATTAGCATAAAGCCAGACTCCAATGCACTCCCTCCCACAGAACAGTTCTTAAATCAAGCAGCAGTCCCATTAAAGCAAATGGGATTCCTCCTGCAGTAGGGTGCTTTCCAAAAGGGACCGCATCACTAGGCTACAGCCGTGAGAAGTAACACTGTGGTTGCATGGAGGATGCTAACAAGCTTTTACCACCTTGGATGTCCTAACTAGTCCTAATGATGCTTTCAATGTGATTGATTACATCTTGCCTCACTGGCAGAACAGAAAAGAACTATGTCAATCCTTTTTGAAAACGAGTGAATTTAATTAGAATATTGCAGAATGCTTCATAATTACAGAATATTTAATTTTGTGCTAAACACCAAGTTTTTAGCAAGGATTTATGTATTCCTGCTATAGAACCCTCTTGCTTTGAAGGAGCCTGTTCCCATAGGAACACAGTCATACTGGCCACATGGAGACAGCTCAAACATTTTCAAAATCAGCCAGCAGAATAATTCTGCAATGTATTCCTTCTACTGCTCTGGTTTGAGTGTGTGTATTATATCTAGTTGGAATTACATGCTCACAGGGCAAAGTAAAAAAAAAAAAAAATTAAATAAATATATATCTAAATGCATATGCATGAACATACACACACAGAGAACCAAAATCTTGTTAATTCTTTTTGCTGTGTAGCTGAACCATTTCCTTTTTCTTTTCTTTTTCCTGAGGGACTGGCCCAAAAAAGAGGTATCTCCAAAGACATTGCAGTAAATTAGAACTAAATTATTCCTTTTTAGTTAGGAAGAAGGAATTACCAATGTGTCAAACATTCCAACAGAAATACCTGCAGATGCACCAAGTATGTACCGAATGCCATCCCAGGAGAGCTGTACCCTCCTCCTACATTGCCATTTCTTTCAGTTTCCTTTCTGGCCCCTAAGTTTTATTTTGTCATAACTTTTAGGATGGATCAGACAGGTTCTTTCCAGGTCTTACTCTTTCCAGGTCTTATTTCTCCACAACTTAATGGATTTATCCTTTCCTTGGGGCTCAAGGAAGCTTGATTTTTAGTCTTTCAAGTTGAATGCCATCTCTCTCTTCCCTTACTTTCTTCTACACTTGAATGCTTCATTTATTTAACAGCCTCATTGATCTCAACATGAAAATTATTACACCGAGGTGCTATTCGAGCAGAGAAAGCAGAAGTCTTTGGATCTGTCTTGCCAGGGGGATTGCCTTTCCATTTATGTAGTTTCCATTTGTTGCAAACAAAACCTTCCTGCCAAAACATTCAGAGCACAAATGTATCCTATTTAGACCAGTTTTTAGCAGCTTTAATTGCTATCAGACTATGTAAAACATGTATGTGGCAAGCTGTGGTTATCTGGGGTAGGATTGAGCTGATGTTTTCCCCTCTAAGGGCAGCAAGACATCCCCACCCCACAGGCAGCCCCCTGGTCCTGGCAGACCCCACTGTGCAGCTGGGGAACCCATGGCCGTTCCTTTGGAGGTAAATTTCCTGCTCCTCCAGCGGATGGCTGGCTGGACTCTCTCCCCTTGCAACATGAAGACAAGCAGGAGGATTTGGGAAGTGGAGGCAGTAGCCCCACATGAGCAGCACAGCCGTGGCCCAGGGCTGCAGGGAGTGGTGAAAGACCTGGAGGGCTGTGATGGCAAGCCTGTGACTTGACCCAGCTGTGATGAGAACTGCAGCCAGGCACATGCCAGATCAGAGGTGCACAGCCTTTGGCAGCTCACAGGTCTGGGGGAGAGAAGCTGCCCATCATCCTCCTCCCACCCAGTCTGCAGCTGGACCCATATTCCCCTGCCACCTAAGTCACTGCCATTTCACCTTTCTCAGGAGCCCAGTCACTTGTGCCAGCTTTTCTGACCACTCTGGAACAGAGGCAGAGCTGACCTGGCTGGGTTTTATCACATTGGAAATTTGCCAGTGGCAAATATTTTCCTGGGAATATTGTTCAAGGGATCCAGGCAGGACCTGTGCCCTATCCTGGGTGCAAGGTAAAGTGGCTGCAGACCCTTGGGATTCCCATGCAGGTGGTCCAAGGTGACAGACCACAAGGATGCAAGTGCAGGTTTTATTTCTCCCCTCTGACTGCAAGCTTTCCACACCAACCTGCAATTAGCACTACCCACTGAGGATCTTTCAAAGTTAAAATGGCTCTGAAACCTTCCCTGAAATTTTGGACTGAACTAAGTGTGATGCTCATGGGATATTGTGTTGCCTGCAGACCAGAAAACGCCATGAAGCTGAACGCAAAAACCCAGCTTCTGCCACCAGAAGTTTTCCATTTGCTTCCTTCATTCCCCTTGGAATCACACTCCTTGAATATTTACAAGAGGAGGAAAAAAAAATCCATTGAACTTTTTTCTTCTCTTTCTTGGATATTAAATATTTCCAGTCAAGCTGAACTTGTAGGAGAGTCTCTGAAACACTCCACCAGCATGTCTCTCTCGGAACTTTAGATTCTATTTATTTAGTGTTTTTACTCACTGAAGACCATGTCTGAGAAGGCGTCAACAGCGTTTTCCTTCTCATCCAGCTCCTTGGTCTGACTGTCCTGTGAAGTGGAGGGTTTTCTTACCCTCAGCAACCAGCAAACTAAAAAGACTTGCCGACATGAATGTTTCAGAAACCTGCAGCCTGTTTTAAAATTATCCTGAGGTGATTAAAAATTAACAGACACTGTGACAAAGATGGATGTTCTTCCAGGCTTCCCTCTGAAATCTTAATGTCCAGTGATTCTGTACTTGATTCCAAATTGCCTCAGAACGGTAAAGGACAGGATAAATCATTGCTGTCACTTAATGAAAACCTTAAAACAGCTCTTCTTAGCGATGAGTCATTCTGTTCTACTGCACTTAGAAGTTGATTTTTATTTACACCACCACCTAAGGTGATTTCCAAGCAAACAGGACATTTGCCCCTTCCTTGTTTCAATAAAGATGACTCTATTTTGAACCTCACGCCTAGGTTAGCTTATTATGACACTGAAAAAAAACTAAAACCCAAACTGATTTCAAAGAAGAAAACTGCAGGAAGACAAGGACAAACAGAAACAGGGGTTGTTTTCTGTACAAGTGCCCACAGTTTTTGTTTTTCAAGGGAGGGAGGGAGGAGCTATGTGGCCCTGTTCCCATTTAATCACTCCAGTAGGAGCCAGTAGGAGCCAGCAACAGCCACATTCCAGTTGCAGTTCCTACATGGCCACCTTCCTTGTTTTGTCTAGTTATCCTGCAAGCTCACTGAGACACGGGAGAGTATTTTAGCAATACCCAGTAAAATAGAGTTTCCCGTTTAGTGCGGATCTTTAAGGGATCCAATAGCATATAAAGTGAAAAAACAACAGCAGCAGCAACAACAAAGAACTCAAAGCCAGTTTAAGTTGAATGAGGAACTTTAAAAATTCAAGGATGCAAGAAAGAAGTGAGGAGGAATTCAGGCTGGATGTGCAAGCCCTCAGCCCCTCAGCCGTGTGCATGCATCTCACCCAAGGATGGTATTTTTTGCTCCTGCAGCTCCTTCCTCATTCCACATATGAACAGGCTGATCCTTCCTCCACTCCGTTTGTCCACTCTGCACCCATGGTCCAGCAGCCACCTCCAGTGTGCCCCAGAGCAGCTGGGAACATCCCTTGCAATGATCCTGTAGTTCTGGGGACTGCATGTGCTCAGCCCCTTCAGCAAAGGTGGAAACCTGAACTTCACTCCATGAAGACATATCCTCACAGGCACTGGCAGTTTTAGTTGCCGGGCCGCAATAAGTCCCTAGCCAGCATATGTGAGCTGTGATTCAAAAGGCTTAAAACTGGACAAAGGTGGGTGGATTTCGACAGGAAGGGCACCCTCTCTTCAGCCCCCAGCCCCACCTCAGAGACAGAAGCCCACCTCCTGAATTCTTATCTCACTGTGGGGATGCTCAGGTATTTCAGAGGAGAGGTCATAAGAATTTCTAATGTGGGCGAAGTGATGTTTTTCATGGTCTTGCCCTTGGAGCTCACATAACCATTTTAACCAGTTTTCCAAGAAATACTTGGCCTGAATCGGCTCCAGCATGGATCTGACAATGAAAAATATTAAATGTCCTTAGTGAAGGTGCAATAAGTTGGAGTAATAATACAGAGGCCAGTTTTGACATAACTAGACTGCCCTAAATTCTTTAAAAGACAAACAACTATCAAATTGGCTCTACCACCTGTGTGTGCATAACCAGCTCACTGATGATCTCAGGAACTCTGCAACACAAACACAAACACTATGTATGCCTCACCTCTGACATCCAAAATAATTGGCAGGCTGGGTGTCTTGACCATCCACACCTCAGCTGATCTGAGGAGACACTGTTTCACCTTTGCTGAGGGCACCGGCTTCTTTGTGTGGGTCCTGCCCCACAGTCACACACACTCCTCCAATGATGATGTTCAATGCTCACAGATTTCTCTCACTTTCCCACTACTGTATTTGAATTTGGTTTCATGCCAACTTGGCAATGTTGGCACCTACCCTGGAACGATGCAAGCAAAATTAGGTTCTGCACATAGAGGCCAGCGTGAACCAATACCACCCAAGAAACACTGCTTTTCCAAGAAGGTGACACTCTTCTTAGTGTCAAAATTCTACATTTCAATTAGCAAAAGTGACCCTTAACAAGCAAAACATCCAGGCTCCTGAAAAATCACCAGTGAAAAGCACAAGCACTTAGCATTTCCGAGAATCAGGCTAAATTTACAACAGACTGAAGGTTTGGGCCTGGCACTAAAACAGGTCTTGCTATCCAGATGCAGTATTAGTCTTTTGTAAAGAATTTGTACTGTCTTTATCCAATTTCCATTCTTAACTATGGCTCACAGTGAAATTTTTAAAACTCCCCCAACTTTTTTTTCTGCCAGACACTCTTTCTAAACAGAAGGATTATTAAATTCACATTCCAAATCTTTCTCCAATGTTACAACGGTTTTCCCCTTTTGAAGTGCAATTCTCTTCTGCAAAGTAATGGAAAAAGAAAGTGTTTATAAAGATTGGGTTTGGATTGTTTCTCCGAACTCTTGCACAGCAAGATTAGAGCACTCACAGTCTATGGCAACCCTGGCTGGCCATGGGGATCTGATAGTGATATCCAAGACCACTGGTAATGATGATCCCTGTTCTCACCTACAGGAGCATTATCGCCAGACATCTTTGCTGAGCTTTGCATATCAGCATTTCCTGACAGCTGGAAAACAATACTGTCAAAATTACAAGGAACAATTGCATTTATTCTTTTTTCCCCTGGCTGCCTAGCCCCTGCAGCTCTGACAAGTACCAGTGACAATAAGAAACTTGTTTTTGTCCCCAAAGCAGGCGAGCACTGTGCAGAGGCCACTCAAGAGCTAGTCTGGTGACTCACATTGGTGACTCAGGACCAGTTATTCCTGCGGAGTTAGCTCTCAGTATAACACAAATTTCGCCTCTCACTCAAATTCTGGGTGAAGTTTTCAACTCACCTGCAAAGATTATTTTAAGCTTGGCCTGACAAACTACTCAGGACCCCAGCTTTAGCTCAAGCTCTGTGGCCTTTTGGACCTGCTGGCCATACACTTGCCTTGCAGCAGGATTGCACTCACACCAGTCAAACTAAACTAAAGACAACATGAGGATTCTACACGTTAACTTTCCTCTGAGAGCAGGTATGTAGAGGCACTGTTTCTCTAATCTCATTCCTCAGAATGGTAAACTGCTGATCTTTTGTTTTTGTCCAGACTCCCTCCTATCTCTATAAAGAAAGCCTCTCCATCACCTGTGTTAACAGGCCCCCCAAATTCCATGCTGCCTCTGAACACCCACAACTGATGAGTCTCTCTTGCAGGTCTTGGCGCACTGGGTGAAAAACCCATCATGCTCCACCACTCCCATTACCACTTGTCATCTAGCTGCTTACATAAGCCTGTGACCTCTGAAATAAAAACATTTACTTGCACTTGGGTAGAGCTGGTTGGTTGGAAGAGAACTTGGAGAAGGAAATGATTGAAAAAACAGTCACAGAAGCAAGTTTCCAGAATGCGCCTTTTTGGTTTTCCTTTCAGCTTTGCTATTTCCTCTAGTCAACCACTGCTTCCCCATCAAACAAAAAAGTTTCAACCAGCAAAATCAATTTGTTTAACATTTTCACATATCCTCCAGCACACAGGACTTCTATAGCTCATGCAATCACTTAAAGTTTTGCTAAGCACAGATCAAGAGGACATAAGGAACTGGGAAAAAAAGTCACATTATGTTGTGCACATTAATTTAAATTTGCTACCAAATGTATAAATAGGTCCAGAGAACTGGGTATTTCTAACATGCCAATTAACTTTGTACTGTGGTACCCCACTCATTATCAAAAATAGCTTCACTTCAGACTGAAAAAGTCATTTTCTTCTTGTATGTGGCTTTCTCAAATGGGTTTATTTTCACTTGCAGTAGAAGGGATGTTTTAACCAACCTGCAGTGTGACTTTTGGAAAAGACAGTACCCCTCTGAGGCAGCTTGTGCATATTGGACCATGAGCATCTGTTTGGGTCCATGGGAGTATTTGGGCTGGTGGGCACAGACAAGAACTTTGCAAAGTGACAAAGTGAGCTCAGCTGGATGAGCCAGGCCAGGAAAGACCTATGATCTATCCTGACCACTTTAACTTTGATGCAAGGAAGTTGATGGGCTCAACCACTCACATAAGTGTTCCAGATCGCAGAGACTGTAAAAAATGGTTTTGTAGAATTCAGGTGCCAAAATTATTGGATGCACACGTGGACAAGGGAAGGGGTAACATTTTCCTCTGGGTCAGCTGTAGATGAGCTCTAGAACACAGGTTGTGGCCTCATTTAAAATAATGCTTCCAACAGATAGCAAGAGTAATTTTGTGAAAGGAGTGCACATTTCTGTACTCATAAAAAATGCCCTAAGTTAAACCAACCTCTGGAACTCCATCTGGCATTTTGGTGGTGGCTCTCTTTCCCAGACCTGTGTACTGTGAGAAGCTGAATTTAGGATATATACACCAGCGCACAGTTGCCATACAGAGTTTTTGAGCTCCAGAGGAAAATACACTGTTGCTGCTTCGCCTCAGCAATGCAAGAGGAAAAAAAAAATCCCAGTGGATATCTCACTCGGTTCTAAGGTGGGAGGCCTGAGTTTCATGAGCTACTTATCACTTAGTAGCAGTCCTTAGACCAAGGATCAGCATTCAGTAACGAACCAAGTACCAGGCTACCGAGCGCTGACATTTTTCTGTGATCCAGGAGTCCTCCTCCAAAAAGTCCTGAGTTCTTTTAAAAGTGGTAGTCTCAAAAGAAGGCTGGAACTCCTCCACAAGAGCCAAGTGCATCAGTGCCCAGACATCTCACTGGTTGCCACTGCAGGGACAACGCCTTCGGTCAGAAAAAGGCATTGTCATCAAAAGAAGATGGCAGGCCTGAAATTCCTCAGCCTTCCTCTCCAAAACAGAAGTTTGAAGAAGCCACTTTGCAACCACAGGGGCACAGGGCACCCTTCCAACAGCTGGGACATGTCAGTGAGGCTTTTCTCTGGGGAGGAGAGTTTAGCGCTCTGGCCTACCCACTTTCCATCTAAATGATCCATCCTTGACATACCACAGGGACAGGCACAGAAGTACCCTCTGATAAGAAAGATAAAATCAGTGTAAACCTCAGGAGAGGAGACTGAAATGAGAAGGTCCATCTCAAAATAGCATTCACCTACCTCTCTAAGAAAGTGTGATCTGGAAAACACCTCTTTCCTCCATCATTTCCCCTTCCCCTCCTCACTGCTTCCTGCTCAGGATGCTGCCCATGCAGTGTCTCTAACACTAAAGTAGCACACCCCAGAGACTTGGTGCCTAAATTTGGGGGTTGTGGCACTCACTAGAGGACAAAGGTTCAGAAATAAATCCAAGCCACAGAGCTCAATGCTAAAGTCTTTGAACGTTTAAAATGTTTTGTCACTTCTGAGATACCTGGGTCTATAGGGCTCCTCTAACAATGGGATTAGGTTCTCCTTCCTGATCAATCTTTTTTTTGTAATCATCAAATTAGCAAAGTTTTGGTGAAACTGTACATCACAATATTTTGTGACAGTTTGGGATGGCTTGTGAATCATCCACCAGCTATTACTGGAATGTAATACAAGCCATTGTAATGCTTTACGAAGAAAGCGCGTGTTGCTATCCTGCGACAACCATATGTTCCTCGGTTTGTATGTATCTGTTATCCAACCCTTACATAAGCCGTTGATGAAATTATCATCACAGGACAAGCACACTCGGAGCACGGTTGAGTTGATCACAATACAATAATGAAGGAATGAAGGAGCTTTATGCTGAGGTGGGACGGGCCACCCGCCTTCGCAAGCCACAGCTGCAGACAGAGGCAGCGTGTGGACCTGCAGTCAGCTGCTCAACAGCCATCACTTTGGGGACGACACGAGTACAGATATTTGGTGCTTGGGCTATATGCCCTTTTGGGAAAGGGCAAAGTAAATGTACTTTCTCTGGTGCAGGGGAGAGGAAAGGGTTGGGGAGGCAGTTGAGGGAAAGGCTGGGGAGGAGGTTGCTTTAATGGTTTAGGGAACCCGTGAGATGTTACTTGCACACACAGAGGCACTCGCACGCCTCAGACTGCAGCAGGGGCAGCAGGGGCCGGGACAGCAAAGGCTTGCCGAATCGCAGAATGCACCGTCGGCTTTCAAGCGCATCCCGGGGGCCGCTCCCCGTCCCCGACTGTCCTCCGTGCCCATCGGGAACTACCAACGCCTGCCCCGGGCACCAGCCCCCACCCGGGAACACCAGCGGGCAGCGCCAGGGCCGCTTGGCACAGCACGGCTGCATCCCGGTGCCGCTCCCAGCTCTGCTCCCAGTGCCGCAAACGGGCCGGGCCGAGCCGCAGCCCCGGGTCCGGGGCGGTCCATACTGTGCTCCGAGGGCCATGTGCCGAGTACTACGGGCACAGACTCCACCTTCCCCGGCTCCCGCCCGCCCCCACGCATCCAGGAAGGGAAAAAAAGGAGGAGGAGGAGGAGGAGGAGGGAAGGGGGTGAAAGGGAAGAAAAAAAAAAAAGAAAGAGAGAGAGGTTGAAAGGAGGGAGCTCGCCGAGACCCACCCTTCTCCCTCCTCCTCCTCCGGGCTGCTGGCCGGGCTTTTGTTTTCCTCCAGCGCCCCGTTTCCCACACGTGATTGCCGTGTTATTGCACAGGGCGCTCGGCGGCGCGGCTGCTGCACCTATAAATACGGAGCGGGCGGGCGGTGGGGGCGCGGGGCAGCGCGGCGCGGCCGGGCGGAGCGCACCCCCCGACACCCCCATGCACCCCGCGGGCACCGCGGCGCCCATGCCCCGCCGCCCGCCCGCCTGACGGGCCGGCAGCGAGAGGCAGCGCCCGGCCAGCGGCGAGGGGAGGGGGAGCCGGCCGACAATGGCGGCGGCCGCCACCGCCGCCAGCCCAGGCAGTCCCGCCGCCGGGCCCCTGCCGCCGCCGGCGGAGCCCTGCCCCAGGAAAGCGCCGCAGCCGCCGCCGGGGCCGCCGCAGCTGCCGCCGCCGGCGCGCAGCGACCCCCGCCGCAGGCAGGCCGCGCTCTCCTTCCTCACCAGCATCTCCCTCGACGGGCGGCCCCCGCCGCCGGGCAACGACGGCCCCGCCGCCCGGCCCCGCCAGGCGCAGCCGCCGCCGCGGCTGGGCAGCCCCCCGGCGGCTCCCGCCGAGCCCCCGGAGGAGGAGGAAGACGAGGAGGAGGAGGAGGACGCCTTCGCCGCGGTGCAGGTGCCGCCCGCCGCCTTCCTGGGCGCCGCGGCGGCGGGCAGCCGCGGCCGCCTCAACTCCTTCACGGCGGGGGTGCTACCGGCGCCCTTCGGCCGCACCAGCCCCCAGGGCAGCATCGGCGGCAGCGGAGAGCTGGGGCAGCCCGGCTCCGCCGCCGCCTTCGAGCTGCAGCGGTCCCGGTAAGCCGCGCCGCGGGGTTGAGGGATGCTCGGGATGCGGGGATAAGGGATGCGCAGGATGGCGATGGGCTCGGGAAGGGCTGGCACGGCCGCCGGGCGGCCGGGGGAAGCCGTGGGGAGGGAGGCCCGATAGCCGCGGGGCGGGAGCCTCCCTCCGCGGGGCCGGCTCCGCTGCCGTCCGGCCGGGGGAGCAGCGGCAGGGATGTGCCAGCGCGCAGGGGCAGGTCAGCGGCGGTGCCCGAGCCGGTCGGTCGGTCCCGCCTGGGCGCGAGTGGCTGAAAGTTTCTCTCCCGCTCACCAGCGCGGGCTGCACGGCCGCCGTGCCCCGCCGCAGCCCAGCCCAGCCGCGCCGCGGTTGTCACCCCGCTCTCCCGGCTGCTGGTGGTGGATTCAGCCCGCCGTGCTGCCTGTCCTATAGACAGCAGGCTGGGAACCGGCTCTGAGTCAAGTGAGCTGTAGCCAGGTCTGGTAACCCACAAGGGAGAAGGAAATCTTTGCATCGAAATCCACGGATTACGGTGCGAGCGCATGGTTTAAGCAGCGTCTCGCTACTACCCTAAATCAGCTCTTTATCTCCAAGCACTTTGTGTTCCACTGGGTCGTTTCTTGCCGCCGGGTACTCTTTTGCCTTTTAATTCCCAAAGGAACAACCTCACCTGCTTCAGCCCTCGAGCTGAGACTTCTAGCTAAGAAGGTGCAGTCATGTAAAAATGTGTGAATGCCTGTGGATACAAAATCACCTTCCTTCACTTCCTCAACAACACACTCAGATATCAAAGACGGGGAGGGGGGGGACGAAGCAGGGAAGAAGCTGGAGGAAATGACTGTGCTCCCCAAGCCCACATCGGCAGCCACTCCCACATTCCCTATTTGCCACACTCCCTCCTTGTTTCTCCCTTGGACAAATAGGTAGACTTTGAGTCACATGTTATTGCAAGGGTTTATAAGGGTAATTGAGCATAGATCGCTGTAGAAAAGTCCCTTTCAAAACCAACCAGCTTGGAGGAATTGGAGGTACTCCAGGAGAAAGTTATCTTAGCTTCATGCCCCACTGCTGGTTGGTTTTTTGTTTGGTTTTTTGTTTTTTTTCCCCCCTCCATCTGGTAGCTTTTTTGAGCCCCTTTTCAGGTGCTGTCCTGGAGGGAGCCCCACCTTCCCAAGTAGAATGCCTGCTGGTGGGTTACCACCCATCTTCTCCCAGTCATGTGTCTCTCAAAGCATTTTCTGCAGTGACAACCCTCTAATTGCTCCGTGGATCAACTGCACAGCTATGTCACACACACACACACACACACTCACACTCGTGAATTTCAGTCAGTGATGTGATTCTGCCCACAGAATGCCCACATTCTGCCCACTTGTGGGGAAGAAATGACCCACAGACCATGATCTGGGAATTTATTTTCTACTCTTGAACTTAGCATTCAAGAGGCTGGATTCTTCTCGACCTTCTACTTCTGAATTTATTATTGATGCAGGATTCCAGTGTTACTTTTCTGGATTTTCAGGGATCACCCTGGGTTTTCCTTTCTTGCATGCTTTGGTCCTGTGCTTTGTTCTGGGAAGGATGCTTAGATCTCACTGGTATCACTTCACTTAGCCCTTCCTCTTCCAGTCATTTTTTTTCCCTTGCTCCTCTTTGCCACTTTCTGAATGTTTCCTTCCACAACCTATGTGTTTGTTTTTTGTTGGTTTTGGGGTGGTTTTTTTTGTTTGTTTGTTTTTTAATTATTATTACATGAGAACAGACTGGAGCTTAAGAGGGAAAGGTAATTACTGTTCTTGTTTACAACCTAGAAATCCTACGTCTTACAAGTTCAGCTGTGCTGCTAGCATGCAAACAAACTCAATGGATAACCCAGGTCCATGGCAAGGGAAGTCACCTAAGGAAACCTTTCTGGGATACTCCTCCAGTCCTATAGTGGCTGTCATTTGTGCCATATGTTTTCGTGTGATGCAGGCTACAAGGAAAGTGCTGGTTTTTTCATGCTGTTTTGTTTTCTTGAGAGCTAGATTTAGCTGTGGTGGAGGCTTTGCATTACTCCACTGACAAGTATGAGGCTCTCCATTGTAGCACTTACTTAAGGCTGGCACTTAAGGTGCAGGAAAGCTCTGGGTAATGTCCCCTGCCTTTGCTGGCTGTCTGATGCCGCACTTGTGCAGTCTGGGGCCGACTTTGGCCTGCCTTCAATAGCTCTGTTTCTGTTCTGGAAAAGGTATATATTTTTAAGCACCGGGAACAGGCAGCTGCGGACCGGAGAGACTGCACAGAACGTTAGTGCCTCATCTTCTTAATGAAAAGGTGTGGTAGGAGCCCTGATTGCTGGGTTCACCCTTGGCTGTACAGAAGTTAAATCACAGGCATGCACCGGGCTGGCACAAGCCCAAGAACAGAGGGTTCGAGCAGCCCTACTGCTGCTCTCTTAATGGAGAGGAAGGAGCCAAGTCCCCAGCACACAGCCAGCCCTTCTCAGGGCGACAGGGTGAAAGTCACAGCACCTGCCCAGGGACAGGCATTAGCTCATCCGAAGGATGAGGCAGAGAGGAAAATCAGATTTTTTGGTAGATCACGTGTGCGCTGGCTGCCTTTCCTCCTACTCTTCTGCTCTCCTTGCAGTAAATGAGCTTGAAATTGAGTTTGAGGAGTTGCTTGACAGTCTAGTCCTCTGTGCTGAGACAGGTAAGTTATAACGTGAAACCTTTTTCTGTTACAGTATCAGGCAAGACAGGTTGCCTTGTGTTGTTATTTTTATTTAGTTTGCAGAAACCATTGTGAACACATAATCAGAGTTCCCTGGCTTTTTTGTTTGTGTTAGCAGTTTGTATGATTGCATACTAGTTTATATTTAACAAGGTTATCATTAATGTGGTTTGGGTTTGTGCTCTATGTGTATTCACTAGAAACAAGTGATACAAAAAAGGAACATGAAGCTTCTCGCTGCTGGGAGACTAGTATATAATTATATGTAAATGGCAAAAAATAGGCTTGTTCAGAAGTTGGCTTGTTGGTGCCAAAGGCTCCTGTCTTCCTGCAGAAGGATTTTGTTTCAATTCGTGGCGAATAGAGGGACAAGGACATGAGTTTATTAGAAACTAGGACCAGGGATTATTTTATGTAAATTTATAATTCATTTTAATAGCATAATCTGAAATTAGTGACAAGTTCTGTGAAACCAGGTTTCAGCAACACTGCTTTAAAACAATTTCACATCCTGTGGATTAGGTGATGGTCCAGGTACCTGTTTTTGTGTACTCCTAGAATTCTTGTTGCCATAGTTTCCTTTGGGAAAAGTATTGCTGTTTCCTTTTCCAGTGGGCCAGGTGGTTAGAAACAAGCACATGCTTTTTTTTTTTTTTTTTTTTAATTAATTTATTTATTTATTTATTTTCTGTTTTGCTAAAGAAGCGAACTGGTGATTTGATTTGGAGTTCAAACATTGCTTACAGTTGCATTTATCTGTGTCACCATGTCAGGTTTCAAGGCAGATGGGCAGGAGAATTCCTTCTGGGAGCAGCAGGTGCTGGGAAGCAAGGAGAGAGTATCTGCTGAGTAATCACTGGGGAGAGGTCCACTCAAAAGGACACTGAGGTTATCATGGTCCAAATAGATTTTTCTTCAGAATTTACTGATGTCCAATAAATCTCATTTCCTGAGTAGTTCTAAAATTAATTTACAGTTAGTAAAGTTTGTGAAAATTCTTTTTTTTTCTACCTAGTAGGAAGGACAGAGCTGTATTTTGCCTCAGTATTTATCTTCTGGAGAGGTGCAATGAAGGGAGATGCTGGAATGGTTGACTTGCTTGACTTTCTTAGGGTTTGCGAAGTTCCATGGGTTGTTAATGCTGGAGGAAGCCTCCAGGATGCTGTTTAGGGGCTGAATCCTGCCATTAAGTGTTTGTGGTGGAGGGCTGAGAGGTCAGAATCCAGTTCTCCATGGCCTTGGGCAGGCAGGCAGTGCAGTTTCAGCCCACAGCAGAAGATGCCTCCAAAAGTGAACATGAAAGAGACAAAAGAAGAGTCTCTCAGAAACAAGTGTCTTGCAGGCACTGAAAGGGGAGCTGAACAATGAGCTGAGGGCACATGTCCACCCTGTGGGGTCATCCCAACATCAGGAGGTGGTTTGTGAGCCGCTGGAAACACATCAGCCTTTTGTGTGTGGTGGACACTCTGCTATTCACTGAACCTAAAGCCCTTTGGGCAGCTTGGATTTCAGAATGATGTATACAAGCATAGCATGAAAACAGCGATTTAATGGTCTAAGAAGTCAATGGGAAGTGCACATGCTAAACAAAGTCTTTTCTTAGGTGTGTGACCTTGTATACCACTGGTAGCTGCTGGCTCTAAAGAAGGGGATGCTTACTGACCTCAGCTGTCAGTTCAGGGGGCTAAATTCCTGTGCAACCCTGAAGGGGGAATGTTCAACAGCAGGGTTGAGACTCAGGTAATAAGGGCTGTTTCAGTAGTAGCACACAGTGTACAAGCTCCTCCATGAGTCCTGTGTGAACGGCTGGGTACACCCTTGTCCTTCAGAAGCAGGAGCATGCTGAGAGTCTGGGTCCTCACACTCACCAGGAGCTGTGCAGGGGCAGTCTCTGATGCTCTTGGGTTCTCTGAGCTGTGTACATGGTGAGCGTGGCCAGCCCCACGTTGCACAGACTGGCTTTCACCACCACTGCCAGCCATTTCCCTTGTTCAGGGCACAGATGTTTGTGCCTCCCTCTGTTACTTCCTTTGAAACTGGTGGAAATAGGGTCATCTTCCAAGTGTTAGTTGAAGTTGACTAGTGGTTGAGAAGTCATTGGAGTATGACAACACAGAGATGAATGGGACACCAGAGATGCAGCAGCCTTGTTCCCTTAGTACACAAGCATTTAAAAACAAATCCCACAGAAATTTGCTCTGGCATACTTTAGGCTCTTATTATACTATTTAGTGAGCATCTCTGTCAGGTAAAAAAGGTTAATATTCATCAGACAAGGAAAAAAGCTCTTTGCTGTCAATTCTGAAGAGCAGAACAGTGGGACAGAACATGGTGTTCATGAGTGCTAGGGAATTAATTAGAGAGCTTCACAGAGGGGCAGATGCTGAGAGGCAGCTCTGTCTGCCAGAGCCTCAGGACTCTGCAGGTTACAGAGTGAGGCAACCTTAGAGCTGGACAAGTCAGAGGGATATACCTGGGTGGGTGCACATTAACCCCTGTGAGGAAACCTGAGCTGGTAACACATGAAAAGTCAAGTTTGTGTTAGCTGCCCTCACTGGCTGCCAGTTCAAAGCTTTCTAGGTCCAGCCCTGCCACGGGAGGTGCTGTGGTTATACTACGCAGGTGCTTGGCTGGTGTGCGGTGACCCCTCATTAGCTGTCTGGAGAGCAGAAGGAGCAAATTTCGGCTGGTTTGCTTATGTGGTGGGTTCATTTCCACTACTTGATCTTTCTTTTCACCCTTTTCTTTACCAGTAAAGTTCCTGTGCAGGCAGCCAAAATGGATCTTTTCCTCAGAGGCCTGCTACACGACTTTCATCTGTGCCATAACTGTGTTGAAAGCACCTTGAAATGATGAAGTTTGGTAGCAGCTATGTGAGTCACTAGCCCTCCAGACCATCACAAAAACATAGTTCCATGGTAGATAAGTAGGATAGTGGCAATCATAGTTTGATGATAGCTTTTGCCTATGAAGTATGCTTTAGTCTGCAGTTATTATAACTTTGAGAACTCTTCTGGCGGAAGATACCGCTTAGCTTGGAACAGTTCAAAACACCTAAAACATAAATATGAGATTGCCAAGTGTGCTCTCTGAAACAAAAAAAAAAAAAAAAAAAACCCAAACCAATTCTCTAGTAATTCTATGATTTCCTTATTTCAAAGAAGTAAATATCTGGTGGGTTGTCTGGAGACTCAGTAGTACAGCAAGTATGATGGAAGGTAATGATGAGAAGTGGAACCAGATCTCTTTTTTTTTTCCTGTAATTTTTTTCTCCCTCTGATTTCCTCTGCACTACTCTCGTAGTGCAAGTTTTCCACTACAAGAATGAAAAGGCTCCTCTTGGTAATTTAACCTAAAAATGCAAAAGTTTGGTTTTATATTTGGGACTTGGGTACACTGAAACTTCTGTAGGTACCAGTTTGTCCCTTGAGAGGCGTGGGAAAGCAGATTCTATTTGCAAATGGGACAAGCTGCTGTCTACAGAAATCTATATGCAGATATCCACAGAATTCACCCCTGGACATTTGCCAGTACCTCTGAGGGTGTACTCAGCCTTTATGACAAACTCTTTTCTGGACCCAGACTTGCTATGGATGGCTGTGGGGCTGCCACCAGATATCAGACTTAGCAATGCAGCAGGTGCAGCAAGACACAGAGCTGGCTCTTTTCACAACTCAACTGAAAAAACCCTTGCCAGTTTGCTGTGAGAAGTATTCTTTCTAGAAAATGGAAATGACATAATTTGGCATATGGAGAGTATCTGCTTTCTGGCCTGTCATTTGCAAATAACATGCTGAGAAATTTAAGGAATGGTATTTGTTTTCATTAGAAGGGCTTTCAGAATTTTGGGGGTTTTTTGTTGGTGTGGTTTTTTTTTTGCTGCAAGAGCAGGATAGAGAGCCTAATAGAGCGTTTAGGATAAGAAAATTTAATGGTAGTTGGAGAAAATGTGATGTGCCAGTGAGAGATTTCTAGGACTTGGGATTTGCTTTTCAGTGTGCGATATGCAGATTTAGGGGGATACATGTTTAAGGAACTATGAGGTTCCTTTACAAGGGGTACTGTGTTATGTTCGTAGCAACTGCTTTCCTGTCATCAATGCTAAATGTATTTTCTGTTCTCATGATGTATTTCAAAGCCAGCGCTGCTTTTAGAAGCAGTGTTTCAGGGTGTTTGCCTAAGGAAGGTTTTCTGTTGTGGAAAATTGAGAAATGAATGAGAAGTGAAGCAAAGGCTATCTTCTTTTTAGAAGAAGGTTTTTTTTTTTTTTAATAATCTTTCACCTCATCTATGAATATAAAGCACAGTTGCATGTTCTTAGCAAACAGTGGTGTTCCCCCCTGTGTTGTTACAGGTCAGGCTAGGAATTTTGTGCAATTGAGGTTTGGGGAAAGATTCACTCACCACAACTGAAATATATTTTCCACTCTTTGTCTTGGATGACAGAGGAAGGTATGTCCTCTCTGACAAGGGATCCTGAAAAGCCTGGGCTGTATGTTTACTTACATATGAAATTGCTCGGTTACATCAGGCACCAGTGTATGATGTTTTGCTAGTAAGTAAATCTCTGCAATATCAGGGATTTGACTCTATAGTATTGGTGAGATTAAAAAATGGAAAGCTAGAGAAGTTTATCATAATTTTTCAGTCAACAATGGATTGTGTTTTGAGGCTCCTAGAGGTAATCATGTTACCAAGGTAAATATGATTAAGTTTTCAAATCTACACGCTGTCAAGGCAAGTCAGACATGGGCACATCAGTTTATAGGTAAAGGCATTCAAAAGAAGCATAAACCTTCCTGCAAAGAAAAAAAATCCCCTTATTGTGTAACAGGAAAAAATCTACAAGGTGTCATTATGATGACTTCTTTCTGCACCATGTAGCTGGAACTGAGCTGTATGAAACAAACAGGGATTAAGTTCTTGGGCTTGCTTTTCCCTTTCTCTGGGCTTTGGGTAGGAAGCTGGGCACCAAGAGTTCATCAGTGCCACTGGGTTAGCAGTCTGCTTGCACTAAGCTGTTTCTTTCTGCCATCCATGTGCTGTCTGCTGTGTGTGTCTTCACCCATGACTGTGCAGGTCATACCTGCAGGGTTTTTTTGTGTACACAAGGGATAGAGAAGTGATACTGGGATGTGGTGGTGGTGGCAGTGCAACCTCAGTAGGTACCAACCACAGGCACCGTTGCTGTCCTTGTTGCTTGTGTCTTCTGCAGTGTGGGAAGGCTGGTGACAGGTTTCTCTCTACCCTCTGTGGGCCATCATTTCCTTTCCCGTTTCAGGAGGAAGAAAGAGCCACTACAGGTGGCTAACAGGGTTAGTAAATCCTGGTGAGGAAGTTGAATGGACAAATGTGGATGGCTCCAGCATTTCCGGCATCATTGTTTCTGTTAGGTCTGCCATGGGTGGAAGTGCAGGGAGATGTCCCAGCCCTTCAACCAGGTTGGATGACCCAGAGGTTCATATACCAGAAATGGGAGAGGACGAGGCAAGAGACCCCGAGCTGAGCTCTCTCCCTTTTTGACAGGAGGTGTACATGCCGGCACAGTGGCATGGATTTAGTTTCATCACAATTGAAGGGCCAGATATTGCCATTGCTTTTTAGAGAGAACTCACAGCACTGGAGCAGTCTGCTGCCCACTGCAGCTGCTAGCATAGAAGTGGATTCTACCCCCAACTTCGTGGTGTGCCCTTAGGAAGGGTGCAAGCAGCACAGCTTTGCCAGCTTGCTTCAGAAAGCGGTCTGCTGAATCTCAAGTTTCCTGGGTGCATGGTGCTGGAGGAGGGGAGAGCAGAGCCTCACTGCCCCAAGGATATGGGATCCCTTTGGCACTCAGGGAGGACCTCTGTGACAGCTGGAGGGTTGCCTGGTTTCATGCAGTACCCCCAGCACCTGTAGGGATGGAGAAAGAGGGAGGTGAATGTCACATTTGCCTGTAGGCCTGCTTGATCACGTACGTACATTTGTTATGCGCAAATGCAGCCCGTACTACAGTTCATAAAGCTCTCATTGCTCCCTGTTCGCAAGGATGTGTTCTAGGAACCTGCACTCCCCACCCCACTATACTCAGCCTGTGTGAAGGGTGTAGCATAAAGCAGAAGCTAGATGTCAGCTGTGGTCTGAAATGTGTCTTGAAAATATCTTTCTGGGTTTTTACTTTATTCCTTGTGTTTTGTCAAACTTTTATTTTCCTGTTGCTTCTGCACCTCTGTTAGTACCTACAGATCCAACATAAAAGGAAATGAATTTCCTCCTTTTCCAGTCAAGGTTGCAATCAGCTACACCCAGACAAATGCAGGGTGACAGAAGTATTGCCCACGTGTCCGTAGGGTGTGGTGGACATGCACGATAGGAGTGAAGTCTTCATTAAGTGATAGCTGCTTGAAAATGTAGACACCCATCTTGATACCTGGGTCGTGGGCACAGTTGAGGAGGTTTGGTAGTTACAAGCAGGCTGCCTTGTTCCCTGCATTTAGTTAAGTGAATGATACTGTTTCTGACTGCTAAACATGGAGATATTTTTTGGGTAACAGGAAGAGAGGCAGAACAGCTTTCAGGTGCTACAGTGCAAAGTGCAGTTTAATTGCTTAGGTAGGTGAGTCGTGCAGGTGCTGAATCAGGTTATGTAAAAAGGTGTGGAAAGCTCTCTGTCTGCTATTAATAGCCTTGGGAGCATGGTCTTAAAAGCACAAAGGGTTGTGTTTGTATTTTTGAAAAAAGGAGCTCGCATAACCCTCTGTCTTCAGTACTGTGGAACCTCCTTAATTTTATGAGGCTGTTTTCCTAAAGCAAAACTGGGTTTGATTTTTTAATTGGTGGTTGGCTTTACAAAGCTTGCTGCTTTGTAGAATCCCATCTTTTAGCATAAGCTAATCCAGAAGAAGTGGCAGCTCAGAGGTGGTTGCTTAAAAAGGCAGAATTATTTACAGCAGAACACAAAGTGCCACTGTCAAGTACCTCCATTGTGACCACTGAGATTTATTTGGAAAATCCGTATTTTTCCATGCACATGATAAAATATTCTTCTATTTTAGAAGGCACTCTAGGTACCGCAGAATTCAAGAGCAGCCTTGCAAGTAGCAAGTGTCTGCACGCATTTGTTTTAAGGAACAGACTTCATTGTCCATGGCTTTTGCTTCTGTTTGTTTTAAAGAGATTATTAGAAATACTTGTTTCTTGTTTGTTCATTAGTTTCCTTATTGATGTGAGGCTGTTCACGTCAAAGATAGTGCTAGGGTGCAACAGGGAGCAACTCTGAGCAGACGTGATTGAAAATACAAACCGCAAATTGTATGACTTTGCCAGCACCCTTAAGCAGGCACTTTCAAGGCAGTATTTTCTGTTGCTGTCCTCATGCTCTGTGGGAAGGTTGAATAGATGATGTGAATGGAAATGTATTTTCTTGCAGTGCGTTTTTGAGCTCGCAGGCTTCCTTCTCCTGGAAGGTGTAGTGTTGCAGAAGGAGCGAGGATGTTTTTTCCAGTGCGGTACCGGTGCTGTGCTCAATGCTCTACAAAATGCCATTACTCCTCCATATTCCTTAGGAGCTAAGCCCCAAGCCCAAGACATGTTTAGTGCAATAGGGCACTGCAGAAGGGTGTGGGTTGTAATTGGAATTCACTCCCTTGGGGAGGATGGGCTGGGAGCAGAGAGGCTGGCGTGAAAAAGCACTTGTAAGCCACTGCCTCTTTGCAAAGATCAAGGCATCTGAAAACGAGCAACCTCTGAATTAATTGCAGGGTTGCTCAGGTACAAATGAGAACAGGATTAGGCCTGTCCTTTCTATTTTAAGTGCAGAGATGCTATTTCCAACCCGTTGAGGGATTGCATATCTTGAATATCTTACTGGATAAATGAATGTGATAACAACAGTCAAGAGTGGCACAGTCTTTTGTGTAACTGGCACTTGCCTTGCAGTTGTTGCAGTTTTTTGTTTTGTATGATTCCCCAGGAATATTTCAACATGGTCTTGTCTGGTTTTTTGTTTGTTTGTTTGTTTGGGGGGGGGGGTTTGTGTCATTTTCATATGTTAGAAGAAACTATCTTTTGAGAGGCTCTTGACCCTCACATCCACTTTCCCAAGATGAGGGGTTATGACAGTGAAAACTTGACTTCAGGTCCCTGGTGAACTGGGAAGGGATCTGTTTTCTTTTTACTAGTCAGTTGTGGGCTCTCTAGATGTTCATTTTGTAACATGATGATTCTGCAAAAATGGATATTGCTTTTTTTTTATTCAGTTGTTCACATTAACAGACATATTTCCTGTCTGTTTAGTGGAAAAAGTGAAACAGGAAAACCAAAATTTCAAAATTGTGTGTCACATGTTGGTGGCAGTTTGTGAGCTTAATCAATGTAGAGGTCTGATGTCATATCCAACATAGTTTTACCCTTGTCCAGGGCTTTTTTTAGATGTGAACATGCAGTGACTGAGGAAGTAGTGGTTTCTGTTTGTGTGGTCTGTCAAGGGGAGGGCTAATTTTTTTAATCAAAAGAAAATAAAAAGCTCCACTTTTTTACAAAGTATAGCTGATTTCACTTTCAGTGGAAGCAATAAGTCACAGCAAAATTTTTCCCGGGACTCCTATAGAAGTGGCTACCAAATGAGCTTTCATGCTGTATCCCCCCCAGAGATTTGGCAGGAGGAACCACACCAAGGTATTACACAGAGGGGGAGGGTGGTGATCTTCTCTTGGTGCTACTGTCTGCAGCTTCTCACCCTTGTGAGAAACACCTTTGTGTTTCTTCCTTAGCCCAGCTAGATGCAAGTGGTGTTTGGCAGGCACATCTCTTCATTTATCTGCTCTGACCCATCCAAGCACAAAGCCATTCCACTCTTTCCTCCACATTAGACAAGCTCATTATTGTTCAGGTCTGAGGAGGCAAAGGGTGACAGAAGGAAAACAGTACAAGTTTTGCATAATTTGTTTTTTTCCTGCTGCTGTGGGGGCCATGGCCCTCGTATAGTGGCACTTTGTTCAACCTTCTTCCTTTGCAGAGACATGTGGGAAGGACAGAAATGCTGCGGGTTCTTGGGCAGTTGAGGAGACAGCAACAGAAGTGCAGTTTTGGTTCCATATCCGGAAAGATTATTAAGGTGCTTCAAAACAAAAAATAAAGGCATATGAATCTCCTGTTTTCCAAACAGCAGTTAGCAGATCCTGCCAGGAGAGAAAATCTTCACAGTTCTCATTGTTGCTCTGTCACAGGTAGAGTGCTGCTCTGTTAGCCCTTGCATCCCTCATTTTACTTGTTGAATTTGTGGAGATGGTTTCCTGCTGTCAGGATTGAGTATCCCAGCTACCACTGCTGATAGCACTACTCACTGCCCCACGGCAACGCCTGTGGGGGAACCTCAGCATTGGCTGCAAACTCCATGTCTGCTCCCGTCCCCACTGCTGTAGCCTCCTGACACCTTCTTGCCCTGGAAAGCTTCACCACAGGCACATGGTGGTGACCATCACGTTGCCTGACCATCCCTCTCCTTGCTGACATTGTCCTGGCAATGTCTGCAGGGCTGCACAGTGCCTGTTGGAGCGTGGCAGGGGGCTGGGATTGTCACTGTGTAGGCTTTGGATGTGCTTTTCTTCAAACAATAGCTGTGTGTCTACATTTTATTTGTTCTTATTAGTACAATCAAGGATGTTTATTCTGTATTCATAGCTGTATTTATTCTTTGTGAGGTGCATGAGTTTTTGCTAAAACACAGTTTTTCCTGTCTAGAACTGCAGCAGTTCTACTCCCAAATTTGTTTCCCCCCTTTTTTTTTTCTTTCTTTTCTTAAAACCTTCAAAGCATGTATGCTTGTTGTGGTTAGGTGAAAAATTAGTTCATATATTAAAAAGAAGAGAAGGAATACTTCTAGAGCCTCTTTCTCTATATCCTTTCTCTCTCATATGAACTCAGAAAAGATTTTGTATGGAAGCAAGTTCAAAAGGAGGCTGAACAGTTTGTCTTCTTGTGTTGTTATATTGTCATCAGGATGCTATTTTCTGTGTATTACTTACCCAGATACTACATTACATAGAATTTGAAAGCTTTAAATGACTAAAAATACTCTGCGAAACTGTATGTTTCATGGCCTCCAACTTTAAGCAAAGAGAGATTTACAGATGTACATTTACAGATGATAAAACATAATGTTTGAGGGAGGATTACTGTTTCTTTAATTGCCTGTCTGATATCCTCCTTGGAAGATTAAGTATTTTTGGTAGCAGCTTTGAGGTCTGTACCCTGTTGGCTTAATATCTGCCATAAAATGATGTAACTGTTACTGGCACAGGTAAAATTGAGCTTGTGTTCAGCTCCCCGGGAGGGTGTTGTGAATGAGAAACTGTTGTATATACATAATCCCATTAGTCAATATTGTTGTTCAAAATCCTTTTTTTTCCCTTTCTCCTCTCACAACAAAGCTCCTAGGTCTGTGGTGAAGTGTTTTGTGACACATTTTTGAATGGGCCTTTTGCCCTGCATTCAGTTCTTAAATGCAAGAAGCTTTACCAGGAAACAAAAATCTCTTTCTTCTCTGTCTGTGTTTTTTTCAGCTTGGGGCTGTGATGTTGAATATGCAGACAGACACACAAGTCAGATGATCTAAGATGTGTGATATTATGAGGTTATCCATTTCACATGATTAGTATCTGTACTGGAATTGTTCGGTCTGCGTTTCATGCCTGTGCCATCTAAGTATGTCTTAATCCTTTTTAGAAGATAGATTTTTGTGTGTTTTAACACACCCTCAAGGCTGTTATAAAGTAAATCTTCCTTGTGTTATATTTAGTGCCATCTCTTGAAAGAAGCAATTTTTAAAAATTAGCTTTCGTCATTGATAAAAGGCTGTGTAAAAATAGAGCTAATCCTGCAAGCACTTGCAGATATGTTCAGTCTTACTTTTCCAGGTAATTTGTTGCCTTTGGCTCATAAAGACATTGCCTAAAATGGTCAAATGTGAGTAGTTTTGTAGTTTGATTAGAGCATGAGCCCCATCAGCTGTGGTTTCTGCAGAAGTGCATCATTAGTCATGCAGTTAACACCTTCGTTAAGAATACTGAAGTGTGTGAGTTTTTACAGGATCGGAACAATTTATTGGTATAAGTGACTTCTTTGCCCTACAAGGCTGGATTATTTTAAAATCCTAGAGGGAAAGTTTGAGATGTTCTTGTAAATGAATGTGTGCAATTAGTTTTTCTAATGCTGAAAGCTGAATGTAACCTGCAAGAATACTGGATGCTAAATCTGAAGTCTGTGACAAAAAGTCACTTTTATCCAAAGTGGGGTCAAAATGAGATTTTTTTCAAGGCACTTCATGCTTTATGTTCTTTTTAATGTACTTAATCTAAGAAGACATGATGAGCTGCTGTCAAACTTTCCTCAGCTGGTTTTAGGTTTAAGGGTTTTGTTGTCTGCCTAATGCTGCTAATAGAACAAAGATTTTTCTGCCTGGAGGTGCCTCTAGGTGATTTGGGGCAATTAAAGGGATTAGTGGCCCCAAAGCAGAGGCTCACTGAAGCAAGTATGTTCAAAATTCCAAGATTTTATTTCACAACCTAAGCTATCACCTTAAACTCAAATAGCTGCTGGGTTAAGCCAGCACGGAGGTCTGCCTCTGCTCTCATATTACCTACCCCACATTGAATTTTTTCAGCTTTCAGAAGTACACAGCTTAATTGATTGAATGGAGTAGGGGAGCCAAATCGATATTATCTGTTTTCAGGGACTTAAGCTTTATTTCTTTTCTTTCTGCAGAAGATTTTAGTATGTTTTTTCATAATGGTTGGAAGCATTAGCAACATTTCTGAGTCACATGACCTGATAAAGGGTCCCATGTCTACTTTCCATCTTTGTGGCAGAGGAAGTTATTCCAGTATTTCCAGCTCCAAAGTCTTCCAGTCTGTGGTAGAAGCTTTTCAACGTTGATGGACTGTTGAAAAGAGGTGCAGATGCTCGGTCTAATCCCCTTGCATTCTGCATTTTGACAAAGTTTCTAGCTTTCAAGATCAAAAAACCCCCAAAACTTAGGAATATGTACCCCTAAAGAGCTACATAACAGAGGGCAGAAAATAAGATTCATTAAGGATTCACAGAAATTCATGAATGTTTAATATGTTTTAGCTTTGTTTTTGTTGTTTCAGAGTCACAGGTCTCTCATGCCTTCTACTTTCAGAGAATCAGCAATGAGTACTGAATGCAGCATATACACATGCAGAATCCTTGTGTATACTTTTTCATGGAGATGAGGCTCTCTGGAAAATGCTGGATAACACCATGGAAGTGGAAACAACTGTGCCCATTGCAGTGCTGCTTTTAGTGTCTGCCTTGGTCCTGCGCTCAAGGGAAGATGCAGCTGCTGGGGCAGCTCAGATATCAAAATGTACCCCAGGAGTAGGGAGGGCTGTCTGGGGAGTTGCCTCTGCACTGGCATCTCACACAGCAGGAGCCCAGGGTAGGGTAGATGTGAAACTGGAAAACAAGCCACCACATCCTAATGATCAGCAGTGTGGTTCCTGAGTTTATAGGAGGAGGCGTAGAGAAATGCAAGGGGAACCGTGCATCCTTCTAGCTGCCTGACTCTGTTCTCGCAACTTCCACCCATCCAGTGTATTTGAGGTTAGGGCCTGTATGTGTGAACAGCTTTTGTTCTCTTCTACCAGAAACTTGTGATACTGAAGTCCATCAGGAGGGACTATTTCTTCTTATTATTACTTTTCATTTTCAGCAAGGCAATTGCCTCCTGTTTCAAAAATGCATTTCTTCTGTGGATGTGACCCAGGGGCACCATTGCCTGTCTCAAGGAAACCAGCCAGCTGCTCTGGGGCATGCCACATCCCCAACAGGTTGTTAACCTGTCATGAGATGGGGTGTCATCTCCTGCTGGGTTGAGATGTTCAAATCCAGCTTGGAGCTTTTTCAGAATTACCTGTTTTGTGGTCATACTGACAGTGGTGCCTGCACGTAGCTCACCGCCTGCTCTTGCTGAAACTTGTCGCAAGAGCAGCTGTTCACTTTGTGGTGGCTGGGTGTCTGACAGCTGCCCACAGTCCTGGCTTTGGGGTGTGAATCCAGCTGTGTGGTGTCTGATTAAAATGCCTGGGTGTGGTTAACCTAACAGTCTTTGACTATAATACATTTACTGACAATAGTAAAAATACCTTGAAAACTGAGCAGTGGCACTGCAGGATTGTTCCAATGTGTAATGTGGGGATGGGACAAACATCTTCCCCTTGAACTCGTGAGCCATATTTATAAGAATTTCTTTCCAGTTGTTGCTGTAATCTGTGAATTGAAATAAAGTCATACCTCCTCCTGAATATTTGTGAAATTAGGCAATTCCATGGCCAGCTTCCCACTCTGTAGCTTGGGAGGTTGGTGTTACTGAATTTCCTTTCAATTTCTGATTTTTTTTATGTGTGTATGGTCTGTCAAATCATGGAGTCAGAAGTTAGAGTGAGCTGAGCATCTTTGAGATCAATACGAATATTTTTCAAATTCAAGACTTGGTTCTGTGAAAAGTTTAATGGAGATTTTGTTATGCTCTGGAGTAGTTCCTTGGGCTTCAAATGGGAATTAAAACTAAATGCTGCGAGTGACAGTTGTCTTTGCGCAGGATTCTGTAGCCCAGCAAAAGATGCTGCTTCAGCACCCCAGCAAAACTGGCAGGAACAGGGTAGATGATTTGCAAGAGTAAAGGAGGCTTTTTTTGTCCATCTTTTTCCAGGACAGAGGAAAAGAAAGCAGCTCCTGTTACACTCTGTGTATAAAGTGGAGATCGAACCTTTCAGAGGAAATGCCAGGTTGGGAAGGGGAAGCAGCTGTTTCCTTCTTCCTCCCACTTTCCCCTTTACTTCCCTGTCCTCCCCCATAGGTGGGAGGATCTCAAAATGCTGCAGAGATTTGTGCTCAAGACTTGTTTTGTGGTGAGATGTGGATTCTGAGAGTGGTCAGGGGGTATGGCTTCATGTGATTTTTCCTACATTTGCATTAAGTGCAGAGCTGGGGGCAATGTTCCTGAAGCCTGCCCTAGAGAGGCAGGCTGCAGTGGTATCATCCTTGTATTGCCCTAGGAAACTGAAATTTCGCTGACGTAAAGTGTCTCTTGACTGTTTCTGTTTAAGAACAGGATAGATAATTTGGTGGAACCTTGCCACCTCCAAGTGTTTGACTAGTTTGCAAAATTCTTTGAAACTTTTTTTTTCCCCCCCTTTTCTGTCCTCCACTGACTTGCCTGACAGCAGTGGCAGAATACCTCCTGCTCCTCCTCTAGTTACAGCCTGGAACTAGCAGCTGAAACAATTTCTAGAGAATAAAATTGAGGGGTAATAGAGGATAGAGAACAGCATGGCCACGCTTCATATATTATCTGTGATGCCTAACAGAGCTTCTTTAATAGAAGTCAATTCTTCTCTGCTGTCCTTGTGTTAGCGGGACACAGTCCTACAAGAAAGAAAAAATTGGATAAGTGAATATTAATGAAATCTGTCATTAATTATCACCAGAGCAGACTGTGGAGAATTGGGTTGCATTTTCAGTGGATTTAAATATAACTTTGCTTATGCAATCCTGTTAAATATTGTTGAAGTATGTCACTGAGAAAGCTCATTACATTTGCTATATAAAGATTACGACTTTTGGGGGAGATTAAAGTTTTAGCAGCGGTTGCCGTCTTTTTTGTGGTCACAACAGCAACCTGTTAAATGTGGAGCGGGGGCGGGAAGCTGTGGGTAAGCCAGATTTTCTGTCTGTCTGGAAGCACAACATTTAAAGCTGTTAAGCCAAACCAGAGGAAACTCTGTGAACTTTTTTTCAGAAAGCAAAATTCCTCAGAAAGGAGGCATGTTCAAACAGTGGGAAACATTCTTTTGTTTTCCTGAGTATGTATATTTTGTATCATATGTGCAGATGAATATGTATGCTTGTGTGTATATAAAAAAACCCAAAAAAACCTAAAGGAGACATTGGCTTCAAGCAAATCGAAATGCTCCGTTCACCATGAAATAGGAGATTTTTTGATTTTGCTGTGAATAGTGTCAAAAATAAAAGCAGAAAGTCGGAGCTGGGTGTCCGAGGAGGCAGGGCTGCCTTGGCTCACAGCTTTGGTGTGCTGGGGTGTGTCTGAGGGGGCTGATGTGCAGACACTGCCCTGCAGAGTATTTTATTCACCCCAGGCAGTGCTTGCTCCAACGAGTCATCTGCCAATCTGAGTTAAAGCAATGTCTTGCAGATCGATAGTTCAAACTAGACACAAGGCACCTGGACTCTCAGTGATTAAAAATAAGAAACACTATGACTAGTTATTGTACAACTTGCTAGAAACCACTGTATAATGATGATTTGCCATCAGATTAGGTCATGAAGCAGCTTTACTGCAGCTTGGAAAATTAGGATCAAAAATAGTGCTCTGATTAAAACTTGAGCTTCTGAAAGCTCTTCAGAGAAGAAAGATATGCAAATGCAGATGTATGGGAGAAATTAAGCAATCTGGTTATGCATGATTCTTGAATTTAAAGAGAGTAATTGATGTAACCACTGTGCTACTCATTTCTCACAGTCACCCTGTCTTAATACAATTAAATGAAACATCAGAATGATCTGGAAATAAGTTGCCTAAAATACAATCCATAATGGCTCAATATATTAACATAGTGAACTCAGGAGTTTCTGTGGTCGTGCACCTGTTCTGCATGTACCGATGTCAGCCTGCAATAGCAGTTTTCTTGAGTTAGATTTTTGAATTTCTCCCATGTTTTAAAAAAACCCCCACAACTTTATCACATATTTATCGGCAGTCAAATACTTTCTCTTGGAAAGAACATGTGCTTTCTGATATCATCAGGAGTTGGTCTCCTCCTCCTTTGCCCTTTGCTGCAGCAGTATGATTCCATCAACCTCAGGGCATCCACTGGTCCCTTATGTCCTGTCAGGCAATGTTTAAACACTGGGGAAAAAAAAAAAAAAGAAAAAAAAAAAAAGTGTTTTAACCAATAGAAAAAAATAGTTAAGTTCCAAAGAGTGGATGTGATCAATATTAGCCACAAGCCTGTTTGGCATCTCTCTTTGTTGAACTTGAAGGAGTCCAGCCTGTTCCCTGTAACTGTTTTAGATGCTGCTCACTGGCTGAGTTGAAGGAGGTACCCATAGCTGCAGTGGAGGAAGCTGTGAGGACAGCCAGCAGCTATGGGAGCAGCCTTCCAGGATGCAGGAACAGTTAATCACTTTTTCTGATTTGAGGATTGTTTTTTGCGGATCCCATTGAGGACAGCAGATCTTTTCCTTCCTCATAAAACCCAGTAGAAACTAATCACTTATGGCTTGTGTGCTTCCCTTACCTGGCTGACTACAGGAGACCCTCTGCTGGTGTGATGCAGGGTGTGGTAGATGCCTGAAGCAGCATGGTGCCTTTTGGTCACAGCATCAGCTAATTAGTATAAATGAGGCTGTTTTAAACCAATTTGAAGCTGTAGTTTGCAGGAGGTCTGGGCAGGAGCTGACCTTTACTTTGCTTAATCTTACTTTGATGTCCGGATGTTCTGCAGGTGTTTGAGGGTTAAGTTGTCCATGAAGACGGTTTCTCTGCACAGCAAGCCTGCAGCTGTGGGCTGTTCTGCATGTAAGGTATCAGGGTTTGATAAGTCTTGATGGTATTCACTTTTTAAAACTTCATACCTTTTTTAGCCAAAATTCAGCACCTTGTTCGTTGACATCTGTTTAACTGATGTTTGTTTACACCTGGCCCTAGCCCAGTTTTGTATATTAAAAGTGATGCTCTGTTGAAGCAGATGCTGCCTGTTGTCTGTGACATGGACTTGATTTATGCCACTGATTAAGGGCCATGGTCATGGTGAATCCAGTTGCTGCCTGCTCCCTGTGCAGCAGCTCCAGAAGCCTGAACCACCTACGAGCCTGGTCTTGGAGAGGAGCAAGGAATTACAGGAGAGTGTAAAGTCAACTGATGATACAAACAAGCAGTGTCTGGTAGGATGTACCCCACGTTCAAACATGATGTACCCCAAAGTCAGAGGTCAGCCCAAGTCTCATGCTTATTCAGAAAATTGTCAGGCTCAGCTGGAAGGGGCAGTGGTTCTGGCAAAAAGCACAGTCCTGCCTAGCTGGGGCAAATTCCCTTGCCTATTTATCAGTGTTCCCAGGCTGAAAGGCTGATAGAAAGTGCTTCCTGATCAGCATGATAAATGGAATTTTGCATGATAATTATGTTTACAGCAGGACAGATGTACTAATAACATGTTCCCTAAAGACTTCAAATGAGCTATAAAAGAATCAAGTCTCTGCTGAAAATGCTGGCAGCAGTATTATTAATTGTGTAAGTTACAGCTGATAATTGTCTTGTTTCATTTGAATGAGGCAGTCAGCTATTAATGGCTTGTGCTCTGTAGTACCAAAACAGCAGACTGCGCAAAATTTGTCAGTCTGGATAATACAGTTGTATATTAGCAGTGCGTCCTAATGGACATACTAAGGTGGCTAGGGAAGGGAAGAAGTGTTACAGTTAATTTCTAATGCTGTTTCATCTTTTCTATCAAAATACTTGCTTATGTGCCTTCAGGAAGAGAACTGGTTTTTCTTATCTACAAAATTGTTTGATGTAAGACAATGCCTGCAGTAAAAAAACAAGCTCTCTTTGTGGTTATCGAGGATTGAAATGGAGAATGATTAATTTGCTGTCTTGTTCCACTTACCTCTTCCACTGTGGTGAAATGAATGAAAGTCTTACCCTTGTTTTTATGTGTGAGAGATCCCACTGTTGTGCAGATCTGTTACAGAGCATCCATAAGTGTGCAGGGGCATGGAGTTACATGTACATATAATGGAGGCATGACCTGAAAATCTGTTAGTAGTTATCAGTCCTGATTTTTAAAATAGCAGTAAAATTAATTTCAAATCAGAAATCATAGTAAGTATTGTACTAGGCTTACAGTTAAATAAAGGTCTTGTAGGTAACTAACCAAATTCAAAACCCCACTGTTGCAAATTGAATTACTTTTCGCGATATCCTAATTCATTTGCATTCCCAAAGCACGTTTCATTTCATCTTGGGTAAGTTGAGCTGCAGATAATATCCCAGAGGAGCACGGTTCTCATAGTCCTAACCTACATCCTTGCTCTGGCTGATTAATCTGTAAATCCTTCAAAATTTCTCTCCCCTGCTATTACATCAAAGCATGCCTGAGTTAAAAACATGTGAGCAGAATCCAGAAATGTATTCCCACAGCATGAGAAGGACTCTTTGTGTGTTTCATTAGGCAATACTTTGGGATTTTTTTATGGGGAAACAGACGGTTGGCTTTCTAAAAAGTGCGAGATGTGTTCCTGGGTTAGCAAAAGAGAGCTGATGGTCTGGAAAAACTGCCTGGAGATGCTTTGTAAAAATTGTCCTTGGTTCCTTGTGACCTTTCATCAACTTAATTCATTGCTAATGAGCTGCAAATTCATTGCAATTCGTTGCAGAGCTTTAAAATTGCCACTGAGTCAGATGACAAAGTGCCTTGTTTTATGTTATCAAGAAAAGTCCTCTGACTAAGGGAGGACTAGGCAGTAATGCAATTCCGAAAAAAAGTCACAGACCCTTTGTCTCTAAAGGCTACTGGTGGAAGTGCAGAGATTTTGAGAAGAGAAAGTAAGGGGCATGCCAGAAAAACTAAAAGTCTTATATCCGCTTAGGTTCTATCTGTATGCCCGTTCACCCCAGGGAAATGGTAATGTGATTGATTTGTTCCACGTAGATAGGCAGAGCCTTTAAAATCAAATATATCCATTTCTGCATCGGCTTAGTGGTTTTTCTTCCTAAAGCCATTTAAAAAGTACATGTATATAACGAAATTAAACACCAACAAGAAAAAACACATGCCAAAAAGGATCTCCGCTAAAGAAGAATTAAATATGTTTTTGCATCTATGGTCATGGCATTTGCCATCCCAAGGTCTGCCTAAGGTTGTACTTAGCATGACTACAGTTATAGCCACAGCACTACTCTTCCAGACCCTGGGAATCACTCAAACGAAGTAATTTCAGACTAAGTCAGCAGACCACACCTCAGCTTTGAATAGAATCAACCACCACATCAGCTCAGGGTCTCATGCCAGCTGTTTTTCAGGTCTGGTGCTGTGATTTGCTCCTGTGCTTCCCAGATATTTGGAGAGAGTCCTCAGGCAGCCAGCTTTGACTGCTGGGAAGATTTGATAATGTTGAGTGGTGCTTTATGCCCTTCTGAATGCCTTTTTAGTAAAGCTATTGACAAGGGGAGGTCCTTCATCAAATTCAGGATTATGGAAGCCATCCCTGCATCTCTTGAGCCTCAGAAGAGGAGGAGGGAGATGCATTATCAAACTGCCTGTCCTGGGACTTTACAGTAATTTTTAGACTTTTTGCCCCCACCTCCTGTGGTGTATAGATGTCTGAAGTAATGTACAGGTTATATAAACTCACCATAGCTTAATGTTGTGCTTGTTTGTGCTGGGAGAGCTCGGTAATTCCGGTCCTCCAGACTTCCTGTAAGGTCAGGGTGTGACCCCATTCTCAATTAATCATCTCTATCAGGAGATGGGTTTGCAACGAGTAATTGTTAGTTATTTTGCTTTAATGATTGCTTTATCTATTTATTTGCTTATATGTTCTATAGACTAGATCAAATTGAGGGCTCAATACGCATTTGAAGTGGATCACTGTGGATGTTGGGATTGGTCAGCCAACCTCTACCTTTCCTCATTGCATAATATGAATGCAGTGTATCTTTTGGGTGTGCTGGCAAGACACTGAACAAGTCAGGAATCATCACTGAGGTTATTTGGTACAGCAATCAGTGGTGCTTTAAGGAGGCCGCTTGCTCTTGCATCTGCCAGAGCTGCTGCTTCTGATCTTTCTGGCACAGCATGAGGAAACCAAGACAGGGGAATATGGAAAAAGTGAAATTTGTGTCTTGTGCTGCATTCTAATATCAGTCCCCTAAACTGTTGTTGGCCACCTTTGTCACTATGAGATGCTATTTTATCATTCTGATAATATAAAGTATCAGTAGACTCAGTCTAACAGAGTGCTCTGGCAATTTTCCTCATTTTTGGCATGTTAATGAAGCCACTTTTAGAGTAAATTGGAATAAAACATTGCGGTTGAAAAGGACCTGCAAGGATCATCTAGTCCAACTGCCTGACCACTTCAGAGCTGACCAAAAGTTAAAGCATGTTGTTAAGGTCATTGTCCAAATTCGTTGAAGTTTTTTGGTGGGTTTTCTCCCCCCCCAAAACTGATTGAAAACTGATATCCTGTTCCTGAGTATTTCATAGCCAGCCAAATTGTTGGCACCCACAGAAATTCAGTTCTCCAATAATTACATAATTTACTAAGCAGGGGATTGCTCAGATCACATTTTATAACCCAGCACTGTGACAGTATGTGGGGAATATAAGAAAATAAAGGGCCATAAATTTGGGAGCCTTTCAAGTCTACACATCCAGCTGTTTGTGGGGTGGCAGAGCAACATGTGTTCCCTGAATGAGTGGGGATGGTGCCCTGGAAAGAGGCTGTTTACAGCGGAGAGTTAGTGCTTTCTAGCCTCTGGCCTCTGCCAGTTGCCATGTGTGCTCTTGGGGGCGTATTGATCCTGGGAAAGGCAGTTCCTCAGCCTGCAGATATAGGCTGCATTTGACAAGTCAATGAAATGTTCATTAGGGTGACTGCTGGGTACTCTCTGTTGTGAAAACAGGTGGGGAGGCTTCTTGGCCAGCTTCTCTAAATATTGGACATGACTATACCCACTGTACCTTAAAAAAGAGCAATGATAGAGCTACACAACCAAATGTTGCCAGTGTTATGAGAATTCCTGCAATATTTCCTTCCTGGAAGTAGGGGGAAGCGAGGGTTCCTTGTGAAGATCCAATCTCTTCAATGTCACCTTTGAAACCACCATTCGTCTTTGTGCACCTGTGGTAGGCTGAACCGTGATGGTGTTCAGTCTGTAGCTGGTCTTTCACCTTGCAGAACTAAATGTTCACAATGGAGCAGACTGGTTTCTGAAAACATCTAAATTTTTATGAGAGTTCTGTACCAGGAGATGGTAACTTCAGACTAAGAATGAGCTGATTGTCGTAAGCCATGCTGAATAAAGGACCTCAACAGAGACAGAAGAAAATGATCTATCCCTCTGTTACCAGCAGAAACCCAGTGGCCAAGTAAAAGGAAGATGCCGTGCCCAGTCATGGTGGCAGGGATGGGGGAAAGAGGAATATGTTTGCTTTTCCCCGAGTGAAAAATCCTGCATGACTCCAGGATCTGTCCCTAGTGAGACAAACAGGTAAGAACCAAGCTCTCCCCCTGCAAGACTCAGGTCCACAAGCCCATTGGTACATTGTAGCAGTTCTCCTGGACAATAAGGATCTGCCTTTACCCTAATAATGGATCTTGTGGTACTGTGTTTGAAATGTGTCTCCTGTATTGCAAGTATGTTTCTTAGTAAAGCATAAGCAAATGCGGTATTTTAAGTAAATACATATTTTTGAACTCAAAGGCCTTTGGGATTGAAATTGACTGTGCATGAACTAACAAGTAACAAGGCATTAATTTCTGTAGATGTAATAATATTTAAAATTATGGCACTGGACTGTCTCACCTTATCACAGATATCAAAAAGTTAAGACGTCTAAGCTGTCCAGTATCAGTATGATAGCTGATCTCTGAACAATATACATAGGCTTGGTCTTCAGTAATGAACGGCCAGGGAAAGCAGGGCACTGACTCTGGGGTATGTAATGAGATGCTGGGAAAAGTGCCTGATCCCAAGGGTATGTGTAGCAGGTGTAGCCAGAACTAAACGCAAAGTACTCACCAGTAAATGCTCAGATTTCCACCACCTGTGCCAGCATTCGTATCTCATGCCCAAAATGTCTCATGCTAATAGGCTTTCTCCTATTTGTTTGTTCTTTGTGCCCTGCTCACACAGGGGGCTTTTCTTTCTCTGCCAGGAGCTCTATCCAGACCATTCACAGTGTCTAGGATATATTATTTTAGCAGTGCAATTAATTGCATGTTCGGATTGCTTCTAAGTCTAAGAATGTTAAGATGTGGGATTGTGGAATATGTTTTCCTGGATAGCACATGTGTGTCTGGAAGCAAGGCAGGGATATGCGGTTGGGCTCCAGGTAACCTAAAAAACACCTCAGATGAAAGAGGAAAAGGCTGGAGTTTTAATTGCATGGTTATGTATGCAGGCTAGAATTAAAGTCTTTTTTTCAGATGACTTAGTAGTGCATGTCTGTATTTCCATGTGTTCTGGTATCTACTTCATATAGCTTTGACTTGCAAGCGAGTTTCTTAGTTAATTACAGGACTTTGGGTGTTGTGAAATACAACATTTTGTGATTTGATGCTTTAGAGACTTGCACACACTCTATGCAGTGTGTGATTTTCTCAAATACTTGGTTTAAATGTTAATGCTTCACTTCTCTGGGATGTGATGTTTAAGGGGAAATGCTACTTTTGAACAGAACTAAATATTCATTGTTTTGCAATGCACAGAGTTTTGTCAGGGATGAATGATACATGAAGAATCTGTTAGATTCATGTTAATCCAACGAAGGCTATTAGGGTGTGTGTTTTACTGTGACAAAAGGACACAAAGATGGACAGTTTGTATGTTCTTTACAGTGTTACTGTAT
This sequence comes from Chamaea fasciata, assembly GCF_029207755.1. Lineage (NCBI taxonomy): Eukaryota > Metazoa > Chordata > Aves > Passeriformes > Sylviidae > Chamaea > Chamaea fasciata. Next base: position 47,543,254 of record NW_027094086.1, on the reverse strand, counting down.
CTGCTTTGGCAAGCATCCTTATTTTCATAAGGTCAGATGGTTAATCTTGTTGCTTGCTTCTTTCCCAGTTTTGAGTGTCTCTAATTAAGCTGATGCCCATTGATGTCTTACCGTGATAATGTGTGTTAGGTTAGGAGGTAATGATTCTTCTGGAAAATAAAGCTATGGCAGTGCTCAGGCATACTCAGAATAAATCACTGCACAGAAGCCTTCTGAAAGCTATCACATTGCTGCAGAGTCAGTAAAATGAAGACAGTGAACCTGTAAATCATTGGTTAAAGGTAACAGGATGTAGATTTTTGGCACTTCAGCATCTGTGAGAGCTCTGCTGTCTTTAAATGAATCTTACTGAATTGAGCTACTGAGCTGTAGCTCCTCATTATGTCTTGGGCAGAGCCAACAGTATGAGCGCTGGGTGCAGAGGCAGCTTCCTGCAGAGGGAAGATAGCATTGCTAAATCATGGAATCATTCAGATTGACCTTAAGTTCATTGTGTCCAACCATTAACAAGCCCTGCTAAATCCACCACTAAACCATGATGGTAGGTTTCAAACAAGATACATCTTTGGAGAATTGGGAATCCTACTGCGGAAGGTGAAAATTAAATGTTCCCCAAGTTAACAACATGTGGTGATTGCTCTTCTCTTCTCCCTAGACCAAACACTGGGAGGTTTTCTTTCCCTTCACTAGAGATTTCTTGACATCATGTCTTCTAGAAAGACTGATAGTGTGTCAAGTTAAATTGTGCATGATGCTAAAAAAGCCCAAAAGTCCAAAAATCCTGTTCTACCATACCTTCTGTTTTTCTGCATAGTTGCATGTACACATTCACACTATACAGAGGCTTTGTCAGTGAACAGCTTGCTACTCAGCACTTGTAGTGAGAGTTCCTTATCTCTTTGGAGTGCTGGTAATCTTGATTTTATATTTGATTTAACCAGACCCAGATGATCCCTCTGAGGCATTGGGACAGGGCTGGGCTAGAATTTTGTGTGCTATTTGAAGGATCATGTGTGTAAAGCTACATAATGATATGTGAACAGAGCATTGTGTTGCATTGTGAAAGGTCAGTGGGACACTTCAGTATTGTCATGTTTATTTTCTTCGTTGTTTCTTAACTTCTTTCCTCATTCTTACTTAATTCTTACTTATGTCCTACCTCTGGGATAGCAGTGTAAGTGTTGTTCACATTGAGATGTTACGTGCAGACAGGTCAAGAGGCAGAAGTTCAAGTTCTGTGTATTTCAGAGCCTCTGCCTTGGATGTTGTGGGAGGATGAGGCTTGGAGAAGGAGTTGGATGACCATATAGGTGAAATACTGAGTGCAGGGGGTACCCCTGGTTTAGGAGTGTGTAGCATAGAGCCATGTTCATGCCATAGCTCTCCTGTCATCTCTTTGTTTCTGTCCATCTTCCTGCTTATGCCCAGAAGGTTGATGGAGATTGTGGAGATGTTTGGCATGGCATTATTCTCCTAGTTATCACTAGATTTGAAGGTCTGTCTCCTTGCAGTGCATATCCCAAGAAAGCAGGTTGTTGAGAGTCCTGCTAACTGAGGATCTCTGCTTCAAAGACATTCTTCACAGCCCACTGCAGAAAGCTGTGGTCTTAGACTGTGTAGGCATCCTGCCTGCACATAAGTGACGACAAAATGGGGGGCTCTCGGTATGTTCTCTGTGTGTTTGGGTTGTATGTTAATTCTGTGCTGAATTGACAGAATAACCTATTTTCAGCATGTGCCAGATGCTTTTAACTCCCGTTGTGGGCAGCCTTGACAATACACTGAGCAGTGTGGAAGTCTTAAATGGAGTTTGATGTTCTTTGCAGATAATGGCTCTGCTGCGTAATTATGATAGCACACAATTAAAAACAGCTTTATATTGCTTTGGGTAGCTCCTGGAAATTCTATTTCCCTTAATAATTTTCAATAGTCTCAGGATTTGTTTTTCCTGTGTTTGTCTTCCTGTAATATTGGCAAAAGATAGGAGGAAAATGAGCTGGGACATAAGAATCCCAGTAAAAACTTCAGAGGGAGGGTGAGAGGTGCCTCATTAGTGGGTCTTTCATCTGGGTTCATGCTGGGGCATGAAGTCAGGGGTCAGGAAGTGAATGGGGATTCGTTCACAGCTGATGTCTTGTATAATATTTCAGAAGAGTGTATTAATTGTCACAGCTTAGCCTGGGAGTCTGGGCAGAGGCGTTCAGCCGGCAGGCTGAGGAGGAGTCAGAGAGAAATGGCATTTAAGTTTCCCTGGAGTGACAAAGGGGCTGGAGCTGCCGGGGACAGGGCATGGCCTGTGTCTGGCAGCTCTGCTTGTACCTACTCCTCTGGCCCCAGAGGGGGAAGAGAGCCAGTTGCTGCACTTATGTTCGTACCCAAATCCAACTCCAAACAAGTTAGGGAAGAGCATGGCAAATGGTAACTTACTCAAAACTCAGACTAGCCTGCAAGTTTGTAGCCATAATATTGTAATATATAGTATACACAGATATGTATATATTTATTTGTTTACTTTTAGTGGGGTTTTTTTTCATCCTACTGCATGGAGGCCTTACATCTTAGATCTCACTGAATAGTCTCCTTGTTTTCCTTTTACTGTTCAAGCTATTTTGGTGCTGGAAGATGCAATGTGAAGCCCAAAAAACCAGCCCTAGTGTTGCAGTTCCCATAGAGGATCAAGGTGATGTTTTGCCTGGATTGACCTATGGGAAATGCACGTCCAGAGTATGTTCTGGTAGCTCCTCAGGGAGTGGGTGGCTTTTGAGCAAGACCTCATTGAGTCTGGAAGGTGGCACTTTTCAGAGGGTGGGTGGATGCACAGGGAGACCATTCACTTACACCTCTAGACAGGCCCTGAGGTTTCCTATGGCTATCCTGATCTCATTCCCAATCACTGTAAGTTTTATGGTTACTTTCTTTCACTCCCATTCTGCACCTATCCAGGGTGGTAGTGTGTCTGTGTGTAGGATACATCTTTTGTGATGAAGGCACAGTGGAAATAAAGAATCCAGCATTTTCAAAGTGTCAAGAAGTCCTGTGCTTTTCTGATGCTTCCAAGCCGCATTGGTATAAACACAACTTTGATCAGAAGGTAATAGCCCAGAGGTTGGCCCATTTTGCCTGGCCACCTGAAGGGAAGAGGTAGCCCAGTGGGCAGGGGAACTGCCAGCAGTCTTCAGCTCTGGAAATGCCTTTGTCCTCCCAAGTTCTCCCATCAGAGTTAATGCAGCCAGCAGGTGTTCAGATGATTAACACTTGTGTGTCCCATGTCACTGCATTTCTGAAGGGGCGCAGTTGTTCCAGACAAAGTGAAGAAGCTTGTCCTGAAAGGGTGTTTTTTGTTCTGGGAGCCAGCAGCACCCACCCTGCTGGCTTCAGCTGTTATAGGTTTGTAATGCTAACAGAAGCAGGGGGAAAATTACACCCCCAACTTTCACAGAAATAAGTTGTATTTAAAATGCAGCTTTTTCTTCCTGATTTTGTAGCTGTGCTATAAAGTCATTACACGTGGATTTTTTTTTCCTTATCTCTTGGATTATCATTGGCTTCCTTCCTTCCTTCCTTCCTGAATGAATTTATCCAGTGTTCTGATTGCAGCTCCTTTTTTTTTTTTATCACCTTCTGTCTATGTGGCTTAACATTTTGTATGTTTAACATAATTGAGCTGAGTATTTTGCAGCAGCTGAGAGCAAAGATAATATTCCACTGATTGATGGGGTGATTATAGTGAATATATTTGCAGTCGTCTTGCTTTGGCTATTTGTTGTTTTGGTTACGGACCTGCCTTATTTTACTTTTCCTTGTATTTAGTTCCTTTTTTTTTTTCCCCTTGTATTTTATTTCATTTTTGCAACTGAGCCCCGTATTAATCTGATTTTGGAGAGGGGAAACAAAGACAACAATTTACCTTTTTATGCAACTTGCACAGAGATTCAGACAGCTGGTCAAAGATAAATCCAGTATGCAAGCTGGGTCATGAGTCTCTTAGAAAACAGCCATTTAAAATACCACGGCATCAAATGTCTCTTTAGTTTTTTTCTTTGGTCTGCACTTGGAATTTGATTGCAGGGTATTGGTTATTTCTGGGCACATGCACAGGGAATCACCAGCAAGGAAAGAGACAAAAAATATTTTAGGTAGGTGTTTAAGGGAAAGTGAAATAACATGTTTTTTAAACAAAACTAGTCTGTAAGTTGCTTGGGACTGTGACCATTGCCCTATAGAGGCTGATCATTAGGACAAGGAGGTCATCATCTTTCCAGTGCTGAACTGCCTTCTTCTGTATGTGTTGGCTGTGGGGAGTGAGAGTGAGTTCATTATACCTAGGAGGTGGTGATTAAACTAGGAGGAATTTTTTAAGGCTTTCTGTGGACTAGCAGAAATTAACATTTTTATTGAAACATCTTACTTGGTTCTTAAGGGCAATTATATTTTTGTGTGTTGGTTGACTGACATTTGCTCTACAAAAGTTTTAAAGCATTTTATATTGAAATTGCATCTGCTTAGAGACTTATCCCAAAGCCTGAATGCTGTGTGAGTCATATAGTGCTGTTTTGTTTTGTTCTGCATATATTCTTCCTCCACAATAGAACAATTTTCCCATAATTATTATTGAAATAGGACATTTTAAAATACAAAATAGGTATCAACACAGCTTTACATCAGAATAATGGTGATATGTGATATAAAACAGTTCGGGTTATTTCAGTGCAAGTGTCTACATATACCAGCTGCTATAGCTGTTAATCAATTTTTGAAAAATAACCCTTTTAGGAGTTGTATAGACAAATCCTGGCTGCTTGCCTGAAGAGAGAAAGATGGTTAATTTAAATACTAAACACCAGTTGAGGTGATTAATTCTTAATGAAGTCAATGAAAAACTGATTTTTCTTGTATTCCCAGGAAGATCCTTTCAAAAGCTTTGCTTTTCCAAAATTGTTTTTTATCCGGTGTGTGTGGCACAGGATGTGACTTTGTTCACAGCAGGTAGGTTCATTAGTTGCCATTTCTAGTATAATATCCAGCTGTGGAAAGCTTATAAAATACTGGTATTTAGGTCATCTTAATTAGGCCTTGAAATAAAGATTTAAGATAAAGTGGAATAATTGCACATCCTTCATTACAGCTGAGCTTCTTCAGTGAAAAGAGGGTGTGATTCCTGGACAGTATGAACTGATTTCAACAGAGTTGTTCCAAATCCGCCTCTCTGGTGCTCCTTTGACGGTGCTGGGAGTTGAAGTGATTAAAACTAATAATTCTGGGGAGAGGTGAAAGATGTAACAGTTTTCAGCTGGGTTGGGGGCTGGGCTGTCTGTCCTTGCTCTCACTACTACCTGTGCCAGTACCTTTTATGTATGTTTTCTTCCTTTTTTTTTCCTGAATGGATTTATCCAGAGTTATGCTTGTATTATGCCCTAGTTGAGAGGGAGCTCAGGTGTCAGCGCTTCTCTCCCAAGCCTGGGTGAACAAAGAGCTTCCCCCACTCCTTTGTGCCGACTCACTTGGCTTGTAAGGCACCCAAAATCAGTACTGGTGAAAATCAGTGGTGAGGTCTTTCATGCCAAGAGGCATGGCAGTGATACCCATCCTGCCTATGTTGCATTTGAGGTTAGCAAGCAAAAATCAGGAGGCAACATCCATGATGTTGGGTTTAAGAAATTGAGATCAGTGAGCGAAGCCAGAGGACTCCAGCAGGTAACTGGATGAGCAGCTGGTGAAATGTAGTTGTGTGTGTTCCTGCCACCCAGCACATCCGCCTTCATGGCGGATGCAAATGTAGGATCTTCAAACCCCAGTCTGACAAACTATGAGAAATGAAATTGAGGATGGTGTATAACTTTGGGCAAAGAGACTCTTGGAAAAAGGCTTCAGTGGTAACTGGAATATGCACCTGGTGCTGTTCAAGCACCTGGCACCTACAGGAAATACAGCATGACTAATTTGATAAATTTAATATGAAGAAGGTGGCAAGGTTGTACCGTTGCTTATCTCTCTTTGACTAACAACATGACAAGTATGTCTTTTGGTGTTGTAACACCACAAGATGGGAGCGTGCCATTATTTGTGTTATTAAGCTAATGATGTATAAAGAAGTATTAAAAAGTCAACAGCTGTCATCTACCACGTCATCTACCAGTGGTGCTGGTAGTTGAAACTTCCAGCTTTTGCTTATGGATCAGCGAAACTGGAAAAAGAGGAGCTCCTCCTGTTCTGAATTTCTCGCACTAAGAGCATTCCTGTGTTCTCTCTGATTACATATGGAGCAGTGGGAGCACCCATGGGTGCAGGAGGCAGATGTTTGGCCTCTTCTTTGTCTATGCCAGCACATCCTGAAATGCAGACTTTTTTTTAGTGTTTTGAAGGTGTATCCTATCTTGAACCAGATCTTCTAAAATCCTAGTTTAGACAAAGCCTGAGGGGATTTAGGTTTGCATATTTTTCCTAAGAGGATTATGCTTCACACTTCGTTGATCTATAAATCATTTGAGGGGTTTTCTATGATTTTCTAAGGACAGAAAAACTGTGTGCACAAATTATCATGAAATGCATTGTCTGTGGGTCGGTGATAGAAATTTGGTGTTTGAATTAATAACAAATGGAATCACTGAACCCCAGGGTTATTTTGAACTGAGAAACATTTTGGTAATCAGATTTGCAGCACGGCTGCAGGAACAATTGTAGCAGCACAACTGGAGGGGCAAGGGAATTGCAGGAAGGATTAGAAACAGCTTACGCTGGCATCAGAGAAAACAATTTATTGTGAAAATACAGCCCAGAAATAAATTAATGAGCACCTTTCCAAGCATATAGGAGTGCTCATTACCTTCTTGAAACTTTGCTTGCAGATCAAGGCAGTAAGGCAGCTCAGTGGGAATTGGGCAAGAAGCAGTGATAGTCTTTGGAGACTTCTATCATTTATACTCATGAAGTCACTGGCGAGGTGCTCTGTGCCTCACCCTGGGGATGGATGGGTGCTGGCATAGCTCCTGCCAGCCGGGTGCTGGGGCACAGTGCCACGGCTCTGCTGGCTGCTGCAGCTGTTTTGACGCCCATCGACGACAGAGTGGTTTCAATGATTGCCAGCCTAATTTCTCTTTATGTGCCTGCGGGTGGGCTGTGTCTTACACATTCATTTATGGTGTTTATGGTGGTTATTTGGAGGGTTGGGTGCAGTCTGTGTTTTGCACTGCTCTCCGGGTGTTTGGAGGTTGTGTCGTAGCAATGGCTGCTAAAACAAAGCCTGTGCTGCGGCATCTTCCCTGCCTGCTAGAACAGCCAGAAAACGTGTGTAATGCTAAGATTTCCATTACTGTTTCTTTGAAGGTGGAGGAAGGATGTGACTCAGACATAGGAAAATGGTTTAAAGTAGCTTAGCTCACCTGTGCTGCTCATGGGGATGGTCAGAACTTCTGTTTTAACTGCTGCTTTATGACCAGTGTTGCTGACACTATCATCTTTCGTCTCACTTTAGACACTCCTCACAGGAGCGATGAGATGACCATCATGGAGAAACAAGTGGCACTTGCTTGGTAGAAAGTCAAAGGGCAGTGTGAAGGACAGGCAGTCTCTGTGGATCTGTGTCTGCATTGTTTTGTCAAAGCTCTGTACTTGTATCATTGCCAGCTGAACTGCAGCACATGTGGGACTGTGTTAGATGGGTGTTAAACCCTTGAAGGAAGGAGAGCACAAACTGAGGAGGAGCTGTTGCGAAGCTGCAACTTCTGCTTTGCTGTAGCAGCTTGTATGGACTAAGTTTGCTTTTGGGTGGAACCAAATAGATTAAGATAAGCAGAAAAGAACAAATTTTATTAATATCCAAAGGTATAGCTTGGCTAATGGGAGGCATTTTGTGATCTTTGCTGAATAACAGCTTTGAGGACTTCCTTGTGCCCTCTAATCAGCAGTGATGTTTTGTGTTCTGCTTTCTCTGCAGACGTCGGCTGATCTCCCAGCGATCTTCTCTGGAGACTCTGGAGGACATCGAGGAAAATGCCCCACTGCGGAGGTCATTTTATTTACTCTCTCTCTGGCTTCTTGTCTGTAAAGCACATGCATGGGCAGGCTTGCTCTCCCTTCTCATGTTGAAAAGTAGCTGGTTCTTCACATTCAGATATTCTTCATAGTGAGTAAAAGTGTTGAAACTTCACACACCCTGCAAGGTGGTGGCTGATGTGAACTGCACGTTCCCTGGCTTTAGGTCATTAAACAAAAAGGCAGTATTTAGGTGAAATGTCAGGAATCAAAATGCCAGATTTGATTAATAGAAAAGTTTAGTTGTAACCAGAATGAACGTCTAGCCCCTAGTCAGTAGTACCCTAACATCTGTGGTACATTTAAAAAGTATGTACAAATGGTTTAATACAATAAGTTTTTGAAGGCTAGTATTTTTAATGAATTTCTACTGTTCATTCTCTCAGCACATGCAAGCTTATTTTGGTTACCAGCATTACTATCTGTGCATTGGCTGGTAGGTTTGTGACTGCCACCCCACTAATAAATCTGCTCCCATCCTTGTTATATTGGCAACTTCAGTGCAGTTTGATTTATGCATCTGAGAGACCACGGCTTCCTTCCCTGGGGACCACAGTAATTAGTCGCTAGGCAATCCTCTGGGGTGATGGAAAATGGAGCAACTGCCTAACAGCTCTGAGACTGACTGGTCAGTAATCTGACCAGTGCATGGAATGCTTCCAGGTCAGCTGTTCAGCAAGCCTAGGTTTGACTGCCTCTTTATCTTAGGGCCTGTAATTCAGCTGGTTTATATTGGTGTTTAGCCTATAGTCTTGTTTATCCACATGCAGATTGGCTGTCTCTCCCTACCTCGAAGCAAAGAATAGCAGAGGCTGTACCAATTGGCTTACTACGAAAGCTTGATTATTTTTACAAAGCTTACTGTTGCATGCTTACCAGCACGTTATGAAGTGTTCCCATAAGTGATTCAAACATGCATAATTGGTAAAAGATATAAACAAAGTATGGTTTGCCAGGAAGTATTTTTACTTGCTAATTTGCCCAATTGGTGGTGGAATGTCTCTCTTGGTGCCATTTTCCTGTGAAGAAGCTAACAAGGCTAATTGCTATCAGAGGGGGAGGGAATCTCAAGGCCTTTACTAGCAGGAGGAAGGCAGAAATGGCAGAGTGATGGGGATGCCCCTCTTGGGATGTACCCGTGCAGCACGATGGTGTTTGGGTGCAGCAGTGGGGACTGGCACTGTGGTCTGTGGTTTCAGTCCAACATAATGACCTCTTGGGCTTGAGAAGCTGCAGAGCTCTGCCTGTGCCGGGGAGGGGATGGAAAAGATGGGTTAGGGAAGCTTAGCACTGAGGGACTGTGCTGGTCCTGTGCCCTGGCAGAGGCTGCTGGTCCCGTAGGTGCCACAGAGGATGCAGCAGCCACGGTCCTGCCCTGGCTGCGCTGTGAGCACAGGACTCATCCCCAATGCCTGCGAGCTCTGCCTTGCCTGGCCACAAACAGCCTGAGATGAGACAGAGAGCGCTTTCACAGGCGCTGTGGTTTCAACTGATCAGAATGAACAGGGGTGGAAGGCAGGGGGAGGATATTGCTGTTTGTCTCATCTCTCCTCCCTCTGGCAATTTCTTTCTGTAACTGCAATTTATAAAGTGCATTCAGATGTAAAATAGATTTAAGGCCTAATGTTTTGAAGAACGATTATTTTTTTTTCCTGGGGTAGTTTATTTTATTTTCAGTTGTTTCGTATACTGTCAGGAACGTGAAAAGTAATATTTAGAATTAAAATCAAAGAGGAATTATCCTTACAAATAGGAGATTTTAAATCTTTCTAAAATTAATACAAGAAAGAGCTTCCCTTAATGGCACCGTAATCAATAGCTGAGGAGCATACAAATGCGTGGGTGTTGGTGCGAGCGGGGAAAATTGCATGTTACTAGGTTTTAGTTTGGTTTAATTTTTTTCTTTTTCTGAAAGCTTGGGCTAAGCTGTTATGGCAGGTTACAGGAAGTTTTACTTTGCTGAGGTTTTTTTATGGCTTTTTTTTGTTGTCATGAAGGGAGGGGGTTGTTGCCTTTTCTTATTATTATTTCAAATATTTTTTTTTGTTTGAGCTGTCATGTTTCCAGACTTATTGTCTTTATTGTTCTTACTGATTCCTAGCACAGGGTGACTTGAATCATTTGTCTCGTCTTTCCTTCCTGCTTTTGTGTAGACTTCTTGGCGGTACAGCAGGGAACTGAGAACTTTTTTTTTTTCCTTCTCCCTCCCCTCCCTTGCAACTGATTTATTTTTCAGATGTCGGACACTCTCAGGATCACCCAGACCAAAGAACTTTAAGAAGGTTCATTTTATCAAGAACATGCGGCAACACGATACCAGAAACGGCAGGTACTGTGCATGCAAAGGCTGCCTCTTCAGGGGCAATTCATGGGGATGTGAGGGAAGGGGCAGGATCAGCGTCCCCCTGCAAGAGCACAGCCATTGCCACTCACCACATATCTCCCAATATATGTCTTCGAAATAATCTGTCAGGGTGCAGGCTGCAGTCCATGCTCTGTCCCCCAGGAAAGTACGTGTCAGTGGAAGTACTAGCCCATAGATTTTAAGACCTGTGTCTCTTTAATACAAATACCTGCATAAAAGGAGAATCTGTGATGGTGTCGGAGTAAACTAGGCATAATCCGGGTGCATTTCTTCAAGGGTGTTGCCAGGTTCTAAGTGTGAGGGGGCACACAGCTGAACCTGCCTAGACCCAAGTTTAGCAATGGTTCAAGGATACTGCCAGTGTCTATTAGTGGATACAGTGTGCTGGTAAATGCGGAGCCAAGGATGGTTGTGGCAAGATGAGGCATGGGATCCTAGTTTCCATGGCAGGTGTGGGAAGAGAGGCTTCCAGGGGATGTGTGAGAAGTGCACCTATGTCTGCAGCACACCCTGAACTGGGATGTGGACTGCCCAGGTTACAGCCATAGGCACTGATGGGACCTGTACAGCAGCCATTGGCTGAGACCTGGCTTACTGCAAAGGCGTGGTATTCTCATCAGCTGAAGGCGTATCCATCAGCAAAATGAGTTTTCTATTGTGGTAGCATCCAACTCAGAAGTGAAACTGGCTCCTCCCTGCTTATAAAGGACATACCTGTCCTCTCTGATTTTTTCAAAGACAGTTTCTCTGCGTGCCTCATGATTTTTTTATTCTTGTTCTTCCAAATTTGAGTAGGTTTGAACTAGACCACCTGAATAGATTGCATGTAGACTAAATTATACCACTGAGAATTGACCCTTGCACATGCCTCTTCTCATAAAACTGCTATGGCTGAGAACCATGTATGCTCTGATGGACTGATTTGTGCCTGTAGCCTTTGATTTCCATCAGACGTGGAGCCATGTCAGTAGAAATTCTAACATTGCATTGAACCACAGGTTTTATGAATTGAATTCTGATAGGTGTTACTTGGCTCAAGAAAAGTTTTCTTCACTGTTATTCTCACACATACGGTTGAATGCAGTGAAAGGTAGTAATCAACATAAATGTTATACAAGGTGGCCCTGTGTGATTTTAGAAACAGCTTTTAGACCCAGCTTTTGTATCAAACAGATACATGCAGAACTGTTGATTTGGCTATTGTCTGACTAGCCGCTGATTATTGTCTTTATAACAAATACATGTGAATTAAACACTGAAAAGCAGCCCTTCAATTTTACTCCATTTCGTACATAAGTAGGTATATGCTCTGGGAATTTCTTACAGCAAAATATACTTGCAAGGTATTATACAAATTTATATACACATCCCAGAACAATTTCTGGGATGTGTATATAAAATCTAGACATAAACTTGATAGAAATAATACCTGCAAAAGAATGAATAAATATTTGATTTTTAAACTCCTTTCTCCATGTTTTGCAAAGAAGTATTTGTAGCATATATGCAACGTTTTACTTTAATTCAAAGATCAGTCATTATGTCTGACAATATAACTGAATATTTTTCTTGCTAAGAAAGCAGTGAGAAAGCTTCTGTGATTCAGCTGGCTTATCTTTATCAGCAGACACAGTTTTCCAGAATCTTTCCACAATCATAATAAAAATCTCTTTATCTAGAACACAAATACAGTAAGAATGAGAGACACAGTTTTGGCAGTAGTTTTCATTCTATGTTTGTAGAGCCACAATGATAATAGCTAAAAATAAAATGCAGAGTTAACACTTTGTGTCACCCCTATGTCTAGCAGTAATTTGATTGCAGACTCTGTTTTTCCCAGGGATCTGGATGTAGTCACTGGATTTAATAGGCATTCTGGATGAAAAGGACCTCTAGAAATATAGGTGGATCTGCTTTATGTATTCATCCTAAAATCAACAGTGTTTCTGAGTACGTTAAGATCTTTGAAGCTGGTGTCCTCCCCAGTTGCCTGTGACACAGAGGAGCATAGGTGGTGTACTGGGTAGAAAACCCTCCTAGGGCGCCTTGTCCCAGGTGGCTCATGCATGGCTGTGCAGGATGCAGATGCTGAGCTGGGTTGAAGTCAGACTCTGGGCTCCCTCCAAAACCCCTGAGCCTTCTGTCACAGCATGTCAGTCTTTCACTCAAGATGAGGAACCCAGCTTTGAAAACATCTACACTGAGCATATTTTTGGGTGGTGAATTTGATGACTGGGCTCTAAAATAGCCAGCAGTTTCAGAAACTGTTTCACTGGATTGTGACTGTCACAGCAAGGAAAACTGCAGTGTGAGTGATAGCTCAGGACTCCTCTCTCCAGTAGTTGCCCTTGTTTGCATCTCTCAACCTGTAAGGTGTTATGTCCTTGTCCTCTGGCACTGACAGCTCTTCCCTTCTCAGCCTCAGGGATGACATGTGTTGAGCAACAATGCTCTGGGTCCAGCCTTTGGCAGTCCTGTGCCAAGGCAGGACCCGCTGTGGTTAAAATAAGAGTTCAGCTATTTAGCACAGAGAGAAAGCTCATACAGAAAAATACTCAGACTGGAGCTTAATCAGCCAGTCCTTGTAAAGCTTCCTGTTGATAGTTCTGATCACTGGTTAAACCGGTTTCTTTGGATTTCTAGGTCGTGGCTTATTAAAGGAGTTAGAAGATTAGGGTTCCTAGACTGTGTTAGCAAAGCAGTCTTGCAAAATGGGCATTTTGCAAGATAAATAAATAAATAAATTTGCCCATTTAAAGACAATGACAAGTCATCCCTGGCATAGTTGCAGCACAGGTAGCCACCAGCGTATGGTTTTACCCACTTCACTCAGCAGGTTTATTGGTGATATCCTCCATAAACACTGAAGCGGAAGATTAGCAAAATGAAGCCACCGAAACAGCAACCTGAGCCTGCTGAACAAACAGTTACTGGTGAGAATGGGACAAGAACAGCTCTAGAGTTATCATATATAGCAGGTACAAAAAGCAGTAAAACAACATTCCTCTCCCACCCCCACGCCACTGCTTTATCAGTTTTTTGTTAGCAAATGCATCTAAGTGAAGGCCAGACACCATCATGAAATCACCATCTCTTTTGCTGCTCTCTTAATTGCGCACACATGCAGACTAAGAGGTTGATGACTGGCAGCACCCTCACAGTTCATGATAACTCTCAATCACCTTTTAATCAATCTTGAACTTCTGAGACTCCAAAATGAGGGCTGCTGCCCTGACAGCATCTGTGGTTTGTATGTTCACCTTTGTGTGCAGGGCAGCAGAGCCTTGGCAGTTATAAATCATCAATCAGGAATGAGAAAAGAGGCTGCAGTATTCAACATGTGGATGGTATATATGATGTGTGTGTCACATTGCCTGATGGCAGCCTTTAAGCGCAACACAACCAAACCTAGACACATGCTGGGAAAAGCAGACATTTTTCTTCAAGTCTTAGAAATTACTGATTCTGTTGAGAGCTTTGTGCTCATTAGGACTTTTTGCAGTATACACTTCATAAAGAAATTGGAAGATTAGCTTTTATAGCCTTTGCACATTGTCAGAATTCTCTTGCAAGATAATGCAATGGTTGCTCTGAATGATAGTAATTAGTACAACTTTTTGGTGAAATGTGAGAATTGAAGAATGAAAACCTTTTTGTGAAGTGGTTTTAAGCATGTCTAGGTGGCACAGTTGGAATCAAGGCATGTAAACACTCTCACACAGCTTCTGAGCTAGCTCCCTCAGAGGTGTCCAGGATCGTAGATGCCCCTTGCTGAAGAGTTGAAAGCCAGGAAAATACTTTTCTAACACAGGCAATAATTTGATTTTCTTGAACAGCAATGGACTTCCACCACAACTTCTTCTCCAAAGTATACTTTGTGACAACTTTTTGGACTTTCTGCCCCAGCAAACCATTGCAGGCCATCAGATTTTTTTTTTGCGTCCATGCTTGTCATCAGACCTATTCATAAAATGCCATTTTAAATCCCTCCATGATGAGTATCTGACCACTGCTTTCCCTGCTTTCTTTCCAGTCTGGCTCCTAAAGCTGTTTTGCATCACTCTCCCTGGGCAGCTTTGCAGATGAGGTTTTGTGGCATCCTGGCTGTGGAGTTCATGGGCTCCTCTCATGCTCTGCCTGGGAGATCTTTGTGTGAAGAGGATCTGCTGGTTAATGGAAAAAGAGGCAACCCTTGGGTCCCAAGGGAAAGAAATCTGAAAAAAATAGAGGCTGGGCTGGTGCCTTTTATTTCCTTTCTTGTCTGATTCCTTCTTACACACACAGTTCTGTGGTAACTTCCTACTGTTGTCTTTGCTTGTGGACATGGAAGCACCAGTTTGTTTTTCTTTTGAGTATTAAGAGTTGAATGGTATTTTTAGGGAGATGCAGGGCGTTGGTGGAAGAGCTGTATTTCCAGAAGCAACCGGAGGGAGGGGGATAATATGCTTAGTGGGTACTGTGGTTTTCCGAACTCAAAGATGCTTTCTGATGTCAGCTTCGAAACCTGTGCCAAGTTTCATACATCAGCAAACAAGGCTTCCAGTGAACAAGCAAGCTGTTGTGAGTAGCAGCCATTCAGCAGTAAGCAGTGGCAAGCACAAAATTAATCATATGCCAGGGTTTTTTTGCTTGCGGATTGCTGTTCTCAAATGGGAAAAATTATTCCTACCTGCTCTGTAACTCACTGCCGCACTGTGAGACCATCTTGTAGGATCTGAGACATTTCCCTTAGGTAAGGAGTGTTACAGCGTTCAGACAGCAATGAAATTGTGCTTCATCTGCCGCAGGAGAACTTCCTAAAGCTGTATGCCTGTTTATTATTAGAAACCCTTCTTCATTAAAGGGTAAATCCCTCTTTGCTTTCAAGCGGGCTTTTAAGGAAGAAAATAGGATTGCTATAACGGAGTAATCCAGGAGAAGGAAAATTGATCATTCTGCATTTTTCCAAGGATTATGTGCAGCAGCTCTCTTGGGGAGCTAAACCTTTTCCAAGAACGATGACTAAGCTGGTCCCTTAAGGAAACAGTGTTCTAATAACAGTGTAACTATGAGATTCATAGGTGCGTGTGCTGGTTTTCAGACAGCAAAGAGCGAAAGAGCTTGCTGGGGTTTGTTGTATAGCTTTGACCAGTGCAGGACAAAGGATGAAAAATTCAGGTTAAATCCTCACATACAGGTCTGTGGGACACAATGTCAGAAAAATCAACATTGGAGAGCAGAGTAAGGAAGTGTAATAGCCCTGACAGCCAATGTGGTGGTAGGTCCTGTCATTTTCACCGCAAGTGGAGATTTTTAGAAGGGTTAAATATCAGTAACTTCTAACACTGATCAGGTCAGAAAACATCACATATTGCTGTCACTCTGTCTTAGAGGAATTCGACATGGTGCAGCCTGTTAGCCAACTTTAGAGGGAAGAGGGGTCAGTTGTACAATGGTACAATACTCAGTGTCCTGAAGGTAATAAAGAAAAAGAGTATATTTGTAAGCAGTTACTTACTGGCATTTTATATCTTACTTCTTGACCAAGCTTCTCTTGGATTCTTACAAGTCTGCATCTCCCAAAATGTGAACTTAGCTGCTGGCATTCTACTATTTTATAGGAGGTTGGTCTTGACTTCAAGGTGGTTTTGATGTTGCTTGAGATGTCAGAGCCTGATGGCTGAAGGCAACAGTGTGGCTGTGTGACAGGTTGCTCCAAGCTATTCAATTTAAAGGAAATTAACTCTCTCTGAGCCAAAACCAGGACAGTATCGCACAGTGACTTTGCAGATGTTGCAGAGATTTGGAGACTGGTTAAAAATACAACGCATTTGCTCTAAGAGTGTCCTGGATTCTGAGATAAGCTCTCTGCAGGCAGATGATGTATGATTTCATGCAGCCAAATCTTGGCTCACTGCCTATGAGGAGCAAAGGCAAGCCATGCTTAGAGGAGGAGGGATTCAGCCCTGACAGTGACTGAGACAGATGTGGTAGGGAGCTGTGGGATCGGTTATGCCTGAGTGTCAATGCAACATCATAACCAAGAGGGCTAATTTGGTTATAGAGCACAGAGGCTGACAGTGTCATGGCTAGACACTGGTCTTAAAGGTATGACTGGGAGATGTGCAACTTCTGAAGTCAAGGATAGTGCCTGGAGACTGAGAAAGGTGCAAAACTGGAGAAGACTCAAGGAGGAAGCTTGAAAACAGTGAAAGGATCTGAAAGCTTAGGATAATAGCAAACCTAGCCTGATTGATGGATAAAGCCTATTTCAGGAACAAGAAGTGGACAATCAAGGGATTGTCCTTTTGTTTATCAGAGAAAGGTCACAACCAGCAGCCAGAGTATCAGTGGTAATTGCTGGTGCGTATCACCTGGGTTGCTGCTGGGTTTGTCTGTTGCGTTTCAGCCATTGTAGTGCATTGGCAGAATGGTCTGGTGCCTCTGTGGGTGGACTTCTTTCACTAGGAAAGCACCTGTCCTGGATTCCAAGTCACATATTCAAGATAGTCTTCCTCGAAAGCCTGTAGAGGGGGCTCTGCTACTCATTCACTGCTCATTTGCTTCGGCACAGGCTTCAGTACTTCTGTAAAGACTCTGTGGCACAATATCCGTGAGATGTAAAAGAGGATGGAGAAATCATCCGTTATGGAGGTTTTGTGATTGCAAATTCCTCAATGGTAACGTCTATTGCTTTGCTTGTTGTGGTGGGATTTTTAAATTTTAGTCTTTGATTTCTTTTATTTTCTTTTATATTTTAGAATAGTCCTTATCAGCAGCAGAAGATCCTTCTGTAGCATATTTTCAGTGCTGCCATATCGAGACTGTACCCAAGTCGGGTATGTATATTTATACGTGTACTGCATAGTCTTTCTGGGCCTGCATGTAGACCTGATAACAGACAACAGCATGATGGAGGCTAATGCTTTTACATGTCTGCTCTGAGAAGAGATAAATGCTCTTAGGTGTATTTGCTTTGTGGACCATTACCGGGTTAAAATTACAGCTCTCAGTCACCACTTTATTTATATGTGTTGTGGTATCTTTGATTATGAAGCTGGAGAAAACTACTCCCATGAAATCAATGTTCTTGAAAAAATGCACTTTTTTTATTGTTTCTTCTGGCTTCACTCATCTTTGATAAAACAAATACTCTAGACAGCACAACTGCAATTGTATGAGCCATCTTGGCTTTCTCTTTCTCCCATGCAAACATGGTGCTACTGTATCTAGATTTCTAGAACTACAGAGAAATAGTTGGATTTAAACAGAATACATTTTGATTTAATACTTTTAGTCACTGGTCAGATCATTCAGTCAGTGAAAACATTATTTGGCCGTAATGTTATACAGGTTCATAGCAGCTGCCTTGCATCCCCTGACGTGCTGGGACACTGCAACTCTGATAGAAAAGTTCCTTTGGAATGAAGTAGTTCTCCAAAGACTGAGAAAGCTTTTAGCTCTTCCACTGAAACCACAGAAGTGGAAGAAACTGGATTTGGCTGGAAGACGTGGCCTGGCAGGCTCTGGTGGCCACCTGGGTGCCTTTAGAGGTGCAGTGCAAGGCTGGGATCAGCAGTGCTGGTGGGCAGCAGCTCTGTGACCCTGGGACAGGGGGGAAAAGCATGGCCACCATACCCACTTGCCAGAGACCTGAGCAGTCCTTATGGTTGACTCAGTGGCTGCAGAGCACAAAATGCATGGGAAATAGTCAGTTGATACACTGAGGGAGCTTTGAAAGATCCACAAACCATCTACAGTCAAATCTATCACTTCATAAAAGACAAATTTGGCTCATACTTTCCAGCCATCTATTTACTTCTGGAGAATGATTTGTCACAATCTCCTTGTGCACCAGTAATTCAAAACAAAGGGAGATTATTTTTAATGCACAAAGGAAAGGAAGCACCTTTGTCAGAGGGTTGACTCTGTCTGTGCTCTGTCACAGTAAATTTTTTCCCTTAATTAAACTGTGATGACACATCAGGCAAAATCTTGACAGACTGGAAGATTTGTTCTTTGTTCTTGAGTACACTGTCATTCTTTTATGGTCATCATCCTGTGGAAATTGCCTCTTTATTGAAAATTGAACATATTTTGAAATTCTGATGACTGGTTATACCTTCTAAATTACAGCAGTAATGAGCCCAGCTGCAAAACTAAATATTATTTCAGCATGTCATGTCTTGTACTGTGCTTGCACAGCAAGAAGGGCATGGGATGAGAAGATAGCAAGTGTCAGTTCACAACAATCCAACCCTGTTCCTTGGCTGAAAAGCCAAGTTTTTAAAAAGTGCCCTCTGTCTTTCTTCCAGAGCATCAGAGGAAGAGAGAAACAATTCAGTGGCACCTCCTTCCAGGAGCAGCTGGTGCAAAGAACAGATGAGGCAGTATAGCATAAACTGTAGCCACTCTGTTCAGGCTGCACAGTGACTGCTTACTTGCACATTTTGGATGTGAAATAGGAGGGGGGAGAGACACTGGATACTCTTATGAAGTTCTGTAATGACAGGATCTTTTAGCTTTGCTTTCTCTGAATCCCTGGATTGCTGATGTCTGTCCCCCAGTAAGATGTCCCAGCTGGTTTGTGTTCTGCCAATATCACTGAACAGTTAATAAACAGAAATAGGTCGTTGCAGAGAGCCATGGACACATCTGAAATTTGAACTGGAGAAAGTCCTGGCAGGAGTGGGAGAGTAGGATAAGCGAGCAGGCAGGAGGAACTGTTCCTTGTGAGAGGAGCAGATAGTGGGAGCTGCTGCTGCTTCTCCAGCTCACAGGCACTGTGGCCAGTGAGGAAATCTCCAGGCACAGCTGTCCTGTGGACGCTGCCAGCCTATGTTGCTCTCGACGCAGTGCAGAAGAGCTGTACTCTACCAATGCTGGTAGATACAGTCTGCAGGAACAGATCCATTATAAAAACGTGGTAAAAGGCACTTTCTGAAGTCACAGCTCTATTTACCTGTCCTGTGTGGATGGGGCAGCATCACCCTTCACCAATGAGGTGTGAGAAGTGGATTCTAGACTCCGGCCCTCACTTGCCTGCAGAGGTCAAACTACAACAGGAAGAGCCCTCCCCAAAATCTCCAAACCATGTGTTTAATTGGTTGTACCAATACAAATGGAGGTCTGGGGAGAGGGCTGTACATGAGGGGATAAAGTTTGAGGTGCCCCTGGAATAAGTTCCCTAAATGCTTACTTTTCTTCTACTATCTAGATCAGCAGAGCAAGTGTGAGAGCAGATATAGCCAGGTGAAAACAAGGTAAGGAAAACTTCACTGCAAGTCAGGAGCTGAAGGAGGTGCTGAGCATCTTGCCTGCTGGCATCCCTTGCCCCACAGTATCTCTTGATGTTACAGCCCAAAGTCATCAGACCCTAGGCAGGGTTTAGTGGTAGCTAAGGTGGTGTGATGTGGTGATGTGAAAATACTTGTAGCAGTGTTATTGCCTCTGTTCTTAATTTAACAGAGAAAGATTGTCTGAATGTTTGGCTTTATGACATACAAAGTCATTGTGTGATGCATAGGTTAGAGGCAAGTGCTAGTACTGCAGGTTTGGGTTGTGTGGTTAACTCTCTTTCTTCAATGCATTGGGAGCCTTAATGGATAAAGCGTTGTTCTTTCTTCTTTAAATGTAATATTCCAAAAGATGTAAGATCTACTTCATAAATGGTGTTGAAACTGCCTCGGTATCCCCTTCATATCTTCCTTGCTGTAGATAAGCATTTAATCCCCATCTAGTTCTGTAGATGGGCAGAAAATTGGATGGAGGTGTTAACCTCCCATTTTTATCAGAGGTGCACCTTGTGTTTCCCCTGAGCTGCTGTGGCACACACCTCCTTTGTCAGAGGCTGGTCGTCACTGTGGAAGCTCACAGCAAATGGAGTTGAGCCTTGATACTGTTCCTCTTCCAGGACAGGGGAAGATGCCTCAGGTCAGCAGCAAGTAGCTGTCCTACCACACACACCCTCAGCACAGGCATGTACACCCACATGCTGACTACTCTGGGCCCGTAGAGGGGATTTGTGTCATGGCAAACCAAAGAGTGAAGCCATTTGCAGATGGATTAAATAAGACTTGAAGGAATTATTCATTTGGTCATGGGCTCCAGATGGTTTGAGGTGAATTGGATTTCAGCCCTTTGAGACAGGAGACGGGGATCAGACACAGCAGATATTATCTTTTTAGCCATTAGGCAGGTCATGCTCTGGACACTCAAGACCCTGAAGAGGAGTTGTTACAGCCAGACTCTCCAGGAGCGTTCCTGAAGGTTTCTGCCCACCCCACTCCCCAGCATGGTATGTGCAAAGATGCTTTGTGTGGACCCACCATGATTCTTCTCCATCCCAGCCAGGATGGAGAAGAACAAGGTTCAACTCTGCCTACCCTGGAAAAAGCAGCTACCCTGGGTAGGGGATCAGGGAGCCTATTCTCCATTGCTTGCCTGTTCTTTAAGCTTCTCTAGGCACCGCTTCTCCATCAGCTTCCAAGGGGATGGTACAACTCTGGCAGTGCTCACAGATGTTGTCCAAGTTGCTCCATGTGGCCAGCAGGACGTGGCAGCCTGCAAAAATGGTCTGCATGTGCTTGCAGCCAAGTGAGAGCAATCCAGTCCTCATTAGTATGGTCTAAGCAATTTCAAAAAAGGACAATGGCAGTGTTTGTCTGTCACTGTTAGAGGTGTTATAAAGGAGGAAGAAGGTACTGTGTTGTTTTTCACCCCGAGAATAAAACGTTTTGCAGTTAGTCGGGTTTATAGTTCTGATGTGTGCTTTGTTTTTTATCTTTGGCATACGCCATTATTCTTCATAATTTAAAAACGTGTTTTGGAAAAGGCACATTTTAGGCTTGTTTGTATCAATGGGAAAAGCATCCACAGATAAAATCGTACCTATTCTGATGATATTTTTTGTGATGTTGTAAGAACTGTTTTAAGAGCTTCCAAGTTCCTGTGAAATCCTGTCCAGAAGATGAATCTGGAGGACCTGGGGGAGGAGGAGAGCTGGCAGTATGACACAACTGCAGCACTGCAGCCTGGTTAGTCTTACGTGGAGCACTCAGGCCTGGGCTCACAGTGACTGACTGGAGGTGATGAGCTACAGGACCAAAAACTCAGAGCATCAGATAGTGCAGATCCTTATAAAGGTGGCCAGTTCGCCTCATCTTTTATTCTTTGTGGCACTGAATTCATTAAGTGGTTAGAAAGTTACCTGCAGCAGGCATAGCTGCTGAATATTGCTGTCTTGACAAAAATGCAGGTATTCATCTGACGAAACTTGCCTCCAGCTAAAGGAAATAATATGCAGTATGAATAATCAAATGGATTGAAACCCAGGAAAAAGACCATTCTTCTGAAGTAAAGCAGCAAATCACTAGATAAAAAGAATTTGTGCCCTTCTCAAAAATGCTGCTAATCAGCTTCATCCAGTTTCTAAAGATAACTCACTGCTGAATTTAACTTCGAATTTAACTAAATGCTGGCCTGAACAACAATATGTTCAATGATGCCAGGAGCAAAAGGTTTTCAATACCATCACCCCAAATACTATTTAATCAAAATAATTGATTAGTCCACAGACCTGGCATTCCCAACAGCCTTCTTTACCTAAGCTCTGCAATCTTTGTTCATATTTAGTGTTTAAACTGGGTAAGAAAGTCATATGCAAAATGAGGCAAAAAGAAGGACTCGTGTGGTTTTCTTGCTGCCATCAGTTATTTGGCAGGTTAGTGAGTGTGGAAAATGGGGCAATATTTACAGGAGAAATGAGAGCATCTAAACTGCCATATGGATAGTAGCAATAAGCAGACAGCAAAGCAGGATACTCTGTTACATCCTTCAGATTTGTTACCAAGTTCCTTGCTGTTCTTCCCCAACAGATTTTGTATACAAGGCAGCTTTGATTAAGTCATCAATTTTGAGTGCTTTTCCTGACCATTTATCATTCTGTAGGCCTGGGGTATGGACAGCTATCTGGTTTTCACCTGTAACAGGGAAACTGAAATACCTCTGCATTTCTTTAGCATTGCCCATTTTCCCTGCTTCTCACAAATTGAACAAAAAATGAAACCAAGCACACATTAGCTTTACAGAAAGACACAGAAATCGGGAGATTTTTTCATCTCAGCAGGACATTTCAAAACTAATTGTCTCATGTATGAATTTTATAGAGCCACCATTGCTCGTTCTTGTGAGTTGCCCTGTTCCCTTAGATCGAAATTAACCAATTAATCTCCAAAAGCAAGTAAGTTTAAATTTTGAACTTTTACTCTGTGTTGGACAAAACATCAGGAAAAGAGCTGGCATGCTGACAGCTAAATATCTTTGGAGAGAGAAAAAGGAGGCTAGCCCATTAGAGCCGTCTTCCAGGAGTTTTTTTACTCCTTCTCCCTGTAAATTGCAGCTGGAGTTGTTCTGGCATCACTAATGGCATTAGGATCTGAAAGCTCTTGATCAATTATAGCAGGCAGTCTCAGGCAGCGGGAGATCTGCTACTGGTCTGACTGGCTGTGCATCTTTTCCAGAGCTGTCATTGTCCTTGTCTCTGTAAACAGAGATGATAAGTAAAAATTATTTACACTGACAGATGAGAATGGCATCTTTTCTTGATGTCTCATGAACCTCTTCTGCTTTTAGAATAAATCTTAGCAATGGGGGGGGAATAACTAAGCATAAAATACAGGCACAGAAGGCTGACATCTCTAAACAATAATTATCAGATTCCTTTTTGCAGTAAGCAGAAGGCTTTTTAATGTATCTAGAAGTCTGTTTAATATTTCATGGACTCCTAAATTATTCACAGGTTGGAGTGCTCAACTGTTACTGTCATTTAAAGAGCAAGTGCCCAGCAGGAGTGTTGCATGGGACTTTGTAGATCACGTCAAAGCATAACATTTGGTTCGTTAAAGAAGTGTTATACTTCCGAAGGTAATAGCATCCAATTTATACTCTGTTAATCCTGGCCTGGCTAATAAAAGACATGATGAGATTGCTTGATTTGATCCTTATCTGTCTGCTCAGTAAAACTTTTCACCATCTGACAACAAATCTGGGATCCCATGTCACCTGGTATGGTTCCAAGAAAATCTGTGAACTCTGTTAGATGGAGAAACTTTTCATTTTTTTTCCTGCTAAGGACTACCAGTCTGACTACTCAAGAGACTGCTGGTCACATTCCAGTGCTGAAGACTTTCACTGCTGGGGTTGAAGTCACTGCCTGGTGGGTGGCTCCAGTGACACGATGGGTCCCCACTTGGCTCCTCACACACCCCACTCACACAGACCAGGTTTCCTCACTGGTTCAACCCCAGGTTACCCATGGCTAAGTCTCAGATGTCTCGTTCCATAAACCCATTTTTTCACAGTGCAGTAACACAGAAACAGCCCGAGCTGGTGCCTCTGAGGAGGGTCTTCAGCCAAGGAACCCCTGGGCTTTTATGCCCTACACAGTCTCCAGAAATCTCCTCTTCCTCCCGAGTCTTCAGCTCCTGCCCCCCCTCTCTGTGTCCGTCCATCTTGCTGGTTCACTGGTTTGCATCTCCCTTGTTACACAAAAGGCCACAATTCCCAGCTCTCCTGTGTTCCCTCTGTCCATTCCCCTGGCTGGTATCACCCACCATCATGCCCTCTGTTATCCCAAAGGCTGGCAGTTCATGGCCTCTCTTCTCAGGAGAGGAGCTCTGCATTTCAGTCTGCATCTCAGTCTGCAGCTTGTGAGCCTGGCTAGTTGGACCCCGTGTATTCCCCAACACTCTGCAGTCATGGATAACTGAGGCAATATGTTTAGTTTGGTGGGTAGTTTCTATCGCTGTTCAGTCTTCCAGAAATGTTGTCCATGAATAGAATATCTAGAGCTTGACACTGATGTAAATCAGGGTAACTCCCCAAACTTTGTCAGAAACTGGGATCTAGTTTTTTGCCTCCTAAGGAAATGTTATCCCTGATCTTCTCATTTTCTCAAGCTTTCCCTGCTCAAATAAAGTGAAGGTAGTAAAATTAAGTTCCCATGGTTTATTTTTGGTTTGGGGTGTCTGCTTGAATTCCTTGAAGTTTCTTAAAAAGCACATTTGGAAATAAAGCAGGAAAATCAAAACTGAGGAAGAGGAGGAAGGAAGTTTACTTAAATGTCTCTTTGGTGAGGACTGTTGCTCCTTCTCTGCATTTTCTAAGCCCCATTTTCTACTGGATAGTGGTTTGTACGGTTATTCAGTCCCATCAATAGTTTCAATAACTTAAACACAGTGAAAGCTTGATTTGTTTTTTCTATGAAGTACCTGTCCTCTGTATGCTCATGCTTCGTGGGACCCTTTGACTCTAGTGCCATGTAAGGACGTGTCCTAAAAAGCCTGATGGCAGTGGATGGCCACACTGGTGCGGTGGCTGTACCCAAACAACCGTCCTGACCCTTCCCCAGGCACGACTCAGCCATTTGGAGAGGTCTAAGGGAAAACATCCCCCAGATCATTCCTAGTTATTCTTGGGATGTTGTGGCTGTGTGGAGGAAGCAGCTGTGCTGGCTGCCCCCCCCCCCCCCCCCCCCAAGCAGTGGGCTGGCAGCCTTTGGGCTGCTCTCCCAGCGAGAGCTTTGCCAAGATTTTATTAGCTTGCTGTTTATCAGACTGATAAGGAACTCAAAAAGGATACAGTAAAGTTGCTTAGGAATTCCTTATGAGGTGTTAACCAAGGTCTTTTACAAGAGGGAGGATGTATATAAGCCAAGATGAGCCTTTCCATTTATATGGTCATAAGAAACTGCATATTGTTTAGCAAAGATTTTCCTCAAGAGAGGAAGTTTAATTCTCTGTTTTATGGACAGATTTCTCTCCAAACAGTAAAACTTTATTACTCCATTTTACAACACAAGCAGTCATATACTTTCTAGAAATATAGAGCATATGTGGAGAAGGGGAACACCCCAAGAGCTTTTGCAAAACAGGGAGAATTACTGCAGTGTTGTTCACAGAGTCCTGAAAGGAGAATCCTCTTTAGAAACATCAGAAAGAGGGGGAAATGGAGGCATTAGTATCCATCAATCTTCAGCTAATGTCCAGGAATCACTCCTGTGTTTGCTCACACTTGCCTGCTCACCCTGCAGCCTGCTTCAAAAGCACGGATTTCTTTCCAGTCCTCAGAGCTGCCTTTTATTTTTTGAAGCTGTTGATTCTTCAAAGTGTAATGGATTTCCATTTGATGAATGGCAGAGATATCTATCCATGTCTGTTAATTACATGGAAAAATTTCTTCATGACAGGTTTTCAGAGTTGTAACAGCATTATTTCTTGCTCTCTGTCTGTAAAGTCTTGAATGGAAAAGAACTACACTGTTCTGATTTCAAGTAGTTCAGATATTTGTTTTCATTTGGAGTTCAGGGGCTTCCTCAGGTTGTGTGTTTGTTTCATGGATAAGACCTGCTGAAATAGTTACAATTTGGCATTTATCTCTGTGAGAAGTAGTTCCCTTAAGCACTGTTTGCACAGGAGCAGAGAGGCTAATACCATGCTTCTGACAGAGAGTTATTTTTACAAAATTATTAGTCCAACCCCTCAGTAACACGATATCAGGAAACAAGAATGATAGTATGACACTGTGCTAAGTGAACTCCAATCAAGAAACTTAAGAGGACTTTGTTGGGTTTAGAAACTTTGTAGTCTTTTCCTTTGTCACTGAAGTGTGTTTTCCGGAAGATAGATGCATTGAATTTTAACAGCAGTGAGGTACATGACTTACTGGGGACTCAGGATAGCCAAGTTTCAGAGAAATAAAATGTGTGATAGGTTGGAGAGGAAAGACAAGGAAAGAGGGTGTATTGTATGTCACAGCAGGAGACAGCCCAGCCTGCAACTGGGTGAAGAGCCTGCAGGGCTTCTCCTGGCCTCCATGTCAGTCTCTCTCCCACAAGGACTTTTGAGCACACACTTGGATCCCAGCAACAATCAGCCAGGAAAATATTGCAAGATAAATGTTCTGGAGTATTATACAGCTGTCATTTGTGGAGCTCAGATTTGCTCCTAGTCTTTTTTACCTCTGCTCATGTTTTCATCATGAGGCTAAAGCGTGAGATACAGCCTGCTTGTCTCAGGCATCTCATTTATCTCCAAATGGAAGATGCCAGGTGGGTCAGTCCTTCTAAAGTAGATCCCCAAGTTTCCATACCAGGGTCGTGGAAAACTGGCTTTCTCCTGTCAGCCTCCAGCAGAAGGGTCACTGGGCTTTGGCCACTCTCCCATGTTCTTGGAAGAGCAGGAATCCTTCCTGGAATCTTCCGTAGGAAATTATCTCTGTTTCACTTAGGGGAATGTGGGTATGTGGTCTGGGAACGTGTATTCCTGCTGGATACGTGGCAGTCAAGTGTTCAGGCTGGATTATTGTATCTCACCTGAAGTGTGAATGACTTCCAGTTCTTTCCCAGTGCCAGGTTCTGTCAGAGGTACCCAGCGATGGGGAACCTTACTCTGCACCATATGCTGGGGTATGAGCTGCAACCCTGAACAAAGTGAGAGTTTTCTCTGTAAATTGTTCTAGACAACACAGGTACTTCCCATAGGAAAAGTTGTCTGGTCTGTGCTTTGCTTTGGCATGTCTGGACTGATGCTGCACCTTATTTCAGCATTTGGCGGTGGAAGGCGACCAAGGCATGCGTATTAAGAGCTGCTTCTGCTCTTCTTTCTGCTTCCCAGGGATATGAAGCTGGATGGTGGACGCCAGTGCCATTCTGCTGGAGTGTGTCTGAAAGAGATAATTGGTCTTGAAGGTGTGGAGCTCGGAGCAGATGGGAAGGTGGGGATGCTTCAGTTCCTACTCCCTTAGATTTTATTTTATAAGGGGAAAAATGGTTTAACTAATAACAAGTGCAAAGGTAACGTGCAGTGTAACACAGTAGTTAAAGCACAGTATATGCAACTGTAAATAAGCTTAGCAGAAATTCAGGAGGACTGCCCAAGCTGTCAACGCAGACAACTCTGTATCCTTGAAGAAATTTGCCTCTGGCAATGAGTGTGTAAAGCATTACTGAATTACACAGCCTTCCCCCGGCTCTAGCAGGAGGTATTACTGCAGGGTATATTGTCAGGAGCTTGAGAATAATTTCTGGTGAGAGTTGTAGCTGTAATTCTGTTTGCATTCAATTGTATTTATTAACGTTTTGCTTAATATTTTTCCAGAGAGCAGGAAGACAGTGGCACAAATCTGATGAGTCTTTCAAAATCCAGGAGCTCATTCACTTGAATGGAATAAGAAAATATGATCACTTCTTTAGGGAAGTGATCAATTTTAAAGAAATATGTAGAGGAAAGGCAGTTTTAATCATAGAAGAAAACATTACTTCCTGAAAGCCTGATTTACTTTCTACAGTTCAGTTTTACTCAGTCTGCTGTCATACATGGATTTAAAAGCCCTGGGTCAATGCTGCTACACATGTTGTGCTCACCTAACCAGGTGTCAGGCCAGACCACAGGCTGTAAATTCCTGAGGACAATCTGTCTGCTTATAAATAATGAAAGCTCACATGTTTTATTTGATACCTGTCCTGACCTCCTCGTAAACCAGTCTAGAGTCTCAAACTCGGTTTTTTTTTTTTTTCTTCAATGCAATGTTATTTTTGGATAATGAGCCAACAAGAAGCAAGGCATGGCTTTTTCTTGGCCAGGGGTACAAGCAGAGAATCAGTGCACTCTAAAAATATTTTTGTCACAGGTTATTCATTCACACTTAGTCCATGTTGGGGGGGTAGTAAATGATCTCCTACAACCATTGCTGTGAACTGGAGCTCACTCACTAAATACATCAATATGACTCTGCCAGACAAAGTCCCGAGAAAGAAAAATAGCAGAGAAAGTGCTTCACTTTAGCAGTGTTTAAGTGATTTGCCTCTGGCAGCTGTGTGCTGAGAGACCCATATAGATGATGCTAGTTCAGTAAAGAAGCTGCCTAAATGTGCTACAGAGAAGGCCCACTGGTAAAAACCTGACCAAACTGATAAATTTTTAAATCTGACCCCTGAGTAGGATTTTGTAAATCCAGCGTATTAGAGCTTGTGTGTGTATGTGTGTTTGTTTTGCTGAAGAATTAGTGCCTTTGCAAAAGCATTTTTTGCATGGATAAACTGACTGCACTGAAGCAAATGTAGGTGACTGGTTTTTGTTCATCTGTGCCTAACTACTAAACTCAGAAAATCCTCCATTCATTTGGCTTCGATTGCTTCCAGTTGGAATGCACCAAAGGCATCTCACTGCATCCAAGGTGGGCTGAAAGTAACTGTCTGTCCATTCTGATCTTTTTTTTTTTTTAGACTGTTTCTTATACACAGTTCCTATTTCCCACCAATGCTCTGGGAACTCGGAGGAACACGATAGATTCCACCTCGTCTTTCTCCCAGTTTCGCAATGCAAGCCA
This sequence comes from Chamaea fasciata, assembly GCF_029207755.1. Classification (NCBI taxonomy): domain Eukaryota; kingdom Metazoa; phylum Chordata; class Aves; order Passeriformes; family Sylviidae; genus Chamaea; species Chamaea fasciata. Next base: position 47,514,492 of record NW_027094086.1, on the reverse strand, counting down.
TCGTAGCCTTTCTTTGGGAAGAGCTAACAGCACCCAGGGGAGCATTGATGCAGGTAACTTCTCAAGTAGCTCCTTTTAATATCCTTGGATACCCTGGTGGTAGGCAGTTATTGCCAAGGACTGACATGTGTTTTAGTCCCCTTATTAGCTTAAATTAAATAAAACACAGTCTTCTGTTGTTAGTGAAGCACAGCTTATTCCATATTTGCCTTGAAAGCTTGCCTGTGGAGGATGGAAGTTAAATAAACGAGCACGTTGGTCGTAGTGACAGCCCTGATGGCACCCAGCGTGCCTCCTCCTGTCATCAGCATTGTTTGTTCTCCTGCATCAGGCTTGTCCTTACCTTCCTTTGCTATGGAAAATTTACAGTGGCAACACAGTAGTCATAAGCTGAAGGTGTAAATTCCACTTGTGACCTTTGTTAGGCTGGAAAGGGCTGTGTTTACAAAACTGGACACAAAACATAAGCCAAAGCACTATATGCTTAAAATATTTTGGCGTGATAATGAAACAAATCAAAACATCTGCTTGAACAGATGAAAACTTGTTGCCAGGAATAAAAGTAGTTGTGGAGCTTCATGTAATTCTGCAGTTCTCTAAGCCCTAAATTCACATTTACCGAGTAATTCCTAAGCTCTAGGTCCTCTATATCTTGGCAAATCACGTCGGTATAGAAATACTTAGAGTTGTCAAGACTTAGAGCAATTTTTCATCTCTTTAAAAAATTTGAATGGAGATAGTATTGTGCATTATCTGCGAACTTACTTGCCATTTCTGTTAAGTCCAGAGATTTCTTGATGTAACGTATTCCTTACAGAATTCTGTATCTAAACTCTTCTTTTGTAGGTAGCGACCTGGGAGACTTTGTTGAATACGACCCAAATCTTTTAGATGATCCCCAGTGGCCATGTGGCAAACATAAGCGGGTTTTAATATTTCCTTCATATATGGTAAGTGATTCTCTGTAGGACAGAGAAATTCCAGTAACAAAATCCTGAAGGTTGAGGTTTTGTTTGGCTGTATTTTAAGAAGACTCTTAGTATTTTTAATCTACTAATAAGAGCTGTTCAAAATGCTTTGTTCTAAATGACAGTTACTTCTCAAGACATGTTACAACAAACTCGTGGAGGTATTACAAAAGCGAACACTTTTATTACCACTGTATTTCATAAATGCTTTAGATGAAAGGCTTGTTCAAACAATGCACTCATTCTCTGGCATTCATAGGAAAATTTATACTTCCTCAAACTGGCACCTATTACAAAATAGCAGGATGCCCATTGGGGTTTTTCTGAAGTCACGAAGCTACGCTGTGTTTTGATGCTAATCATTCACTCCTCTGAACAGCTTTGTTTCCCAGGTATTTATTTCACCATGGGGTAGTCCTTCCTTTAATTGCAGCAATTATGAGCAGATATTTCTCACTATATTTCTCACTATATCCAAACCCTTAACAATACGGACACGTAACTGTTCCATGGTCTGTGATGTGACTAAATGTTTTCTGTGGTGAGAGACTTCTGTAGCCCATTTTTTGGATTGCTCCAAGTCCGTAGATTATTTTAGCAGGACTGTTGCAAGACGCAGTGCAGTCATACACATGTGAGCATGTATCTGTCTGGATTATACACCAGAGTAATAGTAGGAAGTAAGGAAAAGATTTTTCTTTCCCCAGTGTGATGACCTACTACTCTTATCTATATACAGATATGATAGGATTTGAAACACTGAGGTCTAAAGTGTTGTCCATGGTCTTGTTTAGTTTGGAAGAGAATACATTATTTAAGAAACTGCTAATGTATGTAAAGATACATCCTTTTTATGTTCTCATCTGCCTCCCACCCTAGGGGTAATTTGGCTCTTGGGTGCTCCTTCTCCAAAATAAGCTCTGTGTGGATGTGGATTGAAGATTATCTCCTTGCTAGCAGGAATGTTCTGTCTGTTGCACACAGACAGAACATGTGCCACTTAATTGAGTTCTAAGGCTGTATTTATTCTAGATTTTCAAATGGGAAGTCCAGAATGTCCTCTGCTTATTTGCTGCCAGTTTTCCTTTAAGGGTTGGTGAGTTATTTTTTGGCCGCCAACCCACCAAGTGACAACCTTTTATAGCAGCTACATCTGTGTGGGAAAAATATTTATCAGGTTTTGATATGGTTACTGTCATGGACAGGGAGCTGTCTTCCCTCAAGGTGAAAGACATTGTTAGCTAACATCCAAAGGGAACATAGCTGTAGCAATCATGGCTGTGTTTCTGACCTTCCTCAGGCTGCGAGTGTCTGCCAGGCAGTACAAGTCCCCTAGGATCACCTTTGATCCCTTTTTAACTTGGTGTTCTCATGGACGTGGTTAAATGAGTCAAAATGGGGAAGGATGGCATCCTGCAAGAGAGTTCTCCATACAGAAGTGGGTATGCAGTGCCATTCTTCTCTGTATGTTGGTGGACCACAGCGTTTCAAAGTCTTATATTTGTACTTCTGTTGTAAAAAGGAGCTGCCTGGGGATTTGACAAGGTGTATGACTAGATGCCCTAAAGGTGAAAATTGGACTTCAATCAAGGATAGTTGTTAAAATCGATGTCATTGTTTATTAAGAATATATTTGCATTGACAGGGATCTCCCTGCTTTTTAATTTTCTCTAGGGGTTAATAACTGCTGTGTCTGAAATAATGTCTTATTTGACAGTTGAGGTTTTTTCCCCTGAATTTACCTTCCAGACATCACTTCTTCAGCACTGTCTGAGGGTTTGGGGACTCCCATCTCCCTTTCTGAAGGCAGGCACTAATCTTAAGAATGGGTTGAAGGACATTGAGTGCTCTGTTTCTTTTGTTGAGGGGGATCACAGGCAGGTGCCAGGAGCTCTCCCGGCCGGGGTTTTGCCAAAGCAGCGTAGCTGTGATGTTGTGCAGGAGCTGCACAGCTTTGCAAGAAACTAAGGGGCTGATGGTTGTTCTTCAGTGCTCAGCTGAAAGATTTTATAAGGTGCTGGTGCTTCTTTCAGCCAAGAGAAGGGAGAAAAAGTAGTGCTGGAGTGTCCTGGGAGCTTGCAAGTTAGGTGAGGTTTTTCAGTTTGGGCAAGGACTTGTGCACAGAGCTGAATATTGTCTATGTAGGAGACTTTTACTCACATCTGTTTTAGACTTTCCTGACTCCTCTCCCTGCAGTTCAAATCAGTGTGAGCAAGAGCATAATAGGCTTATAATTTCAAGTCATTCTTCCCCCCCCCTCCCCCCCAAATATAAAAATCGGCGCACACTGCAATTAAAGCAAATTGCAGTCTGGGGCCAGCGAGAGGCCTGTTGGGCTTTTCCTGACCGTGCACAGCCCCTGCAGCAGTGCCAGAGCTCTGCCAGACAACCGCAGAGGCCGGGAGCAGCCGCTGGTGCTGGGCGGAATGTGGCTGGAATTGCCGCCTCTCGCAAGTGCCGGAGCGGCCGAGAGCGGCTCTGATGTCAGCGCCCAGCTCTGCGCTGTGCATGGAGAGCTGCAGCTTGTAATTAAAATTTCGTTACTTGGCCAGGATTTAGCATTAATGCCTGACAGCTGCAAGCCTGTAGATATTCCCCTCACCCCTCCTTTATAGATGTCAGAGCAATTAATGGGGGGAAGGTGTGGAAGAGGAGTGGATGCTGGGCTGCGTCACTGCCTGCGGGATTGAGCTGCATGCACTGATATTACTCCCATGAGCCTGGCTTGTGCTTTGCAGGGCAGGATTTCTCTGCTGGGAAAGCTCTGTTACGGTCTGTGTGAATGCTGCGTCAGTAAACACTGCAGGCTTTATCCCGAGGCATAAGACAGACAAAATGTGTGGTCCGGCTTGGAGTTTACTGAGAAATACCTGCAAATAGCACTCTATGTGCTCAATTTTTGTGGAGCCTGAGTTTATCATCACTGACATTGACTTTTTAGTCTTCTAATTTTACTGAGCTGAATTAGCCCTGACTCTTGGAGAGAAGTGTTAGCTGTAAGTCCTCAGCTGTTTTCAAGGAGGAGCTGAGCTTCCTCCTTGAAGATAGCTCTGGGGAGGCAGAAATGCTTTTGGTTTGGTCTGGTTTTGTGGTTTGGTTTGTTTTTTTCTTCTTTGGTTTGGAGTTTATTTTTTTGGGGGGGGAGAGGGTTTTGTTGTTGTTTTTGTAGGGGTTTTTTGTTTGGTTTTTTGGTGGTTTTTTGTTGTTTTTGTGGGGGGTTTTGTTTGTTTTGGTTTTTGTTTTGGTTTGTTTTTGGTTTTTTGGTTTTTTTTGGTTTGGTTTGGTTTGTTTTTTTTTTTTTTTGTAGTGAAGTCCCAGGCTTAACAGAGCATACACTTCCCTGTTGTATTTCTTAAAGTAATACCCCCAAATTGCCTGTCAGGGGACAATTCTGAAAGTAGTCTTCAGTACTTTCCCAGAACAAACGCTATGGCTTTTATCAATTGTATTAGTTGTATTTAAACTCTAGTCTGCCCTGGAGAAATTATTTCATTTTGGGTTGTCTTTGTAGGAGAGTCTGCAATCTCTGCCATAATATAAACAGTAAGAGATAGAAAAAATTCATGTTGGGGGGGTGGGGGGAAGGGAAACATCATGTCATGGTTAACAGATGTCTTCCTGGCTGATACTGCTAAAACAGGAATTTGTGCAAATTCTTATATCTCTCTAGAACAGGAACTTTATCTACCAGACTAAGCATTAATTCCTTTCCTTGAATGTTGACTAGCATATGTACAGACCCATCAATGCCCCCCTGGTCTCTCTGCATTCTTTCCAGCAGAAACTCCTTCTGTGCTGAACTAGAAAAGTCATTCTCAACAGGCTTGGGACTGATCCTGCAGTCCTGCTTTTTGTTGCTCCAGAAACACAGGAGCATGTTAGCTGGTCACTGTGTGCTGCCAAAACTTGCAGCAGCAGAAGGAAAGTCCAGATCAGCAGCACGTTGACTTTGAGTGACCCTTCTGTAGTCTCATCCCTGAAATATCCGTCTGTGCTCAAAGGATACACATGGAATTAGGTTTGGGTACTGAACTACAATGTCAGTGTGTTGATTTAATTATGTAGAAACAAATTGACATCTCCACACCACTAATAAAAAAAGCATGTCACAAAAGTCTGCAGAGCTGTTGCAGTGCCTGTCTGCCAGCCTGCACTTGCCAGGTGCTGTGTTAGTGGTGAGCACAGCTGGGCTGCGTTACTTGATGTTCATCCTCCAGTGAGATTTTAAAATTAGAACTGCTTGCTGCCCTGGCCCTTTGGTCTAACAAAAGCCCTGCATGATGATATAATGCATTTGGTCTGTCAGTGCCCCATTCTGTCTTTCACAGGGAGCACCAAGGTCAGGCAGACTCCACTACAGCCAGCGTCCTTCAGTGCTGTCACCCTATTCTTCGAGCCACTTCTGTAGCTGTATATTAAGTATCTCCAGACTGCTTTTTTATCAGCTACTGACCTTGTACCCAAAAGTTTCAGGGAGCAGAGGACAGCAGTGGTAGATAATAATATATAAATCCTGTGCTTTATGCTTGCTTTTGATGCTGTATTTGGCTGACACTCCAATAAATTACTATTATGAGAATCATTCTGGAGTGTTCATGATATAAAATAAACTGGTTTCTATGTACTTACTTACAAAGAGGCAGTTTTGAGACTGTTTGCCTTGTGAAATTCAAAATCCTTCAGTTTAAGGTCCTTGATGTTAATAACTTTGTAACAACAGAAACATCTTATTTTAGTATTATCTTTTCCTTTTTTAGAATTTTATTTATAATTCAGAATCACTCCTATTTCCCATCACAGTTTAAAGTCTCTTGTGTCTCAGGATTTCCCATACATATGCATCATAAGCCATAAGTATATGAATTAGGTTACTGGCAGTTGATAGGTTACATAGCTGGTCACCTGTGGGATGCATTAAAGTAGTTGGAGAGTGCAGAGTTTTCAACTTCTTTCCACTTCTTGTGTGGCTGAGAACTTATCAGTGACCTACCGAAAGTCTGTTTCAGGTATCAGTCTTCTGTCTGCTCTCTGTGAAGTAGATTTATCAGGGGTACACAGTAACAACAGCTGAAGAGAGCCTATCATACATCTTTCATTTTATTCACCTCATTTATTCTGCTTTTATCCTTCTTAAGCTAAGAGACAGAGGCATCCAAGGCTAGATCATCTTTTACTGGTTGCATGCCAAAGTAGGATTTGTTTTCAACAATATTTCATCCTGCCAGTCTTTCCAACCATTTCAGGCATTCTCGCTGCTCTCGTATTTATGAAACTATATATACAGTTTTCCTATGAGAAAGCAGCTGCTCGAAAACGCTTTTGAATAACACACGAGCTGAGCTCCAAGTTCAAAACTGCCAGCCGTGCAAAAAGTGTGCATAGTAGAGACTTGGGCTGTAGCGTTTATCATGCTGTCCAGGCATCTGTCAGCTACCATGTATCAAGGTTTTCATTTGTCTTGCGCAGTTTCCATCACCAAAGTAAAATATACATACACAGATTTGTATACAGAGAACATAACAGAGCCCACAAAGGAGAATTGCTGAATGCTGAACTGAAATGTGTTCCGTGCAAATAAGCTGTGAGAAACAAGGCAGACGGTTCTGGATGACAGAAGTTAAAAACATTGGAGATTAGAGTATGAGAGAGACAGTTTAGTAGTTCCCAGTGCCTTGTTCCTGTGTCTGACAGCTCTGGGAGTACAGAATGCCTGCCTGGTAGGGAATAATATTATGTATAAGAAAGCATGTTTGGATAGAGAAAAGCTGTGATCCTTTTAGGGAAATATTTACAAACCCTTCATGAAATTCGGAGCATCAGTATTCATCAGACCCCTGACCCAGGCAATACCAGAATTGTCCTGGACAGACAGTCATGTGTTTTCCGTCATATGGCAGCTTCATGTGGGAGACACAGACAGCTCAAGTGCAGTGGCCTAAAACAGAAGAGAAGCATAAATGCTGAGCAGGGAGCAGGCAGAGAAGGATGATGTTGTGTCCAAGCCCTCCCCTACCAGATCCCAGCTGGTTCTTCTGGGTTGCTGGACCACCCCAGAGCTTTCCTCCACTCTCTTACTGGTGGTTAGGGGCAGCAGTGGGGTTTGCTGCTGTGTGGCAAGCTGTTTGCAGGGTGTACAAGGTGCCCTAGGCAAGATCAGCGTTGGGGACCAAGATTTCTATGTAGCCTCATGAGTGCTGTGCCCCAGCAGCAGGGCTACTCAGGTGCCTGGTCAGAAACGATTTGAAAGGGTAACTGATTTGATCACTTAACAGGTGATAATCTAGCATTGCTTTTAAACTACCTCTCAACAGATATTCATTAGGGGTATTTTCTGCCTGCCCCTCTGCTGGGCAGGGTCCTGCATGCACAGGATGGATTTCTGTAGGTACCAGCTGGACAAGCAGCATCCTGTTGCTTGAAGTCCAGCTCCTGCAGCAGCTATGAAGGAAAAAAAAAAATTAAGGGACAAAAAAAAATATACCTTGCACAAATCCATTTCTTGAGAATAAGGGCAGTTAGCTGAGCTCTCCAGCATGGCACTGACAAGACGAGACAGCTGCCTTACAGCCAGTGTGTTCAAACATGCTGCCGTTATCCTGTTACATGAATCAAAACCAGCACACACCAGCTTTCATCTGGATTTCATTATTGTGATTTGTATGGTAGAGACTGTTGTCTCGCAGGAAGCAGCAGCATTCAGAGTTGGAGAGGGGGGAGATCCTTATCAACAGGAAAGAATTGACAAATCTCTGTGTTTAAAAATAACCGTACCTCTTTACTGTTCTCAGTTTTAAGCTGTCTGCTTAGTCTCAAGCCTCTGAGCACTTTGCTTTAAATGAAATTTCTAAAAAGAGCTTTTCTCCTTCCAAAGAGAATTTAGCTGAATTCTGGCAAACCTCCCACAGGCTGGAGGAGTCCCAGGTAAAACAAGTTGGTGCCTGCAGAGCAGCCATGGGGAAAGGTGCATCCCAGGGGGCTGCTGTTGCTGAGTGGCAGAGTCCAGGGCTTGCTCCCCTTCTGCACAGTGGCCCCCAGAGCCACCCTGACACCTGCTTGTTAGAGAAAGCAGCCGAAACTTGCTGTCTGGCACAACTTTGTGCAGCCCTTCAGCTGAGCCCAGAGGATGGACAGGCCCTCCCTCCACTGCTGTGCCCTTTCTATTGGGAGGTGGTTTCTGTTGTGAACATAAGCAAAAGGAGAAGATAAGCTGAAGAGAGCTAAAGGCAAGTTAATTAAGATAAAGCTATGAGCTCTGTGGTAATGAAGAACAAACAGTGGGCAGTTAGGTTTGTTAGTGAAGCGTGAAATCGGCTGTCAGGTAGCTTTGCACGGTAACATTGAGCTCACTCTTTGTAGGATTACCCAAGACAACCAAAAATACGGGTAGTAACTAAAATCACCTTTGCATTTAATAGGATGTATCTGGTCAGTGTGTCTTGGCTCTGTAAGCAAGAGCAGCATGGACCCATGTTTCTATACCCTGAGTAGCAGACAGCAGTGGTCTAAATTAGATGTGGCTTGTTTCAGTGTCCTCTTGTAGCAGTATCGAGAGGAAGCCTTTAATACATTAAACTCCCAGCATATTTGTACGTTAGCAGCACCCAGCTTGCTGATCCTTTGGCAGCAATACCAAGGAGTAGACAGGCAGGCTGCAACATTCCAGGGAAAGAAAGGAGAAGGGGTAGTTGTTAAGATTTTAATTCTTCTCCTTTAGAGGTCTGTGCCCTGCCAGGTGAGATCGAACATGTGAGAAGCCGTCTGCAGTGAAGAGCCAGAGCTGCATGGTGCATACATACATCCTTTCCAGCCTCAGCAGGGTTAAAACCAGGCAGGCCCACACGTTCCATTGAAGGCTTTCCCACTGATCCCGCATAGGGCAAGGCTTCTCCTCCATCTTTTCCTCTCTTCCTTTTATTCAGGTGTGGCAGCGCATTGCCTGCTTCACGATCAAAGCAGCTTATGAATTTTTAACCTCAGGGGCACTGCATTGTCTGCCTGAACCTGCAGTCAGACGCATCCATACACATGCAGGGAAGCAGGTGTGGCTGAAGAGTGTTGATGTGGCAGAATGGCCCATGTTTTAAAACATGTGCATGACCATAACAACACCCTGTGGCAAAAACTTGGGGTTTTCCTCTCTATTATGTTTGCCTCAAATACTGCTGGGCACTATTCAGGGGAAACACATGCTCTGCTCTGTTTTAAATTCCTAACAATTCAGTACCATATCTCCCAAATAAAGTGCAGGAAAAGTTAGGTGTGTTTTACTCTCCTTCATGCTTATTTTGGAAACAGAGAACATGATTGGATAAAGGGAATTGCCTGCTTTCTCTCTAGAGCCATTGCACTTTGTATTCCCCAAGCCCTTCCATGTATTATTTTAATGATAGGATAAAAAAGCCCGAGAGCATGTTCAGTCAGTCTTTTTGGCTGATTTCAATTCCCATGAGGATATATTACAGCAGAGCACCTTCTATAAAGGCATAACATGCATCAAGGGTTTTGTATGCCTCTTTCCACCTCTTGTTGTTCGGTGTTAACAGCCCTTTGCAATAATACAGATTAATCAAAACCAGAAATTAGAAGTGAAATACTATTTTATGAGCAGGAGAATGCACTGCACTATCCACTGCTGCTCTCTTACACACTTGAAGCTGGCAGGGAGCTGGGGACCAGGCTGTCCCCCAGGTTCCCAAGCTGGGACTCCTCTCCACTTGTGTCCAACTGCCGAAGCTTGGAAGAGAATTGACATTCCCAAAATAAAGGTTGGTTTGTTGTTGAACTGATAGATTTTGGCCATGTGAATGGTGACTGAGGATTTGGAAAAATGCTGCATGAACAAAGACTAAGGGAACAAGAAAAGTGCTGGGCACTCACAGATGCAGGTGCTGTGTTGGCCAGGAGAACCCTCTGCAACCTGGGGAGATTCCTTCGGTTGTAACAAAAAGGAATAGGAAGCTCAAAGGAAACAGATTGTACAGTCTGAATGTTGTCCTGACTCTCTTGTCCATTTACTGCCTAACTTACCACAGCATTACTGCCTTCCACTCTAGTGAGTGACCTGCCATATAAGCTGATTACTTGTTTTATCATAAATGTATGCTACAGCAGTCAGGCATTTGTACCAATGTTTTCTTTAAAGAATCAATTTGAGAGAAACTCAAAATGGGTCTCAGAACCACATGGAGCTATGCACGAAAATCTGGTCATCATATCGGTTATTGTGATGATTATTTTTTTTTCTTTATATCTTACAAGACTTCTCAGGTAGGTTTCATCCAGCCACATTTATCTTAAACTCACTCATAGCAATACTTGGAGGATGCTACTGAGGTATGTATTGTTCAGGGCTTGTGCTGAATAGGTCACTTGTTTTGCCAGTCACAAATAAATAGTTGTCTTAGTTCAGACTTAATTTTCCTGTCTGCTGTAAGAATTGGGACTGACTGGCACTTGTTTTGTGTTCCTTGTTTCTGGGAGTCAAGTGATCTTCTTTGTTACAAACTAAAAGAGTAATTCTCTTTTGACATGTGTTACAGACCACGGTCATAGACTACGTGAAGCCATCAGATCTCAAGAAGGACATGAATGAGACCTTTAAGGAGAAGTTCCCTCACATCAAGCTAACCCTCAGTAAAATAAGAAGGTATGTTGCAAAGCTCAATAAGGCTGCAACGTGATGCAGCTGTCTCACATGTCAGTGCAATTCCTGCTGTACATGAGGGGAAGCACAGCACTGATTGATCTTCCAGGAGCAATGACCAGCAGAGGTGCAGAGTAAGTCAGATGATTGCTTTGATTACTGGGGTGAGTAAACAGGATAGAGGAATGTGCAGACACGCACTGGTCAGGTGTCAAACACAGCATCTAACAGGATGAGGTTGAGAGCTGGGCATGCACTGTATTAAAATATCCAGAAAAATAACACCACAGAGTCTCTAAGCTCATGGCACTTGGCTTAAAAAGAGACTGAGGAAAGAGAAGTGCTGACTTTTGACAGAAGCTAAAAGAGTAGTTGGCTTCACAGCAAAGTTGGAATATTCCATCTCTGTTTCTGGTGTAGCAGGCTAACATATTGCTCCACTGAAGTAATGATAATTTCATTTGACCCTAGTGGCCAGAAGGATACTGAGCCACACTGCTCTGTAACCAGACAGTGCTGCAGTACATGGACAGAACTGTCAGTTTGGATTTGAGCAACCATAACCAGCAGTAATCTAAATGTTGTTACTAAACAAGTGGTATGCAGCATAGGACCTCTGTTAAAATATTGTTGCTAAAATTGTCAGAGCTTTTTTTGGTTGCCTTTATAGTTTGACACAACTGTCTGTTGGGGGCAGTGAGGGGGAGGTGATGTAAAAATGTGCCATGAGAAGTGCCCCCAAAACAGCATAAAGATATCTGCCCAGTAAATTATGTTTTCCTTTCCATTTGACTAAGCAGGATCTGCTTAGTTAAATGGAAAGGAGACAGGAAACAGTCAAAAGGATCATGCTTTCAGAGATCTCTAAGCATGGCTCTTAGGGTGAAATGAGAAAGGCTTTAAAACTCATCTCACAGCATTCTTCTCTGATCTCTTTACTCAGCTTGAAGAGAGAAATGCGCAAGCTTGCTCAAGAAGAATGTGGTTTTGAAGAGCCCACAGTGGCCATGGCCTTTGTCTACTTTGAGAAGCTCGCTCTCAAGGGGAAGCTGAACAAGCAGAATAGAAAGCTTTGTGCTGGAGCTTGTGTTCTTTTAGCAGCCAAGATTGGCAGTGACCTCAGAAAACATGAAGTCAAGCATCTTATAGATGTATGTATCCATAGGATTCCAGTGTTCCATCTGCGTGAAGTGCCAGTGTGTGGTCTGTGCAAGCCTGTTTGTCAGTGGACATGCTCTCCTTTAGCCTTCCAGCTGTACAGCCAGCTAAATATCTCTTTTTGTTACACATTTTTGTGGAAGTAGTAGTGATCAATGTCCCTGCAGAGGTGTGGGAAGCTTGTTTGATGGGGTAGAAGGCCCTGGTGTCAGATACTCTGAGGTTTGGGTTGTATCTGACCATTATTCTGTCAATACAAGGCAACAGGTGAACCCTCAGGAAATTAATTTTGCTTTTAATTATGCTTTAATTATGTCATTAGTTATATATGTTAATTAATTATATTAATTATAATTTTCAAGAGTGTCAGTAAGGTTTCTCCTTTGGGAGTTAAATGCAGATACTGATTTCAGATGGAGTCCAATAGACATTTGTATTTCTTTTATCAAGTTCAGTTTTTGGGCAAGAAAACCTAAGGAAGTGTTCCCATTAGAACAGCTCACTCCAGATGTTTTTTGTAGAGTAAGGTGTTTGATCTTCTGCCCACTTCACATGAAAGAGGTAACATGGGGGTGTTGGGCCATAATCCTCTGCAAGCACCAAGGTACCAATCTGATTTAATGCTACAGAAAGTTAGGCTGGTGTCTTGGTATGTGGCTACAACCAGCTCACTCAGTGGAAGAGACATGGGATCGTGGATGGGGGGCAGGACTAGACTCATGCCCTCCTCCCACAGTCACAGAGCTGGGTTGACAGTCAGTTTGTTAGAAAGCCCTCTGAATAATCACAAAAAAAATCAGCCAAGTGGGAATTGGAAGATCTGGCTTCTCTTGCCATCTTGAAGTGTTAGTCCATCCGTAAGACATTGAACTTTGCAGTAGACCCAGTGGGCAGAGAAGTAGCAAGCCAGGAAGATCCTAAGAAGAGGATGAGGGGGAAAATACCCCTGAGCAACTGGTTGCCTACTTGTGGCATCCAAATCCAGTGAAAACAGCAGAGCATATGGGAGGTTTAGTACGTTACAGCACAAAACAGCTATAAAACCCATCTCATCCCCTGAGGATAGCAGTTTCTATTACTCACTTCTTATGACACCTTCTGCCTCTGAGGTATTAAATTGTGGCAAAATAATTTCCCCAACAGGGCGTTCTAGCACAGTCTAATGCTGAAAGGAAAACTAGTGATTTCAAGCAGTGCAGGAAATTTGTGGACAATTACAAGATGCATGTCTTCCATTACACAAGTGATTGTGATGTTTGCATGAAGCCAGGAATTTCCTGTTGCTGCAGTGGTAATCACTGTGATGGTTGGAAGATGTGTCTGCTCACGGTGGAATGAGTGAAGTGACGAACGTGTCAGAAATAGCATGGCTGGCTGAGCTCTGTGAGTTCACCTTCACAGTAAGGATTCAGTACATCCAGTTCACACAGCTCTGATTTCCTAAACTGAGAGCCATGCAAGTCAATCAGGACAGAAGTTTAATGACAGCAGCATACGTGTTTTGAATAATGTCATTTGTGGGAAAGCTCTAGAAAGGCCAGCCCTCATTCCATTTTTGTTAATTTATTTTTTCCCCCCCTGGGCTGTGGTTGCAGAAACTGGAAGAGAAGTTCCGGCTGAACAGGCGAGAGCTGATCGCCTTTGAGTTCCCGGTGCTGGTGGCCTTGGAGTTTGCTCTCCACCTTCCCGAGCACGAGGTGATGCCGCACTACAGACGCCTGGTGCAGAACTCCTAGCGCTGGCTGCCCTGCGGGGAAGGGGCTCGCGACTGTTCCCGCTTGGCTCTCCCGAGCCGCAGTTACTACTGGAAATGCAAAATCAGACTCCTAACACTTCACTCTCTCTTCCCCCCCGGCCCCAAAACAGTGTTTCTGGCTACAGGAAATACTGCATCGACTCTTGGCTTTGACGAATTTATGTATCGTTACTTTCTCAAAGCAGGTGAAGACTGAGCTGTTGGTAAATAGTTCACGTGCTGAAACTGGGTGGCAACTGACCCTACCTGTAGGGACTACAGCTATAAAAGTAGGCAAAAATTAGAAGGGCAGCCTCCATGACCACCCCTCTCTTCATCACACAAACCCTGGAAGCCCACTGAGTGCATTCTCGTAGCGCTTTTTCTACAGACCTGCTGCAAAATTCCAAGAGGACTTCTTAAAGTGAAAAAGCTTTTAAAGAAGATATCTTCACTGTGTCAAAAAGAATGTGCCAATCTATTTTTGTATCAGCAATTGAAAGTGCACTTTTTCCTGTGGGGTATTTGTGTGTGTATCCATGTGTGTGTGCGTGTGCGACAGCGAACTGATCTCAGTCCAGGTGGTTGGCTTAGCTGTTTCCAAGTGTATCAGTTACTGATGGTGAAGATCAAGGTGACCTTACACGTTTACTTCTTGAAAAACATAACTACTGGAAAAGTGGTAAATGGGATCATTTTTGGACACTTGGGTTTTTTTATTCTCTGATCTTTCCAACATTGTACCTTTGAAAGGATTACACTACTACTACTACTACTGCGAGAGAACGATCAGCAACTGACCTTAAGTTTTCAGCCATGTTTGTGGTAAAGATAAAAGCATTAGTATAAGATTTCCATGTCATGTTTTTTAAAAATATCTTGTGTTAAGCCACATGCATATTTTTAACCTTCGCACTTTTCCCACTGTGGAGATGGTTAGACTTGCACTCTGTAGTGTTGTATTTCTGTGCTCTATGTTAGAGTGCATAATAAGCACATTTATTGTGCTCTATCTTAAAACAGTGTTTTATTAAAAAAAAAAAAAAAAGAGTAGGGCTCAGCAGTATAATGGGTGTCTTAAGGCTCCAACAGCAGGGGCATCAGACATTATAGTTTTGGGGTTTTAATTAGGATTGACTGTGCAAAACCTAAAATCTGTGCCCATTGAGATTCAATTCCTTTAGACATTGCAGTACTGGAGTTTTATGGTAAAACTTCTTGCAGCTTCCCTGGTTCTGACTGGACACCCAGAAAGCTTAAAGGCTTTATTGAAGCTTCTGATGCTATATCCACACTAAGCTAATGCCATGCTGATGGACATTGTTCAATTGCTGTTACCATGTGGGATTCCACCCCTGTCCAATCTTCCCCTGTGCTGGTTCACTTAACAAGCCTTGCCCTCAATGTGCCCCACATGGATCTGCTAAAGTCAAGTTATTACATTTGTGGTAATTATAAAATAAATAATAGTCTCAACTGTGAGATTTCAGCTGAAGCCTTACCTCTCTAAGTTTGGGAGTGCTTGCTCAGAGTATGGAAAGGGCCTGTGAGCAGAACGTAGAGAAGTGGGACATACCAGAGGATGCAAACACACTAATGCTTACTTTCTTTCACTCTTACTTTAATCAGTTTTATTATTTCCTTCAGTTAGGCCAGGAAACATCCAGTTTCTTTACCAGCTTTGACTCCTTTTAATTCTAGTATGAAAAAAGCCTGCATACAATTGCTCTACGGGGTCTGGAAAGGATACACGTTGGGACAAATGGGAATTTGTTTGATGCCGTTGCTCTCCCCCCATTCTAAAGGGGAGGGTGACTATGCTAGCTTACGGTTATTATTAATACTTACCTGATTACTGATATAGATACATTCCAACAGGATTGGGGAGGAGGGGATGAAGAGAAAAGTGTGCACTTAAACCTTCCCAGTGTAACGTCCCATGTTGCTGCAACCCACGCATCACTCAGCCAGCTGCAATGTGAAGGGAGAGGAGCCCTTGACAGCACTCTTACTCCCTCCTCCTCTTCCTCCTCCTGGCCCCCACACAGCCAAGGAATAGTGGAGCCAAGAGCCTGGAGCACACCTGGAGCATCTAGCTGCCTTGATGGTTTTTTCAGACCAAAAAGGTGCTGGGTGTATTGTGGACCTACGATCCAAAACAGTCTGTGGGTCAGCTAGGAGGGCTTCCACCCTTGGCCGTATCCCTTTCCACCCAAATTGTGTATATACATTCAAAATCTGTTTCTGATTGCAGAGATCTGTTTCTAATAGTGACCACTCAAAGCTAAGCAGAAGCTTTACCTTTCCACAAAGGCTTCTACCTTTTGCTTTTGAGTGTGATCTTTTTCTTATATTGCTTTATAGCATTGCAGGGAAAAAGCAATTTGTGATTGCAAGATGCAGACTAAAGAATGACAGTCTTACAGTAGTCTTTAGAGATGCTATTGAATCAAGCTGTCACATCTTTTGCCTTCTGTGCTGCTACCCAGCCCTGATCTACAGTTTACACAGATTTCTGGGATGAAATCTGATTGCTGGAGACTTTCTGCTTTTCATTGTTACCACTGTTTTTTGGGGGGTGGAAAAGGGTTTCAGAGTGATGTTCAGTTACAGTTTGAATGTGGAATAAACACTTAAGGTGGTGATGATGTTGCACTGTTCACTTAGGAACGTATATAAAGCCATATGTTGCTAGATCTCAGAGCACAAAGCTTGGTCAGTACAATTACAATTAGGACAATGGGCAGGATTTGCCCCCCTTTTTTGCCCAACCCTGGGAAAATTCAGGCTGAAGAGGTAGAGAAAATCTGTACCAAACAAAAACCATGTTGATTATTTTCCTTTGTCTTACATTGCAATGAGTGTTGATTTACAAATGATTTTAGGTTCAACTTCAAATAGTTTGGGAAAATAATCCATTCCATATAACTTGTTCTGTTTTGAAATTATATACCGTACACTCTACCATGCAGAGTTTATTCCTTTTCTAAAAAAAATGAATAAAAGTTTTAAAAAAATTGAAAAACACAGGCTCTTTTCTACCAGTGACAGTATGTAAAATTATTCTTTCTCTCATCTGTATGTGTAAAGGGGTTTGGTTTTGTCTCCCCCTGGGACACACAGCTGCTTATTAATAAGCTGGTGGTGAGATTGCCAAAGGACCCTGGCCATCTCCTGGTGTTCCGCTCCCTGCAGAGCCCTCACTTCAAACATTTTCCCTCCATTCAAGATCATAACCTCCTTCCCAGACCATTGTTTTGGGGTTGTTGGAATTTTAAGCCCTTCTTTTTTGGCAGCACCTGGAGCGGCCAGAAGCAGGGTCTTTTGAGTCCCAGTTATTGTTATGCCAGAGGATGGAACACAGGCAGCCTCTTCAGCATTGTTCATATCTCATGACCCCTTGTTCACAGGAGAATTTGGAATACAGAATTTGGTTTTGTCCAGGTGGTGGTAAAGCTTACAACCAGCCCATGTGCCAGTTGTAGTTCACAAGCAGCTGCTTCCTATTTGGAGGCTGAAAGTTGTGTTTTGGACATGCAATTGTGTTGCACACGTGATTGCTCACCATGTGTTTGCATTCAAGCTATAATTTTTACGTCTATGACACCCCTTAACTCCAATGCCTATCTAGGTGGTCTGACCAAACACCCATTTACTTGTATTTTCATTCCATGTTAAAGTTATGAGAAAGGTTTGCCTCCCTACCTTTACCCATCACTCCAGAGACCCACAACTCTAAATCATATTTGTGACAATAGGACCATTACCATGATTACACAGACTTCAGAACATGCAAACATACAGAAAAATACTTAGCAATCATTTTCCTAAACTATTTATTAACTTGCAGTGGCTTATTTGGGATAGTTTGTAACATAACTAAATGACACAACTTCAGCTAATTGCTCCAGCCTCCTAAAATATAGAGCATGAGACTTGTGCGGAAGCAGTGAGGAGTGGTTTGCTAAGAGATGATTGCACCTTCCCACGATGCTAAAAGATTTTGGCACCAGGCCCTACAATAAACATGTAAAAATACACAAACAAGGTAAAAGTAGTTGAGCGAGGCGAGAGACTGAGCAATCGGAGTAACAATGCCAACATCACTGGCTGAGACTGAAATCTGTCCCAGGTTGCACCTTTGGGAACGGAGGAGAGTGTGGGAAGCAGATTTGAACTTAATTTGTTCATATCCCATTGTAAAGTCTGTACTGAAGAGGGAGAAAAAAAAGGGTAAAAACCATCAGGTGCATCCTTTCACAGATGTATGCAAAGCAAAGAGGCCTTTGCGAAATCCTAAACTCTGATGCATCCCACTGACCTCATGTGAACATGTTACAGCCAGAGACCCCCACCTGAGCCTGGAACCTGATGGTCCAGATGAGCTCAGAGAAGAGCTCTCCAGTCCCTGAAAAAAACCAACAAACATGCACCCTGCCCAGGCCTCAGCAGCAAATACCAGGACCAACAGAGAGGTCGGAGAAGCGGTGCTTACAACGTGGTTCTGGGAAAGAGCCAGAACTGTGATCCTGGAAAATGGCCTGCACCCCTTTCAGGCAAGGCAGGGGTGGACCAAGAAGTTGCTGCTGACTTGAGCAGCAAACATTAAATATCGGCTGCTAGCATGAATTGCCCTTCCTACACACTCATCTAGCTTGTCCTACACTCCTATCCATAATCTTGCTAAACATCATCTTAAGCCAGCTAGGACCCTTGCCCCTGTCACAGTGTAGACAGATGATCCAGGTCTTAATTTCTCAAACCTGAAGAAGTCTTCCAGTTTGCAGTCAGATTCCATTGGTGACCAATTTATACCTTTCTGAATTTATGCCAGTATTTCATCTAACTTGAAACTGAAATCTTTCCCCTGAGTGAACTCTGGGGCATGGTGCTCCTTAGCAGGAGTCCTTAACAAAGTTCTGGAATTCAGTTAAGCAAGACACTAAAAGGAGAAAGTAGAGGCAAGAAAACAAATCCTCTCCCAGGGGCTTCCAAGTGTGGCGAAGTGCTGTCTTGGTTAACATCAATGGGTACAACTACCAGGGAAGAAGCTGTGCAAGTCCGGTTTTCAGAAACACTGACACAAGACCTAAACTTCCCTCATTTTCAATGCAGCAGCATCCATGAGCAAGCCTTTATACCCTTCTATCCTTTCTTCCACTCAAAGGCCAAGTTTTCCTCTTCTCCATTGCTTCCCTTTACCTAGAGCTGGAGGGTTTTTACTCTTGAGAGTTAACTGGGAGAGCAAAAGGATGAAGAGGCAGAAAGGTTACAAACCAGTATTATATCACCCGTGTTTAAAAACAAAGACTGGTTTACCAGGAATGGATTCTGTTCATTGATTTAGGAGAGGAATGTTGAGATTTTCTCTTAGATCTTAGAGCTTTAGCTAAACTTTTCTTTAGGCTGAAGCCTTCCAGCAAGGAAGGGTTTGGAGACATCCAGACTAACTTAGACCACCTGTTCTTCCCCTGTTGCTGTACCATTTATGTTGCCCACAGGGCTGAACTGTGCTGGGTTTTGCAAAGGACAAAGGCAGTGTTTCGCAACACAAAAATGACAGGCACAACATCAGCTTTTA
Source organism: Chamaea fasciata (assembly GCF_029207755.1). Classification (NCBI taxonomy): domain Eukaryota; kingdom Metazoa; phylum Chordata; class Aves; order Passeriformes; family Sylviidae; genus Chamaea; species Chamaea fasciata. Next base: position 47,495,407 of record NW_027094086.1, on the reverse strand, counting down.
ATCTCCCACACCAGAAGACTAAAAGAACCCTGTTCTGGTCCCTAGATTTCTTCCCATCTGTTTGTGTATCAGGAATCCCTGGGAGTGCACAGGTCCAGCTCTTTCTCCTTATCTCGCACTTCTCCAGTCATCACATCCAAGTTAAAATAAAAAGGAGGTAAGATGGCAAATCTCAACATATTTATAGAGCGCTAAGAAAAGAGCAAGCTCACCAAACAGTAAAGCACGAATCTTTCATGCTTGTTCGCTCCCTTCTTGCAAGGAATGCTCGTGGCAGTCACTGGCTGGGGAAGCAGCACACTCGTGACGGCCTCCCCCGGCCCTTCACAATTCAACATGCTCTTAACTAAACAGCCACTCTGGGTGGGGAGGGAAGATAATGCCAGGAATTCAGAAGAATTGCAGAGCTGAACAGTCTGACAGGCTGCGTGAGGGAAGGAGGAATGGCTTGCAAAATTATAAATATGCAGAAAAACCAGGAGGCTGTGGTTTCTAGTGGTATTTTTTGTTGGCAAGCAAAGAAGCAGGAATATTGGGGTGGGTTTTTTGTTAGAAAAGGTAAAAACTTGATGAAGAAACAGCAGATGTGAAGTTTTAAAAAGACACATAAGATCCTTTTATTTCTAAACTGCTCTCATCCCACTCAGTCAAAAATTACTGAGTTGTTACTATCTGAGTTGAACTAATGGTCTAGATCATGTTATTTCCCCAATCACTCCCCACTTGCCAACACATCCATAACCACAAGCCTGAATTCCGGACACCTTCTTCATGTTGCCCTGCATCTGTGATTGAGAGCACAGCCTGTGAAGCAATTAACACCTGTCAATTAAACTGCCTCATGCAGTCCTTTTTAATTGGGAAAAATGCGGTTCTGTCCTCTGTGCAGGGCAAAAGGGCATGGTGGACCTGGTTCCCACCTGGATACATTAGCTGCCTCTAAGTTGCATGCTGGGATGAGACCTGGCTCTGCACCCACCCACATCCATTCAGCTTCCCTTGAAAAGGAACCCACAGCACTGACAAGAAGGGAAGAAAGATCGTCACCACAATTGTCCATGTGAACATCCCCAAAGCAAAAGGAAGAAGAAAGGAGAGCTGAAGTAGTGACTACCCACTCATCATCATCATCATTGTCAGCATCATCTTCATCTCTTAAGAAGTGGGCCTCTCTTCTCCCACCAGCTGTGGGAGGACTGAGGGTCCTGAATGAGGGTGCTGAATGAACAGCATGACTGAAATGCAACAATTAGTGACCTTCCTTCTGCCTTCAAGGTCTAATGTGAGCTATTTGAAGAGGGCTTAATCTGAGCTCTGGCCTCCCACTATGACACCCAGGCACTGACTGCACTGGGGCACCTCATGGAACACAAGTGTTTCAGCAAAACATCAAAGCACAGACTCACACATTTGATGTGGACAAAGTCCAAAACATCTCCAAACATCAGTAGGTTGTGACAATGTCAATTTCTTCCAGTTGTGAACATTTTTTCTAGCCAAAGCTAGACTAACTCCAGCTTAATAAGCAACCCCAAGTCATTTACAAGATTTGCATGCAGGTCTTCCAAAAGCACAGCATGTTTTTGAAAGCTCGATATTTAATGCCTTCTTCCAGAGCAACATCCTCCCATGAGCAGCAGAGACTATGGTATCAACATCTGGGGTGTTTCCACGGGCCAAGGTGACAATGCACAAAAACTAACACCAGAACTGCAAAGTGCTCACCTCTCACAACAGCCCAAGAGGTTCATTAATGTTTTCTGAACACAAGACTCCGCAAGCTGTCATCTACCTACCAGGGCAGCCTGTGTATCTCTGTAGAATAGAGGTGAATTAAGAGGCGAATTAAGACAACAATGCACATGGAAGAAAAAATGAAGAAAAAATTCCTGGTTTTTTGCCAAGTACATAACCTTTCATTTCCTCAAACCTGAGAAATATGCCAAGTTAGACCTGCATCGGTCAGTGGAGCATAGGAGGCATTGCATTCAGATGTACTTTCTAAGGAACATTTTTCAGACCACAGTTTAAATTATGGATCATGCAGATGGATTAAGAACTACATCCTATTTCCTCTTTTATTCCTTGTTATGTGCCCTTCTCGTGACTGCTGCTGTTTAGGCATCTTATTTTCCTTCCCCTCCCCCCCCCCCTTTTTTTTTGTTCACCTTTTATAATTCCAACAAGTACAAAGGTAAACAGAAAGAAGCTGATGCAGTGCTGGGAGTTAGGTCCAGCTGACTCTTTCACATGGTGCATCCGGAGCTGCAGACTCCACCCTTCGTCTGATTTATTTTAAAAGCCTGCTGTGTCCATTAATGGAAAATTGGACGCTTTTCAGGTTGTGATGGTGTCCATGGACAGGAAAATGGAAAGTTTCAGATTAAAGCTGCAGGACATCAGGAAGAAAAATATCTGGAGAATTTAATTGATGGTGGCAGTGCAATAATTGCAGACAAATATTAAAAAAATTACAGTCTCTGACCTAAAGCAGATCCTTGGGTCACAAGGAGGGGAGAACAAACATCTGCAAGGCCACAGGGCTGAAAAATTAGAGTATTCCTCACCAGCAGGAAGTGCAAACATTTTGCAAAACTGAATGCATAGGATAGAACCACTATCACTGTGATGTTACATTTGCTAACCATCCAAGTTATTCACCTCTTAAAGACGTGAGACATATCTGATGACAGCTATCCGATTTGAGAAAGTAGTAGGAATCTCAGAGACATCATTTCTGCAGTTTCAATAGAATAAAAAGCTTAGAGAAGTCACCTTTACTGAAAACCTGATCAGACATTGGAGAAGCCCACCAAGGCACATGGAAAACAATCTACACCTGGGTTGCTGCTGTCCATGAGCAGAAGACAATGAATCAGTGAAAAGACTTTTCAAATCCCAACCAAGCTTAAAGCCTAGCAATGGGATTCCTAGGGGTAAAAACAAATGCATTAAAAACTGTGAAACCAAGCAGAATTGCAGTTTTTAAACCCACTGATTGATATAATAACAATACTGTCCTCATATGATTTTTTTTGCAGTTAACAGTGTAGCAATAAAGTAAAAGTATCACTGCAATTATGGCTATTTATATGACTACCATAGAATACAGGAGAAGATGAAACCAGTATGATGAAATGAAAACTTAATGCGTTCTACAACCACCCCCCACCCACCTCCCCTAAGTCCAAAACCTTAAAGAATGCTCTAGCTGATATCTCATACCATGGTCTTGCTTTATTGTTTGTTTTTAAACTGTTACATGGAAAATGATGATAGAATTCTATAGCAGGAACATATTTTTGGAGTGGTCAAAAATATTACAGGCTACTTGGTACCTTCCTATTAAGGCAAGAGAGCCAGATCTCCAGCCCATGAAAGAATTTGCCATGAAGTGGGTTTGTGAAGTCTCTCACAGAGACACGATTAAGAGCTTGTTCCATTCTCTCCCTTCCCTAAGAAACACAAACACTTGCAAAACCTTTCCAGTCTTTACTTTTGTATTAAATGATTGCATGGACTGGGAGGTGGTGCAACATAATATTCCATTATTTTCCTCCTGCTAGCTGAAGTCACAGCCTAAGACATTCCCATCAGCACAGCCATCTGTTTACAGGAGCTGTATCTAGCCTGAAGCCGATACAAAGTGAAGAGGTGAAGAGAGGAACTTGACTGATGCAGCAGATTTAATTTGCATCAGTTTCAAAATTTGGCTTATTAGCTCACAGTGCAGAACATGGTACTAGGCCCAAGTAAGTTTTAGTCTAAAAAACTCTCCCTTTTTCCCACAATCTGTTGGAGTCCCAGATGCTGTATATACCCCTTTAAATCTGACTTTCTATGGTTTACAAGAGGGGTTTGAGCCAGAATGTTGCCTTTGTCCTGTTTTCAGAAACAAGAATGAAAAAACATGAGAGGGATTTTGAAGGGACAGGGGAAGTTATTCTATAGCTTTTAGACATTTCTGTAGCAGGAGGTTAAGGGTTCCTCTATCAAAATTTTCAGTGGCCCTGCCTTTGCAATTCAGCATTTGCTCTGGTGAGCTACACTGCTTCTCTCCAAACATTTCTGAATGACAGAGGGTTTGTTTTATGGGTTTGTTTGTTTGTTTTATCCCAAAAGAAAACCCTATAGTTGAGTTTTTTCCATCTGAGAGACTGCGGTAAGCAACTAACCCATACAGACAGCTATTCACAACAGGAGCCATTCAATTCTTTGCTCAGCAATTTTAATATTCCCCTTTGAATACAGCTGAACCACATGAAATTCTGTTGTGTAAGGCTCTCCTTCAAAGTAGAGATTTATTTTCTTTGGTAACAGCTCATCAAGTCTTGAGGCTACAGCCATCTGTGTTAGTCTCTGCACAGTCTGTTCTTATTCATCATCAATAATAAGACCAAGGAGCACCCAAGCTGAAGACAGTATGAACAGACAACTATAATAAAGAAATAAAAGCTGCCTTGCTGAAATTTTTAGCTTCTGTGTCTATCCTACATCCTAATTCTTTGACCATAACTGGAGACATCAAATGAGGGGAAAACAATTAACTTCACCCGAAAGGAACATAACATTTGAAAGAAAGTTCAACTGTGTTTTCTGAGTGGCCATTATGGGAGTGATTTGCAGATCTCAGGCTTTGGCAGTGGGACAGTCGGCAGCAGAATGGAGAAGAGAAGAACTTGGATGCTGTTTGCTTGCTTCTGTCTGCTGAAATTTATTGTGTCTCTTACACTACAGCTATGGGGATGTTCTCTACTGACTGCTGAAGCTTCCTGCACAAGTAGACCAGGTTGTTCAGGTGCTGCCAGGTGAGATCCAGGGCAACCAGTGCCTGCAGAGTAACATAATAGCAGTACCTCCAGCTTGATCTCCACTGACACTGAAATGGGGTTGTCACTTCTGTTGTTCAGCCTAAATGGAGAAACTCAAAGTAAGGGCTGATCATGCTGAGCATCCTTGGCAACATGCTGATAATCTTTTTCCTGGCACCGGACTGCCCACAGAGTTGCAGACTTATGGGCATGAAGGGTCTCAATAAAAATTTCTTCTGTCTGCCCAAACCTGAAGGAACTTAATTTGCTAACTTGCGAACTTGTGGTGGTAATTGGCACAGGGACCTCTTCCCTGAGAAGGCAAAGAACAGACCAATTTCTAGGTGATCAGTAAGGAAGAAATGACTCCTTAACAGATGTTTTCCATGTTTGAAGCCAAGCTCATCCCTTGGTGTCACAGAAGGTATGTGACACAGAAAAAGCAAAACTCCCTTTTGCTTCCTGTCACTAGCCAGGACTAGAGGGGAGAATTAGCCAGACTAGCTTGGTCTCCACAGCTTTCAAAGGAAGGTCTGAGAAATATCTGCCTCATGGCATTTCCCACCCCAGTCAATGAATGCTTTCTGCTTTTGCCATGTGTGCTAATTACAGTCACACAGTCCTTACGTGGACATCTGCATATCTCCAAAACATTTCTCCTTAACAACAACTTCATACCTGAAACACAGTCCTTTTAGCAGAAATTCCAACCCTCTTGTTAGTCTAGCTGGTATCAGTGATACCTCTTTATGCATGGCAAACCTCATTCCCAGCTCTCCACTTTTCCTTTCCACCTTCATTGCTTAATGACCCAGTTTCAATCTGAAAAACCATTTCCTCCAAACAACATCAACCCTTCTCTTTATCAGTTTCTAAAGGGTTGTGCTGGTTGTTTTATCCAGCCAGCTTGCTCCAGGCAGATGCTGTTCTTACACAGTATGACAAGGCACTGGTTGCCTGCAACTCCAGCATAAACAAACTTGTTGGTGCACTCGCTTTCCCCATCAGCAATGGTTAGAGAAGTCTGAAGTTTAAGTGTAAACAGGGATCAAACTCCTACAGGAAAATGGGCCTGGCCTTTGATTCCCAAGCTGTACTGGCCCTCAAGTGCTTGAACTAACATGAGTCTTAGCATAGAGCAACCACTTCTTCACCAGCCTCACCTATGAAAGTGCAAATTTTTCTCCCTCTCAAAGCGATGTTTGCCAGGAGTCATGAAAGGTACAGGACTGCTGATGGCAAACAGGAAGCAGAAAAGCTGGAACAGTCACAGGGTGTCCCACAGTCACATCTGGGAATGCAGTTATGGGATTTCACCCATTGCCTGGCCAGGGGCACAGAGAGAGAGTCACACCCATTTCATGATACTCTTCTATATACAGCCTTCTCCATATGTACAGCCTTCTCCATATGGGCAGCAAGTTCACAGCTGAACAAGTTCTGGGCTATATGTTTTCAAATCTTAATGACAGAACAGAAGACCAAATTTACTAATCATGATCCCAGTGTGGCTTCCAATGGGATTTTGTATACCATCAAACCAAGAATTTTTCATGCCAACTGGCTACTCTCACCAACTCTGGAAGCCAAGACAATTATTGAAAGGTAGAAGACCTTTTAATGTGTGAGTTTTAGTGTGACTCCTTCCCATCACAGATACTAAAAAGGAGGTAGACTCCTCATTTTGGTGTTCAAGAAGAGAGCACAACTTTTTTACCAGCATTACTACAAAAACCAGTCCATTTTCTAGAAGAAATCAAGGCTTACACAATGGCACTTCAGTTAAAAAAAGGGTTAAGCTTCTCAAATCAGGCAAATAATATGGAAATAGTTACACAACCTTCATTGAATTGTCTAATTCCTTTTTGGGACTAAACAGACATGTATTTGTAATACACCCCAATTTAAAAAACGCAAAACAAGCCCACAAAGAAAAATCCCAGCCCCCATCCCCCCAAACCTATGAATAAGAAACACATTTTCAGAAGTAAATCTCATCCTATTTTATCTCCTTGTACAAAAGTATTTCAGCCTCAATTTTTTTCAGTCCTGCCCCCAATCTCCTTCCCCTCACCCACACCTTCTTTTCAAACCAAATGAGCCTGTCCCTGTGTCTATCCTCTGGAACAGGATTAAAGTTTCACACTGAGCCTGTTGCCTGGTTCACAGTAGCAGATGATCTGTTTGAAAGCTGTTCATTCAGCTCTGGGCAAGGCAAATTTGCCATGGAGTTTTCTTTAACCCACCATCTCCTTTAGCTTACAGCAGCTGGAGGAAACCTTTCCTCAGAACTCAGTACAGCTTCCAGCAACTAACTTTTCTACAATACTTACTTAATAAAGCATCCTTTTCAAAGCATGTGCTATGCTGACATCGCATTTCTTGAATTCTTTAGATCCTCTTGTTTGTGTTTGAGGGTGGGAAACAAGCACATATGTATATGTATATGTATATGTATATGTATATGTATATGTATATGTATATGTATATGTATATGTATATGTATATGTATATGTATATGTATATGTATATGTATATGTATATGTATATGTATATGTATATACACACACTCATCCACCAACTCAGTCATAGGTTTTACAAAGAGTAGTGGTAAATCAGAATTCTATCCCTTACCAAATATTTTAACAGGTGCAGAGCTTCTTTTAAAAATTATTTTAAAGGTTTTCCTACTGCTTTTTGCTAAGATCACTTGCTGTGCAGATTTTCAGCTTCTGTTGAAAGACTGGCATAGATTCTCTGCCAACACAATAAGCAATTAGCAATAAGCAACAACAGATTCACTTCAGTGTTAAGTATCAGGTTCATTTAATTAATTTAATAACATTTTCTGCTGGAAGCTATGTTACAGCCTCCAGATGAAGAAGATTGTTTCAAAACAGAATCCCTGTAGCCTGCATTTTTCTAATCCACTTGTAGTCCATATCCAGCAGCTTTACTCTTCGAGTCTTCTTTTGATGGCACTTGGCTTTAAGCAGATGCTTTTTATGTTGAGGGCCAGCGACACGCATGAGTCATGCCACTGCAGTGGATAATACAAACCTTGTCCCAATTACTTTGTAAAAAAAAAAAAAATGACCCTTGGAAAGTAAGTGTAAGCAAGGTAGGATCAAAAAGGTATAATGTGATTCGGGACCACCTCTGTCAGTAGTTTGATCAAAACCAGTAGATGTGAAAAGGGCATGATGGAACAGCCTCTCAGAAAGACCAGCACACTCCAGTCTTTCTCTCTTGTCTCATGTGTTAACAACCCAAGAACAGTAAATTCCTTAAATGATGGATACTGATAAATCTGGAGTGTTTTGTATCAGCTGAGCTACAGACCCACCGCTTTGCATTCAGGCATTAACTGGTGTCATTGTTTCTCTGCGACCTGAAGGAGCTCCTCCTTCCTCAGAGCTGTGTGTGTTCGGCACTTGATATTTTTGTCTGACTGGAAAAAAGGGTCAGTTAGATATAAATGGTCCACCCTTGCATATTCCTGATCTAAATTACTTAACATTACTGTTCACTAGACTTGCAAGAGCCATTTTGAGCTTGAACTTCTGAGGTTTCCCGCTTTGAAGATCACTTTAACAACCCTGAAGTGTGTTCTTTATTATGCAGCACCTCTCCTTCTGTGGCAGAGCTGAATCAAAGACCAGGGCACTTCTTTCTCAGGAAATCATCAGCTTTGCTCTACCCCTCCAGTCCCCAACCTCTGCAAGCAGCCAGTAGTGCCTGCCGTGCCCACGTTTCTCCTCTGCCACCATCGCCTCCTCACCCAGGCTGTGAGGACCAGGGAGTCCAGGCTGTGTCTCTGCTCCCTTGGGTGGGAACATACACCTTCCCAAGGGCAGTGGTGGGGAGCCAGGGTCTTCTTGGCGCCCTCCCACGGCTGACCTTTAGGTTTGTATGACCACCTCTGCACTGGCAGCTGAGATGCCATCTCAAGGCTTTGCAACTGCTGCAGGTCACCAATTCCCAGCTGGCATCCCCACCCCAGCACATGTGTTGAGAAAAGCACCACTTGTTCCAACAGTCAGATGTCCCCCAAGGGCTCTCTCCCCACCACCTCTTGCCCTGCCACAGGGCCAACCCTTTGACAGCTCACTGTGAGCAGCACTGAAACAGCCCTTGGCTCACTGGATTTCCCCAGAGGCAGATGCCACACTGGAGCCTGACTTTGTTGCTCCCTCTGCCACAGCCTGAGCAGGAAAGAAGCCAAACCATGCCTTTAGCACCTCAAGGCAACTCCAAATATGCAAAGATGGATTTTGAAGGTCACTGAGCTCTATTTCCACCCCACTCTGAGTTCTCAGCAAGACTGATGAGCCTCATGCTGCTCTGCAGAGGTCATCCTCACCTGAAGCAGGCAGGGTTGGTTCAGAGGGTTTTGAACCAGTCGTGTCTGACAGAGGAGCCCAACTCCACTGTTAACCATGGTTCTTTGATTTGCTTATGCAGCAATCAGTGTAAACCTGCTCTTTTTACTTACCTCAAGCAGAGTCTCAGAAATGCAAGTACACTGCACTAAGGCACAAAAAATGCAAGCAAAGGTTAAACAGTTCAGTGCTGTTTAACACACATAAGGTAAATAAAAAGGGAGTTGCCTTACTATGTAGGGGGATACTAATACACTATCTGCAGGGACTGAATTACCCCAGAGCCCAGGCAACCTAAAAGCCTGCTGCAGCCAAACAAGCTTCCTGCAGCCACACCAAGATGCCCTCTGATCAAAGTGCTACAGCAAGGCTGGCTGCTGGTTTAGCCTCTGCCTTTCCAGTGAGACCACCAGCAAGAAAGCAAATGGGTGTTCTGCTTTGGTACATTGCTATGAACAGCACAGGCAAGATAGAGGAAGAAAAACAAAACAGACCGCAGCCTATCCTTGAGAGTTATGCAAGAAGAGAGGTACATGATGAGCTTTTCCCACAGCAAAGGTTCCAGCTACGATTGCAAAACCTCGGCAATCACGCAGGGACTCTTCCATGAGGTCTCCTAGGGTCACTATTCACTTTAAAGTCAGCAGAAAGGTGGCACAGCAAGGATCCTACTGTATTGCCACAACTGGCTGGCAGAGAGAGTTCTCTGAGGAAAGCCAGAATGCTGCAGCCATCACTGCCAGCACTGTCTGAATTTACGGAGTGGAATGCCATGAGGATCCATGGCTGGCTGTGCCATGGCTCATTGGGAGTGAGTATGGGCCCAGCTTCCCATGTGGCTCATGCTGGTTTCAGGAGTAGTGATCAAGTTCAGGCGCTTATTTTTTCATGTTTGTCCCTCTCTTCCCCCTTTCTTCCCAAACCTGAGTTTGACCACCTGGCAAAAAAATGGCTTACTCCAAACTCAAGTCAGAGTGGGACCCAACATACACAGACAAAATGCCCATATAAAGAGACTTTTTGTGATAAACTGAGATAAGCTTAGGTACAATGTAGTCCAGAGTAGTTCGCTTTCAAACTACAGCTTTTTTTTTTTTTTTAACCAACTAATCTTTATCTAAAACTCCCCAGTCACAGAAATTGACTGCATTAATTTGTAAAATTTACCTTCATTGTTAACTTATGGTGTTTTATTTGAAATTAAAATGTAGCCATAGTTTCAAGCCCATCTGGTGGAATTTGTTAGATTGAAGCAGATATGCCTCTGGTAACTGTAGCCTTGTAGAAACCATGTGTCTTGTCTAGTCATCCAGTTTCTATCTACAGAGAGACAGGCACTTCCTAACACAGCAATCTATTCAAGCAGGATCATCTCTGTGAGGGAAACCCTCTTTCCATTGACTATGAAGGAAACTTGATCAACTTAGGTTAAGAGACTACACTTTACATCTCAAATATCATGTGAGACGAGTCCCTCTCCTCACTGAAGCTTTGTAATCAAGTTCCTTTTACCATGTAGACCTTTCCCACAATATAAACCCATTGTTTAATATTACTTTCACATAGATTGCAGGCTCTAATATATCAAGACTAATTTCTAACAGTCATTAAGCAACCAGAAGTGAAAATATTTTAAGAACTCCTGAGATTAATTTCCTTACACTCTTTATGACATTCATTCAAGGTTCATGTTCTTTGTTTCCTCTTGGAATAATTTAAGAGACAAACCACTGCTGGGAACAGTACGTGTCCCTCCACCCCCTCCAGCTGACAAAAATTGGCAGAGTTCAAGAGAAATCTCAGCTAATGGGAGAGAAAAAAAATCACAAAGAGCAATCACTACAGATATTGAGATTTATTGCTGATTTTCCCTTTCCGCAAAGCTTTAAAACTGCCACAGTTCCAGAAGGGGATTATCTCCACAAGCCCCTTGGCCTCAGTCCCTGTGCCAGTTCAGACAACATGATGACTAGAGACCTGTGTGTGGCAGCTTGCTGTTTACAGAACAGTTGGAGGCAAAATCCATCCTTCCAGATCTTGAATTTATGGCAGGATCTGGGCTCTGACATTGTTTGGTATGACCTGCTGTCTGCTTCAAACAAAAAAAAACCCACCAGGGGCATCCTGTGGGGAATGCTGCTTTTCCTGAGTTTAGTTCCCTGTGCAAGAAGCTGCTACTGAGTGGTGCTCACACAGAGCCATCAGCATGAGACAGTGCAGTTTTTCCTTTTTCCTTTACCACGTCAATCTGATATAGTTTGTCTTGTGCTTTGAGGCAAAGGCTCCTTACCATCTTTGCCAACTATGCTGCTCCCTTACCAGCACTATTAATAGCATAGTTTCTTTTCCTAATTAAAAAAAACAATAGATCCCTTTCCTCACATTGAGTTGCACTTCTTCATTCCTGCTGCCACTTTTTTTCCTGATAGTGTCTCTAGGCTGCAAGTCAGCACTTTTCCAGCTGGTGAGATCTGGTTCCTCTTTATGTGCCTGTCCTTTCAGTGTAAACAAGCAATGCTTCTCCAACTCCACCGATCACAAGGCTGTAAACAAAGTATATCACAAATTTAGCATCACGCAAGTCCTTCTACTTGATACAAAAAGGCATTATTTTATCTAAACACATTCCAACCTAGAGACAGTAACCCAGGTGATTTTTTCATTTGTCTTGCTAAGAAAATGCTGAAACCCAAAATATCTTATTTAAATTATCTCATCAGAAAAGACCTTTCCTGTGTTTTAGGGCTGGTGGTGTTCAGGGAAAATGCACAGACAGGAATCTAAATGGAGAAGGTTGCCCCTAGTTACAAGAATAGCTGCACACCCTTACACTAGCAAGAACAGGAAAGGAAGGCAAGAGAGTTTGAACCTTATTAGCCTAATGATTCCCTCCTGCAATTCCTGTTTGTGTTCTGTCCTGAAAACTTGCCACTAGACAACATCAGGAGGAGATGTAAAGCCTAGGTTTTGTGGACAAGGTGAAACCTGGGAAAACCTTTTTGCACGGGGGGGATCCCATTGGCACAGTGAGGCCAGTAGAAATTCCTGTGTTTGCCTCTCTTGGTGAGGAGAAAGGAGCTGCCCCAGTCAAAAAGGCACATGGGCCCAAGCACTTCTATCCTGTGCTGCTCACAGCACAGCTGTGGCACTAAGGCTGTTCCCCAACAGTCAGCCTAGGAGCAGGGCTCCAAGTCAGGATGAATGGTTTTACAGAAACCTTCGCTGAAACATGCTATCAACCCACTCAGTGCATGCAATAGTTAATAATCCCCAAGCCTCCTCTGTTATCTCTCACAGCTGACAGCAATATGGTAAGATGCCCACTCTTCTCCCCTTTTATAACAGTGCAAAGCTAAGTGTACTGACCTTTCATCTTAGCCCCATGGCTTAATTAGCTTATGAAACAGAAAAGCTCCTTACTGAACTTTATAAACAAAACAAACTTCTGTTAAGTTTATTTCTAGGAGTACTCTTTTTTTTTTTCCCCTTGGAAAAAAAAGCATGCAAAGCTGAAGGCTCTTTGGTCTAAGAGCATTACATTCACTTAAATCTTAGCTTTGGTGAGCTGTTTTAAAAACCACATAATTGCCCTTGTTCCTGAGAGGAAAAAAATATTGTATAACAACAGCACAACATCCTACAATTACACAGTAAACAGCCCTGGAAAATAGGTGCTACAGACAGTCTGTGACAGTCCATGGAATAGCTTTGGTGTGGAATTACCAACAAGGAGCACAAGGCTGCAAGGGCTGCAAGCTTTTCAAAAAGGGTCTAAAATACTGAGTCTAGTCACCTGCAATTGGTAACAACTTCTGAGTGCTTTTTTCCTGGAGAGGGTTAAACCTCATGTCTTATTTCAGCTCCAGTTATAAACACACCCTATGAATTAACTCCTTTGAAAGCTAAAGTTAGATAATATATTTTTTACCCTAAAGGAAGAAAAATCCCAAAATACTATATACAGAAGACCTAAAATCAACAGAGCCTTAGATTTTTTTTTCTTGTTTTTATAGATGTGTTGTTTTCTAAATTTTTAACTTGGAGACTTTCAAAAATAAACCTGTCTCTGACACACCGTTCTAAAAATCAGACTGGCAGTTACGTACAAAAGACAGTAAACTGCCCAGCCTTGTTCTGTTAAAAGATGCCTGCATCTGAACTGTTCTTTAATATCATATATCTTACATCAGAGAAGAAGAATCCCTTTCTGAATGATTTGAAATCTTGGGCATCCACCTGCCCATGCAGTCCAAATTACTAGGCAAATGGATACCATTGTTATATCTTCAAGACGAAGCAGAGCAAAAACCATGGCTAAATGCCAACCCTTGCTTTTACCTTCAATTTACCATCTGGCAAATCCTCCAGCTTCTGCTTGTAGTGAGGTGACAGCTAACTGCATTTGCCCATTGTTCAAAAATTAACATATGATATTGTCCATGACTACACTGGAGCAACACTAAAATCCTCAGTGATAAATGTTCTCATGAATGCTTTGCAGCTGTTATCATCCAACAAACTATTTCCAGAGCTTTGCTGATAAGCCAAGGCACTGCCAATGCACAAGCACTAACAGAATTAAAATTTAAAAAATAAATTAAATAAATCATTTTGGTTTTGAATTATGACATTCAAAGTGTAACAGTGGCTCAAGGGCTGAAGCAAATTACCTTTTAAACATACAGATGTGCTCTTCATGAATAGAAGTTTCAGTCCATATAGGGCAGGTGGCATGTGTGCAACTATATGGGTCCGTGTGCTCACATTAAAAGAGGCACACATTAATAAAGGTACACATTAATTTTTAGTGCACGTCAGTGAATACAGATGTATAATCAAATAATCTAGCACACACATGACAGACCTGCACAAACACATGTAAAACATGGTGAAGAGCAGCAAATTAATGGCCTAGACTAGGAGTGTTTTTGGTGCATCGATACCAGTTAAGTCTCTGATGCACAGGCTGCATGTGTTTTCTAGACCTAAAAAAAATTAACAACTTGCTTTAGCATTTGAGATTACACGTGCCTAAAATACAGATAGGAATGCATATTCACTTATAAGTAAATGGGGCCAGTCTGAACTGGAGATTCTCATTTCTCTAAGGCTCTTATCACACCTGAAGAAAGGATATGTTAATTCCATTCAGTGCAGGGCTGAATCTTTAGGATGGCAATCAAACTGAATGAATCATGAATCATGTGGATAAAAGGAAGCTTAAAGCTTTTCAAAAGTAAGTAGATTTTTATTTCCATTAACAAATCTGTCCTCAGAGACACATGGCTAACCCCACATTGAGATGTTATTCCTTAATGCAGAAGCATTTAGGAGCATCAGCTATGCTCTGTGATTCCCTTTCACTGTGTGCCATACAAACGTAGATCAAAAACACTGCCTTTGACCAAAGGAGTTTGCACCCCAATCCTTTATATTGCAACCTAAAAAATTCAGGTTAGTTGATTTGTACTGTGTGGCCACATATTACAAAATCCAGATACAGCTTTGGAAAAAGTTTATTACCATTATTTTTCTCTGGTTTAATTTTATGCATTCACAGTGCAGAGTGTGTTAGGGAAACTTGAATGCACCATCTTAGTTAAAAATACGCTCTCAGCAAACCTAGACTCCTGTGTTATACTCCAGTTCTGCCACTAAATTGCAGCATGACTTTGAATGGGTCATTTATTTGCCTATTGGATCCATTTGCCTCACTGTAAAACGTGCTGAGTGAATTGTGGTGAGGCTTAATGTCCAAACATCCAATGTTCTCCCACAGAGGCAGAAGAAACACTCTTCTATTAGCGTACTGCGTCCATCACTGCACACCTGGTTCTCCTTACATGCAAAATTATACTGACAGCAATAGAACTTGACATTTAAAAATATTTCCACATGAACCGCCCTGTGAAAATTCATCTTTACTGTTAAGCAAAAAGCTCATGTAGGCACTTACCAAGAAATTGTTTGTACATTGGCAGTCATGACAAAGAAGAACGGTGATAAGCTAGCAGTGATAACCTGTTAAATTGAAAAGAAGAAAAATCACTTTGTGAACTTTTGATATCACAAATGAAAACTAAAATACTTAGGCTGAAATTTAATTTCCATGTGTGCAGCCATTTCTTCTTCTTCTTTTAGTTGGAGAAGATAGCATGATAGTCACACATCACAATTTGATTTTGACTCTGACAGAACCCAGGACACAGCAGAAGCAGGGCAGGAAACCAGAGCAGGGGATCCCTTGTCACATATCCTAGCTGGCTTGGCCTAGAAGCCTCCTGGCTTTTACTTGTTGACAGCAGACTGGGGAGAGCAGTCAGACCCCAGGTTTGCAAAGCCTCATATTTCTGAGGAGGATGAGAGCTTGAAATATGTTTATAGGCGTATAAAAACCAAACAAAAATTAACCGGGTATAGGGTTAAAAAGAAACAATACAACTTCAGTAGGTTTATGTTACAAATGTCTCATTACCCCCAGGTGTCCTGGGCAGAGCAACTAGAGACAAATGACTATATTTTCTGAGTACTGATCCCAGAAACAGCTAAATCCTGACATACAATGGTTTGTAACAGATCCCTGCCTCAGCAGCTATGGAGCTACCACATCTGCAGCCTGCGTGCAGTTTTGGATGTTTTGCTGCCAGATGGATAATGTAAAATGGAAAGAGTTCAAAGAACAGTGACAGAGTCATTAGATGGGGGGATTGATTTTCAGTCAACAGTTAGGATAAGCAATGCCTGTGGGAAAGGAAGACTTCGTAGTGGTTTACAAAAACTTGGGAAACACAAGCGCTGAGGAATGAAAGGAACTATTTAGGTTAATACAAAATTGCCCAAGGAAAAAGATGAAATTAAGAAACAAAACATTTAAACAATTATCAGCTAAGATTTCCTAATCATTGTTTGCCTAGCTGACTCCCAGGGGAGACAGCAGAAACTTCATTATGTAATCTATTACTTGTTAAAGCATTACTACACGTGCAGTAGGGAAGCAAATGTCATTTCAGAGTAGATTCTGTGCACCAGAGCTTAGACTTAAGAGTGTGTTAGTCAATACCTGCTACATGGGTTATGGACATATTTTAAAAGGCAGGCTCTGAATCTGCCTGTAGTGTAATCAGTGCAGGATCACATGCAGGAGTGGCAAGGTGAAGAGAAGGTTGTGTGTCTTCTCTCCAGTCCCACTCTGTGAGTTAAGGTGGAGAGGGGACAGCAACCTAAATGCAGCAGTGAGACCATGCAATGGCACAGAAGTAAAGGTGTTCAGTGGGGACTACACAAAGAGTACCTCCTCTGGCCTCTTTGGGGATGTTTCCTACTGTAGGGAGATTCAGGCTTGCAGGTGGCTTTTTTCTTCCTAGACATTACTATAATTCACACCATGACTGCTCTCCATGTGCCTATAGCCCAGGCCCCTGTCAGAGGAAATGAGACAGGAGATAGACTTGATCCAGGCAGGACAACACATGACTGCAGACCCACTCCATCCCTGCTCAGCAACCAAATTGCTGGTACCAGTACAACCACAGACACACATCCTGATACAAACTTCATCTTACTTCAGTGTTTTCACACTGCCAGCCACAGCAGTGTACAACACAGGCAATGCTGTACAGTTCTAAGCCAATAGAAAAAGTGAGCTCCTGCTCCTGGGGAAAATCAAAGTTACGTACCTGCTCCTATAGCCTTGTAAGCTATACATGTAAGCAAACATACAACTTATCATATATACCCAAAAGATACTGACAGAGGACAAGGACAAGTCACAAACAGAGAGTTATGCTTCAAAACTCCAGATCATATTGCAACTGTGCACATTCAGTGGCCTGTCTCATAGTTATTTGCAGCCAGAGAGATCTGACACCTACTCCAAACAGTGGAAGTTAACTAATCAGGTGTTGAATCTTTCATGCATTTTACCTAAAACCAGCTGTGAGGCTGAATATCCATTAGTTCAAAAACACTTCTCTAAAGTACATTTGCATCTTGTTCTAGTGGGCTGGGTTCTCCCCTTACAAACAGTGCAGCAGCTGCACTGACCTACAAGGAACCATTTCTCATTTACTCTGGTGTGAATGCTTGTGGAATTAACTGTTCTGAGCTTATTTTAGGTTAATGCTAAGTTATTACATAAAAATATACAATACCAATTACCAACCATGTAAACAGAAACTAACGAAGGATGGCAGCTGTGGTATGTACAGAGAGTTCTTTCCCCTAAGCTCATCTCCTCAAAGAAACTGAAGTGCTGTATTTGAGAAGTGGCACAAGTTAAAGTTGTGTCACCCACTTCCTTGTTGAGTCCTGTTTATTAGAAACTTGAGAAGAGGCCAAGAGGAGAGAAACAGGCATTCAAAAAACCTCCAAAAACAGGCCCTATCAGAAACAATACACCATTCTACTGTGATCATCCCAAACCTCTGCAAAAATGCAGACTGTAGCCCTTTGGACTATTATAGCTGAACACTGTTGTATTTTTGAGAAATTATGTAAGAGTTTCTCACTGCCAAAGACAAACAAAATGTGGGTTGGAAGAGCGCATGAAGTAAGTGTGCGTAAGGAAAGAAAAAACAAATCACAAACAAACCAAAAGGAAAACACGTTGCTAAAATGTCTACCTTTGATGGTTTATCTAAAAGAAGAATCTGTTTAAAAATGAAAAACAAGTTTTCAGAGAAGCTAACAGTGTAATTTGTTCCAGGGGAAGAATCTAAATCCTAGGGACACAGTAGAGTAGGTAATTTTCCTGTAAGTACATTTCAGTATTATCTGAAGTGTTTTAAGTGCACATTTAGTTTGAAAAAAAACCCACCTACACTGATGTTCTGAATGGCTTTAAAAAAACCCCCAAAAACAACAAAATAAATTCACAACGAGCTAAATGCAGTAATCTCTCTTTCTTCACATTAAAGGTCACAGTTGCCCTCCTAGGCATTCAGATGCTTTAGTAAAAGGAATGAGCTTTCAAGACAAAAGAAAGCAAGTTAAAGGGCAAACTAAAGTTAATGATTTCCAAATATATTTTGATGCTAAATCTTTAAGAGGTGGAAAGGAAAAATTTAACTACCTATAATATGCCTATTTTGAACAAAATTCCCCAAGATTTCGAGATACAGTCACTAATTCTATCAAATTATACAGGCTGGATGGTTGAGCACCAACTATTTTGGAAACAGGAATAGCTCCATGGACTCTGCCTACTTTTAAAGGAACTGTGAGAAGTCAGTATTACAAAAGCTACTTAAAAACATTCATACCCTGAAATTTTCTTTAAAAATTCTGACACAGCTTTCCATGATTAGGAAAAAGATTCAAGCGTAGCATAACTTAACAAAACATTTCCATGTGAGCTGAAATTTTTCCTGAGAAATTATTTCCAACCCTTCCTTGCATGAAAAATCAAATCAAAAAAAACAAACCCAAAACAGCCTCCCCTCAGGATTTTTACTTAAAATAAATCAGTCTAAGTTTATTGTGTCATTCAATTGTACTGTAAAAACAAGACCCATTTTAAAGGAACAATTTATTAACACCTATTTGCCTTGATTCCAGCTGTTTCTGTAGTCCCAATCACTGAGTTATTCAGAAGTCATTTTAAAAATTATCAGAAATCTTGGCATTTCAAATTGTGCTTCCTACTTCAACCCAAACCAGTTCTAGCTCTTTACAATGTGTATCAGCATTGCAGGAAATAAGTGTATCCTTGTAATGAATACTTATCTGGGATAAGGTCTGAGGAGAGTGGGCTGATCTCCTCCACGCAAGAGATTGGGCCTGAATAGTCAGGTAACAAAACACATAAATACTCTGGTATTCTTCACATAAACACTCTAGTGCAAGGGCTGAACAGGAACCAGGAGGAAAAACAGAGAGCAACTCATCCAGCAAGAGGTTTCAAACTTACTGGTTACAGGAGATTCCCAAATTCAGGCCCCACATAAAAGATGAAAACTTCAGGTGTCCCCATTATTCTGGGAAGCAGAGACAGGCTAAGGTGCCACAAAACATTCCACACACTGCTTACGTGGCCATTTACATTTAACAAGCTCCTATCAAGGACAACACAGCACTCAGCTTCAGGATTCAAAGAGATTCATTCAATTCCAGAGCTCCAGAGTTTGCGCCTTACCAGGCTGAATTATTGGCAGCTAGAAAAACAATGGAATCGTTGAAATGCTGGGTAACAGACTAAGATCCATGAAGCAGAGATATCCCAATGCGTAGGAGAACTTGTTGCACAGTAGGGACAAATCCAGCACATAAAATCACCTTTTCACAGGAAAAAAAATAGGCATAGGAAAAACTGTGCTCCGATACGTCCACCTTTTCCAAATCTGCTTTAGTGATTCCCAAGTGGAGGGAGGCACAGTTACCACCAGCTTTAAAGAGTTCCCAAGGAACTTTGATAGACGGACCACTGCACAACTCGTGACATGAGTGCTTTCCTCCTTTCTCCCTATCACTTTATGGTCAGATAAGAAAAAATTTCCAAAGAAAGAGTAAAATTTGTCTCATCAATGTTGTTTTAAGTAGGGGGGAAATTTAATTTATTTTCAGAATAAGAGATTAATTTAGTTTACAGATAACAAAATAAAAAGTAAAGACTGGAGAATTTATTGCTGTAGACCTTAAGAACAGGCTAGATAACTATTGAGACAGCTTCCTTGATAGATGTTTTTCTTTAACATATAACATCAGAAAACTCTGATAAGTGTGGTGTGTGGCTTGAAGACAGGAGATGGCATCCTAAGGGTTCTTGGTCCTTGGCAATGCACAAATTTGTATCCAGGAGATAGAGGAATGTGGAACTCTGCATCCTATGCTGCCTTGCCTTCTCCACTGACCAGCTGTGGTTATACCACAGCCTATGGAGTGTCCAATCTCGACTGGTTCAAACCAGACATCATTGGCCAGATGAAAGTGTCATTCTTGATCAAGCTATCATGGATCTCTTTCATCCCTGACTTTACTTCAGAGAAAGATTTCAGGCTGCAGAAGCTGGATGTACTGTAGATCTTGAATATCTAGCATTTCTGAGTTGTTCAGGAACATGTTGTTTATATAGCCAAGAACACAGATGAGAACATTTTCAAAATTTAGATTCTGATTTAATCTTTCTATCTGGAATGGAAAGATATGGTGGGGATTTAGTTCTGACATGACAATAATTTGTTAATATTACAACTCTACTTGTCCATTCCATATAAAACTATGTTTTCTCTGAAACTTTTAAACTGCTAAGAAGTTAAATGTCATAGTTCTCACTGTGAAGTGAACACAGAATACTTTACAAAAGTTTTCTTTAGTTTGTGTACACAGAGCCAATCCTTGTAACTTCACTTCCCCAAACTGCCAAAACCTCTGTCCTTACAAAAAACATATTTTTTCCAAAGAGACTGTTTTGAAACAGCTCATCAAGTTCACTCACTGTTCAAAATAAATAATTCTATTTACCATTGGGTCATCTTCTCAAAATATCAGGAAAAAGATTCTGATGTAGGTAACCTTTGTTTTCATTCTACTGTCAGAGTTAATATGAAGCTTTTTATAGACATAATATTTGTTTTGTCCCTCTTCTGCGTGGTTTAACCAGCTGCTAAGATAATCATCAAAAATCACCAGGGAAATGGATCATTGTTAATGCCACTGAAAACAGCTACACCAAGATAATCCAGTTCTACCAAAAAGATAAAAATTACAGTAGGCAAACATCAATAACAGCACATACTTCTTTTCTTGAGGGAGAGCCACTGAAATAATTTCCCAGATTTCAGAGCTACATCTCTTTTGTACATATGTTTACTTCAGAGTAAGCATATGTAACATGTGCACACAAAATATTATGCCAGGAAAGCAAATATGTCAAAAAACCCCTGAAGTCTTCCGAATAGAAAAAAGAGGAACTAATATTTTAATGCCATCCTCTGTATTCATTAATTCACATTCATTTTCTAAGCTTTTAATACCATTTCTCTTTGTTTACATACATTTTCCACCTCAGACGGTCTACAAACCACTTCCATCTAGGTCTTCTCTGCTTTTCTTCATCCAAATTTAAGACGACACTGCCAGATGGGTAAATTCTCTACACCTCAGCAAGAATACTTTCATTCACAGACATCCAGCAGCTACAGAACAAGATGAACAGATGAAGGCATTGACTGAGACAGCCAAATGCATGGAAGAACACTGAGGGACTGGGCTCTCCACTATCCAAACCTTGACTGAACTGGTCCAGCATGTACTGACAAGTCTTTTCCAAATAACCCAGACCTGAGAGATTTTTATAGAGCAGGTGCTGACTGTGAGGTTTTAAACTGCAGAAAGTCAGCAGTGATCAAGGAGAGGCACCAATGACCACCTGTAAGCTCACTGATTGTGCAAGGCTGGTACTGTCACTGGAAATCTGCCATTAGTTGGCAGCAAAAATCCCTGGTAAAGATGACAAACATGGTACATATCTCCCTCACAAGAAAGACAGGATGAGACTAGAACTAATGTCAAGTCTGACTGGATTGCTGGCAATTAGGGCAGGGAAAAAAACAAATACAAACAAAGTGTGTAGAAAATAACCCCTATTTTGTCCTATAGTCATCAAACAGAATAAAGCACCATTAAGAGCTGCAGATACTGTGCACAGAAGCTGTTCTCCATTGTGAGCAGAATTAAGCAACTGAATGAATCCTGCATGCAGAAACAGACCAAAATCCAAGTAGCATTCGCTACTTAATTTTAGTTCAGCGTTGGGGATGATCTACCACAGAAATAAAAACTTCCCTGGAAGCTTTCAATTATATTGCCTATTGCAATGACAAAACTTTCAGTGAAATCATTAGAAGCTCAAAGGCTCTTCACAAACTGTTTTTACAATACCAAGTCGATCTCTGGTTTAAAAAGATACAGCAAATTCAGGCAAAATTCCTCTGACCAACTCTTCTTTAAAGCCTCCTCTCCCTAGATGTTCATTTAGTTGTATTAATCAATACAATGAAACAAAGTCCGAGACTTTTCAACTTTGTTCTGAGGGTCTGTTGTTACCAATCAAAAAGCAAGACAAAATTTGCTGCTTAATATAAGGGCTTCAGGTGATAATGCAGCCTCTGAAGGAGCACTACTAATAAATCCACTGACAAGGAAGAGTTTCAATCAGCCACACAACTTTTTCCCAGGAAAGGTAACGAAGCTTTAACCTTGAACCTCTGAAATAATGGCTCTTCCCAAAAGAAACAGCAACACCATGATCCTGCCTGAAAAGCTGAGGAGCCCAAACAAGGGAAAGAAAACATTCAAAGTGAAATAGATTAGAGGAAAGGGGAAAGCAAAACAGGCTTCACTCTCAATTCTGCCCGCTAGTTTAACGCAAACTCAAGCACGTCTGCAGGGTTACCCTCAGCCTGACTGAAGTGCAGATACGTGATGAAGGATTTCATCCCCTGAGAGACTTAACTGGAGACTGTCAGTCTATGAAATCAGCAGACAACGCAAGCAGTTTGTGCCTTACAGCACACTTAGGTGCACATTGCTCATAGGAGGGACTCTGCTCTGCTCTTCTGAAGGAAGAAAACCCTTTAACCCTTCTGAAATACAAGCTGTTCCTTAGAGGACAAGCCAGTGATGCTGGCACCATGACAACAGTGGCACCATGGCAACAGTGACAGTCAGTAACTTCATGATCCACACAGCTTTGATCCAGCCACACAGAAGTTTTTTCAGCTGCTGTAAATTTCTTTGAGAACGTTTGTTTCATATTTGCCTAAATGCCTGCACTCATCTCCATCTTCTCTAAAGCACCTTTTTTCTCAAAGGAGGTTTTGGTGACTCTCTTCTGCCTTTTCTTTATATTTTATCTTCCTTCTTATTATGTGTTTTTTAGCATTATAAAAGCAATGATAGTAAATTCTAGGGCTTAAGAACACAATTAAGTCCATGTATTGTGACTCAAAAGCAGCCAGAGTTTCAACATGCCTTAGAAGTCAAATGTCTAACAATGATAAAACTTAGTTCTAGTGTAAAGGAGTCTATTTGTTTTTCATAGCAACAGATTCTTACAAAGTTTAAATCACCTACATGTTATGTTTAAGATATAGAACATACTAAAAACAGAGGCAGAGGGTAGATCAAATGACACACAATCAGCAACTTGCCTTAAAAAATATTTTCACAACAAAAGCAGGACAAGTGCTTGCCTCTAGAAAAATCATCAGATATTATAGGATGGTTTTTCTTTTGTACATTACAAATACCTAAACCAATAATCTTTGTACTGCAGATGACTATTTCTATATATTAGCTTTTTGACTGCTATGAGAAAGTAGATTTCTTAATTAGTCCTAATACGTGTTTAGAGGGAAGATAATCCTCTGCATTTCTGTGGCTAGGTACCTATTTGCAGTTCCAGTATTTAAAGAACTAGGTATGCAACCTCTACTTTCTATCACATTTATGAAGATTTTTTTCAGTGTTGTTTTCTGTAAGTTCCTTTTGTTTCCAGGATTTGATGACCAATATAACCATGATGCTGATCCTGCAAGTGCAAGGTGGGACCAACAGGTGGTTGCATCCTTAAAGCTTCCTTAAAGTCATTGAGCATCCTGTTTCACCAGATTAATACATGATAAGTGTACAGTCCTTTCAGATTAATATGCTACAGTAACTAGCTTTTAACCCTGAGCACCATGTGAATATCAAAAATACTGCTGAACTGCTGTGTAACTTCATCATTTTTTAATTCCATATAACAAAGAAGTGGCCAAGCTATTGTGCTTGCACCATATGCATCTCATCAGCAGTTTGGCTGCAGGAGAAAATGAACCATTAAGGTTTAATTTCTTGCCTTTGAATCACTTCTAGAGGATACTCTGCCTTCACCTCTTCGAGGTACGTGGCACCTGTCTTACAGCTCTCAGCCATACCGAGACTTTAAGTATAGCTCACAGATAGCCATTTTCACTCTTGGCCCTAATTTTCTTGTCTCTCCACTGTAGCTCCCTTTTTTAAACTTTACAACAGCCACCACAAAGATAAGATGATTATTTTATGTTGAAGAAACATCTTACAATGTTAAAGTATAGTAAGGAAAGAAGGATATGTGGATTAGGGAGTATAATTAATAGAATCTATGTAAGAAAATTCTCTTATGAGAAATGGGATATTGCAGTCACATTTACAATGATCAAAGAGGAACAAGGCAAGACAAGATTTTTCTTTTCCAGCAAGACCTACATCTATCAATGTATAAATGTATCTATATATGCATTTATATAAAAACCTGTACTATGTATATACACACCACAGAAATACATAAATACACATGACTGAAGAGATAGGACTGAACTATTACAAGCACATTAGAATTTATTCTGCTTTCCTCAAAAAGCCTGAGACATTTAAAGAAAATCAAAACTCTTTGCCCCTTGGAAAATACCACATTGGGTTGAAAATTATGGTAGAGCTTTCTTTCTGAACATCAAATAGCCCCTTCACACTACCTTCATTCATTCAGACATAAAGATCAGACTTTCTGATCAAAGACAAAGCAAAAAGAAGAATCATTTGCCTTCTACTATTGGAGATAATGGCCAAAACATCCATTTCCCCTTCTAAGACTAAGAGCTCAAGCAGTGACACCAGTCTTCAGCCTATAAAGTAGCTGTAGTACGGAACCCATCTTTGACAGTACCTCTGCTCATATTTTAAATATTTCTCTTAAATGTGCCCATCTGTAAAATCCAGACACTATTATGACTTTCAGAGTTCCAGTTCAAAGGACACAAAGAGAACAGTCCGCACAATCCTTGTAATCACTGTCCCTAAGCGTGCTTTGCTGATATGGAAACACAACCAATCATGATTCAAACAGGAGTGTGCACATGCACCAGCCTAACAGCATCTGTTCAGGTCAGTTCTGCAAACAAGAGGCACAATCCACTCAGCTGAAGCTCTGTCAAGTGAGGACAACTGAAGTCATTTAACAGGGGATACAAGAAGGCTTCTTTATACCAAATAAATTCAATTTTCTTTGAATTTGCTGAGAAGCATTTTGCCTATTCTTGCTATTTCACCAAACTTAAGACCCAACACCCCCTCCTTCCTGTAGATGTTTCATGCATTATAATGCTTAACTGTACTTTTCCTGTATCTTTTCAGCCTGTCAAGGTTTCTCTTTTGCTTATATGCTGCCTCATTACTGCAAAGGCCTTAAATGG
Source organism: Chamaea fasciata (assembly GCF_029207755.1). Classification (NCBI taxonomy): domain Eukaryota; kingdom Metazoa; phylum Chordata; class Aves; order Passeriformes; family Sylviidae; genus Chamaea; species Chamaea fasciata. Next base: position 47,470,006 of record NW_027094086.1, on the reverse strand, counting down.
CTTCTGACATTTAGCCTCTCCCCTGAAACCTCTAAGTTCAGAAGCTGACTGGGCAATATGATTCATCATCTTGTTCATATTTTATGAATTATTAAATACTTCTGCAATGGAATAAGCATTTCAACAGCAACAAAAACAACTGTAAAGTGTTCTACCAACTAGGACCACAGGCAAAAACTGGATTGGACTAAGATAAGGTTTAATCAAGTATTGGATTATGGCAGAGAATTTGGGAGAATTTATGATCCTCCCCTAACGCAGCAAGCCTGGCATCAATGTGCACATCAGAGAAAAGGAGGTATTTGTATCTTGACTTAGTTGATACAAAAGTTACATCTCATGGCATGCAGTATATTAATCTTTCCTTTTTTGTCCTAGAAAAAAATCCATATAATGTATACTACTGCTGAAATTGTTCAGTCCCTGGAATCTTTCAAGCAGATCCAAACCTGTAAAAATATATACCTCTCTTCACTTTTACTCAGTCTCAGTATTATCTTCTCTTCGAGACACTGAATTTTACTGACCAGAAATATGGTGCACTGCATAAAACAATTACTTTTTCTATCTGTTTAGAGAAGTATTGATTTTCAGTTTTGGGCAGCAGTCAGCTGTACTAACCCTCTGCTGCCACAAAATACCACAATAAAATACCTTCATTTTATGTTAAGCTCAGCAAGAGCTAGCCTTCTGGCATTCCAAGTTATTCTTCATCTCATGAGATTATGAAGGTAACTCAGATAAAACAACCATGATTTTCGTTGTCACATTTAAGTGGTGAATTTAACAGCCAAACTGACAGCTTGCTGTGTATATCTGGCAAGAAAGGAGCTGGCTCCTTGGGAAGGAATGAGCTCAGCATCTGCCTATGCCTATCTTCTTCCCAAGTACTGGATGCACATGAGTGGGCATCAATCAGGAATGGTTACTCTAACTGCCTTGCAGAAGAGAATGCACTTCAAACTCCTCAGAGGTGAACCATGACCTCCATAGCAGCAGCTTAGCTGGCATGCAGGAGAAAAGAAAAAGCTGGTACCAGCATGTACACTAGATAATACCTTCACAACACAGACCAGAAGCCTGAGAACAGTAAATGCCCTCTGAGCAACCTGGGAATCCAACAACAAATTTTCTTTTCCACATAGGCCTCAGGCAAGTCAACACCCACACAGCTGAAGTGCACTCTTGAAGCCACTGCCATAACGCCCAAAGACACAGAAGAGGACAAGCCCAAGACTGATCACATCTGGAGCCCTTTGCCTTTGTGGGGGGTGTTGAGTGGGATTATGCACACATACTCGGAGATTCCTCTTTCCATGCTAGATTGCCAGAAGGTCTCATCCTAAACACTGCAGACTGAGGCTGTTGTCAGCTCAAGATCTGTGCATTTCTTGAGTGCATCTTCAAATCCCTCCTTGCCTCCAGTGTCACTGCTATAAGAGAACAGACCTTGTGCATGCTGCTTTTCTTATGCAGGGAAAGCCCAAATGCTGCTGAAAGGGTTCAAGTGGACTGTGAGAACCAATGAGGATGCCCAGCTTAAGGGGAATATTTTAGCGAAAAGAAATGCAATGCAATTTTCCTTTGTTAAAATCTATAGACACACCTGAAGTGCCTATGTTCCTTGTCAACATTATCAGATGTAAAACATTTTTCTGTCATGACTAATTCAGAAGTCTGTGGAGGATATCAGCAGTATCAAAATAGCATAGGAAACTTTGGAATGCGTAATCAAAGTTTTTTTAAAAAAATCTGTTAGTAAAAATAGCAAGTTTCCATCAACCTCTCTCCCAGATGACACTTACAGTTTTGGTATTTATATGCATGTATAAAGTCCATTTCCTATTGTATTTCCCATCTCACAGCTCCTTTGGGAAAACCTAATTCATAAACAAACAATTCCCAGAGATGATAACTAAATCTCCCTAATGATCCCTTTCCATACTACCCAACAATAATAACAGAGGCACAGTCTCTGTGTTGCCATTCTTTGGTTGTGTTTATACTGTTTTAGTAATGATGTAATGGAAAGAAAGTGACAAGCTATTATTACTATTATTATGCTGAGGACTACAAAGAAGAATTGGTTTTCTTTAAGGTTTTATTTTTCCATTTAAAAATGACAGCCTTTCCAGGGCTTTCTAACCATTAATTGTTACAAAAGGTCAAAATATTCCATCAGAAACTTAAAAAAATGTGATACTTGAAAAAATGTTTTTTTAAAAACATTTATACATCTGATCAATTTTGAGCAATGCTTTTTATGAGCAATGTCACAAGGTTACACACTGTGGGCCTCAGCAGTCTCTGTGTATCCCATGCATGGGATGACAGTGACAGAAGTGACTATAGGTGACTATACTCTTGGCCTCCCATTTCCTTTGAAAAGAGTTGGGGAATCTGCAAGGCAGACCCATTCCTTTCTGGTCCCTTAGAACAACCATCCACAGCAACATGCATAGAGAGAAAGCTGGACTCTGTCCTCTTCCTCTCCATGCTGGCTGCGTGTAGGTCAAGAACAGCCCAGAGTCATCTCCTGAGATTGACTGAAACCTATGTGACTTCCCTGAGTACCACATATTTCAGGAACAGAACATAACTCATTTCGTCTGCCTTCCCTAGAGCTCTATGGCTGTTTGCTGACTTCTATTGAAAGTCAAAATCTAATTCCTTAAACAGGTGTACAGAGTTGGACTGAGAAATGAATGCACTTGAGGTTTGGCAAAGAGTTGTTTTGAGTTGGGGAGCAAAAGAAAGACACGGAGACCTGCTTCAGAGAGCAGCAGCTGAAGTTTCTGAAGGAAGCCACCTGAAGTGGGACACCCAGTGCCTGTCATAAAGGTCAAGGCTCAAGATCTGTGTGACAGCCTGGAGACATTTCTCCCATGAAGGTATTTAAAAATCAACAGGGGACATTCTGAAAAGAACAGAGAACCAGCAAAGCAGAAGAATGTGCCTATATCTTTCTTGTTTCTAGCAGCCCAGCTTTAGCTAGCTTTGGAGAGTTCTACATTAGCATGTTACAGAGTGCACAGTTCTCCCATGTAATTTTGGCATTTACATCAGTGCATTAGCAACGGAAATGACTTCCAAAGCAGTTCTCATTCTTTCGACTTCTCTTTGTCACAATAATGATTCATCTCCCAGCCTCAGCTCTCCATATGCTAGTAACTCCAGGAGACTAAATAAAAACATGGGAGAATAGGAATCTATTATGCAAAGGAACAAATAAACCTGCATTCTCTGCAATTTAAAATTCTGCAAGATTTGAAAAAGAATTTACTTTTGAACTCTAGTTTTGTACTGTCAAGCATATAGAGATGGTTTGTCAAGGCTAGGAATGAAAAATTATCTTCCAAAGACATACTCCAAGCTGACGGTTCTGCCTTTAGCTTTACATTAAACAACATGTCAGTACCGAACACACACTTCAAATGCATATCATAATAGACAAAAGGAAACAAACTATTTTGGAGCACCTCTTAGGGCTCAAAGTTAATGTCTGCTGAGACTGGATTTATTATATTAAGCACAGCTGAAAATTGTGCTGCAATACCCCAAGTCACAACACACAACTTTGTGTGACCATGTCACACCCAAAAGCTGTGTAGCTGGCTTCTTCAGTGGATACACAATTGTAGACATTTACACTACCCTCACAATATTAAAATCTTCCATTACCTGGCAATTCAAAATCTCCAACAAGTCTCAGCTGTTCTTACCAGACAGCTTCCTTAAATTGCAACAGTGCCCCAGGGAGCCTGTGTCACTTAGCTTAGTGGCCACCTAGCATACAATGAGGTTGTTATGGAGACTGATGTCTCCCCAGCAATTATATGGTGTAATTAGCTTGGCTGCTACAATATAACCATGAAGCTGTCTCCATGGAAACTACCCAAAAACCTGTATTTTTAAGGTTTCAACACCTAGTCTTTTTTAGAGACCCTTACAATGCAGCGAAGTTCACACTGATTGCCTTCTCTGCTTGAAGCTCAACTTAGAAACACATTTTCTTTTCCAAGGTATTTGCATAGTCCCCGTGGTGACTCACAGGAATCAACTATGTGTAGCAAGAATAAATGTACATATTTCATACAGTGAGGACCAATCACAAAGCAATAAGGATTTTTACAATTTTTAATCATCTTTATCCATATATGTGTACACATCCACATGCATGACGGTGGACAAGGTGTGTAGATGAAGCAAGTTCACTTCTACTTTTATGAACCACTTTTTGCAATCCTTGAAAACTTCAGGGTCACAAAACCTCCCTCTCTCAGATTAGAGATGTACTTCTAACCACACTGCTGCCAAAAAGAGCTCCTACCAGTAGAGTCCAGATGGGCCTAGGACACAATTCTCCCTCTCTCCCAGGGTTTTGGCTTGCGGCTGCACAGTTTTTCCAGGTTGGGTGAGCAGAGATCTTGAGACAGTCTTGCACAAAGTGCAGGATCTTTGCTGCAGGAAAATGCACTGTGTTTATGGAACTTCAATGGGAGTTTATGACATTTTTGCCTAAAGCTTTATGAGGTCCAAGCCAAGAAGGCAATGGAATTTCCAGCCAACAATCTCACTGTCACTTTTGCCTGAGCCAGTAGCATGCAAAGAAGACACTACTTCAGTCTACAATATAACCAAGTGAGCAATTGCCAGAAAACCAAATACATTCTTGTTCTGGTTATGACATACATATAAATTTTTTAAACAGATTTTTAAATTCCAGAATCCTGTTCCATTAAGGCAGAGAAGAACAAGGGAGAGACATTTAGTTCAGAAGGTACCCATGGTAGGACTCTTATAAATTTCCTGCAAGTAAATAGCCCCCAGCGGAGTGTTTTCTAGCACTTGCATGCTAAGCAGCAGTGAGAGAGGAATTAAGATGTATACAAATTGAAGCACATGTTTTGGCAGGGGTTTTAAGATTGCAACAATGTGGAAAAGCATGAATTCTTTTTTATTTCTCTTGGTTGGTTTGCCCCTGGAATTACAGCAGATAAAATCCTCATGTGAAATGCTGTATGTGATGACTGGTGCAGTGAGTATAAGAAGGCTAGAAGCCCCAGATGACCTGCAGTTGTGGCCTCGCCATTTTATGAGAAGCAGAAAAAAGAGAATTTCTGCTTTAATAAAAACATCAGTACTTTTCCAACCATTAGGATGGATATCATCAATTATTTTTGCACTGACATGAAGAGAGATCTAGTCTATCCATTCTCTTCAAGACACCATGGGGAGCAAAGAAGCAAAACCACAGACACAAAATATAAAATCCAAGACTATAGGAGTCATTCTGAATAGCAGGAGGGATTCTGAACAGCCACTATATATTGGGGGGGGGAAGACTAAACCTGCTGGGGTATAAGTACAGTTAGTACACAGAACCCACAGATAAGAGATGCTTTCAGACACTCCTGCAAAGCTGCTTTCGTAATGTCTGGCAGCCAGCACTAAACACAGGATGACCTGGGGCATACACATCTCAAGTTAACAAACAAGGAACCAAAGCAGCTGTCAGAGAATGCTTTTATGTATTAGGGAGCCTCCAACACTGTTCAGATAAATTATAGGTTACATAATAGTGCCTGGGATGTTTATATAGAAAATAGTTGCATACTCCTGATCCAATTATTCTGTATTTCATTCCAACCCATGCATAGGAAAATCAGTAAACCTCAATGCAACTTAATTTCAGTTATTCAATTTACTTTCTTCAGGTGAGGGAGGAAGAAAAAGAGAATTGAAAATCCACTGACCTTCCCATTTGTTCTGTCTGTTACAACAAGCTGCTTCAATAGGTTCCTCCTGGAAACAAGCTGAATTCCCTACTACAAGTTTGTTAGGATAACACTAAACATGATATGGGAATATGAATTCAGAAGTACCCAGTATCTTGTTCCATTTTTCCATTCTATTAATGATTTAAATTATTTCTGCTGCTTAACTTTTAGAGACCCTAACAGGCTTCATCACCAGACATAGATTGGTAACCTTAATCAAAACAAATTCACTGACAGCACTGTTAGAGCTCATTAGCATTCTCACCAGATGCTTCTGTCTGTATATATGAGCATCTCCAGTTTTTTCTTTCCAGTACATGACCCATGATACTAGCACAGTCCAAATTAAAACAAGAAATCTCAGTACAGCTTCAAATCCTTGCTCTTCTGGGGATTAAATCTGTGCAAGGTTATGACAAAGCATTTCATATTGCTTGGACTTCTTAAAAACATTTTCTTATACAGATCACTGATTTTTTTTTTTTTTTGCATTTCTCAGGAATGTGTACAGATATGACTAACACATACACTATCTGCTTTCACAGAAAAAGTGCAGAGAGCATTTTTCACTATAATTATCACACAGGACTTTGTACACAAATGAAACTTGTGCTTTATCTGACTCTGTACAAAGCAATGCTCTGACATGAAAGCTGTCAGAAATCATTACAGGGAAGAATTTAAAACCCTCATGCATTGATTAAGTTGCTGCAGCCAAAGTAAAGATCATAACAGCAAGTTACAACCCAGCTCCAGTTTTTAAGTGAATGAAAAATTAGAGAGCAGGGAGGCCAAATATGTGGGCTTCACAAAGAATGTGTGCTCGGATGTGCAAACCCAAGCCGATCAGATCTCATGGTTAATTTATTGGAAATGAAGCTGTGACAACGATCTCAGCCCCAGCTCATCCGTCACATAGGTACAAAGCATCCAAATGGAAAACAGATTTTCCGATTCTCTGCACCTCCCTAGAGGCCCGTGCTGCTGTCTGAGGACTACAGCATTCTCCTTTCTTGGCTCATTTGCAAGATAAACATATTCTGACCTCAAACGCTGCTCCTTCCCAACTGCTGGTGAAAACTCCAGTCAGTCTGAGAGATTAAGAGGATGATCTAGGGCACTACTCAATCCAAGAAAAATGCTCATGTGGGAACGCAAAGCTGTTGTTGTGACCAGAGGCGGTTTATTTTTTTTTTTTCACTGGATCCCATTCTGCAAGTCCAGATACAAATACTTTCTATCTTTATGCTTTATCCACATTAACTTCCTTCCTTTTCATTTTTTTTTTTTAAAGGGAGCCAGACACTTAGACTTAAACAAATTTTTACAGTGCTAGTTAAATGCTGCTTTTCTGCACTTACGATGATTTAAGATGTGACTGACACAGCCCTTATACCCTGAGCAATGAGCTGGATCAGTATGTAGTTTTAACATTTTCAAACACCTGCAGAATGTAGTATTGATCTGACAGATGGAACTCAAATCTTAACTCCACAGTACATAAATTAATAGTTCCTTGTAGATACACAGTTCCTTGCGAGAGTTTTTTGGGAGCTGGTAGATCAACCCTACTCTTAAGGCAAGCTCCAGTTCAACTCTTGCTTTCTGCCTGTCTGTGTCTGTCTCTGCTTTGATCCTTGTTCTAACACCGACAGTATGGTGCTTCCAAACTTTTCAAGCATTCACTGATTTCTAACCCCAAATCAGCTGCATTTCAGTACTTGGAGCAGCAGTTCCTCCATGCTCCTCATTCATCCTTAGATGGGTATGGTACAACCCTAAAATAAGTCACATAGCAAGCTTTAAAACACTAGTGGAAGACATTAGGGAAACTGCTAGTGCTGATAAATTTTTTAGTGCTACACACAGATCTCATGTCTTCATTATTATTGCCCTCTTCAAACTCAAGATAAGACATATAATTTGAGCACTGGGTTAGAAGCTACAACAGGAAAAGGACAAATTGCTGTTACAAAAACCTTCCAAGCAAGATAATTAAACCATGTCCACTAAAAAGCACACACTTTTAAGGCTGAAGAACAGAAATTCTCCCAGTGACACAAGGACAAATTTTTAATTGCTATGAAGGCATATAATTTCATTGACAGTGGTGGCTAGAACAAATTTTGTATCACTTATGTCTAGAGGTGGCCAAACCCCCACAGATCTAGAAACACTTGAACTACGGGAAAACTTTGATCCAGTCCAGACTTTATGGCTCTGATCCACTTCAGCTGGGATGGACACAAATCTGCTTAAAATATATTTCACAACACAACTTTGCCTGCATTTTTTTCCAATAGGTCACAAATACCACATGTAAAACCATTTACCCTCATTCACAACACCTATTAGCAGAGCCAGCTATTCCAATCTCCAACCCAGAATATTAAACAAAAACCAACAAAAAAGCCCCCAACAACCAACAAAAAACACCAAAACAAACCAAAAAATAACCGTCCCCAAAATAAAAAAAAACCCAACAGAAAAAAATCCCAGTGACAACAAAGAAACAAACCACCCTACCACCAAAAAAACCTGCCAAAACCAAAAAAACAAAAACAAAACCAAAAATACTCAAGAGCAAGTTTTAGATCAGTTGGCTTTGCTACCAAGGAGCAAGAAGAAAGCTAAGGTGCTAAAATCTGAACAGTCAGAATGTTTGGAAGAACTTCAAACTAGTGAGAAACGCCATGTGACTTGTACAGTGGGGAACAGCTTGCAAAGCACAAACCAAGTCATATCACTTCACTCTAGTTATCCCCAGAAAAAACAGACTCATTTGACTACAGTTTCTAGAGAAGCATATTATGCAAATCTATGGTTTGTGGGGGAGGGGGGGTTGATAATGTAACAATTTCATTCACTGCAGTAGGAAAGGTGAGATCACAAACCACATCGGAAGGTTGTGGTTTTCAAGACAACCTAGCTGAAAGTGACAAAACTAAGTAAAATCTAACCAGGGAAAAGGAGTCTGACACACTCTTTTGACTGCATTCACCACAGAGAATTTACAAACTGAGTTGTTAATATCTTAAATCATGTACAGCCAGACCTCAGATCCACAGATCATAGGATAATTCCAAAAGGAATGGACCTCAGGAGGTCAGACTGGATTGCTAAGGGCTTTATCCAGTCAGGTCTTGTAAACCTTCAAAGACGGAAGCAGCACAGCCTCCCTGGGCAACCTCTGCCCTTGCCTGACTTGTCTTTGGGGTGAAAAAAATTTCCCTTGTACCTAATCAGAACCTCTTTGTTTACTGTACACCCCTACACAGCACTGTGAATAGCCTGGATCTGTCTTTTGGATGGTTTCTCCATAGCTACTGCGTGGCTGCTCTTTCTTAGGTGCTCCCAAAGAGGACCCTCTTCCAGGCTGAGCAAGGTTGGTCCAGCAGCTACTCCCCAAAATGCAAGTGATCCAGTCCCCTGACTATCCTGGCAACCCTCTGCCAAACTCCTTCCAGTTTATCAGTATCTTCCCTGTACTAAGGTGCCTAAAACAAAGCTCCCTATTCCAGATGTTGACTAACAAGTACTGAGGAGAGGGTCATGATCACTACCACGAATTTATTGTATATCCTATTATAAGTACAGCCCAGGACACTTTGGGGTTTTTTAGCTGCTAGGGCACACTGCTGCATCATTTCCTCCTTGCTGTCTACCAAACTCCCAGGTCCTTTCCCACGGAGTTGCTTCCCAACTGTGCAGTCCTCAGGTTCTATTATTGCCACCGATTCTTCCTTCCCATGTGCAGGGCTTCACATCTGCCCTTGATGAATTTTCTAAGATTTCTGTTGGCCCATTCCTCCAGCCTGTCCACATCCCTCTGGAAGGCAATCCTATCCTCCAGTGTTATTGACAGGTCCTCCCAATTTGGTGTGCCTTGGAAATGTGAGTGCACTCTTACTTCTCATTCTTCAATAAAGATGCTAAATAGGAAAGGACCCAGGACAGATCCCCGTGCCATTCCGATTGTCACAAGACTCCAGTTAGAGCAGGAATCATTAACTTCTACCTTCTGAACCTGATCCTCCAACCATATTTTTTACCCATCTAGTTGTCTGCCCATCCAGACTGTAGTACCCTAATTTCTATATAATAATATTGTGGGACATACCATCAAAAGCCCTGGTAATGTCAAGGCAAATGACATCCTCAGCTCTCTTCTGCAACAAAAACAGTGATAGTTTTGGTATTGAACTTCAGGGAATTAGTTGTAACTCTTGGCTCAGGAAAGACACACTGGAAACAATGGCTGGTGCACATACTCACAGAAGGAGTATTCTCCAAAACACTTTGGAAAGTATAGGGTTGTATTACTGGGATTCAGTAGTCCAAATCCTTAGCTGCAATCATCATCCCAGTTCCATTAGACTCAGTCTACACACAGTGTTTCATCTCAGATAATTATCCTGGGATATTACACACCTGATATTTGTGGCCTAAGCTCTACATGCAGGTTGCACAGACAGGTCCAAGGAAGCATCAAGAAGGAATAGCAAGAGAGATGCAGAAATTCCTCAGTTCGCCTGGAAGATGTACAGATCCACTGTGTTTCTATGAGGTCTTTCTCTTACCTTTGCAAGGAAACTCCAGGCTGCATATTGCCCTGAGGTTGTGCTGCTTTTTAGCTTCACTGTGTGCAACATCAGAAAGAATCCCAACAGTCCACTGCAAGGGATGGGGAAAGCTTGTTAATAAAATCTCTTAATTTCAACTAAACAACCTCTTACAGGCATCTTGGGTTTCCTAATGAAGAACTGCAGTGTTAATCCCATTTGGAGAAAGAAAGCTCCAAGTGGACAAGAAGCTTACATTATGCCCAGTACATCTAGGGTTTTGTTCAGTCAGTGACTAGAATCTGAATAAAGTCTGACATTCTTATGGCTGGTCTCTAATGCACTTGCATAATAAGAAAAGTAGAGATTATTGAAAACATGAGGTGAAATGTTAACTTCAGGCACTGAAATGGCTCTGAATAACAGCAATGTTAATTTCAGCAGGAACCACACATATTTGGCAACTAACTCACTTCAACCTCCACAGAGCCTCAAACTGAAAAAAAAATAACCACTGGAAAGTTTTTGCCTGAAGCTTTCAAGCTGTTTAAACTTCATGAAGCCTAAATTCCAATTAGGAAGTCAAATACATCTCTACTGTCTAACAAATAGATGGTTCAGTAGTGCTGGGAACAGGATACTTCAAAGTTTTCTGCTGACAATTAACAGAATTTTGATTCTCAAGTCTTATAGGACAGCAGTCCCCAGCACTCCTGTACCAAGACTACCCTTAAGGAAATTCTGTTCCACATCTCACCAGACTTCATGGAGTTTATGAGGCTTGGCTCTGGATTTTGTCTCACTTGTGACAAATGTGCAACTCACTGGTTGTGAACCAGTGGAACAGTGTAAACCAGCAAGCAGGCAACAGAAAGGGACTTCAAAATATGTAAGGCACAAATTACTGTGAGGCATAAGAAATTACTAAGTGCTGTGGGAAGCTGCATGGGAAAGGAGATAGGGTCAACACAGCAGACAGGTGGTGAAGCAAGAAGTGCCTTGGTATTCACAGAGGGTATGCTGTTCTGGATAGTGATGCCATGCAGTTTGTCCCTTCTCTACAGCAGCAGGAAGGGTGGAAAATGGTGGCTCCTCAGGTCAGAAGTTCTGTGCTGGGCTTCACTATATCCGCCAGGTGCTGTACCCTGTGCAATACATGTGGCCAAGTTCCATCTCAGCTGCATGTCCATACAGGCACCAAAGAGCAGGGTAAGATAACTTCCCAGGAGTAGAAGGCATTAGGAATTTTTGCACTGAGCCATAACACAAGATCCTTTAGAATGTGTGTGAAGTCTGAAGCCAAGGATGCAGATGCTGCTTCAATGAGAACAGATAGGCCTAAACTCAGCAACTTGTTGCAGAGGATTAAGTGCTGAGCAGTAGAGCATTCCACTCTGAGAAATGAGTGAGTTCAATGAACCAACATTGCCCATACTTTTAAGAGTCCAACAGCTTAAGTTTATTCCAAATCTTCTGCCCTGCTGTGAAGGGCTTTCAGTCATGAAGATTTGAAGATATTTAGTGCAACTCAAGAGATAAAAATGTGAAACAGCAAATTATAATCCCTAAAATATTGATGCCACGATTAACACCAATTTATTTCATTAAATAAATTGAGCACTTTGCACCTTACTGCTGATGCTTCAGACACTCTGCAGAGGCAGTAGATTTAGCTGCATCAATTGCCCTTACCTTACATTGCATAGGTTTTCCTCCAAATCCCACATATCTATAAAGACACTAGATTATAAAATGTAAGAGAACAATTGAGATGTTTGTTTCTCCATCTAACCATTCCTTTCTTCTTCCTGTAGTGTGCAGTGCTATCTACTACACATGTACTGAAGGTGGGCCCATGGAAACAGAAGTGGAAAGCTACCACAGAGGCAAAGTTCTAATGAAGTGAATGAGAAGAAAATCTGGGCTAGAAAGATATCTATTAGTGCCTGCAGACATACCTCACCTTCAAGAACAATCGATTTCACCTACCTACAGAATTCCTAATTGAGAGCAATTGTAGTGTGGATAGACCACACTTGAAAAACATAACGAAAACCTATGTACATTGGAAATTACTTAACAATCATTCTCAATATCCCCTTTCAACAGAAAATGCATATACAAGTCAGAAAATTGTTATCAGGAAACATTTTTGCCATTAGTTAGCATGAAAATATATATTTTTTTTTTTTTGCTGTCTTAAAAATACTTTAATTTGGTAAAAGACTGGGGGAAAGACAGGATTTTTAAAATTAATTTAAAAAATTAGAATCTAGGGGGAACATATTTATATTCTCCTGTGGGAATTATGCCAATATGCAATGAAGTTTTGTTACTGAAAATAATGGAACACTTGTTAAAGCTTTTCCTTTTTACCCAAACCAGCATTCTGCCAAATAACAAGATGTACAGGCAAATAAACCCATGGACACCCATATACTGCGGAAGACTAATACTTAGTAATCGCTGCAAGCAGCAAGTAGGGGCTAATCTGACTTCAGAGGTGTTTGAGAGATGCTATGTATCAAAGCTTTGCTACATTGGGTAAACATCATTTTACTGGTGACCGGGAATTCTCACGATCAGAATGCACTCACTCAAGGACACACATATACTTTCAGCACATTTGAATTTCATGCCATGAAATGCATATGCACAGACATCCAAAGATTTATTCTTTGCAATTCTACTGGCTTATGGCAGCAGAAACTAGTATAAGTAAGGCTTTACATGCTACAAAAATTTTAACTGAGAGTACAGGCTGGAAGTCAATTGAATCTCTTCTTTTGAAAACATCTACATGACTTGTTATAGAGAGGTTACCTGGCACAGCAGCTGCTATGAAACCTATAGAAATACAGGAATGGAAAATCCAAGGCACTGAAGAGATCACCTGAGGGACAAAGCAATACACTCAGTACATGGTGGGAAAAAAATTACCCATGGTTACAAGCAATGCAACAGCAATTACATGAACATTACTGGTTTAACATTCCTTTGAGCCTTTACAGCTGGCTGACTTTTCATTTATGATGCTTTCCACATTTCTGGTGTGTTTAATGATTTCTTTCTGACCTTGCTTCTAGCTAGTTCTTGCCTTTGTTTGAAAAAGGGAAAAGGGATACCTAAAAGTATTCTTTGCCAGTATTCAGAAGGTCCTGCGTAAGCAACAGTTGCCAGTGGACAGACATGTATCATATCCACTTCTTTTATTACACAGCATGTGATAGCTCTTACTGAAACAACAGGAAACACAGATATATGGTGGCTGTTTCCCCCTCTGGCATTCGAACTCTGCAACACAGAGCATGTTGAGAGGTTTAAATAGTTCTCCTAGGTCTAAGCAGAGCTCTTGAGTACTTGCATTCCTAGGAACCTGGGTCTTGGTTGCTCTTCGTGGCAATTCCAGGAGTTCTCTGACCCTCAGGCTCTACAGATTTGCATGAAGCTCCATCTTTCCACTTTTTGAAATACAGGACTGTTTTGCTTAACATGTGTGTCTGTCCTGGTGGGGGTTTCTTATATACACAATCTGCACCACCAGGAAAAAAGGGGAATTTACGTTTCTTCAAATGCCTCCTTCTTTGCTGTTCTGGCTGAACAAATGTCTAATGAAAGCAACAGATGATCATCTTTACCCTTCTAATTATGAACACATCAGAAGGTAGGAATATTAGCCACCATAAAATATTAAATTTCTCCATTTTTACCACCTGATGTGCTGCAACTTCAAATCCTGCCATGGGCCCAAGCAATTGGATCCGTGTTATGAAAGCAACAAAACAAAAACTCTGCATAGCACTGAGGACAATGCAGAGAAGGAAACTCACTTCTATATGGACTGCTGGGACATTGCTCTGAAAAGGACATGTTGACATAGGGAATCATTGTTCTTTACCATGCACCACCTCAAAAACTGTTCTTTGTTGTCTGTCCCATACTGCTTGTTTGCAAAGGACAGCTAAGAATGGTATCGGGAAATATGCAACATACACCAAGGTATATACCCTTCTCTCCTCTTCCTACATGATAATGTACTATTGGTCATACTCAGGGCTAAAATCCTAAGGGTTTGGTCTCTCAAAACATGCATAGAAAGCAAAAGCAACATGGAAACCTAAAAAAAGAAGAACTCGAAGAACTCAGTCCACTTTACCTGCTGGATGCGATGCAGAGGCCAACAGCACTACACTAAAAAAAAAAATACATATATTAATTGGGTACTACAGAACATATGACATGGGCTGAAGGCTATAAATATTCGGTTTTGTGTTTGTTTTTTCATGGTGAAACTTATTCCAGTTAAATAGAATAACTGAGGCACAAGTATCAAATAAAGGAAAACAAAAGTTGATTGGAAAGGAATGTCTAGGGTCACCTAATAAAATTTCTGGCCTGAAGCAGGACTATCACAAATATTTGATCATGCCCTCTGGTTCTACCTCAAAAAGGCCTGTCTCAAAAACCTGCCAGCATAGAGATTTCACACCACTCTGGGTAACTTGTCCCAGGGCCGCTCTACCCTCCTAGCAAAGAAGCTTTTCCTACTGTTCCATTTTTAAACCACCAAAGTTGCAATGTATGGTGGTTGTTCCATATTATGCTGAATATTGCATTTAGACAAGTTTAAAAACGCATGAAAATAAAACCAAGTACCAGCCAGAATGTCACACTTTTCAGATAAAAGTGAACAAGAAAACCAGCTGTGACCAGTACTTTATCTGAAGTATTATCACTTAAGTTTTCTGAGGCCTTACAAAGACCTCACCCTTTTGAATTTGCAGTATAGGTTGTATAGCACCTTTTTTAGTGTTACTGATTCTTCTTGTAAATTTCTCTTCTTCTTTTTTTTCCAAATTTTTCTTTCCAAATTGCTTCTAAGGCTATCAGACTACAGATCTGTTTGATTCTGAAAAGTTCCCATTCATCTACATTCTGCAGTGCTGTGAGATGGGATAATCATGCATATCTGTAGAGCTATAGCTTCTTCCAGTTACCAACAACATACATCCATGACAAACACTTCCACTGGTCAGTGGAAGAAGAAAATAGCATCGCGAGAGTTTGCTTCTTGATAAGCAGCAAGCACTGCACTTGCAGTGGTAAAAAGACGTTCATTAATGTTATGAATGCTCAAGCATTCCAGGCTAACTCCCTTTTCCAGTTAACACAGCTACTGTTTTTAAACCTGTTCACTCACAGCTGCTCCCAGCTCTCTCCATGACCAAGCTTCCATGCTTGGTGACCTGCCCTTGGCAAGCTTTGGTGAAATTCAGCATCATTCAGAGTCACCTGCAGCAAAAGGAACTACTAAGAGCACAGAAATCCCACAGCCAAGGAAGCTCTGGGGGGAAGCTCGTCACTGAAATCAGCCATGGAACACAGTAGGCTGAAGGAGGAAAGTGTTTATGAGGGCCAGACAGGCAGGTGTTTGAGCTTCACATTTCATAAGTCTTTGAAATGCATCATATGGTACAGTATCTTCACATTCTCAATATTTAGATATGTTTTTAAAAAGATGTTGCCACAAAGGTATTCAACCAGGCAAAGCAGATCACTTACAATAGGTAATTTGCCCTACCCCTTCCCTCCACACATGGGTGCCCTCCCTGTAAAGGGATGCCAAGAGTAATTCACAATAAACAGGCCCAATTCCTCAGTTTCCTGGTAAAGAGAAAAAAGGAAGCAAAGGTCTACTGCTTTTGACTGAATAACAGAGAAAACAGGAGACTGACAGGGCAAGTGAAACTGTATCAACAGTGATGGGAAGTAGGGCTAAACCATGTTTCTCCACTTGCTTTTTGAATTATTATATTTTAAACAAGAACCCACTGAGACTGGGAAATAGTCAGAGAGGAACTTCCTTCTGCAACCAAGAGGAATTGATAACCCTAACAGACACCCCAGGTTTTGGCCCAAACAAAACAACAGGAGAAAACAAAACCTTAATTGTGAAGTGCAGGGCAGGTTAAAGCAAATGGATTAGATGGCATTACAGCTGCTCTGTAGCTCTGCTCTGAATGAAGCATCAGTAAAAAAGACACGATGATGCTGTAAAACCAGATTAGGGATTCAGAGGGTTCTAGCAGGACAGCCTGGATATGAGGCTGCAGCAAAACCAAATTCCCTGTGCCGGATTTCTCTGCTCCTCTTTTTCCCCCTGTACTCAATACTGAGGGCTGGGTCACTCATGGTTTCCCTTCTGGCTAAAAAGATGTTTTGTCAGCAAGAACAGTAATTTATGCCGGCAAAGCTGCCCTTGCCTACTGCAGAAAATCTCCTTTAGCATTTTTAATTCACAAAAGTGACAGATTAGCAGCTCTTCCAGAAGCCAGATAAAGTTTTGCTGCATAGAGTAGAGTCTTTACCTCATACCTTTGTCAGTGCTCTTTATTCAGCATTTGAAATTCTCCTGTATCTGTTTTCTCCTCACCAGTGTCTGCTAGGCCATGTGAGTATGCCTTTGTGAACAAATTTCAAACAGGGACAGATATTGGGATGTACTGAAACTTTTTTGCAGGCTCTTCACAAGAAGTAAAATATCTCTACCTGCCTCAGCACAGGAGAAAGCCCAAAAGGAGGAGGTACAACCTGCTTCTAAGACATTTATGTCTCCCTCAACATGCCAAACAGGCACTACTACCTCTCCCCTCATGCTATCCCTCATCAGCTAAGGGGGAGAAATCTGGCTTCTCCTTTGATAAAAAGTGGGGGAACAGAAAGGAATAAAAGAAAATGTAAGATTACGAGAAAAAAACACTAGAAAGTAGAACATTAATGCAGAAGTCAGAGTGCAGAGAAATACAGTACTGCAGTATAAAAAAAGGGGTGGGATCAAGAGGATTGGAGGATTAGAGGCAGGATCTTGGAAGTACATTGACCTTCTTCTCTTCCTCCCTGACCCAGATGCTCAAGCGCAAGGGAGAGGGATGAACTGGATGGGGTTGGGCACTGAGAAGCAACATTACCCCTCCCTTCTCTGCATAGCACAGCTCTGCTTTCCCTCCTACACTTGTTCCTGGGCTGGCTCCTTTTTTAAAAGCCACTGAATAATCGTGTTGGAAGTGATGAAGTGAGAAGAACACCAGACTTTCAACATCAGCAAATATTTCTTCAGATCTGTTTGATTCTGGGAAGTTCCCATTCATCTACATTTACTTAGGGTGTTCTTTTCACCCAAACTGTTCCAGATTTTAAAACAAGAAACAGTGCATGGTGTGTAAGGACAGCATATGTTAGGAAACTGCTCATTTCAGTTGCACTTCTGGAAGCATCCAACAGAGCCTTCTCTTACATATATATATATATATATATGTTTATTTATTTATTTATACTCTAACATATTGGTGGATTCTAACATCCAGTAATTTGTGGCAGATCTTTTAATCTGCTCCATGCAGGTAGTCTGTACACTGCAGTAGAAGACAACTGTGCTTTCATACTGAACTAAGAAACACTTTGAACAGCTTCTATTACAATAATCCTATGTATTTTTCTTAGTTATTAGGAAAAATTTCTTCACTAAAAGGCTTTGGAATCAAGCATTGGAATAGGTTACCCAGGGCAATGTCTGAGTCACCATTCTTAGCGGTATTTAAGACATGTAGTGCTTAGGGACAAGGTTCAGTGGTGGGCTTGGTAGTGCTTGGTTAATGAACTCAATGGCCTTATCTTCTCCAAACTAAAAGATGGGATGATTCTAAACACTATCTGGCTGTGCCCACACAGCTGCATGTCAGCTGTCTGATCTAGGTTAGAAATAAGGAGCTTTAACGACCTATTGATAATAGTGTTAAGAGTAGAAAGTTGCACTGATACCACATTAGCCTTCATAAATCATGGAATCATACAATCATGCTTGTATAGACAAGACCTGCGGTACATATTAAATTGTCCTGTCCTGGAGGTGGAACTGGGATCCTGTTATGGCCAGAACATTCCTTGAGAAGACCTGAGAAGAGGAAGCAGCATATACCTTAACACCTTCTAAATCACAAACTTAAGTGCTGGGCACCCTCTGACAGAGACAATCCACGTCTACAGTTCTTTTGAGCCAGAACTGCCTGTGAGGAGTTAGTGCTCATTCAGGGAACATTCCTTTAGTCAGTGATATTTAAAAGTAGCTCTGATTGTTTTCTAGAGAAATTAGGTCTGTGCAGTAAGCTGTGTCTACACAGCTCCACGTGGCTCTCAAACATACTGAACATCTTCATCTGGATTTGGGAAGCAGCAGTGATCTCTGAGATAACTGTGCGCAGAGGTCTCACATGGAGACAAACACTGCCAGTGGCTCCTGCCAGAAGGATTTCAGCCCTATTAGACACTGGAGGTGACGTACCATAGAGGAGACAAGGAGAGAATTTCTGCCAAATTTTACACCCTTCCAAACATCATTAGCATTTTGGTTTTTTTGTATAAACAAAACTCTAAAAGAATTCAGATGTCACTTCTCCCATTGTCCATGGTACTGCTTGGTTTCCCTAGGCAAGATGAGAGCCAAATGCTATGAATTCTGAGCTTCTCTAACACACAGAAGTATATACACATACAGATACATAAACATATAGATATACACAGACCCAAACCAAGCAAATAAGCATTCTGTTTGCTACCTCCCTTAAGCCACCTGTTTTCCAGCAAGTTGCTTTGCACCATCATCTTGTAAGCTGTGCTGACCTTTAAGCCTCTTCTTGGGGAAAAACTTTGACAACAAATTTTTGCTCTTAAACAGATGTTGAAAATAGCCATCTTCCAATTTGCATAAATCTATTGTTGGACTGTTTGTGAGTTTGCTTTCTGTAAAAAGAACAGTTTAAAATACATACACCACTGCACCACACAGCTCCTTAGCGAGAAGTTTCTCCCTTTCAAAAGCTTCCAAATAAATTATCATACTTTCCATGTAATGTGGGACTCCTGCTCTCTGCTGGACACAAGTTCACAGACTTCAAAGGACCAAGATCATGAACTAACAGAGAAGCAGCCTAGCCCTGACTTTTCAATCAAAGCTGAAAAATTAAGACCTTTGGCCAAAATCTGAATTTAAAGGTTCAGGTCTAGATGCAATTTTCAACTAAAATGACAACTGAGAGACAATTGGGCAGCTGCCAAATGAAAAATCAATTGATTTTACTGCTTGGTTCATGACTTCCCTTCAGCACAGAGAAGTAGCTACATCTCATTCCAGACTTCATAGGTTATTTCTGCATGTGGCAGCATATTTGCAAATTCCATGACTAATTCTTCCAAAGTTTCAATGAACACACCTACCTTCTTTGTGTGAAATTGATTTGCTTTGCATTTCATAGTAGATGGAAAACAACAACTGACTTAAACAAGAGCCTACTTCAAACAAACTGATATGCAGGTATTGTCCATTAATGGGACCCTGGTGAATCATAAAGGCAAAGCAGAGGCCTGCATTACTTATTTATGGAAATAGGAGATTTGATTGAACTAAGACAGAAAGACATACACAGTGTTATCATATTGATGATGCTCACAAGATAAATGGGAATTGAAGGGAAGCAACTGTCCTACACTGGTGTCCCCGAAGTACTTCTATCAAGGATCTTTCATGTGGTCAGATAAGAGCATATATCCATCTAATCAAATAGACCAGCACAACTTCACTTTTGTTATGCTTATTCCCAGCTTATGCTCTCTCATTCCTTCTGACCACAGAGGGAATTTCTTTGAATTTATTTTTCATACTTCATAGTGTTCCCAAATTACTTTAGGTATGAACCCAAGAAAAGAGGCCAAAATATATTAGACGTGATTCTGGATGGAGGAGAATTGAATCAAGTCTCTAGATGCCTTACTCTAAATAAAGCCTCACAAAAACCGAGCAGAAGCCATGCACATTGAATGTCCTGGTTTGTGGCTCTTTGAAGAAAAGACTGGATTTAAAAAAGCAGGAGAATCTGGTCAGTGACTCAGACTCTTTCACTAGCTACAAAGTAACAAGTCACTCTTATATCTCCAAATCAGAAAAACAACTGAAAGTCAGAATTACTCAATCCCACTAATGGCACTCTGAAAAATCAATTACTGCTCATGTTCTTTGCACACAGTACTTTTGTAATCACTACCTCCTCTTCTGGCAATTTTGTACAAGTTTTATTTTCTGGAGTGGGGTATTACCAGGGAGTTACTCAGTAAATATTATTTCTGGAAGGGACAGATCACTTGTGCACGTGGTGATTTAAAAATTCATAATTAACACCTCAATACCTCCTCAGGTGTATATTGGCATGTCTATCTACAACTGGAGCCAAAAAAATTCAGCTGCTAAGACATTCAGCTTAGCACTGTTTTTTCAGTGAATGTCCTGCTAAATAAATACATTTAAACAGTGGTAGCTGTAAGTTTCTTCAACAAGGCACAGTTGAAAATGAAAACATATACCACATAAAACCAGCTATGGTGTATCAAAGACTTATTCATTTTACCTGAATACATAGTTGATGTACTGTTGGTCCAGATCACTGGGAGAGGAGGGAAAGAAAAAAAGGGTTTTTTTAGCAACGCACTTCATTTGGTGTAACAGATCAGTAATATACAGTAGTGCTGTAATATTTCATTATATTAATTTATACAATATATAATAAGGTAAGTATTGGGTAATACTAACATTATATTATAATTATATACATTATAAACAAAATATAGTAATAATTTTATCAACTCAAATCAATTAATCATCAATAAACCAACATAATGATTTACACAGGATCCACACATTATTTCTGTTGTTACTGTCAGTAGGAGTTTCATTTAAAGTGAAGATAAAGTGAGCCTGATTAAAATTTAGACCATTTAACTAGAGAAGGAAAACGGTTTTGAAATAAATAACCTTTTCCATGCATGTATTTTATACATCATATGCAGTGTCAACATACCCATCTCCATCCCTAAAGAAAACTGCAGATTACAGATTCTGTGAACATGCAATGCCACCTAATTCCAAGACTTCTATTGTGTGGATGCAATTCTAACATGTACATGGTATTAGTGCAAGGTTTCAAGGTGTTAAAGGTACTCAGCCATTCCCATCCTGTGGAAAGTCACCAGTTGCTTAATACTTCAGAGACTGTCACAAAGGGAGATACTGACAGATTCATACCATGCAGCTTTCCACTTGAACACAGACTAACACTTCCTCTTAGCACCTGTGCCAGTAATTAGGGGTTCTTTTTCCAGGGCTGAATCATCACCCTTGGATAATACTGTTTAAAACTAATTCAATGTTCCAGTTAGCAGTATAACTATCAATAACCACATGCTGTTGTTACCAACAATAAATAAGGCTCATCTTGCAAGTCATTAATGATTAACCAAGAGTGGCCCAGCTCCTAATGATCATGCAGAGCTCCCTGCATCACAGTCATCTCTCTTCATAAAAAAATAAGAAAACACATTACCTTAAAGATCCAGGTTTCCACAACTTGTGAAACACTTTGTAAGCCCCTGTAATTGAAATGACGTGTAATTGCCATCTCGTGCAATCATTCTGACAAACAACAGCTTGATTGGCCATGGTACTAGCAGACATGGAACCCCTCTGAATTACAGTTTAGCAACACAGCACAAAGGATTCCTAAACCATGAGTAAAACGAACCTACTGCTTCAAATTAATGGTTTTCAAAGTGTTGTCAGCTCTGAGCACAATCATGCTTTGTGGTTCTGCTAGTCCTTCTGAGGACATCTAACTTACAGCAACAACAAAGGAGAGACTCTGTGTGTGTGTGTGTGTGTGGTTTTGTGTAAAAATACATACAGAGAAGTGCCACAGAATGGGTTCTTCAGCCCACACCATTTTGGGGGTAAGTACTATGATGTATATGTTCATCTACATAGAGCTGTTGGCTCTGAGCCATCTTTCTTATTTGAAGTTCTCTCGGCTCTAGGGTTTCCAAGTCCTTTACATTCTTGACCCACCCATCTACCTCTTGTTAGCTTCCATTTCTGTTCTGGGTAAAGATTTGAGCACTCAAGGAGGAAATGACAGAGCTTCAGGCTGTATTTTTTCAGACCCTTTCTTCAAGGCTTTGGGATAATGTTTTTGATCCACAGAGAAAACCCGGATACGGAAAGGTAAATCCAGTAGAACACTATGAAATAAATAGATGTCCTAAATCCTGCCTCCATTAGACAAGTTGAAGGCTAGAGCACACATCCTTTCTGTAATGTTCTGTCTTGATTTACTATGCAGTAAGTTAGTTATCTGTTTGCCCTTTCTTGTAGCATCTTCATTTCAGTTGATAGGAAATCTAATTACACAAATAACTCCCAATAGCCATATCAACAACTCTCAAAAGCGAGAGAAATGGAAGGCAGCTATATTTTGAGCATAAACATTATGTTGGCACTTCCTACACATTTCAAACACACAAAAGAAGCATTCTGAAGACTCTCTATGAAATTTTCCACCTCCATGACCAAGCACAGCTTTACAAATGAGACCCCTTGGCTTTGAGAAAGCAAGAACATCACTCATCACAGCAAACAACAATTTGAAGTGGAAAATCCATAGCTTTTACTTTTATATCAATGAGCAAACATTTCCCATATAATATTTCTCAAAAAATCCTCCTAAAACTATTTCTTTTTTGTATGTTAACATTTCAGATGGGGATCTCTAGCCCTCCCTAGACAGGAATACATATAAACACATTACCTCTGCCCTGTAAATTTTACAGTATGGATAGAAGAAATAAAGAAGGGATCACCCCTAATCTACAGACAAGACTTAACATATGAATGAGTCACTCAATATATAGGAGTCACTCAATATATAGGAGAGATAAAAATCAAATACAAGTCCCTTATTATCTACCAAAACTGGATAAAGCAACAAAACCAAAAGACAGAAATCTCCTGGTTAAATATCACTACTCATGTTTTCTTCAGATTTTCTGGGTCTGACTGTTTCTAGCTTTTAAGGGAACAACTATGATTTATCCAAATCATCGTTTGGTCTGAAAAAAAAAAGACAAAAGAAAACCTGATAGGTTATGCAATTCATAGTTAAAATTTTTTAAAAAATTATATGATTGCCTAAAAAACCCCAACATTTCAACATCCTTCCTCTGGGACCGTAGTCCATGATATTTTAGTACATTTTTGTCAGTTTTTAAATAAAATCTGTGTGTGCAACAAAGCTCCAAGTACAAGTTATTGTTTGGTTTTTTTTTCATGTTTCTTCTCCCCTCAGAAAGAAGTCTCTCTCAGTAGGCAACCATCAAAAAACAACCAGAAAAACTTACTGCTGATTAAAATTGTATGTGCATTTTCTCATCCACTGTTAACAGACTGCAATATGCAGTTTGTTCTGTTGTTGTTGTCAACATAAAAGCTATAAAAAGAATGCACTTTCTTATATTTACTGATCTTCATTCTTTCCAAGTGTTTCTTATATATAGAGTCTCATATATCAGTAACTCCATAATAAAGCTGGTTTCTCCAACACATTTACTCTTCCTAATTCTTTTTCTGGAAGAAAATTACTTACCAACACAGATCAAGTGAATTAGAGCCCATAAATATCCGTTTGGATCAAACTGCAATAAAGAACATCTACATAAATAAAAGCACGATCACGTAAACATACATATTGCAATTTCCCTGCAGTTAGCTTTGCAGAGCAAGTACAGTGAGTGGGAGCTGTGCTACAAAGAAAGGGAAGATGACTAAAGAAGACTAGGAAGACTGAAATTCTTCCTCTCACACTTAGAAACCTGGCATATGCCAATTACACAGGCTCTCAGCTCGTCTCAGCAAGTGTAATTCTATTTCCTTCAGCTGTGTACACCAATTTAAACAGTCTGAGCATATGGACCCCAGACTATTTAGTCTTGTATTGGCAATCAGGGACAAGCAAGACAAGCAGAGGACCATCACAAAGATTTTTGTCTTGTCTCTTGTCCCCTCTGAGCCTCTGCAGATGCTAAGCAGTCTCTCCCCAAGGCTCCAAGTAAACAGAGTACCCAAGAGGACTTCAAATGAACATTTGTCTGAGCAAAGTAGGTCCTCTTCACAATCAGTAAGGGAAAACCAAGCATTTTTGAGAGGAATTCACCTGGCATATTTTCAATGTCTGCAGTCAGGTGAGGTGAGTTATGCACCAGGGGATCCTGCTCTGCACCATGAACTATGACGAGAGCTAGTGCAGGTGCAGCATTTCCAATAGCTACATTTGATCAGATGTATCCAGACAAGTTCCAGACTCATCTGACTTCAGGGGTATCTAAAGCAAGAAAGTAGCTTTCCTAAGTCTCCAAAAGAGAATCTCCAATGAATTGATCTTTGCTGGATGGAGCAGTCTCTGGAGGAACTTCCCTTCTTTCTCAGGTAGCTACAGAAAGTGTGTAAAGTGAATACAAACCTATTTCAGGAACTTCCTGAAAGTACCTACAATTAATTCAAACCTAAGTGATTTGCTGCAGGCCCTATTAAGAAGTAAAATTGTGGTTTCCTCAGCCACCACCTTCACCAAGAAGCTGTATGTCCACACTGCTCAGAGGTTTTACCACGAGGTAAACACAGTACACCCAGCGAGACTATAACACAGCAACAGGAAACATTTACAATTGCCTTGCAGGAATCCTACTCTAGCTTACCAGTAAAAGCTGCATCCCCCATAAGCTAACAAGATGCCAAGCATCAAGGGCTAGCTAGAGCTGCTTTGCAAAGCAGAGCTCACCTGTGTGTCACACAAAGGAAGGCATACTGCTGCTGCCAGGAGGAACAGCACACTGTGGAGAAGAGAAAGAAAAAATAAACCCGCAAGACCAAAAGCTTTCAACCTGCATTTGTACTCTCTGCAAAATAGAGGCAATTCCAGTCAATTTTACACTGACACTTCACTTGCTTAGTTTTCTTATTCCATATTTAAAAAGTAGCTTCTGCTATCAAAATTTTTATATCATGCACTCTCCACAATTGTACACAGCAAAGTTTTATGAGAAGAGAAGCAGCACAAAACACCTCAGAAGTGATAAAAATAAGTTCTTTTGGTAGAGAATATTTTTCTTCACTAGCCATCTGGCTTCCCTAGGCTTTCTCAGAAAGTCAAAATCAGCCGATTTCTGTCTGAATGGCTACCAAAACCTTATTTCTTTAAGATGAATTGCCTGTTACGAGAATTCCAGCAGACGTGACACCATTACAAGCGACATTGTTATTGCAGGGCACAGAGCAAGGTGGAAGAGACTGGTATTACACTGGAAATGTCTGAAGGACAGCACAAGTCCTCTCCTAGACCACTGACTTAGGCTAAATAAATTCTTTACCTGTGGCTGAATCAGCACTTCTTCAAGCTACATGGAATACACTGGTACGGAATTTCTGCGGACTGTCACTATTAATGTTAACATTCACTTGGTTTTGCAGTTTATTTTCCTACTCTCTAAGGGCATGGGAAAAGACAGAATAAAGATTATTTTAAAAATGGTATCCTTGACAATAATCTGGTGGTTAAGACAAGGCTACAGTAAGTCAGATAATGGAACAACAGGAAGAAATTAGGAAGATAATACCTCTAAGTACATGAAATAATAGCCCAACATTATCTATTGTTAAGTATAGCTAAAAGATTACAGAATGTGGAGGACAGCAAATACCCATCCTTCAAGGGGATGTGGGGGCATAGAATCAAAATTTTAATATATAACTGGTTGACTTCTGTTTGTCCCTTTACATCTCCTTTTTGAAGCCTAAACAACCAGGGCCAACAAGGGTTGGTAGTTGTGCAATTTAATATCACAGAATTATCAAGGTTGGAAGAGACCTTCAGGATCTGCCCAACCGTCAACCCAGCATCACCATAACCACCCTAAACCATATCCCCAAGTGCCACATCCACACAACTCTTTAAGACTTCCAGAGATAGTGACTCCACCGTTGCCCTGGGCAATTTATTCCAATGCTGAAACACTCTTCTAGTGAACTTTCTTCCTAATATCTGAGCAGAACCTCCTCTGATGCAATTAAAGGCCTCTTCCTCTTGTCCCTTCATTTGAGACATGGCAGAAAAGACTGACCCCCACCTCTATGTTATGAATTTTCCAGCAGAAATGGATCTCATTTACCTTTCATTTCTAAGGAAGAGAATTTTTAGCTACTTTCTAACACACTAATTATATTTTACTTACTGTTTTCGATTACCTACTGGAACTTCAAAACTTCCAAACCTTTCCAAAAGCATTGTTATGGGCACTGTTTTTTCATTCATTTAATTTTAAATGAGAGGAGAAAAGGAGAAAAAAACATATCAAACTACTCAAGCAATTGTTAAAAAATTATTTAATTACTCCTATGTTGCAATTTAGG
This sequence comes from Chamaea fasciata, assembly GCF_029207755.1. Classification (NCBI taxonomy): domain Eukaryota; kingdom Metazoa; phylum Chordata; class Aves; order Passeriformes; family Sylviidae; genus Chamaea; species Chamaea fasciata. The sequence continues at coordinate 47,443,328 of NW_027094086.1, read as the reverse complement.
CTCACCGCCCACAGGAATGTGACTTACATTCCTCATTGTTTTGGTGTGCCATTATCTGAAGTAAATACAGAAGCTGGAGCCAAAACAAGTCTGAATCAGAATATGAGTAGTTTTTAAAGCTTACCTACAGACTTTCAGATGAGAGGTCTGCTGTAAAAAAGAAAGTATGATTCAAACATTAAAATTTAATGATAAAAATGGTAAAATAGTGTTTTCTCCTTCCAAAAATCTGTAAAGTGATGACAGCTGATCTTACTGCACCACACACATTAAAACTTCAATGTGCAACATTCAAAATTTGAGCACTGCTTAGCAAATTTATTTTGATAAAGAAGAATTAGGATTATGGATCAGCCTACTTCACCTTGATTTATATTTTCAGATTACTTACCAGCAAGTAAACCTAAAACCAGGCATGAACTTTATATCTGCTCCTCAAACTTGACTTGAATTATACCAAAATTGTGTAACGTATGTACTTAAATATTGAGTTTTTCTAACTAGGTACTACTCATACAAATCAGTCTTGATCTAAACTCATTAAATTTTCCCACTTCTTTGATATTATATTATTCCTGAGAAGCTTCCAGTTAGGCCTGTGTTTGCACTATCCTTGTCTGTAGTGCTTTTGTTTTTAGAGAGAGGAGTCATAAGCCTGTGACATAGAAGGAAAATATGAAACACTTTGACAAAGGCACTAATCAGAGGACAATGACACAGGGACATGCCATGGTACACACTGCTATGCCCCTTAGGCATAATCTTAGTGACCTCTTCTGTTTGTTAGATGAAGTAAACACTCATTTATCTGTCTTCTATACAGAAAACAGTTATAATGAATGGAAGATGCCTTTCACAGCAAGCCAGAGGCCACTGTAGAAACAACTTCGTGATGAATGATTTCCCAGTATTAACTCACACAGCAACTCTGTAGTCAGTTAGAAAAACATTTTTAAAAAAGCCTAAAAAGAAGGCTCCTCGATGCATTTTGTGAGGAAAAAAACCCTCACTCTTACAAAAGGGTACAGGAGTTATTCTGACTTTCAGAAGGGCAGAATCTCAAGCATTCAAAACAAATTCTAAAGTGCATCATTCCTCCTGCATTTTATGTGGAGGTGTGACCTCTCTGTAATCATACAATAGACAAGATCTGTGATACTGATTAGATGTAAGGGCATAGTCTTCATTCCTCTCAGCTCAAACAAAGAGATTTTTATGTGGGCCGTGAGAGAGAGGGAATATTAATTTTCAAAAGGAAAAAATAAGCAGGACCAAGCCAGTCTGAAAAATGCAGATCAGACTGGTGATATGTATTTGCAGTGTTTCATCAACTAAAGGGGGAAAGGAAACATCAGTATAGACACTTGTCTACAGCAAAAAGCTCTCTCTGGGTATCATTAATGAGTAGCTATTATAGTGAGTCTAGAAAAGTACGTGGCACTAATGCCTGTATTAAGAGAAATCAGGTATCTTGTCCTGGGGCAGTTCTATCACAGGATTTGCCTTGACTAATAGATCAATTACCTCTTTCTGCACAAACTTCTGGAACCCGCAGGTTATGACTTCTGCCGCGTTGTGCACAGTGAGGAACACCGGGATTGGCTGCCACAGAGAGAGAACAAAAATGCCCAAATCAACCCAGAGCAGTCACACACATAGGAAGGGGCACTCCTCTGAGAGACAGCTGTCCCACATGTATGTGGGGTTTTGTTTTTGAAGTTGTAAACCCATGCCACATCACCTAAAAGAGACTTAACCCATTCCCATCACTAGTACATGGGCACAGGCATCTTTAAATGCAGACCTGCTTGCTGTGTCTCCCACTGCTGAGTGCTCAGTTGGTTTGTTTGTACCCAGCTACCCCACAGAGATTTGCTCCAGGTTTCTGCCTCTATTTTTCCCTCTCTGATCCAGGATCTTGAGCCTCCACAGTAAACAGTTCTCATTTGTTGTCCCATCTCTGTCTGCTGGTACTAAGAATACAGTGTGACTCCTAGCAACAGAATCGTGGGCAAGATGATTTTAGGTGATTGCTTTCAGTTACTGCTAGGAAGAGCTGCCCAAAATTAGGATAGAAATGCAATAGTTCATACACAAATGATGTTGAAATTATACCCACTGAAGTATCTGGACACCATCCCAACATGAAATCATTAAGAAACAAACCCCAGTGATAACAATAATGAATCAAACACCCATTGCCCTGGGCAAACCCAACCAGAATTTGTGGTTCATAAGACTTCCTCCAAATCAGATCCATGGTCTCAGACAGCTGAAACAGAAGCAGCTCTCTGCTCTGATTAAGATAATCTAAAGACTAAGCCATTTTAGGAAGTAGTATTTCCCCAGTCATGTATGGTATTTAAATCACAGTAGCAGAGAATGAATTGATTTTTCAGTGATATCCAAACTTTCAAGTATGAGGTGATATAAGCAGCAAATATCTCTCAAATGTGATTTTGCGTATTTTCTGTAATTTTCTTTTCTTTAACATAAAGCCAGACAAGCATTACTCATTAAACATTTTAAGTCATAATGACAACTGGCGTGGATCCATAGCCACAACAGTTGCACCTAAACAAGAATGAAAATTACACAAACACAACTGGCATGTAGTTGTTGGACCTGGCTTCACCGGTACTGAAAACCAATTCTCAACCCCATTGCTGAATAACTGAGAACATAAACCCAGAAATATTTAACATAAAAGTACTCTGAGCTTGACTTAGTAATAGGAAATAGAAGAAATACCCATAAACAAGGAAAGTTGACAGCAGAATTTACATTTTTCCTTTTGTGAAAGCCAATTTGTTGGGTTTTTCTTTCCTCCCTTCTGCTTTTGGCTCTTCCAAATGTGTTTTGGAGCCAACAATGGCTCCAGTTTGCCTAGCCCAGTTAACCTTCTCCATATGTCTATTGCCTTTGATGCAAGAATTCCTTAAATTTGTGAGTGAACTTAAGGAAAAGGTTTACTGGTTGGGCAGGCAGGGGGAATAGACTCTGCAAAAATCTCCCCTCATGGCTCTGTATACTTTTTTTAATCATCCAGAGTTGTACAGTCCAGAGCTAAGCAGTCCTCCTCCAGTTCTAGCCCTGAATCCTTGGTCTGGGGAGATTGCCAGCACCTCTAGGAAGAGGCACAGAGGTTAAAGTCATAGCTTTGCCAGTATACAGGAGTGTTTGAAAGTGGGTCCCCTTGGATTTGATGATAATAAAAGTACATAATTTCTGCTTTAGGAGTAAATCCACAATTAAAGTATGCTGTTGAGATGAGCCAGTTCAGCTATGAGTTTGGGAGAGTCCACTTTCATTCCCACTATGGCATAAAATTGTTATACACAAAGTTATTGTAAGCAGAGCTTCTATGTAGGATTCAATTCAGCTCCACTACAAGGCAGCATATAATAATTATGGCCTAAGACTGCTTATTCTTTTGTCTTGCTTTGTAAAATGGTCACAGAATTAGATCTCTAAATCCCCAATCATGTACAACAAAAGCCATTAAGAAATGTGAGATGCACCTTAAGAAAAGTTTGGGATGCAAATCAAAACCCTTCACAGCCCTTCTGCCACTCCAGTGCAGTTCACTCATGAGTGACCAGAGCAGGAACAGGAGGTAAATACAGTAACTTTCAGGATTACCAGGAAGTAAGGAGAAATAACACAGAGCATGTGATTCTTAACTCCTCCAGCACCCAGGTGAGCAAGCAGAAAAGATGCTGCTGCCAAGGCTTTATTGGTGCTTCTAGACAGGGCTCTCCTTAGGGAACTTTGCTTGCCTTGCACCAAAGAAGCCAAATGGAACTTCCAAGGAAGCAAGAGGAAGTAAATGCAATCACACTGAGACAGAACTGATCTGGGAGCATGGGGCTTCTGAGCACATGCCTGTGCTTTCCCAAGATTATTTGTGTCCAAGATAAGGCCTCCAACCTTGCTTACCAGGACAGAAACCTCCTTTTCTGCTCTGTCTCTTGGCTGGGATTTTCAAGGGATCACTACAATCAGAATTTGGTTTAAAAATGTCCCTTTTGATCCTTCTTAGGGCTGAGGAGGTGACAGGAGCAAGCTGGCTCTGGAGTTACATTAAGATGCATTGATAGAATGCAGAAGGGAACTAGTGCAGGATCTGAGCCTGCAGACTGCACAACAACAACAAAATACTGTTATTTTTAAAAAATAAATGCCACTTATTTATTTTACTGTTTTTAAAGGAAGAATATATAATTTAAGCATAACTCACTCAAGTTTCAAGGAAGCAGATTTGACAGTCTGTAAACATTTGGTAAATTACTGTGATGCAAATGAACCCCAAAATGGAGTAATCTAACCCTTCCCATAATCTCTTTCCAACTTTCTGTTTATTTTTTCAAATCCTGCAAAGAATCAAAACCTTCTCATTGAAATGGTCTTCATCAGTTTCCTGGAAGGATTTCCCAGAGATCCCACAACCCCATTCCTCCCTTTGCAAAGTTACAGCTACTGATTTCTTCAGCTTCTTCCCTACCTATACAATTCAGACCACTGAGGATCTGTTAAGAAAAGCACAGTACTCTAGAGAGATGGTGAGTGCTTCAGACTGTCACAGAGATGCTTTTTGATACTTAGTAGGATTGGACTGCTGCATTAACAATGGATCTATTATTTAAACCTCTCCTCCCTCCTTCTCCCTCAACCCAGGAACAGCATTAAATACCACGTATGAAGGGAATGTTCTTTGTTTACAAAGTAGAGGTAATAAAGAACTGACTTCTACTGGTTCATTTCTTACCAATCTAGACAGTGCCCTGGAGCCAGCATAAATAATGCCTACAAAAAGTACTGATGCAGGAAGCCATGACAGGATTTCAGACCTGTGAAAACAATTAAAATCCCATTATTTCACCACATTCTGTTTACATACAGAAAGCAACAGTTCCTTGCAAGGAATGTAATAATATGTATATATGTACATTAATTTCAAACACGTGCAAATTAAAGTCAGTGTCTGCTTGCTCAGTATTCCCCCCATTTACTAAGGAGTCCAAGTCATAAAATATTCATTTGTCTAATCCAAGCAAGGAACTATCTGCAGATACATTTTCTTTGTTTTATTCTTTCCGTGGCTCCTCTGCCTCCAAAATCGTGTTTTGTTTTTTGGGTTTTTTTTTTTTCTCCCTTAGAAATTACTCCCATTGGTACTAAAGGAGAGACATTTCAACTAATTTCCTTGATATTCTGTGAAAGGAATGAAACCCGACAAATGAAGGCATAAAATGGCTCACTTGCACAGACAGCACACATTTTCAGTATGTACAAATACACTTGGGCACCCACACATTCATTTCTCAGCCAGATTTACAGAGATTCTTCCTAAAGATCAGATTGTCTCTGTGGAAGCCTATCTCTTGGGATTTCCTAACGATATTCCTTTGACTGAGCCAAACTCCTAAGGCAGTTTGACAACTAATGGAGGAATGAAGTCATCAGATTGATCAGATTAATTTTTTTTTAGCCATGGTTACTGCAGTAGGGTCAGGTTTCAGTCCTGAGCAGGGGCTTCAAAACTTGCACTTTTCCTATTTTTTGATCTTGTTACTTAAGGGAAAAAAAGGGATCAGGCAGGTGGTAAATTTCAGAGAGAATAATGTAAGATTTTGAGCAAAGGAAGAAAGGAGTAGCTGTGAGGGAAAGGCCTGAATCAAGGACCTCCCAGGACTGAAGACATGGCCGCCCCATTCAATCTTCTCAAGCTTTGAATGAAAGTGGAGAAAATGTTAGTGGGCAGTGCCTTTTCTCAAAACAAAACCAAACTGCTTGTAGTACCTTAGTTTGCATTCCACTTCCAATTAATATGTAAGACATGAAATGTAATTTTAGATACTGGAACACCATCACACTTCACAGAACACAAGAAAACAAATCATTAAATAATGAAATCAGAACAGCATGAATGAAGATAAAACATGCACAAAGATTCATGTAATCACAGACAAGGGAAAAACCATAAATACCACATTTCCTCTGTAACATATATATAATTTTCCAAGATAATAAAAGAAAAGACCCAGGGTCACAAAAATAATCTTTAGATCCTTTCATTGACATAAATATTTGCTCTGGGCTTTCTTGACTAGTCACCATAAATTTTTATAAAAACACTGCTTCTTTTGTGGTTATTGACTTCCACTGGAATTTCATCAAGACCAAGATCTAATACTGTCATACCTCATTACCAATGAATTCACATCAGACACCAACAAAAATACCCCTACATTCTTGTAACAGCAACAGATTGAAGAAAGGGGGAGGGAAGAAAAGAAAGTGGGTCTGGGAAGATAAAACGAACACATGATGAAAACCAAATTTCCATTTAGAACATAAAAATATCACTCTTTCATGTTCCCCACCACTAAATTGTAGGAATCCCAAATATGTCTTCATCTCCAAAGCAATTCTGCGAAGTGCAATGGAAAAGGACTTCAGATGCTTTTTCCATGATGTAAGGGTAGAATTTTATGCTGCCAAGTGGGAATTTCAGGACTGAAAAAGAATGCACGGATGTTTGATGTAACGTGTCAGCATCAACAATCTGTCTCATATGTAAACCAATTAGCAGCGTCTCATGTTGGCAATACAGTGATGTACATGCAAAATAGGAAAAGAACTGATGAATTTGTGGTTGTTGTAGGGCTAAATCCAAATCCCACAATAAGCAATGGGTAGCTTCCCCCAAAAAACACTTAAAGAAAGGCTCTAAGCTGCTGCTTAGCTGTGGGTGAAATGCAGCACTACAAGAAATGCCAATCAGAACACATCAGACTTATGTGCCTACAAAGGTTAGGCAGAAGCTGGGCAGCAGACTGGAAGCATTATGCAGATGCTGTGTGTTCCGCTGTGCTCCTTAGAGCCCTTATTTTGGATAAAAGCTTTGCAGACAGTCAACATTTGCTGCTCAGAAGCAATGACGGAAAGTCCCTTACAGTATGTCCTGGGGGGAAGCAGAGGCAAAGCAGGTTATCCACAAAACCCGATGAGATAACTCTAAATAATACATTCTTTACAGCAAGGTTAGTATGCTGGACTTTAGACAAAAGGGCAATAATCTCTATGTAATAATTTAATTCTGCTGAGAAACTTTGGGATAACCTGAACTGGCTTAGAAAGTATATGAGATCAGTCTATGTGACAGAAAAATTGAGACTTTGTGGACATAAACAAACAAATGGATGGCAGTCTATTACTTGAAGCATGAAGAGACTGAAGACTGGCTATGATATTCCTAAGTTTCCTGCAGATAGACAAAACCCTCCCCTCAAACCAACAGATAGATATTTTGTATGGGAGGGATGGAAATGTCCATAGCCCAGTGGTAGCCTTAAAATCACCTTTGCACATTATGTTTGTTTGTTTGCTGGTGAGTTTTTTTGGTTGGTAGTGCTTTGGCGGTTTAGAAGGTTTGCATGTTTGGGTTTTCAGGCTGGTTTTTTGTTTTGGCTTTGATTTGGGTTTTTTTTTAATACAGGAGATAAGTGTTACAGACCCACCTCTGCAAAGCATTAAAACATGTGCCTAATCTTTGTGAAGGAAGGTAGGTTTAAACTCATGCCTAAATAGCTGGATTATTTATAGCCAGAACATCTCAATTAATTCTGGTTGCTCCATTCAGTGTATTCTAGAACAGGTATTCTGTACTAACCAAGCTAATGAAGAGGTTTCTCAGGAGGGATTTCAAACCCTTTCCCTACAGTGTACTGACATCTAGTGGCCTCAAGTCTCCAGAGTCAAAACTATTTGTTCATCCCAGGCTTTTTTAAATTAAAAAAAATCTCTTCAACATCAGCGAGTGGTTCTTGTCCTCTATTTTCTTTAATGTCTTCCCAGGTTTGGAAAAGATGAAAATATCTTTTCCAAGCTGGGAAAAAAAGATTCAACTTCTTCAATTTCATGATTTGAAGTAGAAGTAATCATATTGATGAAAAGCTGAACTATAAAAGGACATTACTGATGGCTGAATTCTTCTAGACTGTTTTGTGAAGACAAAATCTGCATAAAAAAATAAATTTGATAGTTATATATATATATATATCAGCAACTGCCAGTAAAGCAAGGTTTGGACCCTAATCCTGTCTCTGCCAAAGTCACTGACAGCTTTTACGATATCCTCAGTTTATTGCAGCTATAAAATACGAAACTGAATTCTGTTCTCATTTACGACCTCACTTATATTTCTCTGGTGATGTAATCACTTTTATGGACATGAAAACAGAACACAGCCTAGTTTTTCTGACATATTCACAGGATTTCATTCCAAGTGAGGAGATTCAATTTTTCAAGCCAACTCTATGAATCTCAGACAAAAAGTTCATCAGTTGTCACTTGCTAATACAGAATCACTGAGAAAAAGCTACATTAGAAGGGATGTCTGGCAGTCATTTAGTCCAAATTCTCCCAGCTTCAAAGTCACATTACTCAGGTCATTGCCCAGGCAGGTTTTTAGTATCTCCTGAGATGAAGATCCAAGGGTTGCTATGGGCATAGATCTTCTAAATGAAACCATTTTGCACAATAAAATAGATGCTGCATTCCATACTGCAGAATGGATCCACCTCAGCAGAGTACAGTATGACAACTCTTGTGATGTCACACTCAGTTCAAGCTGATGATCCTGGTCTACAAGCACCATTTAATTTGGCATTTTATGGCTAACATCAGTTAGGAAAAGGCAAATAAGCCCCATTTATAAGACACAGCTTCAGAAAAAGGCAGATCATATTTGTAGACTTCACAGCCCTGAGGGTTTTGTGGAAGGTTGCGTCAAGATTTCTCTTACAATAGTAAGAAACAATCCAGGGAAGAGATATGGACAGATGTTTGGATAAGACATCCTTATTGTTTTCACTAAGGGCTTTTTGATTGTCTTACCAAGGTTAGAGTCAATTCATTTTATATTACTAGTTGGTTTAACTGTGTGTCATTAAACACCCATTTAACTAAAATGTGAGTTCTCTTCTACATCTGTGAAGCAGACCACCCACACCCCCACACACATCAAACTCTATTTTAGCTAGTTAATAACATCCATGACCAAGTTAACTATGTTGCAATCCAGTTACAGAAAATAAGTGTTTGGTAGATACCAAAAAACCTACAATACCTTGAACACAAGTTTATCTCCACCCAGCCCAGCTTCCAGGAGATGTGAAGCAGAAGTCCACCCACCAATGTTTGCCACCTGAAATAGAATGACACTAGGAAATAATATGTGAGACCTAGGGACTATGTGAGATAACTTAGAATAAGTAACAAGTAACACACACTGATTTCTTTTGCACTTTAAAATAAATTATCAGCTTTCTTCTTCCTTAAGCTAGTGGTTTTCAGAGAGGTGTTCCATGTTTCTTGGGTGAAACTCCTTGAATATCTAGCACAGTTCAGACAGAGATATTGTATTACAACATTAAATGACATTAACATCCATAACAGGTATAGAAGTGGGCTTATTTATTATTCCCATTAATTGCAATGCATTTAAGCAATTATTTAAAACCTTTCTCACACATACACAAATAAACAAATATTTACTCTATGCAGTACTAGTGCAGTTGGACACTGTCAGAGAAGAATGAGCTCATTTTCATGGATGTGGTAAATATTCAATAACACTATCCCAGCTCACTTCTCCTTTTTTTTGAATGAGGAGCATATGAGAGCTTAAAAGCTAGGTTTCCTTGATTTTGCTGCAGGTTTCACTATGCTCTATCCAAGCCAGTGGTGAAATCCCATCAACTTTATTGTGAAGAATTTCCTCTTGTCTCTGGTTTTAAGGACAGAAGTTTGTGACAGTTTCAGATGCTTAGGACTATGCAGTTCATCTTAGATTATACAGGGAACAAAACCAAGGACAATGAACAGTGACAGCATGAACTGAGAATTGTATTCTTTTCCTCTTTGCACATCTGTCAAAGGTCTAAATGAAAGTGCATCTGAGCCACATAAAAAATTGCAAGGAAAGGTAATGTTTAAAAGCCAGAAGTTATGGAAAAATATTAAGATGCTGAAATGCATTTCCAAATAATAGAAAAAGAAAGTAACTGTGGTAACACAGATGCCATAAGGCAGTTGTTTGCCACTGAAATATGCTTTTCTGTTGATTTAAATCTATTTTACACAAATGACTCAAAACCCTCTCCCCACATGACAAAAGCCTTGTGCAAAAGACACTCTGTGTGTGTGTGCCAAAACTGAAGAAAGCATATCTAATTGAGCTGAATACATTCAAAGTAAGTGAAGATTCCCAAGGCAATTATTCCTAGAGGTGACTGCAGTCCTGGGACAGCAATTCAGGCAAAAACGTAAGCCATGCTAAGCAGCAGAAAAGGAAGTAAAGATATCCAGTGTCTGCAGGTTTTAACATAATCTCAAAAATGGGGGAAGTCTTGGGTCTAAGAGGCCAGATTTTCACTAAATGTCTCAACAACAGCATTGATGGTATTTATGGACACTTACCAAAACATTAAATTTCTCATTACAGTCATTAAGGTATGATAGTGACTTGTGATGCAGACTTACAACCAAGGATATGCATGAAAAGAAGCAACATGGTATTTGTGAATGCCTAAAGATGGATTTAATGTTGGTTTTCTCTAGCATAGCAAAAGAATGCACTGTAATTACACATTTTCCACATTTTCCTCTCTTCCAAAACGGAGAGGTAGTACAGTAATTGCTACTTTTCTATGCTGAAGCTTAGGACTTTAAGGAAAATGAGAAATTATGAACTCTTTACATCTCAATGACATAACCTCCATGATTTTTAAAATTTAACAAGGGCTCAATAATGTACGCATTTTTAAGGCTTCATGCAGCATGTTCTCTAGACAGCAAAAGCCAGTAAGGACAAGAGGTAGCAAAGTTAGCTTCAGCATGGAACAGCAAGATGTTAAAGTCATTTTTCAAACAACAATTCTTAAAACCATACTTACCCTTGAAAAAGGGTAGGGTAGGTAAATTGCAGGACAGACAGAACATACTGGAAAACAAATAGCAGATTTACGGACATCAAACACCTACAGTTTATAATACTAACAAACAATCACAAGCAATAAAACATACACAAAAAGTTTTCATTTTGCTTTAGTTTGGTAGAAAAGACAAAAAACCTATTTAGTAATTTTGCTTGTTATGGTGTATTTCTTCCCCCTTCCCTAATCGGGCTGCACTATGATCTCTGAAATGCTTGATAGGCCTCAATCTTGATGAACAGCATCTGGGCTAAATTCCACTTCAGCTTATCAGAAACACTGTCTGCTGCCAGGAACTTAATGCTGTCCAGTGAACTCCTGCTTTTTAACAAACAGCCTTAGAGACTTTTTTTTTTTTTTTTTTGCCTGCATAATAACCCAAGTGGAACAACATTTTTGTTATTGAACTTTCAAAGAAAGTTACCAACCCACATTGAGGCCAGGAAGGAAAATGACTTTATCTAAACCCAACTCTCTTGTGACCCTATAAACAGCAGTCCTGAGTGAGACCCTTTGAGCTCTCCCGGACCACAGCAGGATGCAACCAGCAACCTCCCTCTGAGTGGGACACCTCTCAGAGCCAGCAAACTCCCAAGTTTGCTCCACTTGGAAGATCTCTGAAGGACGATGATGGATCCTGGGCTGATACCATCCACTCCTCAAGACTCAACCCTTTGCCCATGAAGAAAACGCAAGGACATCCAAAGCGAGTACTTCACTGAATTTGAGGGGAATTATTCCTGGGTATACCTTGTACGTGTTCCGTTAGATCTGAGTGTATGTGAATGTGAATATGCTATAGCAACTTCATCATGAATATTGCTCTCTTTGATTCTTAAGTACATTAGGTTTGTAAGTATGATAGGCCTGTCGTGCCTATACTAAATTCTATATGAATCTTTTGTAAATTGTTTAAATTAAGCTTTTGATTAAGAGCTGCTATGTTTAAGTGCTGTTAAAGCCTTTAGACTAAACCACTGATCAAATATGGGGTTAAGTTTGGCAAGGGGGTCCACTATGAATGCTGTGACTCAATGTGAGTGTCTTTTTCCCTTTTATTCTTACCCTTTCCTGTTCTTACTTCCATGTAGATAATTTTAGGTTGATTGATTTTTAGAGTGATTAATTCTAGTGCGATTTTTCTCTGCTTTAACCATCTAATAATGATGTTGTAGATGTAATGATGCAGTAATATAATAATGATGTAATGATGTCATAATGTAGTACTGATGGCAGTAGAGTGAACCTTGTCAACAAACTTTATCATGATTTCACTTCAATATTAAATCTGCTTTTGCCCATCCGTTTGCTGGTGATTCTCTGAGTAACCTAAACCACTCATTTGTGACACTTCCCATGCCAGAACTGCTGGATGCTGCCTCAGACACTGTGGAAGGTAACAGACACTAAAGTACATGAGGCATGGGGTGGACACATTGAACAATGGAGGAGGCTGTCATCTGAATTGCACTTTACTTTCTGAACACAGTCCACACATCACACTGAATGGAAAAGGATTAACAGGAACAAAAAGTCATTAGCACCAGTCAATTAAAATCATATTGTACCAAAGAGGAAATCTTTGGCAGAACCAAGAGCAATAATCTTAATACAATTGTCTCCTTATGACTAATGTATCTTACAGACTTAACATTCTGCTTACACACTACTTTGTGTAAAATATTAAGCAGTCAGAAAGCCCATCAGAGATGTAATACATAGGGGTAAAAACTAAAATCTGTGTCATTGCTTTAGCCTGCTTTGTCTAGGCCTGCACATATGGATGCTAGAGTCTCTTCACACTAAATATGTATATATGCAAATGTGAGGCATAAATACATGTCTTCCAGGTCTAACAACTTCCCGTAATGAAGTATATAAATACCACTTCTGCAAAGGAGAAGAATGATTGAAGCTTCCTCAGAGAAAATTAAAGGTACCTGCTGTTCCTTCCAGGAGCCAGCAGAAGCTGTCAAGGGCAAAAGGAGAAGCTGGAAGCTTTCAGTAGAGAGAAAAATGGGCTGAGCACCTTGCAAGGTCCAGTTTTCAGGTTTGTGGGGTGTCACTAAGAAGTTGGCATCAGTATACAGAGACAAGACACGTTGATTCACAACAGGTCCTTTTACACATACACCTGCCAGAACCGCCACGTGCATTTTAAATCAGGACAATCTACCTACATGTCTGTACTCCTGCTTGCATTTGTGCACCACCTGCCACAACTGAAAAGTCTATATTCTGGTTATTTTTAACTTTATTACACTAAAACCTACATTCAGGTTTGAAAATGGAGGCCCTATGTCAATGTCCCTATGACTTCCCCTCAAGCACAGTTCAGCCAAAAAAATACCCTTCCCAATCCATGATGCAACCTGGCAGCGCTTTAAGCGCCTTTCTGTTTAACCAATCACTGCTCCCAGCAGTCTGACAAATCAGATGCATTATCTCTCCCCACAACTTCACTTCATGTCTGGACTTCAGTCTACTTCTGGGCATCCTTAATGGCAAATGTATCTTGGAACAGAAACCACTGGCCAATGCCCAGAAAAGATTTTGCTTTCACCTCTGAAATGCTGCTTTTCTCTAGTCCTCCCTCAGAATATTCATACCCTGATTGCTTCAGCAATATTTTTTTCTTTCAGAAATCTGCACCAGAAATACAGACTACAGACACGTTTCCTGACAAATAGGATACCACGGAGCAGTTACTCTATCTCCTCTCAGAGTGAAAAAACTACTTTCAAATTATGCTTAAATGATACAATTTTATTCACAGTGTGGCCATCTTCCGCCAGCTCCTTCTGCTTAGACACTTCAGCACTTCCAATAAGAAATTGCTACACAGTGGAAAACAAAATTTTTGTCCTTAATTTTTAGGTTAATTAAGTTGTCAAAGGAACAAAGTCGCCATGGAAGTTAATATTTGCTCAACCACTAAAATAATAGTTTGAATATTTCACATTTTCCCTTAGACAGTTAATATCATTGTTCCATTTATTCTTTTGGGAATAAGTGCAGTTGCCAGACACCCAACAATGAAATATATACAGCATCAGCGATACTTTCAGTGCAGCATAACTTCTGGGTCTGTAACACTTCATTCATTGGAATGACGTGATGTCAACCTCCTTGCTCTCCTAAACAAGACAATAAGGGAACTTATCTGTCGTGGAAAGACAAAGATGTCACACACTGAGCAAAACGAAACCGGCACCCTATCCGCAGTTTCGGGAGCACACTGGGATGGGCGGCGGGCTGGAGTGCCGCGGACTTCTTCACTCGTGGGGTAGTCCCGTCCGGGAAGGGCTGGTCCTCCGGCTCTCCCTGAGCAGGGCAGGGAAAGCAGAGCGCACCGTGTCTCTTCTTTCTCCTCCTCCTGCTCCTGGATCCCCGCACTTCCCTCGCTCCCCGCTCCCCCAGCTGCGGACCGGCAGCCAGCGCCCCCGCGCCTCCCTGCGCCCCGCCCGGCCCGTCCGAGACCGGGGCGGCCCCGCGCCCGCGCTCACCTTGTTGGTGAAGCTGGAGGCCAGGTAGAAGAGGCAGAAGGCGAGGCCGCCCGCCGGCCTCTTCAAATACATCAGTCAGCGCGGGCGCGGAGCCGGCGGCGGGCGGCGGCCATCGGCCGGGGCAGGGACACGTCGCCTCAGCGGCGCCGCCTCTGCGGGACCGCTGCTGCCGCCCGGCGGCCGTGCGGGGTCCAGGGCGGCCGTGCCGGGCTCAGGGCGGCCGGAGCGGCTGGCAGCGCTGCGGCCCGGGCACAGCCGAACCGTGCCCGGCAGGGCAGGGATGACACTGTCCCCTCTCTTCTGCCCTCGCGAGGCCCCACCTGGAGTGCGACGTCCAGCCCCGAAGCACTCGGCACGGGAAAAGACCTGTTGAAGCAAGTCCAGAGGAGGGATACACAGATCAGCAGAGGGCTGGAGAACCTCTCCTGTAAAGACAGGTTGAAAGACTTCGGGATGTTCAGCCCGGAGAAGAGAACGCCCTGGAGGGACCTTACACCAGCCTTTTAGTACCAAAAGGGACCTGTAAAGAAAGCTGCAAAGGGACTTTTCACATGGGCATGTAGTGGTAGGGGGAATAGCTTTAAACTGAAAGAGGACAGATTTAGACTACGTGTAAGGAAGATATTTTTCTATGGTGCAGGTGGTGAGATGCTGGAACAAGTGGCGCATACACTATCCCTAGAAGTGCTCAAGACCAGGCTGGACAGGGCTCTAAGCAACCTGATTTAGTTGAAGATGTTTAGCAGGATGCTCTGCCCTGGAGTGTGGTCAAGCGACTTGGACAATGCCCTGTTTACAAGGCTATCAGTCCAGTGATGGACTGAGAGAGGGCATCAAGCTGGTTTTGGTGTTGAATTATGATAACACCAGTCTGACACATCAACCCCGAATTTACATCCTGACAGTGAGGTAAAGATTTGGCAGACAAGCTGCTAAGCTGACCTGGAGATATATGACTGGCAGTCAGTCGCTTTACACTATACAAGTCCAGTCCATTTTCATATGGTTTAGTTCTTCTAACATATCCTTTCTTGGTGTATGAAGATTCCTCCTTTGGGTGGGACACCCCTCAGAGTTAGTCCTCAAGGCTGAGTGAGAAATTTCGCCCATGGTCATTTGTATGGGTGAGTAACACCAATCTCTGCTTTAATAACTATTTCTTTTTGTCAGTTTTAATAGAGTTGCTTTAATATAGTTGCTTTGTTAAAGTGCACTGTACCATCCTATCTTAGTAGTTTTATCTTCTATAGCAGGTAGTAAATAATTCTGATTAAGATCTCTTTTTCTAATAATTTATCATAATGAATAATTCATCTTTATATAAACAGACCTGGTTTGCCATCATTTATCCTACAGGACAAAGTTGTACAAAAGTTCAATCACACCTCTATAATTTCTTAAACCCCTGACAGTCTGAGGCTAAGATTGGATCCAGCAGCACCTTGGCTCCTCTCTGAGAAGGAGTTTAGAAAACAAGGGGGTCCTTTCTGCACCTCATAGCTCAATGGGAGGGCTTCACCAATAAACTTTGAAGCTCCCACTCCCACCCATGACAAGAATCCTTGCTTATTTATTGCAGGGGGCTGGACTAGATGGCTACCTTTAAAGGCCCCTTCCAACTTACTATTCTATGATCCTATGGTTCACTGGTGACGTGTGAACTATAAATATGCCAAGCGGGTGAGAAGCAGTGAGACACGCCCTGTCAGGTCATGGTTACTGGGTGATCTTTAATTATGGCCTAGTAAGCCTTGTTTTTCCCAGTCCTGGTATTAGGAAAGCCCTATCTTTGCAGTTCTTACCTTGACTTTGCTCAGGCAACACAAAGTACAGTGCCCTCTCTGTACATGTACACCTTCTTCTTAGAGGACAGAGCAAAGCAGCTAAATAAGGGACCTTATTTATGAGCATGGCTTAATCTAGAGACGGAGGCACTAAGTGGTCAAATCCAAGCCATAAAATGAGCCTGTCTAACCTGCTACGTTTAGCCTCAGAAGACAAGGTCAACAGAGTTCAACAGCTGAACAGCTGACCTGCACCAAGACAAATTCAAGTATTTGGGGGCATCAGGTGTGATCCTATCTGGTTTGTAAAGCAGTGGCCCAACACAGACATTGATTTCCAGAGCTGAAATGTTTGGTCCATCCAGGCTCACAGAGATCACTGATGAGCCACTGTAATGGATGTGTCACAGATGGCAGGGTAAGTGATACAGCATTTCCACTTTGCAGAGCACCTGTTTATGTACAAATGTCAAATGTGTATTTGGCAGGCAAAGGCACACTTTGCATTGTGGCACGAATTCAGCCTGTAAAGCTTTAAAAAAGAGTAAGTAAAGTTTATGGATATCTACAAAGACTAACATAAACATGCAGTAAGAGTACTTTTGACTTTTTAATACAGTGGGGTATCATTTTCATGCAAAATATTATTACAGTGATATCTGAGCTTTTAGCAGTATTTCTTAGTACAAGTGGGAGACTTGGGCACAAATTATTTACTTTCTTACAGCCAAATACAGAGGAAGGCTTGAATTCTTGTAAACCACTTACAGAGAGGGATTAAGAATGAAGGTGTAAATTTCTGCTAATGTTTATCAAGACTGGCTTGAATTACATACAAAGTAGTCACTATGGAGCTTTGCAATTATTTTGATAATATGAAAGGAAGTTTCCGCTCTATCTAGATTTTTAACTATTTTTATTGGGAGGTATGATTGTGTCGCAAATGATTTTGTTTACACATCATTTCACAGAATGTTTCTTCTTAACACAATTCAGTTCAAAGCTTGATCCATTCATATAAGAGGCCACGGAATGAAGGCCTAATCAGGAAATATTTAAGAGACTAAAATAGAAGACTTATTTTTGAAAATTAAAAACTTAATAACAAGACATAGATATATTCAGTCACTGTTCATGTCTTTCTGAATCAAAACCTACCAAAACCCATTTTCTTAATCAGTACTTGTAAAGCTGTGCAAGAAAAAGTATTTTTCCCAGGGCAGCAGGACATTGCTTTGATATTCTGCTCACAAATAAAACTGTTGATTTTAGACAAAGAAGATAGAAGGGAGCATGGCAGTAATCATCATACCCCCAAAGGCAGCTCCAAAGGGAAAGAAATAATCTCTTTCTCACCAGGGCTAAGCGCAGAGAGGGTAAGAAACATGCTGGTACTGCATCACCAGACAAAGCCACTCTTGCCAGCATTTGGCAGTGCTGTGGTAACCATTGAACCTGATGATCCTAAAGGTCTTTTACAATCTCAGTGATTCTATGACCTATAATGCTTTCGTGGCAAAAGCCTGTGTCATGCCTGCAGGTTTTGTGTTACAACCTGGGTCCCTACCCTCTTCCAAATGGTTTGTCTTTTAGTTGGGAACTTCCTGGGGTAATGGAGATTGTAATGTGTTACGTCATTGCAGGTTGCTAAGGGCAAATAAGAGGAACTTTGGCCGACAAAGCTGATTCTTGCATGGCTGAGAATTGATATGAATGGCTTTTAGTGGGACTGCCTGGCAGTACAGGGTTTGCTAGATGTAAAACGGGGAAGTTACATCTAGCAAAGCCCATACTGCCAGGCAGACCCAATATTTACATCATCCCCCAGCAGGCTGAGGGATGCCACAGAGGCTACAGAATCCCTTACCACTTCTGCCCTTGCAGCCACCCAGCTTTCCTAGGCTGGTTTTCAGATTATCAACAGTGACTGTGATGGTGCATTTGTCTGACTGCAGAGAGATACCTTCAAGAGCTTGTGATGAGCCAAGCCAGAGAAGATTTCTTAGGAATTGCTTCCTTCCTTTAAGGAAACTTGCACAAGTAGACCAAATGTGTCCTAGCAAAACACTATCCTGTTGCTGCAGTCCTGGAAATAGGGCATTTTAGTCACAATACTATTTTCCAGATAAACATTACATATGAAATTGAGATGTAAAAGGCAGCAGGTCACACATAAAGTATTTAAATTTGTATCTACAATAACTTACAGGATTGGGATCAAATTCATTTATTTGCTTATGGTTTGGTTAATTTGTTGAGTTTTTTCACCTGTTCCTTCAGTTACTTCCTGAAATAAAAACTATTTCATTTCACAGAATCAATTTGGAAAAGACCTCTGAGATGGAGTCCAATCTGTGACCAAACACCAAGCCGACTGGACAATGGCACTGACTGCCACATCCAGTCTTTCCTTAAACACCTCCAAGGGACCGTGACTCCATCACCTCCCTGGGCAGTCTGTTCCAGTGTCTAATCACCCTTTCTGGGCAGAAACTCTTCCTAATGCCCAATCTAAACCTCCCCTGGCGCAGCTTAAGGCTACGTCCTCTGGTCCTGTCCCTTGCTGCCTGGGAGAAGAGGCCGACCCCAGCTGGCCACAGCATCCCTTCAGGTGGTTGTAGAGAGCGATAAAGTCACGCCTAAGCCTTCTTTTCTCCAGGCTAAACACCCCCAGCCCCCTCAGCCGCTCCTCATAGGACATGCGCTCCAGACCCTCCACCAGTTCCGTATCCCTTCTCTGGACTCCATTTCATCCATTTATTTTGCCGCTGGCTTACTGTTTGGTTTGTTTGTTGGGGTTTTTTGTTTGTTTTGTTTTGTTTTGTTTTTTGTTTTGGTTTTTTTTTCCCTCCCAGCGTTCCCTTGGTTACTCCCCGAGATAAAAACAAACGCCAGATATTTAATTTCTCCCTTTCGCGTTACCGCCAGCCCAGCGCAGCCCGGCGCTGTCCCTCAGCCCCCGGGCAGGGGGGCCGGCCGGGGGCTCCGCCGCCTCACCCCGCAGGCGGCCCCGGCAGGCTCCGCACGCCGCCGGCGGGGCCGCGGCCGCCCCGGTGACATCACCGGAAAGGCGGGTCACCCGCGGCCAATGGGCCGCCTGACGGCCGCCGAGAACCGGGGAGGACCCGGAAGGTTTCGCAGTCGTAGCGTTGCTGCCCCGCGGAGAAACCCAGCTCCTGTCGCCCGCCCGCCCCTGCGTGCCCGATGGACTCGGTGGGAGTCGCCGCCGCCGCGCCCGACGCCGGGCCGGGCCCCGCCTGGCAGAGCAAGGTGAGCGCTGTGCCGGCACCGAGGGCCCGCGGTCGCCGCTGTCCGGGCTCTGGGGAGCCGGGGGAGCAGAAGCATCGAGGGCGTGGAGAGGGCGCTGCGAGGTGGTGCCAGCACCACCAGGGTCACGGGCAGTCGGCAGAGCGACCCTAGCGTGGTTTGCGGTTACCGGGAATTATCTCCTTGGTGGTGAGAGGTGTTGTGACAGCCTGATAACTGAGGCGCTTCCCTCCGAGGGAGCTGGAGCTGAGTGAGCTCGGCTATGTCGGCGGTAGGCAGCGAGTCCCAGCTTGCCCGGATTTGTCGTTCCCCAGTCCCCGCCTCCCCGAGCGAGGTGTGTGTGTCCCGCTGCGGTTTTGAGGGCTTGCTTTACCATGGCTGACCTGTCAGGGCTCTAGGAGCGGGGGAGGAAGCTGTGCGTAAGCCATTGCTGTTGGGTTATTCGAAAAGAAGTGTTACGTAGGTTGTATGTCTGCTTGTATGTAAACTTCCTGGGAAGGCTTTACCCCTGTCTCCAGAGGGTAGCGACACTGACAGACTGACTTTTTTCCTTCATTCGTAAGTGACTATCAACAGTTTTTCAACGCCAGTTTTCCCTATTGAGTTTATGAAACTACGCTTTGAATAGTTCCCCGAGTATCTGTAGAAAAGCCCTTACAAGATTACGTGAGCTTATTTTGGAGCCAGCGATAGCTAATTATCCTGATTATTGTGTTGCCACTGTGCAGGTATTGCTGACTTGAATAAAATGTTTACTTACAGTGTCCGTGGGGAGCCCCTAGCACAACATCAATATCATGTTCTCTTGCTGATGTAATGAGTGAACAGCTGGCAAAAGAATTGCAGCTAGAAGAAGAAAATGCTGCTTTTCCTGAAGTGGTTGCGTAAGTTTAAGTCCTGGATTAGTGCTCTCCATACGTGTGATGCCATCTTCTCTCTCTTGTGCATTTTATTACAATGTGCTCAGTGCACAGCAATATAGTAAATGATTTGCCTGTTGCCCCAAACTCTGCTTCTTTAGATCTTCTTCAGTGAAGATGGCTTCCTCAGCTAAAAGTCTTCCTTAGATTCTCTTTTCTGTTGCTCTTCCTTCCTTATTTTTGTTTTCTTTGCATTTTTTTGGGGGTGTTAACACAGTCTGTAAGCTATATTTAGAGATATTTCAGAAATGTTTTTTTTCTACCCTTCTAGGAACTCCTGTCAACAGTGTATGTTATTTTGAGAACTATCTACAGGTATATCACCTGTATCCTCCCAGTACCTGAAAGCTCTAAACAAAGGCCAAGAGCTTGCTAGTTCTTAAATGGTACAATTTTTTCCTGTCTTTCCTGTAAAGCAGAACAAAACAACACTGTTCGGGATGTTTTAAATATGTAAATAAGTATACACATGCATACACCTGTATGCCTTCTTTTTTTCCTTGAAGGACATCTTAAAAATAGAGCTTAATGCTTCTTGCAGAATGCTAAACAAGCAAAAGCTTAAGTAAAATTTGCATTGTAAATGAGTGGCATAGAGAAATGAAGTCATGATCTATTAATATTTGGTGTTGACTTAGAGAGGAAACAGACAGCTGAGATCCATTCCTTTCTGTGCAGCAGCTCTGGCTGAAGTCTGTTGTATAGAGTGGGAAAGTGGTATAAAACTGTTTCTGCTTAGATTGCTATGTGTAATTTTTTAAAAATTCCTGTTTTCGTCTTATGTAGTGCTGCTGAAGGACCATTTATTACAGGAGAAAATATTGACACTTCTAGTGATCTAATGCTAGCTCAGATGCTGCAGATGGAATTTGACCGGGAATACGATGCACAGCTTCGGCGTGAAGAGAAGAAGATCAATGGAGATAGCAAAGGTACCTTCATCAGAAGGAATATTTTTGCTTTGGAGCTATTCTTGGCACTTAGCTTAAATTGACAGAGCTGTGAGGAAGTAGCAAATCCCTGATAATCACAGACATGCCTATTTGTTTTGTTTCTCAAGTCTCCATATCCTTTGAAAATTACCGGAAGGTGCATCCCTATGACAGTGACAGCTCAGAGGACGAGGTTGATTGGCAGGATACCCGTCATGATCCATACAGAGCAGGTATGCGACAGCCTTAAACAATACAATCTCTTCAGCCAATAGACCTGAGACTATGACTGAGTTAAATTAGGTCTGGTTTTAATGTGAGGAGAGACACCAGCTGCATTTAAAATCAGGTCACCTCAATGGGAGGTGTCAGCAGGAGGTTGGGTGGGTAACTTCAGGCTTCTGTCTGCCAGTATATTTGCTTCAGTGGCTGAATCTGGCAAAATAACCGGTGAACATGGGAAGTCTTGTGGGATGTGCTTATATGGCATCTACGTTTGGATGATATAGTTACATATCATCTGCACATGATACTGAATACTCCTGTCATAGCATGCCAGAAATGTCTGACACTCCAGAGAAGACAGAGAAGTAAGTTGTAACATAGCCAAAGAAGCTGTCATGCTTAGCATAAGACAAGACTGTATTAAGATCATACAATTGAAGTCACTTATTCTGTTTTATAAATAAAATTACGTTACTTTTGTGGATATTGTGGGACTTCTATAAGCACTGGTTATGTTTGTTTAGTTGTAAAGTTCGGTTTATTATTCTCACTGCTGGCAGATAAACCTACTACTACACCAAGAAGGGGTTTTATAGGAAAAGGAAAAGATATTACTACAAAACATGATGAAGTGGTATGTGGAAGAAAAAACACTGCTCGCATGGAAAATGTAAGTGAAAAGTTGGGGAAACTTATTTTGTGTGTAAAACTGGAGAGCTGCAATTCAACCAAAACTAATGCTTGTCCACCAGTGCTGCTGGGAAGGGTGCTGACTTTTAGTTTTTCCCCATTGGATGAAAGCAATGCAGTCTTTGCTTTATTGGTTATTCACATTGGCAGTTCAAGTTTTGTGGGTTTTCTGTTTAATAATAGTTTGTTATTGAGCAGTTCAAGAATTTGCACAGAACTGTTTTGGCAAAACAAAACTAGCAGCAAGTTTTGCACACAAGCATATAAAACACGAAAGCTATTTTTGAAAAGCATAGATATTGTGTAATCTTTCTTCTAATTAATTTTGTCTGATAAGCCAAATAACTTATTTTCAGTGAAGTGTTCAACTTACAGCTTTTCAGTCTGTTCATCTGTAGTACGTACCTTTCATTTTCTTTAAAGTAACTGGTGCAACTTCTGTAAATAAGGAAATGCTGCAAGTGCTATTTTTGCAGAATGTTACGTAGTCTCTTATCAGTTTGGGCAGAACTTTGAGTTCTGACTTTAAATCTGTGTTTCTTAACATGTTGGCAACATTGCACAAAGTGGGTTTCACATAGGTCCAAATCTATGCCAAGTTTTTCCAAATCAGAATGAGAAGTTTCTGTTTGTGCCAAGTTCTGGCATCTGCTAGTAACAATGCTTAAATTCATATTATTTCTGCTTGTAGTTTGCACCTGAGTTCCAAGTTGGGGATGGAATTGGGATGGACTTAAAGCTGTCAAATCAAGTCTTCAATGCCTTAAAACAGCATGCATACTCTGAGGAACGTCGAAGTGCAAGGCTCCACGAGAAAAAGGAGCACTCCACTGCTGTATGTTTTTAATAAAGTCTCTCTATCTACTCCTTATCTTGTGTAATAGCTAAACGCTGCTGGGTAACTTCTTGCAACATGCCATTTTTAGTAAAACAGCTAAGCAACGTTATGTTAACGTTGCTGAAGGAAATTATATCAGCCAGCTCCTACTAGAAAAAGGCTCTTTGTTTGAGCTGCATTACTGTGAGAGCCATGTTGAAGTAAGAGCAAGCAGCTACTGTTTTTTTCTCTTTGTCTTTCTAAACTTGTCTCTTAATCAGCTACGATGAATAAACTGCCTGGAAGTTATTTCTAGAAACATCCAGAGGACTAATCCTCTGCAGTGGAACCATATGGCTCCAAATATCTGTCTCCATAACAAGTGTCAGGAACACGAGGTGACCAACTGACCTAATAATGTAGGAATTTACTTGATAGACTGTATTGGTGAGTTTGGAGTAGGGCCTTTGGTAATTCCGGATGTGGACTTCTTCAAATTTGTGTGTTTTGCTTTATTGTTACTTATATCAAAGAAATATAATACTTGAGATACTGTGATTCATTATTTGTAAAGGCTTCTTGAAAACACTGTAGAAAGTGCTGTTGAGCCACAGTCTATATGTGCAATTAGTAAAATACTCTATGTGCTGCTCAGCTGATGGGAAACTAAGAGTATTAAATCAGTCCTGAAGCAGCTTTGCATTGCTTCAGATGCTTATTTTGGTTTGGCTTTTTTTTCTCCCCTCTGTCAGTTGAGAGAAATTTTATTAATACATTATTCTTACCATTTAGTTGAATTCTTGTGATACATAAATATTCTAAACTTATGGTAAAGCAAAGAATTGTTTTATTGATTTGAGTATTCATATCTTGCCTATTCATTCTATTCATCTCCTGTAGGAGAAAGCAGTGGATCCTAAGACACGTTTACTTCTGTACAAGATGGTCAATTCTGGGATGCTTGAGACCATCACAGGTTGCATCAGCACAGGAAAAGAATCTGTTGTTTTTCATGCCTATGGAGGAAAGTGAGTATATTGTTTATTACTGATAGCTTTAAGTACAAGAGATGATTTAAAAAGCAGAAAACACAAAAAGATTTAAACTTCTGCATCTTTTTTATTTCTGAGACTTACAGGCTGTATTTGTGTATATGCAGATAATAATAAAATATGAAAAACAAATGATACCAACCATAAAGTAAAAAAAATCCCCACTTTCCTCCTTGGAGGCTATTAATGAATAGGGACAAATCCACTGTGCCTTTCTGTGGAAAAATATGTACTCCTTTTATAAAAAAGAAATCTTGAGATTTTTGAGAAACTCTTTCCACTGGCCTGCCCCAGACCACAGACCAAAGAGCTGTTGTGAGGATCTTAGGCTACCTGAAGGTTGTCTTTCCATAGAGATTGCTCTGTTGTCAGCTTTGTATTGGCAGCTTGGTGGAGGTGCTGTTTGTTACTTTCAGGTTAACTTGGGAATACCGTTGGGATGCTGCTCACTTCTTGAATCCTTCCTGCCATACTGGGAGGATTAGAGTGCATTATGGCGATTGTATTGTGTTTAACTGACTTTAAACCAGTGATGTTTGAGAAAGAACTAATAAAACTCAAATAGAGATAATGTATTTAGAGATGTCAAGACAGAAAGTTAAAGTTGGGGAGAAAAGATGTGCCTTAACAAATTTGGAGAGGTAACCTATTTCATAAGCAATTTATAATCAAAATGCCAAAACCCAAACATTCATATGTAAGTTTAATCATAGAATTGTTATAAACTCAAGTTGGTTTCTAAATGTAATAGAAAATTAAATCCTCTCTTCTATTAAAAATTGCTGTATGTTGCAATGTATAAAAACCTAAACCCATGCATTTGCTTGTAAATATGTGAATAGTTAACTTGGTTATATATTTGTCTTTTTCCATGAGCAGTGCAACTGAAGATAAAGTTATTCCTCCAGAATGTGCCATCAAAGTGTTTAAAACAACTCTTAATGAATTCAAGAACCGTGACAAATACATTAAGGATGACTACAGATTTAAAGACCGCTTCAGTAAATTGAATCCACGGAAAATTATTCGTATGTGGGCTGAGAAAGAAATGCATAACTTAACAAGGTAAAGAAAGAAAAAGGAAGTGTAGTTGCCAAATGCCTGTCAGTTTCCTATTCTCTGTTTAAGGAAGATGCTGTATGTCTGGGTATTTGACTTTTAGGCCAACATAATACACAACCTGGTACAGATTGTATAAGCCTCTGGGTTTTTTACAGTTTAATAAGCTGTCTGCATCTTCAGTGATTTTGCGGCAGAATTTACAGGCTCATGAACTTAACAGGTTCTAGTTGTAAAAGTGATTAGTATTCAGGGAGCACTTTTAGATTCACTTATAACTTCAGAATCTGAATTTTCCTGTGTAAAATACTGTGAAATATATATAAAAATTTAGTTTTCAGTTCTCTCAAAGACTTTGTTTACTCTGGATCAAGTCTCTCAGATTGCAAATGAGATAGCAGGAACTAGAACTTCGGGGACTTCGAAGCTTTTGTTCTGTTTTTCTTAATCAGTATCTATTTTCTGATCCACAGAATGCAAAATGCAGGAATTCCTTGTCCTCAAGTGGTTATCCTTAAGAAACACGTCTTGGTTATGTCTTTCATTGGCCAGGATCAAGTCCCAGCTCCTAAACTAAAGGATGTAACACTTAGTAGTGAAGATATGAAAAAGGCCTACTATCAGATTCTTAATGTAAGATGATGCTGATTTCTCCTCCAATTCTGGGTTGTATTTTCTTTTAAGGGAATAACTGTAAGGACAAATGAGCACTTATTTACTTTTCAGGATGCTTACATAATTTTCAAGATACAAAGTCCAAAGTCTTATTTTGCTGCTGTTTAATGTGTGACTTAGAATCAATAAGAAATTATGCACTGAAAAAAATATAATTAAATTTAATCTTAATCTGAGTGGAAAACATACTGGAGTTTGATGACAAACAGATGTTTTGCAGCAGAGGAATTGTGAGCAAGTAGTCCTCCTTTTATAGAAGCAGTATGTGGTTTAGAAAATTCTCCAAAGTCTTTCTGGGCTTATCAAACACTTAATTTACAATTCTTAAGCACTCTCCAGTGGATGGCCTGCCCCCTTTTCAGCAAACCTAGAAACTGGAGAATTAATTAGAATATTGCATAGTGAATGCTTTAATTTCCTATTATCTCTTGGTTCAAACACACACCTGCTAACTGTCCACTCACTATTACGTTATTAAAAAACCCAACCCAGCAACCAGCCCCACAGCTTGGTAATTGGAATGGTCTAGGTCTCAAATAAATACAGCTGTGAGCAACACAGCTGTATTTTAAGTGAATTTGTGTACTGGTTAGGATTCAGTCTCTATAACTGTGATACTTCTTTCCTATGCGATAGAAGTGAAAATGGCATGTATTTAGAGAATGTGCTTATCTGTCTGCTGCACTTGGATTTCTTGGCAGAACTGACCTGAGTTTACCAGAGTAGCTCTTCTGACTTTGCCAAAGCTCAGTGATAAAAGCTCAGTTTTCTGGCAGTTTGCCAAAACTGCAATTCCCTGAATGGAAGTGTATTGAAGACTGGGTAAAAGTTACGTAAATTATGTGGGTGATTAGGGAAAGGTGGGGTTGTTTTGGCTTTTTTTTTTTTTTTAATATAATCATGCTAGCAATAATTATTTGAAGTATAGCCTACTTCCTTCATCAATTTGGTTCCTTGCAGATGATGCAGCAGCTGTATAGGGAGTGCAACCTGGTCCATGCAGATCTGAGTGAATACAACATGCTTTGGCATGATGGGAAGGTGAGTTTGTTCTTAATTTGGGGGGAAAATGTTTAATCTACCGTGAAATACTAATACAAAGTGAATTGCTATTTCTCTGTGACTACAGGTCTGGCTCATTGATGTCAGTCAATCTGTGGAGCCAACCCATCCTCATGGACTTGAGTTTTTGTTCAGAGACTGTAGGAATGTTTCACAGGTAGGACCTCTTTGTATGACAGTCTTCTGTTATGCTGCATGTTTTCAAAGATACAACATATCGTAGATATATGGAAGATTACTCTTACACATTTTCCATGCTGATAGCTTCCTCCTCTGAAAGTGAAAAGAAATGTAGAAAAGTAAAATTACCCCACTAGAACTCAAACTTCTTTCAGTTACATTTATCTGTGGGTCAACAAAAACAAAAATGTAATTTTGGGTAAATGTAGTAACTGGGGAAAGTCAAAGGAATATTTTGTTCTCTGTAGTAAAGTGTTTAATGTGTGTTCTTTATATTGACTAGTTCTTCCAGAAAGGAGGCGTGGCAGAAGCACTTAATGAGCGTGAACTCTTCAATGCTGTCTCAGGTTTAAATATTACAGCTGACAATGAAGTAGACTTCCAAGCAGAGGTATAGCTTTCTCTGTCTAACAATTTCAATTTTGTTAGCTATGGTAGCTGTTATAATAGCTTAACTTTTCACATTTAGTTTGTGTGATTGGTGTGAGCAAAATTTCAGCAGTCATTCTGCATCTCTTTTTAAAACTTTGAGTATTTCAACCCAGTACAAATGTTTACAGAAACTCATATTGACAGACATCATCTCCACCCTCTTTCCTGATCCTGCAGCTCCTAGGCAGAAAAGACTTCATGTTGAATATAGTTACCTCATTCCAGCATTAAGGCAAATTTAGTGATCTGTTTTAGCTTAAAAGCTGTTGTCTTACCTTACATACATTAAAGGTTGTACAGCAAAAGGGAAGTTGGGTTAAAAATAATTACTCTACCACTTATTTTTCATGGTTTAGATGTTAATTTATTTGAATTTAAAGTTTAGGCTAGCATTTTTAATTTTGAAGCTGAAAATCATGCTAATGTAAATATGGACTCAGGAATCTTTGGTCACTGTTGGCTTTTAATTTTCAACCTTTGGCTGTAACTCCTCAAGGCCTGCATCCTGATATCAGATTTAAAAAAAACGAGTTGTCAAACGTTCCATATTTTCTAATTAAAGTAAGGGCAATGTGGCAATTGTACTCTCCCTAATTGCTAATGACATTGTAGGTTTGTGCTAGTCCAGCATGGAGTATGTGGGAGCTGGAAATTAGGTGACTCCTGGGACAGGTGGTGAACGTAAGAAAGAGATAAAGGGAACACAGTGTCACAGTTCCACAGGCTCTGTGTCATTGGATAAAGGCACACTTCTGTGCTTTGAAGAACACAACTTAAGTCTTAAGAAATCACCCAGTCCTCCCTGCAACTTGTGCATTTTAGTTGTGTAGCTTCAAACTGTGAAGGAGTCCTGCCCATTTTATTAACTTTCTGAGAACAGATGTTTCAAGGTGTCCCTGGCTGTATTTGAGCTGTTACATGTGACTGAATCTTTGAAATAGCAAAATTTTACATACCTGCTCTGGCCTCAAAAGCTACTTTTCAATGCTGTTCAGAAGGCTTCTGCAGCTAGCATGGTTTTATGATTTCAGCATGATTTTGTTTTTGGCTCTCTAGATTGAAGCTTTGGAGAAGATGAATGAAGATCATGTGCAGAATCATGGAAAGAAACTGTCAACGTTTTCCAGTGATGGAGACCCACCTATATATGATGAATAGCACTGAGTTTATAGCAGCTGATGAAACAAAACACAAATTTACTGCTTCTAACTATGTTGGTGCAGTGATAAATGTCAACTGCCAATGTCAAGAGAGTGGTTGGCTGGGAATACCAAAATGGAAAACACAGCAAGCATATGGTGATGCCTCAGTGGTTTGCTTTTTTTTTTAACTTGTCCCACACATCAGGCTGGCACTGTGAGAATGGACTGTCACTACCACTTTTAACAGACTGACAACTTCACCAATTGCCCAGTTACATTAGAGTAATGCAGCTCAGATGGTCATATTTTGCATGATTCAGAGCTTACATATCTTTTAGTCTAAAAAAAAAAATTTAAAAATCATCTATATTGTCCACAGTATTTAGTGGGAAAGCACACTTTAAAGAGTCCCTTTTTTTTTTTCCTAATGCAACTTGAAAAACTAATGAAAAATTGTGTATAGACACAATGTCTTTCATCCATCTCCACCAAGGGCAAAATGAAAAGGCAAACTGTGCACTCCAATCATATGAAAATGTAAATTTAGCAAAGTAATATATTTATAAATGTAAAAGTCTGGACTTTTTCATTTGAAGTACAGGGAATGTGGCTCTAATTATCTCTGTAAATACTGTTGGGTATTACATGGGAAACGGATTTGAATCCAACCAGCAGAGGACTTTCTTGGTGACATGTCAGGAAATTGTGAGTCAATGATGTATAATAGTCAGTTCAGGTAGCTTCATTCTTAGTACACAAATGGTTCCAAGAACTTACTGCAAGCCAAAACTAAAACTATAATAATTCTGTCTCTACCTAGGATATCAGTTTGGAGCATCAAATGTTCTTGCCCTAAAGATAATCCTAGACAAATCTGAGTATTCTTTTTGCACCTGTAAGCAAAAAAAGCTCTATTTAGAAATAATGATGACTGATACTGGTTTTCACAGTTTATTTATTCTTAATGTCAGTCTTTTTTTTTTTTTTTTTAAGCAACTTCTAAAAATCTACTGATGTTTCTCTCCAAAAAACACATTTAAAGATGAACTGAGGTGGGATAGTTTGAAATTATGGAATTCTAATCAACCTCTTTTTAACTGATTTCTGGTTTCTAGTTTCTGATGCTGCTCTTTATCAAGCGGAATATAGTGATGCTACATGTGACCTCACAGTGTGCTGTGAAAGTGACTTTTTTATCTCTTTTTGTTGGAAAACTGGTGGTGAAGTAAAATCTTAACATCTTATGGTGGTATTCTTGCATGGTTCTTTGCATCACGGTTCTTTGCCTTCATTGATCTTTGGTGCTTCACTAGAGCAATCTTAGGGCAGGACAACACCTATTCCTTACAACAATATAAAAATGACTGTTTGGGTGGGTGCAACATGAACAGTAAACAACCTTGTTCTTGCCGGTTTCATCCCAACACTTGGATCCTCTTCCTTTTTCTAAATCAGACAAGTATCTTGCATTTAACCCTTCTTTTGAAATAAAGGAACTTGTATCTTTCAGATACTTAAGTCTGTGCTGAATTTCTCAGTGAAACAGTTTCCCAAAATAATGGTATCTGGGAAAGACCAGACTAGGTACTGCAAGGGAAGTGCTAACATCTTCAGGAAGACTACAAGCTGCTGTTGTCAAAGACAGCCAAATTTCAGTCAGAGGAGAAGGCTTTTTTTTTTTTTTTTTTTTTTTTTTTTTTTTTTTTTTTTTTTTAAAGAAAGGCTACTCCTATTCTTGGTTTATAACTAGTTTTAATATTCTTAACATTTCTTAGGGGGAAAAAAAAACCTCAGAGCAGTTGCTAATGCCTTAAAATGTTCTTGTATAAGGAAGATTCTGCTACAGCTATTTGCATCTAGTGAGAGGAAGAAGGCAGAAATAACAGGAAGTGAGGGGAGGGTGTTTTTTGAGCTACTTTTTGAAATAGGTCCCTGCTTGTATCTCTGTGCTTCGACCAAAGCCTCAGTTGTTACCGTCATTTTACATTTCTTGCTAAAATCTGTCTAGCACAGGGTTAAAACCCTAAACACACCCCAAATAAATGAAGCAATTTTTATTGAGACTAATTTAAAGCTACTGGGCCCAAATACATGATATATACTATATTTTATATATTAATATATTTTCACTTCCAGCAGTAAAATTGGCTCAGGAATTTGCTGTGGTTTTAATAACATACCTGGGCATGTTTTCAAGTAGTTGAAAACAAGAATTTGCTAAAATAAGCATTTTCCTGGATTCCTTTGAAATAAAAGGTTCCAGGATTACTTTTGGGCAAATAGAATCTTAGTTTTGAAATTGGCCAATAAGATTTATTTCTATCAGATGAGTTTCAAGTTTTATTTACTTGTCTGCCGATTTCCCCTCAAAGTTACCTCAGTTTCTAGTGCAATTGTAGGAAGTCCATGCTGTTTTTTACAGAAGCAGGAGAAGGCAAAATGTCAGTAGAAATTCTTAAATTTTCACCCTGGATTAACTAAATTTCTGGCTAACAAGCAGTAAATTTTGTTACTTTGTAAAAAATTATAAACTTTAAGGTACTTTAAAAGCTTTGGATATACTTGTCATCTCCAGTTAACAGAATTGTTTGATATTGCAGGAGGGTTCTGCAGAACAAGCAGCTTGTTGTAATTCTTAGTTGTGACTTAAGTATCTCTAGTCTGATGTGAAATCAGTGCAGGTGGACTAACTGGGTCGGTCACAAGTCATCCAACAGTTGTTTACATGATACTGTATTAGTATTTGGTACTTAAATTTCTATTTCTCACGTACTAAACTGTGCTACCGTTTTCATCAGAAATTTTAAAAAATGTTACGATCTTAGTCTTTTTCTTCCCCCCTCTTTTTAAATTTTCCTTTCTAAACTAATAAGCAAACACATAATTGATATTCTCACACAATTTGTAGATTATAATGTAGGGCTTACAGGTAGTGAGCTAAGGCATTAGCCAGTGCACCAACAAAAAAAAAAAATCCCATTGCTGTTTTGTTGTCCAAACTAAAATACATGCTCAGTATAAATGCTGAGGACAAAGCCAGACTTTGACTTCAATAATGCTTTATTCATGTTTTTCCTGAACTATTTTACAAGCCACTAAAAAGCAGTTTCCTGCCGAGGAACAGGATCAATGGTGACGGTAATGGTGCAGTAATTGTGGGCAAATAAAGGCAGATCTCAGAAGCACTTGTTTCCTTTTTTCCCTCCACATAAAAGTTTTGGGTTTGTTGTTGGTTGGTTTTAAAATCGCTATAAAAGATTGGGCCAAAACCCCCAAATCCTGCTGCTGCGGCCCCCATACTTGGTTAAGAAATACAGTGTTTTTGCTTGCCTAACCATTTTAAAGTCCACTAGCTTTGCTTTTAAAAGCAGAATAAATCCTCCCAGCTGGAGCGGTGCCTCGATAAGTGACACTGGTTAGAGTCAGAGCTTTACCCTGGCCCCTTATTCGCCTCCTCTAACATGCGCCCTCCTAAATATTTGCAATATGGTCCTGCATTGTAACTCCACGCTCATTCCACGCGTTTCTTTTTTACCACCTTGCCAGCATTCACACCTTTCCTGAAGCAGATTTCGCAGCTTCCCAGGTTTCTGTTTTCATTCGTTAAGCTCACTGATACCTTTCACGCATTGGTGTTGAGGAATGTGCAGGACACGATCCCGGTCTCTGCCGTCAGTCCCCGATGCCTGTCCCGGGCCGCGGCCCCTTTAAGGCGGGAGCGTGCCGCGTCACACGCCAGGGGAGTGTAAACAGGAAGCGGCCGCCGGGAGCGGGGGGTCTGCAATGGCCGCCGCCGGGAGCTACCAGCCGCCGGCCGGGGACGAGGCGCTGGCAGCGGTGGGAGCAGCAGCAGCAGCAGCAGCAGGAGAAGGAGGAGGAGGAGAAAGCGAGGAGCGAGCGGAGGGCGGCGGCTGCTACCTGGCGCTGTGCGCGCGGCCCGTGCACTTCGAGAAGGCGAACCCCGTGAACTGCGTGTTCTTCGACGAGGCCAACAAGCAGGTGGGGGCGGCGGGGCCCTGCCGCGGGCCGGGGCTGCGCAGCCGGGCCTGTGGGCTCAGCCCGGCCCGCTGCTGCTCGCCCGCTTGGCTTTGGTTCCCTGCCCGGCTTTGGTTTCCTCCCGTCCCGCGGCTGCCGGGCGTGAGCCCGGTTGTTCGCCTTCAGGACATGTCATCGTGCTAGAGGCGGTAGATTTTTTTTTTTTTTACCCCTTTTTTCCCCTTTACTGATTTATTAGGTGGGATTTCACTTGCCGTACTCTCACTGCCGTAAGGTCTTTCTGGAATTCATCAGAGTCAGCACTTTTCCTTTCTGTTCCGAGTGTCCCCACATGACTGGCCGCATGAAACTTTGTCACTCTCAATTTTTCACACCCCTGAATTTTTCACACCTCTTTCAATTCCTGAAAGTCAACATAATCTTTAAAAAAAAATAAAAATTGCAGCTTTCCTTGTGGCACAGACCCAAGTGGCCGTTTCTTTGCTTTAGTGCTTTTAAGCAAACTCTCCTTAATATCTGTATGGCCTTCTGAGAGTTCAGCTCAGTATAGCTAAAAGATCCACAGGCTGTCATGGGGCATGTACAGATGTGGATACATTCTGGTGCCTAATTCCTGTAACCATTCTTTGACCTGGGCATTCATGGAGTCAGAACCTTCAAGCTTTCTTCCCCATATAGCTGGCATGCATTTCCCCATGTGTGGACATGATCAGTGGCATGTTTGGAGAGGGAGCAGTATTTCTGGGGTGTGTTGCTTGTTGTTGCACCCTGTTCTGAATGATTACAGAGTCATTTAGGTTGGAAAAGGTCTCTGAGATCATTGAGTCCAACCTTTCACCGAACACCTTGTCAACTAGACCAGGGCACTGAGTCCCAAATCCAGTCTTTCTTAAAACACCTCCAGGCGTGGTAACTCTCTGGGCAGCCCATTCCAGTGTCTAATCACCCTTTCAGGGAAGGAATTTTTCCTAATGTTCAACCTAAACCTCCCCCAGTGCAGCTTAAGGCTATGTCCTCTGGTTCTATCACTGTTTGCTAGAAGAAGAGGCCAACCCCCAGCTGCGTACAGCCTTCTTTCAGGGAGTACTTTAGGGAGCAATAAGGTCATCCCTAAGCCTCCTTTTCTCCAGGGTAAAAAAACCCAGCTCCCACAGCTGCTCCTTGCACGACTTGTGCTCCAGACCCTTCCCCAGCTCTGTTGCTCTTCTCTGAACATGCTCCAGCCCCTCGATGTCCTTCCTGAACTGAGGAGCCCTGAACTGGACACAGCACTCGAGGTGTGGCCTCACCAGTGCTGAGTACAAGGGGACAATCACTGCCCTGGCTCTGCTGGCCACACTATGGATGACACAGGCCAGAATGCCATTAGTTTCTTGGCCACCTGGGCACACACTGGCTCTTGTTCAGCTGCTGTCATCCAGCCCTTCCAGGTCCTTTTCCACTGGGTGACTTTCCAGATATTTTTTCTTATAAGCCATTATCATTGAGGGCCAGTTGACATACCCTATCAGGAGACACTGTATCAGTGTGGATGTGATATAACTACACAGAAGCTGGTTGTTGAGAGCTCACTTGAAAGATTCATATTTTCCAGTGTAAATTTATTCCTCTGTGTTTTCTTGCTATCTAAAATAGTTTGATTTCCAGTGTGTCTCTGAATCATTTGTCACCAGCATTTCAATGACAGTTTCCCAGGTGAGAGACGTGTCTGTGCAATCTTCTCATCTTGCAGAGATTAAGAGTGTTGCCTTCATTTTCTATCTCCATAATACTAAGAAGAGTTAAACTAAGTATTTATCATTCTAGTGAGGCTGTGGACTTGCTTGCAGTTTATAATCTCGACACCTGTATTTCCTGCCTGGGCATTACAGACTGGCAGCATGGCTGATATTACAGGACAATGTCCCTGTCACCCTGAGCCCTGGTCTGTGTGGCTAATGCTGCTGCACATACAACAAGTACCAATAAGGCATTTGCCTGACTTTCTTTTTCCAAGCTCGGTGAAGTTTGTAACAGCATGACTCTTATTTTTTTTTTTTTTTTTTTTAAATTATCTTATTCCAGTTCAATACATGTCATATCTCTAGCAGGTTTTGTACATGTATATGTAAAGTTAGGCTAAAGGAATTCTCAGTTGCTAGGGCATGTTGGCTGAAACTCCTTAGGTACATGAAAATCTACAGGTTATTATTAAACTATTCCTGTTTAATTACGTGTTCTGACAGGATCAAGGTTCTGGGTCATTGAGTTACATCTCTTCCCAATCCCCAAGCTGAGTTCCTTTTTGTTTTAAACAATGCCCTGATGTCTTAGATACTTTTACTAGTACATGACTTAGGAGAATATAGAAGAAACAAAACCAAGATAAAGGCTTATAAAGATTTTTCCTGATTTAACTTGCCCAGTAGTTAAGAATATGCCTACAAGACTGTTGCAGTACCATGCAATCTGGCAACTCTAAGTAGACTTGGAATTCCAGATTGTCTCAGTATGAACTGGCAGATCTGCAGGAGACCAAAAATTGTGTCTAGTAAAAAAAAAAAAAAAAAAGAAAAGGTTATATTAGAGGCATATAGAAGGGGAAGCAGGTGAAGATTATGGCTTTGAAGGAGTTAAGTATATGTTCAAAACTTTTTTTGTAGGTTTTTGCTGTTCGATCAGGTGGAGCTACAGGAGTTGTTGTTAAAGGTTTGGAGGATAGAAATCCCATTTCCTTCAGGTAAGGCACCTTTATCTTGGGATAGAATGATGCAATCTTCAAATTATGTGGTGCTTAGTCCTGGTCTACTGTAGTTCAGGCATAAAACTTACAAGTAGTGATCATATTTTGATTTGTTCTTAGATATAGTCTTGCAATTAAGAAGGTATGCTTTTCCCTCTCTATGGTCTTCTGGGGGGAAAAGGTAATTAGGCTGTGGCTTCTTTTTTTTAAACAATAGTCTTTTATTAAAACGTGCTGTACATATGAGAGAGTGATTCCTACAGCAATGACTTACCCAGGGATGCAGTTTAGCAAGTGATGTCTGTGATTGAAGTGCAATGTCCAAACCTAGATGTAGGTTTCTCATGTTCTGTTCCTTGTTTCATCTGAATTGGCTTCTTCTGTGTTTTCCATTCCTTGTGGAAACATTTTTGCAGAATTTGACAACAGTAAACTATTTTATATATGTCTCTGTTAAAGAGTGAGTGTCACAGAACTGAGGATGCAGGTTTGGATAGTCGCACAAGTCTTCCAGTTCCACATCATAGCCAGCAGAGCTGAGCATTTGCAGTGATTTCAGGTGCTAATTTGCCATGATTCTGTAATTGATGTGTTCAGGACTTCTGAAGAGTGAACTGCCATTTTCTTTCAGTCTGGATCTTGAATCTATTAGTCAGACAAGAGTAATAATCAGTGGTCAAAAGCATTTACATTACACTTTTTTCTCTGTCATTGTCTTTTTTTAGGGTATATTCTTTAAGACGCTATTTTAGATTGTATTTCCATAACTTCTGTTTCTTTCTATATAGGATGGAGGACAAAGGAGAAGTGAAGTGCATCAAATTTTCCTTGGGGAACAAGATCCTGGCTGTGCAGAGAACTTTGAAGAGTGTGGTAAGAAAGCTACACCTTGCAGCTAGGGAATTGGAGCTGGAATTCCCTACTTCCAGAGTAAAATTCTTTGAGACAAATGTTCAAGAGGCCTGTTGGCTAACAAAAGCTGTAGTGAAAATTCCTCTGTTATCCTGAGAGGCTGCTCAGGCAGCATTGTTGTCCTGCTAGTATCATCATTTAAAGAAAAAGTGTCAGGGGGAACCAACTCTGGCAAGGGTGAGGTGGAACATAAGTTTTTCTTCTGTGTGTATATCGCATCCAAAACAATTTGAGAAACAATTATCTGTTCTTTGGTATCTGTGTATGTATCTTGTCCGTGCTTCATAATTGCTGATACACTTAATGGGTGTTTTTGCAGGATTTTTTGAATTTTATTCCAGATAGCCCTCAGCTAGAATATACACAGGAATGTAAGGTGAGTTAAATGTCCCAAGCTTATATGCTTAAGTGAAACTCTGATGTTAGTTTGACTGGTGGCTACAACTAATTGAGGTACCTTTCAAAACACTAACATAAAGGAAATGAGATATGTAGGTACTGCTGTCTACTGAAATTGAGTGAACAAACAGGTGTTAACAATACCAGAAAAAACTTTCCTGTCTTGTGAATGTAATTGTTTCCTAGAGGGAGCAGAAGTGCTGTGGGGCTAACAAATATCAAGGTTTGGTAAGGAGAAAAGACAAAGTGCTGATGGTACAGAAACAGCGGACTGTGATTATATTAGTGCCAGATATGTTGATGTGGATGTTCTTTCCTAATGTCACTAATAAGTAATAGTAAGCTATTACTAGTTTTCATATTATGTTTGCTATTTTTTAATAATCCTTCTAATTTTTGATGATTATTTACCAGAAACAAGTACCATTATCATTGTTTGGTGTTTTCCAACTTTTAACTAAAACAAATTGCATTTTTGGGTAATAGAATGGTAAAGTAAATTTTTATACATCTGATTTGCACAGATCCTTTTATCCTTGTAGTCTTTAAAGCTGAAAAACTGTCTGCTTCATTTTTTAGGATTATGAGTTTACTTAAACCATTCTAGCAAAACCTTTATGATAATGAAACTTCTGAGTGTAATAGTAATACACTTCTGAGTGTAATAGGTTCTGAGTGAAGTCATGGCAAATTTTTCCACCTAAATTTTAGTTTCTCGCAAGATCTCTTCCTGCTTTTCATGTCAGGAACTGGTTGAAGTGGCAGTAGAGTTTGAAGCCGAGGAACTTAGTTTTATCTAGGTTAAAAAGAAAATTTGATTGTATAATAAACTTGTAAATCTTACATGCTGCCAAAAATCCAGGCCCTACAGTAATTGTGTTCATGTATAGTTTGGGAATCCTTTATAAAAGTGACTGATGCATGCTGGGTGTCTGGTTGGCCAAAAGTCTTAACTTCAGATATTGGATACCTAAATTGCTTTTGGTCTTCTGTTCTTCATTTAGTAATATTAGCTTACCTGAGTAGTTAATTTTTCCAATTAAAAGAGTGTTTGTTTGCTTGTTTGTTAAAAGACAAAGAATGCCAATATTCTAGGATTCTGCTGGACGAGTTCTACAGAAATTGTCTTCATCACAGATCAAGGAATTGAATTCTACCAGGTAATACAAATAACTCATGTAGGACATGCTTACAGATTTGAAAATGTAAATTTGTAACAGTATATTTGAATTCTTTTCTTGTCTCTGTAACTGAGAAAGTGTACTGCTAAAAAAACAATTTCTGCCATTTGGTTTGCAGACTAAATTTTTAAATTTTTTTAAGAAGAAAACATTTTTAGGGCAGGGCAAATTTATCATTTACAGGTTTTAAGACTTTGTATAAAAGAATACTCAACTAAGCCTCGGGAACTCTAGATTAAGAGATGCTCTCGACTTGCATGGAAATGAGTATTTAAATCTAATGTGAAACACCACTTCATGCAAAACAAATCAGCATTGGGGAAGACATGTAAATGCTTAAAAGGTGGCAAAGAGCTAATAATTGACTAGCTAGTACCCTTCTGCAACTTGCAGCTCTCTCCTCTGTTGACCTCATTGAGTTCCTCTGTGTAATTTCCTTTGCATGTGTTTTTAAAGATGTCTGGTAATTAAATAACCCTTTCTAGCATTCATTATGAGAGATATTTAAACACTTCCTAAAAAAAAAAAGTGCCCTTCCCAGTAGTTTCAGTCCTGGAGCTGAGACACAATGTTTCTCATTACTGTTACTAAGAACTACTACTAAAGAAAGTATCTGAAAAAGCAGCTTTATTTTCTGCTGATTGAGGGGGAAAATATGAATTTAGCACCTGAAAGGATTATGGATATCAACCCTGCAGGTAAAAGGACCAAATCAAGTAAGTGTCTTTAAAGTGAGGATATTTAAGCCTTTGAAATGAATAGAGTTGATTTATATACTTAGTTCTCAAAATAAAAAAAGATCAAAGAAGCTGGGGATGAAGGCAGCAAGAATATTGTAAAAAGAACTTTTTAATAAAATTTCACTAGTTATATCAAGCTGGGTGTTTTCTCCACTGTGCACAGAACTTATACCCAGATCTGGATGAGAGGGAAAACACAGTGCCTTGGAACTCATTAGGATTTGATGTGTATTATTTCCTTAGCTACAGTAAAGTGGGGCCTCAGCTCTAATTGTCAAGTTTCTGATTTTTTATTTTTTTTTTTTGATTCTAGGATGGTAAATGTCTTTACACTTAACTGTTTCTTGCTTAACATTCCTTGCTCCTGTGCATTACCATTTATGCAGCTGGCATCCTGGTGGTAACATAATGCTAATATTCTGTGTTTCCAGGTATTGCCAGAGAAACGAAGTTTAAAGCTTCTGAAGAATCAGAGTATTAATGTCAATTGGTACATGTATTGTCCAGAGAGCTCTGTTATCCTCCTTTCAACCACTGTCCTTGGCAATGTCCTGCAGCCATTCTATTTCAAGGTAAAGGGATATGTTCCAAACTTGTCATTTTCATTTTTTCCTAAATTGCTTCTTCATC
Organism: Chamaea fasciata; assembly: GCF_029207755.1. Lineage (NCBI taxonomy): Eukaryota > Metazoa > Chordata > Aves > Passeriformes > Sylviidae > Chamaea > Chamaea fasciata. Next base: position 47,404,005 of record NW_027094086.1, on the reverse strand, counting down.
TACATATTCTATTGCTTGAATTTCTTCCCAGAGGCTTCTGTGTTCGTATCCTTGTATGACAATAAGCAAATTTATAAGGTAGCTCCTAGGTGATGGCTTAGAATTAGGAAATTCACTCTTTCTTATGTGCTCTTTGGAAAGGTGTGTGTCCAGACAAGGCTGGACAGTTGACCTTGAGAAAGGAAAGAAAAAATTGATGGTGTCTAAATATTTTATAACTTAAATGTCTTTGAAGATTTTTTTTTTTCACTTAAATAGGTATTTATGATTTACTTTTCATATGAACATTTGGTCTTTGCAGTATGATAAAGAAAACATAAGGGCCTTTCTCTTGTGATAATAATTATAACCTTCCAAATATGACTGGATGAAAAAGAGATAAAAAAGGTAGCACTTAAGAAACAACTGTTCTCCCAAGCCAGAGAGGGCTTTGTCTAGAGTAGTTACTTCTTTTGGTGTTCTTCCCTGTGAGCAACGCTTATTGTTACTGGGAAAATATTTTTCTTTTAATCTTGGAAAAAGTGTGTTGCGAAAACCAGAATCTGTTTTCAGTTAATGACGCAATCAGGCGATTTTAAAAATGAGGAGAAGAGCAACAGCATTTGTCTTGCTCCTGTCAGTGGATTAGGAAGATTTCTGTGGCAGTTTAAAGGAAGAGATTAAAAAGCATCTTATTCACATGGGTTTCCTGGTTTGTGTTAATCATGTGTAGGGTCTGTACTGCATCCTGAAATGATGCTCCCTTAGGTGGCTGGGAGGAACCTACTAGCCTTTCAGTTTTCTTTTTAACAACTTAGGTTATGGTTCCCCCTCCTTCACATTGGTAGTTGTAGCTTGAAGCTGAATAATTTTTATCTTGTATTCAGAAGGTAATCTTTAAAGATCTCCTGAGAAAGGTCCTGTACTACAGTAATACTTGCAAAGAGAGACATTGCAAAGGAGGTAGTTCTGTAGTATTCACACTTCACACTCAAGAACGAATCAGTAAGAATAGGAAGTGAATTTCAGTAGAAGCTTTGAGAACTGTGAAAACTTGCTTAAAAATAAATTCCATAGAAAAGAGGAAGAGGAGAGCAGAAGCCTTGGGCAGGAGAAGGGATATGCTGTAAGTGTAAGGCAGAAACTAAAGGAGACTGTGACTGGTAGGAGGCAGTGATATTTTTTCCTTCCCAGGAAGCAGTTATTAAAGTGTTGGAGTGTATACTTTTCTGGAAGAGGGAAGAAAACTGCTGTTTGAGATCTCCAGACCAAATGTACATTGGATTTGCATACAAATTTGTCTTGACTGAATTAAAATAGAAACACTTTTGTAGCTGAAGTAATAAGATCAGGACGATAAAGCTTCTGGAGTTACCGAAGTGTGTGTTAAGAATCACTGGAGGTTTTTTTAGGAAAGAAAGCGCAAACCCCTTTCTTTTGGACTATGACCGCCCGTCGCCTCGTGGGGGCGCTGGTGATACAGCGTTCGGGCAAAGGCGTCTCGTCCCTTCCTGGTGCAGGTCGTGACAGTTCTTGTTTTGCTGTTTAACAGGGTGGGACCATGTCAAAGCTATCAAAATTTGAAATTGAGTTACCTGCAGCACCCAAGTCATCCAAGCTCAGCCTTTCTGAAAGAGATATTGCTATGGCTACAATGTACGTATCTCATGCATCAGGCCTTTCTCAGGAAGGTGTGATAGTTTGGGAATGCTGGGAGAAGACAAGGACAGTACAATGGTTGCACTTGTTTCTTGTTTTAGCAGTGCTGTTGCTTTGAAGCACTTCAGTTACTGCCTTGAACAAAGCATCTAAACAACCCTCTTGGGGCAAGGTGGGGAGGGGAAGCAAATGGAGAATTCTTACATGAAATTGTTTTGGATTACCACAGACATTTTGGAGAATGTTTCATTTTTTTAGTTGATACTTTGATAGAGGAATCGTTCATAGATGCCTAACTTGCATGAGTATAGTCCATGCATTGTGATTTATCAAGTACTGTTTCATCTTTCACTTTTAATTAAATAATTACCTGATTTAGGGAGTCTCAGCTCTTCTTTTAGGATAAAATGTTTGGCTCTAGGAGACTGTTAGAGCTCTTAATTGAAAATAATACTTTAATCCTGTTGTCTTGTTAGATATGGGCAGCTTTATGTTCTCTATTTGAGGCATCACTCAAGGACTTCCAACAGTACAGGAGCAGAAGTAGTGCTCTATCACTTACCCAGGTAAGAACAGAATGAAGAACGTCAGTTGCAGTTCACATCTGTGTCAGCGTTGTGGTTTAACCCCAACTGGCAACTAAGTACCACCAGCTGCTCCCCCAAACCCTTGGTGGGAGGAGCAGGAGAATCAGAAAAACTCATGGATTGAGATAAGAACGGTTTAATAAATGAAGTAAAGTAAAAACTAGTAGTCGTAATGAAAAGTGCATGGAGGAGGGAATAAAACCCATGCAAAGTAAGTGACACAATAACAATTGCTCACTGCCCAGCCTGTCCCAAGCACTGATTTGTGCCTCCTGGCCAACTTCCCCCACTTTATATGCCAAGCATGATGTCCTAGGGTATGGAATATTCCTTTGACCTGTTCAGGTCTGCTGTCCTGGCCCAGCTTCTTGCACACCTGCTCACTGGCAGAGCATGGGAAACCAAAAAGTCCTTGACTTAGAGTAAGCACTGTTTAGCAACAACTAAAACATCGGTGTCTTATCAATGTTATTCTCATACTAAATCCAAAATACAGCACTGTGCCAGTTCCTAGGAAGAAAATAAATGGAGTCCCAGCAAAACCAGGACAAAAAGCCATCTTTTGTAGTCTAAACAGACTTGTTGACCAGTTCTCATTTCTCTTTGTTTCCACAGAGAGGGCTCCTGTAAGAAGACACATATTTTAAAGCTGAACAGAACTGGGAAGTTTGCACTGAACGTAGTGGATAACTTGGTGGTAGTACATCATCAGGATACTGAGGTCTGATTTATTTATATTGTGTTGTGCTGTAACTTTGAGAAGTTAGGGGCAGGTTTTAATAACCTAGTAATTTAATTTAGAAATTACTTTCCTTTGGGCTTAGCTTAGCCAGAAGCCAGAGTATTTGCAGGAACAAAACCATAATAATTCTCTTGGACAACTTCAAGAACTGGGGCACGTTACCCCTTTAGGAGGATTAGTTGATGTTTCAGTTATATTTCATGTAAATTCTACACATTAGCATTTTACCCAGAGCACTTCCTCCTCAGCGTTTTGGTCAAGCTACAAACATGACTATAGAAAGCCAGAAAACATTCCTCACTTTGCCCTTGGGAGACACCAGTAATTGAAGTTTCACTGGCACTGAAAGCAAAGCTGCTCTCCCTGGTGGTCCATACAGGGTAGAAGTGTTTGTGACTTGAGTTAACAATACTGAATGGTAGAAGTAAGAGGATATCAGAGGAAGATAGACAATTTTCCTCAGAGTTTCTAGCATCCTTAACTCTGCAGTGTCAAAGTCATGTGTTGTGCAAGAAAGACTGAGAGAGACTTTTTTTCTAGGGCATGTAGTGACAGTTCTAGGGGCAGTGGTTTTAGACCAAAGGGAGATAGATTTAGATGGGATGTGGCTTTTTACAGTGAGGGTGGTGAAACCCTGGAACAGGATGCCCCATTGCTGAAAGGGTTCAATGCCAGGTTAGAGGGGGCCTTGAGGAGCCTGATCAGTGGAAAATGTCATCAACCCCAGCACCCCAACCATTCAATGATTCTAACAGACGATAATAGATGGAAATGTGAAAAGCAGACCAAATGCCTGTAAATGGGTGGTGATTCACATTGGTCAATACTAACTTTCTCTTTTTAATTCCAGACTTCAGTTATATTTGACATCAAGCTTAAAGGAGAATTTGATGGGTCCACGACCATCCATCAGTTTGTACTTCCACCTCGATCAATACAACCCTATCAAATACCTGTAGCAGGTAGAACCACTATATAATGAATAACCTAACACTTAGGAAGAGTACTTAAATGTAGCAGCTCACACACAGGAGTGCTTCAGGTTTTAGGAGGCTGGTTACTAACACTTCAGTTATACATATTTGAGAGGGTGAGGAAGGAAGAAGGTAAGAAGCAATTGAGCAGAAGTTGGTGTTCCAAATGTGTGCCAACTACAGAAGAGTTGCTGTTTAAGGTGCATGCTTCCTATAGTACTTTGCTTTTACACTTGAAAAGTGTTGGGTTCCGGGAGTTTTTTGGCCATGGCTCTCAAAGCTTGTGGGTACTCAAAAGCACTTCATGCTTTTCTGGCTTAAATCAGGACTATGTGAAGTTAGCGGCTGAAAGACAATACAAGCTCAGAATCAAGTTTGGGACCAGTTTAGAAGTAATGCTACAATCAGTGTTAGGACTTAAATGCTTAGATTCTTCTTGGATTACCTTTCTGTTCTCCAGTCCAAGAAGTGTGACAAGAAGTTACCCTCAAGCTGGGAGTATAGAAATAGCCTGAGCATAGTTTCACTAGCAGGTGATAAAGCAGTGAGGTTCTCTTTGTAGAAGAGAAAGGTGCTTCTAATACAAAAAGATTGCACATTAAAAGCTCTAAGATCTGGTAGCAAGTATGATAAATTTGGAGATGGGGATTTGTATTAAACAAACGTTAGGATCAGAATGTACAACCCACTCTTCCTTTTAAAGAGTGTACATTTAAATACAATAAATGGAGCCTGTGTATTTAGAATTACAGTACTGGAGCTGGAATATTTCTTCATGCATTATTTCACTCGACTGAAAAATAAAACCACCATGTTTTGAAGGATTTGTTTGCCTTCTCATTGTCAGATTTTCTTTGTAGATCTGGCTACACAAATGAAGCTTTCTTTTTGACTGCATGCTAGAGTGTTGCAATCAATATTTACCTTTTTGGTATAAAACACTTGGCTTAGGGGAGCTGCCAGCATGCTACTATTCTTCACCTGATGTTATTTTTCCTGCAGGCCCTGCGTCTGTGACAAGTCAGGCTCCTGTTCCCTGTAAACTTTGTATCCTTTAAATCCTCTCAAAAAGTAAGAACCTCATTCTATGTATCAAGCAGGGAAGAAGGTGGCATTTGTTACCTTGACTCTTTAACTGAGCAGTTTTAGCTGATGATGCACATGTACTTCAAGACAAAATAATATTCTTCATAATAGCCTCGTAATGCTTTCACAGAGTTGTACATACTGAAGTCTAGTATAATACCACAGTTCCTGATTGAGACATGTGTATGAAACTTTGGAAGAGGTACACCATGAAATTGAAGATACTGTTCCAAAAACATGGTTCAAAACTTCAGAAGTAGAAGTGACGGTAAATGAAAGTATGTTAATGGAATCTGCTTCTCTGCAGTAATGTAAATTCAGGAGAAAGTTTAGCATCAATGTTGAAATAGATGTTAAAACCTTAACATGTAGATTCTTCTTCTTGGATTGTCTTTCAACCTGATATTATCATCAGTGCAAGTGAAGGTACGTGGTGAGCTCTTGGACTCTACAATATTCAATAGCAGGATGGCTAGTTTACACTTCCAGTGCACAAAGCAGCTTAGTACTGAAATGACTTAAGAGGTACATCGGCTGAGTTGACTGCTCTTGGTAGTGATAGTTAATAGAGGATTAACTATCTTTGCTACAACTTTTCCAGGATAATGCTGCTCTAAAATATAGGCTTAGAAAGGCAAATGAACAGTGTCAATGTGTTTTCATTTAAGGGTGGAAAAGTTGTGTGTCTAGGCTATACCGTTTAAGGCAATTCACTTTGTTTTCTCCTTCAAATCAAGGTTACCTCTGGAGTCTTCAGGTGAAACTTGAACCTGTAGTTAACCTTTTGCTAGATAAAGGAAAACTAATGGATTTCCTTCTCCAAAGAAAAGAATGCAAAATGGTTATCCTGTCTGTATGCTCTCAAAGTAAGTTCAAGTGTGTTTTCTGTATCTTGAAAGTACAATACTGCTTATTCATAAATACCCAAAGTTAGCTCAGCTGTTCTTAGATTTGAGATCACCTCTGAAGCTGCCTTGGATGTCCTTGATTGTCATTAGGATGTCATTTGCCTCAACTGCCCTCAGTCACTATTCTGAAGTAATTTAACAGCATGAAAAATTCAAGTCTCCCCCACTTCAATTCAAATACACCTGACATGATTTAAAGTGTTTCTTAAAAGTTAAAAATCAGGTAGAGAATAGAGATCACCTTTTGAAAAAGGCAACATTCAGGTGCCTGGTTATTTCTCCTCATAGTTCTTTCTTTTTATCTTTTCAGTGCTCAGTGAGCCAGAAAGAGGATCACTGTCTGTGATTGCAACTGTTTTTGACAAACTGAATCATGAATATAAGAAGTACTTGGAAGCTGAGCAAAGCTATACAATGGTAAACCATGTTGGCAATAGCAGCTTACAGAGACAGGACAATGCTGTTTGCTTTTCAGGTGGCAACAAAGTGAAGGCATGTTCCTTTCTACTTAGGAAATTTGGGCTTAACCCAAAAGGTCCTGATTGCCTTAGGTTCACAAGTCTACCATGCAAAATGCACTAAAAACCCCTCTTGACACTTGTGTGGGAGGTGCTGCATAGCTCATCTCCAGAGTGATGAGTTAACATACCCCAGTGCTTGAAAGCAGAGAGAAGGTAGAAGCTGAAAAACCAACTCTGAATCAATACCTAATACCTTGGTTTCCAAGCACTGATTTCACTGCACACTGTATCATGGCATAACAGGCAGTCCTGATACATTTCAGTTACTTCTATTAAAGTACCAAATTCAAGCACTAACTCAGAGTACAGTCACAAAAGTCTTCTAAGCCTGAGGGCCTGTATCAGTGTAGTTAGTTAATCTCCTGGCTTTGAGGTATATAAGAGCAGCTGTATTTATATAACTTTTAAAAGCAGCTTTAAATTTAATATGAAAGCCCCACTGAACAAGATGCATCTAATATAATATGACCACAGATACAAATTTCCTTGTCAACAAAACAAGTTTATGGTTGTGTTTGAAACAGTAAACAGTCTGTACAACTGAGACTGACTCAGAACTGTACTACACTAGTTTTCTTTTTAAAAGACTTTTTTTTTCTCCTAGGTGGTAGAAACAGGCCTGAGTAGAAGTAATCCACTCCTGAAACGTCCTGTCCGCACTCAAGCAGTTATTGACCAGTCTGATATGTACACACATGTTTTATCTGTATTTACAGAGAAAAAGGTCAGTCAATTTTAAGGGCTAATGAAATAAATTTAAGGGCTAATTTGGCAGCAGTTAAGTTGGCACCTTGAAATTGGCTGCAGGAAGCTTTGTCAGGATTAGGGTGTTTAGATGCCTATTCTTATGGGGTTATTAACAGAAGCTGTGCAAGTTCCACCTAACACTTGGTTCTTTGTCCAGGAAGCACCTCACAAGTTCACTATAGCTGTCTTGATGGAATACATTCGCTCTCTCAACCAGTTCCAGATTGCAGTTCAGGTAAATCACTTATGTGCTAAGTACATTGTCCCACTCCATGAAAGTACATGCAGATTTAGTCCAGTCTTGGTCACACGTGTAAGTTACAGTGTACAGTACACTTTTAGATTGTAAAAACACATATAGAGACATACCTTTGATTGTCTTCTTCCTACATTCACAGCATTACTTGTACGAGCTGGTCATCAAAACCCTTGTTCAACACAACTTGTTCTACATGCTCCATCAGTTTCTGCAGTACCACGTGCTCAGTGACTCAAAGCCCTTGGTATGTAAGACAAGTAGCCCCAATAAGCTAGTCAGGGAGGTGGGAAGTCTTCAGAATGTTAAGGTTTTTCTACTTTTGCCCTAGGCTTGTCTCTTACTGTCCCTGGAAAGCATTTACCCTCCTGCACATCAGCTCTCACTGGACATGTTAAAAGTAAGCATTTCTGACTCTTATGTCCCATGTGGGTTAGACTGCTCAAACAGCTTCCCTGACCAGGCTTGAAGTCATTAATTAGCATCGGTCATTTGCATGCATTAGAAGCATTTTCTTACACCTGTGGTTGACTTCACAGAGACTTTCCACAGCAAATGATGAAATAGTGGAAGTTCTGTTGTCCAAACACCAAGTTTTGGCTGCCTTGAGATTCATCAGGGGTATTGGAGGACATGACAGCATTTCAGCCCGCAAATTCCTTGATGCAGCAAAACAAGCAGAGGATGAGATGCTTTTCTACACCATATTCCGGTTCTTTGAACAGAGAAACCAGCGGTTACGAGGAAACCCCAGCTTCACACCAGGTAGGCAATAAGCAGTTTGACCAAGACACTCAGTTGTGCAAACAACTCAGACTTGCTTTACTTCCAGTCCAGTTGAGTCTGTATTAGATGATAAAACTCTTGGCACATTTTAGCCTATCTTTTATACTCACCTTGAAAAACAGTTCCAAATTAACTTGTCTTACTCCTTTGTCCTCTGCACCCAGGAGTAAAGAGGCTGAGCTAAACATAAACTTGCAGATGAACCTGTTTAACTTGCAGTTGCTCTCACTGCTTAGCGTAGCAGAGCCATTATCTCCAATTAGTGCTTTCTCCTGAAGTCAGCAACCAGGCTGGGAAGCCTTTGAGTTCAATAATCTATTTCCACTAACTGCAAAAATTCAAGGCCTGTTTTATGCTACAGTTCTTCCTTTAAAGGCCAAGCCAAACTAGCTAGGTCAGCCTCTCTAGACATCACTTGGACCAGCAACATGTAATCACCAGACATCCTGTAGGCACAGAATCCCACCCCACGCTCTTGTATCTTGACAGTAAAGGGCTCTCATGGCTGTGAATCTGCTGGTTAAATACAGGAACTAGATCAAACATCTGCTTCACCTTAAGAATACCAGTTAGAGGACTGGAAATACCTCAGGTATTCCAATGCATTCTGTTTGTTCAACTCCAGTCCTCAAATACATTAAAGATAAGAATTAGTACCAATAAATGAAGGTAAGTGAAACTACACAATCTTGGTTCTTGATTTCTGAGTTGTAACGTGAACATGAACTTTTATTTTGTCTCCCTTAGGTGAGCACTGTGAAGAGCATGTCACCTTCTTCAAACAAGTTTTTGGAGAACAAGCGCTCATGAAACCCACAACATTCTGAAAGACTCTTCCACTGAAATGTATAAACTTAATTTATTGCATTTAAGTAGATTTTTGAACTACAAAATTGCTATTTTATAATAAAGTATATACAAGACATTTTGGCAAATAGTACTAAAAATATTACAACTTGTGATGGCTTCCCTCTAAAAATAGAGACAAAAATTGCATTGACCTGCATTTAAAATTAGTGTCAGTAGTTCAGCAGTCCATTCTCATACACATCACCTCAATTTCATTGACAAAATGGTATTCAACTCTCACTACAGCTGGTTTAGGTTTCTGGAGGAAAAAGATGCAACCTCTTGAAAACAGAAGTGTTTTAGTAATCGTATTAACACATCTAGTTTTAGTAATACTGTTACTTGCGCCACACTTAGCATTTCCTGAGTTTAAAGCTATGTCCAAAGCTGCAGCTGGTATCTTCTAGTTGAATCTGTGCACGAGTCAAGTCTGTGGTGGTTACAGTGTGATAGTCATAGAATATTGCTGCGCTTCAGTTCTTAGGAGTTGGGCCTAAGCCGCAGTTCAAGCAGTCCACTGAACACTGTTAAAAACTAGAAGTAGAGGAGTCTCTCCCGTTCTGTACCTCTGGTCCTCTCTTGTGCAGCACGAGTTTTAGCTTTATTTACTGATGGGCCTGAGTGAGAGAACACAGTTATCCAAAGGCTCCACATTCCAGCTGATCAGTCATCAGGAAGCATGCATGCACAATCTTACTGCCTAGGGCCAGCTTAACATTCAGAAACGTTCTGCTCAGCTGTTAATAGCTGTCAGCCCCAACAAAGGCAGTGGTAGATGAATCCCCATCAGTCTTAAGCCCATTAAGTAAGGCTTAGTTTAAGTCTGACTCTAAGAAGGACTACGCTATACACATGCATTTTCAAATTCAAGAGGACAGTGCTTGGACCATCCTCACTGATTGTTTCTGCGAATGCAGAAACAGTGACCCACAGGAGGTTTGTTGCTTCCACCCACAATCCTGTCCCCAGGTTGAAACATACTAATCATGCTGCTCTCTGGGGACCACAGGGGCCCAGCAGCCACCTTCACAAAGCACAGCAAAGTGCAACCACGTGGGCCAGGCTGTGCTTGCTTCAGTTCAGCAAGCCCACAACAGTGAGCCTGCAGTGCCACCAGTCAGCCTTTGCTTTCCAAAGGACCAGGCACTTGGATGAGAGAGGCACATTCAAGTGCTGCTTTTCATCTCTGCAAACCTTCCCATGTCATGGGAAGTCCACAGCTATTTTCGTTTGAAGTATGGTATAGAGCAGACTGTCACATCTTACCTATGTAACTAAGCAGAACTGGAAGAAATATCAGTCCATGTGTTGCTCCCAGCACAACCATAGCTAGATACATCCTGAAGTAGAATATCTTGAAGATTTGAGATTTGGAAAAAGCCAATACTACAATTCCTCCAAATTTGGTCAGCGTGATACCACTGAAAACCTGGCAATGAAAAAAGTGTTTAAGTGATAAGTAAGGGTTTAGGTAATCTGTTTCCTTCAAGTATTTGGCATTTGGCAACATTTCTGTGTAATCTAAGGCTCCTATATGCAATATACCTCTTGCCCTGCCAGTCTAGAACCAAATCAAGAAGAGTCCCACAGGACTTTTTGGTCCCACAGGACAGGCTCAGTATGATTAAAAATGCACTCTGATTTGTGCAGTCATCTAATTAATTTTTGCTTCAGGCAGATACAAGTGAAAACCATTACTTAATTTAACTCACATTCCAGTGAAGTTCTGTACCTGGGTGTGGTACACAAATGACAAGAGCTGTCCATTCCAACCCCATACAGGTCACTTCGTCTAAGATAATTGACATGACAGTACTGCCTAAACAGAGCCCTGCTCGTTCTCTACAAGCTCTAACTGCATCCCATATTCACAACCACCTTTCCTAGTCATCTCTGACTATCTGGAAGAGAAACACTTGAATTTTAATGGGATAATTTGAGGTTTATCTAAACGACTAGTGAAGCTAAAGCATTTAGCTCTCCTCTACTATTAGGGAGTAGTAACATCAGATTAAAAATGAGTCTTTGTCACTCCTATTACTAGTAGAAGCCTATGTTGACCTTAAGAGCTTCAAGCATTCCAAAAAGAAAAAGCAAGGGCATCTTTATGGACTTAAGACTGTCACCTATAACATTTCTTTAAATAGTAAAGCTGTTACTTGGCTACTCCTTTTCCCCTCCCCACCCAGCAGACACTCACTGAGCTGCCCATGTGAGACAGAGCTTCTTCTGCACGCTCCACTCTGCTGCCCTTGGTACTGATGGTGAACGCTCTTGTCACATGACTGCAGAACTCCACAGCGATACCACAGCACTGGAGAGTGAAAGGAAACGCACATGAAAACATCAGTTAGATGAGCACTTTGATGGCAAGGTCTCTACTCAGAAATCTGGATGGGCTAGAAAGATTCCTAGCAGCTGTCATCAGCCCCTGGGGTTAAAGTACCACGGGAAGTTACAAGCTTAGTGTCTTAGCTTCCCAGAGGCTGTTGCTGGCACTGTGTGGTGTTTTACCACCAGTCATTACTGACAGACAATCAGACAGGAAGTGGAACATGAGATTGTTTCAGAGGTCAAGTTTCCTGAGGTTGAAGCAAGATGGCTTTGATCAGTGCACACAGTGAACACTGAACATTACAATCAGTTTACAGCTATTAGCTGCAATAACATTGCTTTAGAATAACACTGAATATACATCCTGATTTGATACTGTGACGAATCAGCCGATCAGTTATTTACAACACTAACTGAACACTTGGCTAATCTTAGCCTTACCTAGTAGATAGACTTGCTTGAACATAGGTCTAATTGTAACATGGCCCAAACAGTTTACACTAACCCTCAGACCTGCCACAAACCTCTAGAGAAGATGGTAAGCCAGTGCAACCAATAGCTGCTTGCTGGAGCTAGTTCTGGAGTGGTTTACCAAGGCTCTCCAGCCAAATGATTTCATCCGCTTACGCAGGAACAATACTGGTGCTAGCACATCCCAGATCTACTCTGTGGAACGTAATTACAGCAGAAGCCTTAAGACAAGGCTATGCATCCTCCCCTTCAGCACAAGCCACCTGTGTTGATGTGGAGCAGCACCTAGCCTAGACAGCAGCAATGCAGCCATTGCTGCAAAACAAGAGTGACCTCCAACAGATGCAGTATAGCTTCAGTTCAATTGCTGAATCTTGTTAGTACTAGGACTAGTTGTCAGAATAAACTTGTCTTCTCTTCTTCTAGATGTGTTAAGATAGTTCCACTACTGTTCAAAGGCCTGTCAAAGTTTAGTAGCAGAATACAGCTTGGTATCACAAGTAATAATGTACCACATAGAACTGTTCAAAACTTGAAAACAGAAGCAAAGAGAGGTCTTGTTGACTTACCATGACAAGATTTACTAATGAAACTGCATTCAAGCTGATGCCCCAGAGCCACATCACTCCAAACATGTTGACAATTATCATAGCAATAGTTATCGAAACCACAACAGCAGCCCATACTTCAAAACCAAGAAGCACAGTTGTCACCAGAAATATTGATCCCAAAGAGATGCAGAGGTTAAAGATAGCATCGTGCACAATTGTCAAGTATTGCTCATAGAAGACATAAAACACACTGTAGAAAAAAAAAAAAGGTTGTCATTAGTCATCTTCCCTTTTATATGCTAATATAAGATTAGCTTCTGTGTTAAGGATAAAGTAGTTCCCCCCAACAGAAACTGGCTTCCTTGTATCGGTGGAATGTCATGTAACAGCCAGCATTCTGTAGGAGTTAACTCCTCACTAACACTTCAAATAAAGATCATGGTCTCAAAATCAGTGTAATTCCCACATTTCAATATAAACAACTACAGTAGACACCAGAAGGTAGGTGCTCAGATCCATTGTGATAACTGCAGGAGCTAAGCGGACCGTAAGTACAGGTAGGGTTCTTTGATGCAGAGATCAGTATTTCAGATGTACAGATACCAATTCCAATTCAATTTTAGTGTGGTACTCCTATACTTGACATTACTACTACTACATTTGCATTACATTTAAATAACTTATTTGAAGTCAATACGTCACAGCTTGCAACTACCCATGTCAACACATGCTTACATTTGAGGTGTTAAACCCTCCCATGAAAGCTAGGAAATGCCCAAAAATGGAGTCAGATTTACCTTTGTAGTGAAGGGTTTAAGTTAGTTATCAATGACAGTAGAAAGAGGCCAGTGCTATAGATACAAATTATATCTTCCTAGTTTTACTAGAAATCCCCAAGCATTACCTTCTATTAGACAAAACTCAGGTTTCTAATATGTTATTAGCTAGCAACTTTTCTGCATTGCTCAAGGCGAGAAAGATCTAACCATACCTGTAAGGAAACACCCGGTAGTTCTTATCTTTGATGCCCATGGTTTCAGTAATGTTGTCTGCTATAATCCGAGCTTTCCTCATAGCATCAATAAAATCAGATGATGTTTTCAGTACAGTATGGTAAGTCATAAAATAAGTGGCTCCAACCTCAGTTTTGTTGTTTATAAAGGTGACAGCAGAGTTATATGCAGCATGTCCTCTATAAAAACAGGCATGTATCAGATGTCAGAACCATTCAAATTTATTAGTTTTTACAACATATAATCTTATGGAATCATAGAATGGTTTGAGTTGGAAGGGAGCATGAAGATCATCTAGTTCCACCTCTGCCAAAAGTAGGAACACCTTCCACTAGACTACAGTTGCTCACATTCCATCCCACCTGGCCTTCAACACTTCTAGGAATGGGGCACAGCTTCTCTGGGCAATCTGTTCCAGTGGCTCACCACCCTCAGAGTAAAAAATTTATTCTTAATATCTAATGTAAACCTACCCCCTTTCATTTTAAAGCCATACCTCCTTGTTTATCACTACACCCCCTTGTGAAAAGTCCCTCTCCAGCTCTCTTGTGGGTGCCCTTTAGAGGGCTAACAGCTGGTAGTTGTTTGCAGAGTTTCCAAAACTATAAAAGCTTCAGAGCACAATACATTTCAAGATTGCACAGGATATTCTAGAACAGACTGACCGTAGACATTGCCTCTCTTTGTATAGGGGAAAGCTGCTGTTCCATTTAGTTGATCATGCATTTGGATTTTTTTCAGAAAATAGTACAGAACTTGTGAGATGTCAACGTTTATACGGCTTTTAGGAGGACATATCTAACCTCCAGACAAAATCCGGAGCAAGTATCTTTGACACATTGGTCTATAGAATAAGGCTCTTACCCTTTGCCACATTTAGGATTAGGGTTGTCCGACAGGAACATTGGCAAAAAGGTCATGAAGTCTTCACCCTGTGGTCTCTGCTTGCCTTCTTGAGTCAGTGGTCGACAACGAGTGCAGGATGGATCGATGACTAAAGAAATACAGGAAGGTCATCTACAGGATCTAGTATTCTCTTTCCTAACACTAGTAATTTCTGACTTGCATTACTATAGGATGCAATTCCATAAAAAGCATTTTTACTGATGAACTAACTGATCCATCCTGAAAGTCCATATAAGATTTGTAGTCCTTAATTTCATTTATTGCTACTAAAGCAAGGGCTATCAAAGAACTCTTACTTGTGCATTTATCTCCATTAGATCTGCTGAGAACTACAGCCAGCTGAAGGTCCTGAACAAAAGCAGAGCACCAAGTTTCTGGGCTCCAAGAAAACCAACAGGAGGATGAGAGTTTTTACAGCAAGTTACATTGGCTATCTAGGTAGGCTGTTTTCAGCCTGCAGCATTCCAGTAAAATATTTAAGCTCACTCTTGAGGACAACTCAAGAGGTTCCTACTTAGAGTAAGAAAAGGTATTCACTTGACTCATACCATGAGAATGTTTTGCTGTGAAACTTATAAACCAAGCTAATCCACTAGTAATAAGATGGATGCCAATACCTGAAGCATTGCAAAACTGTCCAGTGGTATTGTAGACTCTGCAACAGGATGACTGTGGCTTCACCCAGTCAAAGTAGTCATCAATCCAGGACGATGGGGCATAGCCTATCCTCGTGCTAATACAAATAACACAACAAATCCATTATCAGTAATTTTATGTTTAATTCAAAAACACTTCACTTGACCTCTCCAGTACCAACTTATGCTGTGACAACTCATTGTTGTAAAATCTACTCAGCTCTTCATATAGTCCCATGCTCCAGTACCCCATCCAAGAGCCATAATGCTCAGGTAGCCCAGAACACTGCAGCTAGAAAACAACAGGAGCTCTTTCACAACATCCTGTTCTATGCCAAGCTCAGCTTTCTGTTCTCCTGCTGACTTGGTTCCCCGTTCTATTCCACACTCTGTTGCCTCAGTTTTCAAGCAAAGCTCCTCCTTCACTTAGGCTGAAATGAACTACAGTGGAAGGAAGTGGGACTTCAAGGAAAGACTTCCTTGAGCTGTCAGCTGCAGATAAAATTCCTGCTTAGCCTCCCTAGGCTAGCCTAGTTTATTCACCAGGTTTAGAAGCCGAGCATGCAGCTATTTTCCAGAACATTACAACCCAGCTGAGAGGTTTTCACGAGTTTCTTACTTCCATTCCAAGATTCCTTGAAGGATCAAGCCCCTTTTCGAAACCCAAGTACATCAATGTATCCCACCAGTCCAGACAGGTCTTATCCTCACTCTGGAAGACTATCACAGCTGCTTCCAACCCCCTCCCTCTCAAACCCACAATATAGAGCAAATAAAATAGAATGTCAGTTTATGACCAACAGATGAGGCTGAGCTAAATCAGGAGGACACACTGCTCAGCTACATCTCTTCCATGCAACTATGCAGAGACAAACATAAAAGACTTACTAGCTACCAATTTCTGCAGCATTGAAGACTTGCTGGACAAGTGAATCATTATTACATCCCATTCCACCACACACCATGTTCTGCCCTTCCAAAGAGGTGTAGTTGTGTCCTTCTTCTAGGACAAAGTAGACAGGGGGACCTGCATGCAGGTACTTGCTGATGTGGCTGAAGTAATCTATTACATAGGAGTCCTTCAAGGGAAAATTTTGAGTTACTACTATGGAATGTTGAGGTAGCACAACAAGTTATCAAGGTTTCAATTCAGCCACAAACTGCTGAACAGTGACACGATCATAAGACTTACATCTGGCATTGAGAGAGACTGATCCAGTCCAATCTCTACATTGTGCATAACTGCTGCACTGAATGACAGGATACCCACAAACACTGCTATCTGCAGAAAAAGCAAATCCATGGAAGTGAGAACTGTACAGAAACAACAGGCAATAGGACTCATTTGTTAAGCTAATAGGAACCATGCAAAGAGGCTCCAGTTTAAATATGCTACCCAGGCTTAATACAACAATGGTAGTAAAACATAGCTACTCAGAGGTCCCTTTGGAACTGTAAGGAAATTTTTTCTTAGAAGTCAGCAGTGAAAGTTACAAACACCTTCTGTAAATAAGCATGGTAACCTTAAACTGAGTCACAGATTCAGCAATAACACTCTGGATTAATGCAGTGTAGAAGCCAACACATGCCAATTTTTCTACCTAGGCTAAAGTAATTTGATTGTCTGCAATGCAACTCTTAAAGCTGGGCTTTGGACAATCCATGACCAAGCCTCTATTTACTGAAATACTTTTGCAGTTACAAAAGCTTATTTTTATTCTTATGCTGAGAATAAAAATACTAGAAGCTTCATTTGTTTCACTGTATTGACGATTTTTCTTCCCTATTTAGGCCTTCAGGCTCACTGCTCTTTTGCTCAAGTTTAGATGACTGCTTACTTGAAATAGATTATACATACTACTATTGGTCTCATCCAATCCTTAAGCAGATATGGAGAAAACAGATTTTTGAAGAACAGAAACAACATGCTCTCAGAACGCTGGACTCCACCCATTTCTTCACTGCTTTTGATGCAACACAGAATATCCAGTCTATTACTCTGAAAATGGATTAAAAGCCAGAGTTAGAGCAGTTCTGCAGATGCCAACATCCCCATTACACTGCAGTTACAGGTGCACTCATACTCACCTCTTGACGCTTAATGTCTAAGCCCAGGAGACTCACGAAGCAAGTGACTTGGAGAATGAAGTCTATGAGCACAGCCATTCCAGCAAACAAGGAGAACGTGCGAACCGCTGGCATCGTAGACAGTGTCCCTGGAGGAAGTGACCCAGCTTGTTAAGAGAGCTCCCTTCTCCTAGAAATGCACAGGCATTTTCTAGACAAACATCCAGTTTAAGTGGTAGCCTTATAGCAGCACAAAGAGCCTTTCTTTCCAGAGCAAAGGAAACAGCCCATACAAGCCTGGCTAAAACTGCTGTCTGACCTGTTTAACAGCACTGAGGCTGTGAAAAGGAGTGACTATTTGTAAGCCATTTCTCAATTCCAAATTTAGGTGCAGACTGTATAACAGTGCAGTTAAGGAGTGCTGTCAGGGAACATCTTGCTTCAATATTAAGCTATTCCAATGCAAGTTGATCCAATGACAAATTACACTGCAGGTAAACAAAGCCATTATGAAAGAAGGCCGAATTATACTTGTAGGGTAACAAAAGATTTACCTCTAGAACATTGTAAAATGAGCTTCAAACACAAATCTGTCGTAGGGGCATTTTTCCAACCACGGGGCATTTTGGCAAGATGACTAAATGCAATACAAGAGTTCATACACCCTGGTATTTGATCTATTCCTAAGGTCAAATTTAAACTTGTCAGTCATTATAAGTCAGTAAAAACCTCCAGTCTTTCAGGCTGAAAAGCTTGACAGATTCAGAATTGGATCTTTCTAACTATGCCAATGCCTATCCTCAGCAGAAGTTTAACTTGATAGTAACAATGAACAACTAAACTAAACTGCCTCTACAAACTCTTACTTTGCTTTTGTATTTTATTACTGCATTAATTCTTGCAATACACAGTTACAGTAAGGCCCTTAGCTTCAAATATTAAAGGAGTCTTACCAAGAAAGAATGCCACAGTCTCCGAAAAGGATGAGAGAAACATACTGGGTGCCACATCTCCCAAGACTCTGCCAATCTGTTTATCCAGAGTTTCACCCTGAAGGCGTTCATCTCTCTGTTTAAAGGCAATAATTTATTACTATTAGGAATCATGCAACTTATAAAGCTATTTCATGTGGCTTTAAAAAACCCAAAAGTTTAAAATATCCTAAACTATCTTTTGTTGTTTTCACTGCATTAACAACAGTTAGATAAAAAACAGCTGAGACTCTCTAAAACAGGAGTAGCCTGAACATAACTTCTTGTCTTGCTTCAAATTTAAAATATAGTACTAAGTTCAGTACTTCAGATAAAACTACACATTTGACAGAAGCAGTGCCAGTTTCAGTGGGTTATTGGACCTGTCATATTAAAAAGCTGATTACCCACTAACACTTAGTGTCAGAAGTCCCTAGTCTTAAGCATGTAGTTAAGTTCATGACTACTGCTTACAATATGCTAAAATTACAAGTGATCAAAACACCAGTTGAGTTCTACAACTACTTTAATATCAAGTAGCAGTAAGAAAATGCAGAGACATAAATTGTTGTTTTGTTTTTGGTTTTTTTTTTTTTTTTTTTTTTTTGTGAAGGTAGAATGTACACAGATTCTCTGCTCTCTTCCATTAGATATCTTTTGAGATTCCAGAGCTGCTCACATTGAGCTGAGCACTGGAATGCAGAAGACTTCCTGCACCAAGTTTACAACCTTCAAAAACGACAGGCACTTTCAGAATGGTTTGTATGAAAGAATAAATACCTGAAGTGTCTGAACCATAATGAAGATGTTGTCCACTCCAATAGCCAGCACCAAGAAAGGAATTACTTCTATCACAATCAGTGTCAGTGGGATTCCAAAGTAGCTGAAAATGCCTATAGAACATGCTACTGAGCTTAGTACAATCAGGATGCCTGCAATGCCCAGAGAGATCTTTGAATCCACCTAAAAAAAGTTGTACTGAACGTCAGCCAAACAAACATCATCCTACAGAATAGATTATTGCAAAGGCAAAAGCCATACTCTAACATTTAGTCTAGGTAGTGGGAAACTTTTCAGGGTTTTTTTGAAGATCCAAATATTAAAGAAAAAAACCTAAACTTTGAAGCTACAAGTCTTAAAGCTGATGTTAACTGAACATCAAGTGAAAGAACTTAGCTGAGACTATGAAACACACATGAATTGTCTAGTACAAGAACAATGCTCCCCATAACTCCAGCCCAAGGATGACTCAATGCTCTAATAAAAAACTGAACATCAGCATTCTGCAAAAATAGTTAAGTCACTTACAGCTATCAACAAGCTCTAGCTTCAGTCTTTATAGCAATGAAGACTATACACATACCAGCAGTCTTCTACAGCTCTGGATATGTCCCAAAGCTATTGAGATGTACACAAACATCACAATATAGCTTATCAACACAACGCTGATATCACTGTTGCTTTCGCGGTCGATCTCATCTTCAATACTCCGTTCAGCAGAGAATGATATAGTCAAGTTTGAATTATTATAGTTCTTCAGAAAGTTAATAAATCTAAAAAAAAAAACCCCAAACCAAGAGGTTGATCACACTTTAAAGGATGAAACATCTTCCACTAGAAATACTTGAAAGTCAGTTGATGGCAAATTTACACCATCTGTGTGGTACAAGAGTGTACTGTGGCCAGACAGTACATTGAATGACCACTCTCAGTCATAAAAGAGAGGTGATGGCTACACATACCTAGAACTCTACTCTAGGCACGAGAAATACACTATGCTGCAATACTTCCCATGTTCTCTCAAGAGTTTGAAGATAAACAGGTATCTCGCATCAACTATTTTAAACTCTAAGTACAATTTTCCTCAAAGCCAAACCTAGAAATACACACATGAAAGATGACTGCAGCTTAGTCATAGTACTGGAACAATTTATTAGCCCTTGTTTCAGTTCCCCAATTTGAGAGGTGCTTGTGACACAGGCAGATGCTAGTCATACTTTTATTTTGTCACAAACTTTCTAGTACAGGAGTTTTATCTGAGCTGACAGCCAGATGTGTAAGCTAGCTCTTCAAAGTGGTAAAGGCAATGAAAGCCTTAGAAGCTCATCTGGATGACATTTTTAAAAATTAAAGGTAAAGAACAACAGCATCAGGCTCGACTTTTCCACTCATGGATAATGGTCCAGTAAATTAAAGAGTCTACCTGGGTAATTCTAGCCACAATAAAATATACCAAATCCTTTCTGAAGTTACTTATTGGCAAATACTACTGGGCTAGATGGTCACTAAAAGGACTACAACCTATGTGTCAAAGCAAATCAAGTAAGCCAGACAAAGTGAAAGTCTTACGACCAGCACAATCTAGTTTTAACCAGTTTTGCTGCCTCTCAAAACATCCCTCTAGTTACACTGAAAAACTGTCAGTACAGCTCAAGTGTTTCTTTTTTATCTACATTTAAAGCTGCATTAAGTCATGTATGCATTTCAGAACACAGACTACTTACTCTTTTTCCCATGCCAAGGCTTTCATCAGCTTTTTTGAGTCATTGTAGTAATTGTTGACAGGAAAAGTAATAACAAGAGCTGTAGCATTATTGTAGTTATCATCTATAGAAGAAAAACAAAAGTTTGGCATTAAAAAAATGTAACTTACCTTCTAGTATAGCAGATACAAGTAAGTGTAAAATCAGCATTGCCCAGAGCAATCCCATCCCTACAACTCCACTGAACACCACTGAGTTCTCAAACACACTACTGAAATAAGAACTGAAGCTGATAAGTACTCCAGATTACATTCCAGAGTAATTATTCATTGTTTAACATGCCCATGACACCCCAACATTAAACTGTTGCATGGTTAGACAAAGAGCTACCAAATAAACACTGCTTATGATTTTCCAACTAATGAGAAATGTGGCTTCTTAAGTACTGTACCTCTTGCATATTTAGATTTTACTCAAAGCAAATACAAATCCCCTACAGCTTAATAAAGAAGTACTTGCCTTTAACACTGTTTTAGATATATTAAACACAAATATACTACCAAGTTAGGTTTAATTAGATATATTGCTTGAATGAAATCCTGGCCTCAGAGTAATTATGAGAGAATTTCCTTTGTGAACACTTTTATCTACTTCTTAACTGTTTGGTCAGATCAGTGACAAAACTTTATTCTAACTCAAGGCAAAATACATACACATCTCAGCATATCAACCTGAGCTATTTCATGTCTTTTTCTGTTACCAGGCCCAAAGCAGACCAAACATTTGTTCTGTTGACAAGTATATTCCAATTACAGATTGCTTGCATTTTGCAGTTCCAGAGTAGACTGCCTCCAATCCCAGCACTGGTCTAACTGAAAACTTACTTAGAACACCCTTACTTACTGAAAGTTTAACAAAACTCCAGTTTCTCTGGACTGCAATTAAACACCTGTGTTAAATGAGAATGTACATTTAACACCAAGAACAGCACACAAGTATGTACTCTCAGACTTATACTGCAATATTGTTTTGCCACTCACCATCATATCCTCCCAACACCAGCCATGGAAATACAGGTCCACCAAACGTTCCTAAGCAGGGATCGTGAAGCAAGCTTGTGTCATTCAGTGATGCTGGAGCCCTAAAGAGATCACCAGCAATTATTGTTAGCTCCTGCTCGACAGCTGAGGCACAGCACAAAAAAGCTGTTGTGTTATAACTGAAAATCAAGACAAACAATACAAGACTGCTAGTGGTACACTGCCCTTGTGCTACATTTGCTTTGAATTTAAATACAGTTTTAAAGGTGTCTGCCTTATGGGCTTTAGGACAAGGAATACCTTCTAACCAACTGAACTGTAAACTAAAGAGAAGGCTTAGAAACTGGTCATCTGTTCAGAACTCTCCAGAAGCATTGAAAACATGTTTAAGGTAAACCAGAGCCAGCATCCACACCAAACCGAGCTGAACTGGCAGCTTGATTATAAACCATGCAATTGTACTGCTCACCGAACACAATACAAGAAGTGAGTGTGGTAATCAGCATAGACATAGAACTCATCCCCAACACTGTGATCCAGAACGGAATGACTGTTCTGAAAGTAGTTGAGTACACTCAGGATTGTGCAGTTGTTATTGTAGGGAGCAAGAGGAGCCAGGCAAATGTCCTTCAGCATTACAGTCTCATTGTCATAAGAAGCAGTTATGTTGACAATAGCATCCTGCAAATCCAGTACCTTCAAAAAAAACAAACCGTAGTTTAAGAGCAGCACAAGAAAGCATTTCCCTTGCAAGACAGAACTTAAGTGAACACTATATTCTTGCCAGCTTCCAGAGACAAGAGGCACATGTCGATAGAAGCACACTACAAAAACATTATTTCTGTGTTCATACTATGAACTGAGACTCAGCTTGCAAGTGTCGAACAAAAAGGTTTTCAGCAAAAAGCTTTTATAGTAAGGCTATGATTTTTAATATGAATATCTAGTGACTGTTTTGATGGATACATTCCAGGTGGAAGCCAGCTCCATGTGGCTATACCTGTTAAGTATGCATAGGTCTTTGCTCTTGGAAAGTCTCAATTACCTGATGGAGAATATCTTTGGTAAGAGGAGGCCCAAAAGGTACATCTTCTCCTGATGGGTAAGGTGAATAGGTGTCTGGGTGGCTCTTTGGTGCTTGAATAATAACTTGTTCAGTACGGAAGAAAGGCCCAAAGTGCGTGTCAAAGTATTCCTTCTCCTTGCGGGCTTGGCTGCTTGGGGCTGACCAGAGATCCACGGGATTTGTAGTTGCTTTAATATAGACAAAGCCTGAGCAGCACATTGCAACAAACACAACAGAGAAGAGGATAACAGGACGTGGATTTCTGACACAGAAAGCCCCCCATGATGTAAATGTCATCCTCAGGCCATTCTCAAACCTTTCACCAAGCCTTTCACCACAGGTAATGTTTCCTGCAAGAGCAAGAAGCAAACAGTAAATGTTTGAGAAGTCAGTTAAGCGGCATTTTCTTGGAGTCCTCTCAAAGATGAAATTTTATTCTAGCTCTGTTTTCAGGAAGCACCAGAAGCTATGTCTCCACTGACAATCAGACCCTGGGACCAATGCCTGACTGAGGTCAAGGGGCAGAAAACAGCTTGTACCTACACTGCCCCTTGTAATGTAAGGCTGTCTTTGACAACAGCAGGTCTACCAAATAAAGGAAGAAGCTAAAAGATATGTAAGCAATAAAACAAGCTGCCTCAGCTGGTACACAAGTTTAACTACAGCTTTTTCCTAGCATGCTTTAAATGGATACATGGATGACTCAAAACATGATCAAACTGATTTTAGCATCATGTTGCCCTCCCTTTACCGCTACAACAAAGCCCTCCAAAACTTCCTTGGAGCTTAGCTAGATCCATGAAGGGTTTACCCAGGGCTTTCAGCATCCAGTAAAATAGGGGTAAGTACTACCCAAAAAGAGAAATGCTGGCCAAAAGGCTGAGGGCCCTCTAAGAATGGACTTTTAGTCTAATAAAGCTGAAACTCCAGAGCCCATCCATAGGAAAGGGGATGCACTTCAGCCAAGTTTGTAATAAACCTATTACTCTTATCCAAGACATACCATTGTCACGGTGGGAATTTCCAGAAAAGGCTACATTGCTGTCAATTGGGGTGTACTCCGAGACAAAGTGCCGCCTCCTGCAAGGCAAGAAGCTGTGTTATCCTGCTTGTCCAAAAAGGCATCTGGACTGTTAGTATAACAATCTCCAACTTTGTGATCCTTTGGAACAACATACAGCTGTCAGCTGTCTTAATAAACTTTTCCAGCTTACATAAAGCACAGGTTCTTTGTGCACATTTAGAAGATCACTAGCATTAACAACACAGAGAATCTCTTTAAATTTATCCCAAGTTGATATTTGCAGGAGATTTTTGCATTAGAAATATGAACCAAGCATCTCAAACACACTTACCATTTCATGTTGACCACTAAGGTAAGGCTGCTGAACATGTCATAAATTATCATATCCACTATCCTTTTCCACACACCCTTAATTATAGAGCAATTTCAGTTTTCTGGTCATAACTGAACAATTATAGAATCAGAGTGGTTTGGGTTGGGCACAAACATTAAAGATCATCTAATTCCAACTCCCCTGCCATGAGCAGGGACACCTTTCACTAAATCAGTTTACTTAGTGCCCCATCAAGTCTGGCCTTGAACAACCCCAGGTGTGGGAGTCCACAACTTCTCTGGGCAACCTCTTCCACTGACTCACCGTCCTTACAGTACAGAATTTCTTTTTAATATCTAAGTCACATCTACTCTCCCTCAGCTTAAGACCATTGTCCCTTGTCCTGTCACTACATGTCCTTGTAAAAAGTCCCTCTCCAGCTCACTTGGAGGCCCCCTTTAGGTACTGAAAGGTGCTGTAAGGAATCCCTAGAGCCTTTTCTTCTCCAGGCTGGACAGCCCCAACTCTCTCAGCCTGTCTTCATAGGAGAGGTGCTCCAGTCATGTGATCAAGGGTTATATGGTAACATTACTGGAAGCTCAGATTTCATTTAGTTTTTTTCAAAATAGGAGACTAGGAAAAAGTATTCATGATGTAATTTGCAATAGGGACTGTTTTGTTATGAATGTATATTTTCCCAGACTTCTGCATACTTAGTTATGAAAGTTGAAGAACAGTATGTGATTCTGTAGTTAGGAATGCTACAACAGATGTGCATCAACTAAACCAACTACTGAAATCACTTTTTACCAGGTGGTTTTAGCTGTTAGAACACTTCCTCTAAGTATATGTAGTATCTGCCACAGAACATGACTTTTGGCTGGCTGAAGTAGTCATGACATAAGCATCTGACCAGGACAAAGAAGTTCTCAGGACAAACAAGTGACTTGCAGAGCTCAGTATTTAGAATGCTTTACCTGTAACACCAGACTCCAAAAACTAGCGCAAAAAATATGAGTAGAAAGCCCATGTATGAGATCCACATGATGACATATACCGCATCCAAACCAAACAGTAGCCAAGGAGGAGGCAGTGGAGGGGGCTGAGGTTTTGGACCACAAACAATTGAACAGTCCTGACAGCTGCATGGTCCTGTTGAATCATCCATGGACTCATTACAGCCTTTGGTAGCGTTATTCATAGGGTTCATTCCATGGACAGGAACATCTACAGCAAATCACAAATTGCAGAGCCAGTTTACTACCAGGAAAAATTCAGACCTTCCCAGTTAAGTGAGTTAACACGTTATATGAAAGCCCCTATGTAGAGCAGCATTTCTTGGTCTTACAGATGAAGAATCCACTGCCTTTTCCACAGCAGGTACCAACTATTTACAGTCATCCAATAATTAAATGACTGGTCATGTCTATAACACTTCAGTCTGTAAAAGAAATAAGCACATACTTCTACCATCCCAGCAATGATTTGTCATCCCTCTTATCTATTCAGATTGTGAAATGTGTAACAATAATCTCCTGTTAAAGAAATCCTCAAGGATGAGGGTACTGCCCATTTCCCAAGGAATAAAAGTAGCCAGTTGCCTAGGCTCAGTTCATCATTGAGTTTTAGAGATTTCTACAGGAAGAAGCTGTATAGAAAAAAGCACAAAGTATGGTTTCCAAGCAGAAATTTTAAAAAATTAAGTTAATCTCATATTGCAGGCTTTCATTGCTGGGCAGCTGTATACAAATCAATGCTCTAGCCATAGCAGCCAGCCTTTGACAGGAGCTTCAAAGGCAAGGACTATCCAGTTTCTTACCTGAAAAGATTGGAATTATGCTGAAAGGAGTTTGTCCATTGTCTTTACTAAACATGTACTCAATCCAGTTGGTTGCATTGCAGTCCTTGACATCCTTCCCACACAGCAACCCCAGTGCTTTAACATTGCTCGATGGAGCCTCCACATCTTTGCAGGCATTGTACATTGCTGGGAAGAGTCATTACACCCATGTCATAATTTGAGTAAGCATTCCAAGTATTTCCAATATTACAGACTCCCCAAGTTCCAGGAACATACTTAGAGTTTTCAAGTAGAAACATCTTAGGATAGTGAACTAATGCTTTCAGTTGTATTTATAGTATTCAAGGTAGCAATGCTTTGTTACAGCTACCTTGCTCTGAGAAAGTCATCCAAATCTGCATTATGTTAGAACCTACTTTTCTGCTAGACAGGAAACATTATCTAATATTATCTATTATTTTCAGGGAATGCTATAAAAAAGCGTTTAAGGTACTTTCAACTTGTAGGCTGTATATGACTTTCAAGTGCCTCAATTTTACTAAAGGTTACTGCAAAAAGAATAAAAAGATTGAACTAATGCTTTAAGCTTGCTACAAAATCAAAATACAAGTTTTTAGAGAACAAATGCATTGTTCTCTAAAAACATCTGATTTTGACAAAGGACTAGACAGTCCATTTCAAGACTGAGTGCCTCTTAGAGAGCCATAGTACACGGTGTACAAACTTTACTACCATGCTAGCCAGATTATTTCAGTTTCAGGTAGGCTTTGGACATTGAATTCTTGGCAACAACTTTATTTTTCTGAACTTAAAGTCATCAGGGTTATCAGCTATTAACCGTTTATATAGATGTTCATCCTCAGCTGAACCTTTGAAACAGTGTTATTTAACAATGTCAGCATAATAACCCCTGCCCAGGGAGTAGTTAAGTGTTCCGTAAGTTTCAAGCAGGACCTACTGTTAGCCATGTGATGACTCAAACTTCAAAAAGACAGTCAAAGAGATGTTTCCCCCTCCAAATTCTTTCTGAAAAAGCACTCGTCTTGTTACCTGGACAAAAGCCAAGGTCAACTAATACACTGTTTACTCACCATTTGCAAACCGATCTCCAATAAAGTACTGCAGCTCTGTAATGCTACTTCTGTTCTCTTTTGAAACGGGATCATAATAAGGTATGGTGCTTGTAACATTCAAAAAGTCAGACTGATTTGGACTACAAGTCAGCTCACAGAAGAGGTTTATCAAGTTGTAAAAACACGATGGACATCTAGGTAGAAAAGCCAATGAACAGCAATCAGATTAAAGAGGTAAAGGTGCTATGTAGGTCAAGTCAGATATGCCTTGCAAACAAACATTCTGCTCAGAGTGACAGAACAAAGGATTTAAATTCTGTAACACTTTAATCAGCAATATGACAATTGTTGTTGATGCTACAGATGAACTATAAACACCATAAATCACTAATAAAATTGCCTGCCTCAAATAGCAGATTCAAACAATTTTATTAGAATTTGAAGAAAAACTTAAATGTTGCTAGCAGGAAGACTTCTTAGACTTCTTAATGTCTTACTTAGAACAAGACCAAATGCTACTTTATGTCACGCTCTTCTGAAGGTTTCATTAGATAAAGTAGCTTGAGACAAGCTCAGGGAATGTTTATTCTACCAGCTAAGTCAATCCAGACTGCAAGTAGATGTCTCATGACATTACAACCTGCTGCTATGGATAAGAAAGTCATTTCAGAAGATTGCTCCAATAATCCTTTAAATGAAATCACCACTTTTTCTACAGTCTACTTGAAGGCAAGTGCTTTGTTACTCTGTTACAAAACTAGTTGCTGTGCCATTTATAAGCATACCTGGAAAGAAACTGCAGAGGCAGCTGCAAGTTATTTTTCAAAGTCTGAAGCTGATGAACATCACAGCAAGTGCTAACATTGCCAAAGAATAAACCTGGACAGAGTTCCTTAATGAAAAAAAAATCAAAAACAAACAACATTGAGTTCAAGAGGAAAGGAAGAAAAAGAATGTTTAAGACTTCAGAACTCATTACAATCACGGGCTCTGCGTCAGCATATTTCAGAACACAGTAGCTGTTGCTGTGGGAGATGCATAAGAGAAAAACAGTCCAGCAAACAAGATTTTTGTTTAGAGACCGGAGAGAAGAATTACTTTTTTCACTTCTTTTATTCAAGGCAGCACTTCCTTTTGAAAAGCTCCTTCAGATGATCCTTAGTCACCAGGGCCTATATATAGAATGATAATGGCATTTGAGAGCCTATTGGTAAGAGGACAACACATGTTATCCAAGTTGAAAGTATTCCTGCAGCTTATCCTCTAGTACTCCTTCTGAATAGTATCAGATTTTAAAGTCTCAGAAGGCAATCCACTAACAATAAAATCACTGATTACCTGGAAGAGCTACTTCATGTTCAGTTTATAAAAGAGACAAATGCATTTAACACAAGTATAACTGATAGTAACATACAAGAACTGTACATTAAGTCTTCAGAAAAAATACACAACAGTAGTTAGCTCACCTATATATTTATTGAAGTCACTTCTGTCACCAGTCTAACCATTGTTTAACTCTCTAGTTATTTCACTCTTTAAAGCTTTGAACTATGGCAAATCTGGCAATATCCTATGCTGTGCATGGAACATACAAACTCTATTTTGACTATGGTTTCATTCACTTTTGCAGCTGAAGCCCAATAAGGAAATACAGTCTCACACGAGGCAGAGCTGATTTTGTCCAAATTTACTCCGTTTGAACAACTATCAGTTAGCACCTTCCTTTATGAGGAATGATCATCTGAAGGAAAATAGTTTAGTCTTGTCCTTTAGAGATCAGAAGGGAATAACTCTGGAACACGTTTTTTGGGAGGTTCTTCAAAAAAGCTATCTAGTAAAGAGTAGTCAAACCAGTGAGGAAAATATGCAAGAAAGTGAACAAATCCTATATTTAAAGTTTTGTCTGTGACAGCCTCTAATCATATTTTGGAGACTTCTCATATTTCTGAAAAGAAACTGAGGTAAATTACCTTAACTTAGTTGGGCCTGAGAAATCAGACAATCTGCCTACTTTCTCATCAGGTTAGGATGAGAGGTCATAGCACAGGTCCAACAGAACCCAATATAAAATTCTAGTGTTGGAGACTTTTTTTTTAGCAGCAAACCTACAAGGGAAGCTCACCTGCATTAAGTCATAGCCATCTTCTGGTAGTGCTATTGGTGGCCCATCATAAGCACAGTTGTACCTCTTGTCTCCAGAAGCAACTCCACATTCTCCATACCAGACACACGTTTGTGAAAGTACCTAATCAACAAAATAAATTATTAACAGCAATAGTTACCAGATATCTCAGCTATTGTAGAATTTGTGTGCTACTACTCCAAAAGCCACTTGCAGTCCAGATAAGATAGCTTCCTGCTAATTAAAACATCAGTGTGTACTACATAAAGCACCCATTAACAAAAGCAGGTGTTTTTGACATGGTGTACATCACCACTGATCTTCAGCTCAGCTCCCCACTCTCCTCTGTTCATTACAGAAACAGGATGTGCACTGCCTACAGTTAAGATCAAGTACAAGAGTTACTTAAGAAAAACCTAAATCAATACCTGAAAAGCATCTTCAAGTACAAGGTGAACTAGAAGATAGTTTGTTCAAGCAAGACAACAAAATAATTGGTGGGTTAAACTGTCACATTAGAGCACATGAGTCAGTGCACAGAGAGAAACTCATTGCTCATGTGCAATTTCACTTCCTCCTGCCACCTTTCGATCCTTCCTGAAAACTCATTACAGCAATTCTGAGTATTCTGAAACAGAACTTCATAGCTCTGCATCTGCCATACATATACTGTCACCATCTCAAAGGATGCCCTCCATCACCACTTTCAAGCCTCAGCATGGAACATTTAAATGGGATTACAGCATTAAGAAAAAAAAGCCTAATTTAAAGATGTTTTAATATAAGCAACTATTAAAAATTCAGATTTTTGTTGGGTTTTTTTTATTGTGTGCATGAAAAAATGAAAAAGGGCAGTAGCACCTTGAAAGCCTTTTATTTTTGTTCAGTGGTACTGACACAGAGACATCTGAGATACCAAGCCAAAATATTTATTCTGAAAATTAAAACATTTAATGCAATAACAAGTTATTTACATGAAAAGTTTTAATACAGCTCCAAAGTTTTCCTGCCACCTGGGCTGCAAGCAGAAAGCAGACTGCACAAACATTTATTACATTTCTGCCAGCTTTGATTAGGAGTTTGCTTAGTACAGTTTGAGAGATAACTGACCTATTTTGATGTCCTGAACAACCTTGACTTAGCATTTTAGAGACACCATATGTTGTTGCTGCAAGGACAGACTGCTGTGCTTTCTGCCTGACCATGAATAGTATTTACTGACCAGAGAGGCCCCTGAATGGTTGTCCTGACAATATCCAAGAGCTACCCAGAAACACAGTGCCTCCATAACATCCATTTTTGTGCTGAAAACCACTGACAGTTCTTCAAAAAGTACATCAGTAGTTTTTTATCAGGTATAATAACCAATTTACACAGACCAAGAGTTGTTTCCTCTTTAACCTAACCAGGACAATACAGGCCAATTCAAAGTTACTCACTGCAAGGCACGTCTAAAAGTCAATTTAAGTGCCACTCATCTAGATCACCATTTCATTTGTCTATTCTAGCACATCTTCTAGTTAAACCCACAACCAGCTGTTAAGTATTATCATATTCTATGATACAAGCTGGAAAACACCCCTTAAGACTGCACTTTTAAACATGAAATGTTTAACACCAGCATAAGCCAAAAAGTCAAACTTCCATAACTTGTAGACTATTTCTCAAAACTAGTTTGTTTATGCACAAACTAAATTTGTTCATGCATCAAGTCAATCTAAGAAGTTAATACTACTTTGACGCATATTTAGAAGTCATCATCTTCAACTCTGCTTCCTCACATCTATATGCCCCAGTTTTAATAGCAAACAATCTACTAGCCGTGAAAATTGTTCTACTGTTTGTAGCAGCATCAGAAGTGAATTGTCTCTTCAAGAGGAAGCACAGATTCACCACTATTCTTGCAAAAGTGCAAGGAATTTGGAGCTGCTTCGCACTGCCCGTGAGAAAAGGATGAGTTTTTTCTTCATTATCAGGCTGGCTTCTGTGTTTAGTCTAGAATGGTTTGTAATCATCCTTCCTAAAAAAACACTTTCTGTGCTTCATTACATCTTGTTATCTAGCACTTCTTATTTTTCAAATACACAAATTCATCAACCTACTCTTTAGAGAAAGACTTAGCTTCTTCTAGAGTGGAACGTGTGGGAAAACTAGTAATGCAGTCAACAGTTACAAAAAACTTATCAGGGCACCTCTTGCATAGAAAAACTTGAGTAAATTTCAGCTATCATGCCAGTCTGACTGATAGTTCAATTGTTTTAAAAACATTATCTGTGTTTTAAGGCAGCAATTCCTTGGTTATAGCTACATGGATACAAAACAAAATACAATCTCTCTTATGCCTATAAATTTACCTACAAGGCTGTCATCATTTTCAGGACAGAACATAAAACAACTTACTTGCACATGACACTTGGTAATGTACCAAAAGGTATCCAGCTAAACACAAAAGCAAAATATAGCAAGACAAAATTTGGCCTTTACATTTGAATTTGTGGATAAAGTATTTCAAATCACACTCCTGAAGTTCCACAGCAATAAAACATACAATGGAAAAAACAATGTCACTCAAACTTTCAGCCTGTTTAAGAAAAACTGAACAGGTCAGGTGCTTCAAACTATGAGAAGAGCACTTAGGCCTAGAACTACAAATCTGAATACTCTGTTTCAGTGTTAACACCAAGAACGCAGCTTCAGAAACAGCTGAAGATTTCACATTTATGCCATGACCAAGCAGGATTTCCCTAACAAAAGTGTGAGTTTGTTCCCTGAACCAGTGAGCTTTGGGGATACCTGATTTACAGTGGTTGAACCAAGTCAATAAGCCTAAAAAACACCCAATCATTAGACATCAACAGCCTAAATTGAACAACACAGCTCCTGAACATTAACAAGTTAACAGCCTACTTACCATTGAGTCAGCCCCAAAATATGGGACAGGGCTGGTCTCCTACGGTTGAGGCAACATTCAGGGATACAAGTAACTACTCCACTATCACAGATAAGAGAGCTGACAGCTCTTCCCCCTGAAAACCCTCTAGTAAAAGCTAGATTAAGTTACAGAGTAAGACTGGCACTTTGCTCTTTCCATTCTTTCAGAAGAACGCTCCTGTGAGGGCAGGGTGAGATAGGGATGAGTAAGTGTAGTTGTAAATAAGTCATAGTTAACAAAGCTGCTGCTTGCAGAGTCAGACTTTTAGGTCAGATAATTGCTTACCTAGGTACTAAGTTTCTTAAGTGGGTGAAAGCCTAGCCCCAAAAGTAACAGAGAAAAGCTGTGTTGAACCCAACTGTCTTCTAAACAAGGCAAAATACTTAAAATACTCCATAAGTAACACAGGGGTCATGGTTTTGGTTAATGTTTTTTGGGTTTTTTCTGTGTGTTTTCCTTTTAAGATCACATGACTAAGTACTTCATCTATTAAAATGGGACTTTCCTAAGTACTTCATAAAGCAACAGCAACACAACCTTAGATTAAGGCTGTTCCTTCCTTCCTCTAGCATATCTTAGAAACCACTTGTCAGTACACTAGTCCTCAGTATATCCTCAGAGTTCAGAAAACTGCATTCCTATTTCCGTCAAGTTTAGTCTTCTTGAAGAGAAATTTCAGCTCAGGCCAAGGCTCCAGGAGCCCTACAAAGAACTTGCACATGCACAAGTACAGGCATTCAACAAAAGTTCTGTTAGACCTTTGCAATAGAACTAGTGTTCCAACAGATCATAAACACATTTACTTCAGCCCAAGTTTCTTCAACTGCAAGTTGAAACAAACCAGTAATTTTGATGCTTCCAGCAGCATTTGCTGCCACCACCACCAATGAATACATAGCTGTTAAGGAGACAAAGAACAATGACAATGCTGTACACAAAAACAGCAACTGTTTGTGATCTTACAAATACCAGATGACAAGTGAACACTGTCTGATTCTTCAGACTTGGATTACTAATGTATGGAAAAGGCAAGAGCAGCAGATACAGCTGTTTCCCTTTCCCTCATCTAGGATGATGCATCTGGGATCTTGCAGGGCAAGAAGATCAATCCAGGAAAGAGCACACTCTTCCCCTGCACTCCCTTAATATCTGCTATTGCCAACTAGGTTGAGAGTTCTAAGGAATCACTACACCATCCTTAATAAATGGGAAGACTGGTTTATGGGAACAGGTGACCAGGTCAAGTTCAAAGATCTGCCCCAGAAGTTGCATATTACCTCACAACCTTTCCTGTGGGGGAAAGAGGTCCATGGACTAAAGGAAGCTTTACAGGTTTAGTTCTTTGTCTCTTTCAGTAACTTGTTTAGAGGCAGCCAGTTCAGAGCCATGCCTTATCTGCCAAGCTCCTCCTGTTCCTTTGCTCACCAGCAAAAGCATTAGTACTCCTGGCTAGGCAGAGCAAGCCACAGTTCTGGAGTTATCCCAGCTCATTTCAGATGTCACAGGAAAGTCAAAGTCAAGTAGGAAGAGAAAACTGCAATAACAGTAATAATTCAATATCTGTGGGGACAAGCTGATATTACCTGCAAGGATGCATGCATGACCAGGAAATGCAGAGCCCCAGCTAGCACCTGTCTGCAACTAAGTCCACCTGCACCAAAAACAGCTCTGATGTCCTGCAGGTTAATAATACTGCACAACACCTGGTTTGTTTCGGCTACTGCCCAGCTAGGTACTGCTCAGTTCTACCAGTCACTCCCTTTAGACATCTCTTCCCTTCCGAGGCAGCTTCCTCAACTTTCCATCCAGAAAGGCTGAACAAGTCACTCCTGATTTTCCAGGAAGTAATTTAAGTGAAGTGATTACTGTCTTGCTCTGGAGCTACACTGCCATTCCCAACAATGAAACTGCTCCAAACAGACATTTCAGAACTTCGTGTCCAAAGTCAGGTAACACCACAATACAGGCCACTTGTCACTAACACTTTCCTATGGGATTTCAGAAAATCAAATATAACCTACAGCTTGGGATCCCAGCTGCTGATAGGAAACCCATATCCAACCTTGATTAGCCAGTGATTTAACTGCTTGTGTTTTAGTACAATTTTACAAAGATCAATTGCAATAGTGGCCATTAAGCCCACAAATACCATCTAGTGCATTAGGACATTCATAAGAAAATAAAATAGTAATGGAGAGCTGGCAGAAACCTTGTACCACGAGTTCAGAGTGAAAGATACAGGCTGAACACTTCAAGTTCATTGTGTACGTAATGGACGGACTGTGAGCTGAAGTGCCACTCCAGTCCACTGACTGCTTTGAAACAGAAAAAAACCCCATGACATATGGCTCTCTGGATTACAAACATCACAACTGAAAGCACGAACTCCCCCATTACACCACCAGCACACTTGAGAGAGAGAACAGTTTACCTTCACAATGCTTCTCTTCAGCAAGCATCTAATGCTATATAGGCTCAGTCTAACTGAAGGACCAATTTCTCTTTGAAAGAAATCAAGAGTCATCTTTGTGAAGCGTCACACTGCAAATAAGAGTTAACGGCAAAAATCCCCACTAAAACCAGATTCTGCCTTCTTACAGTACACAACTAAGACCTGCACGGTTAGAGTAATTTTGCAATGTTTACTTCGAAGCACCACAAAGCCACTACAATGATTTCCCTAAATATTTGGGGAACTTGTTTCAAGTTCCTGAAGGTCAGTATCCGCCTGATAAGGAAAGCATTCTGTCATTTCTTTACCAGCCTGGGACACAACTCATTGCTCCAAGATGATACCTCCCTCCAAAAAACATTACATAAAGGCACATTGGTTAGGTGTGAAGTATCATTACCTACCTCACCTGAGGATCATGAGTCACTACTAACAATCACCTTCTCCAGTGGTAATAGAAGAATGAATTCCTCGTTTTATGTTCAAGCTCTTAAAATTTTTTTTGAAGAAGATATGAGAATAGTACATACACAAGATGACAAACTTCTGTGTTTATAAAGGGCTAATCACAAAACTTGACCTAGAAAGTATGTTTTCATAGTAGGCAGAGAGGGAGTGAAAGCCAACGACTAAGGCTTACAAGACACTCCTAGTTTCTCCAGAGGAATGTGGAGTATCCCGCTCCTATCTTGCACTACAGCAAAACAAAACATGACTGAGTGAATGTTTTACCATCTTTTTTTTTCCTGAAGCTTCCAAGAAGTCCAACACACTCTAGTCCTCGATTTTAAGGAAATATGTTGTCTCACTACTGGCACATGAATACTCAGCAGCTCTCAATCCGCACAAATCACTACTTCCAAGAAGCTGTCACCGAGCGCAAGTTACACCCCAAGCAAAGCGAACCAGACACCGAGGACATCTGCAAGCCTCTGCCGAGCATGTGACTGCGTGGCCACTCACATGCACTGGGCATTGCATAACCAGGGCACGCCACGGGAACGCGGCATCCCGGGGGCTGCCGCTGCGGGGTGAGACCGCTGGGGACGGGGATCGGGCACCGGCTGAAGTTCGCGGGTGCTCCCCGGCGGGCCTGCTGTGCCCCCGGCTGTCAGCCCCGTCCCGACGAGGACCAGGGGCACGGCAGAAGGGGGGTGAGCCCCACCGGGGCGAGGAGGGGACACCCCGGTACCCCACTTGAGCTTCGCGCCGCCCCGAGCCCGGGGCCTAAGCCGGGACGCCGCCGCCTTATCCAGCCCCGCCGCCTGGGGCACTCCCGGCCGCGGGATGCGGGGGGGACACCGCGGCTCCCCCCGCCCCAGGCAACACCCGCGGGATCCCGCTGCCCGCCCGCCGATCCCTCTCCTCCCCACGATGCCAGGAGGCCCGGCATTCTCCACCCCACGGACTCACCCGCACGGGCGACAGAAGCAGGAGGAGGACGAGGAAGCCGAGGCCGCCTTGCCCGGGGCTGCCTTGAAGGGTCCCCATGGCGGGGCAGGCTGGAGCGCGGATGACCGGCAGGCGCTATGGGCAGCAGCACCGAGCGGCGGCGGATGGAAGCAGGAGGAGGGCGGCGAGACAGCCGCGCCAGCGCAGTCCGGAAGGACCGCTCTCGCCTACCCGGGCGGAGTCGCCAGCCCCTTCGAGGAGAGGCCGAGGGCGGCCCCAGCACCGCCGCCAACCGCGACCGCCGGCCCGCCCCCGGCACCGCCTCACTCCGCACGGCCGAACCAGGAACACTCTGCTCGGTACCACCTCCCCCGGCACCGCCTGCCCAGAAACACCGCCCCCGGCACCGCCTCCCCAGCACGGCCTGTCCCGGCGGCGCCGGGCGGGGCGCCCATCACGCCACGGCTGCTCCGCGCCGCACTGGGGGCGGAGGGGCGATGCTTTGAGGGGCCCCGGCGGGAAGCTCGTCCCGGTGTGGGAGCAGAGCCGTGCCCCTCCGGGATGGACCATCCCGCCCAAGCTGCACCCGCAGCCGGGCAGCGGCATCGTCCAGGCGCGGGAGTGTTAATCGCGTAGTTTGTAAATGTACAAAAGTCGCTTTAAAAACCTTTGAATTTGGCAAAAGCGCTTTAATTTGGCTTCAAAGTCACTGATTCGTGATTTCTAAGGACTGGTCTGGCAGCCCCGCGGGCCGTGCAGCTGCAGTGATCGGGAGCCGCGGGCTGCCCGGCCAAGGGCCGCGGTCCGGGGCCGTGCCCTCCGCCCGGTCCGCTCCCGGCGCGCTGCCACCGGCTGGCCTGAGCGCTGTCGCAGTCAGCAGTTCTGGCAGTGCTGGCCGCGCTCTGCCAAAGCTATCTGCGTGTTTGGGCTCTGCTTGTTTGGACTCTGGGATCAGTTCGGGACCTGGCTGGGAGGAGACACAGTAAAAGCATGGCGTGAGGCATTCCCGTGCATGCAGTTTCTCATTTCCCCACCTCTTTATTGCCTTCCCCGACACTTTATTGCATTCCCAGACAGGTGACGCGCATTGCTCTGCTGGAATTTAGCTGATATTGCCATCTGCTGACGGAAACGCAGACTGGTCTGGGTGTCAGAGCCTCACGGCAAGCTCCTGGCGGTCATGCAATGCGACCTTCCGCTTAGAGCAGAACCCGGTTAGAGCAGGTGGCTCAGGGAATTGTCCGGCTATGAATAGCTTCAGAGATGGAGATTTCACAGCTTCTTTGGACAAACTCTTCCACTGACTGACCACACTTGGAGTAAAATGTTTTTCCTGCATCTAAAGAGATTTTCTCTTATTCCACCGGGAAGCTGTTGCCTCTGATGCTGTCATGGTGCCTAACTGAGAAGAGAGTGACGACTCTTTCTCCACATCCTTCCGTTTGCAGCTGCAGTTAGATGTCCCTAGAGACAGCTTTCTTCTTCGGGCTGAGCAAACACAGCTCGAGCAGCCTCGGCTGTTGTGGTGGCAGTAAAATAGATTTTACTACAGCATATCAGTATCTTTTTATTTGTTTCCTTTTTTTTCTTTTTTCTTTTTTTTAATTTTCTGTGTGTGTTGTTTGGTTTTGGGGTTTTTTCCTGTTTGTTCTGGGGAGCCTAAACCTCAACACAGCACTCCAGCTGTGGTCTGACATGTCCTGAAGAAAGAACCCTAACCCTTGACCTACTGACCACCCTCTTGCTGATGATGCAGCTTGCTGACTCATGTTCAGCATTTCGCCCAACCACCCTGTTCTTTTCTTCCAAACTGTTTTTCATCTAGCCACTGCCCAGCTTGTATTTTTCTGTGGGATTACTCCACCCTAAATGCAAGACTTGGCATTTGGCAAGTGCCAAACAAAGCTAGAGTAGTTAAAGATACATTGCGTTTTAATTTTCATGTCATAAATAATAAATTTATTCAGGCCTATGCAGTGTGATCCTAGAAGCAGGAGAGCTGGTTGCCACGTTTTACAGGCACTCCACTTAAGCAGAGAATTCAGTGGGCATAGCTTGCATAGCTGCAAGGTAAAAAAATGCAAGAACCTTGTTTCAGAGCTTGTGGAAAAAAAAGTGAAGGATAGCAAAACTGACTGAACGGAAATGGTATTTTCTTTCTTCATAAATTACATAGTGAATATGTGATTTAAAAATGAGAGCTGAGAGAGAACTAATGTAGAGTGTTGTGGAACAAGCAAGAGGGAAGCTACTACAAGGACAACTTTCACCAGAAAATAATTAAGTCCATAACATCACTTGTCTACCACCTACAGCACAGAGAGAAGGGGTAGTATTTTAATATTTATCTAGCTCTCTTATAAATATCTCTAGATGGCTGACTAAATTCACAGCGTTACTTCAGTGCAATCCCTCTGAGTGCTGCCTTTTTGCACTCACAAGCTGAAGTGGTGAAGGTAGGAAGACCAATTAACAAACACTGAAATCTTGCGTAATGGCAGATGCTGAAACTCAAACAAGTATCTGTTTTTATGTGGCCTCTGTACCCTGGCAGCCATGTGAATAGAGCAGGGTATGCCTTCAGTCCTGCTGCAGCCATTGGTCTTGGTCATGGTTCTGTGCCAGATTTGGGGGATGAGGATGCAGAGCTATACCTGGCAGCTCATGAGCATTTGAGCACAGTTGCATGAGTGTTATCAATGACAAAGCTGGCACCATTGACTGTGTCACCTTAAGGTTATCTCATTCTTTGTGGGCAGCGAAAAAGTAGCCCTGAATAGTTAACCCGGGTCAACATGCTGACAACAGCTCATTGCCTTGCCTGTGATACACACGGCCCGAAAGAGAACATTCCCATTCCTGCCTGCTCCTTCAGAAAGTCATTTATCAAGCTCTGTTTCATAAGCTTCTCTTTTAAACCTAGGATTATGCGTAACTGTTACAGACTTGGAAGGTTTATGGGCAACCGGATAAGCAAACTTATTCTGGTTCTCAGCAGCGTATACTAAACAAAATTTTCCTGCCTGGAAGAAGAACCTGCTACTAATTCATTGAACAAGTCCTTTCATTTTCCATTAGGGTCAAATCAGCCCTTTCCCTCACTGGATACCCTGAATGCTGTAAAGTTGCCTGCCAGAAGGCTCACGTGAAATAACTTTGTTGTGTTCTGTGTCTTTGATGGAAGTTCAGGTGTTGCCTGCAGAGGTGTAGGCTTTGCTGTGTATTCATCCCTTTATTCAATGCAGAAATGAAACCTGTGTTAAAACTTCCAGTAGAAACTGAACACCTAGTGGTAATGACCTTGCAATTTCTAGATGGCAATCTGTCTGTAGAGTTACTTGTGTCTACCAGTGGAAACACAGTACGTGACTGTTTTGTAGCAAAATCAATTAAAATGTCGATTGCTGTTTATTCTCCATATTTTATAATGAGCCTGAATTATTTCTATTGCAATAACACCCAGAGGCACTTGCAAGGACTGG
This sequence comes from Chamaea fasciata, assembly GCF_029207755.1. Taxonomy (NCBI): domain Eukaryota; kingdom Metazoa; phylum Chordata; class Aves; order Passeriformes; family Sylviidae; genus Chamaea; species Chamaea fasciata. The sequence goes on along the minus strand of NW_027094086.1, from coordinate 47,364,783 downwards.
GAGCTATGGTGAGCAACACCCTGCACAAGCAGATGGGAAAGCAGGATGTTCTCCTTGGGGATGTCTTGCAATCTGTGTGCAGACAAGCTGCAACAGGTGAGTGAGAAGTTTCACCCAGTTTCTCATACCTCTGTTTTTTTGTAGACTCACTCAGACAAAACCACTGTAGCTTGTTCCAAGACTGTTTTTCCAGCTAAACCAGAATAATGCTAGTACTAAGCAAACCCGGTGTTTCCTTTTTGGTGTTATAAACTAATGGTATTCTTTTGATCAGCTCTCATTTGTATGCCTCCCTCAGCTGTGGAGGCTTGCTTGGCTTTTAAATTATACACAACTCAATCTACCTGTAATTTTGGTCAGATGCTCTTGGCTTCAGATTAACCATGTGACATCAAATCAGAGTGAGGGGGCAGAGAGCAATGTGTCTGATGCTGCCAGTACTCACTTAAACATGCAAGTAGTGTGTCAGGTGATGCTTAATCAAGTCTGTTTATCATCTTTTCATCTTTTTATCTGCCCTAGTGTATTTTGCTCCACCAGCTTGTGCCAGTGTGTCCTTATTTAACTTTCAACAGTTCTATAGTCACTCCTTAAATCACATCCTTTCTTCATTTCTCATTGAAGTAATTGAAACTTGTTCATTTTTATTACAACCAAGCAAAGTTATTTATTGCATTCTAGCAAAAGCTTGGGACTTGAATTGAATCAACTCAATGTTTGTTCCAGCTTTGTTACAAACTTTCTGGATTAAGTGGGCAGGTCCCAAACTAGCCACTGCAAGTTCCTCTTCTATAAAGAGGTACCAATTGCATGGCAATAGGTGGCCCAAGAGCTCCAAAACCAGGTGTCAACCTCTGAGCTGTTGAAGGAAAACACTGTAAAAGTGCAGGTCATTATTGCAGCAGAGTCTGCAGACACTCTGCACTTATTGCTGTGAGCAAATGTGTGCAGTGTGTCCTCATGCCAGAGCCTGTGCATAAGCACTGAAATGCTGACAAATTCGAAGTTTGACATACTAACAACTGAGTATGGCTTGTATTACCATCAGTTTACTGAGCCCTTATAGCACCGTGCTGCCACATGGTGACAATTTGCTGTCCAATTGGAGAGTATGGGCAGAACTGTCACAGAGGAGTGCCTAAGGGCACTACCAAAATCTGTTTTGTAAGGAAGAACAGGAGATGGGTTTCTGAACTACAGTTCACTTGGGGAACAGACTGATTTTGATTCAAAGATATTTTGTCAGTTTTGTATCTGTTTGTCCCAGTGAGTAGGGTCTGATGCAGTACCCATGGCCAAGGCACCACCTGCGGAAACTGTTCTTGAGTCTTCAGAAAGTGGGATTATTCTTCTGCCTCTTATGCAATATATTCCAGGCAAGCAGATCATGAGGTTGTGATATCACTTTTCCAAGGGGATGATGAGAGCCTATACCCATATCCTGGATGTATGCATACATGTGGATGTATATACCACACAAGAACACATCTGTGCGACCCATATAAAATTGCAGACTGCTTCAGGTTTGCACTGTAGGTTAGTGACATGCTCCATCTGTGCATCTAAGCCATTTGCCATAGCAAAAAGTTGTGTCCCACGTTCCTTCCTCACTTAGCTATGTTCCCCAACAGCACATTCTCCAACAGCTATGTTCCCCAACAACAGATCACTCTGATGATCCTTGTTCCCTGGCAAGGTACAGAACTACACAGCTCTGGTGCCAGTTTTGAACCAACTGACCTGACATTAAAAGCAGGACATTAAAGCATTGGTCCAGTTAAAATGCCTTCCCAACACTGTGAGAGCAAAATGGATTATCTAGAGACAACTTAGGTGTGTCTCAGATTTCATCTTGCCACAGTTGCTAGGCATATGGTCCTGTTATTGATCCCATAAGAGTTAGCATCTCTCCAAGTCACAGAGGAGGTGAAGCAAAAAGTGTATTGATTCATATATTTTAAGATCAAAGGGACTATTATGATCACATAATGTGAGTTCCTGTATGTCATATAATTTCATTCAGCAATTCCTGCATCAAACACAAAATGTTTCAGCTGATACACATCTTTCAGAATGAAAAGTAATTGTTGTTTTTTTTTAACTCAAGTGATGAAGGAACCATCTTAACAATTTGTTTCTGAAATAATTATCCTCAGTCTTGAAAATCCCCAGCTTGAAGTTTGAATTTGTCTAGTTTCAGCCTCTTGATATTTTTTTGATATGCTTTCATGTGCAAAATTGAGGAGCTTTTCACTTCCAGACATCATCCTTTGTAGTGATTTAGGCCATGAACAAGTCACACTACTTTCCCTTTATATTCTCTGAATAGAGTGAGATGCTTTATTGAGTTATGGCCATTGGAATTTTTGATGAATTTTTTTTTACTCAAAATGTAGCTCATCACAATAGAAAATTGTAGGAATAAGGCAAAAAACCTGAGATGTCAAACACAGTCAAAATATGTCAAAATACGGGCTTCAGTATAGATTTTTCTTTTTTATAGTGCACATAATCCATCACACACCATAATAAGCACATAAACAGGGTCTTGACTTTTTTAGCTGGAATATGTCAGATCAGTGTAAGGGCCAGTTTTACATCTAGGAACAACAGAACCACCAAGACATGTTTGTCTAATTAAAAGTACTGTCTTATTCCTTTGGTTCCTAGGTTACTTTTTATAATCTTCCCTTCAGAGAGATTTGACTTAATGGATATTAATGTAAAGGGAAGTTTGTCAGTGATGTCTGGATCTTTGAAATAAACCTTGTTATGTTATGCTAAATTAAGTTTTCCTCTTCCCAAGCCAGACCATTTATTTTTTCTTTTTTATTTTTTTTTCTTTTGTGAATGCTATCACATCTGTGAAGACTTGGAAAACAATAACAGTCTAATGAATCAAGGGGAATAGAACAAAGAGCTCTTTGTGTACATAGGAAAATAATTCTGATATTGAAAAAAAGGTAGAATACAGAAGAAAGCAAAGAAATATTGAAGTATGCAGAACAAGATTATCTGAGTAGTATATTTTTTGTTAAAATGGTATAGAAAAATGTATTTTAGTAAAGCAACATTCCTCTTGTGGAATATTAGTATCTCATGGAGTTCCATAAATTTATATATGCTTTATCAAATGCATAAAAGGTCAGGTCAAAAAAAAAAAAAAAAAAAAAGGTGGAATTCAGAACAGTATGAAATTCTCATGACATTTCTAAGGGCCAAAAGCAGAGCTGCTGTGAGAAGGCACAACTCCATTTAGTCCCAGGTGTACAGTACAATATCCCATTGCTGGCAAAAAGAGCCTTGTGTATTACCTTTGGTTAGGCTCCTAGCAAACATTAACATTCTAATACCAGTGACTCAAGGTTTCCAGACAAGGGCTGTATTTCATGTCTGTTCAGTGATCATATCAAATGGAGTACAAATGGGCTGAGGTTTGTGCTACCTCATTTTCTGTACTACAATTCTGAAATTTCTGAGACACCAGATTTAGTTAACATGTGGATTTTCCAATAGTCATTAAGACCGGCTGAAAAAGGAAGGGTGAATTATTCTTGCAATAAACTCTGACTTTGAGGCAGACAATCATCATTGTAAAGTGCATTAAATATGACCTGCAGCTATTTGATCTCATGCTCTAATCCTCTCAGCTCTTCTAAGCTAAACAAAGGTGGGTGAATCAATAGTGAAATGGTTTTGTACCAGGAGAAGAAGAGCATGTGCAAGTCAAGTGGAACAATATTGCCTTTTGTATCATTACTGAATAGACGTCCCTGCACACTGCACTGCAGTGATAATCTAAATGAAGAACTCCACATATTTTGGAACCTCTGAGGCTCCACCACTACTATGTCTGTGTTGGGATGTCACTTCACTCTAGACCCTGCAGGCTTTTCCTTGCACTCATCCCTATCACACAATGGCTTGATAGTAGTGAAATAAAAGAAAAATGCCCTATAATTTTCCCTGTTTCATTGGTGTGGTCTTGCTTGATTGCACATCTGTTGTACTCACTTGCAGCTGATGGAAAGTCACCAGGCTAATAGCACCTGCATAAATGTAGAGGGAACAGCAGGCTGAGCCTCTGACTCTGAATGTGCAGAGAAGCAAACCTGAAATCAGTGTGCTAGTGGAGCTTATTCTTTTTGGGTCTAAGATGGAGATATGGATGACTTTAAAAGGAAAAGAAACCCCAAAACCCAACTCAGAAACATTTGTTGTGTTATGCTGTCTCAGTTCTATTGCACATCTTTATATTATATCTATCTTCATCCTGTCATCTATGAAATTAGTTTAGTGTCCCATAATTTCTAAATCTAAATGTCTAAATTTACTCTTTTCTGTTGACATGAACTGATGAAGAGCTGCTGTGTTCACTGCTCTGTGAATGAAATAATTTACTTCCTTGCTTACCTCAGCAATGCATTTTGGAACTTATCAAGATAATAGTGTCTGTAGAGCCCTTGGAAAACCTTACACAAAAGGCACAAGAACTATGCAAAGAACAACTGTCAATATTAGTGAATCACTTCAGCCACCAAGGGAAAATGGGCTTCCATTTTAATACAACAAACAAACCACAGCAGTACCTACTGAACACTTTAAAGATAACAACAGTTACATAAATACTAATAATTATTAAGGTTCCTTAGTGAAAACATTAATTGCATGGTGATAAACAGTATTGCAACTTTAGAGCCCACATACAGGCAGATTTAAGCACCTTTGGGTTACAGGGAGCCCAAAACTGAAACCATCCCTCTCTCCAAAGGCTCCAAGATGAAACAAATGCTCCCAAAAAGAATGTTTCCATGCCAGAAGTCTCATTTTGATTGAATAGTGTCTTTGCTGAAGCTAGATTCAACTTCAGCTTGAATCAGGCAGCAAAAGACTTCAATGCCAGTTCTCCATGACAGATCCCCCAGACAGCCTGTGTTGTATCAGCCAGCACTAACAAGAGCAAGAAGAGACGAACAAATCTCTCCCTTCAACCTGTGCTAGCCCCACATTTCAAATGTTGTTCAGAAATAAGGAAAACCCATTATAACACAAGATCACTCAAAAAACAAAAAACAAAAAACAACAACCAAAAAAAAAAAAAAAACCAAAAAAAACCAAAAAAACAACCAAAAAAACCCCTGGTAACTGCATCCTCTCATAAGGTCAGCAGATGCTCTGTATGGGACACAGGGTCCCAGGTGTTCCTCACATGTTTCAAGAGATCTCCAGCTGCAGTGACCATTCATAGAGGCAGCTGGACATAGGACTTGGAGAGTCCTACTCTAAGTGGTGAGGAGCAGACATGCATCTTCCCATGGACAGGCATAGTTGAAGAAGCTCTTTGCTGAGTAACTGCTCCTTTTGGGACAAGACAACTCTCCCAAGAAAATACACGCAGCAGAAAGGATGGGCCACCTGTAGATACTGGATACCTGCATTTGTTGTCTCAGCTTCCTTACTTCAGCTGTTGCAGGATCACTGTTGGCTTGCCTTGTCCTCTCTCCTATCCTCTGCTATCAGGAAAAAATAGGAGACCCTCACCAGCAACAGATGCTTCCACAATTTTGAGGAGGACTGTGTGATTACTACAGCCTGTCTGATCTTAAGAGCATTTATTGCATAGCTACTGAAGACCTTCTAATGATTATTCACCTCCTTTACAAATATGAAAGGGCTTTTCACCTTGAGAGTAAGGTTGTTTCCAGTTGTTGATTTGTAGAAAATTTAGGTTGAAAGTTCAAAATTGATGCCAGGCTGCCCAGAGTCCCTCTACTGTTCTCCAAAATAGTATGTCCATCTTCAGCCCACTGGAGGCTCCAAATAAACCTGTCCTCTCCAGTGTTGTTTGTTAAAGAAATTAGAGTGCAGTCCCTTGTAATGCTGTGCAATTTAAGATCCCAATAAGGCTCTTGAGATTTCTGTATGCTCAGTATTTTTTAGTCTTTTGCAGAACTTAACCCTGGATACAGTCATCCTCTAAGCATCTTGCATAATTCTTTGGTTCTGTACCAGTTCATCTGCAAGTTTCTGTTAGGCACAACATTATTTTAATTTAAAAATACAGCAGCATAAATTACTTAAACAAATAAATTTTTCTTATTACATTGTTTGAAAACTCAAAACTTTCCTATTTAATGCAGAATAGAAATTGAATAGGAATTCCAGCATGCAAGAAAAGGTACACCTGGTTCTGTTCTCCTCACCAGAACACCGACTTCTTACCTAACTTACTGACAAAAAGAATAACTTATTGATAATTTGATAATTCATATGGCTAATTTGCAATACATAAACTACATTCATTTGTGTTAGTTCACCTACAGATTTCCTTTTAACTCACCAAAGCAAAAGTGCAGCAGTTCAGCTGAATCCTAGGCAGACATTTCTTAAGCAAGAATTGTTTTGTGTCCTTACAATCTTCCTTGTCTTCAACTTTTAAAGCAATTCTTCCGTAATTTGCCAAGGTTTGAAAGTCAGTGAAGTGCCTGGATTTATGTACTTGAACTAACTTACCTCAACTCACTGTAAATTAATCTCTAATGCTTTTGTGGCTAACAGGACATGGTATATACTGTTTATATTGCAGAAATGACTGGGTTTTAATGGGGTGTCTTAGAACAACATGGTTAAAACATAGCTCCTCACAAACCATCTGCAATTTGCACTGCCTTCCCCACACAGGCACTAGTACCATGTCTAAGTGTCTTAACCACAACAAAGGCCAAAACTACTGTCCAGACTTCATTTTCCATGTCTGCAGTAAATAGTGGGCCTGTTCACCCTCTCACCAACTGTTGAAACACCTGTACACTGTGCACTTCTCCCTTAGCTCCTGCCACAGACCTGGGGAATGAGCGCTTTGCATAGTAGCTGTGGGTACTAAACCATAGTGTCACATATCTGGGTGCAGAACATACAAATACCACTTGTGTAGCATCTGTGCAGTTTGTTGTGCCTGACAGCTGAGTTTCTGGTGTACTTGTACCTGTGGGAAAAAAATACCCTGTTGGGCATGGTTGGTTTGCTCAGCAACCAATCCTCCTCTACCCACAAAAATGCACACAAGGCTGGGGAAGGATCCTCCCAAGCTGCGTAAGCATCGCAAATCACTGCTCCACAGTGTTTCTGTTGCTGGACAGATTGGCAGATCAAGATGATGCAACTGAGAGGACATCCCCTTGCTTTTTGTTTGGTTGGTAGCTTTTGGCATCATTTGTAGTACTCTTGATCATTTTTATGGAGCTTCGTGTAGTAGCAAAAATGTTGCCTCAGGCCTGGGCTGACAGGAGAACTTTTGCTGTTGTGATGGCTCAGGCAGCACCTCATCTCTAGTCTCACGTGGCACTTGGAGGCAGAGAGGAATGGTCACTGTCAGCAAAGGGAGGGCAGGGGTGTCATGGGGCTGCTCCGTGACCTACTGAATCCGAACAGCTGCAAGGTCCAGGGATCCTGCTTGCCTGTGCCGGGATGCATGCGGAGCAAACGTCGGTGCTGGGATTGGTGGGATCCTGGAGGACAGGCAGGGCTGCGGTGCATTTGCAGCTCCTGAGCCACCCCCAGCTCTGGTCACGGTCCCGCGTTCAGCGATGCCGGGCGGAGGTCCCAGCCCGTGGCGACCCTGTGGGAAGGGCCCGGTGCGTTCAGGGAGCGTGTACTGGACAGGCTAATCAGTTCTGCAAACTGTTCCAACCTAGGATTACTGTCATGCTACTTGTGGTCAGGGCACATCTCTGTCAAACTGCATCTGTCATAGGGCTGCATTAGCTTTTCCTTTGCTTTTCCTTTGCACGGAGGAGTCGGAGGATGCGTTCATTTTTTGTTAGTTCTGCTGGCAATTCATTTGCCTGGAAGAAAAAACCCTTGAGGTTAGTGGAAATGAAAGAATATTTCTCAATCATGGTTGAAAGCATTACACTCTACAGAGGATCATACTGGTCATTATAGTGACATGGGTTTTTTCTAGTGTTGCCTCCACCACTGTTGAAGATACCTTAGGAAACCATCTTTCAGTGTTCAAGTCTCACTTAAGTCTTCAAAACAATCCCAGAATGGAATTTGAGTGACAGCTTATTTTGTGCTGACTGCCCAGGCTAAGTGCCCTTGGGGCCCCTATGTTTCTGCCACAGAAGTAAAGGAGAGCATAGCTGCTGATTTTTCGGGGGAGATGAAGCAGGTCCTTATGTGCTAATGTCCATAAAATTCCATGGGATAATTTAAATTGCTATGAAATAGTCTTATGATGTAAGGTTGGTAATAGAACATGAGTTTGTTATTGTTTTTTTATTTATTGAATACAATTTTGGTAATACAAAGTATTTATGATGAAGCTGCTTCTGAAATTCAGTAATTCTGTCCTGCAAATATACTCTGTCATGCCAAATGGCATGTCATTTAAAAAAATTAAAAAAAAAATCAGTAGGAGAGATTTCAGCCACACACTTTCTTCTACTGCACACTGTGCTGCTGCAGATCATTTTCAGTAGCAGAAAAATCTTGTACATTTTCAGTTTACAGTATAAACCCAAAATGTCTATTAAGAGAGACTACTGTGTGAGTGGCATTAACTGTGCTGCCATCAAGTGGAATGATGCAGAAATTAACAGCCACAGATTTTATATTCAATGACCAAAATATTTACAAGATATGTGCTGGATTGATTGTTTACAAACTTTCACTCACCCAGTCAAAAACCAGAAGTCAGTGCCAGACCATTCATTTACAGTTTAACAAATCCATATCAAAACCAGCAGCAAATAGTTCAGAAACATGTCAGAAGAAGATATATTCACAGAAATTATCAAACATGTAATGTTAAAACACTTCACGGGATAAAACCATGGTAAGTTTTCTATAGAAAAGTTGCTATTATCAAAAGAACGCAAAACTAATTCAAAAAACTAACAGATCCACATAAGATATGGGGGAAATGCGTGTAATTTGGGATTTTTTTTATTTTTATCTATTTATTTATTAGGAATGCCCTGAATTCTACACAGAAACATGGGCTGTCCCCAGCTCGATGGCACACACAACTGTACCACTGAGTGCTCCCCCTGTGCTCCTCACTTGGGAGGATGGTCTGCCAGGACATACCTTGTTCCTCAGGCATGGATCCGCTCCTGCCTCAAGGAGCAGTGCCACTGTCCTCACGTTGCCACTCAGGACGGCTGCATGGAGAGCAGAGGTCCCATTCTAGGAAATGCCAGTGGAGGTGTTTGTACCATGCATGGGAAGAAAAGCAAAAGGCAGTGAAACACAAAGAACAGACCTATGAGTGAGAAAGAAGTAGCATGGAAGAGATTGGGTCATCAACAGCATAGGGTCTGATTTAGAGTGCTGGCAGCCTAGTGTGATGTGAAGGAGGTGATTTTAAATGCATTAGTAAAAATGAGAGTCAAGTTCACTTTACCATTGCAGTATTACCTTTTAATAATCACCCTTGTCAATAGATCAGAGGTGACATGAACACAGAACTTGATTCTGCCTGGCAAAATCAGTCATTAACAAGTGAAACAGAAGCACAAGCAGTAATGGAAGCCATCTCTGCATTTTATCTTCTCTCACTGATGATTAATGGCCTCAGTGAAAGGCAGTTGATTGGTGGGGGGGTTTTATGGCTGGCCTTTTGTTTGTGGTTGCAAACTGACCGTTCAAATATGTGTGGAAGCTATTTCATACTCAAAATTAATAACTAAGTTGATGCCACCTACATTTTCAAGTACATTATGTTTGCCAATCATTTGCATGCATAGAGGCTATCAAAGTATATGATTTATGGACACATAAAATTAGGTCGGCCATTAAAAAGCAGCTTCCAAATAGCTGTTATTTTTCAAGACACCATGAATTCAGAGGAAAACAAAATCAAGTAGAGAATCTGCTCACAACAGATCTTTTAGGACACTGTTTTGCTGACTAAATGCAATAGAAGGCTGGGTATAACGTTAAATCTGTACAGTCAAGAGTAATCTACTTACAGTAGAAATAAAATCAAGTGACAAAAAGCAAAATTTCTTCTATGACACTATGTGCTTCATCATTCCAAGAATTAAATTCACAGTTTTGTTTAAAAAGATTTGTGAGTGGCATCAAGGCTAAACAAGATAGTTTCATTTTTGTCTTGACTTTTTTTTGGCTCAAACTCCTACCGTCTTCCACTAGAATAATCATAAATGCCAGGTCTTTCATCAGACCCTTTGTCTTCTTTTGTTCTGCCTAAAAAAATCTCTGTGTTTTATTACTAACCTTCAGCAGGCCAAGCGTGGGAGAGAATTTCAGCAACTCTTCTATAACATTGTTGTAGCCTTTAATGGCAGCCTTCAGCAAAGCAGTTGTACCATCCTTTAAAAAAAGAAAAATGTCATAAATGCCTTGCCTGCACTTCCCTTGCCAGGGAAGCTGGAGGAGAAGAAAAAAGCTGGAAGGAAATGTCATCTGTCCCCACACATCTGAGAGGAGAGTCTCCTCTGCTCGTCACCTTTGAGGGTCACCTCCACAGCATGTCCTGCTGATTTTAGGGTACCTGGAGGATTGTTCCTCTGGCAGGTGAAAAATTCAAGATAAAATGAACCAGTGACACCGTATACCATCTTTGTCTCTCAACTATGTGGACATTCCTATTCCCTTATTCCAGGAAGCTGTCCCAGACACATCGGGAAAAATGAAACCTGTGGTGGAACTTTGCAACTTGACAAACAGCATGGACTCTGGAGATACCAAGCCTCCATCCAGGCAGACTTACAGCCCCCAAATGAGGCATTAAGCTGCAGACAGAGAGCAGGAGGAAGTGCTACTCACATCCCGTGCGGCGTCTCGCTCCGCTCCCCGGAGCAGCATCACTCGCACCACTTCACTGTGACCCATCTGTGAGGCAATCCACAAGGGAGCTGTCCCATCCTGCAAACAAAGTATGACCGCTGATGGCTTCACTTCAGTGCTCTGTGCCCTCTGATATTTTACTACCCAAGCCTACTGGAATCGATGTATTTCAATTACTCAGTCAAATCCTACAGGGAGACAAATGCAAAGCTGTATACAAACCCATATGGTAGGCTGGTGTATCAAGTTAGAACTGCTTCAGTTTGTGGAGCAGAGCCCCCTTTACTCCTTCTCTTGCATAGTTTGCCAGACATGTGCATTGCTCTTTGAAATTAAAGCCCAGCAAGGCACCAGCCTTGCCTAAAACACACAGAGAAGTTTGAAACGTAAGGGCTGAAGGTATCTTGTGTACTTGAACTCTAGGTGGTTAGATGGGACAGAGGATACAGACAAACCTCAGCAAGCACAGGCAGATTCTGCAGCTCGGTGCCTGCACATAGGGAGTGAAAGTTGTTTACAGAAGCTAGGGATCAATGCAAGGTGATCACAAACTTTCAGTATTAAATTACATTATCCACCCTCAGGGAATCTGGTGAAAACATTCTGCCTTACAGTGAAGGTGAGTATTTGTGAGTTCTTCACAAATTTTATCTTCAAAACTCCACCAGAAAACAAGGCAGCTATCAAGGGATTCAGCGTGAAACAATCTGCTTTGGAAAAGTTGTCCTATGCAATCATTATTTGAGCACAAAACCTCAGAAAGTAAAATGCACATTCAGAGTAAGCTAAACTTTGTGATGGATTTCCCTCCCAAAGGCAAAAGTGAGTTGAAGCACTAGAAGTATTTCTCATTGCAAGTAGAATTTAATTTTGTGTCTTTTCCTCTCTTTGATTCTAGGTGGCCTGATTCCCCAGACTACAGGAGGACAACAGCAGTTATGTGGTGCCAAACTGATTCTCATGAATCTTTAAAAAAGGCTTTGCCTGTATGGCCGTTAACACAGAAGTGAGGCCCCACAAAGCAGGGTGCCTGCTTCTGCCTTTAGGGCTTGCAAGTTCCCCTCACCACCCTCTGCAGCCTGAGGTCTTGCCTCAAAAGAGGAAGACAAACTAAACTGAGACTTCAAAAACAGCCTTAATGAGAAGTGTCAGGAGAATTCAACTTATTACATTAAATAAGATATTGCCACCTTGATCAAAGAAATAGTCTCGCTTCCCAGTGCCAGCTGAAGCTTCCTGTGACTTGCTCATGCAACTCAGAAAACCATTGTTGAATCAGTTCTCTGCTTTCCATGGACTAGTGAATTAATCCTTTCAAAGAAACAGAAAAGTTATTCCTTGATATAATAATCTGGACTCCCCTTTTTCTGATTCTGAGAAGGAATAAATACACATACTGAATTTTTCAGTATTCTCAAATGGTGAGGAACATGATCTTCGCCCACCCTTGTATCACTTCTTTATAAATTAACTCATGGAAGTTAGTGACTGAACTCACTCTGGCATATATCCTGTTAATACAAGTGTTCTTTGTGATTCAAAAATAAGAAAGGCTGTCTTATATACAGAGTATGTGATGTTAGTTTTATGGCAAAAACTATCCCTCTCCAATTTATGTATTTTAGTGTTTTCCCTACCAGCAAGCTGACACTTCATATTTTTCTAATCTCCCCCCACCAGAGGGCTCTAGAAAATAGCAGTAGGTGCTTTGAAATGCCTGTCAAACTTGGAAAATATCCGAGAGCAGCCTACACAATTTAATCTGTGTGAAGAACCAATGCTGTGCAAATCCACACTTGTATTTACACAAGCAATGAAAACACAAGGTCAGCATAGGAAACAAAGCAGCTTTTGTTTACCCACAATGAAGTTTGTAGGAACAACCCCTATTTTCAGGTCTAAATGAAAAGGAGCAATAGCAAATGCAAATGTTGGGTAATATCACTGCTGTCAGACATTATCCTCTGCACTTCAGCTATAGGATAGAGACAAAAGTACATTATGAGGAAGAGTGGCTGTATTGAAGGACTTAGCCTGAAGAGAAGAAAAATAGTGAAGATAATGATGAGCTCGCGTTAACTATGGTCAGCTTCTTTCTCTTAAGCAAACAGCATCTAGCACTCAGGTTTATGCAAATATCTGTAATATTTATATGGAGTAGATGAGCTTTCTGCCCATTTTCATGTTGGCGAATGATGCAAACCACATGCCACATTTTACTAAGAGGTCACATGAGAATTCATGTGTAAACCCCTAGATATTAGGGCTTGGAGATGGGTGAGGAAAAAAATGAGAACAGGGAAAGATGTGGTTCAAAAGCTACTCTCCTTTTCTTGTCCGTCTGCCCACCCAGCAGACTGCAGATCATTATATTCCTAGAATAATTTTAAATACCCCATAAGTTTGCAAGGTGTTCTTTTTCCCACATTTGGTTACAAGCTAGCATATATGGACAACACCTTATTATATCCAGCAGCCAAAAGTTCCAAATATACTCTGACTGATATTATTAATGCTCTTTCTCTTACTCATTAACTAATGACTTCATTTTGCAGCTTTGAATCTCAACTTTTGCCTATGGTTTGAAGTTTTAGAAAAGGCCAGATTAGGCTGGGAGGTGAAAGACCCCTCAAATTTCCACTCCGTATTTCCAGGGGCAGAAAACCCCTACTCTCAGGCTACTCAGTGTCATCTCCTCCACTGCTGTGCCCATTAGTCCACCTGCACTACTTCACCTAATTTGCAAAGAGCAAATTGCTTGCTTGCTGAAGCGCACCCTATATAGATTTACTGGCTTACATGTATGTGTAATTGCATATCATGTACTAAGAAAAAATTCATTAATTTTCAGATTATTTTGAATCTGCTTAGCCAGCCAGAATAAAGCCTGTGGGTCTGTGTTGGGACATAGACTGCCAAAACAGCGTTGGCAAAGAATCTTACAGCTTTGTTTTGTAAGTTCAAGAAGCATAGAAACATCTCCTGCAGCAGGCTTCAGACATTGCCCCCACCTCTGTCTAGACAAAAAGATGACAAAAGAATTCCTGCCCAGCTCCTCAACATTGGCAAGAGCAGAAGGCAATTACAACCGAAGAGAAAGGACATTGCCAGGGAAGAAACCTTCCAGGAAGCTTCACTATTTGGTCTTGTGAGAGCTGAGCTGAAGGGCTTGGACATGAACAGCCAGCACCATCCAAAATGCTCTGTGGTGTGAGAAATACCCCCATGGGACGGGAGGTGGGACACCACACTGAGGGGGAACTGGTACCCACTACAGCAGCAGGAGTTGTAGAAGGCAGACACATGTGCACAGGTCCATGGATTAAGCCACCAAATTCCCAAGGTAGAAAGGAAAACTTGGACACCACGAGGAAGGAGAAGATGAACTCACACCTGGCACTCTGCAGCCCTGTATTTGAGATGACGTTGCCTGGAAAATTTTCTACCATAGTGAGAGCAATGTAGCTTGTAAAGGAGAGTGAGAGTTGTCTGGCATCAAAACTGCCCCTTCTGGAGCTACATTCCTCATGACCAACATACCACTTTCTAACAAAGTACAAATCCATTTGTTAGTAAGAAAGAGACTGAAGTCCATCCAACCATTACTTGACTAATTAAACACTAAAAATGTTCCATTTGTTAAGGAAATGTTTCAGATTACAGTGGGCCCAAATACAAATGCCATGCACTTATCCAGGCATAATCTTAGCAGGGATCGGAGGTACCCTCAAGCAAAGGTCTGTCTTGCTGGAGATGAAACAGAGGAGCCAGGAGGAACATTCACACAGAGACAAGTCTTTGCCTCAACTAAGATTTTAAAATGCCTCGTGAAACACTGTGTTGTAGATATTGAATTAGAGAGCTAAAAAAATAGTGTCAGAAAGAATTAGCTGCATTATAATGACAGCAGAATGCAGTTTTAATGGCAACACAGTTCAGCCAGACCTAAAGCCCCCCAACCCTATTTTGACTTACTTAAAAGGCATTAATGCATACCTTAGTCTCTCCTTCTACATTGAAACTTTAGACTTAATTAATAGCTTTTAGCATTTCTTAAGTTTTTTCTAGGGAGACAGTGTGGAGGCAACCTAGGAGCAGCTAAGGCATCAATCCAGAGGGTAGCTGCCAGTACAGCTCTGGTGCTCAGAGTTGGGGCTAGGGGCAGCAGGAAAACTGTTTCAGTTAAGGCACTTAAAATACTAATCCTTTTCCCTTACACCACAGCTAGGAGTGTGCACAAACCTACACACAGAGCAGAAGCATATAGATCAGTGTCTGTTTCCAGGCTATGATTTGTCAGGCTTTTGGTGCAGATGAAAGGAAAAACTGAAAATACCTGGCAGAGCTTGTCCCATGCCATGTTGTCCATTGTTATTACAGTTTTTGCGCTCCTTTGCTCTTGCCTGCTGCTTTTTCACTTGCTGCAGTCAGTGATCACAGCCACCTGGCTGACATGCATGGCTAATTACAGGGACAAGACCTTATCCCATCAATTTCAAATGTGCAGTGAAGACCCAGGACAGCAACCTTGCCTGCAGGGTTTCAGTAGACCACAGGCGAGGGTCTCTCAAGGCAGGTAGAGAAACCAGACATTTCTATGTGCTGGGTGTAAAGCTAGCTGTGCAACTCCACCTCTGGCTGTTTAGGCACTGATTTTAGAGTCAAGAAACAGTTAAACAATTAAGCAACTCTTTTATTTGGAAAGCAAGAGAGCTTTCATACATGTCTCTGTATAACATGTACCTATCCCATAGTCAGTTTAAAACCTAGAAAGCCTCTTGCACCCGTACCTAACTCCAGCATCCAGCAATGCACAGTGGATCCAGCTTCTAACCCCCTAGCACGGATCTCTGAACCAGCCACAAAGCTAGCTCACACTTCCCATTTAATGATCAAACAGCAGCTCTACTGCTTGTAGAGGAGCTAATTTCATGCTTACTGCTGCTATGGTTGTATGTGTTTGCAATATCAGGCCCATTAGAGTGACTAGCTGGAAATGGGGAGATAAGCTTTCCGTATGTATCAAGAACTTCTAGAGACGAAGGCAAAACTCATGCTTGAATTTCACAGTGCACAGGAATGAACCAAAGTAAAACAAACAAATAAACAGAAGTAAAACTAAAAAAAAAACCCTAAAAAAATTGTCAAAGATAAACAAAACCACTTCTAAAGGTCTGGAGATTTCAAAAAATAGATTTTAGTACTGCTTCTTCGTAGAGATCCCAGATTTTCAAAAGCTTTTCAAACAATTTTCAAATAACTCAGGGATGTTGTAGGCTCAAAAGCAATGTGGTACAAAACAAACAGATCTGTAGTTGCAAGAGGTAGTGCAAGGCCCTTACATCAACATTTCATACAGCTGGAGGGTTTTATTTTGATTCAGTTTGGTGCCTGACCCAAACATTCATGTGGTTCAAACCGCTTTAGAGGAGCAGTCAGTGGTTTGATCTGCTCTAGAATCATAGAATCATTCAGGCTAGAAAAGACCTCTGAGTCCAACTGTTAACCCCACACTGCCAAGTCCACCACTAAATCATGTGCCGAAGTGCCACATCTACACTATCTTTTAAAAACCTCCAGGGATGGTGGCTTTTAGGGTGTAACGTGTAGATCTGGAGCAGAGCTCTCAAGTTTCAATTCTTTCAGAAATGTCTGAGGTATTGACTTCAAAATCATGTTACCAATCTCAGCTAAAACACAGAGTGTTTTCACAGCCTCAAATTGCCTTCCAATGAAACACCTCCACAGGAACCCAATACCTGGAGAAAATTCCAGTGCTAATTTTCGTAACTATAAAATTAGACTCCAGCTCTGCCCTGAAATGTTGATCATACCTGTCGTGGCTGGTTAACCTTTGCTCCTGAAGAAAGCAGCAATCGGATGACATCCAGATATCCTCCTTGTGCTGCCAGGAAAATTGCAGAAGCTCCATCCTAAGAACAAACACATCTGTCTTACACTGCATTGAAGTACTGCCATTTTTCCACACAAAAACAAATCAAACTGAATTAAGTTCTCAGTCTTTAGTCATTATGCTTTGTAACAGCAGATATACAGCCATGCTCAAGAAACAACTACCAAAATGTCAAGTCTAGTTCATAATAAACTGTGGCAACATTTTCATTCGGTATGCACAAATACTGGTTCCCATCATATATCAAATCCAGCATTAAATCCTGTGTCTGGAATACTAAGAGTCTAGTTTATTGAGGCATTGAGCTACGTAACTGGAAATTAGTCCCTGTAAAGAAATATAGCTTCATTTAGCTTTTATATGTTCATGCAGAAGTGTTCTGCTACATGGTGGAAACATTTCAGGTACTTTGCAAGACTGAAAACTACAGTGCTAAAGTCTGCCTTTGAGGCTGAAGGAGCAAGGCTTGTGCCATACTACTGTGCCACCCCCAAAACCACCATGCCTCTGCTCTGGCATGTCTTATAGAAGAGACTTCACCTGTAATATAGTAATCTAAAAGTACTTTGTAGCCATATCAGAAACCAGAATTTTCCTGCAAAAAGCTTGTGAAAGAATAAATTGTGAACAAAATACAGAGTTTTGTTTTTCTTTGACATGTCTTTCATGTGCAGATGTTCTCAGAATTTTACTTCAGAGAAACCTCTTCCATAGGAAAAAAAGTCATATTTGATTAGGTTTTTGATGGAAATTTTTCAAACAGCATTATAATCCATCTAACCAACTATAAGTAGAAATCTGTTTTGAGGGTGGGACAGGTGTTTACCCATCCTACATCCACAGCACTAAGCACAGGATGTGCTAGGACAAGTTTTCCCAGGGGGTGAGAATCTTTTAGTTTAAACAGAGACAGGAATTAACCCCTTTGGTGCACCTCAGATCTGCAAGTACACCTCTCATGCCAGCTCAGGCAGGTGCTTATCAAAAAATACAGAGCATTTTAGTGAAGGCCTGCTGTTGACCTTGTTGGCATATCACTATGTTGGGACTAAATGCTGTTATCTGCAGAGAGAGTGTGCTCAGCTACTCCTCTAACTGAAAAATGCAGCTCAGACTTGGTGAAGCATGAGCTGAATATAGTGCTCCAGGGACTGAATTTAGGATGTTTGACATTGATTTCAAGACAAATGTCCTGGTAAACAAAAGAGGTGTCTGCTGGAACTAATAATGCCTGTTCCTGAGCCTTCTGATGGGCTGTTTTCTCTGGTTGCTGTGTGCGTATATGAAAAAATCTGGCAGCACCAGAGCCTTTGCAGGCTTCCTCCAGAGACAGAGAACACTTTAATTTAGAAAGTAAACAAGGTTGTGTAATATTAAAAAAAGCTCTTTATTGTAGGATCAATGAAGATGAAGAACCTTGCATTCACTGATACCTATTTGATTTGAACTGATGCTGTAACGAGAATGCTGATTTGAGGCTATAACGAATTTCTGCAAGAAATACTATTTATTTAGGGTATTCTTTTGTCTCTTGCTCTCCTGACCCCTCACATGAGTCAATTTTAGATTACAGCATTGATCTTGATGGTTTTGGGAGGAGTATCCAAATGTGTGCTCAAAACCCCTCTCATCTGGCTGCTGGTGAAATTTCCATCCAAGTACCATGACAAATGCAGCTTGGCCCACAAAAAGAGCTAGACAACACTTTTTTTCAAGAGATCATATCGTTAATTTATTGCACAACTCTTTCTGACTGGCTTTGCCCAATGTCTGTGAGCAATAAAAGTACATTTTAAAATCCAATTGCTAATGTTGTTCATTTCCAGGAGAGACAACAAGGAAGTTATTTTACTGCCTTGACCTCTGGGTAAGAGTCTGCAGGTGTGGCAGCATAGCTATTTTTAAACTGAGTGGCAGCCCTTGGGATTACCCTGCAGAGGGATGAATCACTGCCCTCAGAGCAGAAAGACAATTCCTATTTGCACAACAGCAAGGGTGGAACAACCTTCTTTAAAAATGAGGGGTGAGGCAGCACTGAAGTGGGGATCCCCCTGTGACTGTTTCTGCAGTCACCAGCCCTCAGCTCCCTGCAAGCCAGTAGGAACTGGGAGTGCAACAGCATCCTGCAGATCCAAGAAACAGCTGGAAAAACTCATGTATCTTGGAGAAACAACTTCCTCTTTGTCAGTCTTGAGTGCCCTGGGGTAGGAAAGAGTGGTGGGAAGCAGAGGCAAAATCTGCTACTTGTTTCTGTTGAATGCTGAAGAACTCAACTTATCTGTGTCTCTGTTTGAGTAAATTAAATCCAGAGCTTCATCGGTTCAATCCAACTTTCTGAAAAGTCAACTCAACAACATCAGTTCAGCCATTTTAACCTTACTTTGCCCAAAACACTGGCAAACTGGAGATTCACAAATACCAAATAACATAATTTTAACTGACATTTTAAAAAAATGCTTTGAAGTAATTTAAAGATTTTAATTTTCACTATTCTTTCTGGCAGAAAACGAATGTACTTCAGAGGCTGTAGAGCTATTAATTCTTCTGCGAATCGTGGTAGAACATGATATGCTCTTTTGTCCAAGGCTAATAGGTAGCACAAGCCTGTTCCAGATTTGCTACACATCTTCCATACAGATCATGAGCCAAAAGGCAGCCAAAGAATGTTTTCTGATTCTGTGCTACTTCTCTCAGCATCATGAAAATCAGACAGTTAACAAAATCTACATCTTAGAGGAACAGAGTACTATAAAACTGCAGCATTTGGCAAATGCCTGTCTGTGCTGGAGCCAGGGTGTCTGCTGTTGTCCAAGCAACAGCACATTTGTTCCACCGCCACCATTGTCAATATTGTGTGTGTCAAATAACTCACATAGAGTTGATCGTGAATGTTGGCGCCGTGCTTCAGCAGAGTTTCCACTACTTTTGCATGCCCGTACTGACAGGCAGCCAGGAGAGCTGTGCCCCCATCCTGTGAAAAAGCAAAAAATGGGTAGTCAGGTGAGAGGTCAGATGCTGGGCTGAACATCACCGTAAAAAAGAAAAAAAGCCAAACTTTAAGACTTTTCAGAATTTGGCTCACAGCAGTTCTGTAATGGGTAGCTACTGAATCTTTCATAACTTTAATGCCAAGTGTTGACATGTAAATCTTTCAGCTTGGCTCAATCACTATATAAATTTTTTCTCCTGAGTTTTTTTAGAGAGGGAAAGGAACTAAGAAAATTCTGGGTTTTTTTCCTCATCCTCTGCCTTGCCATTAGAGGAAGCTTTGTTCCCTTCACAACTCCAAGCTCTTCCACATCTCTTCCTTTTACAGCCAAATTCCTCATGCCTGACAAACTCCTCCACTGATGGATGGTCAGCACACCTTTCCACTGCTCCAGAGTCCATCGATCATCTGCTTTTCTGTGGCCAGAACCTTGTGCCCTGTTTTGTCCTGCCTCTCATCAGTGGATTGTTGGCCTGAAGCCGAGCAGAGAGGAAGTATTTTAAAGTGTGCTAGCTGACTGTGGAAGTGTGAGTCTGGCCAAAGGCATGACCCCCAGGGAAAGCGCTGTTCTGCTTGAGAAGCAATCCCTGCAGGTAGGATCAATCCCAGGCAGCCAGAGTTGCTGCACATCACCACTTAAGGGAGACCTAGGCACATGCATCAATCCTTGCTTGTAGAAACCTTCCCTTGGGAGCCAACAGAGAAGGGAAACACCTCAGTGTCACTTGAGATTGACTTGAAACCAGCTGAAACAACAGAGACAGCAAATGTGGGTCTTGCCATCTTAAATGTGCTGTGGCCCACTCAACAATTACCAGTATTTCAGACACAGCTAGGGAGAGGAAGTTCTTATCTTCTGCCTGGGATGGTACCATGCCATCGTGCAAAGATGATGCACACCTCAAAATGTCACCACCAGAGGTCTTCTCTCTCCTCCCCTGCCTTCTCCCAGTCTCAAGCCTCTCCTCCATGAGATACGATATCTAAACTATTTCAGATAAATGGTTTCTAGAGCTGTTATTAATGTGGACACAAGACTGCTTTGGCCTAGACTTGTTCTCTGAAACAACTCCAAAGTTGTCTGAAATTTTCCACATAGACAGATATCCACAAAAGAAGTTACAGCTTGAGTGACCAAATGGATCTTTTATAATGAGAAGTATAAATCAGATTTATAATCAATGGTGCAATTTAATGGCTGTAATAGCCTTGGAAAACTCAAGCTCTGACATGACTGAACTAACCCAGAGGCACTGTTTATGGCTACCCCCAAAACTTCACATTCATCCTTCCTGCCCACAACATTGAAAAAAAATGAAGGCTTGGGTGTCAGCAAAGCCAGGGATGTGAGGCTGTTGTGTGACAGTCTAAGAATTGCCTATTAATTCTGGATTATTTGAGCAAACACAGTGTGTAATTAGGTCAGCGGAGTTAAGTTCCTCTTTTGAGAAATTAGACTTTCCTGCCAAATTAAACTACTGTAATTTAATGGGAACTGCTTGAACAAAACACAAAAGCAATCACAGTTGTGCTTGGATTAATAAGCACCGTATACACACTTAAAAGACAATGGAAAAGCTAATAGCTTCATTAAACCTAATTCCTCTCCCCAACCAGGTGAAAGCCACTTTGCTTAAGTGGTGACTTACCAGATCAAAGGGCTACAAACAACAACAACAACCAAAAAAAAACAAAGACCAAAAAAAACCAAAAAACAACCCCACAAAAAAACCCCAGAGAAATTTTCAAAGACTTTTTCCCTGAACAAAGTTGAGAGAGAAAGATTAGTGAATTAAGAAGAGAAACTATGCTATCCAGACTGAAGGTCCTCTGAGGAGAAGCAGGCAAGGAAAAGTTTTAGGAAGATTAAAACTATTAAAGTTCTCTGTATGGAGGGTCTATAGACATGCTTAATTGGTTGCATATGGCAAAAGTTTGTTTATTGCTTTATGATCTGGCTTTTGTTTTCTAAAATTCTTGTGTTCTCCACAAACTCCTGTTATTTTTAGAAGATTGTTTGGTTATTATCATAATTCTTGTAAGGAACCAAGTGACAGGTCCCAAATAAAAGGCAGGCCTGCAAAGCTAACCACAGATGGCACAGCAGAGCTGAAGCCCAAAGCTTGGAATCCCAATGTGTGATCCCACCTTGGGAGATGTGACAGCTTGGGGTTTAAGAATGGCAACACTCTCTCAAGACAGGTCTAATTAATTCAAAAAGGGGTTCCTGACCAAGTGTTTGGTTCAACCCAGTGAACAGTTTTAGACAGATACATTTTTTTTGAAAGAGTAACACAATTCCAAAATACACCGTTTGGATCCTTCAGACTAAAGTGACCAAGTTTTCCTAGATCAATCTGATCAGAGTCCAGGGGTTAGAAGAGGAGCATTGGATGGGCGCCAGTTCCATCTGTCCACTCTGAATCAAATATTTACCCAGAGAGAACTGGGTAACAATTCCCGGGCTCAAAGATCTGGTCACTGATCAGAAAGACAACTGAGCTCTGAGACCTGCTCTGCTGTTTGTCTGATATATGAAGCTGAATCCATTCAACAGAAGGGATTGGGATTCCTCTGCATGCTCTGATTTGAGGATACCACTGTGAAAAATCAGATATACATCGTTCTGTAAGAAAGGGAAGCTGGGGGCAGGAGACTTTTCCACAGACCATGTGATAAAACAACACTTAATTAAATCAAGGAATTGTCAAACAGTGTGAAGGTCCATCATTTATTAGTAGGAGAAAACTCGGTCCCCCTCTTGCCTCTATTGAGCTTCCATCTGGTTTTCTCTCACACTTTACTCCAGCAAGCTCTAGCTGAAGACCCCAATATTTTACAGATCATAGGAAAAGCAGATAAATTGTGGGGGATAAAAAAAAAAAAAGAAGTAAATGACAGAGTTTTAACATCCCTTTCAGCCATGTGGTTACCTCTTTCCTTTTTGGCTTCAGGTGAGATAAGTAAAAAGCTGAAGCAGCGTCTTTGGTACTGGCAAGCCTCTTGGAAACTTTGAGGAGGGCAGCAAGTGAGAGCTGGACCTGTGAGCAAGCACTGAGGTGTTCCTGGGGCTATCACCCCTTCTGCAGTGGGCAGGAGGCCACTGTGCAACCTCTTAGAGATGGCACGTTGCCTTGGGTTCACTTCTTGCTCATATCCTGTTTTCCTGACACAATGAAGCCTCTATTAATCCTGCACTGCAAATACTCCTTTCTCAGATAGGAGCTGGACTTTTCTCAGCTACTGCTGCAATTCTTCCCCTGAAACCATTTTTCTGCCCTACCCAGAGTCTGTCCTCCTCAATGCCAGCACATAAGAGATCTGCAGTGAAAATACTTGGACCAGCAGCACTAGGTAAGACCACACTAAGTGGTGTAGACTTCCTGTCTATTTGCCAACCGCTTTCCTCTGCCATCATCACCTAAAAGTAGTTTAGAATTATACATTGTTTTCCGTCTCTTAAATATGGTACCAGAGGAGGAGAACTGATCTTCTGCAATCACTGCTTGTCGAAAAACAGCCTCTGACATACTGTTCAACCTGCACTACTGCTCAGAAAACGTGCCACCAGGTTTTTTAAGAACTCACATGCTTATCACATCTATCAGAATAAAAGAAAAAAAAGTTTCAACCTATGTTAAATATTTCTACGGATGTCAGACTGGGACAATTCAGAATAATATTAATGATTAATATTATATGTAATAATGATATAATAATTACTCATCAATAGAACTATTTATTCTCTTTAGAACATCAGCATTTATTGCTAATTACTTTATTTTAGAATAGTTTTAGAATTACTATTTTAGAATAGTTTTACTTTGCCTGCCATAGCAAGTATCAATTCTAATGATGCATGGCTTAACAAGAATTGCATGCCTGTATTAAGATAGTTCTCCAGAATTCTTATATATGAGTAACAAACGTAGTAATCACAATTTACAGATAAGTGCATGAAAAAGATGTTGGGCTTAGCATTTCCTTAGTTAAAGACTCTGTTTTCTGGGATACATTCAATTTGCATGCTCATTCCAAATCCATGTTGTAATTTATAATAGAAATATATATATTCTTTGCAAATGGATTAATTTTGCACTGCCCTTTAAAAACAGGATCAGCCATATCTTTTCCAGTGCTGCCTCCAGATGAGTGTTTTAGTGAGAAAATGCCTTTTCCCTAACCTTTTCAGGTTTATTTTATCAACTGTATTGTTTCTGGGGTTTGGGAGGGATGGTAGAGCCTGTCGACCTGTTAGCAGATGGATGGAATTATTCCAAGCTATGAAAACCACATTATTAAATCAGAAGATTGAAGTGATACAAAGCCACACTAGCAGGTCAGTGGAAGATGTGGACTGGCCACACTTGACTGGTGCCTCCTGCTCAGGCACATGCTGGGTGATGCTGCTGGAAAATCATCTCACATACACATCACACGCCAGTTTCCCATGTTATGTCCATGGCGAGCTGGTGTTATCTTTCAACCAGCTTGTCTGGACTTAGCAGAAAGCTGTGGCCTGGAGAGGAAGAGCAACTAGCAGCTTAAAAGATACTTGGGACTGGCATATGGGGCAAGTCAGCTCCGGGTTTGGAAGCAGAGGCAGGCAGGAAAAGAGAGGCTAGAACTGAAGTTTCAAGGTGAGCAACAGTAGACCCCAAACTTGCATTTGTCCAAAGATGGAAGCCATTTCGAGCAGCTGAACACACAAATATTCTTTTATAACTTAGATTTTTACTCTCTTTTATCTGTCCTAGTGTTTCACATCAATATATTTTGCACGCTTCGTAGAACAATGTATATTGTCGTGAAGGATCAGACAATGTCAAGCGTGCTGTTCATCTCCTGGATCAAATCTTGGCCTCTTCACAAACTCCTAGTTCACAGGTAGTGGAAAGATTGAGTGAAGATGTAACTGTCCCTCTAGACAGAATAAGGTACTAAGCCTCTGACTTGCCAGCTGCATGCAAGGAAAGATGACCCCTCTGAATCTTGCTAACACCCCCCCCCCCCATACCCTGAAATAAAAGGTAGAGAAGCAACATTTATTTTAATGTGCAACCTTACCCAATAAATCTGTCCCACATGAGATTATCCAGTACTTTAAGATACAGCTGTTGTATTTAACACTGCAACCTCCTGCATTGCCAACTTTCACAGCTGCATTCCATGTTGTGTTAAACAGCCACAATTTCATTCATGCTTTTATTACTGATAGCTGCGGTGGTCAGAGAGTGGCTCACCACAGGCACAGTTCCCTGGCGTATCAGAATCCCACTCTATGGGTATGTGTGAATTCTGGCCAAAAAAATCTGGATTTTTAGCTCCTGGAGCATAAGGAGCTAAGTTTCTGATGTTCCACCAATTCCCTTAGTATTTAGACCCTGTCTTTCCAGGGACTCCAGAAAGCAGGTATGGATTGAGAGAATCATTCTAATCATAGACTAAAATATATTGAGAAAATGATCACTGTAGAGTAAAGAATTATTGCTTCTTCAAAGACATCACTAGGGATCCCAGGGTAAGTGACTGGCAAGTGTCCTCCTCCCCAGATTATGGCAATGCTTCAAAATGTAGCCAGCATGTCAAGGATAAATATTTTGCTTTCCCCCCCGTTTGCTGAAAGCAGAGGTGCTAATACTGCCTGGGGCAAAGAAACTGGGTTGATGTACTGCTGTCATTGCTGAACTGTTGATCTTGCTGCTGTTGACCCCATGAGGGGTGAGGAACCCAGGCCTTGCCTGTGCTTTTGTGCTTTCGGCTATTCTAAGAAGATTGTGGAAAAGGACCTGCCTAGACAAAGAAATAAAAGCTCTGAGGTGCATTTCATCTTCTTGTCCCAGATGGCAAAGTGGGAATTTAGGGAGGACTGAAGGCATTATGCCCTTTTGTATCCTATCGTGGCATCCAGAGACATCCCAACATTGATGAAATGTAAGTTCTATGCAACCAGAGTACATTATCACCTAAATGAGGATCCTACCTGCTATGTACAAAAAGACACTTTGATCTTGTATTGAAGGATGGCTTATGAGTAAAGACTGGTATCATTGTCAAGGGACCTTGATGAACTTACGCCACTAAGTCTAGGTAGGCATAGCTCATTCAAAGTTAATATTTCACAATGTGTTGCATTACTCATATTACTCACAAAATGTTCATGTGAGGAAATTTCATCATCTTAACGCTGCCCTGTCATTTTTCACGTGAACACAAAAAACCCAGCCTTGACTGTCAGAATGTATCAGCATGCAAAAATAGACCAATCATCTTACTTTATTCTTAAATTCAGTGGAGGCTCCAAATGAAAAGAGAAACTTCACTACGTCGTTGTGGCCTTGCTGTGCAGCAAAGAACAGAGAAGTTGCACCTGACTGTAAAGGAAAAATGGATTAAAAGAATAACAAACACATAACACACTTGACTGAAATACAGGCATTTCAAATTAAAAAGTATTGAACTCAACCAGTTGATATCAGCTGAAAAGACATGATGAATTTGGAGACTCCAGAGGACACCAGGCATCTTAACTCAATCTTCTTCCCACTGCACTGAAAAATCTGTCCAGCATCATACATTTGAGGGGAAGGGAAGGGAAGGGAAGGGAAGGGAAGGGAAGGGAAGGGAAGGGAAGGGAAGGGAAGGGAAGGGAAGGGAAGGGAAGGGAAGGGAAGGGAAGGGAAGGGAAGGGAAGGGAAGGGAAGGGAAGGGAAGGGAAGGGAAGGGAAGGGAAGGGAAGGGAAGGGAAGGGAAGGGAAGGGAAGGGAAGGGAAGGGAAGGGAAGGGAAGGGAAGGGAAGGGAAGGGAAGGGAAGGGAAGGGAAGGGAAGGGAAGGGAAGGGAAGGGAAGGGAAGGGAAGGGAAGGGAAGGGAAGGGAAGGGAAGGGAAGGGAAGGGGGAGTAGGCTTTCCTAACTTAGGGCTCTCTGTCCCCCTGCAGAAATTGCAGGAAATGGGAGCTACACGTGAAATTCACTCCAGTGCCTAAAGCCTTTACAATAGTACATGGCCTCATTTAGACCATTTCAGAGTCTGCTCTCCTGGGCACATTTATGGGACTCTCACTTCCCCAAGCTTCACAACAACTTCAGAGCACAAGAGCACTGGTTGGAGTAACTACGTTAAACATCATCTGTTATGCTTCCTTTCTGCAGCAGAGTGGTTTTGGAGGCTTTCACTGTTTTTCTTTTTGTTAGCCTGTTGAATCAGTATTTCCTGAGTGATAATCAAGAGCAGCTCCATAAAGCTGTTCTTAACTTTTTTTTTTGTTGCTTCTTTCCAAACAATGTTTACCTAAGGGAAGGGACATATTTTAGTACATTCTTTGTTAGAACAGGACCCCACTGAAAGACACTGACAATCATGGTTAGAGCGAGTTTAGGCCAGTAAGTGCAAAGACACCTACATCATCAAACATGGCATTCACTGAATCAGTAACTTGCAGATGTCAGAATGAGATTAATGATCTGGTTCTACGTAACCAAGGAAAGTAAGAAACATTGGCTTGTACTGTTGGAGCAATGAGCACACTGCTATCCTGCATGACCTGCCACAATCCCATATAACTTCATGCCCTCCTTAAACTGCTCTTCTCTTAAAACCAGAGGTTGTCCCAGAGCAATTCTGCTCTTCACACAGCCAACTCGCAGACCAGAGCAACTGTGATTCTTGCAACCACCTGCATGGAGTATGAGTGAAAGGCAATTTCCCAAAAAAATCAGTTGCTGATGTCCCTTCCATGCTGATGTCATGGTGTAAGACATGCCTTGAATGCCAAGCAGCAATGCAGGGAAGGGTATGGGTGATAAAGCTGTGTGACTGCTAGAGGTGAGTTGGCTCAGACTAAAAGGCAGAAACTCCAAAACATACAGAGTCAAAAATAATCCCTGTGCTAGCAATGGCATCCACTCTGTTTTAATAACCAGGCTCCAAGTCAAAAGGTAAAGGTCTTCTTATGATTTATCCCTTCTGGAGATCTGTAAATTGCTGTGCCAAAAAGTAGAACTGCAAATACATAAATGGCATAAACCTGGAGGCTTACATCCCAGATGTAACTGACCCTCACCAACCAGATATGCTGAAAATGTTTGATGAGTTATAAATGTACCTTGGGCATCTGATTTTCTCTTGTAAACTCCAGATACCTGATTCCCTGATGTCCTCAGAACAGAGCCTGGTATACCTGTTATAAATACACTATACAGCAAGTGACAAAGAAACAATTGGCAACAAGCAGCAGACAACACTCTTATTATTTGTAGCAAACCAACAGTCACTTTAACAAGCCCTGTTTGAATCCTACCTCTCTCTGCAGATTGATATCTGCTCCTTGCAACACCAATTCCCGTACACAATCTATGTGGCCATAGTAAGATGCTACCATCAGAGCTGTTGTGCCAAGCTGGGAGTAAGGAAAAACAAGTCAGTACCTTCAACAGACACCTACAGCAATGAATCAGGCTGTCTGGATGAGACAGCATCTCTTCCAAAAAGCTGGAGGGAGCTTATGATCCCTTATTGTCCCAAAATAAGTGCAATAAGTATAAAAATAATGGGTTTTGTTTCTAAACAGCTTTTTCCCCCCCCCTCTTTTTAATCAGAGAATCCCAAAGTTGTTTGCATCATTTCCAGAAGAATAACCTCAGACACAGGAGCTGTGACTCGGCTGAGTCACTTAGAACTCTGAGTCATAGTCAGGAGAAGGGGCTGGGTGATTTGAACAGCAATTCCCTATCCAAATAATGACAGCAAACTCACTCAGTGACTCTTCATATTATAAGAGAGAACCTTCTGTACAGAAATGTGTGTTCAACTCCCTAAGTACACTATAAGGTCACTTCCAGTGAACCAAGTAGGATTTATATGTATGCAGTGTATGGACAATATGCAGAAACCACATGCGTAAGGATGAAACACGTCCTTCAAAACCATTCACACACAACAGCTCAGTTTAAAGAAGGAATGGGTGACAGTCCAAAAACAAATGTGCGGTCTTCATTGTACAAATATAATTTAGTCTAGAAAATGTGTATGTCTGATACAATTATTAATGCAGTGCAGTGTGAAAGTTCTTGTCCAAAGTTAGCCTTCTTTTGAGAAAAAAAATGAACAGTAGTGACTTTATTTTTTCACACTGATCAGTTACTACAAGCCTCCATTTGAACAACCTTCCCACCCTTGTCAGAAGGACAGTCATAACACCAGCTCCAGAATTACTGTAGGACAAATACTTGCCTAAAGGACAAAAATGAAATGGAAATGAAAAGACAGGTTAAAGTCAATGGGCTTAGAAAATCTCTTACACTTTGAAGGTATTCAAAGTGAGAGAAGCTGCAGCAAGTTCATGTTTTGGGCTGGAAGTGGCATTAATCCTTGCCAACACCAGCATGACTCCATGTCAGTCAGTACCAATGCCAAACAAAAGAAACCTGGAACTTCTCAACCTCCTCTTCCCCTTGCTCTTTGACACAGCTTAGCACAATCAAATATCTCACCATGTATTGTAGGCAGAATAGAAAGACCTAAACATTATCTCTTTTATCAACCCATTTCTAATCTCAAAACTAATTTCAACCCATGTCAATTACAGTAAGGAAATTCCCATGACATTTGTCATGTGTCTGGGCTCCTCTTGCTTGGCAATCTTGAGCCTTCATGTTGGTGCCCAGTCCAGCGATTGGATGGAGGAGGAAGAATTTAGGAGGCCAGCAGTTGTTCTAATCATGAGAAGGTCTGTTAGCTGACAGAATCATTGCTACCTGGGCTCAGTTGAGCCACCTCTTCACTGTGATCTATTACTACAATGACATTTCTTTGCAAAGAGAAGCCCGAGGTTCTAGGATCTGTGTTTTTAATGTCAGCACCACAAATAACAATGTAAGACACATTTTTGAGTGCTGGTGAATTCTTAACCCCTTGCCACTGATGTAAATCATCACACTATTTTATCCTACATTTCAAGCTTGATTACTGACAGGAGAAGGTTTTAAATCATCCTGAAGTACCATAAGACATTCATATGTTTCATGTTAGATCCCTACTACACCCTCTGCACGGTGGGCCATGGAAAGTGATGCAGAATGAGTGCTGTGGCTGTAGGTGCATTGTGTGCATACGCTGTCTTTGCAGTCCACATCTACTCGCCCACTGTTCAGCAGCAGCTGGAGGAGAGCCAGGTTTCCTTTTCTTGCAGCCCAAAATGCAGCATTGGCAAGTGGTGTTTCTTTCTGGTGGAAAAAAAGAAAAGGGAAAAAAAAAAAAGAAAGCACAAATAAATCACTTTGGAAAATACATTGCACAAGCATACACATTGCATATGTTCTGCATTCAAGTGAGGCAAGTTTCAGCTAAGTGTGCTGTTCTTTCAAACCCAGAGCATGGGAAGGAAGCTAATTTCATTTCCA
Organism: Chamaea fasciata; assembly: GCF_029207755.1. NCBI lineage: Eukaryota > Metazoa > Chordata > Aves > Passeriformes > Sylviidae > Chamaea > Chamaea fasciata. The sequence goes on along the minus strand of NW_027094086.1, from coordinate 47,334,661 downwards.
TTTGGAATTAAAGACATCAGTCTTCCTGTGCTTCCTCATGTTATTTCAAGTCTTCCTTGTGTCCATAGCAGCCTATGTCTCTTAGATTTCTCTGTAATGAGAAATGATGATGCTAGGCCACATCCACAGGGAAACATCACAGAAAACAACATACTCGGGGATGTCTGTATGGTCTGCTTCTGTGGTGGGCTGGCCACAGCTAGGCTGAAGCATCCTACTGCCATGTCCTGCTGCAGGACATCTCCTTGGGTTTCAGATTAGCTCTCTGTCATCTCCTTCTTTTCTGCACACAAAGTTCCAATACAGGAAAAGTATTGCTCATGCATCTCCCAGATGCTTGTTCTACATCCTGCCTGGAATTAACACCACATGACTGTGGGCATGTGCAATATCTCCTGGGTAGCTGTGAATGATGACTGCTCCAGCATAGGAAAAGGACAAAAGAAAAAGACATGGACTTTGCTCCTACCCTCCTTATCTAATCAATGCAGACAGCTGCCAATATTCTGCCTTGACAGGTAAACACTGTCAAGGGTGAAGTGTAGGGGGGAACACTGCGATGGCAATGATACGTATCCTAGAGCAGGCTCATGCTGCTGATTTTTTAATGAGGGCCCAAACCACGTACAAAGGAGTAAAGCATCACTTCACCAATAGTCACACCAAAGCAGAGTCAAAAACACCCCGGGGTGTTGCTTTCCAGCAAACCCTGACTTCAGGATAACCCAAAGAGAGTGCAAAGTGGATATAAAAGTCAATCATTCAGCTTCAGAAATGACATAGGCACTTCTTGTCTAAATGTCAATGCACACATGTAATGTGGCAGGGAATCAGGATTCAATAGTTTTATGCTTTATAATTAAAATGCACATACACAGCAGTTTAAATTGCTTCCTTCACTGACATGAAGACAATAAACTGCTGAAACCAGCAGACACAAAAATCATGAATCTGAATCTATCTCGGGTCTGCCACAGTGAGCACTTTGCATGGGTTGCATTTTTAATATTAATAGGTTGGAAAATTGGCAGCCGTTTCAGACAAGAGATGTTCCAACTATTCAATAAATTATAAGTCACTTCCTTTAAATTGATAGTGGTATTTCTTGTACCAGCACACGTAGGGGCAGGAGTTTGAAAATTTTATCAAGCACAATAAGCTAAATTCTGATCTTCTTTTCACAACTACTGCATTTCCCTGGAGAATCTGTAAATAATGTTGATTAAAGTAGAAACAGCAGTTTATACCCTCCTTGCTGGCAACACTGTAGTGTGTTCCTATCTTTACCCTTAGAACCAATAAAATTTTACATAAAAGCAAACAATTGACCGAAACACACAGAAGTTCATATTGCCCTTTCTGCCCTGATTTATTAGATAGATATTTGTTTATAGAGCTGGCAGTTAGGAATATTGTCTTACCGGCTTTGTTATGATGATATTCACTGGAAAGCTATTGCAAAATAATTATGTTTAGCCCTTACAGAATGGACAATCAAATTCCTTAGCTTTTATTGTCCCAAACTATCCCTTAAAGTTTTAGAAAGTTTAGAGGTATTGCAATACATCCATAAAGGGGAAGATTTATTTAATACACCGCACTTTTCACTACAAGGGCACAGTAGCAGACTGAATTTTATTATGGTTCATCATATACCACTACTTCCACTGGTCAAGTATGCAGGAACTGGAATCCATATTCAGGAATTCCTTACCTGCCTTCACCAGTTCATGTGAGAAAAGAACTAAATGTCCAGTGTGACCCTGGATGGGAAGAAGAAATTCAAAGGCTTTGGCCTTATGAGTCATAAATTCCTATCTCTTTTTTCTCCCCTGTAAGTCCTACAGTAGCTGTCCAGCAGAGTTGTCCTTATACTTTGGATCAGACCCAAGGAATGGAAGAACTCTTCAGTGCACCAAGGACACAAAACAAAGTTTTTTTCCATTTGTACTGACTCCTATTAAGCACTTTTACTACCCATTGTGCCCCTGCATTGCTTGGGATTCCTTGTCTGAAAGTAGAGTATACAGCACACCCAGACCATCAACCATTCAGTGATTAGATTAAAAAATCAGATGCAAATCTGAGCTATTTTACCTGCTAAGGTGAATGATAGTGCAAAATTGTATAGATGATCTGGGCACCTTACAAGAACAGCCTCATTGTGTACCATGTGGCAGTTTATATTTCCGGATCTATAGCTCTGTGCTCCTCATTTTCATCAGCAATGAAATTTACATCACTGGTAGGCAAATTGTAAGACAGCACTTTGGGGATAATAATCCAATTAATTGAATTATTTTTGAGCAATAAATAGGTTTATAGCTGCAGGATGTGTTTGCTGTCATTCGGTTATGAACTCAGCCTTGTCTCATCAGATACTTCCCAGAGAGAGGTAATGTTGAATTTCAGGAGATTAGTTGGACAAAATTTTCATGTAATTCTTATGATAAAAGCTAGTCTGCTCCCAGAGCATCCTCTAAGTAAACAACTGATCCTCAGCACTGACAGTCTGGGAGCAGAATGTAATAAACATTTGAAAATGATTAGCTAATAGCTTCCATGAAAATTGCTTGTTTCACTATGTCACTTGTGCCAGCATAAGCAACTTTCAGGATAAAAATTCCTTCACTTCATCAAGTTCTCTAAAGCTTTATTTTAAAATATAGCTGTGCTAATAATTTTGATTGTTTGTATGCATTTTTGAGAGCCCAAAGATGAAAAGCTGGCGTTATATTCATGCTGTATTGACATTAGAAAAAACACTTTTACAAAAATGGCCTAGAGGAAAATACATATTATATATCTGACAAAACTGTTTCTCTTCAGGGATACAGAAAAAAATGATTTGTGCTAATGTATCTTTGTCATTACAGGAATATTGAGGGGGAAGGTATAATTTAAATGCTGTGACCACCAGCTCCTGCTCCCTGCCCTGCCTTTGAGTTGCTGTTTGCAGAGAAAGGGCAGGTGACAGTGGGGTGAGTGCTGTGGAGGAAGAAGAGTGCAGTTCTTAAACAGGGTCCTTGCAGATGAAAGAAAAGAGGCAATAGACAAAGAGAAAGGAAAGAAAGGAGAAAGAGAATGCTAGTTCACCCTGGCTTGTTCCTTGGGCTGGCAAAACACAGGAAAATTCCCTTTTCTTTCTTAGTTTCCAAACCAATCCTAATAGGAAGGAGAAATTGAGTAAAAAGTTTGAAGAAGAAGAACTGGAAATCAGGATCAAGCATGATGGAAAAGGCTAGTGCAACTTAGGAGCAGAGTTCTTAATCAGCGATATATCCTACATGATGGATCCTGATAAAAAGGAAAGGTAGTTCAATATATAAAAGTTTAGTCAGGCAAAATGTGGTAGAAGAGAGGATATTTGTGTGAGAAAGAAAGATAAATGCCATGCCATGGGTAAGATGGATAATAAGACAGAAAATGTGAACAGCCAGTGGCAAACAGATAGTAAGAATCCAAGTTTATGATCTCCTGAGAGAAAGAGAAAATGCCAAACAAAATGTCACAGAAAAGGAAGAGAAAATGGAGAGAGGAAGGTATGGTCTGCAATTCCTCAGAGGGAGGGGAAAGCAGTGAGCTACTTTGAACAGGAATACTTGAGGGAATACAATGTGAGAAATAGGGCACAGGAAAGGAGCTGATAGGGACAGAACAGAAAGTAAGACCTGAAGAACAAGTTAAATAAACAAGGAGGCCAATAAAGGATAAGAAAGCAAGAAAAATCTGACATCACTAGGAACATGGGGCTGTTAGGATGGATGCTTGTGAGTAATGAAGATGGGAAAATACTCAGAGACAGAATGAAGGGACAGAAAAACTAAGAAAAGAAAGAAATGAGGTGTGAGACCAATGTAGGACCAAAAATAGGATGACCACAGAGACTGCAGTCCAGAAATCCAAGCATATCCTGGACTACATCAAAAGAATCAAGACCAGCAAGTTGAGGAAAGTGATTCTCTCCCTCAATTCTGCTCTGGTAAGACCACACCTGGAGTACTATGTTCAGCTCTAGGGCCTCCAACATAAAGATGTGGACCTGCTGGAGCAAATCCAGAAGAGGACCATGTAGATGATCAGAGGGCTAGAGCACCTCTCCTATGAAGACAAGCTGAGGGAATTGAGGTTGTTCAGGCTGGAGAAGAGAAGGCCCCGAGGAGACCTTAGAGCAGCCTTCCAGCGGCTAAACAGGACCTGCAAGAGAGATGCAGACTTTTTATAAGGGCATGTAGTGATAGGACAAGGACAAATGGCTTTAAACTGAAAGGGGGTAGGTTTAGAGTGGATATTAGGAAGACATTCTTTACTGTGAAGGTGAAGTACTGGAACAGGTTGCTCAGAGAAGCTGTGGATGTCCCATCCCTAGAAGTGTCCATGGTCAGGCTGGATGGAGCTCTGAGACGCCTGGTCTAGTAGAAGGTGTCCTTGCTTATGGCAGGGGACTGGAACATGATGATCTTTAAGGTGCTTTCCAACCCAAGGCATTCTATGATTTCACCACCAAGTGTAAGACTGAGCTGCCCTTGGAGCAAAGGTTCTCTGCTGCCTGCCACGGGAGGGCTTTACCTGCAGGTGGGAACCACCTGCTGAGCCACCACTGAACTGACATGGTGCCACTGAAGCACCTGCATTCCAGGGGGTAGATACCCTGACAGGAGTGAGGCAAGTACAGGGAAGAATTCACCAGATCAAAAAATGCAACACAAGCAGTATGGCAAAGGACTGGCACTGAGCTGCTGATCAATAAGAAAAGGGCTAGCACAGCATCCAGGAAGTGCATAACAGAGAATATGTACATCCATCATAAATATTATCTGTTAACATCGTTAGTAAATTGTTGCTTGCTTCCCTCTTTGCCAAATAATCTTATTAATCCTGTCCTTAGATTAAAAAACTTCTTTAAGGCAATCTTTTGAAATGACTGCTCTTGTGTGGGTTTGGATGGAAGGAGTACAAAAAGTGTCAGGAATCACAGCTGGCAAAGGGAACGAACCAGTGTGGCTTCAGCGGCCACCACAGCCTGAAAGGAAGAGCACGGATAAAGACTGCCTCCCAACTATTACACAACCGGCACCAGCAGAGGTGGTCGTAAAAGTGAGGAGGTTCCTGACTGCACCAAAACCCACAGCACGGAGCCCGGCCACCCCAGAGCCAGCGTAAAGCTGCACGGGGGCTCGCAGTTTATGTAACACAAGGCACGCACCCTTTGGGGGCTGCCAGCTGTGAAAAGCGCCCGCTCTATCATCTGCCACCGCAGCACTCCCGGGGCACCCCACAGCCCGAGAGGGACTGTTTTCTTTCCTTCCGCCCTACACTACCCTCGTTTTTCCTAAAAAAAATTTAAAATAAATCAATCCCCAAATCCACGGATACGGCCGAGCACTCCACGGGCTGCCGGCATCATGACAAGCGCAGAGCGGGAACCCAGAGGCGCATCCCCCCGCCCCTCTCCCCTTGAGGCGCCCGGCTCACCTTGAACGACATCCTGCACATCGCCGCGCTCCGCCTCCGCCCCGCGCCCGCCCGCGCAGCTCGGTCCGCACCGCTCCGCGCCCGGGGCTGCGGGGCCGGGGCGGGGCGCGGGGCCGGCGCCTCCCTCCCGCAGCACTTTGTGCTCATGGGGCTCCGACTACTATTGCTCTTTAAAGGTTCTTTTTGGGGCGGGAAGGGAGTGTTTGGTATATTATTAGTATTATTCTTATCATTCATATTATCATTATTATTATTATTATTATTATTATTATTATTATTATTATTATTATTATTTAGCCGAATAGAATTAATTATAGTCAAACACATACTTATTATATCAGCATACAATTTTATATAAGTACGGAAAATTATATTTTATCGTTATTTTTGTTGCTTTTAATTATTATTGTTCTATTCTTGTTGTTATTATTATTGTTAATTGTAGTAGTAGTATTTGAAATGGGCCCCTGCTCCAGGAGCATCCTGAGAAGCCAGCCTCCAGGGTGGGGGGACCCACACCACTCAACCTCTGGGTCAGACCTACAGATCAGCCCTCTGCAGCTCAGGAATAGCACTGAAATGGTCCAAACCCCAAGCACCCTCACCGCAGCCCTAGCCTCATCACGGTGCTAATGCCACCTGCATAGCACCACTTTTGCATTTCACAGCCTCTTCCCTTCGTATCTAGGAAAAACCTGTTCAGAGATTCTGTTGTGAGTACACCCAATGTGCTGCCACCCAAACCTGTGCTGGGGGTGAGCATTCCTTCATCTTGCGAGAATCCAGCTATCACCAACACTATCTCCTATGGCTGATGTGCTCTCATTAGGAAGCCAGTAAGTTCTTAAGGGCTTAATTTTAAGCCTTTAAAAATGAACAACCATAAAGCCAATTCATGTCCTGTTTTGCCTGGCTGCCACAGATTTCATTCAAAGTCTTCGTGATATGAAGTAGGCAAAGCAGGGCATGCTCTGGTGAGAGATTCCTGAATTTCTTTGCTATTGTTGGTTTAAACTGAGCCCTTAGGGATTTTCCTCTTTTGATGTGCACACATAAATCCCATTCACGGGAAAATTATGTGTGTGCATTGAGAGAAAATACTTGTGCTGAGATCCAAATAGCTTATTCTACAAATCTGCAAGTGAAGGGGTTTCTGCAGATCTTTTTCCTGAGGCAATGTTCATCTGTGCATCTGTGCATACAGTAAAACAAATGGGAGGCAGGCAGATGAAAGCTGCTAATAGCACCAGCTCATCTCAGAATGCATGGCCTGGTGTGAACCTTAATAACTGAGATCATGCAATCCTGGATGATCACTCAGGTTGCTTCTTAAACTTAAAAATACCAAATAAACTCAGCCAATTGTATAGCTGAGAGTCATCCTTGCTCTGATCCAGTTGCACAGTGATGATTGTCCACTGAAAGAGGAAAATACTACTGATCTGCACACACTCCCTACCTCACCCTTGGAAAATCCCTTTGTTTATTCAATCTATTGTGAATAACATGCCAAACTTTTCACATTCATCAGCCCAAATACTAAATTTTATGACCAGAAAAACCCTAAAGAATTATCTGAATGAACAACAAAGAAGGAGATGAAAGCAATATCGTTTTTTGGGGATCCGTATTTATCTTAGGTGTCAGGGGAAAAAATTTAAAGTGCTTTTCTTAATATCCCCACAAAATCTGAAATTGCACCTGTTTTCAGTTGCACATGGTCTCCTGTGACTTTTCCGTTTTCATATATAGGCATAATAATTTATCAGAACAGCTGAATACAGAAATACATATATAAGGTATGTTCCTTTTTAGTGATCCTTTGAAAGTTTATCCCAGAAAGCATGTAGAAACAATGTTTTTTGATGCAGACCTCTGCCTATTGTTGCACTTGTTTATGGGCAAAGCGGACGCACGTCATATATACATATATATATATATATATATATATATATATATGCCCAAGAATTTATAATTATTATAACTGAATCTTAACTGTCTAATATAAGAACAATTCCTAGAGCAAATGTAATTATAGCAGAAAAAAAAAAAGGCTATACAGAGAAAAAATCAGTAAAAACATTACAGTTAAAACTTATATACACTTCCTAGTTTTCACTCCTTTTCTGGATGTTATCCTCACCTTTCCCCTGCTCTGCTAGATCCCAGAGTCGGTGGTTTCATTCTGGTGTTGGTGGTTTGGGATGTTATGGTGAGCTGTAGCATCTGGAATTGGTAATTGCAGGGTCTCTGATGTTTGTGTTAAAGGCTTCTTCTTCTTCTTCCTTCTAGAATCTACATAGTTCTGTTTTATACATTTGCTAACATGCTTTTACCTCTGACTCTTTTTTTCACTGGTCTGCAGCTCCATATTACAACCAAACTAATTCTCATTTCAATTAGAAAAGCTGCTGTTAGAGATAAGCCATGTAAAACAAAATTGAGGGAGGTCAAGAGGAGTTTAAAGACAGCAAACCTGGCAAGGCTCAGTCCCAAGGCCCTGAAAAGTCAGTGCCTATTACTATCATGGGAACACTGTATTTTAGGGCTACATTTCTCCCCTACTCTTTAGTCTTGGCAGACTATTTAAGATTGCAAGATACTCGGACTGGTTGGGATTTGCTAGCTGCTTGGCAGAATTCATCTGCAGGGCAGCAGCTTGCATTCCTCACCTAATATTTCATCACAGCAATTATTTCAAAAATCCTGAGTCATGTTGTTTTGTTCAAACTGAAGGCTACTTAAGATGAATTGCACGAACAAATAAAATTATTGTGTTTAAAAGCTGATCCAACCATTCTATGTAAGTCACAGAAAAACCTTACCTGAGTCAGAACAGTTCAAGCACATATATATATGGATTATTAAGAGAAGTAGCACAAATTTTGGGTTAGACAAAACATTCCTTCAGAGATTGTGATCTAAACTGCTACAATTTTTTATGCAAAGATGACATTATTTTCTATCTGCTTTAAAAAACAGCAATGAACAAACGAATACCTATTTCAAAATGTGAATAGACAGCAATGTCACTTTGCCAGCTATGTATGGAAGTGGATAAATACATTTCAGCCGACAAGATGGTGAATGTGTGTTCTGTAACTTCAGTGAACTCTGACACGAGACTCTGCCCCTATCTCAAAAACCTGTTGTTAAATATGCCTGCCATCTTCCAGACTCCCGAGCTCTTTACTGCAGGGTGTGCCACACAACTGCATCTGTGTAACTCAGATGATAGAGCATTGACAAATACATTTCTGCAATAGCTTTTGTCATTTCCCATATGGCGGCATGTCAATAATGTCAGTGCTTCTGCTTTCAATATCACCTGTATAAAGATCATTGATGGAGGTTCGTAACATTTATTCTCTGATTTTAACTTTTTTTTTCCCTGAAACTTTGCAAATGGTGGAGATCTTAGTATAATGTTATTGATTTCAGCTGTATCTGCATTGTCTTCTTTCCTTGGACATTTGCTTCCATTAACATTTAGTTATTTAAATATTTTTAAAATGTAAATAGGTTTCTATGTTTTTCTAGAAATAAATTACTTTATCCAAAGTATGAAAAAAAGGCAATTAAAAATGCAAAATGGAGCAATCTTCAGCAGTTTCAGTTACAAATTTTGAAGCCTGATTTTACCCAGACAACAACAGTAATAAGCCTGGCTACCGTGAATAGCAAATTCTATTTCTACTTTACTAAAGGTAGAAGTCCTCTTTACTACTCTAGTTTTCTCTGCATGATTTCAAAACCCTGGATCATTGCCTCTTAGCCGACTGTATGCTTCTGCCTATGACCTCCTGTGCAGGCCCAGGGAAGCCTTTTGTGCCAAAATCTTTAAAAATAACTTCTCAGTTTGGCTTCCTTACGTTCTTTTGCCTTGTGACTCAAAATGATGACACCAAGACAGAGACTACTTTTGAAACCATCAGCATAAGGTTTTTGCACATCAAGATTCAATACCAGTGCACAGTAAGAGAGCAGCTCTAAAACTTTTGTCTGTTTCTCAACCTTTAGACTCTTTATGTTGCTGAAATCATTCTTGATCTTGGTTAAATCCTGCACTGTGCTGTGGAATGAACTGAGCTGGCAAGCTCAGATACCACCAGCAGTTCTGCTGTGCCAGCATGGACATCTGCATAGACCAGCAAATCCAACTGCTTGGCCGGCTAAATCAGTTCATGCTGACCTCTCTGGGACAGCTACTTCAGTGCTCTAGTCTGGATGAGGAGTACACAGCTGAAGAGAATCTCCTGATCGTCTCCCCTTATGGTGCTCTTTTCTAATTGTGATGGGATCCGGTACCTTGCAAACTGGATCCTGTTTGAACAAACCTCAAAGAACTCCTCCAGGAGCAGACTCAGTGGGTTGCAGTTGCCAACTGGGATTGAAAGAGAGCTGGTCTGAATTAAAACTAAACATGAAATGGGTACAATGTAGACTTCAGGTCCTCAGCACTGTTCTCTCTACAGATTCGCTCCTGTCAGGCTGCAGTACTTGCAAACATAAACAACCTGTGTTGTGCTACTACTACCACAGGTAGCCTAGACATCTCTAAACTGCAGTGGAATCTTTGATCCAGAAAAAGTACCTTATAAGATGTCTGCTACAGCCATGTTGGCCCTCCTCTCCTGCCTGAAAAGTAGCCAAAGTCTTGGCTCCTTCCCTTTACCCTGTGTGTGTTCTCTCATCCAGTGAGAATCTGGGAAGTCTCACTATTTGCCAAGGACTTCCAGATGTTCTGCCGCACCTGCAAATGGGACACAAACCATCAGGAAATCCTAGGCCTGTCCACTGCAGTTTACTGTGGGGTTCATGTATGTGTGCTTCATCAACCCATTTCAAGGACATGATGAGCCTGACCTTTTTCAAGGCGAATGATGCAAATTCATGATACATAACACACACAATAAATGTGATACTTTCTAAGCATGCTGTGTCTGCTGACAACAGCTTGTGTCATCAGCTTGTACATGTCCAACAAGAGTGATACACCCTGGAGTGCCTGGGCTTGCCCATCCCCTGCCTGGGAGTATTATTCATTCCTAATCCAGTAGGTTATACCACCTAGGAATATTCTTCAGCCCAAAAGGAGTCCTTGTCTGATTCTTGATGTGATGTCCTTTGGCTCCTTCACAGGACTTAAGGTTGAGTAAATGGGTTTGCTTCTTTCAATGAGAGTGCACTGCTCTTCTCATGTTGAAACACTTGAACAGCCATAGAGAAAACCTCCTGCATGTCTCAGATTGGTTATTGCATATGTACTTAGCCAAAGTTTGCATGCAAAATGCTAGGACATTATGAGGTGGATATTAATTTGAGTGCAATTCAAACTGTCTTTTGATTAAAAAGAGGAATAGTGACAGATCTGAGAGGCATTTCTAAATTAATTCAGCAAATTGGTATTTTACCTCCAGCCTTCCCTGGCATGCACAAGGAGTTTTAAATCAGGAAAGCACCAGAGCAGATCCATGAATGTGTCACTATGGAAGTGCACAGAAAAACACACAGCCTTGATGCTGAGGTGGTATCTATTCCCCTAAATTTTTTCTCTTTATGAACAAAAAGTGCTGCTCATTTCAAGCCAAAAATCTTATTCTTTCTGGAACTCCATAGACAAAGATTTCAATAACATAGCTTCGGGGAGATCTGCTACTTGAGACACTGAAATCAATACATTCTACCACATTGTGACAACTCCAAGGATTAATTCACAGGATTGTATCAGGTTAATTCATGCTGTCATGCCTTTCCAGTACATTTTCGCCCTGTGTTATGAGCCTGATTTCAGGATTTAGGAAGAACTTTTGTGTGGTTCTTTAAGGAACATGACCCGATTTTGTTGATTTCTTTGTTGTAGGACCTACCTCAATTTGAAGATGGAATATTGCAAATTTTAAGGAAAACTAAGCTAATAGATTGACTTCAATTTTGCAATTACCAGGAACATTACAGTCTTCAGGTTGTATATCGCACTTTTTGGGTTTTTTTTGACTGATAATTTAAATTTTTCATGTTGAAGAAAATGCATTTAAATCATCAGCAATAACTTTGATAAAACAGTCTATAAACAAAAAGATTTTCCATCTGGTCTACCATTTCCATTAATCTTTCCCTTGCTAAACTGCAGAATAAATAGCGACATGGCCTGTTCCTTATTTCCATAGTATTAAAAAACAAACAAACAAAACCTAGTGCATGAAGAAAGTACTTTGAGTTACTCTTTATTTTGGAAGGTACTCCTGGAAATGAACGGGGATAATATTAGAAACAGTAAAAGTTACTTTGAAAATAAATCTTGCAAACTTATCAGGAAAACTGTACTAAGTATTTATGTGTCTCCTAAACCTTTTAAAAATAGCATGGGGGATTTACAGAACTGGACCTTAAAATGGAAAAGTTTGTCTATTAATAGAAATAGTTTACCCAACATGTTGGTAACTGTATTCATTCATCCTTCTAGGGAACTCTTACCTTGAATCTTTCTTTTTACTACACAGCCTTTTTGCTGAGGCCTCCTGTAACATCCAACTTTCTATCAAATTTCCTGGTATAAGTTGGTGTAAGGACATGTAGCTGCTGGGCACCACAAGAGTGTTTTTAACTTCCTTCATGTGAACCTGTGAACTGATGCCTGGGCTAATGACCAGGGAATCAGAGAGAAGTTAGCACTTGCACTTGAATAAGTAGCAGAGAAAAATTCCACAAACTGCCACTTGAATTTTTCAATGAGTTTGCTCTTTTCCTTCCTCTTTTCCATTTGTTCACAGCAAATTGATGACTTTTGTCACAGGTATGAAGAGAAAAGTCAAGGAAATTGATGAAAGGATGACAACTACCATGTAAGACCAATTTCTAGCCCAGTATAAATACCAACATGCTATCTTCACTTAAGTGCAAATGCCTTCCAACCTTCAAACAGCTCAACTTAAACATCTCTATGTTAGCATCTGTACAGGCACATCATACTCAAATGGTTTTTTATCCTTCTCCTCCCAGTCTTGGAATTTTGCTCTCTTCAAGTTATATTGCTTTAAGACAGTGTGTACAGGTTGTGACTGCATGTTTTCTTCATCTGTCATTTCCTTTTGCTTTCCATGCCTACCATCTATATATGCTGATTTTATGAGTCAGTCTGAAATGAACTGTTTACCTATTTTCCATCTGCTCAGCCAGAGAGAAGCCTATGAGCCTGTGTTCAAGTTTGCAATCTTTCTAACCCTATACCTGGCACTTAAATGCTAATGGATAGTGGTGCACAGAAATGAAACTGGGTGACTCCATGAACAATCTAAACTTGATGGCTAGTGAAGTTCTCTAAATAGAAAGGCATATTCAAATCAAATAATATCATATCCATTTTTCCCAGCCATTGTTTGTATATTATAGTATGTAACTTCACTGTGAGAAGTGTTGAGGATCTGAAAACATATGTGTCACGTGAGTGTGAGAACAATGCATGATATATCCCATATACTACTACAGGTAGGAAAAACAGCAGATGATCCAAGGCTTTCTACTTCCCCCCCCCCCCCCCCCCACCCAAATAAAACTAACTTCTTAAATGGAAGAAGTAAATGGACGATTTGTGTGCATTTACCAAGATAGAAAAACCTCAGTTTAAGAAATCAGGCCAAACCCTAGTTATCCTCCAAAGCCTAAGTAAACAGATTTGTTAAAGGGGGACACACCTCATTATCCTTGCACAGGAACCCCAAAACTGCTCTGTATTTAGCATGGAATTGTAAGATTCTCACTGTCTCATTCACATGAGCCGTTCTGACCAGCTGAACGGTGTGTGTTTGGCTATTTCTTCTCTGTCCCAATAGCTCTGTCTGAGGACAACAGAAGATGTTGTGGAGCATTACTTTCAGAGTTCAGACTCTGAGATGCCTCCCTGGGCCCTCAGAGCTCACCCCACCCAGTAAAACTGATCTGGCAGATTAATTTCATCCTCACTTGGAGAGAGTGGAGGTCCTCAAAGGAAGGCAGTGAGACCCTGGGCTGAGGGTATGGATGACAAGGCACAAGCAAGTTCAGTAGAAGTCAACTCTATGCATGTGAGAGAGAAACTACTTGTCTTACCAGGTAAAAAAATTGAGTTACTGGCTACAGCTCAGTCAGTTCAATTTCTCTGTCTTATGCTCTGCTGGTCAGAAAATCAGTCCACTAATTGAAAAGAAAGGGTTTGGCTAAAGAGCATGCACATACAACTGTATGATAAAATACCCAAATGACAAAATAATACCAGAGTAGGGTTACCAAGCATAATCACATTTCCTAATGAAGCTCCTGGTAATTAACATGACTGAAACTAATTACTACTACTAAAAAAAACAACAACAATAACAACAACAACAACAACAAAAAAACAAACAAAAAAAAAGAACCAAAAAAACCCCCACACAAAACCAAAAAAGAAAAAAAACCACCCAAAAATTTATAAGAGCTGAAACTCTTACAATTATAAACTCTCTTCCATGGAGAATTTTTGTAATGCATTATGTTTGTGTCACAGAAATCTGTAATTATGCTCAAAAAAAAAAAAAAAAGTATTCTCCACTAAATTTTTGGCACTTTCACAAGGGATTTGTTTTAAATGTACTATATTTTCTGAGTTTCAAAAATTAAAATAAATAGATCAATATTCTTAAACTACATCTGTTTGAATTTTCACTTAGTTTTTTTGCCTGATCCTCAGCTGGAACAAACTGATGAAGCACTCAAGTCTTCTCAGTTTATACTGCTGAGAGTCTGGCTTCCTATCACATTTAAACATAAGGTTCTATTTAAAAATTAAGACCTTGATGAGACTATGGTCCAGCTAGAGCTGAGATTGAAGTAAACCTGAGGCAGTTTGTAAAAGCAACACTACCTAAAACCTTTCTGGAAACAGATCCCAGAAAAAACACTGTCTTATTATTAGAGATCAGATCAAAGACAATTCTGGCAGAGAAAAATATGAAATTCAAATGCCATTGGCTAAAAAAGTCTCTGAAGAAAAGCAGTCTAAAAAGAAATGGTTTCCATGAGTAGCTGCTTGGTGTACTGTGGCAGAGAGTCTGTGGAGTGCTGTTTTCCCCTATTATGATGGCCAAAGTAGCAATAATAGCACCAATGTCAGCAAATAGAAAAACAGGATGTAAAAAATACAAGAGCTGACATTTTAGTTTTCCTCAGATGTTTGACTGACAAGTCATCGGGTACTGACCAAAGGGATCATGTGCTTTTTCACAAAACATCAGCCATTTTATGACCAAGATTCATTTTCTTCTTTTTGAACTTTGAAGTCCACGAGCAACTCTATTAAAAAGTACAGGCAGCCAAGAATAAGAAGGAAATCCATTAAGAAACAAAACAATAAAGTGGATGGATTTTAATGTTGTCCATTAGAAAGTTTATTCAAGAAAAAAAAAGATACAACTGCTTGTGTAGTTAACATGAGTTATGGTCAAGCATAGTTTGCTTAGGGAGTCTTAGCTATACCTTTAACTACAGAGAATGTTCCTCTAGACTTATTCTTTGGAACTGGGTGGCAAGGAAGTTGTGCCTCACTTCCAGGGTTGTCCCAGCCCCAGGATACTTACTGAGTAAACATAAAAATATCAAAACTGGAATGGACTGTCATGAGTTCTACACACTGGCTAAGGATGAGAGGTCCTCATGTTTGTGCCTTGGAAGTGTAATTTGCCTTCTCAGGAAAATGCAATTTGCCTTCCGATGAATGGGGAAAGTGTTGTAAAGTTGTAAAGTACCAAACGTTCACCTTCCCTCCTCTTTTGGCTTAGCACTTCTCTGCAGTGAAAGAGCATGAAATACCAATCTGCCACAAAGCCATTTTAAAGTTTCTTGAACCACAATCCCATCAAGCCATGAGTGCTTACTAGTAAGTTGTTTGTAGCCAGGACATTTCAAGAAAGACAAGAGATAGGAAAGAAAGACAAAAGATAGGAAAAAATGAGCTGTGATGAGAATGCTCTTCAGATGTTGTAATTTAACTTGAGGGCCCTTAGAAACTGAAAGTATTCACAGTGGTCTTCTATTATAAGACTATGTCAAGTAAACTTAGGAAGCAGAATGTACAGGAAAATCTTAGTACATGACATTGCTGTCTGGCAGAAGGAAAGACAGACCTGGTATTAGGCTGTAGAACAATGCTAAGTAAATGGTAGCAACTAAACTACCATGCAACAGGCACAGTTGCATGGTACAGCAACATTATGCAGCCATCTAATTATGAAAAGTTCAAAAAGCATCAGCTGAAATACCTGAATCATGTTGTAGTAGATGTAGTGAATAAATTTGCGTATAAAATGTTGGACGTGATAAATCTGACGTTGTCACTGTAATTTTGGATTCCCAAAGCTGCACAAGGCATCTCCGAAATTCCAAGGTCCATTGTACAACTGTGAAATGGCAGAATTTGCAACAGAAATGGCAAGGCTGAACGGGAGATGGCCCATTCATCAAGGATGGGCCTCCACTTCATGGCTGATCAACATCTGATATCAGTCTAGGTGGAGGGCATCTGGAGATTGAACAGATCAGCATCCCAATGCAAGGTTCTCAGAACACCTTTCATACTGCCAGGAAATTCTTCCAAAACCCAACATTGAAATAAAGAAATACATGAATATGCAGACTCTCAATAGACATTGCCTCCGGGCAGAAAAACTGTATAAAATCTGTGCGCCGAAAACCAGCATTCGTGGACAAGGTTGGACAGCACCATTGCTGCTGCTCCTCTGTCCACCCAGCATTCAATCAATGTTGTCCAATTTTATTATGGCTGTCTCAGATTGATTTTGGAAATTGCTAAATAAATTCTTTGATATTGGATTGGCTATTGATCATTTACAACAATGTGAGATGATAGGGCAGACAATAAGAGAGGCTCCAATTGGATGGATAACAAGATCTAGCAGGCATAGTATAAGGACATTCAGAAAAAGACGGTCTATGAAGGAGGATGGTGTAATCCTAGTGTGTAAATCCAGAAAGAAACAGGTGTAAGAAACAAGAAAAAATTAACTCAAACCAAAGGACAGAGCAAAAGTGCAGTTCCGAATAAATGAGTTTGGGATTACACTAAGTAATGTAATGTAGTCAACTAAACTGTTTCTGCTGATAGACCTGCATTTGAGACCTCAGTCCTAAACTCTGTATGCCTCTATTCCAGTTACAAAGAGGATAATTTATCTTTTTCAAAGTGGCATGGTAGGGTCCTCAAATACTAAAGGAATTTCTGAGAGATTAACTTTTCTACTTTTTGTCAGAAAAGCAGAGACTAAAATGATCTTAATGCATTTTATTTAATGATACTCAGTGAGGACACTGGTCTTACCAGAATGCTGCACCATTTTACTATTACACCAGAGTGCCTGCAAATAACCTTATTTTACTCTAGGTTTACTGCAAAACAATGTTATTAAAACTAAAGAAAGTTTACATATAGACACAAACTGAGTATTAGTCATGCATAAGCATTTATGACAGGATATGATAAATGGCTTATTTCTGTGATAAAAGTAGGGATTGTTATTTGAGCTTGAAAGCTTCTGGTTGAGTATTTACACTCTAGGCTACAGACATATTTACCTGATAAAGATTTAGTCTGTGGAAGAGTCTTCCTGTAAAGTATTGAACCTCTCATCAAAATTATTAAAACTGTCTTAAACATAAATACCAGATAGGAAACATTAATGGGGGAACAAGATGCACAATTTCATCTTTGATGGTCACTGAGCAGAGACTCGGGACTATCTAACTGGAGAGACTTTCTGGCTACCTGGTAGGATATTGATTCATTATTATCTCAGAAAGAAAGAGCAAATTCCCATAACATCACATGTGGCAAGGTGTGATTGTAAAGTAGGAGCTAAATATTACCACTAATTACTCAGTGAGCAATAAAAAACATTAATCACTGGGACTATCTATTGATGGTTTCATTTTCGCTGGAGGTTTATAACATAACATACATGGAAAAGCAGTATGAAGCGAGATATGCTGTACTGCACATATCAATAAGAGAGTGAAACAGGAGTTACACCAGCAAGGCTAATTTTCAACATTCTTGACTTGAAATTTTAAATGAACATATTTCAAAATAGAAAGAATGATCTATACTCATAGTAGTGTAAATGCCTAATAAAGTAATGTAATCTGCTTATGTTATAACAATACAGAGCCATTAACATTTTCAATTGCCTACATTTATTCAATAAAGTGCTCAACATCAGTCAACTAACAAAGTTTACTCCTTGCAGACAGGAAGAAACAAGGAAAGCAAACCTTATAAAAGCTGAAGGAAAAAGGAGGAAAGTCTTTAGTGGGAGGAAAAAAGGGCAGATAGCTGTAGAAGAGTGTTTTCTGCAGAGGGGCACAGCCACATAAATGCTGATTGCAGAGAGTTGCCAGCTATTTAATTCTTATCTGTGTTTCTGGAACCTGTAATTACAAAAAAAGATGACATGTGGGGAAGATGAAGTATTATTTCATGAATTATTGATAGTGACCTTTTTAGAGGATGAAGTTCTATATTAGTTAAGGTGAGCAAAAACTCAGTGAAGTCACAGAAGGATTACAGTTTTCCATCTGCTAGTGACAGGCCATGCTGTTATCATCACCTCCATGTACACACCCACACTACTGCTCTGTTTCCTCACACAAATTATTATCTCTGACTCAGCATAACTGCAGGGTCTCTGAATAAAATTTCTGGTCACTTTGTATAGGAATCAAGTTATTGAGTACCTCTGCTGGGGACGCCCCTATAAACATTTTTTCCAACAACTTTGAATCAAAGGCAAAAATTGTCATTGCATTTTTTTCATAATATCTGCCCAAATATTTAGAGAGATCTCTAGAGATTTTTCAAGAAAATCTAAAAGGTGGCACTTTGATCTCTATTTCTAGAAAACACTGAATTTTTTAAAAAAATCCCCTAGTTTGGCATAAGTGATTTACAAAATGACAGAAAAATCACCTAGAAGGCCAACAAAATGTTTTTAAATCTAGGTATACATTAAGGAAAATGCACACTATTTTATGAGGGAAAGAACAGGCATATTTCTCCCTCTCTTTTCTATCTGATGGGCTAATTTTGTGAATGTTTACAAAGTTTCATCCCTGTTTCTAACTTTTAGGAAACTAGATCCAAAAATACGTAATTATTTTACTAAACTGTTAGGTTCTTGCTCATGTAAGCTGTGTTTTCTCATGTGATGCTTACCAATAAATGAATACTCTCTGTTTGAGAATGGGCATCTCTCGTGAGCAACCCACCAAAAAGCTCACAAGAATCTTCTCTTTAAAGTGAGATTGCAAAGGATCTCCTGAAGCTAGGTTTCTTACCTGAACCACCCAAAAAAGTGAGGGGCCTTTCTAAGAGCTTGCTTGTTCTGGATTTCCATCAGATACTTCCAGATCTCCATTTCTAAAAGCTGATATACTCCAGGACATACTTGGAATGTAACCGTTTTTCAATAAATAGTTTGAAATGACTGGTGGCTGTCCTATCTGAGAGCATGGCATTTTGCTTAATGGAACATTTGTTTGTATTCAAACCTCTCATATTTGTTATGAAGTGCAATCTATTTGATGAAGTGAAATGATGTACATATGTAATAAGATGTCACAGTTGGAAAACGGAAATATTTTAAGGTGCCCTAGGAGCCAAAAGCATTTAAGAAATTTGATATATGTGAATTGACAGCATGCTACATTTATGAAAGTCAACTTTTATTACAGAGGACACAAAAATTGTCTCCCATAGATATGTCTCTATGCTGTGCTAAAGCCATAGCCAAACAAACAAGGGTGGTGAGATTTTCTTGTAGGCAAAATCAATAGCTTGAGGCTGATGCTTCCTGAAACAGTGTACCAGGGATCTCTCTTGCCACTGCTGAGTGGCATGTAGCAAAGCTTTCATAAAGTTATGAAATGCTTTGCAACTCACATGAATCACTCTTAAACTATTGCAAGCATTTGTCTGAACCCATATCTTTTGTCTTAATCCTTCAAATTTTGTTAGAGGAAAGAACACTGGATGTGTGAGCATGTGTAGGATTGGAAATGTGAATAGGTATGAAACTTAGGAGAGCAATGCCATTGATTAGGCCTCCCTCTCCCTCCCCAACCTTCCCCCTCACCCCTCCAGCTCCTGTGCTATCCAAAATCCGTGCCAAATAGCTTCAAAAAGACAGGAGACTCATTGTTTGCCCTGGATGAGCAGGAACACCCATTTCACAAGGAGCTGCGAGCACTGGCTGTGCATTGCAGGAGGGTGGCCCAGGCTGCGCCGTTTCCAGCAGACTCAGAGCACTGAATATAGCAAGAGGAGCTGCGATTTCTGCAGCACAGTCACACAGGGTCTTCCCAAGGACCGGCACAGGGAAGCGGCGTATACCTTGTGAAGGATGTCCCTGCTCGTGGAGAAAGTTTGACCACCTTAACTTTACTCCCTGTATGTGACATGATGGGTCAGGGGTTATCAAAGAATCATAGAATAGTTTGGGTTGGAAGGAGCCTTTATGATGATCTAGTTTTCCAAGCCCCCTGCCCTGGGCAGGGTGACCTTCCTCTAGACCAGGTCGCTCAGAGCCCCATCCTGGCCTTGAACACTATCAGGAATGGGGCATCCACAACGTAACGTGCTGCGGGCAGATTTTGAGGGTGGCATGCTCCGAGACTTCTTCACGGCCTGTCAAAACTACTGACCCGCGCACTTATCACGCAAGAGGCAGCTCCCAGAGCTCCAGCTGAACCGGGGGCGGCAGCGCTGGGCACGCCCGCGGAGCTCCGCACACACCTGGGCAACCCCGCCAGCCCCGCGACCCTTCCCCCGTCCCGTCCCGCCCCGTCCAGCGCACCCGCACGCCCCGGGGGACGGAGCTGCGCCTCGTCCCGCCCCAGCCCGCACCGCGCAGCGCAGGCAGGGCGTGAGAGAGGTGCGGGCAGCCCCCAGCCTGCTCCTTCTCTTTCTCAGCTGCCGTTCCTTCTCCTGCCCCTCTCCCGCCCGCCCAGCACCCCGGCAGTGCCGCCCCGGGGCGGCCAGGGCAGAGCCCGGCGCAGGATGGCCGCGCCGCCGGGCTCGGCGCTGCTCTGGGCGCTGCTGCCGCCGCTCCTCGCCCTGAGTGCCGCGCAGCCGGGCCCCGGCGCCTCCCGCGGGACGGGGCTCAGCCTCCACCCGCCCTACTTCAACCTGGCGGCGGCCGCCCGCATCTGGGCCACGGCCACCTGCGGGGAGGCGCCGGGCGGCGGCGGGCGGCCGCAGCTCTTCTGCAAGCTGGTGGGGGGCCCGGCCGCCGCCCCGCTGGGACGAGCCATCCAGGTAACCGGGCGGCCGGGACCCCTTCCCTGCGCAGCATCCCCGGGGGGTGTGCGGGTGTGGGTGTCTTTTGCGGGGGTCTGACGTGACCCTGCTGTGCGCGGTTTCGTTTCCTCCTGGCTGGGCGTGTGCCACGGGCATGGAAGGGGAGCGTGGACCGGCGGGAGCCCAGGCAGGGAAGCGCCGGGCAGGATGGATGGATGGAAGCGGACAGCGTCGCCTCTGCCGGCGCACCTGCCCTCGGGTGTCCCGGCACCTCCTGGAGCCACACACCCACACACCGCCCGGGCTGCGGGGAGCGGCAGCCGCCCCTCGGCCGCGGTGCCACGGGGCTGCGGCTGCTCCCGGCCGTGTGGAGCTGCTTGTCCCGTCGGGCGCACCTGGAAGTGCCCCAGGGAGTGCTCAGGGTGGTGTTTTGTGGCCTCAGCGTGTGGCCCGTGGTCTGCGGTGAGCAGCGCGGTACTGCTGAGGGTAAAACAGCGAGCTTGAGGGAATGGATGGGGCAGAACTTCACTGGCGGCTGGTGGCTGGGCAGCAGGCATCTCTCTGCAGGCGGCGCGAAAGGAGTGTCTGGCTCTTTTCTACTGGCTTTAGTTAAGTATTTTGTGCTATTTTAGAAGCAATAAAAGCCTTATCGTTTGTGCCTTGCATTGCTTGTGGGAGGAAGCCAGAGGCTCCTTGGGACTCTTGACGGGGAGTATAAGCGCAGAGGGCAGCGAGGATCATGCTGTTCTTTCCTGGCATAGCGCAAGATTACTACACGCTTTTAGTGCCAGTCACAAGAAAGATAACAATAAACTGCAAAACTACTGAAAAAGGATTAGTGGAAATGTACGTTTCCTTTGGAAGAAACACGTATTTACACATTTGTTTGAGGATAAGGAAGAAGTAACAAATGCTCCAAACTGTTGTGCTGCAGTAGATGCTTGGTATCTGTTTGATCAAAGCTTTGCTAAAAGAGGGGACTTTCCTGAAGCCTCAGACCTTCCAAAGTTATTTTAATTGTATTCTCTCTTAGTGGGAGGAGAACCAGAAAGAAACTGCAATTTGAAAGGGATCTTGAAAGCTTAAAAGTGCTCTGACTTTAGGCAATACAGAAAGGATGCAAGTAATATTTTAGCATCTTGGAAGAAGAGCTAGTGTTTCAAAGTCTTATGAGGTGTTTCTATGTTTCAAAGTGAAATAAACCATAAGACATGGTTTCAGAAGGGATTGCAATGGATAACAGAGTGGTCCTCGTTCTTTAAATGAGAATAGGCACTCAGGATAGGGGGAGAGGACTAAGAAGGTGCAGCATGTGTATTCCTTGCCATGTGCCAGAAGGGAGCGTGCACCATCATGCAACCTGCCCTCACAGTTCATTGGACAGCCACAGCCAGCAGTGTGCTTTGCTCTGGACTTCCCTCTGCCATAACTCCCTGTCTTACAATGAAATATTTTTTATCTCTCTCTCTCTCTCTTTATATTACCTTCTATCTCTGTTGTGCTTTCAGTCATAAAAAGAAGCTCAAAGTACTTTGGAGATGCTTACAGGCTGAGTAGTATACAGTCCTAGTAAAAGGGAGACTGGGACATAGGTATTAGACGCTTAAACTGAGGTTAAAAAAAGTTTGTGATGATCAGGGGGAAACTGCTTGGTTTGCTGTTTCTAACACAGCTCTGAAGTTTAGGCACACGTCCTTCCATACCGAATGCAAACATCCATGTTTAAAGTTGCCTGAAACAACCGTGCCACCAGGTAGATTGTAAACCCAGCAGTCTCTCAGCAGCTTGCTACAGCTCATTGCTGCAGTGAAATCTCAAACTGACATGCCTTGAAATATCAGAAATCACAAGGTAATAAAAATCAGCCAAAGCAAACATCAGATAAACTTGTCAAGTGAGCGGAACGAAGCCTGCGTGTTGCCATTGATGGTTTTTGTGGCTGTTCCCTTGGTATACTAACACTCAGCTGGAAATGGGTGTTTGCCGTGTAAAGGAAGAGGGAGGCTAGAAAGAGGGGAATTCTTAAATGTTTGACTTGCAGGTCCTAGGTTACAGGACTGTTACGGTTCCTGCCTGATTAAAGTTCCCAGAAAGACTGCTGATAGCTCAGCCCTGGCAGGAGGGAGCGTGTTGTGACTGTCAGAGCCTTGTGTAAGCACAGATACCGCAGCGTCCCTTTCCAGTTTTAACAAAGCCTCATTGAGATACATAACATGAATGCTTCTGTGGTGTACCAGTAGTTGTGGTTCAAGAAAGGCTGGAAAGTCTTTCAAAAGGCCAGGGAAATCCAGACATGGAAAATGCACAATGTGCATATTCTCAAACTGCTTCACCTCTCAAGTTCAAAGAGGTGTAAATAAGTGATTTTTTTTTCTTTCATGGAAAATTGGAGAGAATGGCATTAAACTTTTACAGAACATGAGCTTACATAGAAGGATTTAAAATCAGCAGAAGTATTCAAGTGTTGTTTCTTAAGAGTGTGAGGGAAGGCCATGTAGCTTTTACAAAGTGATAGGTGTAATGGCCACTGTGTTGTGCTGGTTCAAGTTCAAGTGATACCACACATCTGAGTCACTCTCTTTTGGACTCTCTACAATGCTGGATTGCAGGAGTTGCTCTATGAATAGTGAAATTTGAAAGGAGGTGCAGAATGTGATCCTCATTCTGGCTAAGGGAGCAGACAGCTCTGTTGCCAGTGCTATCTGAAAATAAGGTAAAGAGGAAGAGCACCCCCAGCATCATTTCCATTGCTCTGCCTTTGGTCGTTTTCATTCAGCTTGTCATTTAGTGACGTGTCTTTTAATGAAGGCTGTAATATCCAGCAAATCCAGAAAGGGCATTTGGCTGTTGTTTAGAGGTGGTCAGTGGGATGGCCAGTCCCTTTGTGGGCAGCTCAACCAAGGCTCTTAAGGCAGTGCTGGACATGCACTGTGGAAAGAGGTGGGTTTCCCTTATGTAGCACACTGGCATGTGGGACAATGACTTAATAAGAGCAGTGTTGAGTGAAGAAATGCACAACAGTATAAAATATTTCAGCAGCTGATAGATAAGTGGCATGCCTGGTTTTGCCTGCCAGTCTGTCCGCAGTGGTGTGCGGGCGTGAGTTGAAGTCTAACTGCATACCTGTCCTGCCCTGCCAGTGGGCACAGAGCTGCTAGGTATGAAATAGTGAACAAATCCTTCATTGTTGTCACTTTCTATAACTTACAGGCGAGATATTTTCATCCCTGTGTGTCCCTGGTCCACACTAGTGTATTTCAGCAAACTCTTTCATGAGGTTCCAGGTCTCTCCTCTGCTCCAGAGAAGCAGGGCAAAGGAGGGTAACAAGGTCACCAGCAAATGCACACCTGCCTGTCTGATGAACTGCAGCCAAAATCAAACCAAGTTTCAAGGCCCAATGTACTGGAATGGAGACGTGCCCTGTAGCAGCCAGGCTGAGCACGATGTGCCTGAGATACTGCCAGTGAGAAGGAAGGAAGGCTGTTCTGTCCAATAATTTTTTTTCTTTCATTTTTGTTTTGCTGCCTAGTTGGCAGGGTTGCTGGAATGTAATTTAAATAACTGAAACTCCAGCTGTTGCAATGAAATTCTTTGAATTATGTGCCCAAAAAGAGAAAGATGGTATCTTGAGTTCAGATCAAGTGCTCTGGTATACTGAAATCACTTAAGTGCATGTAAATTAAACTCTTGTGTTTAATACGCCCCACTGTTTTCTTCTCATTCAACCTTTCTTTGAGGTTGTTTCCAGATCAGGGCTGAAACTGCTGAAACAGCAACTGTTTCCTGTGTACTTCCAGCCTGATCATTTTGAGTGTAATTTAGATCTAAAGACTATGTTTCAACCCCATTATAAAGCTATTTGGGGAAGCTTGCCCTGTTGAAACATATATGTCAGAACTCAGGTATGCGTTTCTCAGGGAAGATGCTCTGATGTGGTAGTAACTGCAGTTGCCAGGGCATAGATTGATTTCTCAGGATATGGATTTTTGCAGATGGTGACATGATGTTTTTTGTCGTCACTGCACAAACTGGCAGCTTTGCCTGTAGCTAGCACGGGCTGATGTGTATCTACTGCAGCAAACCACCTGAATCAGGCAGAGTCCTGACATATTGTAGTTTGTATTAAAGTCAGCTGAACTATCTTCTCTAACAGAGCTGGAGGAGAATCGTGTTATAACATGACTCCAGCTGTAGTTAACCAGCTTGTGTATGTGGGTATTTAGTCTCTTTGAATTGTCACGGGTTAACCCCCAGCCAGATTGGCACTGGCTGTGCTGAATCAGAGCAGCTAATGGTAGCCATGTCTTCTGGAAACTGCATCATATTCTGGGCTTTCTAGAAGAGGAGGATGAGGATGGAACTATTTCTAGATGCAGATGCTGAAATTACTGCTGTTGATACTGCAGAAATATTCAATTGAGTGAACATCTGTGTTTCATATTTTAAAGGCACAGGATGGTATATTCGTATCACGTGAGATGGATTAAGTATTTTCCAATCTGTTAGTAACTATGGTAGATGTTAAATAAATTCTGCTAAACATATTAAACTCACTGAGCTTGCAAGACTGAACCCAGCAAGAGTGCGAGATCTCTTCTGTTACTTCTCTGTAAAAAGCAAATGAGTATGATTGCTCCAGTTACTTTACTCTCGTTAGTCTGACAGCAGCAACAAACAGAACAATGGCACTTAGAGAGGAGTCTGTTAATTCTTAAAGGGTAGGAATGTGCTTCATGCCAGGCAGTGTGGATTGTGGAAACAGCGAAAGATTTGTCACATGCTTCTGATGGTAACATATGCTCAGTTGATAAGGAAACATTTGCCCCATTCCCTTTATTTTAAACAGGAATCCAACACAGTGTCAGCAATTCACAGACTGATGGATTAAGCAACTGTCCAACTTGAAGTAGGCATAGCGAGTGTGCTGCCATTGAATGAAAATGTTGCTTTTCTACAAAGATCTGTAGCTGGCGGAATTTAACTTTTTCACTGATTATCTCCACCTAGTGATTGGAATAAGAAGTGAATGGGACTCTAAAAAGGTCCCTTAATAACTAATTTCAGTAGTTCAGCACTTATCTTAGTAGACTGTAAAATCTCTTTTCTTGGATATAAAAATAGCTTGTGGGGCAAGCCAAGATATGAAATCAAAAGACAATTTTCCTGAAGTTTGTTCATCATTATTGTACAAAGAGCTTAAGAGACTCAAAGGGCATCTCTGGATTGTGGTTTTAGTTGAGGACTGGAAATTGGGCAGTAACTTGAAATGAAGATATAATAGCATTCTTTAAGGGAAAGCTTAAAGGAAACAGTCTTGCATTTTCCACGAGCACATATTGTTTGGAAAACTCTGATTCAGAATGTATTATAATGACATGAAAAGAGTGTTATAAAATTCTAGTACCAAACTTATAGCCAAGTAACAGAGCTTTTTTGTTACGGTTTTATTTATACCAGGCTATGTGCATATGTGGATATTTCATGGTGTTTTAGAAGAACTGAGGATAATTTGTTTGTTGTTTCTAATCCAGTTCTAAGAATCTTTATTTCACTAATTTTCTGCAGATTTCCTGCAGACCACTGTAGATGTAATATAGGTAATTTCACCAAAGTGTCGAAGTGTTAATAAAGATTTACTGTAGTTCCCTTACTGAGATTTCTGAAGTTTTAGTTTGTTACATAAAAGTTAGTGTGTTTCAGTGTGTAATTTAATTACCGGGGGAATAATTTATGCATTAAAAATTATGGTGTATAAAGGAACAACCTTCGCCCACGTTTTTAGTCAACACTGTAGTTTGGAATCTCCATTAGTGACCACATGTGTCATCAATGCCTAAGATGTTGTCTGAGACCATGTTTTTGATGGATTGTGTTTCAGGGCCAGTTTTGTGACTACTGCGATGCTGCTGATCCCAGCAAAGCTCACCCGATAACCAGCGCCATTGATGGCACTGAGCGCTGGTGGCAAAGTCCCCCTCTTTCCATGGGCTTGAAATACAACGAAGTAAATGTCACCTTAGATCTGGGGCAGGTAAGTGCCTGAGCTATGTATGGGGTGAGGTGTGATCATTTCTTGCATTTGTGCCCATGCTTTGCAGTTGGGAGAGACTTTTGAGCTGATGATTTTTTTCTTCCTGACATCACAGCTTTTTTGTCTGGTTTATGTTCTGTATTTTTTTATCAAGTTGACTATATACTGTTTAAAGTGGTTGTTTTCCTTTAGGAATTTTGATTATGGGGGTTCTTGCCAGTGGGACCACACAGATGTAGTGATGGTCTACTTTCATTCACAGACACTGTAACTCACTAATTCAAAGTTACATGGGGGGACCTCTTAGCTGAAACTCAAGCTCTGCCCTCTGTTTAATATTCCTCTTTTCCATGAGCTCAGAGAGAGAGAGGCTTCATGATCTTGGTGCCTGCACACATTTTGAGAATAATGTTTGGAGTCTGCTTTTGCCTCAGGGGTCCTTCTGGTTTCTCTGTCATCCAGCAAGATCTTCAAGATAGACAGAAAAATACTGATAAGATGGTCTAAAAGGGATGGGACAGCAAAACCAGTGTAATATAAGTTAGTAATGAGACAGTAACAAGAACACCCATATTTCCCCTGCAAGTGATAGGCAAGCTAAGAGTAAAGCCTCTGTATCTGTTTTTTAAGTCACAGGGATGGGTTCTCGGCTGCCATCACTGGGTGCTGATCCAGTGAAGTCAGTTACATTGTGCAAGTTCACACCACATGAAAACACATTTATAAATATATGTGTGGGCCTGCAAAATGTGTGTATACACATGCATATATATTTTGGACTGCAGTAATTGTTTATTGACTGGTCATATAGGACATGAGTTTTTGAGTAGACTTTCAATTTAGTTGACTGCAAGGCGGGGAGTAACTAAGAAAGTATTTCTCTGTGAGACTTAGCTGCCATTTTTGCTGGGGATTCACGTGCAACTTATTTTACCTCTTGTCTTACAAGGTGTTCTAATACTCTTTGTTCTTCCCATGGCTGGAATGGTTCTCATTTTGAGAATATCTTTATTCAGCGTTTCTATATCCAGTAGAGCTGCAGTGTAGAAAGGCCACACTAAACTTCTTTTCCTGCTATGAACTTTTTACCTTCTTTGGAGGACCTACTGACAGACACCTTACTTTTTATGTGCTTAGTAAACCTCTAAGAAACCTCTTTGACTGAGAGGAGGGATATGAACTAAGTGCCCTCTTTTCATGGACACTAGCAGCCATATGCTAAGATTTCTGTAGTTGTAAAGGATTTCTTAGAGCGAGGTTACGTGTTTCTCATTACTCTGGTACTACTTGGAAAGATGATTCTGAATCCTCTTTCTTTGAAATGAAGGCAATCCAAGACAAAGGTGAAAACTACTCCATGTCCTGTGATCAGAAATGAATCATTTTAGCTGCTGGATGGATGAGGGTTTGGTAAGATTCATGTGACTTTTTTGTTCCCGCTTCACAGACATTATCTCATATCCACTTTCATCCAGTTAAACCTTAACCTCAGAAATTGTTTGAACTTGAGATTCACTTTTGACATTTTGCTTAGTATTTTCAGTCCCAAATTCATACAGTAGCACACAATATTAGTAAAGAAGAACATTGACTGCTGTGACAGAGTAAGTCTACTCAAGTGAACAGGTAACGACAGGGACCTCAATTCACCTTACCTTATTTCATGGTCATTAATATTAAGAACTTGGTGTGTCTTAATGATGGAGACTTTCTTAGTAATTGACAGAGACAATTTTTCAGAGTGCACTTCCCCCTCAGCTTAACTGAGATGAAGGTTTTGGATTTTAAGGAATAATAAATCTACTTGAAGTTAGATGTGTATCTAAATACAGAACCACATACTGTAATATTGAAAAGATAACAGGGATATAGTTTTCCCTCACTAATTATTTGTCCTTTTGTTTTGTTTTGTTTCTTTTTTCTGCAAACAAAAAATGGAAAAGTTTTTGAGTGTGCAGAACATGACAAAGAGTAAGGTACAAATGCGTGCAGGGAAGCAATGACTGAGTGTAAGCTGCTCAAGTATCCACAATTAGAGGAAGCAGGACATAGTGCAAAGTCAAAAGCTTTTAATTTTCTGCATTCCTGCCATTATATCTTTATCACTGAGAGCAGAGTCCCAGCGGAACCTCTTACCATGGTCTCATGGCAATTTTTAATTGAATAGTTGCAACACGATGGAAGTTTTAGTGCTCACTACAATGGAGTTGGAACAGAACACCCACCTGGTGCTGCTTCTGTCTCACAAGGGGTTGGGTGATTTTGAAAATCAAAATGCCTTCAGGCTGTTAAATCTGTTTGCAAGAAGAATGCTCATTTTGCTGTACTTCGTTATATGAGGAAAAAAAACCTTAAAGCAAAACCCCTGCTTTACTTCCATTTCTGACTTTCTGTACTATGGTTACATTTCTAATCTATCACAACCCTTCCGAGTAACAATTATAATGTTTGTCCCTGAGGCAGTCTCTTCATTCTGTTAACATACCTGCTTACAGAGTGGCTATTCCTGACTTGTTTGAAATATTTGTATCAAATGAAATCTCAGTTATTCCTCTAATTGGTTATGTTTTTCCCAATGTAGTTTTCAACATATTTTAAACTTCTGAGTCCAGAATGTTTGACTGAATTTCATTGCCCTTCCCCTGACTCTATGGAATGCCTAATTTCGGCAGGTGTGTCCTCATCTTTGGCTTGCTTAGTGCTCAGCAGATATTACTGTAACACTCCCCCAGGTATTTTTCTGAACTCTCTCTTCAGAAGGAATGAAAGTTCAGGATAGCATGATAGTGTATGATGAAAAAGAAATGTCCAGCTACAAAGAAGTATAGCCCATATCTTTTATTGTTGCTTTTAGTTATGTCTAATTTTTTTTTAATTTTCCTGTGCTTTTTGGCAATAATATAGTGCTGAAAGGCTTAAACTCAGTGAAGTCTTGTGCACTAATGTGTTGAATAGTTTTTACGTAGTGATATTACTAGTCACTGTTGTAAATTAAAGGTAAACATTGGAATGTAATGTCCAAATTAGTTCTTTTACTAGGGAGGGAGGGCAACTCAACCATAAATTTAAGCTAAGTGGTGTGGCCTGTGAAGGACTTCATGCTTTTATATTTTCTAGTAGTTAAAGCCTATAATCATTTTGTAAGTAGCCTCACAGTTTGGCAAATCTTCTGAGTTGCTTTTTTATGGTGGAGGTCTAATTTTTTTATTTGGTAGCAATCCTTTGATTTATAAACAATATTTTTTGTTTGGAATATTATTCAGCTTTGGCTAGTTGTTGAGAACTAAACCCAATTGTTCTTAACTTATGAAAGATTGACGTGATAACTTAAAATGTTTCTGACATTACAGTTAATTTAAGTGTCATTCTGTAAAATAGAAAGCATTCTGTGGTCACTTCTGTAGGGAGAAACTCTCAAGGTGATGGGAGATTTATCACAAACTGCATTGAACTGAGCTTCCAAAAATAGTCGTTGGACTCATTGTGCTTGGCTTTTGAAGACTTTCCATTATCACTGACCCTGGAATCAGACCCAGCTCTAGCATGAAGTTGCATAACCTCTGTAATGACACTGGGAAGTCCTACAGATTAGGGCATGAGAACCACTGCACGAGGCTTCTGCAGTGCTACAGAGCACTACCTGCAGAGAGACAAAGCCCTTCCTCTGGAGCTCCTTCACAGCTCTGAATCCACAGCAGCACCAAACCCTGCTCTGCTGTTTTGCTTCACACTGGGGAGAAAAGAGGCTCTTGAGTCTGGGGAAGGTGCAATATTGTCCCTACAGACAGAAGTAGACAGAAATGGGGATGCTAACAGCACAGAAGTGTTCCTTTGTATTAGAGAACTCTGGTTCTGAGTATTTTAGTTTGTTTAGGAAGCTGATTTGGGATCATGCTGCAGAACAGTATGCTTTGAAGTTAGTTGTGATTTTTGGCTCATATCACAGGAAGGTGCATCAAGTTGTGAATTCGACAGTTACACTACTTCAGCTGATGAAGTAGCACCTGTGTTAGAGAATCTTCTAAAAGTTGTATCTGGTAATATAAGTTTCATTTATTCCTGGGTCACACTACAAGCAACTCATTCAGAGTTGAGCTACCAGCCTTAATAAGGGAAATACCTTAAAATGCATTCTTTCTTGCTCATAAATTTTCCTTTAAGTTGTAGTCAATATGTTGTGTTTTTTTAAAACTTTAATTAAAGACCATTTCAATGGCTCAGTATTTTTGTCTTGTGTTTTCATTAGTAGTTGTACATCATTAGTTTTAAAATGCATTTCTGATACTAATTTGATATTATTCTGAAAATATACAGGAGAAAACCTTGCAAGTTTTGTTCTCCTTTGCTTTTCTGACTGTCTTCCTCTGACTCTTCCTTAGCATCCCTTTAGGAGGGTCTTGGTTGCCACTTATTGATCTCACTTCCCTCCCTTCATGTCTGTACTTCTGCTTCCTCCATCCTCCTTTCCATACTCATTCCTACATGTTACTTTGATTTTGTGATATGTAGTTCTAAATACCTCAGTTTCAACCCAATGCAGTAAAAGCAGAACCTCTGCTGGTTGCCTGTAATCCATTGCACTTCCCTGGGTTTCTTCCCAGTGCTGACAGTCCCACTGTGTTCCTTCTACTTTGGACTGCAGCCCTCATAAGGAGACGTTTTTCTTCTGGACAACTGAGGGCTGAATCGTACAAATCCTTTCCCAAATCAATAGCTTCAGTGTTCTGTGAAGAAATAGGCCATATGTAAGAAATAATTACAAGAATTGAATTGGTCTTTGTCCAAATCCTAATGGAAAAGTGGCTGCATGAGAAATTTCAGGAAAAATGACCGAGACTCATTGAAGTAGCTGCCTGCAGCCTTGGCAAAAAGACCAGCAACTGGTTGAGTGTGGAGAATGGACTGCCCTTTCATTTCTGGATGCAGTTCTTCCTTCCAGAGTACTGCCCATGTTATATAGGGAGAGCTTCTCCCTTTGGTCCTGCCATCAACTGGGACAGAAAGAAGATCTCTAGATGTGTCTATGAGGCCTATTCACAGGCACTGACTTACCTAACTAAACACGTTTCTCGGCATCAGTGGCTGGTTAAAGGAAAGCATGATGTGAATACACCATGGACAGGGATAACTGAACAACGCTGAAAATCTTGTGCTTATTCCTGGCTTCTGCACCCCAGACTGGGAAGCTAGAACACAAGGAATGACTTCAGCATGCTGTGCAGTGGGAGCCTCTGCAGCTGCTGTCACTGTTTATGCGGGGTAGTCATTGCTGTGTGTATGTGTACTCAGTTATGCTGGATGGAACAGACTTAGGAGGTCTGAGGCGGTCTGATGCCTCTCAGGTACTACCCACACACAATTTTCTCTGCACCTCTGCTACAGCTGTTTTTCCACATACCCAGAAGGGTAGCTGGCAACTCCAGAAATGCTGGCTCAGCCCTCTCTAGTTGGCATTTTTTGTATTACTGCTTATGTTACAAAATACATTGTTGAGAATTGACAAATACTGACTGACAGGAGTGCTTTATACAGTACCTGGATCTGCCAGAGTACCTCAAGTCCTACTGGGATGTTTGAATAAAAGGACTGCTTCCCTCTGCAGCATCAAGAAATCAAAGCCTTTAATTTTAGCCAGAGTATGTGGGATTTTTATTTCATTTGAACAAACTGATGCTTTTGTGGCTTGGTCTCTGAGAGGAAACAGTACTCAAGACCTTAAGGCTTCATTACACCAAGAAACCAATGGGCATGCACACCCTAGGCAGTCAGTGGCACTAAGGTGTGTTCTGGTGCAGGTGCTAAGCACACTTCACACTCCTTGAATCCCTCTCCTGCATCAGTCTCCCTTTGAAAAGTTGAATTTGTGTACTGAATCATATCAGATTTCTGTCTCCTCTGAGCAATCTGCAACACCAACCACATTATTCAAGGTAATCAGAGAAACCTAAAACAACAACCATACCATGTTGAGGGAAGTTTTGGTGGTGCAGCTGTATTGGCCAATAACAGTCTGAGGAAATTTCACCCTTCTGGAAACATTCAAATTACATGAAGAAAGATTGCTGTGGTATCTACAGAATGCCTCAGATAGATGGTCTACCTGGATTTAGTTGGGTTCTTGCTACTACCACATTCTGGGGCTTTTAATCATCCATGAGCCAAAAAGGAAGAACAATCTTTTGCTACAGAAGCAGCACACACAGCATCGTGGTTATTGGGAACATAGTGTGTTTTTTCTTTTGTGCTAGTTTATGTCCAGCACTCATCTAACAAGTCATTTCAGTGTTTTAGTGTTCTGGTTTGAGTTTACAGTGTCAGGAATGGAGGAAAATGTGCTACACCTATATATATGCATATCAAACTTTTATCTGTTTTTAATGCTTTCTAGGATTCAAAAAAATCTTGGAAATTTCTCTAAAATTGTAAATGTAAAGAGTTGTTTAAACTTTTAAGGAGAAAGTAGGGAAAACATTTTAAACTAATATTATGGAGAATTTTAGCATTCTTGTGAGAATGTGATGGGTAACAGGAACTTTTCTTTCTGTTGGTTTAAAATAAGTAGTGTGCATGCTGTTAGAAATTATGAATATTGTTAACAATAATGGTGCAGTGTAGCTCTCAATCAATTTAAATGACCTTTTAATATTAAGTTCACCTGAAAGAGCTTTTATAGAAGTCTCTCTCTTTATAATGTAATATTGTTAATGCGTAACACTGAATTTTAATTTTCACTCTCAGATGAGGAGGGCATTTTGTTCATTCTACTGGATGATTTAAAAAAAAAAAAATTCTAGGTTTTTGTGAACCTTTAAGGCCATTGGCTGCTAGAACATTTTTAATCTGAGCAAACCTGAGTGAACAGGGAAAAGGTCCCATTGATGTGGAATTGATTAAATTCCAGCTGTTGATAATCAATCAGGTTTGACCTATGGTGCTGGATTACAGCAGGATATGGTGTTTGGCTCTTACAGTAATAAATCTTCTTTCAAGCATGCACTTCCAGAGTGCATTGTTTCCATTACTGGAAACAAAATTCTGTTTCCACTTTTAAATTCAGTTCTTTACTCATACAAGGAAATGGTCAGAATTTTGATTGTGATATTTGTGGGATTTTTTTGTGAATTTTTTTTACTATTATATAATTATACCGAAATGTTTACTTACAGTTTTAGCAATCCTTTTGAGAGATGGTATTTTTATGAAACAAATTTGGCTTAAAAGCAACCAAATAAACAGTTTTTCAAAAATAAAGGCACTTTCTTTTTTTCTCAGAACTAAATGGCTGAAGGAAAACATCGCTTTGAGTTTAGTCTGCCTCTTTTTCAGGGTAGGTCTTAGGTCAGGATCAAGATTTAAAGTAGTGAAATACCAGCTTAGAATATGTGATTAAAATTTGCTTTAATGGTTGCTTTTCTAGGTCTTATGTCAGCAAAGTTATTCTTTTATCTTCAGATGGAATTTATTTGCTAAGCCAAGGATTATTTTCCTTCTGTTGTTGTCTCATCAGATCTGGAGAGAGACCATTCATCAACTTGGTCAGTATTTAATCTTAGTGGAAGTTTAGATGTTCAAGTGCCATTCTACTTCCATGATCCAGGCCAAAAGCAAATCGCAGGCACTCATGTGAAGTCAGAAGCAGGACAGATGATAGGCTTGGTGACTATGTTTTGGTGATATGTTGTCATTAACTAACACTAATTTAATTTTTATCAGACCTGTCCCTTTTCCCTTTCTGAATGTGCCTTTACAAACCTGAGCAGTATTTCAAACTGAGAGATATAAGGAGAGCATCATGTGAATAGAAGGTTTTCATATACAACAGTATATGAAATACTGGGGTTTTTTCCCTTCCATTTTTTTTTTTGCATGGAAATATGCAAGGAGTAGCGCTGGGTGGCAGTTCTTTAAGCATTGGCAGACTTGCAGAGTTTTTAAGAGTAGGTGTAGAGTCATTGTTGTAATCACTCCACAATGTGACCACAAGGAGTGGAGCCCTGGAAAAAGGCAGGACGTTCTCTATATGCTTCCTTTATTTCCTCTTGAGCTTTCTAAATCACTTGTCTTGATTAAATCTGTGTCAGTCAACAGATGGAGTGTTATCAGCACTTCCTAAACATGCATTTCAAGATAGGATTTCCAAAGATCTTAGGACATATTAGAAGGAAGATAATATGTTTATGTTGCCTGCCAGTGCAAACCTGGTTTGAACAGGTAAATGCCCCTTGAGAGATTCAACTGACCTAAAGTGAGAACATGAACCACTTTTTTCTTTTTTTTTTTTATTGTGGGGGGGGAAGGGGGAGTTTCAGAACTATTACGCTTTCCTAGCTGAGGAAATCTTTGCACTGAGTGGCCATACCAGATGGATGACGTGTAATATCTGTATGGCCAATATCTCTACTCTGACACTTGACAGTTAAGTAGCAGAAGTTACTCAGACAAAGAGTATCAGAAACTCAGTGAAAGCAAATCTTGCTACTGTCCCCGAAGTATTCACCTATTTCTGACAATGGCTAAAACCAGACTTTGCACCAGCAGTTTGAGGGCAGAACTCCATCTGTGCAGTCATAGAGCAAAGGTTTGGGGTTTGCCATGGCTGTCAACAGAATGACTGCCTCATACTGTGCTCAGTATTGTTGTCTAGTAAGTAATTTTTCCTATGGAGATAATGTTTATTTGCTGAGGTACCTAATTTAGTATCTTTGGAGGTGAAGCTGATGCTTGTCAGGCTGTGTTAAATAGCAGGATAAATTTCAACACTAACAGAAAAGTTGAGTTATTTTCCTCTCGGTTCTCTCTGCACTGACCTAAGTCAGCAACATTCAGCAAAGCAAAAGTTTCTGAAATACGTTGCAAGGTACTATACCTGTTGCAGTGGTGCCTTGGTGTGTGTGTAGAGCAGGAGCTTGCCCTGTTGTACATACTACATTAAATGAATGCACAACACTAAAGTTTCATTTTTTTTTCTTCTGAGATGTGTGGTATATCATGAGAACATGGTGCATGAAGTCCCTGAGTTCCTCTCATTTTTCCATGAGAAGGTTTTACTTTCTGCTGTGAATACAGTATACAGCTATTCAGAAGCTGATGTCTGAAATAGGTGTGTGAGCATGGAGGCTGCATGTAGCCATGGGATTGTCATGTGCAGAGCTGGTTAGGGACAAGTATTTCCAGGTATCTGTTTCACTGCATTATTCACCATTTGCTTCTGCCTCTTGGTGGTCCCAGCTGGTGTGACAGCTATTGAATTGTTCCTAGCTGACAGCTGAATGGGCCAGGCATGCCAAAAGATGCTGCTCCCAGTTTGTGGTCGAGAGCTTGTATGCACTTGTGGTTTGGAGTCTAATAAACTTTGCAAAGTATTAGCTTCAGGGTTATGACATTTATGAGGTATGAGCAAAGATAAACTGTTAGGGTGTATTTGATGTGGGGGCTCTTGTAGCAGTTACTTGCCAAACTGCTGGCTGCAGTCTCTCCCATCAAAGTAAGAATCTCCTGCCAGCAGATGATTTTCAGCTGAGGTTGTTGAGGGGTAAATTCCAGTGCAGCTTCACTTGAATATTGAATGTACCTCGGTATTGGTTCACTTTTATTGACAGCTCCATCCATGTCATGGTTTAATTTTTAAATGGCCTTTAGAATCAATCTGTGTTTAGCTTTTTGTGTAAAGGTAATTCTTACTGATGTTCTGGTTTTTATGACTGTGGACTGTCCCAAGAGGCTTACAGTAAGACTTCCTATTTTGTAAGATCCATTTCTTCTCTGGTATTTGGGAACCCTCTGTGTGATACGCAGTGAGCACCTAAAGAAGCCAGATGAAACTCTTGGCCTTGGGAACCTTGAGCTGATGGAGCTCTTTGTGCTGTTTCAGACAATGAATTATCTACCAGTTACAAAAATCTCTCCTGTGCTATTTGATACCCACAAACTCTGGGGTGGCTTGCTTCCATTACTTGGAAAGTCTGCCAAGTGGCAAATTCATTGGGAAATAACCTTAATATGAGGGAGCGGGTGACTGGGATTATTCTCAACCAAAGGAGTCCCAGTGTGAAGGGTATTTGCATTTTCTCTTATGTGATTTTGATATTCCTTGTCTACAAGCACAATTATATAATTGGAATGTATCACAAATGTACCTGGGTTCTGCAAAAGCAGCTTAGTTGAGTGGTATAACTTTTCCAGGTTGAGTACTGTACCCTTAACACACCCAAGCAGTCAGTCAGCTGCACAACAGACCTGTTCTGAAATGTACGAGATGGCATTTAACACAGTCCTCTTGCAAATGTCTTAATGTTCTTGAACACATTGCCAGGTGAAGCAGCCAGCTGAGAATCTGGCCTCTTATTTGAATGGGAATGAAACTGCAGAGTATAACTTTCTCCCTGTACACTAAATAAAAAGTGCTTATTTGCATTAGTTTTATTATTGCTGTGCTTTTATAGAACTCAAAAAAAGCTCCTGACAATCTCTCTATATATTCTGTTACCAGCTCTTCCATGTTGCCTATATCCTTATCAAGTTTGCAAATTCTCCTCGTCCGGATCTCTGGGTCTTGGAAAGATCCGTGGACTTTGGAAAAACTTACACTCCCTGGCAATATTTTGCTTGTAAGTATCAATCCTTGTGTCACTGGTCTTTTGGTGAAAGGTTTCTTTACTAATTTCCTCAGTAGCAGAAAAATCAAGGAATGGGGCTTGCTGAAGATTTCACCTGCGAGAGAAGACAGTGAATGTTAAATACATTTTATCTTTTCTTATTTAGCCACAGTGAATTAGTGGTAGGAGTGTAAGAGTGTGGTATTTTGAAAGTGTAACTCAGCACATGAATATTTTTCACTTTCCTAGAAATTTCTGTTTCGTTTTGTTTCTCTTGTTTTTTGAGTATGTCAGAACTTCAGTGTCCTTCTTCCCTTGGGACCCTGGAGTTTCTTGCAAGAATCAAAGTGAAATACGAATGTGAAATCTTAGAGTATCTATATATATATTTTTTTTTTTTCTGGTGATGATATGAGAAATACTGTGCCATATCTTGTCAGGCACCACTGAATTGCTTAGGAAGAGAGATTATTGTTTTGAGGAATGTCTGTTACTCTGTGCTCTGTGACACAATCACTGTTCTTAATCTGTTATGGGGAGAATTTACCTGGAAGCACAGGGGATACTTCTCTGTTACTTTAAATTAGAACAATAGGGCCCATTTTTATATAAAATTAATTTTGTTCTTGCGTGACTAGACTCGAAAGCAGATTGCTTGGAGCACTTTGGAAAGGAAGCAAATCTTCCTGTGAGGAGGGACAGCGATGTCCTGTGCACCACCGAGTACTCTCGCATTCTGCCTCTTGAAAATGGAGAGGTAGGTGCTTTCAGGAGAGCCATGTGTGATGCTGGTAGCAAACATCATTGGTTTCAGAACTTTGTTGGAAGTAAATTTTTAGCTATGGCTGCTTGAATCTCCATCAGTAAGTCCATAACCTAAACCTCAGTGAGATTTTGGGAGTGTGACCTGACACCACCTAATTTCACCATTCCCTGTGGGGGTAGGGGCTGCTCAGGGAAACCTGTGTTGATATTTATCATAATTTGTGTACTTCACTGTAGCCATGTGCATTTGAAAGTGTTGACTGCATTTTCTGAATACTTCCAATGTGCATGGCAAAACTAGGTGCGCCAGAATTGCTCATGTGAATAAAGGCTGTAGAAACAGATATTTACCATTCAAGAATAAGAAGCTGTTAAAAAATATATATTTTTAATTATATATATATATATATATATGAAAGGTCCATGTTTATAATATAATAGGAGTATCTGGAAAACATTGCTTTGATTTTAGTCATTATTCTTGCTAGTCAGAACTGTGGCTTGTATTACTTGAGTGCATGCTAAACTCCTGGATGTGCTGATGGATCCTCCTGACATTCTGTTCTTATGCCTGATGTTAGAATCCGGGTCTGAACTCCTCAAGGGTTATCCAGAGTTTGGAGCAGATGGATCTAGGGTTTCATATTAAAATAGAACTTGTTTGTTAAAGTATCTGTAAAATTTTCCTAATCAGATATTGTAAAGAATAATTTCCACAGAAGAACACTGCTGGTGCCATTCCCTATTACATGCTCTATGACTTTTCCTGTGGGAATTGTGCTGCAGTTGGAACAATCAGCATGGCCTTGTTACGTGCTTCAGAGTATAGGAGCCATTTGTAAATAGAAGTCTGTTATCTGGATGGTTATAAATAAATTAAAGTTTTTTACTGAGCCCTGTACATACAAACTAGGTTGTTCATTCAATAGAGATTTATGATTGCTGAGCTGCTGGCAGCTGTTTCTTTAAAAAAAAAAAAAAAAATTATTGGATCCCTTGTTTTGGAAGTCAGACAAACCTGCTTTCATGTGAGGGGATTTTCTAAAGCAACACTGTGTACTTTCTTCCAGAAGACCATTAACATGCTCGCAGGCACTGGACCTGCTAACAATAATATTTTCCAGGAATGTTTATGCCTTGACCCAAAAATAAATGTGCTTTGGGAAAGAGCCAAAATCTGATGTTTTTAATCAGGCTAAACTTCCATTGACACTGTCAACTGTTCAAACAACTACTTGCATCTATTGCTATTGTTTTCTTCCCATTAAAATGTACTTTTTGCGTACTATACCTCGTGTTTTCAAAACAGATAGAGGCACTTTTTTTTTTTTTCTGATATGTTATATGGATAATGAGAATACAGGAGGCTTCAAGATTAACAACAATATTTTTCCCAATATCCTGATTTCAGTATGAAATGCCTGTTGTTACTGCAAATACGTTCAGAAACAATAGTAAGTTTTTGGATTCTTTTATTAATTCTGCTCTAATCCTGGTACTGATTAATGCTACTACTGGCACTTGCAGTTGATATATTTTAACAAGACTGTGCTTACTTCTTTGTTAGATTGTAGTATCTTTGATAAATGGCCGCCCAGGAGCGAAAAACTTCACTTATTCCCCTGGTCTTCAAGAATTCACAAAAGCAACAAACATCCGCCTCCGTTTTCTCAGAACTAATACTCTCCTTGGACACTTGATATCCAAAGCTCAGCGGGACCCCACTGTAACTCGTAGAGTAAGTACTGTTGTCACTGAGATGTAAATAGTCAATAAAATGTCATACCCAGCATCTTAGGGACCAAAAAATGGTCTGAATGTTTTAAGATTGCAACATCCTGACAATGAAATTTGCATTGACCCGCCTTGAAATCCCCATATTTTTCTCCAGGTTTGTTTGAGACAAGACGATAGCTGGGCCAGCATGGATTTATGGAGGGGCAGCAATGATTAATGACTTTGTAACAGACTATTTCCATTCCCTGCTTTCTAATATGGAAGGAAGCTGAGTACACCATGCGAGCTATAAAGCGCCAAAGCAAAATTATTCTAAACTACCTTATGCAGAACTGAGGAACTAAATCTCATCAGCTTTATTTGTCAGTAGTTTCTGATATTTATTCACAAAAGGTTTTCAGAAAATAGTACCTGAGTTTCTGAAGGAGCAGAAATCAAAGGCTGTACTTGAAACTTGCTGTCTTTCCACAAATCATTTGAGATCCCTAGGTGTTTTCAGTGCATTTTGAGCTATCCAAGAGCTTGAAGGCCAGAGTTCCACTCCCATTCAGAGGGCAAATGTAAGGAAATATAGGGGACACCACACATAAATTCATATACTTACAGAGATTTCAGACTTCATATTGTATTGCTATTTTTAATCTTTTCATTTAAAATGAAGATTCAGTAACAATTGGAGGAAACCCTGGGGTGAGGCACCACACAAATGTGTGTGAGGGTTTCTGCACTGGAAAACATCAAGCTATTCCAGTTATTTGACATCACTCCCATCAAGTGCCCTTACTGCCTTGAGTAAATTTTAAGACATTGCTCACAGGCAGATGTAAATGCAGTATGCAGTTTACTTGGTAAGCAGCACAACTGTAGAGTAAGGAACTTCTGGTGTTATCTGGCCATGGGGTGTAGGATAGATGAATGAAATCTCAAGTGTTTTATTAAATTCCTAAAGGAGAGTGCATATTTTTATTGTAGACACCTTCCAAGTCTAGCAAACCTGATATTTATATTTCTGACATAGTGCAAGCAAGGAAAGACCTATACATATTTCTTGTGCTTGTTCCACAGTATTACTACAGTATAAAGGACATCAGCATTGGTGGTCGATGTGTTTGCCATGGCCATGCTGAAGTATGTAATCCAAAGAGTGCTGAAAACCAATACCAGTAAGTAAAGGGAGCCTGACGTTTATCTGAGAAAAAGAATATATGAGTGCTTTCAAATGACCTTTTTTAAATTATAAAGTTATGTAGTTGTACAGGGATTTTTTTTCTTTATGTTTAAAAGAAATAGAACCTGCTAGTGGTTGGCAAGAAAACATGTCAAGAGCGATTGTATGGGAAATATAATAATAGAAAGTCTTTACTTTGGTTTTTCATTTTAATTGAAATACAAGTTTGGCAGATTGAATAATTTCTTAGAAACACATAGTTCTTTTTGGAAAACATGAATTGATGAAAGAGTTCCTTCTTATATCAGGAATTAGAAGTCCAACTCAGGAACAAAATCAGTGAACTTCATGAAGATATTCAGCACTATATCTGAGCTCATGCAAGATCCAATGGCTTTAGCTCATTACTGTAATAACATAGAAACAAACTAAATGGACTATTCCCTTTTGCTGTCAAGTTTGTGACCTCTACATTGATTTCACTGGGAGTTAAATCAGGCTTCTTGGCTCACCTGCTACAGGGATGTGACTGAATAATCAGCCTGTCTCAAACATATTTTAAAACCTGCTTTAAACCAGCTGTTGCTCTTATCCATGATGGCATTTAAACAAACTTTCATCAGGACAATGCAGTATTTTTAGTTGTGTTTAAATGAAGAGTAAGTGGGGAAGGTAAGTGCCTCCATTCCAGATATCTGTGCTAGGGAAAAGTAAGTAAAGAAGGAGAGAAATCTATGAAAATAGGATGGTTATACTCTAAAGTTTTATTGCGTCTGTGTCATTGGACTATACACATAAGAGAAGAATGTTGTAAGAAAGTATGAATAAGAAATATATAATACCCTACTGAATAAGAAATATGAAATATATAATAGCCTTATGAATAGCCTACTTAATAATAATAATAATAATAACGATAATAATAATAATAATAATAATAAATAAAGTAGGCTCTTCAGCTAAATAAATCAAAAACATCCCTACATTTCATTGATGAATAGTGTGCACTATCTTAAAAATAACAAGATCAAGTTATGATCTTGGTTTATTAAAAACACTGATAAAATTATTGTAAACAAAGCATAATGGAAAAGTTATGAAGGCATGCATTTAAAGGTAATAAATATTTTGATTGCTGTAGGCCAACAAATTTCAGTCTTGGAATGAAGCTAAAACAAGATACATCCTAAACTACTGTGTATCAACTTGATTTAATAATATAAAATGGTTTCATAACCCATTCTGTTGCATCCAATTAGAAAGGTTTTCTGTAAGTTATGTGTTCTAATAAACTCATAATCACATGACTAAAGTAATCAATTTTGAAGAATTTGAGGAAAGTTCCAAATCGTTTTAGTATTACTGATTGACTTCTTTTCATGTGAGGTTTATGTCCTGTCCTTTTCCTACTATATATAAGTCTTGGACTGCAGTAAAATGAAGAAAAAAAACAATTATGTTTGATTTAAAAACTTAAGAGAAAGATTTTAAGCCCAGCTTCTTTAAGAGGCTTTCATTTCTGTAGGTTTCAGTGTGAATGTCAGCATAACACTTGTGGAGAAACCTGTGATCGCTGCTGCCCTGGATATAATCAGAAGCAGTGGCAACCTGCAACAGCTGGGAGCACAAACATATGTGAACGTGAGTAGCCAAAAAGATGGTGGGTTGAAAGAAATACTGACAGGAGGGTGGGAATTAGCTGTAGCACACATGTTCATGAAACATAACCAGCATACTTTAACACCTTTTTTTTTTTTTCTGTATAGAGAAAAAGCTTTCCATACAGAAATAAAGAATCAAAAATGCGGTGAATATTTTTATTGTCTTCTTTCTTATTAAACAGTGGAAGTGATAATTTGTGTGAGAATATGACATAAGAAAAGTGGAAGACTTTCTGTAGAACATTGGGTCAGCATCTCAGTCATATCTGTCTGCTGACAGACTGTGGATCTCCAAGCAGAGCAGAGGCTACAGGCATCTTGTACAACTCCAAAATGTTCCTTTCCATCACCCTCTTGGTGTTCAGATTGCAGAGAGGTTGCTTGAGGCTAACACTGCTTGCAGGTGCTTGAGCTGCCCTCCCTTCTCAGACTGAGTGTTGCCCCTCACTGACCGTGTGCCAGTGGCACAAAGGTGTTCCTGGTGGGGAATCCTGGTGATTCCACACTTGTCCCTCTTCCCATCCTTGTATTTGGGCATTTGGAGTACATTAGCCCTACAGACTGACTAGTCAGGCTGGAGAAGCCCATTCATTTGCCTTTCCCCCACTTTCCCTGTGTTTCATTCTTAGACAAAGCGACAGCATGGACCCTCTTTTGGTGATGGGCTGTACTGTCACACACAGGTGTTTTCCATTCCCCTGGGTAGAAACCAGGTGGGGTGCTACAGAGCATTGCAATCTCTGTGCACAACCATTTCCTTTGTGTCTGGCCCAATCTATTTTTCTTGTCTGCCTCTCCTGAGAGTAGCATAGCCAGTGGGTACAAACTCTTAACAGGAGAACCTTATTTGAAAGTCAAAGAGATGTACCTATATAATTACTCTGAGGAATAAAGAG
This sequence comes from Chamaea fasciata, assembly GCF_029207755.1. Lineage (NCBI taxonomy): Eukaryota > Metazoa > Chordata > Aves > Passeriformes > Sylviidae > Chamaea > Chamaea fasciata. Next base: position 47,291,013 of record NW_027094086.1, on the reverse strand, counting down.
ATGACTTGTTTAATTAAAACTGCAGTACTAAGACTTGGGAGGGGGGAAGGAGGTTGTGTGTGATTAAAATGTTTGATAGGAGGTAGGCATGTTGGGACACAGTTTTTGAACAATATTTAAAACCTCAATCAAGTCCCCCTCTTTAAAAGGAAAGCATTTTTTGCCAGAAAAGAGACAAAGAGCATAAATAATGTCATGTTTTTTGAAGAATGAGTGTATAGAAGATCATCTACAAGATTCTGAGCCAAAACCACTTCGTTTCTAACTACCTCTGAGAAAATATCCCTTTTATTATGGATTGCTCCTAGCGGTTTGAGGTGATTTGTTGAGAGCATTTGCCAGGTGCAGGCCTCTTTAGCTGGCAGCCAGTAGTGAAGGAATTAAAACAACCTTATTCAGCTTTCTAGAAGCCTGAGGTTCCTTGAGAGAAACTGATTGTAAAAAATTGGTGAAAGCTTGTAGGGATCGGCCCAACATTTTGCTGTGAGCTTCCCAGCATGTATGGATCAGCAAATGGCCCAAAGTGGTGGAAAGGTGCTGATGAGGTTATAAGGGGTTTCTATTCCTCTTTGAGTAAAAGTGTGTTACTGTAATCAGAGCAAATAATTTCCCATTGCTGTTAGAAGACATAGCTGAGCTGTAGCCCACAGATGGTTTGGCCCTAGAGGCAAGGGAGGTTTTATTTACATTGTAATTATACACATATATATGTATATATATATAAAATACTCTCTTTTTTTTCCTTTTCTGACTTAATATCTTGCGCCAGCATCTCATTTGTGTTATGTTTTATTTTCTTGAATAATTTTATGAGTAAGAAAACCTAAAGGTCTTCATAGGCTATTACATCCTGGCCAGGGGTCCCAGTCTTGAGCCCTGTCCAGTTCTTGTCAGCAGACCATAAGGGAGCCTAATGGCAGGGCCCCTCCTCAGCTGTGTGGTTGGCGATTTCTAGGCAAAGGGTTCCTTATCCACAGCTCTCCAGATAAAAAGATACAGAGAGAATGTAGAGAATGATCCAGTTTCTCTTCTCTTGTCTCTGTGATTATGTAGCAAGAAAATCAGTTCTCCCTGAGTTGTGCTCCCAGTTGTGCCAGGAACTTGGAATAGAGTTTGTAAGAATTACCTCCCATATGTTTCCCTCATCCTGAAGAAGGGGCAGAGCCCTTAGCTTCTGTAATCCGTTGCCTTCCAGAGTATTGTGTCCCCTGGTCCAGATGAAGGGAGGGTTTCCCTAAACATAGGGTCATAAACGTGATTTTATCAAGTCATAAGTTTAGGAATTTCCTGGGAAGGCAATTTCCTGTAATTAAAAGATCAACTAGCACCCAGATGCTTGGGGAAGCCTGTTTTTCCTACCTGCATTCTTTCAAAAAAATTGCCATTTTCCTCTCCAGTGAAGAAGGAAGATCAGATCAGAAAAAAAAAGAGGATGTTGAATGAATTTATGGCCCTTTGGTTTATTCTATTTGTCTGTTGTTATGGAATTATATTATAGCCAAGTTTGCTGGTATATCTGTACCCACAGCTGAGTATGAGAGTTCTTTGATGTAGGTCTTTTTATTTAAATGTGTACATCTTATCTGTAATTGTTAATTTTAAATAAAGGTTTAGTGCACATAGCATCAGTCCAGATGTTTTTTTTGAGACATGAAAAAATAAACATTTGAGCCTGTTTTTGATAATTTAAAAAAAACCTGCTGTGACCATTCTTCTGGAGCTTCCTAGTTCTGCATTTGTGCATAGCTATATAGTTTTGAGATGGTACAACTGTTGCCTTCTCTGGTAAGAGTAGCTGCACGTTTTCTTCATGTCTACATTACTGTACTGTTTCTGGTATGAAAATCCAGTTGTTTATAGGTAAATATGTGCATTTGAGTATACTTCAGCATGCCTGAGTGTGTGTACACACAAAAAAAGCTAATCTTATTTTACACCTCTGCTGGAGGTAGATGCTGTAGATTGCTAAATTACAGCGTTATAAAGAAAGCTGACATGGAATATTGCTTTTTCAGCCTGCAATTGCCATGGACATGCCACTGATTGCTACTATGATGCTGATGTTGATCAGCATCGAGAAAGCTTAAACATTCATGGGCATTATGAAGGTGGAGGAGTCTGCATTAACTGCCAGGTAAAAAGATTATTTTGATCAGTTAAAAAAAATGTTCACACCAGTAGTTTTGGGTCTGACCAGTCCAAATAGGCCCATTTCTGTGATGGTGTTACTGCTTGTACTCAAAGTGTGGAAAAAGGTGCATGAAAATAATTTACCTTATTCAACATTATTTGGTAATGTGTAAAAGTCACATAAAAATTGTATTTATGCTCAGTCCTGTGTGATCAAAACAAAACCACACAATCAAACCAAACAATTTAATCAGCTATAAAAATCCCCTTTCCTGTTGTTACAAAGTCTGCCATTTCCCTGCTTAACAGAAGGAAGTAAAACTAACCAAATTAAATGCCAGCTCAGGCCAGCTTGTTCCTTACTGCAGCAAAACACAGAGGGCTCTCTCTCATCAGCAGAAATAAAGGAGGGTCTAGACTATACCAAGATGGAAAGTTATAAATTGGGAAAGCCAGAATCTTAGAAGAGCCCTCTGGAATCCTTTTGGATTAGTGCTCCACCCAAACCAAGGCTAGATGCAAAATTATATCCAGTTGTATTGAGAAACACCCAGTTGAATTCTCCAAATTTCTGAGGATGCACTTTACACACACTCTTGGTAATCTTTAACAGCACTTAATCACACTCCTGTTCAGTTGGAATTTCCCCAGTTGCAGCTTGTGATAGTTGGCTTTTGGACTTGTGCTGTGCTTACGTGAGAAGAGTTGATTCTGTCTTTTGTGTAGAGGAAAGGTGGCTTAAGTAGAGGAAACAGTCATTACGCACCTTCCCCCTCCATGCCAACCAAAGTCATTCCCTCAGTTTCCTCTGAAAACTGGGGGGATGAGCTCCATAACTATCTTAGGGGCTTCGTTGGACTGAATCAAAAGTTGTAAATTTGGAATCAGAGAGTGACTTTGGAATCAGAGACTGTGTCTGTCATAAATGGATAGCACATTCTTGGAAGGAACAAGAATTTCTTTCATCCTGATTTTGTTGTACTTTGGCAATGACTATGAGGAAAGATCAAATAAGAATCTGATGAAGATCTAATCTTGGCCTTTTCTCTGCTTGTAGCAGGACTGAATTACTTGACCTCCTGAGGTCCCTTACAACCTGAGTCATTCATTGGTTCAGTGATCTTGTGGTTAAATAAATCCAGACTTAGTTGGAAGTCTGTCTTCCTTTTGTTATCAAGTCATCTGATGTCTGACAAGCAGCTGACCAGAATTTGGCATTACAGGAAAGTTATCATCAATTCTATGTTCCTGTGAAATCTATGCATCATGGTTTATGTATTATCATGTTGTGCATTTTAAAATATTGCTGTATTTAAGCAACTAAAAAGGCAAATATCCAGTATAGAGCATGTTTTCCATATTCTTGCCACAATACAATTAGATATTGTCCAAAAGGCAGTCAGAAGAGAGTAGCGTTATTTTTACTAACATGAGTAGAAGAAATGTTCTTTGTCTTCCAGTTGACATTTATGTGCAGAACTTTGTTCATGCAGTCTACTAAGATTTACCATGTTGTTCCTTTCTGTCAGCTCTTTGTTCATGAAAGAACATTTCTTTTAATACTGCTTCAAAGATAGAACAAAATTAGTCAAATTAGTCTAAATCTACAAATCCTAGTTTTATGACCGATATGAATTGTTTGTAATTAATTTTGTGGAAGTCATGTTGGATTAAATGAATCCAATAAGTCCAATTATAGATGTGGTTTTTTGTTGGGTTTTTTTTGTTGTTGTTTTATTTTTGTTTTGGTTTTTTGTTTGTTTTGATTTTTTTGGCTTTTGTTTGTTTTTTGCGGTGTTTTTGTTTGTTTGTTTTGTTTTTCTGGTTTTTGTTTTTTGGTTTTTGGTTTTCCCTGACAAAGTGCAAGAATTTTAGTTTACTTTTTCTGTTTGTGTCAGGGGAAAGAAAAGTTTTAGGAATGGATGCCTGAATGAAGAAGTGATATAACTGAGCTGTTGCATACAATAATAGAATCAGTTTCTTTAGAGTATGATGACAAAGGAGCTGTGGAAATCACAGAGTCCTACTCAAAGTGCTCAGCAACTCATTCCTCCAAGCTTTGAACACCTGCAAAGATTGGAATGCCACAGCCACTCACAGCAACGTGTTTCAGTGTTTGACTGCCTGAATGACAAATTTTGTCCCTAGTATCTAATCGAAATTTTTTATGTTCCAGTCTGTGCCTGTTGCCTCTCATCCTTTTGCTGTGCACCTCTGATACGAGACTGGGTCCATGTCCTCTGGGTTCTCTAATCCAGTAGTTGTAGGTAGCAGTAAATTCACCCTTCTCTTCTTAATTCTGAAAAAACCAAAGCATCTCAACCTCTTCTTGGATGCCATGTGCTTCTGCCTGGGTCTGCCCACAGCACCTGTCATCATATCACAGAAGTTCATGAGGTTGATTTGGGAATATTTTGCCCTGGAAATCTCCTATTACCTTCCTTTGTGTGTTCCGAATTTCTTCACTGAATCTCCTTCCCCACTGAGCCATGGGCCCCTACCCCCATTAGCTTTTCTTTTGCTGCTCCTCTAATCTTTCTTCTTGCACTTCACCTTCTTTGCTAGTTTTAACACTGCCAAGCTTTGGCTTTCCTAACTCCACTATCACATATTTGGGCAATGTCTTTGTATTGCCACCAAGCAGCCTGTCCCTGCTTCCACTTTCCATGCACTTTCTTTCTGAGTTTGAGATCAATCAGGAACTCTATGTTTATCTGTGTTGGCCTTCTGCCATGCTTGCATGTTGGGAAAAATGGTTCTAGTTCTAAGGACGCTGTCCATGAGAATCAACTGTCTCTCTTGGTCCCCTTTCCCACTCACGACACTTCCACACAGTGTCTTGTCAAGCAGCTCTCTGAGCAAGGACAAGTTTGCTTTCCAGAAGCCCAGAACTGTAATTCTGCTAATTGTCTTGTTTGCGTGGCTTTCATACATTCAAAATAACTTCTGGATTACTTGCACCCTGCTGCATTGTCCTTCTGGCATCTTCCTGAAGCTCTGTCTGGGCTGGGGCCACTGATGTGCCACTGGAGTGAGCTCCAGTAGCCACTGAGGAACAGGCAGAGTCCTGAATGCCCTGCTCATGAACTGTTCACCAGTCCATCCAGGAAATGCTGTGTCCCTGCTCAGCTCTGATTTGCAACACTCCCTAAAGAGGAACTAAACAGGGAGTGGGAGCTGGGGGAAATGTTTTGGTTGCTCCAGGGCTGAGCTTCCTCCTCTGGTTCCCTGGTTCTATGTCTGTGAGCTCATCAGGGTGCCTCATGACCATGATTTACTCAACTTGTACTTGCCATCACTGCAGTAGTTCAAATTACTTAGGATTTTTTTTTCTGGTGTGCCCAAACCACATATTTATAGAGACATACACTTTTCTAATGAAAAATATATTTTGTGCTTGCTGGACTGTTCAGTTTTTGGTGTCTTTTGGTATTGCTGATCTTAGACACAAGGTATTCAGAAAATTAATATATAGTACAAGAAAAAATTCATGATGCAGCCTCTTGAGCAATATGTACAATACGTGGTGGTAAGTAGCCTAAAAGAGATATTTTATGATATAAAGAAATATTTTTCCAAAGATTTTTTTTGTATGGGAGGAGGGGTTTGTAGTGCTTTAAAGAAAAAATCCAGCTGCTTTATGTGAGAATACCATGATTCAGAACCCTGTAGAGAACAGGTGGTTAAAGAACACCGCATGATGATTGATTCTTTATTGCAGTCATATTCTATTTTTTCCCATTCTTAATTGTATACAGAAACAGTGTAGAGGATGTTATTGTTTCTTAGTATTTCTTAGTTCTTCCAAGTTCCTCTCTTTATCTTGTATTATCCTTCTGTTTTATTTTGCACAGCACAACACGGCTGGGATTAACTGTGAGAAGTGTGCAAAAGGTTACTATCGTCCCTACGGTGTTCCAGTGAGAGCTCCTGGTGGTTGTATACGTGAGTCCTTCTCCAAAATCTTCTCTTGGTGGCTTGAGGGGTTTGGGCTATATAACCAAGGCATAGGATGTGTCTTTTGGGGAGGAAGAAATGGAAGAATGGGCAAAAGATGTTGGAGAACAGCTACAAATTAATTTCTGTGTTGCTTTAAACTCTTTAAATTATATTCTTCTCAATTTACGAGAAGAATAAGTTGTGTTTATGAGCATATTCAGAACGGCAGACAAATAGATAATAGGGCATAAAAGGGTATAGAGGAGACAGGATCATGGAAACCTGGGATACTGCTACACACCCCACAGTGAGGAGGATCTCAGGACCCCTAGGAAACCATTCTCATCTCATGTTCCCATGATCTTGTTTTTCTTAGCTCTCTGATGTACATGGGAGCTATCCTTTGATGCTTGGTCACTTGAAAATTTTATTTTTTAGCTCAGAAGGTCACAAGGATCACTACTCTGATCTTATGCAGTGCTGAGCCCATTGACTAATAGGTAATGCAGTAGGGTAATTACTAATAGAACATTTGAAAAAGAACTGAATATAGGTAAGAGGGAAGTGTTTAATTACAAACAGGTTGAAGGAGCCATGTGACAGGTTGTAGGAAACTACAGTTATGTTGTGTTTGGGGATTGAAAGGAGTGGGAAGTCAGCAGGGCTGTGGTCATAGTGTTGCATGTAGTGTGTAAGTGAAAGTGAATGGTGTGGCACTTAGTCTAGACCATGGAGAGAGATGAGTGGTTGCCACAGAAAAATTGCTGCCATGCTGTGGAGGAGCAATATGCAGGTTTTAGAATTAAAAAATCCTAAACCCTCCAAGAAACTAATGTGGGTTTTACTTTTAAGGGATGTATTGGTGATATGTAAGTACTTGGGAAGTGTTAATTCCTTAAATAATGAGTCATTCACATCTGCAGGTTTGTTGTTACAATGCCATTGTGCACTGCTGTAAAAGGCAAATTGATTATTTTCCAGAGAGTGCCTAATTGCTGGTACTTTTGCTTAGCCTGCAGTTGTAACTTGGAGCATGCAGATGGCTGTGAGGAAGGGTCTGGCCGCTGCTTCTGTAAGCAGAATTTCCAGGGAGACCACTGTGAACGCTGTGCTGATGGATTCTATGGTTATCCATTTTGTGTCTGTAAGTGTGCAAGTAAAATAGCCTCTTTTTCTGTATTTTAAATGTGCATGAAAGAATTAATGGTTTTAAATTGCTCATGACTTGGTTAAAAAAAACATCTGGTATTTCACCTTCGCATGTTTATGTGTTCTGATAAATCAGTTGTTGCAATACTGAGAGAGTTGGGTTTATTTAACAAAATGATAGTGACTTGAAAAACAGAGATTGTGCTGCATTCTCACAATTCTTTAAAACAAAAGAATCATTTTGATTCTTTTGAAAGAAAAAAATCATTTGAGACATCAAGTTTGCAGCCTATCCTCAGTGAGTTGTGAACTCCAGTTCTAAAGCCCTGAACAAATTGTTTAAACATGTGTCAGGATTTTTAGGGATAAAGACCACCTGCACAGAGAAATAGAACATGACTGTAATGACAGAGAGGGGAGAAAATGATTATGTGTTCTCCTTGACACCTCCTAGGACTTGGAACTCGCATCTCTGATAAACAATGCTTTTCCCATTAAAAATTACATATAAATAACTGAGCAGATAATGTAGCATCAGGATTGCTGCATAAAAGCTTCTGATTTCATGAAAAGATTGCAGAAATGCATCAGTGGGATGTTTTGTGCCTTCAGGAAAAAGACGTGTGTTTCTGACAGCTGGTAAAAAACGAGTGTTAATCTGGGACAAGATCTGAGGTCTGACTAGAAGAGATGTACCACAATAGAAACACAAGAAGAGGGAAAACAATGCAAAACAAAGGGAAAAAAAAACCCTGTGAAAATTGAATGTTGTTTGAATGCAATGGCTGTGATAGAATGTTGTCTGTACACTGCATTCTAGATTATCACATGTCATGCATCTTCTTGAATGAAACTTGACCTTTTAAAATTAGTTCAGCTCAGGTAGACATTGATCTAAGTTACACTGATGTTTGTAGCTCATTGACTTTGGATCCCATCTCAGTGCAAGAATGTTTAAGAATGGAAAGATAATGTTTAAGAATGGAAAGATAATCTAGCAATCTGGAGGACTCTCAAATAAAAGCTTCTAAGGTGTACATGTCATGAATTATGACAGTTCCTGTGGCAGGTGGTAATGCCACATAGAAGGAGATGGACCTTCAGCTGGAAGCAGGAAATGTGAAAGAAATATAAAGATCTTAGATAATTTTCACAAGGCTGTCCAGTGTAAGAAAGCTTTCTGCACAAAAGGATAGGGAGCAGGAAAGCAACCCGGTGGCATTTCCAAATGGTGTCTGGCCTTTCATGCTGCTTTTTTGAGAAGGGAACTTTGTATCTGAATTGGGAATCAGAAGTGCCATCTCTCTTACCTCTCTCCTAAGAAAACTAAAGAAAACTAAGCGGAAGTTTGTTACTGGAGTAATATGAATATCATGCTCTCTGTATTGGGATGGTAGATGACTTCATTGTTTGTCATGGTTCTTAATGAAATTAATGTGTTTGTTTCAAATGCTCCTCATTGTTTCTCTTGTTTTAAAGATACTCCTGTATATCCTCCTACTCCTTCAATTCCAAGAGATGAAGTGGCTGGTGACATAATAGGCAAGTTCTTGGTGGTTTTTCCCCATTTCACTCTTTTTCTCTATGTTGCTATTTTTCACTGTTTCAGTGGTGCCTGCTCTTCTTAGAGTCATAGAAGCATTAAGCTGATTTTTAGGCAGTAATTTTGCCTCTGTTGGTATTTATCTTTCAAGAGAACATTTTTTCTTGTCAGAAGTTCATCACGTTGTCATGTTTATACCAAACAGTTTAGTGGGCTAGCTCCAGAAAGAGTTGTGGATCAAAATGACTTCGGCCAGCCTCTGGCAGACATCTGCAGGAGGGGCTGACCATCTTGTTTAGTGCACTTAAGAACAAATCTATCAAGACTTTCTGACATGTACAACTTTCTGACATGACAGCCACTGCTTTGTGGTGTAAATCTCTTTCTTGAGGCTAATTGGTCTCTGCCTCTGGACTGTCCTCTCTCACCTGGAAAATTGTACGTTGCCGTTGGCAGTGAAGGACTTGATTTTTAAGAAAACTTCATATTTCTTGTTTAGCCCACTGCAAAGCTGCCTGAAATCCATACAATGATTCCCTTGGTAGAGTTACATTTTCTAGCCTATATTATCGTATAGCGCAACGGAGACATCATCACAGCTAGCACTTAATCACTTGCATACTTCTAATGCACTTCACCTTCATGCAGCATCCAGAATAATTGCCCTGGTAGGCCTCTGGGTATGCTCTGTTTCATATCCCCTTCTCTCACAAATTTTTAAAAGAAAAAAAAATCCAAAGGAAAGTGAATAAATATAACAGGAGAAAACAAATATTGAGCTCTTTGCACTTTCAACGAGCAGCACCTGAATTTGAAGGCATAAGAAAGGCAGCTTCCTCCAAGTGGAATTTTCAGTAGAAGTTGTAAATTTGTGCTGTCAGGCTAAGCACAATTGCAGATTGTGGCTTTTTGAATGAGATTTTGCATGTAAGGCTCATACAAACAGGGTATTTTTGTTCAAGAGTAATGTTTAATAAGTACTGATTTACTATTCTCTGCAAAATAACAAGGAATTCTGGGAATATACGCACTAACTTCATTTATTTCTTTTCCTTTCCTGTTTCAACTAGAAGGAGGCTGCAAACCAGGGTATTTTGGCCCCCAGTGTCTACGTAAGTGATGTAGTTTCTTTGACACTTGGAGCTTGTGCTCCAGGATAAATGCCAACCTTTGGCTTCCAAGGGAAATAAGAACTTTAAGATCATAATACTGCAAATGTTTTCTTTTCAAATGTGCTCTTCAGCATGCCAGTGCCATGGTGCAGGAGTGCTGGGCAGTGACTGTGATGGACGTACTGGGCAGTGCAGATGTCGAACTGGATTTGGGGGTTTTTCCTGTGATGCCTGTGCAGCTGGATTTTTTCAGTACCCCTTCTGCCATGGTAAGCCAAACACTCCCTTTTGGCAAGCATATCCCAAACACCAAATGCCCAGGTTTTATACTGAAGGATGAAGTTATTTTGCCATGGACATGTATTTGTAATATGCTCTCCCAAAATTCACACAAGTCAAACAAGAATAATATGATGAGGGGAGATTTTGATCTAAAAATGCCTGTTTCGTTGGTTGCTGTGTCATGTTTGATGTAGTTGCCAGACTCTAGTTTGTGTTTGGATTTAGTAACATTGATTAAACTTAGAATAAGTTTGGAAATATTGCTGTTACTTATCCTTGGGTTTTTTTTTTTTAAATTGTGTTTAATATGAGTTTGCAGCCTCACTTTGATGCATCAAGCTACCACCCCATCTAATCAATACTAGAAAACTGACTGGTTTTGAACTTTAATAGCTATCTCTGTACTGTCTTTTCAGGCAAGTTATTGACCACTCCCACCTGAGATTGTAAATCTAAACCATAAATTGTTTTGCTTCAGTCCCAGAAGCAATGGAACTGCTTTCAAAGTTGGCAAACCACTTGGGATTGATAAATCAGACTCTCAGTGGGGCCAGGCCAAGTGTAGTGCTTTGACACTGATAATGGAACTTTGAACATGCTTCACTGCTCTTTCATTAATGTTTTCCTTGTTCCTGAATTGCTACAGATGTGAGCCATCAATAAAAGCTGTTACGAATCTGTATAAATTTGATGGGAAAATTGTTGTCCTGTTGAGTGTCAGGGAGCAGGGAGTTGGTTTTACTGCTTTTCTTTTCAAATGTATTTTTATTTCAATAAAGATAAAAGAAGAGAGCCTGTACAGAGGCTGCCTCTGAAATACCTTTTCTCATTGGCAGTGTGTGAATGTAACTTGGTGGGTACCCAGCCCGAAGTCTGCGATTCCCTTGGGAGGTGTCTTTGTCGCTCGGGGGTCATTGGACTTCAGTGTGACAGCTGCCAGTCTGGCCACCACTCGTTTCCTGCCTGTCAAGGTAAGGCTGCTGGTTGCATGTACAGCATCAAACAGGGCCCTGAAAAGGCACACAGCGGTGTTTTCCAGGACAGCAGCCAAAGCAATGTACACAGCAGCAAATGGGCAACTCCCTCTTCTGCTCTCCAGGGAAATCCTTATATATTTTAATTCTCCAATTTCAGGCCTTTTTTTCCCTCATGGTCAGACTGTTTGATGTACCCTCAGTCAGCACAGCTGTCTTACTAATAACCAAAGCATTTGAGAGCTGTCCTCACATGGAGGCCCACAGCAACAGGGCACACTTGACTACTGAGGAAGCAGGATAGCAGAACTGTGAAACACTGGTTTGCTTTTGCAGAGAATCTTTGGTCCCTTGTTTGGTACCAAAGTTCGGTACCTTGAAAAAGGTGTGTCCTGTAAATCTGAAAATCTGAAGCTCTCATTTTGCTCTTCATGGTGGTTTCTCACTCATTTGAGATCATCTGACAGGAGGAACTAACCCAACCTGTGTCCACATAGGCATGAAACTTAAAGATATCGGTGGAGTTTCCCAAGGACTAGCCTGCATTTTACAAGACAAGGAAGTTAATGGAGTATAACTTTTGAGTGTTATAATGGTCTTGAGTTTATATGACGACTTCCATCAAGTCCTATTTGGCCCTAGGTTTTGTCTGCCTTTAAAGTGAATGATTTTTCCATTGAGAAAAAATATAGAATATTGCAGAGTTCTGGTATGTGCTTTCCTGGACTGATTAACGAGATTTATGTATAACATTGTGATTTGCTTTCTTCTCTCTTGTTATTTTTGGCTGTTGGCTACATCAGTCTTCTTCCTTTGGGCTTATACAGTTATTTGACTCCTGTAAAGGGACAGCAGAATTCTTTATGCCCTCATGCCCTGGTTTCAGCTGGGGTAGAGTTAATTTTATTCCTAGTACTGGGTGCAGTGCTGTGTTTTACCTTTTTTCCCAATTCTTCCCCCCATCCCATGGGTGGGGTGTGAGTGGCTGATTGTACCTATTTGTCAGCTGGGGTTAAACTGTGGCACCTTGCAAAGATAGACTGGGTTGTGTTACCAAACACAATGGGTGGAATAAATTGTGGGTTAATAAAACCCATGATTGTGGGTTTTGTGGTTTGGAGTAAATGAACATTTTTAATGAAAAACATTAAATCAGGATTCTGCATTGGTACACACTGTTCAGTGGTTTTAAAATGACGGGGGTTTTTCCTAGAGCAAAATCAAGTAGCAATCTTAAAGCAAATCAAGCCCGTATTGAATATGTTTGATCTTTGAACACCAAAAGCTGAAAAGAGACATAAAAGCTTAAAAGAGCATGCAAAAACAAATTGTAAAAGACAGATAAAAATACTTGAAAACACAGTCAGTGGGATTACTCAGAATTGCCGCAGTTCACAGTTTGTTCAGTTAAAATGAGCTGCCATGGGTTTAAACATAAATTAACACAGTGTGCTGCAAGCTGTGGGGGAAAGTGAGCAACCCAGCCTGCTATTCCTGTAAGGAATTGTCATCTTCAAAGGGGAGACAGATCTATATTTTTTGGGCTGCTGTGACTAGAACTAATCTCTCTGGTCTTGACTTGTTGAACTCAATAGAAGCTTTATTCAAATAAAGTGATATCGAAACAAAGCCTTTAAACAAAACTCTTAATACTAAAATTAGGAGAGAATGCAATATAATAGTCAAATGATGGGGACTCTAGTGGAGGTGCTGTTCTTGGAAGCTTCAGTGTTTGGATTTCTCTTACCCTAACTTCCTAGCAAGCCCTGTGTCTTTCCAAGCATCTTTGAAGTAAACATGGCAAAGTCAGATGTCTTTGACTGCAGCAGAAAGAGGAACCAAAAGGGGGAACCAGAAACATGAACATGTAACAAGGAAGACAGTGTTAGCTTTTTATTTCTGTCAGTCAGCCATTTCTGCCAGTCATGACATCCAAGTGGTTTAACTACAGCACTTCGTCTTGTACCTGGGACAGCTGGGATGCCCAGATGGGATCCCATTCCCGCGCCTGTGAAGTGTGACCCTGTGGAACATCCCAGCATCATCTCAAGAAAATGGCAGGTCTTGTCTTTAGCTGTTTGTCCAAAGTAGTGATATCTCAATAGTGGTACCATGACAACATGCTTTGAGTATATTTTTTAAAGATTTCTGAAGTATTTTTCTCATGAGACATTCTTCCCAAATGTAAGACAGATTTATGTCTCTTACATGTGGTTTGCAAGGCATCAAACTGAATCCCTTAGCTGTGAGTTACAGAACTGCAGGAACCAAGATTATCAGTGGTTGAGGAGGCAATTGCAGAATAACCTTCCGTTTTGGGATATTTATTTTTGGTGGTAAAATTATGGTTTGTCTGGTAATCTGAACGTAAATGATAGATTTATATTCAAAGGTAAGTTTTTTTGAAAATTCTAGGTTTAGACATGTATCTGTTATATTTTTTCCTCTGTGCAGAATGCAGTTGTGATGGTGTTGGCTCACTGGGGAGTACCTGTGGTCCTGGAGGACAGTGTCTGTGCCATAGTAACTATGCTGGGCTGAGATGTGACCGGTGTGCTCCAGGATATTACAGCTATCCCAACTGCTGGCGTGAGTAAAAGCCTTCCATACTTTTACCAGGGTTTTCCTTCCTATTTCTGCAACATGGAAGAAAATAAATCTTCTCAAATATATTTCCATTTAAAAGATCTCAATTTTGACGGGACAGGAACTTTAAGAAAATATCTGTCAGTTCCATAGGTTAATGTTCTGTTTTTCCATGTGACTGCTTTGTATACAAACCCAAATACTATAAATCAGGCTAAACACACATTTAAAAGATCATTATTAAAGGCTTCCTGTGTCTTGGAGTTCAAAGCATTTGAGCCTCTACAAAGTAACCGTATTAAAAAACCCTTTCCAGCTCATACCTGCTACGTTGTGCTTCTCACTACCACATTCCACATCTCTGTTTTCAAAAGATCTTTCCATGTTTCTGTTTCATAAAGGTGTCAACAGCGAGTGTGACCCTGCAGGTAGCGTTGGTTCTCACTCTGTAAGTATTGTGCCACTGCAGCTAACAGTGCATGTTAATCATTCATGTGCCTTTGCTGAACACATCCAGCTCATTGCTCAAGCCCTGAAGCCTGCTCTTAGATTCTAAAAGAATTGCATGAGCTTTTTTGAAAAGTAGGAGTGGAAATAAACTTTGTGTTTTGTTCTTTGATCATACCAGTGCAAAACCTTGTCAAGGGTGGGGGGGGTTATCTTTTATATATAAAATATGCATACTGTTCATGTTCTTAACACTAACATATACAGGAAAATATAAGCCTATGCATGTCTCAAAGACCTTCTGGGTCTGGGTTGCAACAGGCCTTTCAGCATCAAATTATTCTTGAAAAATCATTACATCTTTGTTGCCATTCCACTATTATTGTTATTAATACTATGATGGGTATTAGTAGTTGTATATTACCAGAAATTACAGGCATTGTTAAATGTGTAGCAAAGACCACCCAAAGGGTGAGATGGATGGTAGGGGCTATGTAGGCTTCTGTGTAGAGCTATGTGTGTCTTCCACCAATAAAGAAAAGATTAAATATGAAAATGAGTTGGTATTTTTAAGGAAATATGGGGTTTATTCTTTGTGCAAAACAGTTAATACTTTAGAGCAGTTCTAATAAGGCTATAAAAGAATTGGAAAGAACATCCTTTGGGACCCTTAGAATAAATTAGATACATTAAAAATATGCAGGGTGGAACAATCCTGTGCTGATAGTATGAGACAGAAATATCCAAGATGGCTGAATCAGCCTGAGACCCATGTGTCTGTAAAAGTCAGTAAAACTGCATGAGCTCTTAACAATGTTAGGTTTTTCTTAGTAGAAAAGAGCAATAGGATTTTTATGAAGCAGGTGAACCCATATTAGCTGCTTTCTGTTGTTAGGGATATTGTCAATGTCTGCAGCATGTTGAAGGTCCTACCTGCAGTAAATGCAAACCCTTGTACTGGAACCTGGCCAAAGAAAACCCCGAGGGATGTACAGGTAGGGCTTCATCGCATATTTCTCTGGCTTATGACATATAGTCATCTTTATTCTCTGAAACTGTCTGTGGTGCTCTTTGTGACTTTAACTAAACTCTTGTTAACAGCATGTTTCTCATGCTGCTTAATGGTAACACCAAATTACCCGTGATACCAGCAGTTACTTTCAGAAACCAGGCCTTAATTTCCTGGGTGTTTGGCTACTGCTGAACCTGGATGTGCTCTGGAGTTACAATGATATTCACTTCATATGGCCCTACAGCAGATCTACTGGAGCAAGGCAGGATTTTTACCTGTAACCCTGAAATCAGAATTTGATTCATTGTTTTGAGAAAAAAAATAGTGCTTTTTAACTTTATGTTATTTCCTAGCTTGGAGTGTAAAGCCTTCCTGTGCCTCCCTGTGGCCTCAGGGTGTGACAAATCTGTTATGGTTTATATCTGTATAATAACCTGTGATCGTCAATGTTTTCCAATAGGGAGTGTGTGTTTTTCAGCAGATTATAATAATTAATTAAGATTTAAAAGGGTAAAGATAAAAAAAAAAAAATCTTTAGAGGTTCTCTCCAACTGTTTCCATTGGAACAGATTCCACCCCAACAGCCACTGAAGATGAGTAGCTTTAGACCTGATAATGGTATCATTGCATTTTTTACTTTAGATCTCTAAATACTAAACAACTCCTCAAATATTAAGTACTGCACTTTCCATGTAATTCTCTACTTTCAGTCACAGAGTCAATATTGGGTTTCTCCAAACTTCTGGGTGAGCATAGTTCCTCCCTGCAATATTTTCTTCATTTCTTTTACATATGGAGGCTTGATTTAGTCCCGGAATAGCACTGCAGTAAAGAAGGTGCCAGTCAGGCTGGAAGACACTATTTTGTATCAATTGTCTGAATGTTTCTAAGAAAGAAAACAATTGTAAATTCAAACTCAATACTGTTTTTTTGTCAAATAAAAGTCACATCACTTTAAAACACACTAGTAAATCACACACACTTAGAAGTCCTCATTCCTTCTCCTTCTCTTTTTCTTCTCACCTCATACCAGTATCTTGTCTGCTGTTCTGAACCTCCCAGAATAAAATCTATCTTGTGGCACATTGACTCAAAATTGCAGATTCAGGGTGGTGGAATTTTTCCCTGTAAAGTATCATGAAAAGATGAAATGCAGGTGTCTTTGGTTTTTTTCATCTGTGCAGCATGCCAGTGTGATGTGAGTGGAACACTAAGTGGAGTTGGAGAATGTCAGCAGGTAAAGTGAAATTAAAAGAAAGATATTAATTAAATTGATTATTGTAAAGATAAATTATTATAACATTTTGTAAGGTAGAAATCTTTGTACTGTTTATTGCTTTTGAACATAAAATGGCTAGTTTTATACGTCAAAGAATCAATTTTACACATCCAAGGGATGTATAAAGTTTTTAAAAAATTATTTTCTTCTTGAGTTTATGTATTTTCTGGCCTGTTTCTGAAGATCCTAAATGACAGAAATAATGTCCAGATAATGATTTTTGGGTTTTGTGGGTTTTTTTCCTTTTTAGTTTTTTTTTCTTTCATTTGTTTGTTTATGTGGTTTTTTGGTTTGGTTCTTGGTGTGGTGTTTTTTGGTTTTTTGGGGTTTTTTTTGGTTTGGTTTGTTTGATTGGGTTTTTTTGTTGTTTCTTGGGCTTTTTTTGAGATTAGAAGGCTTTTACTCTTTAGAAGTAGAGGGAATTCAGAGTATTGAGAGATTAAAGTTCTGGAAAGGTACTGAAACGTTTTTTGATGAAATTTATTTTCTTCACAGGAAAATGGGCATTGCTACTGCAAATCTAATGTTTGTGGAGATTCCTGTGACACTTGTGAAGCTGGTTATTATGCTCTTGAAGAAAAGAATTATTTTGGCTGCCAAGGTAAAATAAATACAGGACATCTCTGGTGGAACATTTGCACTTAGCACAAAAGTCTTTAGAATTCCCTAGGCTGTACTTTTAGAATGGAGGTGTTTGAATTACTCATGTGCACAGCATTTTGCACTGGTGCTGGTCCTGTAACCTTGCTTGTGACTCCTCTTTTGCCTTTCAGCAAGAGAAGAAACAAGGCAGATGTTACCACTGTGCTTCCCAGACATTTTGTGCATGTCTTAGAAAACAGGATGCTTTTAGGCTATAATATAAATCTTCTTTGGGAACACTCAGCCTGTCAATCCAGCTTGAAATTTTTAGCCTTGACATACTTGTTCCTTAGTACATCATATTATACCTCATTACTAGAGGTCTCCTTTAGTTTGTGCCACAAGTCCTGTCTCCTGTAGAAAATCATTCAATATTGTTGTCCAGTGTCAGTTGAAAATATGTATATGAACACATACATTGCAATTTTGTCAGATAGATTAAATATTGGGGTGCCACACTTTGAGACATTAACATCTTGCAATTTTTATAAGTCAGGTTTTAGATTCTGTGGTTTGTGGGTATTTAAAAATAGTTACTCTTTGTGATATCACTGCAGAAATTCTGACTTGCTAGGAAAACATTTGCGTAACAGTTCTGCAAAACAGCAGCCCTGCATTTAGCAATGTGATATGGTGTACTGATTGAGGTTTTTTTACAAAGTGACTTCTGTCACATTCTAGGAATAAATAAAAAAGAAAACAGGCACAAACACGGGGAGCTCAAAATAATTGCAGCTTCTGCACGTGTATTAAGTTGTGTTTGAAAGAGTCTAAAGGGCTCTGGGAGGAGGAAACGAGTCATTAATGGTGTTTGATTAGGTGAAGCCGTGGTGTGTTTTCTGATAACTTTTATCACTCTTTGATCTGGCCTGTGCTCTGCTTCTGCCAGGCTGCAGGTGTGACGTTGGAGGCTCCCTCAGCCCAGCCTGTTCCCGGCCCTGGGGCAGCTGCCGGTGCAGGGCACACATCGTGGGCACCACCTGTCGGGAGTGAGTCCAGCTGTTCAGTCCATAAGTCCCATAAGTCCCTTGTTATACTTTCATTCTGGGTTTGTTGATAAGTAACTTGGTAAATTGCACTGGTTATTGATGCTAATTTTCCTGGGCAGATTCCCTTCCTATATTTTAGTAAGATTTTCTGACTTGTTTCCTTAAATGACCAATACCAATTTTGCAATAGTATTGCATATCTGTCTATGTATCTATCAAGTTGTATAGGAAAAAGTATGAAAGCTGTAAAAGCTTCTGGAAAGAAAATTCTCATTGCCTCCATTTTGAATCTATGAGTTGCTGTCAGAATTCCTCAGTCATCAGTAGATCACCTCCCTTCCACTGCTTTTTACCTTTAAATGCAGATTATAAATGACTGGTAATTCTTTGCTGATTTGTTTTGGGTTTTTTTCCTCCTTGAAAGGCCTGAAAAAAACTATTTTTTTCCTGATCTGCACCACATGAAGTTTGAGATTGAAGATGGTACTACTGTCCAAGGAGGGAAAATTCGGTTTGGCTATGATCCTCAGGAATTTCCTAGCTTCAGTTGGAGAGGATATGCACAGATGTCCTCTATACAAGTAAGCTGGTATTTCACTCAAGGCTTTGGGGTGAAAATGAAAACAAAAGTGCATAGCACATATGTCTTTATAATACTGCTATGTGTGTAGAGGGTCATGGAAAAAAGACAGAAAAAAGGACAGGATCTGACTAATCCAAACCCTTTGGCACTATGTTGCTGTTTGGATTAGTGAGTGTTGGTATTTTTGTCAGGTACTTTGCATGTTGCTTGTGCAAGTATACCTTCTTCAGAAATGTTCTTTGAGGTTGACTTTTTTGTGAGACAGCTCTAAAGAGGGAACTTACAGCTTTAAAGTCTATAATACTAGGTGCAGAAAATCTTGTCATGCCAAGAACAGTGGAAACAGCAGAAGATTAATGCTTGGCTAAATAATTTGAATTGCACAAGTCTATGACAGTCTGTATCCATAAGATTTTCAGGTAAATTCACAGTGCTGTCACTGAGGTCATCTCACACTTGAACTTACATTGGGTAAAGAAGAGAGAGATGACAGCTTTTATTATGAATGAGACCTTCACATTACAGCAAACAGGAAAATGTGTGATTCAGTAAAAGAAGCTGTGAGCAGGGGCAAATTGGCAACATTTATTTGAGTTTCATGACAGACTATAAATAAACTAAACGACAGCTGAGGGAATAAGTAAATCACAGAAATAGAAAGTCACCATAATTTCTCTGAGAAGGGCCCTTCTGACTTTGGATTGAACCGCTGATCAAATGAAGCAGAATTTTAAAACAGTAGATTTGAGTAATAAATGGGATTTGTTCACTCGTCTTGAAAGTAGTGCTTTGTTATAGTCGTGTCCAGCCTCCATTCGTCTAGGGACTAATGAATCACTGTAGCACGGGACAAAAGCACACATAACCATTGCACAATGATTTCCTTTATGTTCTTCATTTTTCAGTCATTTTTCTTTTGTTGTTTTGGTCTTGGATTTTTTTTTATCCCAGATAATTTTTGAATTTTTTGTATCTTTCCACATTCGTAAATGAGGGCAGCTCTTTGGTTTCTGTGATTTCTTAAATGCTTTCTAATTCAGCTGCTTTTTGCATTTCTTTTGTAGGGGCTTTTTGTTTTGTTTTCAGATGTGGTAAACAGAGAAACTGTTTGCATTTGGGGAAGCAGAGTGGACCACAGTGGTGGGGAGGTCACTGTGCCACAAGTAGCTTGGAAAGGGACAGCAGGTGGATTGTGACGGGTGAACTGGTGGGAACTGGATTGTGAGGGGAGCTTTAGGATTTAGGATGGAAAGGAAGAAACCAAACCCATGAGACTGCACCAGTCCTGTTTTTTCCTAATCCACCACTGACCCTTAACATGTAGTTTTTCTGTAAACTAAGTAATAGGGCTGTGTGAATGCAGAGAATTTTGTGGGTCTGGAGGTGTCAGTTCAGCCCCAGGACAAGGACAGCATTCCTGGTATTGCAGTTCTAAGCAACTGTGGGATCTGGTGGAGAATCAGAAGTTTCAGTGACAGTCTGAGGTGTCTGCATGCTGTGGGATCTCAGACTACGATCAATGACTGCAGCCTGTTCCTTGGAAAGGCAGGAATATCAACAGCCCTTGATACCATATTCCTCCTTTATGGCCCGAGTGGGGAGAATAACAGTGAAATACTGTTGGTGTATCACATTAACACATGTTAGTTCAGCCATTCCGTGTCCTTGTGGATCAGCTGGTATTCAACAAGAGTTTTATTTCACAGGAGATTTTGTTCTATGCTCTTTTGTAAGCTGCGCAAGCCTTTTGTCTTTGCCAAATGTTTTTTTCTTTCTCTGGGTGCTAGTAACAAGTAATGTACTTTCCATTCCTCCTTTTTCCCTTTCTTTTTATTTTTCCCAGCCAGAGGTGGTTGTGCCTATCACTGTGGCTTCCCCTAAGCTCTTCCACCTAGTCCTCCACTATGTCAGCCTGGGCTCAAAAAGCTCTAAAGGGAAGATCTCAGTTGCTGAGAGAAAACATATTGGCACTAATTATACTTGTAAGTGAATTAATTTTCTCACTAGGCTTCCCTGTCTTCCCCTGTCATACACCAGCATTGCCATTCCAGTATGTACTTGTCTGCATGTGCCTTTTTCTTGTAGGACTTTAGTCTGGTGCTTGCATGGCTTCTAACTCTTCCTCAATTCAGCACTTTACGGCTGTTTTTGTTTATTAACTTCCATTTTTCAGAATGAAGTGAGGATAACTTTGAATGTGGAAAAATCAAACCTCTACTTATTTCGCATTATCCTGAGGTATATTAACCCTGGAGGCGAAACATTATCTGGTCGCATATCTGCTTGTCAGTCTCAGCCTGGAGCAGGTAGGTGTCACTCAGCAGTGCAACAGTTCAGATGAATGTTAGATCAGAGAAGGCTTTCCAAGGTGCACCTAAGTCAAGTCTTTAGTGTTGCTTAAAAGGGGCATCACTTTTAACAGCTTTTGTGCTTCTCCTTGTACATTTTGCTGTGTAATTGATGTGGCTGTGTTTGCATGAAACCCCTGCTTGCAGTAGTAATCAACATTTGTTTTTCAAATGTTTGCCACACTTAGTACACTTAGTCCTGTACTTGGAAGCTCTAAACTGTGGGCTTTATGAAGCTTTTAAAGAAGGTAACAACACTTCGTTGGGTTTACTTGCCTTTAATATTTAAGTTTCAAATGTGACTTTTGCCTTCATTCAATGAGTAAGATTTGTTTAAAATTATGAACCCAGTCTACCAAGTTAGCTCTGATTACAGACCTCAAAAATGTGGTGCCTTTCAGGCCCTGATAAAAGATAAATAGTCCATATCCTTTGCATGGTAGGGGCATACCAAACCTATGTGCAGAATTATGTCTTACTATTCCTGCCTTACTGAGAGGAATAAAGTTATAGATCCTTTTAGAAGTTCAAGTAAGACAAAACTGAAGACTTCACAGACACCATTCGGCAGAGTGGCAGAAGTTTGTGGTCATCATTTTGTGGCTTCTAATGACTGGGAGACAGGGAACCAGATTTTGTCTGTTTCCAGGGTCTTCAAGGAGGAAGCTTTTAACATTCATCACAGTTGATTCTCATGACTTGTATTTGACAAAGCATACCACAACTATATTTCTGTAGTGCACAGAGGCATGTGTGTACTGGGTTGGATTGGAAGGGGCTTTAAGATCATCCATTTCCAACCCCCTGCCATGGGCAGGGACACCTTCCACTAGACCAGGTTGCTCAGAGCCCCATCCAACTTGGCCTTGAACAGTGCCAGGGATGAGGCATCCACAGCTGGCCCATCATCACTGCCTAGAAGTTATCTGTCTGTAAGTAAAAATTTTAGGTGCTACTGAGAACCTCCAATACCTGAAGTATTTGACTTAAAGTCACATGAGAATATGAAATATGTCAGCTGAACATGTTGAAAGTCAGTGCAGAGAGAGGTTGAATGGAATATTATGGAAGGGGAAACTGAAAAACTGACTATTTCAGAATATTGAAAAACTGGTCATTACAGGGGCAGAGCTCTGCTTTTCTGTACCAATTTGCTCAGGAGTAGTAAGCAGGAAAACAACAACCACTGCATAGCTCTGTCTGGTCGAGTGCATTGCTAATGCATATTGTCTGAAAAGCACTGATCAACTCCTGTCAAACAAAATTTAGTGGGCTGAATTATCAGTCCAGCTCACTAAGCAAGTAGAAACATTTTACACAGTCACTTACATTTTTCACTTGTTTTTTTTTGGTTTGTTTTTTTTTTTTTTTTTCTGGCAGGGGCTGCTCAGAGCAAAGAGTTTGTCTTCCCACCCAGCAAGGAGCCGGCTTTTATCACAATCCCAGGAAAAAGCTCCACAGAGCCTTTCTCACTGGCTCCAGGCACGTGGACTGTCAGTATAATGGCAGAGGAAGTCCTCTTGGTAAGAAAACAATTGAGGAAAACAACTGCTTGAAGGTTGTCATAAAGTTACTGCTCTGGAGTTGTTTGCTGCAAAGAACCCAGCAAGCCAGTGAAATTCAGCACTAGTGAAAGGAACAGAATACAATTATGAAAATTACACTTCTGCCTCTTATTTCTTCTTTTTCTCCTGCTTTAATTTTTCTTCTCCTTACAAACTTTAAGTCTATCTGGAATCTGTACCTTCAAATGATAAGGTATTATTAACATACAGCACAAGGCATAAATGCTTACAAAAATTAGTTGTTTTTACATATCAGATGTTGTATCTAGAGCTTAGCTCAGCCTAGGCCTTAGTTTCTTGACAAGAAAGTTTTCATAAGAGTATTGTAAGATGAGCTGCATTATAAGCAGGTCAATTTCTGACGGCTTTTATCCTCCTATCTTTCCTTTCCTTTCATTCACTGAAAAGCTGAAAAATTTTCTAGCAGCAGTTTTAAGAAATTGCTAGAGAAAGAGAAATCATTTGAGGTGATCATTGATGAAAAATCTTAAATATGTATGCTCACAAAGCATACCAAAATTCTTACGTATTTTATACAGGGATAAAAAGCGGTGTCTCTAGTCATTAAGCCTGGGGCTGTATTAAATTTATGGAATACCACATGAAGTGTTAGTAAAGAGCTTGCAAAGATATTTCTTGCTGAAAGTGACAGTATTATTGTGCTGGGTTTTTTTACTAATGTCTTTGAAAAGGTATATGTTAATTATCTTAGCCCACCATGTTCTCACATTAACGGTTGTTATACTTTAGCTCTAATGTATCAATTTAAGTAAGCAAGGCAGAACAAAAATCTACCAGCTTTTGAAACACATCTTAATAGGTTATATGGAGTATTTTTATCAAGTCATCTGGGATACATGAATCTCCTGTGTGGAGTCATCCAGAGTTGAGTTGTGTGCTTGTGGATTGCTCTCATGGATGGAAACTGCAGGCATCTGTCTGTGTGTTACTGTCCTGCGGGGAAGCTCCCTTCAGTGAACTGTCTCGTACAACACATGATGGGAGAGTGACTTCAGAGTTTCCCTGATCACAGGGTATCTGAAATTACAGGGTTAGCATTCTGATGTTACTGGCCCAAGCAGTAACAGAAAAAAAAGCCCCACCCACATCTTGCAGAGAACTTCTGTACAAATTGTGTATTTGGTTGGTTTCATTCCTTGTTACTTCTTGAAAACCTGGAGATGTTCTTTTTGTCGTTGTTTGAGTGCTTTAGCATTTGTTGTATTCTTTGTTCTTAGGATTATCTGGTGCTGTTACCTAGTGATTACTACGAGGCATCCCTGTTGCAGATCCGAGTTACAGAGCCTTGCACACATCCCAGGCCTGCTTCAGCAGAACAGTCAGTAGATAAACTACAGTGTAAACCAGTGCCTTGGTTTGTTTTGTTATCATCGTCCTGCACTTGAAAACAATAATAATCCTGTGTTTTGTTTGTTTTGTTTTTGTTTTTGTTGATTTTTTTTTTTTTTGGTGTAAGCTGCTTGCTCTATCAGCATTTGCCCCTGGGCAGATTTTCCTGTGTCCTTGGTTCAGAGGCAGTGCATTTCAGGCACTGGGGAGAATCCAGAAGAGTATCTGTGCGACAGCCAGCTCCCAGTCAGCCGGTGATGGCCCATATCAGTGGAAGAGAGGTCAGATTCCTGCCTGCTAATTGCAGTTCCATCTGTGCTGTTGACTATAAACCTACCAGACTAAAATGGTTGCGGATTTACAGCCCAGCATTTTCAGATCTTAACACATCCCTAAAACTGACTCTGCACCAAGGTCTGCATTTTACACAAAACTACGTAAAAGTATCAGTGTAGACAGATTTATAGCTGTGACTGGAGTGGACATTCCACTCTGGCAAAAGCATTTCATTAAATAAAAATCCTTCTCCTTTAGGCATACTGGCTTGTTCAGAAGAAGTGTCATGATTTGTCAGCAGAAATGGCATACATTCATCACTCTAAATTGATCTCTTTTTTTCTTAAATAGCTACACTTAGGTAAAATGTTTGCTTTACTGGAAAACAAGCAGAAGCAATTATGCCACTGCTGTAGGTCCTTTGATAGCAAAACATGTTTTATGAAATGAGAAGGTCTACTAGAAGTGTGTTTGGCAAAAAATAAAGTATTTTATCAAGTATGTGATAGTGATGTAAGATGATTGTGGCCTCCATTACTGTGCTTGGATATTTCTTTTAAAAACATCAAGTACAGCAAGAGTACTCAAATGCCACAGGCTCTGGTGCTTCTTCTCTGATGCATGTGCAAAATTTACTGGTATGAATAATTGCAGTGAAGTCAAGAGGACTGTTGACAGAATTATTTACATGTTTAAGTGTTTGTAGCCTAAGGAAATACTGAGAAAAAAACAGTTTAAATTTAAAAATAATTATGTAGTCAACTGAAGCAAAATCATTGTAACCGCAGCACTTAACTACTTAGAAGTATTTTGCACAAAATATAGTGTTAACCACTTTGTGCAAGTAACCTAAAAGATAAGCTTGATGATACAAAGTGTTATTGTTTGCTGGAGAAGACGCTTTCACTCTTTGTAGGGAATCAAAATACAGCATTGCTCTACTAGGAATTTTGTGTTCCTGTAAGTTTTTTTTCAGTGGAGAAGTAAACTAAATTTTTGTAGTTTGTTAAGGATAGCTTAGAGATGATGGTGACAATTTTTTAGCATCATAACATTTCTTCCCTTTCTGCTGGGGAGAAGAGAAATTATAATATAGTAATTTCCTGGGGTTATTTTACAACTTCCCTATCACTGTTATAATGGCAGGTGTTTCTTGAACTTGTTTGATTCTTATTAGAGGACAAAGTGATATTTATAAGTGTTGCTTGCGTTCTGCTGGGTGTCTTCTGTTGAGGCACTGCAGGACTGGCCATGGACTAATGCTGACCAGTCAAAAGTGGGAGCTTCCTGCAAGAAAAGGGAGTGAAAGATTTATTATTTTTTTATTTTTCAATTATTTTGACCCAGATCAATTTAGAGATGACCATAAATGTTCCTCAAGTCGGCCGCTATGTTCTGGTTTTTGAGTATGCCAATGAAGAGGATCAGATAAACACTGCAGAGGTAACAGTGCATAGCCCTGGACCTGTCACTGAAGGCAGAGTGAGAATATACAGTTGTAAATACAGGTAAGAATTTCTGAAGTAATCGCTAAATGATTAAATAAGCATTTGGAATGTAATCATGCTTTTTTAAAATTTGAATCTATTTTACTGTGTAGATTGTTCAAATCCTGGGGTGATTTAAAAGCAAGTGCAGGATTCTGTGGATTTTGTAGAGGTTTTTAATTCTCTTTGTGCAGTCGGCTTATTAAATATTGGTACTACTTCAATGAATTGTTTTCCTATGCAAAGGGTTACTTTTTTATATATGTTCTTAAATCCTTATAAACTATTAATCTCCACGTCCAGTGGAAGAGCATTGCTGTTTGCTGCAGATGCCTGCACTGTTTTTCCTTGGTTAAAAATGTGTCCAAGGGCTTTCGCTATAAAAAATGTAGCAGCCGGTTTTACAAGAGTATTCCCAATGTTTCTAACAAGATTTTCTGAAGCAGAAGTATAAAGGTCTCTGAAATTCTGCCTGTAGTCATCCTCTGGCTTTTAGGCTGTAGGCAAGGTCTTCAGCCAAATGCTTCTTTATCCTTGTTGACTGATAAGGTTACTGCAGATGTTTCTGCACAAGAGGTTTTGCCTGTCCTGAGTGAGATTGTCTTTAACACTTGAGCACCTCAGCTTATTTTGAGCCCGTGGGAGAGCCTACCCAGTGCCAGGGGACTACAGACATGCATCCTTTACTCACATGAGCCAACTGTTTGGCAGAATGGAGGCTTAGGGGTATTCAGGATGAAATTGCTCAGTAAGAAAAATAATTTCCATCAGCATGTTTGTGATACAGAGCACAGCCATGTGGAGCAGTGACCTTGTCACATTATTGCTGGGGAAAGCTCTTACTTTAGCCTGTTACATAACACTTTGAGCCCCAAACTTCTTGCTATAAATCTTTCATTTTACTGTTTTTTGGTTGTTTGTTTTTTTTTTTCCCCCAAAACACCCACATTTCCCCCCACATTTTATGGGCTGATTTTGAGCACACTTGCTTGTTTATTTGACACATTAGAAACATGTTCATGGAAATACAAAGAAAGCCCTTGCTGCTTTAATGTAGCAATGCAGCAAATCCCTTCTGCAGACATTCTGCATGAACTGAATGATCACATTGTGAGTGAGGTGCTGTGTCATCTTTCCCAAACAGGAAAGTGCAAGCCTCTTCTGATAAAAAATAGATCAAGCAATGACATAGTGAGGTACATGTGGATAACAGTAACTTGGAGAATTTGTAACATATTGTGCCAGACTTTCTTACAGCTCAGTGAGCTTGAATATTCCAAATAAAACATGGTAAGTGAATAAAACATCACAAGCTTTGAGCAAATATGAAAGCTGCTGATTCACATCCTCAGTGGCACATGGCAGTACTGGAAAGGAGCAACTGGTGTGTGCTGGCACCTCAAGGAGCACAGCCCAGGCAGGAGAATATTAGTTACACACCATGTTACTCAGTGTGAAAACGTCTGCAGGTGGCATCTGTGTGTAGCTGTCTGTCCACATCCTACTTAAGCCAGTAGCTCAAATGGGTGTTTGAGCTGAGATCTGGAGGCTTCAGTTCTAGGATAAGGATATCCCACCCAGATAAGCAATTTTTTTGTACATGGTAGATCCTCTGTCTCACTGGTGAGGACAGTTCATGTTCTGCAGTGGCCACAGGCAGGTTAGTTATGATCCAGCAGGAGGGCTAGTGGCTGTGGCTAGCCAACAGCCAGGCAGTGGAGCAAGGTGACCAACTAAACAACGTGGCAATGCCAGCAGGCTCATCCTTAATCCTGCTTTCTGTCTCAGCTTCCTTTGCCGCAGCGTTGTAGTTGATGACAGGAATCGCATTGCAGCCTATGACCTTCTAGCAGACACAAAGATACGTCTGAAGGCATCATCAAGTAATTTTCTCCTGGTAAGGTGACATTTTCTTTTCCCTTTGGTAATACTTGTCCCTTGATAGGGTAAACAAAGATATTTGTCTCCCTCTATTCACATTCTGTAAGGTAAGGTGTGAAATTATGTATATTAGATGCTTGACTGACATGGTTTATATATACCCTAGAATGCTGAGGCAAATTTGTCAGTTTCAAAGACAAACAAAATTTTGCCTTTATTGGCAAGGCTTTTTCTAGCTTTCTTGTGCTTTATTTCAGTTCCCCCTTCTCTTCTACAAGTAAACTTCAAAAGTAAAATATTCTGGTAGCTTTGGTACCTAATTTTTAATTTTCTTTTTTTATCTTTCATTTTTCCTAAATCCTCAAAACCCATGTAGGAGTTTCCTGGGTCTCTTGCAAAATTCAGGTAATAAATGCATTTATTTCAAGTAATAAATGCATTCATTATCATTTTCAAGTAATGCATTCAGCTTTTAGGTATTTTAATGAAAAAGCCTTCACTGACCTCTTTTGGCCACATCAGGAATATACTTTTCTGGAAACAATTTTCTTGCATGTTGTTTCTGTTTTCTATTTTAGAAACACAAGGCTTGTTAAAGTCTAGAGCTCCAATCCAGTTAGCAACAACTATTAGGACTAACAGCTGATACATGCTTTCTTCATTTCATGCGTCAGTGTAAACTAATACCTTTTACATTTTCTGTTAGCTTCCCGCAGCAACTGCTGTGCTAACAAGATCCGATCTTCACAATCCTTAATTGTAGAGGTTTCACTTAGCAAAGAATGGGAAAGGGGAAAAGAAGTGCTTCTGGTATGCAGACACTAATGAAGTCAAGGGCAGCAGTTTTGGGCTTAAAAACACTCGTGTGTTCCCTTCATGCAGAGCAGAGAGGAAAATGGGAGCCACCTCCAACGCTGGAAACACCTGGTCTAAATAAAGGGGAAATGGGATCCTTGAAGCCATCAAGAGAGGCTCTTACAGCTTGATAGTCTTTATCTCATACTGATACAGACAAGCTGTCTAAACCCAGACCACACTTGGCACTAACCTATTAGCCACTCATGAAGTGCTGTTCAAAGCTTCAGCTGTTCTGCTGCAATGCCCTGGAGCCCTGTGGGTTGCTATATGCAGGACAGGCAAAATGTTGACTGCCCAGGAAAAGGGATTTTTGACACTCTGCCTTGTGGCTCATAAAGGATTTTTTTCCCCCTGCTTACTACTGTTAAAACACAGGCTGAGCCCCCTTAGGATGTGCTTCCAAACTAAATCACATTGCATAATAATGAATTCTTCTTACACAATTTTTACTTACATTTCTACTTGGTGCTAGCTATCTTATTGCTTATTGGACATCTTCATCTCCTTTTCAAGTAGCTCATGAATAAGTTCTGTAATTTGTGCACACGTTTTTTTCTTACATATTTTATTAGTTTCCCTCTTGTGTTTACCCTCAAGCTTTCCCTTATGTCCTTACCACCATGGGTACAGTAGGACTACCACAGATTCATTTGTCCATGTCTACTTTTAGTTAAAATAAAAAATCCCATATGAGGTCTTGCTTCTTTTGAAATCAGTTCTGAATCCTGGGAGAGAAATTCTGGTGTCACTGAAACTCACTCCCATGGACTTTGTGTGAGCAGGTGTTTGTGCCTGTATTTGAGTAAGTCTGGGGGTTCCCCCAGGTTCCAAAAGTCTCTAACACCTCAGATGAGGGCGTTTCCCTCCTACCTCTCTACATTCCTTGCCTTGCTTCTCAGCCTTTGAGCTGGTCTTCTGTCTTTCCTTTTACCACACGTATATACTTACCTTTCAGTTATTTCCCTCCTGAACAGCCAACATTCCCTTGACAGGAATCCTTCCTGTTCAAGCCTGGCCCTGTTATTTATGATGTTAATTGTGCCTTGTGCTTGTTTTTCAGCACAAGGTGTGCATTATATCAGCTGAAGAATTTTCTCCAGAATATGTGGAACCTAAAGTACAGTGCATAGCTTCTTACAGGAGTAACAGTGATGGAAGGTAACTTGCTTGGTTTTATCCTTCCTATTATTTGAGGGCAATCTTGAAAGGTAGAATAAATGGTGTTTTAATTCTTTTGAGTGAAGCTTTGCTCAGTGTCTCACAGGTGATTTGTAGGCCACTTCTTTGTAAAGAAGCTGAAATGTTAGTGTGTAAATCTAGACAGAATTTTGTTGATAACAGCCTTTTCCTGGCCCATCTGAACTACCTGGTGCTGATTTGTGAGAAAACACACGTTTCACATGCCATCCAGTACGACAGGTGTCCAAGCTGGAAAATCATTCCTACTTTAGTGGCTTGAAATGCTTACTGCTCCATCTGGAGTTTTCTTCTGCATGTTACTGCTTCAGCTGTCCCAAAATGGCTTTAATTTGTCACTAGGTGAGGGATGGGACTGCCCTTTCGGGCACAAATCCACCAGCTCAACTAGGCAGCATCAGGTTATTCAACACGAGAATCCCTGCTTCCCAAACAAGCCATTCCCTTTTCCCTGTCATGGCGGGGCCCTTAGGGTGGGTGTGCCCTCGCCATTCACCCCACACAGTAATGCCAGCTGATCCTTCTTCACACGTTCTAGGAACAGTAATTGGGGGACTCGTGTACTGCTTGGTTGATCCAGGCTGACAGCTTTTCTCTTGCTGTGAGGATCTGAACCTGAACCTTGCTTTCCCAAGTTCAGGTTTGGGTTCTGCCGAGCATCTCCTCTGTCCTATTGAAGCTCCTCCCCTCCCCATCTTTTGTTCTTTGGGACAGAGAGGAACTGTCACTGTAGCTTCCAAATTAGGGACCTCCATATTTCAGTGCCTGTTGCACTCCCCAGGATGTGCCTCGTGATGCCTACTCCTAAGGCTTTCTTCCTACTGTTCTAGCAGTGGGAAGGGTCTCAAAATAAAAGTAAATGTCATTTGCAGGACTTAAGAGGCAAAAAGAGTTCATGATTTGGTCTAATAGTTTTCCAAATGGTAGCTTCTAATATAATGGTTGAATTGAAACAGAAAGCAGAAAAATCTGGATAGTAAATTGGATAAAAACATGTGACTGTGCTTGGCTTCCAAGCATGCATAGCATTGAATCACAGCTTTAATTCTGCTCAGTGTTACCACTGAGAGCAGCTTTCTAAGACCAAAGATACTTGTCCTTGCACCAAAGTTATTTTGCACGTACATGCATTTATATTTTGAGTAAAACAGGGAAAGAGGATGGGTGAAAAACATGATTCCAACTAAAACTAATGTTAAAAGGTACATTTTTACTTTGGTTTTGTGTTGGGTATTTTTTAAAACTCTTGTTACATTTGCATCATTTACTGTAGGTTTTAGTTTTGTTTTTGTTGTTATCTGGCAACATTTTTGCTTTCCTGAAAGTGTTTTAAGTTCATCAAGTTGAAGGATGAAAAGGCTTGGCTCAGTTTAACAGTATTGTAAGTGGATGATTTCCCACAAAGGCCTGGCAAATACATCTCAGTTCTGGCCCTGAAACATACTTGCCATTCCAGTTCTGGGCCCATCTTGAGCAAAGATTAATCATTGTCTGTTGAGTACTTACTAGAAGTGAACAAATACAACCAGGAAACCCCCAAATATATTTTATCCTGCAGTCTTGGAAAATTCTTTTCTCAATTCCAGAATTAAATAGGCCAAGGAAGAAATAGTTAAACACAGCAGTGAATGAATAAGGACGCTTTCAAGGAGTACTGTTATTTATTTTGGCTCCAATTCTACAAATATTTGAGTCTATACTTAACTTCTAAGTACTTGAGTATATTGACTTCAGTGGCAAAACTTGCATGTTTAAAGGATACACTTATGTAAATATTTGTAGAACTGAGAATACAACATGAGTACAGATTCTAGTGAATGTAACTAACTGGACTAACTAAAATGTATTTAATTTTTAGCGCTCGTGATTCCCATAAGTTTCATCTTCCTTAGAAAATTCTTTCCACTGAAACTTAAAGTTATGGAAATTTTGTGTGAATAAAATCAGTTAACACGTTAAAAGTGTACACACTTTTCCCTTTTTAAGTTAAATCCATACCCCTTGTTTTCATTTACTTTCTGATCATTCACAAAGAATCCAAATAGGTACAGGGGTTATTATTAAATTATCAATTGCGATACAGTCTAATACACTGACTTTCGTAAGTCAGCAGCTTTTCCTGTCATGATTAAAACTTTCTCCTGGCCCCAAGGATAATTACTGTGGTTCTGTGTTTAGTGCAGCATGCATTCCCTCAGTTTTTGAAGCTCCACCAGGAGCTTTGGTTTTGGATGCATTCAAAGATGGGAAGATTTCCGAAGTACAGGACAATATACTCCATGATCCATTGAGTGCCACTTTACCTGCTGGTTCAGTTCATGGAGTCACCTTGACACCATTACAGGTACCTCATATTTTAAAAACTTTGTTTTGCAAGCCAGAAGGTATGTTCTTAGTAAAGTTAAATAGATGAAACGCTGTAAGAGAATCAGAACTGGATGATGTGATATGATGAAAATGTTGCGAACTGAGTAAGCCACAGAGACAATATAAAGAAAGGGGGGGAAAAAAACCAAACACCAGCTTCTTTCTGAATTACACAACAGTCTCACAGACTGCAGAGGAATGTAAAATGTGCTTGGCCGGCAAACAGAGTTGTAATGCCATGTTTCTTGAAGAAATTAAACTTGCTGAGAGATGCTAAGCCCCCTCTCTTTCACTACAGGTAGGGGGCACTGAGCACAACTGATAAGCCCAAGAATGTTTCACAAAACAAATCTATTCTGCGATTTGATACCAGAGCTGTTCTTGTTTCTCCAGAACCAGATCACCTTGCGTGGCAGAGTGCCGCATTTGGGCAGATACGTATTTGTGGTACATTTTTATCAGCTGGCACACCCCATGTTCTCTGTGCAAGTCCGTGTGAATGCAGGACATGTGTGGTCAGGTAGGCATCTGAATTTGTCCTAATCCCTTTCCTTTCTCAGCATTTTGGGATATGGAGCTATGTTGGGTTGACCCTGGATGGACACCAGGTGCCCACCAAACACACTCTGTCACTCCCCTCCTCAGCTGAACAGGGGAGAGCAAATACAAGAAAAGGCATGTGGGAGGAGATAAGGACATGGAGAGATCACTCACCAGTTACCAACATGGGCAAAACAGACTTGACTTGGGGAAATTTGGCTTAATTTGTTACCAATCTCCTCAGAGCAGGTTAATGAGAACTAAAGCCAAAGCTTCAAACACTTTCCTTCCACCTTTCCCTTTGTCCTGGGCTCAGCTTTACTCCCAAATTTCTCCAACTCCTCCCACTGAGTGGCACATGGGTACAAAGAATGTGGGCTGTACTCAGTTCATCACATGTTGCCTCTGCTCCTTCCTCCTCCGTGGGGGACTGCTCACACTCTTCCCGTGATTTAGTGTGGGATCCCTCACATGGGAGAGAGTCCTCCACCAACTTCTCCAAAATGAGTCATTCTCCTGGGCTGCAATTCTTCACTAACTGCTCCAGTGTGGGTCCCTTCCATGGGGTGACAAGTCCTTCCAGGAACCTGCTGTAGTGTGGGATTCCCAGAGATTTACAGACCCCATTTGAGCATCCACCTGCTCTTGTGTGGGTTTCCCCCGCAGGCTGCAGGTGGATCTCTGCTCCAGCACCAGGAGCACCTTTTCCCTCTCCTTTTCCACTGACCTTGGTGACCGCAGAGTTGTTTTTCTTGCATGTTCTCACTCTTCTCTCTGGCTGTACCTGCTGTTGAGCTGGGTTTTTTCCCCTTTCTTAAATGTTGTACCAGAGGTGCTACTATGGTCAGCCACGGCCTTGGCCAGTGTTGGGTCTATCTTGGAGCCAGATGGCATTGGATCTGTTGGACATGGGAAAAGATTCTTACAGATTTTCATAGAACCCATCCCAGTAGCCCCCTACAACCACAACCTTTTCACATAAACCCCATATATTTTTTCTTCTAGGAACTTTCAATGCTTCATTCTGCCCTCATACTTCTGGGTGTCAGGTTGAGGTGATTGCGGCAAACCAAATTGAGCTTGACATTTTTGAACCCGTGGTCTCTGTTACAGTGATGATACCAGATGGAAGAACGCTCCTCCTGGTATGTGTATTACATAAATGTACTTGAAAATGTTATTCTCAGTTTCACCATTCATTTAGAGATAGATGCAAAGATGAAAAACAAAAAGAATACATTTTTTAATGTTGTGTTTCAGATTTTTAGGACCTTATGCACTGCTTTTGTTTTTATTTTAAACTTTTAAGATACTCTGCACTGTTTTGTTGTACACTGCTTATAACATCATGACTTTGAGGGCAATATGCAAAGTTTATTTTCTTAATTTTTGGTTAAAATCTTACAGGCTTTGAAAATATCCAGAATATATAATGAAGCAACATTTAAACATGTAAATGCCTTTAGCTTGTGCCTTTTTGTTTTTCTCTGAAATGTACAATTTAGCTTTCTTATTGTTTTAAGGAAAATATCTTAGTTGTTCCAGCAGACACCTACAGTTACAAAATTCTTGACAAAAAGACAGTGGACAAGTCATTTGATTTTATCAGCCAATGTGGAGGAAACAGTTTTTATATTGAGTAAGCATCACTTTCGAAAAAACTGAACATTGACAACAAGCTGGGAATAATAATACTTCTACTATGTATTTAGAGATCTGTCTAAAATCCCTGTAATTGTGCTACATTAAAATGCTTTTCATGGCTTATGCTGGCCCAATTAATTTCCATGAGTCATTTTTCCATTACTTTCTATTGCAAATGCATTGTAAAGGTAGAGCTTTATTGCTCACAGTACAAAAGAGGAAAATCTGTGTCATCTTCTGCCTTTGGTATTTCCATCTTTGCTATTTGGTATTTTGCTTGGCATGTCTGAACTGATACAACTAATATGCACTTGCTATGAAAAAAAACCCTCTTACCTGCATGTTCAAAGCCATTCATCCCTGATTTAATTAAAGTATATCCTTGCATGTGTGCTGATGCCATCCTTATGTCCAGCTGTTGGAAAGACAGAACCCTAATTTACTGAACCACTGCAAAGCACTCTCATAACAATTACCGCGTGCCAGCACTTACATGATTTATATTTCAATTTAAATAGCCCAGAACGATCATCAGCCTTCTGTAAGGACTCAGTGAGATCCCTGGTGGCTTTCTACAACAATGGGGCCCTGCCATGTGACTGCCACAGCTCAGGTGCCACCAGCCCTACGTGCAGCCCCCTGGGAGGGCAGTGTGTCTGCAGACCCAACGTCATCGGTCGCCAGTGCAGCCGCTGCCGAACCGGTTACTATGGATTCCCCTTTTGCAAGTGTAAGTATGTGCTTGCACTCCTTCAGCTCCTGACCCAGCCACCTACTTAATCCTCTGAATTTACTGCAGGTGTACTGCAGCCTGACTCTTCTTTGTAGAGCCTGATCCTGTGAGAGGTTGGTCAAGCTGTTCTAGCTTCACCGGATCATAGCTTTCAGTTTAAGGCAGAAGAAATCCCATTCCCCTAAAGCACACCTAGCTCTTGGTGAAGTGTGCCTTTGCATGTGTTGTCTGGTCAGGTATAGTAGGTTAAAAGCTGAACTGGATAAAATCCATATTGCCACTATTTCAGTGAAATGGATTTTTTCTGCACTGTTAAATAATTTCCAAGTTGTTAATGTTTAATCCCATTTTATACCTTCAAGCTTTTCCATAGATAATCAGAGACACAACATTCCTAATTCCTCATATTCTGATGTGTAATAATAACAGCAGATCAATAGATTACACCAACAGTCCTCAGCTGCTTTCACAGATACTATATTGATGTTTATAAACATCGCTTTATAAAAGTGGTGCCCTTGACACCAAAACTACTTGTTTAATCCTTGACAGTTTTGGCAAGTGATAAACAATGTCTGTGGTGAAGTAAAGCAACCAATCCATGGAAAAGAGCCAAGCACTAAACCTGCTCTTTGAAACTATTGTTACAGTCACATAGTTGGTTTCTATGACCCTGAACTTTAAACTAGTGAGGGAAAAGAGTCATGTTTTCTATACATAAAGGTTGTGTGTATTTGTTGCATATTCAATAGGAGTTGATTGTCGTAAGGTGAGATGTGATTGATTTGTAGAACAATTTCTTTGATCTAGTATGCAACTGTGGACAGCGTCTTTGTGATGACCTGACTGGTAAATGCATTTGCCCTCCACTAACTGTGAAGCCACAATGTGAAGTGTGTGAGAAATATTACTTCAGCTATCATCCCCTTGCTGGCTGCAGGAGCTGCAACTGCTCAGAAAAAGGAATTGTTGATGTGGCAAGCCCAGAATGTGATAAAACCAGTGGGCAATGCAAGTAAGTTTGGGTTATGTGTGTTAGAAACAATGCATGAATGGTTTGCTTCAATGCATTTTTCAGGTGTTCGGAGAGGATATGGGAAATTTAAGTTATTCACTCTTCAGTGTGAGCAGAATGGATTTTATCCACTGTGTACAGTTGTAAACTAACCCAAGCTTTGTGGGTGGTTGAGTAATTATTCACATGTTTGCAATTTCCCATTTTACCAGGTGCATGCTTTGAGTAATGCCCAGGCACATTTTCCAGATATAAGCCTTCTTCCAGCTCTGCTTACCTATATTCAACATCTGTGTTTTACACTGTGGTGTACAGGGAGAATAGTTGTGGACTGCAAGGACTGAATAGCTGCAGAAGTCTAATTATATTGTGAGCATTTTTGTCCTTCAAAGTCAAATCCATTCCCAGTCAGTTCTGTGGCCATTTTAAATGTCACACTGTTCAAAATCTGAGAACAATACTAACCAGCTGCTTTTTCTCTGTGGAAGTCATGAAGTTGTGTCACAGCCATGCATTCCCTTTGAAAATCCACCTGCCTGTTGTTTTATTTTCCCTTCCCTGCTCCATTCCTGCCTCTATTATTGACTCTCTCCTCTGTGATTGTTGATGAAGATGCAAACCAGGAATAACAGGACGTCGGTGTGATCAGTGTGCT
The DNA here is from genome assembly GCF_029207755.1 of Chamaea fasciata. Classification (NCBI taxonomy): domain Eukaryota; kingdom Metazoa; phylum Chordata; class Aves; order Passeriformes; family Sylviidae; genus Chamaea; species Chamaea fasciata. The sequence goes on along the minus strand of NW_027094086.1, from coordinate 47,254,430 downwards.
CCTGGAACTTATGGTTTCCCTAACTGTGTGCCGTGTAGCTGTAACAGAGATGGAACAGAACCAGATGTTTGCGATCCCCAGACAGGAATTTGTCTTTGCAAGGTCAGATAAATCAAATTACTTCTGCATTCACAAGCATCACTTGCACACCAGTGACTATTTCATATATAATGGGGTGAATATAGTGAGTTTATCATTAAGTTTTCAGTGAAAATTAAGTGCAGCTGTACAAATGCATCACACTTTGCGGTACGTGCACAGATTATCATGGTAACCTGAAATACCATTTTTAAATGGCTCCAATATCTGCCAGTTGTACAGGTGGTCTTAGGTTTTGTAGGATGTTAGAGAGCTGCAGAGTAGATGTCCTTTGAATCACTGAAGCAGTCTGTACCCTGCACAGATCCACTTTATTCATCTGCATCTTGCTTTTTGGATGTAAACCAAGTCCCATGCTTTTTTTAGCCATATTATGTCAGTTGACATTTTACCACATCATTATAGCTAGGAATTTTTCTTTTGTTCTGATCTGCATAATTAAATGTGATAAATGTGAACTTTCACAAGTGACCTTTTATATTACGGGTTTGCAAAAGCCAGCAGGAGGGTTTTGGCAAGGAAGTAACCAGCTGTCTCTGACTAGTATTCATTACTCAGTGGTTCACATTTCACATTGTAAACTGGAAAGAAAGCTCATAAGATAGCCTCCAAGACAGTTTTGTTTCCATTTGGAATATAGTCTATCCAGACTATCACATATTTTCATTCATCTGTTTCTATACATTTAAATATATATTCTTTCAGAAGATTCGTTTCATGTTCAGGAAGTTTTGAGACCTCAGCAAAGCAAAAAGCACTGAAATTTCTTTGAACTATGCCTTAACAGGAAAATGTTGAAGGTGCAGCATGTGACACTTGCAGACCAGGATCCTTTTATCTGAACCCTTCTAACCCCAGGGGATGCACACCTTGCTTTTGTTTTGGGGCAACCAGCAACTGTCGCAGCACGGATCGTCGTAGAACCAAGGTGTACCAAAGATTTTTTTTCCTTTTCTGTCATGAACTTACACTTGTTCCATTAAGGAAATTTCAGACTTCTTCCGAAGCTGAAAATATATTTTATTTGTTTCTAAGGTTGAGAAATATTCTCCAAGCAATTCTCCAAGTGAAGATTTAGTGCAGCTTTCTTAAGATTAGGTGTAGACTGAAAGGGCTGTTCAGCAGAAATGGCCCTTTTCACCTGTTTGTTTGCCAGTCACTAGTTCCACTGAAGCTGAGCTGGCCTTTATCTTGCTTGCTTTATCTTCAAATTCTGTGTCATCATTAAAGTCAATGATGTCCTTCAAGGTGCTTTGATAAGCACATCCCATTTTACATGTCTATATTATAGGTGCATTCTTAAGAACTGTGTGACAGATTCTGCAGAGATTGTAAAAATTGTCTTTCTTCCCTCCCTGTAAAAGAGACATGACATCCAGTGTGAGAAACAAAGATTTTTAGTAGCATAAATGAACAGTAAAATGGCTGAAGACTGACAAAAAAAGCAACAGCTGCAAAGGCAAGAGAAAGGAAAAGAGGAAAGTGAGAATAGTGGATGAGGAGTTTATTTAAGGTTTAGACATAGAGTAGATGCAATCCAGATTGTGCCCTTTACTGTTTACAAGCAAAAGGTGAAAATGTGGCCTAGGTGAAATCAGTAGAAAATTTCCTCTAGTCATTATTTGTCCTCACCAAAAACATGTTTATAAAAACATGTCTGTTTTTTTGGTTCTTTTGCTCTGGCAAGTCAAGGGCAATCCACCAGAATCCAGAACTGTTCTGGTACATCATACACATTATGCTGTCTTTCCTACAGCATAACAATAAAAAAAAGAAGAGGCATAGTCTTTCATGAAAGAACAGGCATAAACATAAAATATGCATTAAAGAGGCAGAATATTAGGCCACATTGCCTGCCTCTCCAAAATGTCATGCCATGTACCCTCCCTCACAGTTAACCTGTTCCAAACTCTGTCTTTGAGGTTAGTGCCCTGGGTTTGATTATGGAATGGACTTTAAAAAGCATCTCCAAATTATATCCTCAGGTTTGTGTGCACAATTCCTAGTAACCCCCAGAAGGCTATGTCTTCCTGTGGCTGAAGATAGAATTTAGTTTCCAGGTGACAAACCAAACCAAGTGCCTGCATCCCAAGTAGCTTTGGCACATATTCACATTTACAGTTTTTTTCACCTCAGTGTTTTGAGGTCCATGAAATATCCATTGTTCAAAGACTTTAGGCTGACTCTGAAGGGGCTGGATCAGATGCTAAGGGAATTACAGAGGCTAAACAATTTTTTCTCCTTACTTGGTGCTGGTAATGCTTTAATAAAGCATGAGGAAAACTTTTGTTTCCTTTATGTGTTTTTCATTAGTTTGTGGATATGAGGAACTGGCGCTTGGAGGCAGTAGATGAAAATATGGATATTCCAGTCACTTTCAATCCAGTCAGTAACAGTGTGGTGGCTGATGTTCAAGAATTGCCAGCTTCTGTGCATAATTTGTACTGGAAAGCACCACCATCCTACCTGGGAGAGAAGGTAAATGCCACCTAACTCTTCTGTTTTACTAGCATGTAATCATTTTTTTTTACCAGCATCATTGCTGAAGAGTCTCACTGTTTTTCTTAGATAAGTTTCTCTCTCTTCACTTGTCTCTCTTACCTTTCATGCCAGGAATCCTTTTACTTCTGAATGCAGTTTTGAAATTAACTGATAACACAGAATTAATCATATTGCTTGGTGCTAGATAGGTCTTAATGTGAACAGCATAATCAGGAGCTCAATGGCTCAAATGTCTCAAGAAGCTGGTACCTTCAGCTGTTTTTCTGAAGCCCAGAACATGTAGAACTTGCCAGTGTGGCTTCACTGAAACCCAGAACACACAGGGCTTGAGAATTCTTTAGATTCTCTAGAGTATGTCCTGGGCAGATTTCCAAAAGAATAAAAGGTGGTTATGTGCTCAGTGGCACACAAAACCCCCCCACGTTTTGCTTTTGATGTGTTGCTTGGGAAGAGCGTCAACTGGTTTTCTACCCTTTGTGTTCTTCGGGTTGCTTGCTGGTCTGTCGACGCATGCAAGGAGCAGCCTTCTGCTCACAGTTAATGCCATCAGCACCTCAGCCTGAGGGTCACACTGACCAGGGGGCTTTGCCAATGGTGACTTGCAGGCCCAGAGCCCCAGGTTCTCCCTCTTTGGAGCCCTGACAGTGCCAATACTTAACAGCCAGTTTCAGGACACACAGGCTTTTCAGATGCAATCCTGCTGACACACACGAGAAAACAAATGGTGTGGACACCAAGGCATGAAAGATGGTACAACTTTTGAAGTGTCTCCTAGTCCTCATTTTAAAGATTAGAGCAGTATTTTTCCTCCTGCTCTCCTATGCTCAGAGCTATATATACATATCTCAGGTGAACAGCACATTTAGTTAGGGTGCTTTTTGTTGATGTTATAAAGGCTCTTGTTTCAGTGCCTACAAATTATTTTTGGAAGAAATTTTGTGTTAAAGCATATGTTATCACCTGCAGTGTTAAACCAAAAGTACTTCTGTTGTTCCGCAACAAGATATAAAGCAGGCAATAACCCTTTTTAAACACAGCTATTAAGTTCAGTGCTACGAGTTTTATGTTGCATGTCACAGTATCTACCTAGGCCTGCCATTCCTTACTGTTATTTACAATGACAGCACTGCAAACAAAATAGTTCTAATTTGGGTACTACTTTTGCTGTATGCTGTGTATCAATGTATATTTTAGCACAGGCAATACTGCAGTAATGGAAGTCCCACCAAAATGCTGTCTAGCTGTGAGTTTACAAGTTCATAAATTTACCAATTATTCACGTTACTCTGTTTTGAAAATGTCAGGGTTTGGTCTGCTTCCAGTGATAGCATCTCTTTTTGAAAATGTGAACAAGATCACTTCAACTATTTTTTGTTATGATGAGGGTATAAATACTGTTTTCCATTATCTGAAACCTTTTAACTGGTTCCACTGGAACATTTATATTTAGCAGAGTGTATTTTCTTCCTTTTCTCTTTCTTTTGTTTACAAAGTTAGAAAGCAATCCAATGTAAAATGTATAGCAGTATAGAACCTAAGAGTAATTGAGAAATTCAGATCATATTCTCCCCATTTTCTTTTATATTTTAACATTCTGTTTAATAGACCACTCTTGACTTAAGAAAAAAATACTGTACATACAGAATACAAAGGTTAGTTTGTAACACCAATAGTGTCCTATTAAAAAAAAAACCAAACTGAAAAATAAGTAATTTAACAGCCTCTCAAATGGTGCAGTTCTGAAACTTGTTAAACAGAAAATCATCTCTAATTTGAATTTTCTTTTTTTTTTTTTTAATAATGTACTTATACAGAGTGATTTGATTGAGCAGCATTTACAAAGAGTAAATGTGTTATTTATAGTGCTGGAAGATGAGAGAAATTGCATTAAAATTTACGTTCATATCAAGCAATAATGCAGTAAAGTATCTCTTGTCGTGTGCATTTTGTTACAGCTTTCTTCATATGGTGGCTTCCTAAGTTACCAAGTGAAATCTTTTGGCTTACCTAGCGAGGGCATGGTTCTTCTGGATAAAAAACCTGACATACGACTAACAGTAAGCTTTAAAATACTATATTTTTCTTACAAGCAATACAAATACCATGATTTTTGTGTTACTTAACAACTATGGCAAATTTTGCTCTTATAGTGCACTTAACTATTAAAATATAACCATTAACTTTTTCTATAAAAGTGATTTTACTGCATTTTGCTCAAAGCCATCAACACATCTGTCTCTGTTGCCAAAGTAACATATTACTAAGCATAACTGATGTGAGAGCAAGTAAAAAGATAAAATAGGATTTTCTTTGTAGAATATGCCTGTGGAAAAAAAATTAATTAATGTATTGCGCACTTGTCAACAAGTATGGCCTCATCTCTGCCAAAGATGCCCTGGATTTCGTGTGTAATTAATCTCATTTTCTGTGAGATTTTTTCAGCATAAAACTAAACATAATTATAAGGCTTCAAGGGACTGAAATAAAAAATGCCATTTAGGTTGACAGTGTTTTATTTTAACCATTTTAGAGCCAAAATTGAAATCTTTAACTTTGTTGAAATTCTCAAGGGGGTGTTTTGTTTCCTCACACCATCAGAAATATTAATTCAGTGTTCTAGGATTCTTCCTGGGAAATGTACCTCATAAACTACTACCATAATACCCGTAGTTGCTGGTGCACCAGGATGCAAAGGAGAGTGTTTTAAAATGCAAAACCATTTTTATTCTGAAGTAGTAACTAGTTCCTGTGAAAGTTGATCAGCATTAACTTGATTCTCTTGGTGTATTACTTGAAAACAAGGTTGTTAACAGGCAAAAGCAGAGAAAACCTTGCTGGCACCAGAATTCAGTGCTCACTATACCAGTTTCCTGAGAAAAAGACGTACAGTTTTCCTAGCATTACTTAGTTTTGATTCCCCAAATAATAGGATTAATGTGCTTCCCCAAATTTTATTGCATCTGAACACTTTCCCATAACAAGTAGTGAAACAGCAATGTTATATCCTCATTCTCACACAGGGCCAACAAATGGAAATTGTTTATATGGACCCCAACGACCCACTGCCTGATCGTCAATATTATGGCCGAGTGCAGCTGGTTGAGGTAAGAACTGAAAAAGGTATGGACTTCTCTTTTCCTTCCAGAGTCACATAAAAATACACACATGCAGAATATGTGCAAAAATACCAAATACTTGGTAATAGTGATGAATATAAACTTAAACACTGTAGACCTGAAATGTTAAGAACACTTTTTATCTCTCTTTACTGCCACATTGAAGCAGGGTTCTGGTTCATGACACCTAATTTTAGCACCTCTGGGTTGGGTATCTTTTCCGGTGTAGCCCTTAGCACTCCCTCCAGGGCTGGTGGAGTAATGCTGAATCAGTCCTCAATAGAAGGTGATTCATTGCAACCACAGACTGTACTTAATAGGGATGGAATGGGTTGTTATCTGTTTTCCTTGGTGTCTAGGTACCTAGTTTAGAATGGGGTGTCCAACATTCAGGTAGGTGAATTCAGCAGGGATTATTCCTACCTTAAACCGGTTCTCAGAAAGTCGAACTGGGTTATTTATTCATATGCAGGCAAAAAAGATGTTCCTTGAAGCCAAATTCCATTTTCAACAAGGCTGTGTTTATTAGCAGCAAGAAAGCCCTGAAAGATCGGGTTTCTAGGACTTCACTTACTCTTAAAAACAAAAGCATTTTCCTTCACATTTTCATGTGGTTTGGTGGGTGGTATCTCAAAGAAATTTGGATGACTGAAGAAGAACCTACAGGCTTCTTCACTTTTCCATACCTCAGAGCCATACTTACCTTGCACAGTCAAAGCTACATCCCTTTGTTTATGCTCATTATTCTTTTTCCCACCCATCCTGTGTCTACTCTCCTGGACTCTATTACCCCACACTGTTGTGTTTTATTAACCAAAGTTCCAACACCACACCAATTGGCACTAGACAAGTCTGTTCCGTGGGTGTTTTCTCCCTTTTTCTGTCCTCTGGTCTTCTTTGAAGCTACTGTTTTTAAGCAGCTGCAGTGTTGTGCTCATTTTGTACCCCTTAATGTGCAGGGCAACTTCAGACACGCCAGCAGTGGTAGGCTGGTATCCCGGGAAGAGCTGATGACAATCCTGTCCAGGCTAGATGGCTTGCACATCCGGGCCCTTTACTTTACGGAGACTCAACGCCTGACACTTGGGGAGGTCGGACTGGAGGAAGCCACCAGCCAGGGCAGCGGCAGCGTCGCGCTCAGCGTGGAGACGTGTGCCTGCCCGCCGCAGTACACCGGTGACTCATGCCAGGTAGGAAACGTTCGCCTCCGTACTGTGCCATTATCTCCTGTCTTTTGCCTACAGCTGTACATACTGGAGTGAGTTAGAGGAGCAGGATGGTTGTTAAAGTAATTAAGAGTGCTTCCCCTAAGCCTGTGCATTTTCAATGGCTCAAGTGCTTTCACCGTCTAAGAAGCGCTGTGGGGTTATTCTACTCATGATTGCTTTTACGGAGCTGCAAACGTAATTTTGCATATGTAGGGCATTATAATGAAGGATTCTTCTGTGATGCCCTCTGAGAGGCTGAATAATCTCTTACTTTAATGGAGAGAAGGTCAGAATTGACTTAATCAAAGGCTGTGATACCATACACAGTAGAGAAGATTCCTGGTGTTTCTCTACTTTAACAGGGTCCAAGGGAAGTAGCCTGAATCCAGATAATTCAGGATACTATTTGTGTAGAAAAACATGTGAAATCTGAAATTAATGTATTTGCAAAAAATATTTGGAGATGTTTATTAAAGATAGTGTAGGCTTTGCAAAGTAATACTATTAGCTGAAGACTGGCAATACAGCTGTATATCCTGTCCCTGATGCAGTTCCTGTAGCTATAATTCTTTTGGCTGTCACTTTGCTTCGCTTAGAGCTTGGCTGTTGCTATGTGTAAGTACCCAATGTAGTAGAATAAAGCACCAGAGAGATAAGCAGTGCAAAGTGCAAAAAATATGAGAAATTACTCTCAGAAAGCAGTTGAGCATTACCATAAAGTAGCAATTGCTGTACCAACCTTGCAAAAGCTTTTTGAATTGAGAATGAATGAATGAATAATATCTAGGCTGGAGCAACTGCGGAGAGACTGAACAGAGCCATATATGGCTGGCTTACATTTCGTGTGTGCATCCACTACTCAGGACAGCTAATTCATCGTCTGCAGAATAACCATTTTGGAAATATTTTTTATTTTTTCACACTTCTGTTGCTCCGTGCCACACACAAATTGATGAGCATTGACTGAAAATTCTGCTGCCATCCCATTGCTTTCAACATACTGCCTTGGTTAAACTAAGCTGTTGGGTTTTTTTGGGTTGGTTTTTTTTTTGTGTAACCTGGTGCAAATACAAAGCCAAAGGAAGCGATCAAGACACTCACGGGGAAGTTCGTAAGCCCTGTATGTTTATGCAGCATTACTCAGGCAGTGATTTAGTGCTCTAATCACCATGCTCTGTCTGGCTGCCTTAGGTGGGGAGGAGGTGATGCCTGCCACACCCAGACTTAGGTATATATTGAGCTACAGGAACTGCAGAGTTACTTGTTAACCTCAGGAACAGTCCTGTGTGCTGAGCGACTTGACTCATGGATAAAGTTTAAAGGTGGGGCCCATCACGGCACAGAACCTCATTAATCTGAGTCAGAAGCTGGAGAAGAAGGGGGCGTAAAAAGAGAAGGAACAGTGAGCACTGAAGGGAGAGTAGTGAATGTTCACAGGGGAGCCAAAGTAAAATGATGGCCCAGGCACAGAGGCCAAGAAATGTAGGATGGCTGGTTGTCACTTTAGCGTCCTTTGGGCATTGTCTAGCACAAGATATGCAGCAGAAGCTCTCCTATCCCCACCTTCAGGAGAGGAGTCAGTGGCAACAAGTTCAAATGGATTTTTATCCGAGAGAGGTAATTTGCTCATTTTTTCTTCCTTGCTTCCTTCCTTCTTTCACTTGGTTTTTAAATAAACTAATTTGGCAACAGCTTCTATATTACTTGTTGTAGAAGTAATGAGAAGATTAATCTTTTGTCTCAAAGTGCTTTACTAACAAAAGTGTGTACAAGAGGTTTCTTTTAAATTGCTGTTTACTTGAAAACAATGATCCTAAAAAGCACTTGAAAGTCCCTGGAACTTTATCTTCATGTGGAATCAATTTATCATTTGTATGGAATCACAAATGCTGCTTCAAAAACGAAGTGCCCACGTACTCCAAATGTGTCATTGTAAAGACAGCATAAATAGAAAAACAAAAGGCTGTACAGATTTTTTTTTTCCAAAAGCAATTAGATGTATTTCTAAAATGTCTGATTTATTTTTCTCTCCAAAAATAGACTTTAAGTAAATAAAATTTATATGCATTAGAGCATATATTTTACTTAGTCATGCTGTTTAATGTACTTCAGGCCCTGGTTTCCTCTGAAACTGTGTATATTGGCTCCCTGTTGTTCAGGGAAAATATTCACCCTTTAAAAAATGTATCTGAAAAACTTCAACTGTCTTTTCTAAATTTAGTCCTTGCTCACACTGAAGTCAGTATTCAAAGCTGTTTATGGTATTAGTATTCTGCATACTCTTTTTTCTTTTCCAAATATCCTACGTGTAGAGAAGGCAAAGGTGCCAGTAGTGATTGTTTCGGCGGCAGTAATTCAATAATCCTTTTGGGATCTGCTTTGTGATGGATGAGTATTTTTTTCCCTGTGGTAGTTTTATCATTGAAAAATTCCCTGGTAAATCCTGCCTCTGCATAAATTCTTATACCTCTAACCACTGGAATGTGATTTGTGACACAGTCCCACAGACCCTTTGCTCTTCAGATCGCTTCCACCAGTCTTGGTGGTGCACTTACTATGAGAAAAGATTTATGGCTTTAGAGTTCAACTTTTGCTTGTTTTCTGCATGTTGTTGGGGCCAGCCTCTGCCCGTGAGGCAGAGGCAAGGCATAGGTACAGCTCACAAGAACGTTGCTGGAGGCAGGAACTTGGGAGGTGCTGGCTTCGTGGGGAGCACGGCTTTCTCCCCACTTCCATAAGCCTTTGATCTTCCTTGCACCACACCAGCTTAGCTCCTAGGGGAAAAGAGCTACAGAATGGAAAGGACAGATGGATGTCCAGTCATTTTTAGTGTGGTTGGCGTGCCTGAGTGTTCCAGGAGAAGACGGGCGTGAATTTTTGATCTGTATGCAGAAGGGCTTCCTGCCCAGGGGGAATTCCTTGTGATTTTCCTGCTCATGCCAAGTAAGGACCTGATTTTAACATATTAGTTACTACCTCCCTGCTGTAGGTGAACAAACTTGATGTCTCTTGCTTCATTTAGAATGTTCCTCTGGTTCAGCTCCCTGTTTAAATGCAACTGTGATCTGACAGGCTGTGCTTCTGCTCCTGTGCCCTCAACAGTTGGAACATTCTTCTCATGCTTCCCTTGTCTCCAGGGCAAGCCTGTACTTAGAAATTAGACCACTGTATGTTTTGTTACATCACCTAGCTATGTCTAGGTGTGGCTTTAGCTCTTTGTAGACTTAACCGTGGAAGTCGTGATGAATGTATGTAAAAGGGATCCAGAATTGTTTCCAAGGAAAATAATTTCACTGTAGTGAAATTATTATCAAGATATAACCACTAATTAGTATGTGAGATTTTCAGATGTTCTTCTTTAGATTCACACTACAGTGTTCTCATACTCAAATATTTTTCTGTGGTTTAAAAATCATATTTTATACCTTTGTACATAGCCACAGGAAATGTGTTTTTCTCCGAGGTTAGAGAGAAAATGATTAAATCATCACTGCCAAAGTATTTAAAGCACAGGGTCCAAATGAAACTTCATCAGCTCCATTAATTGCTATTTACTGCATTAAAAATTTTAAACAGTATTATGAGCTTAGGAGAGCTTGAAAGGAAATTCATGCCTTCACTACTCCTTGGAAATGGCAGACATTTTCAAAATATACTTCCTGTAACATGTAAAACTTTCTACCAATGCTCACCATTTTTTTTCTTTCCTCTTGCTGTCCAGGAGTGCAGCACTGGATTTTATCGTGAAAATAAAGGATTATTTGCTGGACGCTGTGTGCCCTGCAACTGCAATGGAAATTCAAATAGATGTCAAGATGGTACTGGAAAATGTATTGTAAGTAATTAGTAACATTCAGTAAATTAATGGGAAGAAAAGGGGAAAAAAACATTTATCTTAGTGGAGTATGGACCATACAGTATTGTTAAATTCCAAGCAACTAAGAACAATCCTTGTATGTCTCATTCTCTTAAGTTTTATATTGTTAATGAGCGTAAGATGCATACACTTAATGTACATGTAATGTAACTGTGGGTGATTGGTATAATTTATGTCCTTGTCTTCATTTTTTTCTTTACCCTGTATTTTTCGTTAGCTCCTGGTTACAAAAAGACATCAAAGTTGTACATAAGGAAACATTTGTAGTTATTTATAATAAACATGGGACTTATCCTGGCATATGCAGTCCCGAGCTTTATGCAAATGTACTATGTTTTATAATGATGACAAACAGCACATTCATGCATAGCATAGGTTTTGCAGAATCTTGTTTAATCAGCTTCAGTGCATCTCCACTAATGATAGTCTACAGCTAGATGGGTTAAAAAATATTGAATTAAATAAGATGAAATACAAGTAATTGAAGTTAGATTTATTAGAAGATTTCAGCTGCTACAGAAGAGGTGGTGGGGTAAAATTTGCTCCCTGGCACACTGTATTAAACCCAAATCAACCCCATGGGAGTGGATCAGCCCTCAGGAATGGAAGCGTGACACTTGGCTGACTGTGCTTCACTTTATATCCATGATGCTTCTTTGAATAGTTTGTCCTGAAAAATTCCCCCTTAAAAAGTTTTCACTAATTTCTCATTTACTGTGTAAACAAGAACCTTGCCAACATCTTTCATGGTCTGTCTTTTTCTGTTACTTTTTCCTTCTTTGCAGTGCATCCATTCTGCCTGCGGTGCATTCCTGCGCGTTATGTCACTCTCCCTGACTTTGTTTCAACCAACCATGTTGCTTTAATAGAAACTATAAACTAATTCAGCACATTCTGGGGGATGACTTACAGGCTGCTGCTTTGGAGGGGCAGGGCAGGCTGTGACAGGAAAGTGCTGCAGCACAGCAAGAAAGATCAGGAAGTTTCACTTCAGATTAGAATTACGAAGGCATATTTTACTTTCACCTCATGAAATATGTGATCTAGATTTTTCTTTATCCTGTCCTTCTCACAGCTGGATTAACTTTCAGATAGGTAGAGCTAAATCAGCCGTTGGTCCCAGGCAAGCAAAGTCATCCAGAATAATGTAGTGAAAAATGAAAGCCCTGAGGGCCTTTATTTCCATCGTGAACTTCTGCCTAACCAAAAGAAAGTTTGTCTCTCTGTAGAGGAGCCATGGGACAAAAACCTGACATGGTGCAGAGAAGACAAGGAGGATTCCCACTGTGGAGCCATCAAGTTCCACATCCAAAGTGCAAAGTTTGTTCACTTGGCTTCCTGCTCCTCACCTGGAGCCCCAGACCCGAGTACCTACATTTGTCAGTGTCTCTCCAGTGACAGCCTCCAGAGGCAGCTTTGTGAGGGAAGCTAACTAAGCCCAGGCTGGCTCCTTCCACTGTGCAGCAGTTCAGGCAGTCACTCTCCTGCTGCTGCATGCTGGTGGAAGGAGTGCACTGCCGTGCTGCTGGAAGCAGGGAACAAAGGAGGGCAGGAGGAGGTGGAGGAGACTGAAGACCTTGGTTCTCGTGTTAAGGGAAAAAGCATTTCTCTGCCATTAATCAGGCTTTGTGTCCTTGTGGTCCCTGCCCTTCCTCCTGGAAGGCACATTCCCTCAGCAGCAGCATGGTGCTGAGACTTGCTTATCCCATGGCATGTTGCTTCATGTCACGGAGCCTCGTGTGTGTGACGTAACCTCGGTAGTTCTCCTGTGGCCCTGACACACCCTGACTGCCTTGTACTGTGTGGGTGCAAATGGAGTCCGCTGGAAGTGTTACTTTAGGGTTTGCAATACTTGATGGTTTGGAGATGTTGTGACTCCAGGGGTGTGTCTGACTCTGTAAAACTTGAAGGAAGACCCATGAGGTAGTTGCTGATTTGGCTTCATTGCACTGTGCCTAGGGAGCTCCAACCTTTACATGACATCTAGCTAGAGGAGCAGCATGGCACATTTAGGGTGGCTTGTATATGAAATAGCTGAAATTTTCTTTGCAATTAACAGAATTGCTTCAGTTTCTATAGACAGAGTGAACAAAACAAAAAGCCAGGAGATAAACTTGTGGGGGTGGGAGGAAGTTGCTGTAAGATGAAACCAGCACATATATTTTAAATACATCTCTTTCTGCAGTTGAATTTATTATTCGGGATTATAAAAACTGACAGTAATTTTTCAGAAACAGTCTGAATTCTCCATTAGGTTTTTGCAGGAACATATGTACCGGCTTTTATAGAGGCCACATTTTAAAATGGTTTCTTTTGCAAACATAGTGCCTTTGTGATACTTGGTGTTTAACTTCATGTGAAATGGCTCACATGGGAACTGGAGCTTCTCCTGTTTTTCCCAGAACCTTTTATCAGTGAGCCACAGATTTAGTTCTTTAACCAAAATGAAAACAAATAAGGGGTTACCACCTGAGGGAAGAGCTCGTGTTTGAGGGAATCTGATGTGAAGAAATGTGAAGGAGAATGGAGTTTCAGAGGAGATGGGAGAGACAGAACTATTTCTCATTTGTAGGGAAAAATGCTTCTCTTTTACCAGTCATGGTAGTAAGGTCTTCAAACATAGCCCTGAGTCATCAAAGTCCCTGAAATGGAAGCACAGTTTGCTCAGTCACTGCTTCCAGCTGATTTCCCACTTTGTTTTTTCCATCTTTTGCTCTGTTAGTAAGCCTTCAGCTCTGTGGGTCATTTGTTCAGTCTGTTGCACAGAAGACAGTTGTAGAACTTCTGTGTGAATGCCTCTTGGCTGTTTGTAACTTGGAATTTTCCTTATGGCTGCTTATATATATTTATGTTGCTTATGTATTTGAACAACTTCTATTTTAAATTAGCAATGCTTTAGGTAATGCAAAGGCAACTTCCTTGTTCTGTACCCATAAAATACAAATGTATGACAATTAGACAGCACTAGAATTAAGAATGTTTCTAAACCAAGATAAAATTCCCAACAATTTTATCATGGTAGAAGGGGCTCAGCTGCATCAGTTTCAATTGTATTCCTAGCTTTTGCTTTCTATTATTTAATCCAGTTACTACAGAAAAATAAAAGTAACATGAAAATATAATATAAATATAATACAAAACATTAAATACATTAACTGGAGAAACTACAGGAAATTCAGTTCTGGTCTGAATCTACAAAGAGAAAAAATTTTTGTATTTATTTAATGAGATTTTTAAAGCAATGTACTTGGGCTCAATTGGTTGCATGCTTTTAGATTGTATCTGCCTTCTAAGCAGTGTTAAGATGCAAATTTTAAAGTTTTATATAAACAGAGAGAGAGACCATTAATGGAATGCTCCTTTACAAAATATGCCTCTGGTTGAGTTTCTTTAAAAATATGTTGAATTCAACTTACTTATCTATTGTTTTTTCACAAGAGGGAGGAAACTGTGCTTTGTACAGTTGGAAAAATGATCAAAACTGTTCTATCCTGGTTGTGAAGGCAGTTTTCACAATAAATGCTTGATTATGTGGAAGAAAAAGAACATATTCTCTGCATAAACAGGCTGTATTTTTTAAAATAATAGTAAATCCATACTGAGTGATAAAGCACTGCCAAATGTCTTGCTTGTTTCCTTTCCAAGGACTGTCAGTATAATACTGCTGGGGACAAATGTGAGCACTGTAAAGATGGTTATTTTGGAGATGCCACTCAAGGTTCCTGCCGGGAATGCCCTTGCCCATATACAAACAGGTACAGTAAAATCTTGTAAGAAGAGTCAAGCAGGGGAGGAAAGGAGAAAAAAAAAAAAAAAAAAGGAGAAAAAATAAAAAAGAGAGAGAGAGAGAGAAAAGAAATCCCAAAGCCCAAACTCTGCTACCATAGGAATATAATGATCTTCTTCTGGTATTGAGAGCTTGGTGGTCTGTCTCAGAGCATTGCCTTTGTTAATAACCTGAGTATTCCAGTTCTCATTCAAATCCTGAACTTCAGAGGCACACTGCTCATAGCCTTGGGGAGCCCCAGACAGTAGAAGTGGGCTTCCTTTCAAAACCACCAGTACTTCCTCCATAGTGAGAAATATATGATTGAGGTCTTTTGCCTTACTGGGCACATCCACAGTCTTTCTTTTTTGCTGGAATGCAAGATCTTTAAGACCATTCTTCTGGCTAGGAGATAGCAGAAAACAGTGAGGCAAGCCTTTTATAGGAATTCAGAAAAATTACTAAGATTCAAAAATAATATAAAAACATTTAAGGTCTTAAGCACTTATCTAGAAGTCTAAAAGAGTATTGTTGCTTTTCTTGTGAAAGTTCTGTTTGAAATGCAAACATACTGAGATGAAAAATGAAAAATTAAAACTTCCTTAGATCTAATAAAGTTGCCAGGCTTTTAAAATTGGCAGTTAATTGCATTTTAAATGCATGGTATGTTTAGCCAGATTGTCATCATTGGTCCATTCTGAAATGTGGTAAATAAAATCAAATTAAAAAAACCCTCAAACCCTAAGCTATCAATTGCTAAAGGCACCACATAGTATTTGCCAGGTGCATAAGCACACACCACATAACCTTTAAATAAGAGATTTACACCATCAGACAATAGACAGGTTTATCATTTATCAGAGAACTCTCTGTTAGATCTGGTTTTGACAACATCTTCTGCAGGTGCTTGCCTGAGGCTGACTGAACAAGTTCTTAGTCATCATTTGCTTTCATAGTTCTGAAATATCTAGGGAGACCATAAACCCTTGCAGTTTCAAAACTGCAGATTAAGGTGGTGAATATAATTTCTGACACAGGAAATGCACCCCACCTGGCATTAGTGGAGTTGACAATTTTTCATCTAGTCAAAATCCAGTAATTCTTAGTGCAGACCTCTGTCTTTGATACACAGACTTGCTTTATCCAACTGTTCAGAGATTAAAACATGAAAATAACTATCATGGCCCTCAACTCCTGCCTTCTCCTTCACAGACATTGAACTTTGAATCTAGGCAAATCTGCTTGGAAGAGCAGAGAAAAAAGTTAATTGTATTAACCAGATCCTTGAGATCCCAAAAATTGCTCACAACTCTACTTTGCCTTGGATAAAAAATCCCTAAATAAAATTAGCAACATAAAAATATCCTTTAATGTTTTCATTGATTAAAAAGAAAAGAGAAAAAAAAAGAGAAAGAAAAGAGAAAATATGTACAAACATGAGGAAATGTTGTCTAGCATAAGCTATTGATTCTTGCCTGCTAAGATAAAATAGCTACCCAGACTTGTTTTATGACAGCAGTATTAAAGTTTATTTTAGGTATTCCTTTGGGTAGTGAACTATTCTACTCAGTCCACAGGGCCAGGAAATTATAATCTTTTGAGTCCAAGGAAAAAATCTGCACAAAAAAATATAAAACTTCAAAGGATTAGAAACTACTGAGGAAGAAGCTACTCCCCAGGAAACTACTTCCCAAGAAATTACTCCTGAAAAAGCTACTCCCTAAGAAACTACTCCCCAAGAAACAAAATTATCTGGAGGCAATTGTATTAGCTGAGAAGTAATTTGGTGGTGTAAAAACTTTTTAATCTGAAAGTCATTAAACTGAACCTCTAGAGTGTAAAATCTAATTGATCATGTGCTCACAATGATATTTTTGCTTCTTCTCAAAGATTTGCAAGTGGCTGTGTGGCAAATGGTGAAGAAATCCAGTGTCTCTGCAAAGAAGGCTACACTGGATCTCGTTGTGAACAGTAAGTAACCTGTTTCTCTAAACCAAGAGTTTTGAAAGACACGATAAAAGGAGTGCTGTCTGTATTGGGAGAGACTTATGTGGGCATATGGACTTGCACCTATGCACCGTATGCATGTACATAAGGAGTAGCTATTTATATGAACAGCTGGTAAAGAGTGGTGCTGTGATGTAATTCCAATCACAAACCAAATTCTCCCTGGGGAAATACAAGCAATTCTCCACAGACTACTGACTGCACCATTTTGACTGAAAAGAGGTGTCTGCCTCTTTGCCCCATGCTTTGCCTCATCCTGCCCTCTAGTAATAATGACTTCCACTTACTTCACCCCTTTTCAAGTTAAAAACATTTTCCCATTTCCTCCAGTGTACACAATGGTGCCTCAACAGTCTTATCTGACAGCAGCCACATAACATTTAGCACCATACCCTTCATCCCAAATCATTCTCCTGCTCCACAGTTGGAGTTTACACAAACCAGACCAAAGCCATCTCTTTTGCTGGAACATTGCAGCAGTTTGGCAAATCAAGAGAGGAACAGCATGGCAGAGGAACCAATTTCAGGGAGGCAGAGGGACCAATTTCACTGAGTTTCAAATCCAGAGAGAACTGAAGTGTAATGGAGTGGTGTTGTCTGGTTTGGAAATTTGAAGCTAATAAGTCATGATGTTGCCTCTGAAGACAGGACCTGCAGTAGGACATGGTCTTGTCCTTCAAGACTGGTGCCTTTGACCCTGTCTTAATCTGAGGGTTATAGGTGTTTTGTCTTCCAGGTATAGCTGTTCCTCAGCTCATCTTGCCCCTTTGATCCTGTATTATCACCCCTATAGGTCTTACCACAGAATAGCTTCTAGGAATGTTAGCTATCCAGTCTGAACAAAATATTTTACCTTTAAAATATTTAGAGATCAGTCACACAGACTGCTTTGCTGGCAGGAGGCAAGAGGGGGTGTCATGCAGCAGAAGGGTGATGATGTCATTCAGTGTTGTTGCTGTTTGAAATCTCAGCTGTGCATGCAGTGTGATCCCCCTTAGTATGTGTTTTCTGGTGGGATCGCAGGCCAGAATGGTATGGTTTGCTTGGTTAAGCCCTGTCAAATTCTCTACGTATGTATGTATCAGTGTGGATTGGGTTTTGGTTTTTTTTTTTTTCAGATTAAGTGAATTATTCCTGCAAGAGCACTGTGGGAGTTCTTCTATTTTTAGAAAAAAATTCTGCAGTGCTCACAAAGATATTTTTAGCATAGTGCAGAGAATACTGTAAACCAAAAATATATTATTTCTGTCTGAGTCAAGACATTAAATCTAAAGTTATTGAAAGTTTCCTCACGAGAATAACTGGGGATTTATCTCAAAGGAAAGTATATTTCACAAAATTAGCTCCAACAATTTAATAAAAATTACTTGTATCTCTTTATCTAGCTGTGCTACTGGATATTTTGGAAACCCACAAAAATATGGAGGCTTCTGTCAGAAATGTAACTGTAATAATAATGGACAGCTGGTTAGCTGTGACCACCTGACTGGAGGTACGTGAGGGCCTGTGAATGGAGCATTGTTCTGAATGGAAGGGAGCATTGTTTTCCCTTTGGGAAGCAAAGAGGGAAGGTACTTGGATAAGCTGAACCGAAGGAAAGAACTAGACTTACAAGAAATGTAGATTGTTTTTTATAAAATGTAAGATTTCCTAAAACACAACACTATGGTAATAGAAGGGCTGTCCTGAGTCATCAGGTTTACCCTTCTAAATGGTTTTGTCCTGTATTTTCCTTCAAATACTGCTGATTTTATTTTGTTTTTGTTTTGTGGCAGTGTTTTTTAAATGTATCGTGGTTCCTTTGCTGACAGAGTTAAATCATATCCTGCCAGTCAGTGTTATGGATTTAGGAAACTGAGCATCCTCAATATGCCTATTTAAAATGTATTTGGCACAGTTTAGTGAAATCTTCAGAGTCTGCATCAGGCACTGCCGTCTTAGGTATCCAAGCCGTCTGCTTTTAGTGGAAGTTAGAACCAGACACAGGAGGCTCTTTTATAAATCCTTCTATACTGCTTTTCTAGCTAAAACATACATGATTTCCCAGAATCAGTCAAACACGTACTTCACTACTTGTAGGCTGTTAGATAATGCCATGGGCATATGTTTGCTTTATCTATTAGAATTCTGAAGTAAAGGGACTGATCTTACATTCCTCAGAGTGTCTTTACCTTAATTCACCTCAGTCCCTTGGGATACTCTTTTATATTCAGAAATACAGAGGCCACTGCTCCTGAAATGTCCTTGATTCTCCTATTTTTCATTCACCAATAGAATGTCACTTTTCCGTCCCTGTAGACAGATTTTCTTCCTCATATGTTAGTGAAATTTCCAACTAATAACTCCAAATATTTCTATACTCTTCATTTCTCTGCCCTGCTGTTCGTCCTGCAGTCCAGTAACTGCAAAGAACCCATTGTCTTTCCTTGGCCACAGAAATTAGAAAAAGAGCAAGTGATATGAAGTGCTGTTGGCATCTGGTGCAATTTTTCAATAGCTTGTTCTCATTTCCTATTTCATCATTGAAGCAATACATCTCTATTATACCCTGTATGGAACAGATCCAAGCAGTGTTTGATGTTTTATCATTCCTTTCTTTTTTCAAGCAAGAGTTTGCTAGGACAAACTAATCCATAGGGCAATATTCAACAATCCTGTTTGTTTACCTCCAGCTACACATCCTGATCCTTTCTCTTCATTAGGAATAAACCCCTCTGTGATCATTGGCACAGCATGTTCTTGCAGGTTCCTTTTGCGTGATGTTTGGTGCTTGGCCAGCACTTCACCATTTCTTGGCTGATGTTTTCGGTGCACAAGCTGTAATAATAATTCTATATAATTGGTACTTCATAGTGACAGCTGAAATGTGCCTGCTGTTAGCTGAACTACACAACAGCAGAACTGCATGGATGTTAGAATTTTGGAGGAATTTTCTGCATTCCCTTAAAAATATATTCTTTATGATTTGTCTCCTTTTGGCAGCAGCAATCATTACCAATCGCCTTTAACTTCCCGATGACTTAATGTGCAAGTGCCAAAGGAAATGGCACAGCTAGGCAGTTTGTTCCAGGCTGTTTCATGCTGCTGGTAAAGTTCAGGTCCAATTTTATCACTGTATCCTCTTGCAAGTTGCAAGCTGTTGTTGACTCTTGACAGCAGCAGGCTATACTGAGTGCATCTTTTCCTTTAGAGTAAAAGACATAGAATTGTTAAGGTTTGAAAAGACTTCCAAGATCATCAGGTTCAATCTTTGACCAAGATCCATGGCCTTTTTCATTTTCAAGAGGAGATGAGAGCTTGGCAGTGGGACCAAGCCTGTAAAAGGAACTTGGGTATCAAGATGTGGAGATTTCTGTCCTATATGATGGCATTTTTAGAAGCCAGTTTCTCTCCTGCATCCTAGAAGTTAGGATCCTAGGATGTTACTCCACATGCACCTGGAGACTGTTAAGGTTCTTAAAACGGGGTTTGTAAAAACCAAACAGATTGCATTGGACAGGATATCACCTGTGCTGGCTTGTTGGAAAGTCTGAGGCAATGTTTGTTATATACAAGCTGCATCTGTGGTCCAAGCTGCATGCCTTGTCTTACATACAGTGCCTCCATCCATGCACACACTGCGGATTTCTCTCAAGCCTGATAAATACCTTAATCTTGCAAGCTGTGACAGGCATGAAGGAAGGTCATAAACAGTTTCTTAGTTCCTTGTGGGTAAGACATTCTTTGGGGAATCAGAACCTGTGGTTTGAACCTGCACATTTAGTAGAAAAAGAGGTTTGAACCTATGTCTTGGGTAAAGTCCTTTGACAATATAATCTTGTCTCCAGTTCTGGTGGTTTTATTCTAGGCAAATTCTAGCAATACATTTGGCGCACTTGGTGTAAGAGGGTGTCCTGCTCCTAGTAGCATAAATTGTGAGATTATAGTAGGTTTCCTTTGAGGGATGGAAAAGGTCTTGCTTTCCATTAGTGGAAAAGGCACTAATTAGGCATTAGTGGGAGTTGAATGTCCTGGCATACTCAAGCCTTCTGAGCATTTCAGCTCATTCACAGTAGGTATGGGCTTATGAAAGGGTAGCATCATGTTTTAATGGCTGTCAAACGAGAAGTGAAAGAAAAAATGCAGTAGTACTTCCATAGGAAGACTTTGGTTACTAATGACAATCTTGTGATTTCAGAATGTTTCAATAATGACCCAAAAGATGTGGATCCCAATGAAGATTGTGACTGTAAGTGATAAAATAGAACTGCTCTTGTATTACTTTCAGCTGGCTCTGAATACATACTGCTGACTCTTTAAAGGGTGACATAGTTTAAAAAGGACTGAAATATCCTGTAATTAATGTTTTAAAATCAAACATTCAACCAAATACTTGGAAAAATTATTAAAGAGGTGCTCGTCTAGTCAGGTGTAGATGGAACCTCCTCCTTACTTCTGGCTTAAGTCATTTCCTTAAGGCTGCAGACTTTGTTGTTGCCTTTGTTCTTCAGGCAGCACCTGGTGACAAGCTTCAAAGGTTTTCCACCATTGCTGCTGTGTTCAGTGAAATGTTCTCTGTGTTAAATATCAATGATATGTATTGGTTTCCACTGTTCTCTCCAGCCTGTGACAGCTGTGTGATTACACTGCTGAAGGATTTGAGCACAATAGGTGACGAGCTTCAGCTCATCAAGTCTCAGCTGCAAAATGTCCATGCAAGTACCCACACTCTGGAGCAGATGAGAGATCTGGAAACACGCATCAGGGACTTAAAGGTAGGCACACAGAAACAGAAAAGTGGATTTCAGATTAAGTGGGTAGGCAGTGAACCCAGGAACCTTTGCCATAGTTTTGTCAGTTGCAAGAAGATCTACATCAACCCTGGATTTCAAATACCAGATGCTGGCAGTACTGGGCTTCACCTGTTAAAAGGTAGCTGTGGTTTCCATGCGGTTTCCATTCCAGAGAATTACTATCTCTGCTTTTCCTGAGGCCTGCTTACCTTGGAAGTTACACCTCTGAGGTGTCCCTCTCGATATGTCTTTCTCAAGCACGTCGTGTCTCTGCGTTGCTGAAAATGCTCAATATTCCACTTGCCATTACCAAAATTCATTCTAAAAAAATGTTCTTTGGTTGGAATAGCAGTTGCTATACTCATCAGGTTAAAAACCCCAGGTTTTGGGAAGGAATTGTTCAGTTTTCATATCAGTAATTCTGCTTTTATTTACTTTGGGTAAAGATTTAATCCAGTGAATTTTTTGCTTTTTGTCTGCTGTGCAGTGAGTAATTTACTGGATTATTCTTTCCTTTCTTTTCAGGTCTTATTGAACAACTACCGTTCTGTTGTTCATAATCAAGGTTCAAAGGTAGATGAGTTGGAGACAGACTTCATTAAACTAGGTCGTGATATAAATGCTCTCCAGGAAAAGGTGATTTACCAAATCAATTTAAAAGTACACATCTCCTGACTATGTATTAGCATGCTGTATCCAGATACTTTTAATCTAACAGGTTTTTTTTCCTTGCTAGGCTGAAATGAACTACAAGGAAGCTGAGAGATTATTTAACAATTTTGGCCAAACTCATCAGAAAGGAAAGGATTTGGTTTCACAGATACAAGTAGTGGTCAAAAATATACAAGGTAAAAAGTAATTTTTTGACTCATGTTTTGTTTTATACCATCTTTTCAGCTTATTTACAATATTCTTAATTATGCATAAGAGGTTTTCTTAGAAAACAACTTAATAAATCAGAATTTAGTCACAGCTGTAGAACTCACTCTTCCTATTAGAAATCTAATACATAATGTTAGTTTAGGACCCTACTTTCCCTATGAAGTAAAAAGGGACAGAGAAACTCCACTATAGAGACATTTTGAGCAACAAATTTGACTATCCTAACTCAAGTCTAACTTTGTTTGGGGTTGTTATCATGGGCTCTTTAAAGTTAGAAGCTTAAAATTATTGCTAAGAACTTGGTAATTTGGGACAAATTTCAAAGCCAGTGCTATCTTACTCTCTCTGGTTGTGTGTCATGGGATACTTTTCATCTTAACAGAATTAATGCAAAATGGATCTGCTTCATTAAGGAAAAAATAAGGCGTGCCCATTCCTGAGTTCATTAATGAAGCAGATCCATCTCAGAAAAGACGTTGGCCCCATCATTTGAGCATTTTGAATAGGCTTAAGCACATCCTGTTTTTAACTTTGACAGTGCTTTTTTTCAGCGCTCTTGGAGCAGATAGCTGGTACAAGTGGAGAAGGGAACAACCTGCCCCTGGGAGATGCCTCCGAAGAGCTGGCCGAGGCCCAGCGCATGATGGCCGAGATGCGCAACCGCAACTTTGGCCAACTGCAAGCTGAGGCAGAGAAGGAGCGAGCGGAAGCTCAGCGGTGTAAGCGCTTGTTCTCTCAGCTTCTGACTTTCCATAAAGATCAGTCTTACATCTGAAGAATTATTGATTGGGTTGGAGTAGAGGGAGCAACCTTTTGCAGTGTATCCCTGAGATTTGTAGCTGTTAGTCAACAGGAAAGTGGTCATTCTGGATGGGATTTTAAGGCATTTTTAGTGTGTTATGGAAGAAAATGGGTTGAACTGGCAAAGAAACCCAGTAGATCCTTCTTTTGTAACTAGATCAATCTCAGTAAAATAAAGATGTAGCAAATCCCAACACAACCTATGCAATGCTTCTGTGTATTGTAAGAGATAGGCAGTGGTATATAGAGTTATTTTAGAGGAATTGCATGTTTAATTTAACAACAGATTTTCAGAAGCTGCTGGAGTAGTCCAAGGGCCAGGTCATACAAGGACGAGGAAGTTCAGGAGTTCTAGTTGCACTAGTACTCCCTGTCATGTTCTCTGCAAGTGTTTGACCGGAACATTCAGAAACTTGATTCCAGACAGTGGAGATATCAAGAAAAGTTGCAAGCTTCTCTCCTAACCAGGGGCATGGTGGAGAAATGTGAAAGCCCATATGAGCGACAGTTAATTTCCCTTAACCTTGAACAATGATGCCTACCTCTGAGTGATTCTTCTGTATCCTGTTTTATTGGCAGTGAAATGGGCATGTTTAAGGGTGTGATTAATTTGACATCTTTTGTGTTCATATATTCTTTGAAATTAAATGTGCCTATATCTATCTTTCCATTGATTACAGAGGAGGGTTTGATAACTAGTGCAGTTGTAGATGAAATTGTTGATGAAATTGTTATTTTCATATAAAAAAGAAAATTAGTATTTTCAGATCAGCCTCATACTTACTTAATTAAGAGAACATTTATCTGTGCTCTGTGTCTGCAGCAGCAAACTAGTGAGCAGATTTGATCCAGCAAGATGCTGAATAGTATCTTTGCTATAGTAGCACTGAAATTAGCGTTGCAGAAGATGCTCAGTTCACACAAGAACAGCTTTATGATCCTAAGTGTCAAGCCCTTTTTAACGAAGTTTGTATCAGTTCCCTTCTTCTCTGAAAAAAACTTTTCTTTCTGGTCCTGATACTGCAGTACTGGCACGTGTTAAGAATGAACTACAAAGGTATCACCAAGAAAATCGTGGGCTTATTAAAGTTGTGAGGGATGCACTGAATGAATATGAATCCAAAATCACTGACCTTCGTGAAGCTCTGAATGATGCAACAGGACAAATCAAGCAGGCTGAAGGCTTAAACAGAGACAACACAGTTCTGTTAGAAGACATTAAGGTAATGTTGGGGTTCAGGAGAAAAAAATTAAACTTCAGAAGATAAGAAGTGGTTTTGGTTGCTGCTTTTGACCTCACGAAGCCAAGCAGCACTAATTCTTTAGACTTTCTTCAGGGTCTCTTCCCATCTTCTGGTGTGCGTATGGACAGGTGTAAATGTAGTGCACTGCTGCTTATGGCCTCTTGGTGTGACCAGAGCAGCGTGACCAAGACATAGCTCTGATGAGCGCAGGGAAGGAGAGTCTCTTCCCAGCACTTCTTTCCAGCTGCCACTAGTGTTTTTGTTTCCTTTTCTATACCAAACTCCTGATGCTGATGTACTTTTCGTAGTAAGTTCTTTAAAGTATTTAGCTTTAACAGCCATGAAAGGTGGGAGTAAAAATGTGTGCAATACTGTTAAATTATTTGGGATTAATATTCTACAGAACAGCTTCTGAGGTCTCATCAGGACAAGGAGCAGCTGTTACTACTGAGCAGTGTTTGAATTTTAGTGCTGGTAAAAGATTACAAGGAATAAGTGTGTGCTGCAGGACACATTCTCTTAATTGTAGCCTGGCTGAATTGTATCACTGGTTTAGCACACTCATGTCCATATTTAAGAAAAAAAATGTGACTGTTCCCTCGGTAAATCCTACTGCCAGCTAGATTAGGTTTGGGTTTGTTGTTTTGTTTTGTTTTAATTTTGGTTTCAAGATATTGCTTTTTCTGCCCCTTTTCTTAAGTCAATAACATGTTGTTCAACTACTCATTTTTCCTCAGAAACGGGTTGAAAAGACAAATGTGCAACAGAATGGTGTCTTGAATATTCTGAGCTCGGCCCAGTCTTCCCTGACACAAGCTAAGAGTGTACTTGGATTATTGCAAGAGAGCAAAGAGGTAAAGTTTACCACCTTAAGAGAGGGTTAAAAATCCCAATATCTTGTTGGAGATGAGGCTTATCTGAGCCAGTCAAGAAAGAAAGGATCTCGCAGCCCATCCTGGATGCAAAAAGAGTCTGCCTGCCTGCACAGGTTTCTGTGAGAGAAACTTGTTGAGGGTTGTGATGTGGCTGAGAAAGACACTGAGCCGCAGATGTCAGAATTTGGGAGAACATCTGTAAGAAGTGCCATAAGCAATTGTGCTATTCTTGTATTTCTTTTTGGTTAGTTGCTTTTAGCCACTGTTAAAGAGGCAACATACTAGGCTGGAAGGGTCTTTGCTCTGACTCAGCTTTTACGTAATGGGTCTGGAAGCATAATGTAACGACTGCCAGTTGTTTCCAGTAACCTGCAGTGTAAGTTGGAAGGGAATAGTTTTCCCTTTGGTCTCCTCAGGTGCAAGGTATGTGTAACACTGAAGTAGACATGGACAAAATGAAACACGTAAAAATACAAGTAAAATTATATATTTTTAAAACCATAGGAATACGAAACCCTAGCTGCTCAGCTGGATGGGGCAAGGAAGGATATGAATGAAAAAGTGGCAAATCTCTCATCGGCAAGCAAAGAACCGCTGGTGGTGAAGGCCGAGGAACATGCCAAATATTTGCAAGATTCGGCAAAAAAACTGGAAGAGTATGTTGCCATTCCTGTAAATTAGTAATTTTTGTACAGAACATCTGTTGTTGTAATGGTCTGTAATTTCACTTGTTTTTATAACCATTTGCAAAGCTAGAGAGAAATTAAGTTGGTCTCTTTCTGTTTCTCCATGATGTACGCAATTTTTCTTTTTCTTCAAAAAGCAGATCTTCCTGTATTTTCCAGATTTTTTTCTCCCCCAGAAGTGTGAATTCACATAATACTGTTTTATACTACTGTACTAACACTTCATTAACATCTTACTAGCAAGAGAAAATCCTCATATACAGAGTGGGAAGATGTTTAGCATATTTTTTGTAGAGTTATTTCAGGTACTCTTACTCAGGGATGTTTTTACGGTGTCAAAGAATTGAGGCAAATAATTGGAATAAATGCTGTCTTGGCACTCTTCAGATGTGCCTGCTCAGCAGTATGGAGGAAAAGACCTCCTCTAGTTTTCTCATCCTTCCATGAATCTTCTAGAAAGGCAAAAATATTATAAACTTGAAAGGAATCAAGTGTTTCTCTCTCCATTATTTGTACTTTGCATTGGAATTGTAAGAGTTTTGGAGGCCTTCTGTGATACGTCAGAACAAAATGAAAAAAAAAGTGAAATCCTGATTTATTTTTCCCTATGCAAATTGTTCACATTTTGTCATTGCACCAACTGGAAAGTCTCAGAAAGTTAAATTCCAAAATACCTAACGTGGCTGTAAAATTCTTGAAGAAAAATCCACATTTTCATTATCTTTTTTTTGTTAGTTTTCAGTGTGATTTTTTTCAATAAAGAAGGCACTGTTGTCACAAATACAAGGCACCTAATACTAGACAGTTGTACAGTTCAAAGGATGTGGGTAGAAAAGATTTTGTCTGTTGTTTCTGGTTCCAGAGCTGCTGTGCTGCTTCTTGTGGAAAACACAAAAGCTCTTGGAGTTGCTCCATGATCTGGCATCTACAGTTCTCTGAATTCCTCTTAACTGAATTGTATTCGGAGGTCTGTGATTGAGGTGCCTTATTACTGACCATGTGCTTTGGTGAATTCTCTCCATCTTAGTCATTTGAAGGCTGCTTTGGAGTCTCACAGCTGTGCTTTTCCACACACCTGAACTTATTCTATCTTCTGAAGAGTCCATGCTGGTCTATCTCCAAATTTGATATTTTTGTAGAATGAAGTTACAGATCTAATGGAAAAAAGTTTTCTGTTATTGGTGTTACGTAGAAAATACTGAGTTCAGATCTGTTTGGAATCCATCTCACAGCCTTGGCAGAAGGCTGCATTTTTCACCCTGTTTCCCACAGAATAAAGAACAGTGCCAGGAAGGACGGGTTGATAGGCTGTGCTGTGGAAGCTTCTACTGCCTATGACAATATTATTGGTACCATCAAGGCAGCAGAGGAGGCCGCCAACCAAGCTGGGAAAGCAGCTGACTCGGCTTTATCGGTAAGTAAGTGGCCAGATTATGGTAAACTTGTTACAACTGGAGTTTTATTTTAACTATTCCAGTGACCCCAAAATGTAACACCTGTGTCTTGGCATGCTTTATTTTTCTGTGACCTTTTAAATGAGTGGCTGTTCTGCATGTTGATTAATTAGTCTTGGCTCAGCACTAACCAGGCCTTTCTGATGGAACTGTCCATATGAGCACTGACTGTTGCTTTCAGTGCAAAATGAAAAGATATTACAAGGCAAGCTTGGTAATCACTGCAGACACTGCAGGTGATTTCAGGTATTCTCCTTTATTCTGCACTACTAATACCCACAAGCTCTTCAGCAGAGACATAACATCCAACAGCTGTATGCTAGTAATTTCCTCCTAATGCCCTAAAATCCATCTGAAGTTTGCTGAAGACGAAGGTTGTAGTTTGCTTAAATTAACCTTGGTAGTTGTTGCTAAAGGTGATGTTCATTAGATGAGATCTCTGCCCTTGTATAGTTGGGATTTCTTTAAATTGGATTGGGCCATCTCTTTTACTCTTTAAATTTTAATGTAATTATCAAGTGATCTTACAGTACCATGCTTCTATTATCAGACTGTGAAGAGAGAAGACCTATCAGGAAAAGCTGCAAGGTTAAAAACTGAGAGCAGTGAGCTCATGGATCAAGCACAGGAGACTAAAAGAACATTGCAAGGTACTAAGAAAGAAAGTGGTACTAGAAATGTTGATACAACATGAGAAGCTTTCCTTGAACGATAAATTTTCACATCTCGGCAAAGCCCTTCAGCACTTTTTCAATTAAAAAAACGTAGTTCCATTTCAATGGGACTTTTTGTGATGGTTATTTCCCACAGAAAAAAAAGCAAGAAAGTGGATTTCCTGCTTCTGCTATGCTGTACAGCTTTGCAGTCCTCCTGTCCAGCAAATTCTTTGCTTTGTACTTGTTTTGCAGTGCACTCAATGCTCAGTGGCAGCATGAGCTGTGTAAGAGTGTAGATAAGTGCTGCAACACCATCTGTCTTGCAGAAAATTGATATTTTTCTTTAAAATTCTTTTGGGGCTTTCACTGTTTTTCAGCTCTTGGTCCAAACCTTGAAGACCTAAAGCAAAGACTTGATGTCGCTGATGGAAAGACGAATACACTGAAAATTGATCTTGTCACTGCTCAAAACAATCTCAATGGCATAAACAGAGGTTTGTTACTTACCCATCACTTCTGGCCTGCCCCTTTCATCTGTTACTATAAAAATCTGCATGTTCATTTCTGTGTGTTTCAGGTGACATCGACAGTATCATCACCAGTGCAAGGAACATGGCAGAAAATGCCAATTCTGTCACCAATAGTGTATTGGATGATCTGGTCCCAATTAAAGCAGAAGTGGAAAGAATTAAGAGTAACTATGGAAGCACACAGACTGCCAGCTTCAATAAAGCACTGATGGAGGCAGACAATTCAGGTATTGCAGGTGCTGTGTGGGACCTGCCAAATCACTGTAGGGTGAACATGGCCAGTTTTGCATTCAAAAGTTAGTCATGTACCCTAAGCTAGTGTTCTGGCCACCTTTCGTGGCTGGTAGAAAGGGACAGGCACAGCAGAGGGTAACTCAAGCCATTCTGTGGTGTATGTTAAAAGCTCCTTATATGTTAAAAGTCAGTGCCATGACTGGTCTCTAGACATTAGAAGGCCAGTGACTAATGGGGGACCTCAGTGGTCAATACTGGGTCTGATCCTGTTCAATATCTTTATTAATGATCTGGATGATGAGGCAGAGTGTGCCTCAGCACGTTTGCTCCTGACACTAAACTAGAAGGAGTGACTGGTACAGCAGATGGTCTTGCTGCCATCCAGACAAACCTCAACAGACTGTGGAAATAAACTGCCAGGAACTTCATGAATTCCTGCACCTGAGGAGAAATGAACCCATGTACCAGTAAACAGCAGGCTGAGCAGGTGGCCAAACTGGAAAAAGCTTTGTAAAAAAGGACCTGGGGGTCTTGGTGGGCACAAAGTTGAAGATGAGCCAGCAATGTGACCTTGGGGTAAAAGTTGAAACACATGAGATTCCCTCTGAATATGACAAAAGAGTTCTTTTACTGTGAGGGTGACTGAGTACTGGCACAGGTTGCCCAGAGATGTTGTGTAGTCTCCATCCTTGGGAATATTCAGAAGCCTGCCAAGACAGAATTCTGGGAAACTGGACCTAGGTGGCCCAGCTTGAACACAGGGGTTGGACATTGGGATCTCCAGAGGTTCTTTCCAACCTCAGCTGCTCTGTGATTATGTAGTTTTCTACTACATTGGCTAGAGAAGGGCCCTAGACAATTATCTTAGACTACATATCTGTTAGCTGAAATTAAGTGAAAAGGATTGCACAGAGCCTGTGCTGAATACAAAATAAGGGGCAATCACACTCCCAAACAATTTAATTTTACATCTTTTCGGCAGCTTTATCTGATAAATTCAAGTAAACAGGAAAACATTTTAAATAATATAAATACAAGAGCTAGTCCTGCATGGTATTACAGGGTTGTAAGTCATCCCTGCAGTTATGAAACTGGTTTATAAGTCATATTTAGAAGAACAAAAGGTCTGGATTTAATTTTATTTGCCTCCTGCATCATAGGGTTGAAGTCTGCAAATACTTTCAGGGTGGATTTTTTGTTTTGGTTTTGGCTTTTTGCAGTCACTGGAGATGAGGAATTGTTTCCTGTTATAATGAAAGTTGAAATTCTCATTATTTTCTTTTCTCTGAAATAAACCTGACCTGATACTTTAAGACTCACTACTAAACTGTGCTGATTAGCAACCTTGACCCAAGAATATAATTCATGCCCTAGTCAGCCAGGCCAGCAGTCTGCCTACCGCATTATTCATTTTCTGACAGTGGCAGTAGGAGATACTAGGAGCCTGAGTCCTGTCTGCTGTCCTTTATCCTCATTCTCCCCTAGCATCCACAGTCACTGGGTAATAATGTCATAGTCCACATCACTGTTCTATTTAATACTTTTTTCTGGACCTTTACCTAAAACATTTTTGGAAATACCTTTGGCCGCAAATTTCAGAAGTACAATAACTTCTCTATAAACTGCTACTTTTAGTGAGAGCTTCCTAATATTGTAGGACCGGTCAAAACTGTTTTCTCATTACCCTGTCCACTACTTTTTTGATAATTGTGTAGTGATACCATATTTTTGCATCTTGTTTTCCTCCTCCTTTTTAATATCAATGATTTGCATTCTTTCATTGCAGTAAAAAATTTGACAAACCAACTTCCAGATCTGTTCAGCAAGATCGAGAGTATCAACCGACAGCTGATGCCAATAACCAACATCTCTGAGAACATAAATCGCATAAGAGAGCTGATTCAGCAGGCAAGAGATGCTGCAAATAAGGTCTGTCCCGAGCATTGCAATCATGCTTGACCTCAGTGGTTTGGACACATAACAGTACTTTCGTTCCTCTTTCTCTTTCTAAATCATTTTATTTAAACATGTGTGAAATGCCAGACATAAATCTAATTCAAGAGCACTACCCAGCAACTGAAGTAACTGTGGTGATGGGAAGCCTAATAATTCCTACATAAACAATGACAGGATGCAGTAGCATCCTGCTGCATCTTTCTCCCTTTAGATTTTTTTTGTTTTTCCCAGGGCATCTCTGTAATACTTATTTGTACAGCAGCCTCTTGCCTTCCAAGGTACATTTTGGTGGCTTTGGCAGCAGGGACAGACCTGGCTCTACTGCTTAGAGACAGGGCTCTCCACCCATGCATGGTCAATTGAAAGCTGACACTGCCAAAGTTGTGCAGCCCTGTGCTCCCATTACTCCAGCTGCTCCAAAATGTTAGAAATTGGCTACTGGCAGCTTATTAGACTGCCCTTTCTCATTTAAACATCTGCTGTAGTTGCTGAAGCAATAGTGTGGTCTCAGGTACTAAGAAGCATCCCTGAGATGATCACAAATAGCCTAGAGTTACAGTGAATAAGAGGAACCAGCGATCATGGTGTATTTAGCTATAATAGGATGTGTCTTTATAATATCAGAGATGCGTTGTATTTCCCAACAGACAGTCTAGGTCCAGCTAAGTGGAGCACCAGTATGTCTTTGTAGACATCTCAATAATTCATAGACTTGCTCTTCGGAGCTGCAGGGCACATCCTTCCCTGTTTGTGTATTGAAGGTAACAGTTACTTGACAGAGGCACTGTAAAGGTTGATTAATTGATGTCTGGAACAAAAAAGTGGTGTGTTAAGTATTGAGAGTACAGACTGCTGTGTTATCCAGTCTGTTGCTTAATTATTTTGTTTGGTAGGATCAGAGTCCAAATCACTGGTAATTAATGGCTGAAACATGACTAGGATGTGTAATGGGTTACTTGGCAATTAAGCACATGAGTGAAACAGGAGTAGTAGCAATAGTTAATTGTAATACACTGAGCTTTGGTTTTCTTAACAGGTTGCTATTCCTATGAGGTTCAATGGCAGCTCTGGTGTAGAGGTTCGACCTCCGAGCAACCTTGAAGATCTCAAGGGCTATACCTCACTTTCCTTATTTATCCAAAGACCTCAGCAAGAACCAGACACCCCCCAGAGGGCAAATAGGTTTGTCCTGTACCTGGGTAATAAAGATGTACGTATATTTTGATATTTAATCTGATTTTTAGTCCAGACATCATGTTTTGAGAAAAGGATGGGAAGTGATCTGTTCTGACTGAAGTTTGTACCTCTGTTGGCCTATTTCTTTAAAATTGCCTTTAAGTGGTGGTAGAAGTGTTTTGTTCATTCCTTCCCTAGCAAAGTAACTAACAAGTGGCTGAGCCTTGTCCTTTGATGTTTTGTTCTTTTGCTCCTTTAAAAGTTACTTCTCCATCATGGATACCATCACACATTCTTACCAGACCTGTCAGTTTCTGCACCAGTCAGCACAAAGACAGCCCAACTCCTGCCTCAGAGTTTTGACTCTTCACAATATAAGTCACTCTGAATTTCTCTGTTGGTTAAAAAAAAAGGATCATTTCAGTTTTAAACTTCAGCCCCTCAGCTCTTTTTTTTTTTTTTGTCTTCTAAATGTGCTGAATAATGCAGACCTGTTTGTGCATTTAGGTTTGCTCAATCACCATCAAACATTTTAAAAATTTCCTGCATGTGGTTTCTTGTTATTTGACAGCAGCTGTATCTGAAGTGAGCCTTGTGCCTACACAGAAAGCTGTTTAGAGGTATTTGTTCTACACTGAATTTAATAATTTTATCCTCTGAATAACTAGCCAGAACATCAGTTGAAAGCATTTTAATGGTTACTTCTGAAATACAGTATCTTGAAGAAATAAAATGTGGTTTTGGGGGGAAAATGACTTCTCCCAGTCACCTCAGTAGGGACCATTGTCCTTCACTGAGTGTTGTTTTGAACATCTTTTTTAAGTCACAGATGTTGAATCTAGTTCTTAGAAAAGGTGTCAAGTTTTCATAGCTTTAGCTGGGAGATGTTAGAAGTGAGAAAAATATTTTAGATACTGTTGTTACAAAATTAAAAAGCCACACATGAATTTTCAGTTAATTTATAACAATATCCATTGAATCAGTGCAACATATAGGATTACAGTTTTTTCTTCCCAGAACTGATAAACTTAATTCTCATCATTAGGTGGGTGGATTTCTTATGACTCAGGCACAGCATGATGATGTCTCTAAGGAAGTGCTGCTGTATTTTACCTTCATTACAATTAATCATGTATTAATTATTATTTGCTTTGCTATTTTTAGGCTACCAAGGACTACATTGGTATGGCTGTGAAAGATGGTTACCTTACTTGTGTTTATAACCTGGGAGGTGATGATGGAGAAGTGAGAGTGCAGTCATTGGTGACTCAAAGCAAAACTGAGGAAGCTGTTATGGATCAAGTTACATTTGAAAGGTATAAGACCCACAGCATACAACAATCTTCTTGTAAACCTGCTAATAACATCTTTTATTAGTGTGATGTGATATTCTCCCTCTCTGTTTTGATTTTAGGATTTACCAGTATGCAAAGCTGAAGTACATCAAAGCAGCAACATCAATTTCTCCAGATCCTGAAAGCCCTAGAAGTGCAAGCAGTGGAGACAGTGACATGCTCCTCAATCTTGATCCCAGCACTGTTGTCTTTTATGTTGGAGGATACCCACCAGATTTTAGGGTACAGAGTTTTCTAGAGTTTTAAAGAAATTTTGTGTCAATCATTCCATTGTTCTTACAAGTAAAGATTGGAACTAGCAGTCTTTCAAAAGCATGTGTAAAAATTTATCCATGTCAGTAGGAATAGATGAGATGCAAGGAGATGCTACTTCCTGCAGAATCTGCCTGGCTTGCAGCATGTTAGAGCTCAAAGAAGGGAGCATGATGATTTTTCACTTGCCAAGGAGAGCATGAAACCTGTCCAGCCCTGCTAAATATTGTTCCAAATCCATATGACTCTATTTTATATTGTGCTGCAGTACACCTAGGGTTGTATCAGATGGTTTGGGTATTATATACAAGCACATAGTATCTTTTTTTACATATTTAGAATGTCATATTTTGTGTCTTAATAATATTTGCAGTAAGTCTTAGCAGTTAGATAGCAATGTAAAATTTTGTTAACTAATTAATGACACTCTTTTGCAGCCTCCACGTAATCTCAACTATCCTCGTTATGAAGGCTGCATTGAATTAAACAGCCTCAATGAGCGTATTATCAGCCTTTACAACTTCAAGAGGACTTTTAATCTCAACACCACTGAAGTGCAGCCCTGCAGAAGGTATGATATGAACACAGAAGTATTTCACAGTTCTGTGATTTTATAGTTATGAATTCTTGTTTTTTCACATCCAGAAGAATAACCACTGTAGCTAAAGTGGTGATTTTTTCTAACTCTTGGTCATTATTACATTTCTTAGAGAAAATTCTCAATAATGACATGATTCATGTCTATGGCAATTTCAATCTGTTTAAATTTAAGTGTTATAAAATCCAGACACATTTGCAGACTAATGTGTTCGTCTACTTTATAAAGTAAATATTACATTAAGTTCAAAAAAGTAAGTCATTAATGATTTCCTCTCTAAAGACCATTTGTAAATCTGATAGAAGCCAGTGGAAGGTTTTCTCTCTACTTGGGTTAGATCAGAATTTGGCCCTATACCAAATGCTTTAACTTAACCTCTTTTAAAATTATAATGGCAGTAAGTCCACGTAGTAGAAGTTTTTGCTGTCACATATTCACACCTGAGACATTGAATTATTACAGGTATAAAGAGGAAACTGACCAAAGCTATTTTGAGGGCACTGGTTATGCCAGTGTCACAGCGGCAGAAAGGATTGCCCAACGAGTACGGTACGAGCAGACAATTGAGACGACTGCAGATGAAGGCATTGTGTTTTTTGCAGCAAATGGGGTAATGTGTGGAATGCTTCTGTCTGTTTTGTAGTGGAAGAACATCTTAAAAACCTTGCTTATTAAAGAACATGTTAGCCATAGTAATAACATAGTAATAATGTCCTAAAAGCGTTATTTTCATCTGTGTGAAAAATGAATAGATTCTGCTGTATGTTTAATGTCATTTGGTTTAGTCTTAGGTAGTTGTGCAAGAAACAGGGAGTTGGACTTATGGGTCCCTTCCAGCTCAATGATTCTACAATGGTTGCTGAATACTCACTTTGTCAAGGCTGAGTAAAAAATCATTCCAAGGAACTCCTCCATTAGGCCATGCAGAGAATTCAGAACTGAGGACAGGAAAGGAGAATGTAATCGGAATCAAACCAACACTGGAATATTGAAATCCTCCAAAATTGGAAGTGCACTCCTCCCAAATCTAGAAGTATATGGAAACAGAGTAAGAAAGAATATAGGAAGTGACACGATGACTTGTACCTGTAAAGATGCTCATAACCACAGTGCTGCTATTTATCTAGTAATCTTGTAGGCATATTTATAATCACTGGGACATATTCTGAATAATTTTTCCATGATATAAGAAGTCAGTAGACATTTGAAATGACACAAAGTCCTTTAGAAATTTGGAGAATACCTACAGCTGATACCAGATCTGTTTATAATAGTTTAAAGTAATTATGATTGATTAGTGTAAGTTTTAGGCCTTGTGTTATCCTTTCCCCAAAAAGCTTTCTTGAAGCAACTAGATAGCTTCATTAAAATTATTCATATGACAGTGAAATATATATCTGAAATTGTGGCAGTTTAATTGTGTTGGTGTTTGTTTGTCTTGTTTTTGTATTTTTTTTAATTGCAGGATCAGTTCATCAGTGTGCTTATTAAAAATGGTCATACAGTTTTTAGATACAAACTTGACTCTGAAACTCCAGAAGAAATAGAAGCCAAAAAAACTGTAAATGATGGAACATATCAACAAGTATGTAATTTTAAAGAATCAAGGGATCATTATTTGAAAAAATTGACATTAATTGAAACTGTCCTGTTGTAAAGTTTAGTTGAGGAGTTTTCCTTTTGTGTGAGGATATCAAGTCACTGGGGACTAGTTTGGAGATGTGAAAATGAATCTTTCTCTTGTCCTGCTTTAATGTGAATAGGTCAGTTTTAACAGTGAAACCACCAAAGGAAAGAAATTTGTCAGAGCAATGCTTTACCTAAAGATAGCTGTGCACATTGCAATTTTTTGCATTAGTTTCACACTTAGATTAGTGTTTTCACCACCCAAGGATTTATTTCTTCAGAGTGGGCTGATCTTTATAGAGATTACTCCCTTGCAGTCTTTGTTGTTGCTTGTCCCCTTAGGTTTAGCCCAGCTCTTTTGTAGCACTACCAGAGTGAAATCATAAAGATACTGTAAAAAAATCTTTTATTTCCTTGTTGGTTAGTTCTCGCTTTTCTCCTTAATATATTTCCAGCTAAATAGCATAAACTGCAGGGTCTGCTGCAAGGAATCTTTATACTCTACTGGATCAAGTTACCTTCAGCCAGCTGACTGACTTAGTTTTTCTTCAGGCAGCAGCTTCTGAATCTTCAGCTGCAAAGACAATATCTGAATCTTAGGTGAAGTGTGTTTTTAGGGCAATCTTTCAGATGAAAATAAAACCTCACCTTGTATTTGGATAGTTGAACATTTTCCTTGTCTTGACAAGGATAAAGTTTGCAAAGTACCTTTGAACTACTGCAGTTATCCTTGATTTAAGTCACTAGTAAATGAGAGGAAGGGGAAAAAAACATCACTGTGTCCTGCTCTGTGGGGATACTTTTAATCAGGTAAATGATTTTTGTTTCTGCCAAGTGAAGTGGTTCTCATTATTTGTGTATTTCAGATTAATGTGGTGCTTGACCGAAGAAACAAAGTTGTGTACGTCAGTCCTGACATTAAAGCCAACATACATGTCTTCAGTTTCACTGAGTACTACCTAGGTGGAGTTCCATCATTTCTACGGGAACAGTGAGTAAACTATAAAAAGATTGTAATATACAGGCTTTGTAGGGAAACTCCATCTAAACTCTTTCCTTACATAATTTTTTCACACTCTGTATCAACTATCTAATGTGACATAAAAAACCAAGCGTATAATACATGGTCATAATCCATGATTTTTGGCTAATGGTGAGATCTTTGTTGAAGCTCATCCTAAAGATGGGGTTTGATCAGCATGAATATGTGTACACAAGAAAGATTGCTCTCTTTCTCTTTTTCTATTTCTTATATTGTCAGCATTTGTAGGTTACTATGGTGTGGTGGTGTCTGCTTTGAAATGCCAGGCTACTGAACTCCTTTTCCTTCCCCTCCCTGAAACCAGATTCAATATATCCACACCTCCATTCCGGGGCTGCATGAAGAATGTGAAAAACCCAAGCACTGCATCTGTTGTTTTTGATAAGACTTTTGGTGTCAGCAAGAAATGCTCAGATGACTGGAAGGTAACTAATACATTTCCTCAAAAACTTCTGCTGGAGTTCACAGACTCTGGTTTGTCTATAAATCCTGGACCATTATGTTTTGCTTAGGTCAAAAATTATATTTGGTTAACATGTGATGGCAGTAAAAGAACCTGGATTGGGTGTGAAGATATGGAAATGAAAGAGACACCAGCCCTATTGTGATAGCTTGTTACAGCACATAGTCCACCCACTTATTAATAATATTTACAATTAAGTATTCATATTTACCTTGTAAACTTGTTGGCTTCCAGTTGCTCTTATTAATTAGGCTGGAATACCTAATACTATTCCATATCTTTTCTCTTGCCAAGGTTTTTACACTTCTTAATTAAATGACCTCTCAGCCTTTTTTCTTAAAAGATCTTAACAGACTACTTCCATCAAAGTCTCTTATTCTAAGGCTCCACTCATCTGATTGTTTTCTAATTATTTTCTGTGCATCCCTGAGTTTTGCCACATTGTTTTTAAAATGGGGCAACACGATATTTCAGTGCTGGCTTAACTAGTACTGCATGAAAAGATGAAAACTATGCTTCTGCTTCTACTTAATGCTGCTTACATGGTGCCTGATCTCATTTGCCATTTTTACTACAGTCTTTCACTGAAAGTTTGTGCTTATTTTCTTTTACTTGTGGCATCTAAACCTTTCACAGAGTGATTTCTTCACAGACTATCTTTGCAGAGAATTTAATCTTCATTCTCTGTATCTATAAAACTTCTCATGTATTAGAAGGTGTCCTATGACTCACACAGTTTCAGTTATGTAGCTCATCTGCACAGCTTCATAGTTATGAACTATTCCTCCAGCTACTCCGTTTTGTGTCCCCAAATGTGAAAACTTTCAAAGCCACAGTAGCTAGAGACAAACAGTTCATTATTCTCAGCAAGCCTCCTCTCTCTTTTTAGAGTTTCTCAGACCATAGTTAATGCTGGTGAAGCCAACTCTGACAGTCTGTTCTGTACTGAAATAATGGCTTTTGAGGTTTGCCTTGTGCTTGGTTTTGACTGGAGCTGATCACAATTATGTTGAGCAGGGCAGCTGTTGTCTCATATTGGCATTTCTTCTGATTAAAAGGAAAATCACTGAAAGAACTATTTTCTTTCTTACAGCTTGTCAGATCTGCAGCTTTCTCCAGGGATGGAACATTGAGCCTGAGTGCAGCAGATTTCCAATTTCCCCAGGATTTCCAAGTTGGCTTTGGCTTTCAGACCACAGCTTCAACTGGAACACTCTTAAATTACAATCTACGGGTATGAAACACATTCAGCTTAGCATATGTGATGGGTTTAATCTCTGAATCAGTCATTTCAGTTTGTGTCATGAGTCTCATGTAGATTCCTGTGTTTTAAGGTAAGAAATGCCTTTTTTGAGTGTGGCATCTTGCATGTCATAGGCCAGAGAAATGCATTCTGGCAGTTTCTTCACATGGCCAACAAGTAGTGCAATGAGTAACTAAACTTTGAACTAGAGCCTTCTGCCGAGTAGCTCATGCATCTGACACCACCATCCCAGGAAGAAAATTGTTGCTTAATTGGCTGAAAATTTTCTCAAGGAAAAATGGCACTCTTCCCACACAGAAATGTGACCCATGTCCAAATAGGCAGAGGAAAGGGATTGGTTCTGGCCATGATCCCTCAGAAAGCAGGGAAGTTTAAGTAGAACCCCATTCTGGCTGGCTGGAGGAGCTAAGAAGTGAGTGCACACCCGGCATTTGAG
This sequence comes from Chamaea fasciata, assembly GCF_029207755.1. Lineage (NCBI taxonomy): Eukaryota > Metazoa > Chordata > Aves > Passeriformes > Sylviidae > Chamaea > Chamaea fasciata. The sequence goes on along the minus strand of NW_027094086.1, from coordinate 47,215,553 downwards.
AAGTGGAGAACTGACTCCTCTGCTTTTTGTAAAAATAAACAAGTATTTTAAAGAAATGTTTGCTATTCAGAGTGCAGAAGTATTTTGAAATGGAAGCTATGCTCATCATGCAGAATTTGGTACATATCTGGTACTAGATGACTGAGAAATGCAGTTCTAGTGTAAGAAAATTTGTTGGCTACTGGCACCCACTGAGAACTGTATTAATGGCAGTAGCAAGAACTAAAGGCTCTTGCATTTATTTAGCTGATCGTTTTGTGGGGTTCTTTTGTAGCCTGATGTTCTTTCCATCTTTCTGAGTCCTGGCTCTGTAACTGCAAAGATCCGAGATATGGAAATTAAACTGGAAAAGAATTATGAAGATGGGTCAATGCATTATGTGACATTAATAAAAATTGAAAACAGGTGAGTCCAGTTCTTCATCTAGTTCTTATATGTTGTGGTTGGAGAAAGGAAAATCAAATTTTGTGGGACTAATCCTTTGGATAAATAGCTTAAAATGGCCTCTTCTTGCAGAGGATACCTAAATAATGAAGGGAAAGGAGATTTTTGTTCTATAAATGTGCATGCTGGTACCTGTGATGTTTCAGCTGTACCCTACTATGCATTTCTTTTATAGGTTGTGTGAGTTTTGACTGCTTGTCTAGGTAGAGCTTTGGAGTCTTTGGAGCTCTTCCCCTTCCCATAACCTTCACGTGTGTCCCTGTAACACAGGTGGTTATAGGACCAGGGAAGAAGCAAATGCTGTGTGTGTTTTTTCAATAATGATCTGTTATGCAGATATTTGCTATCAGAAGAGACAATTTACTGAAAAGCTCCTAAATCATACTGACTGCTGTGGAATGCATGAAATTACATAAATGTTAGTTGAAGTGGGAAGTTTTGAATGGTTTGCTATAACCTTGGGTGATTATAACTTAATATTGTTTCATTTTGACACAAAGAATTAAATCCTGTCCCACAGTTGACAATGAGAGCTTTTTCATTAATTTTAATTGCACCATGATTTCACTATAGGACTGAAGTATGAACTTCACCTCTTGCTCATTATCTAATACGGAAAAGCAGGGCAATTTCACAGCAGTCAACAAACACATACTGAAAAAGTCCCAGAAGTAAGCTTATGAAGCTCTAGCTCATCACAATGTAACAAGAAAACACATCTGTCAAATGGTTCTTTTTTTTATATATATATATATATATATTTAATTTCGTTTCCTATGCTTATTTTCATTCACTTTTTTCAGAGTACATCTGATGGTTGATGATGAAACAAAAGCAGTTGACTCTCCCAGGTCATCAAGCTCACAGGGATCAAACAGACCTATAAAATTCGGTGGAGATAATTTTGAAGGCTGCATCTCAAACATCTTTATTAAAAGGTATTTGGCCTAGAAAGAATTACATTTCATGCATTTTGGCCTGTTTTCCTTCTTTAATCATATTAAAATTACATTTTGCTAAAATGCTTTTCTTCTATGTGTGTGAAACCTTAATGAATGCATAACTTTGCTGCCCTCAAATACTCTTTCATTCAGGTATGTAATACATGGGATCCAGTTATAATTAAATCTGCGGCTCAGATGTAAAGGATTTTTTGTCTGAAGCATACCTGTTTAGTAGTCTGTTAGCCAAAGAATGAACACTGCAGGGTGAATTGGATATATCCCAACAAGGCATCCAAAAGGATTTGCTAGATTGTATCATTATAGCTCCCCAGGGAACCAGGTAGTGAAAGGAACAAAGCTGACGGAACCAAAATAGTTACACAAACAAGTAGAAATCATCTGCCTGATTTAGGCTGTCTCTTTTTTTTCACCTGTTTGTCTGATTATTAGAGACACCTTACAGGCAAAATTTAGGAGAAAAAAAAAAAAAAGGCATAAATATGTTTCTAGAAGACAAGCGTTCCATGCGTCATAAGTCATGTCCCAGTGGGGCTTTGTGTTAGCTACGTTTTTGATGAGTATTTATACAAGTGTAGAGTTTTAAAAAAATAGTGTATTTTGATTTGTTTGTCATAGAACCACAAAATGGGATGGGTTGGAAGGCACCTTTCAAGATCCTCTAGTTTTAGCCCCCAGCAATGAGCAGGGACACCTTCCACTAGACCAGGCTGCTCAAATTATGTCTTCATTTAAAGCACTACAAGGCAATGAAGTGATGCCGAAATGATTTTTTTGCTTTTTCTTTTACATACCTTTTATGTATCCTCAGTACTCCTAGCATGCATACTTGTAATTCCTTAAGTCTGGTAGCTCAGCATAGTCCTAGTGGTCTGTTGAGCCAGAAGACCAAACATCCTAGAGGCCTCGTAAGAGGCTGGAAAGCCCTACGCTATTTTGGGAAACCAAGAACATATCTGGGAAACGAAGATTCTTCCCATCCAGGGGGGGAATTCCTCAGATGGAGGAATATCACACTATTCATCCAAGCCTCCCAAGTCATCCTTGTTAGCTATGCTAATCTGTAAACTCTATAAATTGTATACACAATCTATCGTGTGTGTGCATTTTGGCGCATCCCGCCTTGGCAAAACGGTACACCCTAAGGATCCTTATTAAAATACTGAGGTAAAAACCCCTTATCCCTTAACCGTGTCTGGCTCTTAATTTTTTTAAGACCAGGAAAAGGCATTCAGAAGTGACCTATATATTAAACTTCCCATCAGAAAACAAATTCAGAAAGTTTTTGTGCCAAAGTAAATGAAGAATTAATGCTGTAGCTGGTCTAATGGAGTGAATGGAGAATGACCATCATTATAGAAGTTCAGGTTCTGCTCACAAATCTAACACCCTTCTCATAGAAAACCACAAGCAAGGAGCTTTGTAGCTTTTTTGTAGCTGTAAAATGTTTTGTAATTTACTGATTAGAGATGCTTTGTACAACTTAGAACATTATATTATTACTTAATATTATTCTTTATACACAGGGTAAATCGGCTTTGACAGTCTTTCTGATAATTTGGTTATAATACTAGAGCTACATATGAAGTTGTGATGGGCTTTGTCCCTTGAGAAAACTCATTAGAACATCTTATTTAAGAGACAGGGAGCAGAACCTGATGATGTTCAATTTTCTTGATTTGAAACTGGTTATGTATAATTACCAATCAAAATTTTGTAGTCTTATTCAGAAATCTTAATCAAGGCTGCTGTCATTTTTTTCTCTTTTTTCAAGGACCATATATGTTTGTGTTTTTAAATGGCGTTTAGCAAAAAACAAACAAAAAAAACAAACAACAACAAAAAAAAAAACAAAACAAACAAAAAAACAAAACAAACAAAAAAAAAACCAACAAGACAAAACAAAAAAAACCCCCACCTTTTCTTTGTTTAGAATAGATGAGAACAGAACATCAGTTTTTCTATGGCCAAAAAGAAATGAGCAGAACCAGGGTAAATATTTCACAGCATTGCAGCATTGAATGTACATTTTTCGTTGAAAAATAAGATTTGGCACTTTACTATCTTGTCACTGGGAAATAAATTTTGTGCAGAACACAGTTTTACAATATGTTTGTCATTGATTACACTAAAGAAAAGGAATGCTGAGTCACAGCACTTACTGCTTTCATCACAACAGGGCAGGTCAGCTCCCTGAGGTTCAAAATCTTGTTGTTAATACTGGCAAGACTGGTGTATCCCTCGGAGCTTGCCAGGAATATGAAAACCTTGAACCAGTGTTGCTGCAGGAATTTAAAAATCCTCTCAGGCTTAAGATGCTCAAGGTATGCTTATTATTACTGTCACCTTTACTCCATATTGATGCCCAGGCTATATTTGCACAGCCATCATTTCTGGAACTGAGATTCAGATGTTCGTCCTTTCCTTCCATTTCACATCTGAAGCAAGTTCTCCCTGTGTTGGGAGTTTCATGCTAAACTCCTACCTGTCTGGAATGAAAACAGCTTTTCTGTCTTTTAGGGAAGGCTGTCGACTGCCTTGGGTGGGAGCTCTTAAATGTGTTGATTAAAATGTTTCTATTTATGTGCACTTATAGTAAATGTTTCAATTCTGCCTTGTGTGCACAGAATGAAAAATACCTTGATTATTTGAAAGCTACTAAGGTGCAAAACCACACTCTGCCAGCTCTGCTACATGACAGCAGTGAAGCGCATCTCCTTGGAAGCATCCCCAACAGCTTCATATCCTACATGTTTTCTCCATTGTTATCTACAGACAGGTAATGAAAACATTCTCTGTTCTCCTCGTACTTGAATTTTCAAAGCTGCTTGACTCTTTGGGTGTTGAGTGTAAGGATTTTCTTCTTATTTATGTCTTGGGCCATAACAAAAGGTGTTTCTAAAAGTTCAGGCTTTTTTTTTTTTTTTCCTTGCAAACATTTACCTAAACTGAGTAGATTGGCTGGCATGTGGTGGACAATTATGGTGCATGTTAATGCCAGTTCCTAAGCCTGAATGTATCAAGTTTCATTCACATTTAAAAATGTAGTGCATAATGCCATGATTACACCCAAATGTTATTCTGCATTTCACAAATGGAGTTTCACTGGAGAACAGAAAAGATAAAACTAACAAAATAGACCTATACTGGAATATGCTTACTTTCCTCTACAGGTTACATGTTTCTATAGATGTACGGACTCGATCACCAAGAGGATTAATAGTTTTCATGGAGGAAAGCTCTGAGGAGTCTTACATGGCTCTTCACATTTCAAAAGGACGTTTTGTCTTTTCACTTGGCTCTGGAGAAGAACAAATCAAAGTCAAAACCAGTATTAAATACAATGATGGGCAATGGCACACTGTAAGTAGTATGGAACCACAGTGATAGCATAACTAGCATTCAGCAGGCACAGCCTATTACGTTTTTTAGAGAGTAAAAACTCAGTTTTGGTCATCGGAAATTAATTCCTATGCCTGAAATTTCATGTGGTTGACCTATCAAGAGTCATCTTGATCTGAGAGATCTTATTGAACCTGATGGTCCCAGGATGTTATTTGCAGTATAAATATTTCAACAACCTGGTGTTTAATTTAAAGACAGAGAAAATCTGCAGTGGCTTTCGTTGGCTTTTGGGTTTTTTATCCTGTTATGTTTGCCTCCTGGAAAGGTGGTCTTCAGCACGGATGGGAAGAGCGCTCGCCTTGTCGTTGATGGTCTAAGGGCCCAGCACAGGAAATTGGCAACAAATGCCATCAGCATTAAGCCACCAGTCTACGTGGGAGGGCTGCCACCACTGAAGAAACAGGTAAATAATTGACACATCCACACACAATCCCCATGCTGCAGTAATTATATGGGAAAGTCTTTCATACGTAGGATTTCCATGCTGAAAAGCTTTGGAGGGGATTTCCAAGGACCACATGAGCACCATCTAGGACTGGTGTTTGCAGTGGTTCATTACAGATCTTTTTCCTCACCCATTCACACAGCCTTCACCTGGATGTGTATTTTCAACATGTTGCTGAGACACTGATGCAACCCATGTACTCTTTTCATTTTTATTCCTTAAAAACAGAGTAGGCCAAAGTCATATTTTTAATTCCAGCGATATCATCTTTCTGCAAAACATTGACCTCAGTGGACTAAGCAATAATCAGTAGAGAAGCAAAAAAAAAAATCATTAAGGAATTATGGATGTAGAACTGGATTTTAATCTGAAATATGTGTGGTTTCTATTTTAAAAAGGGGAGAGTTAATGATCCAGGGTATTTTATAAAGTCAGATTTAAATAAACAGACTTAGGAAGGGAAGGGCTGCTTGGGATTTCACAATTAATCTTGCACTGTCTTTTTGATACATCATTGGGAAGTATCTGTTTTACAAGTAGGAGTCATGTTAATTCAAAATCAACTCTTACTGGATTTCAAGCACTTTTTGAATTTTGCAATACCTTTTCACTGCATCAAAGATGGGTGTTAGGTGCCTTTAGTGCCAGTTGGCTTTCTATAGTCCAACAGTCCAAAAGAACCAATGTTTAGTATTATTACTTAAAAAAAAGCCGTAACACTTCAGTATTCATGTTTTGAAATATGCTTTCAGAATATACCAATGAAGAGTTTCAAGGGTTGCCTGAGGAATTTTAAGGTGAATGGAAAAGTCATGAATGCACCTCAACAAAAAAATGGCATACTTCCATGCCTGGATGTTCCCATGGACACAGGGATTTACTTCTTTAATGAAGGAGGATATATTACCATTGGTAAGCTGTGTAGAGATTATGGTATATGGAATTATGTCTGAAACATGTAGGTATATGGGTTACTTGTTTTTATGTGGTTTTCCAATCGTCTCCACCTACGATCATTCCTCTCTGCTCTCCCCACTGTTTAATTCTTCACAGGTAATTTGCTGATGGGATTGGATTTCAGGATTGTATTTACCATTCGACCAAGGAGTTCAGCAGGTGTACTCCTCCATTCTGGAAGCAAGCAAGACAACTACTTGACTGTTTACATGAAAGGAGGAAAGGTGGGTACAGACTGTTCCCATTCCAGCTGTATTGCCCTCATTCTGACCTTCCCCTGTTGCTCCTGTTCTTTGTAACAGTAGCTTAACAGTTAACTTCTTTACAGGTCATTGCTGCTGGAAATAGTGATGCTGGAGAATTCCAGACATCAGTCACACCTAAGAAACCTCTGTCTGATGGACAGTGGCATACCATTGCAGGTACATTGTACATACCATTTCTTTTGAAGCTTTGAAGGCACAGTGGGCACAGAGCACTGCAGCTTCAAATTTTTATTAATCATGTTACTTCTGTTTAGTCTGAGAATACTCTTTAGAACAATGTGCCTTGTGTTAATGAAAGGCTTTACATAAATTTTTTGGTAGGCTCTGTTAGGCCCCCGATGACCTAGGTTTGTCAGTCTGACAGTGAATTAAAATAAAATCTGTTTCTTTTGTGCCCTTAATTTCAAGAAAGATGCTATTTAAAAATAGTGCCATATCTAGCAGATCCCTTAATAGGGTTGAGAAAGAGTTCTCATTTACCTGTTTCTTTGCAGTCTCTCAGAAGAAAAACACAGTGTGGCTAGAGGTGGGCACACAGAGTAACTATACCACTGAACTTCAACCCTCTTCTCTTAGACGTGTGTACCAGCCACTCTATTTCGGCAAAATTCCAGGTAATATTATTGCTTCTTATTTTTTCATGTTTTTTCCTTTCCAAAACAAAGGTCCCATTCATGTATCCCTATATCATAACAGAAGATGTGATATATCTCCTATTTTGAAAGCCTTGCCATAATTAATGTTCTTTAAAATAATTGTTATTAACTTGGTCTTCTCGCCATGTTTTTTGTAGCAAATTTGGACACCCCATGGCTTCCAGTTGAAGAACCATTTTTTGGCTGTCTTTGGAATATTACCATCAATGACAAACATGTCTCCACTAGGAGAATTTCAGAGGTTCACGGTGCAGTGAACTTGCACGGGTGCCCAGAGAAGTAACTGTGCTGTTAGAGTTGTCATGCACACATCGGGGCTGTGTCTGCTGAAGAACTGCATGGATTCCCCTTTGCTGCTCAGCATCAGGCTCCTTGTTCTGAACAGCTGGTGAGCAAATGCATCCTCTGGATGTGGACTGTGCCAAAGCAAACGAAAAGTATTTGCTTTGACAAACTTCCTTTTAAATGTTATTGATTTCTGAGGTAATCCATTGTGCCTTTTGAGATATATGCAGAAAATATAATTGCATATGCCCTACTGGGCCAAATTCTGCTCTCACCCACAACACCAGAGACTTGAGCAACTCCAGTGTCTTAATTTTTGGAATTTTGCCTTAATGTTGGCCACCTTGAGAGCAAGTTTGATCCGTTAATATAAAGAATTTTATAAAAATATAAATTTCTTTGGATTGTTGCTTATACAGATATGTACATTGATGTTAAAAGTAATAATAATAATAATATAAATGGAGTTTGAAGCACTTTAAGGAGTGAAACTCTGGGGGTTTGTTACAAAGTTAGGAATTGTGGGACCAATAAATGCAGTATGTTTCTAAAACCTTTCATTTTCTTGTTTGGTTGTTTTAACCTGGTGGGGTTTTAAAGTACTTTTTAGAAGCTGCTAAGTCCAGCTTGCTTTCTGCAAATATTTCTGTAGGTTTAGCATGCTGATTTGCCCACATAAGCAGGTAGTATGTTCCTAAAACCTTTCATTTTCTTGTTTGGTTGTTTCAACCTGGTGGGTTTTTAAAGTACTTTTTAGAAGCTGCTGAGTCCAGCTTGCTTTCTGCAAATATTTCTGTAGGTTTAGGATGTTGATTTGCCCACATAAGCAGGTATCCATCATCTCTGCATCTCTGCTCATCACAACTTGGTTATCTAAAAATCTCAAAAAGAGGGTCATTTTTTTGCAATCTTCAGAGCCAGAGAGTCTCTTCCATAGGCAATTTTTTTTCCTAATGAAATGAAGAAAATTTTTATCAAGAATAGCAGCTGCATCTGCTACCATTATGTAGTATGAATTACAGGACTAACCCAGCAAAACTGTTTTCTTCAACAGCCAAATCTTTGTTTTGTACCTGGTTGTGACCCACAGTGGAGGACAGGGAACCTACTTTGCTTTTTTCTTCTGAGTAGAGGGCTGGACTGTATAGACTTGACTTCTTTTTCCACTGTCATCCAGAATCAGCATTTTGATAACATTTCTTTTATCCCCAATGCCCTGATGCCAACTCTCTTTCGCAAAATGAAGAAATAAAAAAAATGAAAAAACTTTCTAAGGCTGGTCATCAATGTAGGGAGGCACGCAGACAAATTGTCCTTCACTCCTAATGCTCCCACTTTCCACTGCTTTCTTCTCAATGTACAGCAGCATGTCCTCAGTGTGTTTGAAATGAGGTGCAAGCTGGACTAATAGAAGCAGATGCCAGATCAATAGCCCTTATGGCTTTGGTCATTAATCCCTTGTATTTCACAGCTTTGCAGGGTGGCAAAAGTGTCAGAAATCTGTTCACACCAAATCTTGTGTTGCTTTCTCTTTTATGGCAACTTTTTCACTGGCAAATCAGGCGGAGGTTTCTGAATTGTAAAGCCAGGTTTGGTGGGAATGAGATGCATGCTGGGTTTGAGGGCTCAGATGGAGCAAAGGATTGACATGTAATGGCAGAGCCCTCTCTCTGGAGATGCTCTGCAGAAACATATTCTCCTGTACAGCAACCTGCCACATGGGACAGAAACACCCATCAGGCTGAGGTGATGGGTTCAGAAATCATATCCTATGAGAGCAACAACTGAATCCTTTCTACTTATAAAAGCTCAAATACTGCTCGAATACTCAGTTGACCAAAACTGTGAAAATATTCAATTCATTTACTGTCTTGAGTTGACACTAAAAGTTTCCAGAAAGAGAAAGGAAGAACAATTAATTTTTATCGTGCAACTATCTAGTAACATTCCATATCTCATACTCATCAGATGGCTCTGTGAGGCAGATTTTCCCAAATCACCAAAAAAAAAGCACCTTTCATTCTTCTCTTACCCCCCACTCAGTAAAACAACAAAAAAACAATGGCAAAGATTTTTGCATCACAACCTGGAGCCAGTCCTAGATTTCAATTCCCTTCCATTTGGTTTGATTTTATCAGAAGTAGTTTCAATGCTCACAGAAAGAAATGAAAAATGTATAAAGACTTGAGTAAATGTAAGATATATCAATCAGTAAGTATTAATTCCAATACAATATTACTTTTGCACAACAGAAAAATAGTGAAGTCTCTTTGGTTTTAAGGTTCTTTGTGATTGTTTGGGGTTTTTTCCCCACAATTTTTTTTCAGTTGCATTGCTTCCACAAAGTCAGGCTGTCATACATTGTTGGGACAATGAATAAAAGCCAACTAGAGTTTCAGGTTCTGTACTTTCACATAGGTAAATCTATATCAGGCTGAGGAACACTTAGTAAAAAGCTTTTTCACAGAATATTTTGAGTTGGAAGGAACCCTCAAAGATCATCAAGTCCAGTGGATGATCTTTACATAAGGAAAGAAGTTGTCCTCTTTCAATCAATGAAGAATTTTAATTTTTGAAGAAATCCACCTGGACACTGTGTTATGGGGTTTTTTAATTGTTAGATGTAGTAGTTCCAACACTTTCATTGTCAGTGTTGCCATCTGACAATAACTTGCATGAATTATTTGATTATTTGTCTCTTTTGGCTGTAGCATTTCAGGTGTGCCCCCAAAACTAGCAATTCCCATGGCAGAATAAAATACACAGGAGATGCTTTCCCTGTAACATTTTGTTCTATAGTCTAATCAAATACCATGTTCAGTGCACTGAGAATGCATGGCTAAAAAATGCACACTCTTTACAGCATGTTAGAGTCCTTCTGAATCCCAAATCAGTTACAGAAGGAGAGCAGAAGATTTCCACTCTGAACTAAACCACATTGGTATTGTTAGCATTAAGTCTCTCTCTAGTCCATATAAGTATCAAGGGCAAAGGGTTCTCATCCAGTTAATTTGGATTAGATTTAATAGGATCATGTTATCTGAGGTGGATGACACCAAGGTCTGTGAGTTTCCATTTATTATAACTACTAACCACAGCCAGATTATTGGCAGCTGAAAGACAGAAAGCCTAACACTGAGAACTGAGCACAAATAAAATTAAATAGATCACAGAGCACTGTAGAAGGAAATACACATTCATGGTAGAAAAAAAAAGTGTGTATATATAAAAAAAGGGAAAACATACCGCCTTTTCCCTCCTTATAAATGACTGTAACTTAAGTTTCTAATAACAAAAGCTTCCAATTAAAACTTTACCCAGTTTTTCTGTACCTGAGCTGAAAGGTCTATGCTTTTGTTACTGTGGAGCTTTCATTTAAAACATGGAGCCATTGACCTTTTACACTGTCACCAGCAACATGAATTGGGCGAGCTAACTTTCTGTGGTTTTGTAACCACTTCTTTGAGTCACCTGTGAGCCAGTTCATTTAGCTTTCCATCCTCTTTTCCTCTCCATAAGTCCTCCATGGGTATTTTTCATATATGGTATTTTTTAATTATTTGGGATATTTTCTCCCCTCTCCTTCTTTCTGCCCTTCATAAAATAGCCTTGAAAATGCAGTCATAGTGAAAACACTATAAATGCATTTTGGTTTTGTAATGGACTCTTGCCATGCTTTTCGCCTCTTACCATTCTCTTTGTGGTTTCCTCATTAAAAAAAAAAACCAAACAAAAACCTCCTGCATCTTTCTCTAATGATGTAAGGAAATTTAGGACACAACCTTCTGTAAATCTGTCTTCATTTTCTAAAAATACGTTAAATGGACATCCCTGGCAAAAGGGATGTTAATATACATCCTTTGTGCAGCTGGCCCAGACATCTTAAAATTGCAAGAGGCTGATCATTGCCTGAGCTGCACTGAAGCACCTTCTGAGTATAAAGAATTGGGTGCAAAATAACCAATAATTTTTTATGTTCTGTCAGTTTAGGGGATCCTCTGTAGCAATGAAACCAAACTATGACCTGTTGGTCATATTGTGCTGTGTCTCCTGCTTTGCAGCTGATAGCATAAGATCTTTTTTAAACATTCCTATCATTACTTTACACCTCAGCCAGTTACTGTGTTTCCTATAGGTTGTTCAAAATGTGAAGCACATGTGAAATGTTCCATGAGAAATAGTTTCTTTGTTAAGGTGTCACTCACTCGTTGAGAAAGATGGAACACTGCTGTATTGTCACACAGAATAAAAAGAAAGATAGTTGGCATTATGGCCTTTTGTCTCTGTTCAGTTATATTTAAATTGAGAGCAACAACAGATTTCTCCATTGTGTGAGAGCCTATGTCTAAGATTTCTGTCACAGGAAGACTATGCACTGGTAAGAATGAATAATTACATTCAAAGTTGTGTAAGTAATTTATAAAATAATATGTATCATGGTTTAGAAATGGTGCTTCACAGTTCAGTGTACCCACTGAGACTCTCTCAAACCACAGTGACACTTGCCCGCTCCTCCTACCCCCTGACCCTTCCTGGTCTGGTGGGGGAAATTGAGAATTAGGGCACAAAAGGTGAAGATCACAGGTTGAGAAAAGAACAATTTACTGGAAACAGCAATGAGATAAGAAAATGAGCAGTAACAGTAACAATATGGATAATGAAAGTGTACATAGAGAGAGTGATTCACATGCAGAGATGCTCACTGGAGACCCCCAAGACAATGAACCATGGCAGACAATGCTGCCATGGTTTTTTAACCAGAAGCCCTGTTCTACCCCCTCGCCCCGCCACAGAAGCAAGACAGTCCCTTACCCCTGCTCCTGGCAATGACATGAGGTGGTATGGAATAGCCTCCTCCCATGCCCCTTCAGCCATGCTCCCTCATCTACTGTAAAAAATTAACTCTGTCCTGGCCAAAACTAAGGCAATATGGAAAGGAACTGTTAGAGTTTCCATCCAGAAAGAACTCTTCAGATCATTTTTTGATGCCTGAAGAATAACAAAGAAAAACATTTTAAAAGATAGAGAAATGAACAATTTTGTGTCCAGCCAGCTCTTGCTGACACAGTTTTAATTAACAAGGTTAATTATTAGTGTAATAAGCCAAAATCTATCAGTATGAGGTATTACTTAATAGAGGAGTTATATAGTTGGGTAACAGCACCTACTATAAATCCTAATTCTAGATCCTGATTACTTTCCGATCAGAATTACTGTCCTGATACTACAAACCTAGAGAACCAGTAACATGCCCAGGTACTGACTCCTCTGGTGAGGTCAAGGGCTTCAGCTAATAAAATTTACCTGAGAACAAGGTGTCAGATCAGTAATAAAGTTATAACTTCCCCTTTTCTGTACTCATTTAAATCAAAGGTAGGGACATGTCCCTGGGGCCATTAACCTAAGCAGTAAAGAAGCTAAAAACACTCTGAGCAATTCTCCAGGGAAACACATAGGCATAATCCAAAGTTCAGTGGATTAGTGGAAAGATTGAACTAGTTCACAGGACTTTGGTTCATAGACCTTATTAAAACATGCAGTAAATCTTACCTACTGTTTGTAAAAAATGTATTCCAAGATATTGCAAGGTTTATAGAGAATTGTTACTGCAGATTAAATCTGTTTGTTATGTAATAAAGGGCAGGACACAGTCTCCATAAAACTTAAGATAATCCATCTAATGCAAATATACATAAATGGAAACTTTACACAAACACAAAGGGTATTTGCATCAGCAAGAAGAGTGGGAAGCAAGGACACCAGGCAGATAAACCATGCTCCCTGAGGAGTGTTAGTGGTGAAGGCAGTGCTGGAGGAGGTCTCAAGAACGCCTGCTGTGAGCCATTCAACCTGGATGCCAAAGACCCCACTGAGGCTTACCTCTTTCCTATGCTGCTCAAAATGAAAAGTAACTGCAGTCATCCCACTATGCCTTTACCAGGCCAAAAGGAAAGAAAACTCTTCCAGCAATTTCATTATTCCTGCATGCAGAAGAGTAGTACCAAATTTCGGACTGATCATTGTATTTAGTCAGGTTCTTGTAACTTGATATTGGCATGTTAAAGGAAGGTAATGTTCCCAAAGCAGAGCCACTTAAGAGGACATGTGATCCCTGAATCTATGTATATTGCATTTATCACAAAAGATAAAACGCATCAACATGACATATATGCTAAACACAAATTTAATTCGAAACAGGCACCACAAAACCACTACTGGTCATTACTGTTATTTAATTAAAATGGAATGAATAGGTTAAATCTTTCAAAGAGACACTGAATGCCATCAAACAGAATAAAGGCCAGGTGCCTGATTGGGATAAATCAACATTACGCTGTTGTTCCTGGATTTGGGCAGATAGGAGAAGAGGATCTAGTTGTGTTTGTGTAGCTTTGTGTGTTTTAAATGTTGGGGACACAATGCATAGACCTGATGAAAAGGACTTTGCTGCGAAGAGTTAAAACTAGGAATGTTACAGTTCACTTTGTGTGAAAAAATAAAAGGGTTTTTCTATCAGTGAAAAAAAAAAACTTAAAAACGAGATACAAGCCTAGAGGATGGATAGAAAGAAAAAGATCTTATAGTTGAAGAAGAAAAGGTATGCAGGAAAAAGCAAGCCTTGGAACTGCTCAGAGAGTACTTACTTCTTGCTGAGGGAAGTGTCTACAGCAGAGAAGCTGTTAGAAACTGTGGCTAATTTGACTGGAGAATTTTAGGTTATGTGGTTACAACAAGGAACACAGCCCCTGACCCCTTGAACCCCAGACTCAGTACCGCCCTCCTGGGCTGCTCCTGCGTGGCATCTGGGATGTCCCAACCTATTCTCAGCCCAGAGGAATGGGGCTGAGTGCCTTCCCCAGGGCTGAGGGCAAAGGCTTTTCTCAAGTTTCCCCTCTTTGCTGACCAGATGCTCAGTCTTGTGAGCTTACAAATCTCTGTCTGTGATAGGGAGTTCAGAAAAATGGTCAGCCAGGCCGAGTGTATGACAGGATGGAAAACATCACAAACTGCCACTCCTGGCCCTTTTTATTTTGCTCTCTGACCCTTTTTCTTTGTGTGTTGTACTCAGTATAAGGGAAGGGAACATCTGGACTCTAGTGACAGCAACCAAATTTGCATGCATATAGCAGATAATTAAGCACGTGTCTATCTGCAGCTGCAAACAGCAATTAGTCATAGATAGCTTTGCACACCCCTTCCTGCCTATTCTTCTGTTCCCCTCAGAGGGCCCTCTCACGTGCACATCTCTGAGAGGCACTGAGTGCTGGCCTCCTTTTTATTTGTGAAGACAGTTGTGCAGCTGAGCTTAAACCCTTCAATATAACTTTGAATAGGATGAACTTCCTCTGATCTATCAATTTCCAGTAGAAACGGCTTTCTGCATAAGACGTGATGCGGTGACCCAAATCAAAACATCCGTGCTTACATCCCAGCATAGCTGAGACTATAAGCAGATTTCATTCCTCGTTCCTCCTCTTAGATCTGAGGAAACTGAGCTGTAGAGAGTCACTTCTGACTGCTGATGTTTTGTATGGCTGACTCTTGCCTCTCTGCAGTTGCCCAAGGCAAATACTGCTTTCCCTGCTTCCTGCAGCTAGGAAGAAGTTTACATTTGCCTTACAGCTTCCACCCCAAGGCCATGAAGGGCATTTTGTAACATCTTATCCTATCAAGTAAATACATTTTTCCTATGCCTGTCTTTTTAGTTGTACAGTCCCCTAGCAATGAAACCACAGATAGCATTTTGTTGCCTAGAACCGGTGTCCTCATTTCTCCTGTGATAGAGTCAAATTTTCTGGACAGGTAAAACAGAAGCTACTCAGCGCTGCAACCAAGAGGCACAGTTCAGAGTAATTTACCAAGCAGAGCAAATTTCTAGTTTATTGAAAACCAAAGACTGCATTGCAAATTCTTAAATTTCAGGCTCTGGCATCATATCTTTTAATTTATCTGTATGCTAAAATGGACTTCAGTAATAGGGTGGGCTTCAGCTGTGGCAGGCACAAGTTGGAGAAGAAAGGATTGGAGTGTGATCAAAGAGAACTCTGTGCCTCAAGCAGGGATTAGATTCAATGGAATGGTTTCACAATCTGGACAACAGTGATTATTCCATGTGGCTCTTTGCATTTACTCATTGTATGACCAAGCTGCCTGATCAAGGCTTTTGTTGAGGTAAGAGTCTGTCTCTTAATGCTGTCTGCTGGGGAATTCCTGTGCATGTTGAAATAGCATTCTTGAGTATAATTTGCGATGTTTCCATTGGATTTACTTCTGTGTGTTAATAAAATGTAGGCATTCCCAGCTATAACAAATTCACACAAATTGCAGAAAGTGTTTGCATTGAGAAGTCATTTGAAAACAAAACTGCAGTTTCAGAAACTTATTAAGGCCTAAGGAGAGGTCTGTTGGAAAACAAAAGTTTGCTTCTATATGGATAGGATGAATCTCCTGCGTTTCAGTGGGCAACACCAATGAGGTTTTTTGTGAATGCTGTGTAACACCAATGAACAAAAGAACTCTGGTTGGCATCAACAAGCACTGTAACAGTGTCACATGCATCTGCATTTTATGCATAGCTGTGCTTACAGGAGCAAATTCCACCACCAAATCCAGACAAAAATGTTAAGGCTTTTACTGTTAGGATAGGTGAACTCATTGTTTTTCATTTGGGAACCCACAGAAAGTTACAAAAGACATGGACCTATTTGATTTTAAGCAAATGGAATGCCTGACAGACTTGAGGGCATATGAAATCAGCCAGTAGCACTGGTAATACCCACTTGACTTGAGTAAGACCCTGTAGCATTTGTGGAGCAGTGTGGTTACTCATCTCAGAACTTCAGGTGGACAAAACTTGGTTGTCTACTCTATAGTAGACTCTATAGTCTACTCTACTTGGTTATCTTTCTATAATCAGTGGAGGAGGATTACTTATCCCCAGACAAAAACACACCCAGACACCATCTCAAACATGCTGTAAGAGCACATGGCAGCAGCCAACCTAGCTCTGGGCTCCAAGCAAGAAACCCACTGGACTTATTCCCTGAAGATGGATGCAGCACTTGATTATGCTTCAGTCCTCAGGAATACTCAGCCCACCTATGACCCAACTATAGAAATATCATTGTGCAGTATTGTCAGCAGGCCACACAGAAGAAAAGAACAAGCCACAGGAAATTATCTCCTGCTTCCAATTACAGGGAAAATTTGACATCATAAATGCTTTTTTCACTCATCCTTTTCAATACTGAGTCATCCAGACATAGCATGGTTAGTTTCTGGCATCTCCATATGATGAACTACTTTTTTTTCTGTGCTTTGTATGATTTGAAGCTTGAGACTCTAAGAGGAAAACGTAGGTTGAACCCAAATGAAAGGCACATAAAGTAAAGAGATGTGAGATAGAAGGCGCATTTATGTGTGCTTGTATATGTACAACCCCTCTAAAAATAAGTGAGTGCAAGAGCTATCAAAATGAAAGGAATGGAAAGGAAAACAGAGGAATGCTTGCTGGATGAATTGCAGCAGAAAATAGCATTTGAAAAAAAAATGCTAATGAACTGAAAGATGGGAAAGTGTAGTGAAAAAATAGAAGATTGTTTCTCCTTGTGCTGTGCCTGGTAGATGAGCTCTGAAGAAATGGCCTGCAGTAAAAGCACAGCTTTTCACACTGTATTATCCTGCTTATTGCCATGCATAACTCATAATGTTAAAATGATGCAACTCATTTTAAGGTACTTGCCTTGTACGTAGCTTTCAGCCTCACAAAACGTGTTTATAGAACAATTAATTGTGAGTCAGTACAGGATAAGTCACCCAATGTATAGTTTTAAAAGGCACTGTGCTTTCAGAAAGGCAGGAGTGCTTTCAGAATCCAGATACACTTTTAAAAAGAGGAGGGTTATTAAATTTGTTATTAAGGTGTTGCTTTAATAAAAATCTTGTTGCAAGTTAAGATTTGCAAGTTACTCCTGTGGTTACCATTACACACACTCAAAATCTTGACTTTGATGTCTCCCTTTATCTGCAATGTAGTGTTTTGCTTGCAGAGCTGCCACTTCCTGTAGTGGGAACTGATTCTGATAGTCGCTGCTTCAAGGAATCTATAATTGTCAAGAAAGTTTCCCAATTCACATACCTTGATTAACAAGTGCCCAAATAGGAACATATTATAAATTAATTTGTACAGAATACGTATGCCAAATAAATGGGCCAACTTTCCAGAAGTTACTTTCCAGAAGTAAGTGGAACTTAACGGTAAGCAAAAAGAGAAATCACTTCATATTGTAGTGAATAGGAATGCAGCTGCATGCTGCTTATTTCATTAAGTACCAGGAGGTAACACATACATTCCTGAGTTTGCTAATTTCATTACAGAATTGTCACTCAAAGCCTAGTTGGTCAAGCAACAGTTCCCAGTCTCTTTAATTCTATTTGAATGTTGGCTACAGAAAATAATCTCACCAAAGAACAAGAATATACTTTTTATGTCTGCTGTACAGTTTTACACATCAAATGGGAAGAATCTTCCATTCATATCAACTGGCATCCCATTCACCTAAATTAATGTTCATGACTATAGAACAAATTAAGGCAAAGACTAGAATGAAGATTATTTAACCATGTGGATTTATTTAGCTGTTGTCTCCAGATAATTCTGTAACCTGAGTGTATTTAAATATATATACTGCCTGAGTACACTCTTAAAAGAAGACGAACCCTTCGCTTCAGGTTTATACAAATCGACACAATGACTTTTCCTGCAAATTAAATGGTTCCCTAAATTAAATGGTACAACTAGTTATTTTCTTGAGTGAGCAGCAAAAGTTGTCAGACCAAAACACATTTCACAGATGAAAAGCTAGTATCCAGAAATAAAAACTTTGATATCTGAGGTAGCATCTGTCTCTCAATATGGTTTCCAGGGTTTTTTCTGACTAGTGATATGTGCTGCAGATCATACTGCTTCTTTTAAAAGGCAGTTGCCACCTCTGTGTGTGCAAGCCTCAGAGAAGAGTTTTGTAAAGAACAGAGCACTGTGCTCCAGAAGACATGGTAAAACTCCCAAAACATAAGGAAGTGAAATAATTGGGGACAAAGGCATCAGTAGCTAAGTAGCTGTAAATGCAAGGGAAGGAGCTCACCATCTTTGTAGGTATGGTTTGTATGTGCACTGCTGACAGAGCTGCTCAAATGAACGCGTCCTGCATGGTCCATTCCAGTGACAAAAGTCAAAATGCTTTAGTGTGAGGCAGTCGTAGATCACTAAACATCTTGATGTAGCATATCCATCAATGTTGATGCACAAAATTATTGGGTATTAGAATCCCATCAACAGATACTAGAACCAATGCATGGACAACTGAAGTGGCTTGCTGAAAGGCACTGCTGAAGGAAGTTCCTTCATATGTGACTGACATATGACTGTCAGGGGACAGTGGTTTCTTAGACCATGAAGTAGTACTCCCATCTAAAAGTGTACTGAAAATGAGAAAACAGGCCAAAAGGTACATCTGCACAAGAATTCATTGTTTGCAATGTTTACTAATGCCAGGAGTGGAGATTCACAACTTTGCCATGGCTGCTTTATAACCTTCCACTGAGTTCTCATCTGCCTTCATGGGTTGTACCCAACCATCATCCCACCAGGCCTTTTCTTCTCCTGCATTCCTTTCTGTTTACCTCAACTATTGGGCATTGCAGTTGTGATGATCTTTCAAAGCAAGGAGTGTAAAGCCAGGTCTTAGTCACTTCTACATGATTATCTGGACGATCTGGCTACATAAACTTGTGTTTCATGTCAGAAAAAAACTCCTGTCACCAGTGGGGTCTGCTGACATTTTTGTCAGTAGAATTTTAAACAAAAGATTCCCCACTCTAAGTCTAGGAATAAAAAGAGGGGCGAGAAATGTAGATTTCAAAACTGAAAAACAAATGTGATGCCTAACCGCCAAAATAAAGCCTCTGTAGTTCAATTCTATTGAATGGCCTTTCCATTTCTGTAGCGAAAGACTACAGAAAGAACAAAGTGAAAACTGTTGAAATGCTACCCATAGAACGCATATAATGCCAAAAGTCCCAAACGGAAGTAGAAAATGTTGCTGACAAGTGTTCTTTAAATAGTCTCACTTCAAACCGCCTTATGCATCAAGCTGCTTGACACCTGTGAGAAAATATTTACTGCTAAAATAACGAAAGAAGAATAAGCCTTAGTAACATACTGTCTTTATTATGTTCCAAACAATTCAAAATATATTTTACAAGGGGTTTTGATTACTGTAAGTGACAAGGACTGGGGAGAGCAGTAGTGCAAAGGGTGTTTATTGAGGCTGATATGTTTGCTACAGCTTACCTAGGGCCTTGCTGATTTCTTCCTTCTCATCACAAGCTTGAAAGTACAAAGGCACATCCTCACTATCTGGGTAAATGATTTGTTGAAAAATGCTATACATATAGTTAGATACATGTGCATGTATATAGAGGAATATATAGAAAACATCCTTCACAAATGCAACTGGTCTGTGAAGTGGCTTCATGCACAAATGAACAATGTAGGAAAACTGGAAGGCCCCTCCAAAGTAGATCAGCAGAAATGATTAGAGGTTTAAAATTTATGACCTGCCTGTGAAAGGTCAAAGTTGCTATTTGTTGTAAAAATTAAAAGACTAACAGGGCCTCAATCAAGAGCCCATAATGTAGAAACAAGGATATTGAGTGGGATGAATAATGTTTATCTGCTCCATTTTGGGCAAGACAGACCTCACCTTCCATACACAAAACCATTAAGCTCACCTGTTTTAATTTGCCACTAACCCCCTGCTTCTATAAGAAAGATGCATATAATTGTTTTCCTTGTTCACTGGAGCAAGAACATGAGAGAAATTAATCTACAGGCTCTCCATACTCAAAGTATTTCAAAGACATTCAGAAAAGTATTTTTCTTTTACCATTTAGCTGAATTTGCTCTTACTCCCCAGAAAAGACTGGGGTAGAACTGGTGGATTTCTGGTGATCCCTTTGGGCTTTAAATTTCCTGCTGTGTGGCAATACAGAACAGGTATTTTTATAACCAAATGTAGATCTGAACTCTGTAGGAAGTCATTCCTCTGAAAGTAAAAAATTTTGAATTGGCTCTTAAAAATTCAAGTGGCATGATTATTTTGAGTGGAAGTATTTCCAATTAATTTTTTATAAAACAGGACAGCATGTGGCTGCTGCCTGAACAGAGCAGCTGTTAGTATTTAATACTTGTGTATTCCTTTGTTTTCTCCGGAACTATGTGCATATGTTTGGCCATTAGCACATTCTGGGAAAAAAATTCCAACACTAAAAAGCTCTGTTATTTAGCGTTCTTTATATAGCAAAAATTATACACCTTTATATGAGTCAGTAAAAATAACTCTGTGTGACTGCACATCAATTTATCCCATTATATGACTGATTATACGTTGGGTCCAGAGCAACAATGTGTGGGTAAAAAATAAACATTATCCAATACAAGCAAGTATGAAAAAAAAAAATGCCCTTGCTCTGTCTTATCTTTCACTCTCTTTTTTGAATTTCCAAGAACTTTACCTGCTCTGACCCAGCCATCTCTGTCATTCCTCTGTGCGGAAGTGACACAGCACAGTCTGTGTTACAGGCTAAATGAGAGCAGCCACAAAACAGTGCTCAAGAGACCAGGACTAAAAGATCAGTCACCTTCTATCTGATAGCTCACCATACAAAAGGCTTCCTGGAAAAAAAAAAAAAAAAAAAAAAGCAGAGAAAACAGAAAGCTTGTGAGAGGAAGGAGTAGTTGATTCTAAAGTAAGCTCCACTGCAAAGAAATAGTAGCTATTATTGTTATTACTGTAGCTCTCTTTAATTAAAAAGAAAGGGTCAAAGGACTAATTTTCAGTACCCTTGGAATACTTTTCATGAAGAGACTCATTGAGCCTGTTCTGTTTTACCAGTTTATGTATGCATATTCCTTGTCTATTGACAGAACAGACAAATTGTTTCATGTGTGTGTCCTCAGGCAGGGTTTAGCCCTCAAAAGGACAATGCATATTAATCGGAAAATGTCAAGAGCCAGCTCTGAAGATTAGCTTGGCTTTGTAGTATTGCTTAGTTGCTGTGCTGTATGGAAAATGCATGATGATAACCGATGCAGAGCTCACCACTCATAAATATTTAAGTGACAAGACACAATAGACAGGCATCTTTATTGTTCAAGATCAGAGGTACAGCGTGAAGCACAAAGCACAAGAATAAGTGACTTTAGCTACATTAAAAGTACATTTCCTTAGAAATGTACTTGTGAACTTAATATTTTTTTTTCTTCCCACATTCAAAAAGGGAAAACCCCCCCATTTATATACTCACTAGCCATTACTGGCAGCCACTGACACAGATAAGCCCCCTCTGATGGTTTGGAAAAGATGGATGTACTCTGGATTGCAACACCCCTTCATAGTCAACAATGGGACCACATCTGATATTGAACTAGAATAGCAAATCCTCAGAAAGGAGTTCAAAATTACAGAAGCAGATTCTGCAGGTTTGTGTCTGAGATGCAAAAAGTGTGGGAGATGTCTTTATGATTTGAATAATTATTTCCAACAAGTTACATTCATACACAGTCACATTTTCTGCAACACGGAGGAAAAAAGTTAATTCCATCCTGAAGGATTTTCTTCTCTCTACTTAAATGAGCAGTGATTCTTACTTAAATGCTGATTGTCAAGTATTCTAAATCAACTGCTGAAATTTCATCACCATCTTAAAAACTGTAAATTGTACCAGGCTTATTGAAGCGCTTCAGGACAGAGGTAGAGTTTTGGGACAATATCCGTAAAGAGAAACCCAGCAAAATTAGATTTAGGGCACTATGAGACAGAAACAAGGGGTTAGGTTGCTGCATCCAGACACAGTGGAGAAGAGCCCTGAGACAAGTGGGACCTAATTTACAGACTATGAAAACGATATTGAAGAAAATACAAATATAGGCCTGCCCCTGGTTTTAACGCTTTTCTCTCTGATGCTTTCGATAAATCAATATGCTTTTCTGTAATAATTTATCCCCTGCTACTTCAGCTTCTGCTATTCTCTTTTGTTTATGAGTAGGGCTAAATTCCAGTTAGACTGTGGAGGGAAAACATGAGTATTTTTTACTCAGGGACCAGTGTGTGATGACTAGCAGGACCTCTCCCTGTCAGAAGCACAAAGACAGGGCAGAAACTTGGAAAGCTTGTCAAAGGGAAGAGCAGTTGAGTATACAAAAGGTGCAGGCTATATTGAACAGCAGTGTCGTGCAAAGGGGCTGTAACACCACCACAATTCTGTATCCCCTACAGGATGTGAATATTGTAGCCACTTTACCTTTCATTTTCTAACAGTTTCTGGGAAGCTAGAGTAAAGGTCTTGTAAAATTCAGGCCAGTTCATTTATTAAAAGTACAATTCCTGCTCACCAGTAACTTCAGTGTCCGTGAGTAATTACAAATCAGTTGCCTGAACCTTTTTTCACTAGAGGTAACAGGCCACAGCACCACAGGGGCAGCAACACTGCCCTGCAGGGAGCTGTGAGGTGAGGGGAAAACTAGCCAGTGACTGACCCCTCTGCTGAAATGACTGGCTGACGACTGCCTATTTTGCTGATGATAGTATGCTACCAGGAATTTTAAAAAATCAAACACAAAAAACCTCAAGAAAGACACTTAGAGTGTTGTTAGACTGCAAAGTCGATGTAAGCTTTGATTGGCACGTACAAGTCATCCATGTAGTCCTGTTCACTGTGGTTTCCTCAGTCCCTTGTCCATTTTTAGCAGGATGAATCAGCGGTACCACATCCTCCATGTGAATCAAACTAATTGTAACCCATCACAAGATTTCATCTCCTGTTACAGGGCAGGGAGACCTACAGCCCTACTGACTTCCAATCCAATTCTGCAGGAAAATGAGGTTGCAGCGCAGATCACAACAACATGGGCACTATAAACCTGCTGCTGCTCAGCTGATGAAGTCAAACTGCACATGTCAACTTCCTTCATTAAGGAAGGTGTGTGTGTTCAACGTGTTACTTGTCTACTTGAACAGCTGAAGTGCAGTTTCATCCTGCCATTTTTTTTCCATACGCTTATAACTGTGTTTCTGTAGAGTTGATTCAGCTATTCACATCTTGAGTTTGAAAATTAATAGCTAGCTACCGGGTACTTATAAAAGCATTTGTTACAGAAGACAAATTATCAGTGCCAGCCCTCAGCAAGATCTGGAGCAACTGGGTACTAGAAAGAAGATCTCAAAAGAATTCTAGCTTCTTGTGCATGGGACCCAAACCTGCAGGAAGCACACAGCCCTGCTTAGCTATTATTCAAACACAGGGGCAAGGAAATAGGAGTGGAGCATTGGAGAAATGGAGTAGGTGTTGCACAAAGGACTTGACTCTTTGATGCTCCTCAGAAATAGTACTTGGAGGTAAGAGCCTGTGACAGGTTTTAAGGGAATCTATAAGAAGATTCATTGCCCCTAGATTGATTAGACCTGACAAAGGGAAAGGAAATAATAAACTGCTCCACCATGATCCCCTGCCCAAAGAATCCTGCCTGGCAGATAATAATACAGGAGTAATTGTTTACACTTGGAATGCAGTGTCTTGAAACAGAGAGCCTGAAACAGAGAATGAGAGCAGCAAAACTGCAACCTGCAGTTTCCTTTTAGTGAGGCTCCTTGCATTTCTGGAGTCCAAATTTCACAAATCACCTGTAAACACACTGGAGGACACGCTGTTCCCTAGACATGCTGTGCTGACTTTCTAGAAGCCCTTCAGGATTTCTAGGCTGTGTAGATCATGCTGTTTTAGAGACGTGCATTGTAACAGAAGATATGTCCTCTTTAAACACCCCCTGAGTGTCTAGGCCTGCTCAGTAAAACAGGGGCTGGCAATCAGCCTAAGGACACGATTCACACCTGACAGATTGCAGAAGCCTCCAGGCATTAGGCAATCCACACCTTTCAAGAACTGTTGTTTGAAGAAGTTATTGGTACAGAGTATTTCCCGAGGGGGTGGTAGCAATTCCCACAAGGCATGTACGAAAATATGGCAACTCAATTCACAGGAAGACAGACGTTTTGCTTGACAGGAAAAAGGGTTTGCTACTAAAAGCAGTGTTTGGTCCCATTCTTTTGTATGCTACCAAGGGGAGCTGCGGGAACTCTGAGCCTTAAATTTTTCTCAAGAGCAGCTATAGCACTCTTCTAGCTGTCAGGAAGCAAGACCAGGTTGTTGGTATTAGCCTTCATATTCACCTGGATTTAAGCACAGCAAAGAAAGCCTCTTCTTGCAAAGGATGAAAACAATCTGGGTGTATTTTCAGTGTCCAGGTACCTGGCCATTTTGGGTCAGAATAGATACATTTACACAAGTGTACTTCCTCACCCATCCTGTGCTTTGGAAACACCTGCCGGACTAGCTTGTATCTGAACCAAACTTGCAAATATTGATTTTTGCTGTCAGCATTACAGGTAAATTCACATCACTAATCATGAAGGTGTGTGTAAAGACACAGGGAGCAAATTCCTAGAAATCCTTGTTTCCCAGACTTGCACTGGGGAGGTCACAAAGTCACCATTGTATGAAAGAGGAACTTTTACTCTCTGTTCTAGTGACTGCAGCCACTGAATAAAACCACTAATAAAAAAGAAAAAAAAAAGAAAAAAAATCAATTATCTGGAAACAGAAAGCTGTGTTATCAGAGGAGGACTTTGGACTTCTCTTCTTCACACTCTAGGGCAGGCTGCAGCCCCAGCTGCTACAACCCATCCATTAGAAACCGCAGTGGATTTTGCAAGAAGCCACGGGATTGTGAAGAGCCCACCTGAGGGCAGGAGAGTGGGTAGCAGCCACCTGTACTGTGCGGTGCCTGCCAGCACAAGAAGATGAGGTGAGGATGAGGAGGGAAGGGCAGCACATGGAGGCAGGGGCAGCTCCCCACATGGACACCCCTAAGTCAGGCATCAGTCCTGCCTCTCTCCCTCTGGTGCTCACTGTTCCTTGCCCAGAGCCGGGGGTACGGCAGCTGCAGGCAGAGTCAGCAGTGCCCTGGCAGCCAAGGCTGGGGGGCATCAGGCACAGCATCGCCAGCCGGGCAAGGGAGGGGATTGTCCCGCTCTGCTCTGCACTGGGGCGGCCTCACCTCCAGTGCTGTGCGTAGTTTTGGTCACCACAATATAAGAAAGACATGAAGCTATTAGAGAGTGTCCAAATGAGAGCAAAAACCATGATGAAGGATCTAAAGAAGTAGCCATATGAAGAGCGGCTGAAGTCACTTTGCTTGTTCGGCCTGGAGGAGACTGAGGGGTGGCCTCATTGCAGTCTTCAACATCCTCGTGAAGGGACGCAGAGGGGCAGGCACTGATCTCTGTGGTGGCCAGTGACAAGACTTGAGGGAATAAAGCCGTGTCACGGGAAGTTTAGGTTGGATATTATAATAAAAAAATCTTCACTGTAAGAGCGATTTGGCACTGGAATCCTCTGCTCAGGGAGGTGGTGGAGTCACCGTCCTTGGATGTGTATGAAAAAAGACTGGACCTGGCACTCAGTGCCATGGTTTAGTTGATGAGGAGGTGCCAGGTCATAGGTTGAACTTGATGATCTCAAAGGTCTTTTCCAACCTAGTTCATTCCGTGATTTTGTGAAAAGGTTCAAATCACCCAGAGGGTGTTTGAGTACTGGAACGAGCTTTCCAGGGAAGTGGTCACAGCACCAAGCCTGACCAAGTTCAAGAAGTCTTCGGACAATGCCCTCAGGCGCATAGTGGGATTTCTGGGGTGCCTGTGTAGGGACAGCAGTTCAACTCGAAGACCCTTGTGGATCCCTTCCAAACCAAGAGAGTGTGTGATTCCGCGCAAGGCGCCCGAAGGCTCCGCGGCCAGCTCCGCCAGCGCAGCCCCGCCACGGGCGGAGCCGCCCCGCAGCCGCGGCGCCCGCAGCCCCTCACCCGGCGCCAGCCCCGCGCCTGCGCGGCCTCGCCGCGCGCGTGCGCGCCGGGGCGCGGGGCAGGCGCCGCCGCTTTCGGAGCGTTTGCGGGCGCGGAGCGGCTGCGGCAGCACCGAGTTCGCGCCTCCGCGGGCACCGGGCGCTCCCGGCTCCTCCCGCAGGCGCGCCGAGGCAGCACCAAGCTGCCCGGGAAGGGGTGGATTGGTAGACAGCTGGGTAGGTAGGTGCGTAGGTAGGAAGGTAGGGGAGAGTCGGCTGGGTCCCGCAGCCTCCTCATCGTCATGGCCGGCTCGGAGCAGCGGGAGGACGGGGAAGCACCGCTGCCCATCGAGGATTCGGAGCTGGCGCTGGCCGGCATCAACATGCTGCTGAACAACGGCTTCCGCGAGTCCGACCAGCTCTTCAAGAAATACAGGTCAGTCCCGGCCGCCCCTCCGCCGCCCGCTCCCCGGCCTCTTCCCGCGGCGCGGCTCCTCCGCCCCCGCGGGCGGGAGGTGAGCGGCCGGCGGGGCCGTGGGGCGCAGGGGGCGCCGGCGCGGGAAGCCTCGCCCGGCCCCTCGGAGCGGGAAGGGTCGGTGCTGCCGGTCGCTGCTTCGGTCTCAGGGGCTGGGAAGGGGCACGCGTGTTTCACAGGATCACAGGTTGGGTCGGATTGGAAGGGGCCGCAGTGGGTTATCTGGTCCAACCACCCAGCTCAGCATCCTAGAGCACATGGCACAAGATTGTCCCCAGACCGTTCTTGAATATCTCCAGTGAGCGAGACTCCACGAGCTCTCTGAGCAATCTGTTCCCGTGCAGGGTCACCCACACAGTAAAGAAGCTCCTCCTTATGTTCAGGTGGAACTTCCTGTGCATCAGTCAGTTTCTGCCCTTTGCCTCTTGTCCTACTGTTTGTAACCACCGAGGAGAGCCTGGCTTCATCCTCTTGGCACCCTTCCTTTAGTTATTTATACACATTGATGAGGTCCCCTCTCAGTCATCTCTTCTTGAGGCTGAACAGGCCCAGCTCCCTCAGCCTTTCCTCGTAAGAGAGATGTTCCAGTCCCCCACTCATCCTCGTTGCCCTCTGCTGGACCCGCTTCAGGAGCCCCATAGCTCCTTTGTAGTGAGGAAGCTAGAAGTGGCCACTGCACTTCAAATGTGACTTCACCAGGGCTGAGTAGAGGGACAGGATCACGTCCCTCAACCCCTGGCCCTGCTCTCCCTGTTGCATCCCAGGATTCTGTTGGCCTTCTTGCCCAGAAGGGCTCGGGGGTGGGCTGTGCTGTGCTGTGGCGGGGGGTGTCTGGCGACCTGTTGGAGGGGTGGAGAAGGGCTGAGCCGGGGTCCCTCGGTAGCACTGTCTGCATTTGGCCCTCGTGTATGTGTAAACACGCACGTGTGGCCGGAGATATGTCCTGGGGGGTTTTCGCTCCGGTGCTCGTGTGTGGTCTGATGCGGGCTTCAGTGTACAAAGTGGATAGCAACGAAAGGTCTGTGAGTGCTGCTGTGATTGTCTTAGGGCTGTAAGATTATGTTCATAATCCCCACATACACCGTGTCTAGGTTTCTGCATTAAGTAGGCATCTGGTAGGGATGGCATTAGTGCAGCTGTGTAAGTCAGGCTTAAAGAAAAGGTTGCCAATACCTGTGCTTGCTGCTTTTCTTAGGACTAATGTCTTCCACTCGGGCTTGAGCTGCTGCTGTAATTGCGCATACGTTCTAAATAATTAATATGCACTATAATGCTGCTGTCTGTATGATTAAAAAAGGCTTTGGTTGACTCAAAATAGAACTTCATAGTGATGGTGTACTTATGTATTTAAATCTTGTTTACAGAAAGGATGGTTGGCAGTGGAATGCAGGGAGTAAGACACATTAAGAACATTGCCCTTAGTAATAACAACAAGGGAATAACACTTTTTTGTGTACCTGCAACAGGTTAATATTAAACGTGTCATTTTGTGTCTAGTATATACTGCTGTGTAACACAAAGTACTGTTGTGTAGAACTAAATGGAATGCTGCAGGTGACAAGCAAGGTCCAATTCTGTATTCCTCACATGCATAAGCATGAAGTCCAGTTCTTAACCCAGCACTGCCAAGACCACCACTAAACCCTGTCCATGATGGCCAGGTCCTTGTCTTGTGAAGTTGCATCCTATGAGTTACTTCTTGTGTGTTTCTTTCTTTTGAAGTCCTCAGTTGTTCTGTGTATCTAAGGAACCTGTTGGTTTTGGTTGCATGCTTTTGTGTTGTGAAATTTTTTTAAGGTGCCAGTTAAGGAACACTCAGTGTGGTTTCCTCTCCTTCACTTTTGCTTGTGCTGTGCCATTGCTTTCTCTCAGTAGTGTGAATCTGGAAGTAGTCTAGGAATTCTAAATATGTGAAGCTTCTTACACTTTAAAGTAGTACTAGGGAGTGAAATTGTTAAGATTCCTGTTCTCAAAATTGAGCTTAATCCTCCCTTGAAAGGGTGAATAATGATTTCTTCTGCAAAATCTTCTCTTGATTATCTAGAAGGCTTTATTACATAAGATATCTTAAATGCAGAAACTTGCCAGTCTTTTTTGCCAGATGCAGGCTTTTCTTTGTTTGATTTTATCAAGAAATGTCTCCGAGTTCAGTGTACTTTTTGAATCGTGGCTTTTAAATGCCCCCTGCAAGGAGTAAATAGGAATCTCTTCATAAGATTAGTAGTTTATGGTTCATAAATTGATAATTGATATCTTGGGCGGGAGATTTTCAGACGCACTTAAAAACTTTTTCTTTCATCCCAAAATTTGTAGCAGGCTTCCTTTTGCTGTGAACTAATAAGCCCTTATTGAATTGCAGATTAACTGTATGTTGAAAATTTGGATTTCATATAGGAGAGAAAATGCAGCAAAGTATACTCAACTTCCTATAAATGTGAATTCTGGAGATATGTGCAGTGAGGGCCACTTGTTTTTCCCAACAGCTTTTGGATCTGTGCTTGTCTTGAATGTGTTCTTTTTGCAAGGATTTAAGCAGTGCTATTATATGTTTGTTTGCATGCAGTCTTAATGAGTGTGTTTTTATAGGTGTGTGCTTGGAGTTATGAAATAGAACCCATCCTAAATGGGGCTGGTTAGGCAAATGAGGAGGGTTTAGAAGCTCTCCATAATTTAATATTGATGTCTGTAATTTGTGATGCTAGCGGTCAAAGATGTTTGATGCCATGCAGCTTTTTAAACTTGATATGAGTGTGTGTTGTCTGTATTTTAAGTGACCTTTCTTGTAGAAAGTGTTAATTCTAAACTACTGCCTATGCAGGTAGTTTAGCTCTGTTTCAGAAGCTAACATTTATTAATACATTGTAGGAGGGAGGAGTGGAGATACTCAGCAAAACTTCCCTTCCAGTAGCCACATCACTTAAATTACTTAAAACCATTTCTTAGAAACTGGTGGTTTTGATTCTGCTTTTTCTTACTTCAGTATTTAAATTCATTTGCCACCTGAAAGATCTCATGAAGAATTCACATTAATGGTTCTGTCTTTATGGGACAGTAGGCTACCTTGTTTCTGAAACAGGTAGTATGTATTTTTCTTTGCTCTTCTGCATTTTTACATCTTCCAGAAAGTAATGAATATTGAACTGGAGTATTCTTTTTCCTCTTTTAGCTTTGTGGATTTCTAAGCATGTAAGAAAGAAACTGTCAAAAGAAAGCTGACTACTGAGCCTAAAATCTGTTATATTTGAAAGCTGGTCATAATGCAGGCCTTGAGGAAACCAGGGTTGGAATTGCAGCTGTGTTTCATGTGCATATCCACATGAGTAAAGTCTTCCCTATGAAGAGTGGTGGTACTTTGAAGTTATGTGCCACAGAACTCTTATTTCTGTGTTGGACATGGGAGGGTGGTATTTTGTCTTCTGGTGGTTACAGCTCATATACTGATCTACAGAGAATCTGAAGAAGATGAATATTCAGTTGTGTGCCAGATACAACGTGTAGTTGGAACTGTGCTTACTGTCACACTAAAGCACTTAATGAGTTTTCAGGTGTTGTTTGTGAGTATTTTTGTTTTAAGTTATACTTGAGGGAAGATAGTAGGGTCTGAAAAATCATCTGCGTGTAGCATCTGTATCTGCATATGCTTTTTCAGGAGCTTATGTTTTTTAGAAGTCAAAATCCTCTACCTTCTAGTGGTGATAACTATATGAACATGAATCAAATACCAGTGGATGTGGTATTTTCATAGGTCTTTTCTAGACGGCACCACTGTCCTTAGTGCTTGTAGCCATATTAGGTTCCCTCAGTGCTAACTCATATTTGAAACTGTCAGATATCAATCTTTGTATTCAGCTTGAACAATGCTGACTCTGTCCTAGTTCTCATCAGTCTAAACTTTTTGAGTATCTGTGGAAGCTGCCAGAGGGATGGAGGTTAACCAAGGACATAGACAGTGAAGATGGAGCCCTCAGGCAGCAGGATGGTACTGTTTTGGTGAACCACCCTGACACTAGCAGGAAAGCTGAACTAGAGTGTTCTTTTACCCCTTGTAACTTTGTGGATTTCTAGACATACAAGAAGGAAAGAAACTGTCAAAAGAACTTATTTTTTTGCAGATTCTTCACTTCTTAAGAGCATTTGCAATTCAAAAATGTTTTTAAAACTTCCTCCAGCTAAGAGAAGAGACAACTGTGTTAAATAAAGCCAGGAGTTTTTCACTGAGTATTAAATCACAACATGAATTGTCAAATCATAGAGTATCCTGAGTTAGAAGGGACCCATCAGGATCAATGAGTTTGACTTCTGGCCCCGCACAGGGGCAGTAATCACCCCATGTGCCTGTGGTCATTGTCTAAAACGTTCCTTGAACTCTGTCAGGGTTGGTGCTGTGACCACTTCCCTGAGGAGCCTATTCCAGTGCTCAAGCACCCTCTGGGTGAAAAACCTTTTCCTTACCTAACCTAAACCTCCCCTGACACAGCTTTGTGACATTCCCTTGAATCCTGTTGCTGGTTGTGAGCGAGAAGAGTTCAGTGTCTGTCCCTCCTCATCTGTCCTCTTCAAGAGGAAGTTGTGGGCTGCAGTGAGGTCTCCTCTCTGTCTCCTCCAGTCTGGAGCAGCCAAGTGACCTCGGCCTCTCTTCATGTGGCTACCCCTCAAGGTCCTTCACCACCTTTGTGCCCCTCCTTTGCATGCTCTCTGATGGCATCGCGTCTTTCTTATATTGTGGTGCTTAAAACGGCATACAAGGGCACAGACTGAGGCTGCCCCAGTGCAGAGAAGACAACTGCATCCTTTGGCTGGATGACAACAGTGCCTCATGCACCCCAGGACACATGGTTGGCCCTCCAAGCTGCCAGGACATAAATCATGAGATCAGGGCTATTATCTCACAAGAAATCCAACCATCTTCTGTCTCTTACCAAAGAAACATTTCATTCTGCATGAATGATTCTAACATCTGAGAAGGCTTGGTAAAGTTTCCAACTTCCATCTTAATGGAAAGAGAAATAGTACAAGATGACAAATAAAATGTGTATAGGAAGGTCATGTCCACAGAAGAAATTGAAGATTATATAGAGAAATGTGATTATAAGACAAAATGTGTAAAGATTTGAAGAATGGGGCTGGTGTAGACAAACATGATGTTCAGCCTGCTAGGGTAAAGCAGAACATGGAGAACTGGAAGCTGGTGCAAGTGGGGAGAAAGCTTACTTTTTGCTTAAAAAATCTAAAATTACTTTAAAGTTGACATGCTACATTATGCATATTAACAGACACACAAACTTAGTAATGGACCAGAAGTCCATTTTGAATAGGCATTTGAACCTCATATTACCAACTTAAAATATTGTCAGTGGCTCAAAATACTTTTGACCCAAATGCAAGTTGAGGCAAGGTGATGTTAAGCCAGCATTGATTAGTAGGTAGATTATGACCCATCTCTGGACTGTCTAACCAGTGCTGAAATTCTTGCTTTTTTACCTCAGCAAAGGAACCTTAAGAGCAAAAATGAAATGATTTAGTAGATGCTGCAGTGGCTTCTCTAAAGATAAGGCCAGCAGAGCGGGAACTGACGTCAGTTGGTTGTGCAAAGGATGATAGCATCTAGATTGGCAGTGTGAGAATAAATCATGAGTGCCCTGCTAGCAGCCCTCGGTGCTTTTGTTTGCTGCAGCCATAGGCAGAGGAGCAGCTGCTAGATGGATGTATAGAAAGGGGAATTATTTGTAAGGGAAGTGATTTTTAGTAGCGGTATTCTAAATGTGTACCTCAGTGAGGTGAGATTTCATTGCTCAGTGCTAGGCAGAGTAAAAGTATTAACCATGCACATAAAACCAGCATCGGTTTTCCAGCTATGTGGATAGATTAGAAATATTTTAAGCATTCTGCAGTTTAAATCTTCCAAGACCTTGGTACACAGAGATGATCACATTGAGTGTGACACTTAGTTTTGTGCTTTCATGACAGAGACAGGTGGTGTTGCCAGAAGAAGTGGTGGAAATGGTAGAGGGAGGTTGAGAGATCTGTTTGTCATATGGAGCAGTATCTGGTGGCTGTAAGTCCAAGGGAAGATGACAGAAAGCTAAACAAAAATCTGGGTTTATAACTCATAGGTTAGAAGTCAGGTTTGGTGGAGATGGCAGAAGAGGTGTGATAGTCAGCAGATTAATTCTGTGAAAGATGCAAATGCTTTTTACTCTTGTTAGTGCACCCACTCCTTGATCTACTGTTTCTGGGAAAATATTTCAGGCTGTTGTGATAGGTTAGATATGTTTTAATCTACTTCAGGATTTCCTAGATGTTAAAGAAGTTACGTGATGTCAATTAAGCTGCTGTAGTTGGTTGTGGAAAGTGATTTTGGTCAGGTTGGAAAAAAGGGTTTTGCTTAAGTCCCCAGTTCTTACAGATTTTAGATAGTGCAAGTGGAGAGTTAGTACAGATCTGCTGATCTAGCTTGTCTCTCACCTTTGTAACTGGTTTTCAAATTAAAGATGCAATTGAAAATTCTTTTCCTTATCTCCAGTGTTTTCATGTTGTGAGTCTAAAGTTCACAACCCAAAGTTAGGGCAAAACAATCTCCCATTAATTTGCAGAAGGACAAAACAAATTGGATAAAAACAGGATAGAACAGGCCACAGAATTATTTTTATATTCGTTGTGTATTTCTAGTAAAAATAGAAATGTATGCTAAGGGCTCATTTAACAAAACAAATTTGGGCTGATTATGAAATGCAAACTGAGCCTAGATCTGATATTTGCAGTTCTCAATGTGATTTAATACTGTAATGCTTCCATGACACTTTTATTACCATGGGTATTTCACGTACCAGTATTGGATGAGAGGTGTACATGCGTGGATCTGTCATGTTTGTAGTCTCACAAACAATTTTTAGAACACATTTTAGAGTAATCTGTGACGGAATAATGACCAAAGGATTTATTTGTTGTTGCAGTAAATTCCTTACCTTTCTGTTTACATATTTTCTGTCTTGTTTTAAAATATTCCGTTCCCGCTACTATATTTATCTGTGAACTTAGATGAATTATGCCATTTTGCTTTATTCTCCCACTTTGTGGACAAAATTAATTTGTTTAACCTGAGCATCACTCTCAGCATGATGACTGGAATTCTTGATGGACTGTGGTTAAAGTAGCAATGACTAGGAAAATAGTGAGGAAGTGTTGGCAAGTTAATTAC
This sequence comes from Chamaea fasciata, assembly GCF_029207755.1. Lineage (NCBI taxonomy): Eukaryota > Metazoa > Chordata > Aves > Passeriformes > Sylviidae > Chamaea > Chamaea fasciata. Next base: position 47,181,503 of record NW_027094086.1, on the reverse strand, counting down.
ATTACTCTAAATTTAAACCTGAGCTAGGCTGTAGTAGCTTTAGAAGGTGATGTGGAGAAGTGAAATACTGTCTTGGAAAAAGCCGTAGAAAAAAAGAAAAGATACTGAGGAGTAATCGATTTTTTGTTTGTTTTTATGTGGTTCGGTTCTGATGTATTTTTAATTGTGAAACTGGGTTGTATTATCTCAGCATTATTAAACCAAAGCTTAAAACCCTAGAATGTTATCATGTGTGAAAATGGGGCACAGCAACCACCTTTCTTCTGAAAGTGAGTTAATACCTTAAATAGATGCTATGAAATGAGGCAAAGCAATCAGGGTTTTTTTTTTTTTTTTGGAAGAAGCAATGTCTCATGTAGTGCTGGTTAATATGTCTGGAAGAAAGTTCTACTTCAGTGCTCTTAAGGTTTTGACTTAAGTTTAGTTACATGTGCTGACTTTATTGATGTGTAGGATCTTTTTACTGTGGTATCTTGCAGTAATGGTGTTAATAACTTAGTTTCTTATAAAGAAGATACCTTCCAAGTCCTAGTTTCCTAGGTGAAGTGCAAACTGTGTTTTACAAAATATGTCTGGAGACTGATTTATTTTTTTTCCGTTTCATCTTTGAGCTAATTAAAAGTCTTGAGATTTTTCTTTACTTAATGGAGGTTATTGCTTTCAAAGTCCAAGGACAGCTTGGGTAGTGCAGTGTCCTGGTGTTAATTTGTATTCGGTTCCATAGCTCCTGTCAGCATTGAGGCAGCCCTGGGTTTGCTGTTAGTATCTTCTCAAGTGCTGCCTCTTTTTTTTTGTTTGTTTCTTGACAGCTTCAGAGTTGTCTGTCAAAAAGGATGAAACTTCATGTCTGAAGTTGAAGGTCACAAGGAGCTTGAGCTTTTTGTGGGATTGTGTTTTCCCAGAAGCCTACTGTCATCATTAGTCATACCTCAGTTTTTGCTGGGACAGTTCTGTGCCATTTAAAACTTTGCCTAGCTCTCAAGGAAAAGATGGCCTTAAACTGTTGAAGAATTTATCAGTCAACATAATACTCAGGAAGACTGAGCACATAACATGGTTGTTGTTAAAAACTGTATTTTAAACACTGAAATTGCCATACTAAATGATCTTCCATAAAGCTGCAATTATAGTCTCTACCCAGTGACTATGTAGGAATGTGCTAGAAGTGTTCCTTATTTTCTTTAGTGATGACACAAACTCTGTGTGGGGGACTCCTACAGGAAAGTTTTGATGTTTTGGTTGCCAAACTCCATGGTCTCAACAGAAGCATCTCCCAGACACAGGATAATATTATGCATCGTGTTTTCTTGCTTCAGGGTCCTTTTGTGGTACAGCCCATATGTGCTGTAATGGCAATGCTTTTTATAGATTGAGTGACTGAAAGTTAAAAAGAACTGATCTGTGACATTTACCTCATGTGTTACAGCTACTGATAATTTCAGAATGGAATAATGATGTGGCTCTTGATTTTTTTGTTGTTGTTGTTGTTGTTTCATCTTTGGTCGTGGGGGATGAGTTGGGAACAGAAGTAGCAGTGAGTGTCAAGAGTGCAAGTGTGGAAGCAGTTTTAAAAGGTCAGTTGAAAAAGATAAGTATGTACTTGGGGAAAAAACTCAGCTGTACTCAGACAAATATACACTGGAATACTTGGGCAAATTTTCATTGCTTCAGTAGCAGACTTTAAAGTAGACTTTATTTTGTAGTCTTAAAGACCAGTTGGCTCTCAACTGTATTTAGCTGTCTCAGTTTTTAACATTATTTTTACGTTTTTTAACCCCCCAGAACTGTTTACGTTCCGTGTACGTTGATCTGAGGAGACACAAAAACGAAACATTTGCTTTATTTCTGAGCTTCTTTGTAAATTAGCTTTGTACTCACAGACGGAAAAACGATCTGTGTGATGTTGTGGTGATCTGTGCTGCAGTTCTAGATCAGTTGGGTGTTGATAATGCAGGCGTGACCTTGAAATGTGTGCTGAAGGTTGTGCTGGGAGTGTGGTGGTGGGACTGGCTGCTGGATGGTCCCATGCGCCTCAAGAGTCAAGCAAGGGATGCTGAGGGATCCATGTGCCCTCTGCAGCAGAGTTCATGCTGGAAGTGGCAGCTGCAGCCAGTGCAATTTGTGTGGCTGATTGCTGCTGCCCAGTGTGACACAGCTGCTGGGAGAGCACAGTCCAGCTACTGAGGAGTAGAGACTTTCACTGACAGCTGTTCTTTGTTGCCTGCTAACAAAGGGGAAAGTACCCAACCTATTTTTCCTTTGGAAAAAACAGTGGGAAAAATGTGACAAGTTGTATTGATCTTACTTTTAGGTGTATATACAGAATTGAGCAGTGTATATAAAAAGGGAAGGCTTTTCCTGTTACAACATGCTTTGTTTGTCTTCCCTGTTTTTCTTTCTCATCATTCTTGTTCATGGTCTTGCTTTTAGATATTTATGCTAAATCAAAAGCGAGAAAAGGTGTGTGTGGGGGGAAAACATTGCTGGCTGCTTCTTTTTTAAAAAAATAACAAACACCCAGACTCTAGTATAATACCAGTTCACTGGAAATTTGTTTTTCAGCAATATACTTCTTTCTCTGTGTTTAAAGTACCTCTGCTATTTTATAACTCTGCTTTAACACAAAGCTTGTAAAATAAAGTTGAAAAAACATTAGGTGCTTTACTGTAGCAATATATGTTTCTGTTGCCTAAATTATACTTCTTAAATCCTGGAAGTCTGTGTTTTATGTAACCTGGCAGCCCACCACTGAACAATGTGAATCAATGGTACCACTGAGGCCCTGACAATTTTTTTATTTTTTTTTCAAATTGCCTTCTGTGTGGCATTACTGTAGCCTCATGAAACCTGTTGGATGTATTACCATGGTTTTGGTTGCCTGAATTTTTTGATCTAGTTGTGATTTTCACCCTTTGGGAATAGCCCTGTGAACAGAACCGGTTGAAGCATCTTAAAGCTGTTCCACACAGTGTAGTAAGATATGGATTCTGAGCTTGAAACAAAACAACTACAAAACCATAAGCCTTGTAAGGTAACCTTGTATTACAACAGCTTCATTCTGTAGTAGATGCATTTTTTAGTGGGTAAGTTAAATTCATTGAAACAGATGGAAATGGGACTCTCTTAATAGAACCAGTTAACATTTGTCTTCTAGGACAAAATCACAGTGATGGATCACAAGAGGAGAGTGAATTGGCAGATTTTAAAATTTCTTTGTAGCTTTTTCTTTTGACCTGAACTGAATGTATTTTGATGGCAGCAGTTTCTCATAAAATATCTGTATCCTAGTACCTGAAAAAAAATTTTTTAAGATATATTCTTAAAATATGTGTAGTAAAAATGTATCTATAAATCTGTATATCTTAAATATCTATTAATCTCAATATCTTAAAATATATCTATAGTAAAAGATCTGAAGCTTTTGGTTTCATGTTTCCATTTTGTTTTGCAGATATCTTTGTAACTTGATACAAAACACCGACCAATATTTAATTGCAAACATACAAGCAAAACCCACAGAATTCAACATGGATCTTTATTACAGGAAATATGTACAAATATAGTAACTATATATTGTTTTCTTTACAGAAATCATAGCCCATTAATGAGTTTTGGAGCCAGTTTTGTCAGTTTTTTGGTGAGTAGTTGAGAGCACAGAGTACACTTGGGGTTTGTGGCTGTATGTACATGCATGTGTTCATAGTACATAGTACAATTTTTTTTTTTCTGAGATTATTTTTTTCTAAATTTTCAGATGAAACATAGCTAGAGAACAAGGCATTATGCTGTGTGGAGCTTGTTTACTCTTGTGGTTTAAATAGAAAGGAAAGGTTCTGCAATTCAGTTTCTTAAATGTATGAAATATTTATGTGTTCCATTAACAGAGCCATAATAAAAAGTTCTCTTAAGTGAACAGTGGAGTTATTTATTTATTTAGTTATTTGATTAAAATAAAACTCATTAATGCCTGTTTTTCTGGTAATTTTTGCTGTTGAAGATTTCTTCATCCATGCTTCTGGATGAAAGGTTTTAATTCAATCCATTCACATTGCTTCCATTTTGGATAGATGAGAACTTAGAATATTGATTGACTAAAAAGTCATAGTGAGCAAGTTAGGCTTGTTAAATGCTTTTTCTTTTTTAAATATAACAGACTAGAAATTATAATGCCATGTATAAAAACTGAGCAGGTGTATTAGAAAGTGTTTGGATCTTTTTTTTTTCGACTGTCCTTATTCTGACTTTGCTGCTTCATCTTAGATCTCACCAGAAATTATCTATGGTAATACCCTTTTGAAAGACAGAATTTATTATAATATGTCAGAAATACATGATTTGTGAATGAAATAAATATGAATTCTCTCTTGTATGCAATATGGAAAAATACACTGGTTAGGAAACCTCCTGGGGCATATGCTTCCTTTTAAGTCAGTGGAGGGGAGAAAGAAAAGGGAGAATCTCTCAGGCTTGCTTATCTGAATTGATGTGCTGAACTAGTGCAGCATCAGAGGATCTTGAAAGTATCTTGCTTAGCTGCTGTTCTAAATATAGCAGCAGCACTTGGTGTGCCTGTGTCATTCAGAGCTTTTGTTTAATAAGCTCCAAGAAAAGAAGTTACTTGTCCTGAATTTTTTTTTCAGTTCGTTCAGGAGCAGTTGGAGTCAGATGTGGTTTCTTTTTCTTCTTACTTCTGGAGGGACTGCTGCTATTATTTTGAAGATTTTAGTAGCTGCTTGTTATTACTGACTTTGAAGGCCTGTTATTTATATGAATAAATGAAAACAGATACCTGCACAGATGCATAACATGCCTTACATAATAAAAATTGAAAATTAATGTATATGAGTTTTTCTCCTGCTTAAAGCAATCTGACACTGCATTCAGTTTGACTCTGTATGAAGATCTAAGATGGAGGTTAGCACTTAGTGTGTTCTGAGTTGATTGTCTTGAAATTTTGCTAAAGAACTCAATTTCCTAGTTCAGTGTTTCTGTGTTAGGAGTATTTGCACTGATGTGTGTGTATTAGTACTTCAGTTTAAGAAGTTTTACTGTCCAGTTTTTATGAAAATTTTTACTACCCCACAGCTTTTGTAGAAATAAAAGTATTTGTGGTTTTTGTCATTCAAATGTGCTTGGTTTTTAATAGAATGCCATGATGACATTTGAAGAGGAGAAAATGCAACTGGCATGTGATGACTTAAAAGCTACAGAGAAACTTTGTGAAAGTGAAGAAGCTGGAGTTATAGAAACAATCAAGAATAAAATTAAAAAGAATGTAAGAACATAATTTGCGTATTGAATAAATTTTATGGAAACCTCCTTTCTGTCTTCTTTGTATTTTCAAAGATGATTTTTGGTATGTGAAGAGCAGTTGAGATTAATAATAAATTTGGAAATTCAGTCAAATATTTTCCTTGGATTTCCAAATTGTTCTAAAATACTTGGTCTCGGGTGAGTAAAGTGTCTTCTAAAGTGTCAGGTTGTGTTGATGTTAGTAATTGTTTTCTGAACATGCAAAACTTGTGACCTACTAAAATTATTTCAGGAAGCTTGTAGCTTGTCTAATTCAGGCTAACTTTAATTCATCCATGCTCTAGTAATGTTCAAAAGTTGTGACGTTGAGGCTGCAGATTGCTGTGAGCCAGGCATATTCCAAGGGAATTTTCCTTCCTTTTTTAGATTTTTCATTCTAAATAATAGAGAAAGAATAAAGTATGGAGATTCAGAACAAGTTAAAGTAGTTGTATAGAAGCATCCAGTGAGCAGCCTGCCAAGTGTGACACAGCAGAATCACAGCAGAAAAAGAAACCATTTCTCTTCAGTGTTTAGTTTGCTTGGTGAAAAGTGTTGAACCTGTTGTATTTAACTCTCTGCTCTTGAGGGGCACTGTATTTACCCTGCCACTTGTCATATACCCTTTTCTGTGCTCTTCTATCTCTTAATTGCATGTCTTATGCATTTAGTAATAATCAAATGAAATTTCAATCTGTTCTGACAATTTGTAGAACCTTGGAAAAATAACTCGTAATGTATGTCTAAAATGTCTCTGTTGAGTAGGATTTTGCTTAATGATCTGTCCGACAAATTTTAGCTTAGTTTTCAACTTCAAAATGCTGAGCTAATTTAGTAGCCGTACTACCACATGCAGTTAATTTTGGATTTTTTAATTTCTCAAATTTAGACAAGTATTGTGTGTTATCTTTCTTAATACCTTTCTGTGCTCTGTGTTTGTATATTCCATACAGGTTGATGGACGGAAATCCACTCTATCCATGATAGATCGTCTGCAAAGACAAATAATTGTAGCAGACTGTCAAGTCTATTTGGCTGTGCTCTCGTTTGTAAAACAAGAGTTATCAGGTGTGCTGTGTCTTTCATGTTTAGATATATTTTAGCATGTCGTTTATAAAAAAGTTGATCATAAAATTGCCATATGACTTCAGTAGAAATAATTGTTTTGTAAGAAGGAGCACAGTTTCATTTGAAACATTCCACAGTTGGTACACTTACCGAGGTATTCCACCTTTGTGTAGGTAGTGGTGAAAAATGGGATGGATTGCTACAAATTAGGGTTTCTTTCTTTTTCCAGACCTATAATCATATTCCGTTGGTTTTCCTTGGACAAGTTTGCATGTTATCATAGAGGTGTTGGAGGAGTTGGGACAAAGATGGGTAGCATCTGTCTGCTTTGTGGCCTGCAAGATAAAAGAGGCTGTTAAATCCAGGCCACTGGGAAAATCCTGATGTTCCATATGTATTCTGCTCATGACAATTCAGGGAGGTGACAAAGTGCCAACGAAAGCAATTTTAAATGAGTGTGCTGAACGTGGAACTGCTGAATCAGTTCTTACTCTCTGGTCACTGGAGTTCATCCTTGCATGCCAAAGAGGGTAATCCTGTCGTGTTGAATGCAAACCCTTCCTTTCAATGGCGGAGCTGTTTCTGATGTTTTATTGCATTCCTGCATCTCTTGCATAATCTCAAAACATGCTTTTATCTGTAAGTTTATAGAAACTGTGGTCAAGGTCACATAGAAAGTGTGAGTGTATCTCAGGTTCCTACCAAATCAGTGAAGACCAAGAGATAGCAGACAGAGCAAACTCAGCAGTTCATCTGAAAAGAAATGGGGAAATAACATTCAGATCATTTAAAATAACATTTAAAACTTTCAGTCAAGGATGTAACGCTTTCTGTGATGTGTAGACTTGTTTTATTCCAAGCTATGGCATCAAGAGTGTGTTTGGTTCTTGTTAGCAGAAATTCAGGAGGTATTACTGTGTACTTTGTGTGTTGTGCTTCATAAGGGTTTTCTTGCTATTTTTGATGCAGTTCTGGGTTTTTGTTTGTGACGGTTATTTTTTTCCCTCCCTCTTGAAGCTTTTTTCCCTTGTTTCAGTATGTATTCTCCAGCTGCATAACTGGGTTGGATGCTGTAACTGAAGGTGGTGTCTGTTCCCTTTTTCTCTTGTCTGCAGCTCAGAGAGCTGAAGTGGGTAGCAGAGAATTGCAGAAGGAGTAGTATATTTGGGTTATTCTACTGAGCAAAAAATATACCTGAAATTTTTAGTTAGAATTCCAAGCAGCTAAATGCTGCCTCAGTGACTGCTTGTTACTGACATTGCTGAGCTATTGGATCCATTATTTTGTGTTTTAAAGTAGGCTGTCTTTCTGTTTATGTACATACATTCTTTGTTTTTACCATATTTCCCCACAGAAATAGCAACCAGATTATTGAAATGAGTGTAATTTCACAAAAAAAAACCCAGAACCCAGGAGACAAATATTTTTATTGGTGGATGGGTGAAAAATTCCTTGTTTTTTTCTTCCTGGAACAGTTTGACAAGAAGCATATGATGCCGCGCAAGCTGGTTCCTCATATGCTTAACACATTTTATATTTTCTTTTCCACCCTCATGGATGTATTAGAAATACTTTCATCATAAAGTTGTTGGCAGACCAAATGACATTAGCTTCCCCTGGCAATACTGAACTGCCTTTTCTTGGTATTTACCGCTGCTGTCATGGGTCTGACTGCTTTCATGTTGGGAAGTCAACTCAGTGATTTGGCTTGTTTTAACTTTTATGTCTAAAAAGTCAGAAATTCCTTGTTTTAATTTGTTGGATTGTTTTCTGTTGGTATACCAATATCACATCGATTATGGTTGTGCTGTGTTAGTGAGCAGTTTATTGACAGCACACAGTGGAAGTAAAGTGTAAAACTGTGCTTTTTTTCACCATACCACATCTTTTCCATTTCCTGCTAGTATTGGAGCACAGTGGTTAGCTATGGGTAGAATCACTATCTATAGGACAAATAAAATGTGAGGTTTTCTTACGTTCTGTGTGCTGCATTGCTGTGAATAGTTGTGTGAGCATTCACCCTGTGGTCAACCACATCACTTTTAAAGTACTCTGTGCAGCCAGAAAATGACCTAATTGCTTAAAATTGGAGTAATGTTAGTCTTGTAATGCAGCTGAATCAAGGTTGGGGGGATTCATTTTTATTCTAATCCTTTAAGACTCATCTCAAGAGAGAGGATTAATTTTTTTTAATATTTCCAAGTTCATGTTGACAGAACCCTTCTGCCATAACTGAGAACACTAATTTTATCGTCTTTCTCAATACAGTTTTTTAACACTATTAAAACTAGCTTCATGCCCTCTTCATATAACAAGAATCCAAAAAGAGACAGTCTAGTCAGTGATGTTACTTTCTCTAGAAATGTTGGGCTTTTTTTGTCATTTGGGAGGGTTTTTGTCAAAGGCATCAAAGGCTTTTACAGACTTGTTTGGTATTAATAGCATCTTGCTTTTCTTTGACACACCCCACCTGTTATGGTCTAATTCTGGCATTAGTTATATCACTAGTCTTTGCAAATCTGGCTATATTTGTTTAGAACACTGCTGCTTTAACCATGTTTTTACTTTATTTTTAGTTAGTCTTTGTCACTGCGGTTCCTAACTCTCAGGGCTCTGTCACAGCAAAAATGCTGGTGTCTGTTTTTACAGCTGATGTGTTCAAGGATGTTCTCCATTTGTTTTATGTCTAACACTTATGATTATTAAAGGGTGTGCTTATAACAAAGATGATTGCTGTGTAAATAGACAAATTGAACATTTTCATCTTTTGATGTCAGGCCTTTCTTTACCCTGCTGTAAAGATCACAGACTAAAAATACTGTCATTCTCCAACAAGAATGCTCAAGACCAGATTTCTGGGGAAATTCAGGTACCCACATTGCATTAGAAATTGAGGAAGTCAGGCAACTGAAAAATACTTAAAAACCATATAATTTTGTATGTTTTCTTGTTCCTTTTTTTTTTTTTCCTTAATTGTAGGTCACTGTGTTTATGTGAAGAGTAAGGGAGTGATAAATGTTGAAAAATCTCACTGTCTAACCCAAAGGAGAGGCTTTCCTTGGTATTTTCCCATCAACTGTCTTTTAACACAATTTGGGCTTCAGAGAGGAGGTGTAATCTCTTCTGAGTTTTGGTTCTCTCTGCTAGGCAGCCATTTCATCTGCACTCTACAGTTGAGCAAAATCCAGCATTAAGTTCTTTGCTAGTTCTCTTTCTCTCTGACAGCTGTACTGTCACATCGCTGACCGCAGGTGCCCTTGTGTTGTGTGCTGCTGTAAAGTCTGTGCTTGTACGCAGTGAAGTGCCCAGTGTACAAGACCTCTCTGAGGGAACAGTAGCTATATTACAAAATCCTTTATACACTAAGTTATTGCAAATAGAGCATCCTGGGTGTGGAAAACAGCATTTACTACTTAGGATGTTTGGCTTCTGAAACATGTCCTTGAAATATTTCTTTTCTTCCTTGATTTTTTTAGCATACATAAAAGGTGGGTGGATACTCCGCAAAGCCTGGAAAATTTACAATAAGTGCTATACGGACATTAATACACTTCAGGAAATATATCAGAAGAAAACAACTCAGGAATCCTTGACTTCTGATGCTGCAAATGATAATCATATTGCTGCAGAAGGTGTAACGGAGGATTCGCTAAACAGACTGAAAGGTGCTGTTAGCTTTGGATATGGACTTTTTCATCTTTGCATATCCATGGTGCCCCCAAACCTGCTCAAAATCATCAACCTGCTGGGTTTTCCTGGAGACCGCCTACAGGGGCTTTCCTCACTGATGTATGCAAGTGAAAGTAAGGACATGAAGGCCCCTTTAGCTACGTGAGTAGCTATATTGAAATGCTTTGGTAGATAACTTAGTACTAAAAGTAAGTAACTGGGAAAAAGTCAAAACCAAAAAGTCATGTTGCTTTAAAGGAAACAACAGCAGGTGAAAATAAACTGGTAGTTTGTTGTTTAACATACCATGGTTTAGTGAATTCATCACTTACTACTGTATGAGATCTCTGCTGTTAATTATTTACATGTGTTTGGGATTTGGGTCAGTATTTTGCTGTATTCTTCAGTACCCACAGTTCTAATGTCCTGTAATTTAAATGCCTGCAGAATAAATAAAAGCTCTCCCTGAAGGCTGTGTGAATTTACCTGAGTTACATTCTCTGCTGTGGCAAACATACTACTTAGTATGAGTCACTGGTCTCATTTAGCCATTTTTTCTTACTACTAACACAAAACGTTTTCATCTGTTTTAATTTGTTCGTTTTAGCATCTCAGTAAAATGAGATGTTCCTAACAGTATTTTTAAGGGAGTATCTTTAGTGTAATCTTTCTCCCAAAACTTCATACTGCACTCAGGTCTTTTCAAGAGCTGAAAGATTGGCCAGACCTAATTTAAACTGCCCTCATAAATGGCTTTATGAGTCCATTATCTACAAATATCTACAAATTAATGCTTTTCTTACTGGACCTACTGCAGGTACCATCAGGTGTCAATTTTGAAACACTGACAGCAGAGCTAAAGTCCCTTCTGCTTCAGGAGAAGTATTGGGATTCTGTCTGTTTCAGAAAGCTTAGGATTAAATATTCCTGTTGATCTTTCTCCTTTCTGCCGGAGAGGAATGATATATTTGGGGAATGTTTCCTCCTTCAGATACAAATGTTTGTGCTCTGCCTTTGTTTCCAGGAGCAATGTAGGTTGTGTAAATATCTGCCGTTCTGAACACAGGATGTATTTCTTTTTCACACTGATTTCAAGAGTGTCTGCTGATGTGTGTTCCGGGGTTGTTGTTGATTTTTGTTGGGGCATTTTTTGTTGTTTGATTTTGGGGTTTTTGTTTGGGTTTTTTGTTTGTTAAGCTTTTTTTTGTTTCCCTTTCTAATCAAGAGTTAGCTTTCAAAGTTTTATTGTGTTTGGTTTTTTTTTTTCTGAAATCTACTAAGTTCTAAAGGCTCAACTGCTTTGATGCCATGAGCTCAATTGTTACTTTGCCTTTGGATGAGGTGCACTGGATTGTATGTTCAGATGCAGTTTAGGAGTACATTTGATGTATTGCCGTAGTATTGTGTTTAAAGTATGAAGCCAGATTGTATAATACAAGATTCATATGCATCTTTGTTTTCCAGAATAATGTAGAAGTTTGTCTGTGTAGAATGTTATCCTTAAATTTCTGCTTACAAGCTGTAATCCTTTTTACTCTTACATTTCTTCTAGATTAGCTCTGTTGTGGTACCACACAGTTGTTCGTCCCTTCTTTGCCCTTGATGGCAGTGATAACAAGGCAGGATTGAAGGAGGCAAAAGAAATTCTTGCCAAAAAAGAATCTGCTTATCCAAACTCTTCTCTGTTCATGTTCTTCAAGGGAAGGATACAGCGATTAGAGGTATTGCACATTTTCATCCTTTAGACTGATTTTTCCCTCCTGCTCATTTCTTATGTTTTTTTTTTATGTGAGTGAACTTTGCAAACTTCAGCAGATTGTGACTAAAGATACATGGAAAGGTACAGGGAAAGATAAGAAAGATTGGATTAAGTCCTTCATAGTTTCAAGTTCACATGCAAAACTTGCTCTTCCACTAGATCTATCTGAATTAATGACATTTTGAAATTCTTTTTCAGCTACTTGATACTTCTGCAACTCTGTGCTAAAAGGAAGTGCATTTGGCCACTCGAATTTCTTGAGCTATTTCAGTTTTGCTTGTCAAGCTAAAATTGAGTATTATCTGCTGAGTACATAGTATTTGTCTTCCTCTTTGTTTTATGCATTGTTCATATACTGCTAATTCCCTGCAGTAGAGTCCCTTAAATAACTGCTTTGCTTTTCAGAGGTCACACCAGGGTGTTTTCTGTTACTAAGGGTGAGCTCTGACCTGAGCAGAAATGGATTCACTGAAAATATGTTTGTGAATGCTATTGCAAAGCGTTATTCAGACACTGCAGCAGCCTTGTGGATTTCGGCTGAATTATTCTCTAAGAATCTGAAGTACTACTCAACTCCTAACTGCTGCTTTTATCAGACCAGAATATTTTCTGAGCAATTACATGAACCAGAAAACGTAACACAAAAGCAGAAGTCCAGAATGTCCAAACGCTTGATGTCACCATTATAATTACAAGAGCTAATTGAGATGTTGATATTGGTGGTCGTGCTGGATTTGCAGTTTAGTCTTTTGGATGTAGCTCAGTATTTTCAGAGAGTTAGTAGGAGAACAGAGGAACAGGCTTCAGTGCCCTTTCAGATTTGCAGGCATATAACTGCATGGGATTTGAATGCTGTTGTTCTTTTTTTGCTGTCTTTTTGAAAGCAGTGGTGCATTTTGGGAATTACATTGTCGCAGGCAAGTTGTTGCTCTCGGGAAAGTATTGCTGTTACCCTTAGTGGGTTTTATTAACTTATGCTCCTATTCCATTCTTATGGTAAAAATCAAATTTGTTGGGAATAACTACACAATGAATGCAGAGTATAACTTTGCATTTTAATGTAATGAGGAATAAAATTAAAATGATTCTTCTGACTTTCAGGGCAAGTTATGGCAAAAATCTAAACATAAGTTGTTAATGAATTGAGTGTATGTGTAAAGAAAGAGGATATATTTGGGATAAATGTCAATTTTGTGTAGTCAGTCCTTTTCTGAAGAACTGTAATATTTCAAAGGAGAGTTGTTTAAATGCATTATTAAACGCACAAATAATGGATGGAGATAGCAAAGTTTAGCTCCAAGTGAATGGAGACAGCGTGGCCATGTTAACTAAGTAAGTTTGGTCAGGCAGGCAGAGTGCTGTTTGTTATACTGTGTAGCCATGCCCTTAGTCAGCAGAAAGCTTTTTGATTGCTGGCAGGAATGAAAATGTCCCTTTGCTATTCATGTGTGTGTTTCCGTGAGAGCTTTCCATTCAGCAGCCTCTTCCCCCTCCCCCCATAATTTCTTTGTTCCCAGTGGTGCTCTGTCACAGAGGTTTTGCTGTGTCCCAGTGTTCCACTTTAAGTGTCTTGGGCTCTCCAGATTTTGGTAGGACTTTCCCAGCTCAATTTGCTTAAATGCTGTTGGCATAATAGTGAAGGAAGGAATGTGATTGGTGGTAATGACATGGGGAACCGCCCTGGGTTTCTGCACAGCACACCTGTGGTTATATGTGTCCTGAATCTGGGCATTGGTCTCACAGCATCCATTGCATATCAGTGTGTCCATCAGGGGCAGGGCAGTGACTGTCCCCCTGTGAGGGGTCCTGGTGAGGCCACACCTCAAGTAGTGTCCAGTCCTGGGCCCCTCAGTTCAAGACAGACATTGAGGTTGTTGGTGTGTCCAGGGAAGGGCAGCACAACTGGAGAAGGGTCTGGAGCATGAGTCCTTTGAGGAGCAGCTGAGGGAGCTGGGTTTGTTTAGTCTGAAGAAGAGGAGGCTCAGTGGTGACCTTATCACTCCCTACAAGTGCCTTAAAAGGGGGGGGTTTAGCCAGCTGGGGATTGGCCTCTTCTCCTGGGCAGTGAGTGATAGGACAAGGGACTTGGCCTCAAGCTGAGCTAGGGGAGGTTCAAATTGGACATCAGAAGTAATTTATTCACAGAAAGGATTGGAACAAACTGTGCAGGGATGTGATAGGATCGCTGTCCCTGCAGGTATTCAAGAAATGACTGGGTGTGGTTGTTAGTGCTGTGGTTTAGTTGACAAGGTGATGATTGGTCAAAGGTTGCATTGATCTTGGAGGTCTCTCTGATTCTGAACCAAAAGTGCACAGACACTCTCACATTACAGGCTAATATGCTGAGTTGTAATTTCCTCGTCATTTCCGAGGTGGGTGAGGAGAGCTCCTGCAAAACCTAGGAAGTGCTTCATTGGCCTTCCTTGGAACTTTTAGTGCACAGGTAGGTTTAAATTCTTTTCACTGGACATGGGATGTTATTCCAGGTGGCTTACCAGAATTGTATTTTAACCTATATGCACTTAAAAATATATCTTGAGCTGAAGCTTATATATTTTCGAGTCTGTCTTTTACATCTATCATCTCCTAACAGTTCTGTGACACAGTATAATAGTACAGATAGACGAAAGGCCCCTTAGATGTTGCTCATAAGACCTCGTGTGTTCCATTTATGGTTGTAGAGCTTGCCTTTGGGCCTGCTGGCACTCACTCCATTGAAATTTTTCCTTTGATGCTGCATACATTTTTTGTAGCCTTCAGCTGATGGTATATTCAGCTTCCATTAGGAAGCCTTCATACTGTATGTATGTATCTTTTCTGTGGAGAAAAAATCTAAGGAGCGTAGTTCAGCCCATGGACTCCTGGAGACAGGGAAACTGTTCAAAAGGCAGGAGCAGTAATTCGGGACTGGACAGTGAGACACAAATCTGACAAAGGAGGAAATTGCCAGGGGAGGCAGTCAAGGAGAAAGTGCTGTTTCTGTGAAACATTCCATAAAAGACAGATGAACAGCTTGGGCCTGAATAATGCTTTGTGCCCCAAAAAGCATGAATGGATATTAGTCAGTAAAACTCATAGCAGACTTCAGTTTTCAACGATGTAGCCTTACAGATGCAATAAATGCAGAGTAGATTATCTGTCAGATTTTTTTCCCCAGATTCATGTTTTCGACAAAAAAGCCTGAAAGCGTTTGGAGACTGTTGAATTGAGAAAGTTAGGGGAAAGCAAAGGATGATGCTCTGGGAAGACTGGAATGAAAGTGCACCAGAAAGTTAAAGGTTGTACTGCTAGGCTTTTT
The DNA here is from genome assembly GCF_029207755.1 of Chamaea fasciata. Classification (NCBI taxonomy): domain Eukaryota; kingdom Metazoa; phylum Chordata; class Aves; order Passeriformes; family Sylviidae; genus Chamaea; species Chamaea fasciata. Next base: position 47,166,417 of record NW_027094086.1, on the reverse strand, counting down.
TCTTTCCAAAGAGTAGGTTAGGAGACTGTATAATGCAAGTATCATTTTTACTGACTTTTGCATAATTCACTAAGGCTGCTTTTATGGGCATTTCTGTGCTTGATTTGTGATTATATGGTGTGTCTTCTAGCCTCACAAGTATTTCTTTGTGAAGGTCTGACAATTTCTATCTTTGGAATAACTTTCCTTTAAAGCAGGTAGTGATACTTCATGTAAGCTTAAACTTCTGCAGACAAGTGAGAATTATGTTTTATACTTAGGCCTAAAAGGTGTATGAAAATATAGTTGGTATAATAATGGCTGAAACCCTCTGGTCTGTAATACGGAGTTTCTGACCATGTCTGTGGACTTTTCTTATTACTGTGAAAGTAAAAATATTGTCACTCACATTCTAAATGTGTATTGTCTGATACTAAAATGATGTTAATAAATACCAGTTTAATTTTGAAACCAGGACTTCCACTATTCAGGTGTGGTTTCGTAGCCAATAGTGGTAGCATGGGAGAGGGCAGAGTGAGAGGTCGTGTTCTGGATCTTACCCATTTCTGCTTTTCAGCTTCCAGTTTTGCTTTCTCTCCCTTTTGTTTTTCTTTTTTCTTTTTTTTTTTCTTTTTTTTTTCCCTAGCTAGCAACACTGTTTAAAATCTTTTACAGTCATGCTCCTCAATAACAGTTTAATAGATTGATAGCTTCCTGTGGAGAGCAGTAAGAGTATGAGCAAAAATAAAGTGTTTGGCAAAATCATCAACTGGACAAGTTTTGCTTTGCTTTAATTAGGAACAGACTCCCCATGGGTGTGTTGTGCATACATATAAATATACATATAAATAAACAACAGGAAATCTCTGGCTGCAAAAAACCCCTCAGGTTCTGAAGCTTGACCCATATTTTCCATTGGTGTAGGTGCATGTAAATAGTCTGAAGGAAAGTGTATCAAATACTCCATCTGACAGGCAGAGCACCAGTAGTATTTTCAGGTGTGCTGAAGAGTGGTTGATGAGCAGGTTGCTGAAAAGGTCCAGTGGTAACATGTGCTTAAATGTAATGCTGACAAGCAGTCTTGCTTTTTAGTTACCTTTTCTAGATGTTAGGGTATCAGCAACATCATTCTTATTTAGGGGTGAGAGGATGTGGTACAGAAAAGCAGACTGAGTATGAGACTAATAACAAGCATTGAGAAGTCTTAAATGAACTTTCTGGAAGAAAATCACAGTAGTGTCTAAAGTAAAAAAATCTGCAGAGCAAGCCTAACATCAAGGTTTATTTTCAGGAATTGTGCTGATTTTTCTCGTTACTTGTTCCTACAAAATGCAATACCCTAGTTTTATTCTAGTTTGATTTTTGACTTGTCTAAGGAAAAATAGGCTTTAGTGTGTTAAGGAGTAGAAAATGCAGGCTTTGAAACATTCATATAGTGTCCTCTGGTGTAAATTGTTAGCTCTTAGAAATTGATTTTTGGTTTTCCCTTTTTTCTGAGTATGACTTCTTAAAAGCTTTATGAATTCAGAGCGGTGATTGAGAATAGAGAAGTTCTGAGGGAGAGAAAGTGTCCTGAGATTTCAGAACAACTCTGGGGAAATGGTATGCTGTCTTGGGAACCCACCTTGTCTTGGTAAGCTCTGTAGATGCTTAATTGTTGAGTTGGGGTGCTTTTAGTTTTAATTTGAAGTCCAGAAATGTAAGAGTAGCATTCTCACATTAGGTCTAATAATGCTCTTCATGGTTTTGTACTTCTGTATATTACATGTTTTATGGATTGATCTTTTTTTGTCTTTGTTTTATGTCCAAGAGAGACATGAGTGGTGCATATTGAAGGAATTACAAGTGTGTGTATATATATTTATAAATCTCAAAGGCATCAATTTCAGGTGCAGCCAGGATATAATATTTGCAGACTTTTAGGACGTTATAATTCTTTTTGTTTGTTCTTTTAAGCAGTAAACGGAATGTAATTAATATAAGAATTAACACCAAGAGTAGTAATTCACATTCCAGGATGTTGCTGCAATCTCTGGAGATGATTGAAACTTTAATTATTAATGAATGTCTCTGAAACACACTTAAATGAGCTTGATGCTGAAAGAAAACTTAGGTAGATGTCAAAACACTTGAGAGATCTAGAGAGAGAGGTGGGTTACAGAAGATTTGAATATTCAACAAACTGGACTTGTATATTGCCAGGTGGTCAGTATTTCCTGTGGTGCCCCAGGCAGGTGTACAGCATTGCAGACAATGAGTTCATTGCCAGTAGTCATTGTATGGAATAAATGATTTCTATTTCAGAATGGTTAGGAATTTAGAAGACAGTGCATCTTTGAAGAGGACTAAATATTTAGATTATTTTTTTTTTTTTTTTTTTGTCATTTTCCTCAGAAGCATTGAAAACACAGATTTACAGAGCTTTTGAATTCCTAGCACAGAAATTAAGTTCTAAACTGATGTTATTTTATTTTTTTCTGTAAGACTGGGCCCGTAGCGGTTACTTTCCAGGAAGTTGTGTTGGGGTGATGCAGCATCAGTGGAGTAATGTGTAGTGGAGAGAATGTGCTGTTATAAAAGGGAACAGGGTGTACCTGGCCCAAGCTCCCTGATAATTTTGAGAGCAAATATAACTCACCGGTCTTTCTGTGTTGTATATTCTTCTGCCTTGCCAGCAAGCATCTTATTTCAGTCACTGTTGTACTTTCTAAGTGTGCAGTGTTTATACTGATACAGCTGTGGCTCCCTGTGCAGGCAGTTACGCTGTGTATTTTGCCATGTGTATTATTTACAGTTAAAACATTCCTTAGCAACTAAACCAGTTTGCCCTGATGAGACAAAGGAGAAAACCTAATACAGTCATTTCAAAGTTCTCTGTGTGCCTGGAATTTAACTACAATGCTGCAGATTTTTGTAGGAGTTTTTGAACTCAGTTGTGCTGGCATAGATGGTAAGTTCCCATTTTCAAGGGTTTCTTTTGCTCACATGCTTAGTCAGCAGAGAGGGGCTTAAAAATTCTTCTGTTGTATAAATTATAGTAAATGTATGTGATAATAAATACAGGAACAGTATTAAAGCTGGTATAGGCTGTATTGGAATATATAGTATGTTTAAAACTAATTAAATATTGATTTTCATTCCCCCTCATAATGATTGATAGGGAAAAGTCCCATCACAGACTGGGAAAATTAGGTAGTCAAAAGAACTATCACTATCATTCTAGTTCTTAGAAAAATGTCAGCTCTTTTTGCTAAGCTGTTTCTAATGATTTTATCAAAATGCTTTTTCTCTCATACGCTTTTTTATCTTCTTACGTGTCATGCAGCATTTATAAATTTTCTATTAACTCTTGCTTAAAGGGGTTTCTGAGGAATATGAGAAGAGGTGAAAAGTTCAAAATAAATGAAATCAAACACTAAAGGCATCTTCTTGTGCAGAAAGCTAAACTTCATTGGCACGTGATAAAAATATGACTTTTCAAGGTGGAATGACTAGTAAAAGTGGAAGTGAGATTACTTCAAAGCTTACTGCACAAATCCAATGAATTTTGGAGTTTAATAGCACATGGGAGGAATGTAGTCACTGATTTTTAAAGTTGACATGATCTAATCTGGCTATTACTACACTACTGAACTCCTCTACTCTAGTTTTTATTAATTACCTATTAAAAGAAATAGGAATTTTTTTCTTTATCAAAATTAAATTATCCAACAAATTGTAAGTATCATGTGTCTGATTTTTTTTCTTTTTCTTTCACTTTTCTTAGTGTCAAATTAATAGTGCCTTGACCTCATTTCATACTGCTTTGGAACTTGCAACAGACCAAAGGGAGATTCAACACGTCTGCTTGTATGAAATAGGTATGTTGGATGTGTTTACACCATAAAAAGATCACTTTCAAGTTTCGACTGGCAGCTTCAGTAAACAAACTGGAGACTTCTTACTAGGATTTTAAAAAAGGTTTTAGATTACTGGTCTTTGTCTAGGGTAGATTACAGTAATAATCTTCTTGCTTAGATAAGTAGAATTCAACCCTTTTTCATAATAAAATTGTCTGCAAGTAGAAGGTGGTGAAAAATCAGAGAGCAGACTGTGGAATCAAGGGCAAACTGTTAACCTACTGAGTATTATTTAAAATTAGAAATAAATTCATCTGACTTGTCTATGGATTCACCATTTCTGTGCCAAAACCTAATCAGTTTAGTGAAGCTTCACAGTTTGCAGGATCTGTATTTTGTGTTCATTTCCTTCTATCAATAGCAGGATATGATATATGATCTTAATTTGCACACTTGATAGTGGAGAAGATAGGTTGCCTCAAGCTTTAAATGGGATCTTGTTGCAGTAGAAAATAATAAGGGAAAAAGTAGTAAGCTTTGTAAGTGTCGGCATTCTACAAAATGTGGAATCTAAATTATTAAAATGAGAACTTTTTGTGTATAATTTTGTTCCTGCTCTGAAATGTGGATTCTTTTTTTCCTATGGAATCTTCTAATTCAAAATGACCCAGTAAATTTAAACCAGAGTTTAAATGTATGTCATTTGTTTTGTTTTTTAATTTTCCAGTTAATCGTGCTCCAGCTCTCATAACAAAACAAACACAACAGAACTGTGTGTTTCAATAATGTTGACACCAAGTTTGAATTACTGTACTTTCCCTGAAATTAAATCAGTGTTGCTTTTAGGCTGGTGCAGCATGATAGAGATGAACTTCAAAGACGCGTTTGAATCCTTCGAAAGGCTTAAGAATGAATCCAGGTGGTCCCAGTGCTACTATGCTTATTTAACAGCAGGTGAGTATATCCAGGCTGCTAGGTAAAAATGGTAAGTCAGTGATGTGGTAAGGGTTTGGCACTGTTTTCTTCTGGGAAACTTGTTGGTGCATGTTGTGCCTTCCACACTGCCTGCTGCACATGCAGCTTTGTGCCAGGCTTGACTTGGACAAGTGTGTTTGTTTCCATGATGAGCATTTGCATGCTCATACGTGTGCCTGCCTGTCTGTACTCCCCTCTCCATGTTGATAGAATTATTACCTCTTTACAAGCTTGGTGATATTACTTCCTTTAATGGTTATAAAAAGTAGTACTGATATTTTAATGAACACGGAGGAGACCTGGGGGAGTTGAGATCACCATGTTTGTCAAATCCTTGGTCTAGATAACTCTCTGGAGGTGAGTGTGTGAAGGTTTTTCTCTGTGACTACGTGATACCTAGTCTTGATTTTTCCTGTTTCATATCCCGGTACTGTTAATGTATTTTTGTTTCTGTATTCTTGCAGTGTGTCAAGGAGCCACTGGTGATGTCAATGGTGCTCAGAATGTGTTCAAGGAAGTTCAGAAGCTTTTCAAAAGAAAAAACAATCAGATTGAACAATTTTCAGTGAAAAAGGTTAGTTTTTGCATAGGCTGACGTGTTTTGGGTACAGTGATGACAGTTCAGTTCTTAGTTCAGTATTTTCTTTAGCAGAATGTATCTCTTTTCTACTGTGCTGCTTCTATAGAATTTGTGGGAAGGAATAGGGTGGAAAAAGAATAGTGTCATTTGAAGGACCTAACAAAGGAAATGCGAATTAGCTATTCACTCTACAACTAAAGTAATTATTAAAGATAAAAATACACGATAGTGTAGTTGCTTTGGTAATTTTCCTTCTAGCTTTGCCCTTCTTACTCCTTTTTATCTTGTCTTGTTTGTGAAAGCCTTAGTTGTTTTTGAGAGCTAGGAGTTGTCTAGGAAATAGCTCTCAACTGATGATCTTGCAGATGGTACTGCCTCAGCATCCAGTCACTGTGTATTGGGACTGTGAAATACAGTCAAGCCTGGTCAGGCTGCGTACAAGGAGGTTTTGATTTTGATCAATATGTAAACCCTTAAATTAGTTGAAAGATTTTGATTTTTAGTCTTAAAATCTTTAGGCTAAGTTACTACTGTCTTCATTTGCATAAAATTGTTGGGTGAGTTTATGAAACAGTTAAAATTAGTGTTTGTGATACACTGTTTGTGAATATCATGTTCCCCCTTAAAGAACAAGTGATGGATCTCCCTTCCTTCTTTGTCCCACTTTGCAGGCAGATAGATTTAGGAAACAAATGCCGACCAAAGAGCTCTGTGTCCTGGCATCCATTGAAGTGTTGTACTTATGGAAAGCCCTTCCAAACTGTTCCCTCTCGAACTTACAGCATATGAGTCAAGGTATGTATGGCTCCTTGATTTATTTATTTACATTTTAAAATGAGATGTATGATTTTATGCTGTTGTGTGGAGTAGCTAAGTGCAGTAACATGAAAATTTTAACTTGTGTGCACGTGTCATAGCAAAATACAGGTGAGTAACAAAAGAATAATGACCCATTATGATTCAGGCTAATACTTAATTTTTGTAAGTTTTTGGGAGGAGTTGTAACTGCCTGCTGTTTGTTACTAATTGTTTAAAATTAAACAATAGCATGATAGTTACTGTTCCAAGTTACTAAGCAAAATGTAACTCATAAACCTAGCAACAAAATAGGAAAAAAAATTTAAAACTACCTATTCATTCCTGCATGTCAGTTTTCTTCCAAGAGGAGATAGGTAGCTTGTGAGGTTATCTGTAACAGGATAAATGTTCTGTGTATCCAGGGTCCTGGGACCTTCTTGGTGGTGAGTGGTTGCCTCTTCCTTAGTCTCCAGCTGACTTTGGGTGTCTGTCACGTGAAGCTTATGGTAGCAGTGTGTGTCATGAAGTGTTCAGTGCTTCTCACTCCATCCTGCAATCACTCTTGTTTGCATTCTGCAAACAGTTTCAAGCTGGTTGAAGAGAAGCTCACCATGACCTGGCAGTGTGCATTGGCAGCCCATTGACTGCATCCTGGGCTGCATTGAAAGGAGTGTGGCAAGCAGGTCCAGGAAGGTGATTCTGCCCCTCTGCTCTGGTGAAATCCCACCTGGACTGCTGTGTCCAGGTCTGGGGTGCTCAGCACCAGAAGGACATAGACTTGTTGGAGTGGGTCAAGAGGAGGGACTCAGATTATCAGAGGGCTGGAGTACCTCTCCTGTGAGTACAGGAGTTTGTCCCTCCTGGGAGAGTTTGGGATGTTCAGCCTGGAGAAGAGAAGCCTTCTGGCAGTCCTTGGAGAACATTTCAGTACTTAAAGGGGACATGCAAGAGAGCTGGAGAGGGATTTTTTACAAGGGCGGAGAGTGACAGGACAAGGGGGGATCACTTTAAATGGAAAGAAGGTGAATTTAGATTAGATATTGAGAAGAAATTGCTGTGAGGGTGGTGGAGCACTGGAGCAGTTTGCCCAGGGAAGCACTGGATGTTCCATCCCTGTGAGTGTTCCAGGACAGGCTCGATGAGGCTCTGAGCAACCTGGTCTACTGGAAGGTGTCCCTGCCTATGGCAGGGTGCTAGAACTAGATGGTCTTTTAGGTCCCTTTCAACCCAAACCATTCTAAAATCCTTGCTCATTTAGAAAATAAAACTAAAAATTGTTTGCCATGGGGTGCTTTTTTTTTTTTTCTTTTTGTAATTGTGAAATTTTGAGGTTTGTACACAATTTTCATGTTAAGCTAGAAAACTCCAGTCTTGAAGTCAAGAGTTAGGACTAGCAGAGGTGTTGGTTCCAGTTTTGAGATAGCTTGTCCATTTAAATTGCGTGGTGGCAGTGGGTTATATTCAGATCCCTGGTTTTTGAGCCACAAAGGTAATGGCAGGCTTTAAATTTAGATTTCACTACATCAAAATAAATTTGAGTATTTTTTTTGGCTGTCATTTGCCTTCAGAGCAGTCAACTTTGGAGGGTGCAAGGAGTTTGTATTCTCTCCCGCACACTCAGAGGCAGTGTAGGTCTCCCGTGTGTAAGCTTCCAGTCAGTGGTTCACATTTTAATATGAAATAGCAGTATAGGTTCAAATTCAGAGATACACTGCTTGTAAGTTTGACACTGACAAATATGTCTGTATCAGCCATCCCTGGCTGAAGGTTTTCTGTGCAGTGAGTGTTATTTCTGCACCTTAATTGTATTTCAAAAACATGAATAATAGTTAGGTTTTTTTCCACATTTGTTTACTCTTGTCATGAACAATTGGACTGTTAATTTGTTGGGGTGGATTTCCAGGCTTTTCCTCAGGGCTAGAACTTGACTTAAAGGAATTAATTTGTATCCACTTGCATCTCTGTAAGTAAAATGCCAAGTAATTTGGGAGTTGTAATCCTCACGACAGCTGACAATGCAAATACTTCATGAAGCCACTTTATAGTTATCCACAGGTGGCTTCTTTGGGTTGTGAGTGCAGAGCTGGTTAAGATGTGGCAGGGTTTATGCTGTCAGGCAAAATGTTTAAGGAGCTGCACTACACCAGACACAGCAGTTATGGGATGAAAACCCTGTACTCTCTCCTTCCTGGAGGTGCTGGTGTGGGCAAGTGCAAATGGCTCCTCATGGGACTCGCCTTGATTTAGCAGAGCTGGCACTAATAAGCTTGACCAAAATGGAGTCAGATTCGTTTAGAAAGGGTTCCATGTGTTATGATTCAATTTTTCCTGGAAACTGAGCACCACTGAGCTGAGGCACAGTCTGTCCCCAGATTGTGGACCAGCTAAGGTCTGGCAAATTAACCTTGTCCTCCCATCATCAGTGAGAATTGTGATGCCAAAACACCCTTCTCTGGGTTCTTAAGTCCAGTACAGATTTTTGTGCGTCTGTCACTTGGCTTCAGTTCAGAAAAAAAATCAGATTTGTCTGAATTGCTTGCCCTGTGCTCCTTCTAACTTGGACTATATATTTTTCTTTCAATATGTGGGACAAACCAGTGTCCTGTAACACCAGGAGGAGATTGTTTCTTAACTTTACGTTTTAGTGGATATTTCAAAGACCAGAAGAGATCAGTCCTCCTCTTGTGAGAGGAACGCACCAACTGCCTTTGACATCAGCCCATTCATTCCTGTTGGGAATTGCTCTGATGAGTGATGGTTTTCTTGATGAGGTTCATACAGAATGGGTTGTATTTAAAAGAAGACAACTTACTTGGCTTTCTATTAATGTTACTAGCATCTCCTTTTCCTGGTAAAATCTAAGTATCAGACTAAAAGACAATGTAATGTAAATCACAGTTCTTGTCTAAGAAATTATTTTAATCCACCTTGTTTACCGGAATCTTTTCATTAAGCTTGTCATGATGTGGATGATTCATCGGCTGCTGGTTTGAGGAATTTGCTTCTTGGTGCCATACACAAATGTTTAGGAAATTCTGAAGATGCTGTTCAGGTAATTAGCTAAATAGTAATTTCCACCGTTATTCTTATTTTATAAACTATTATTTTAAAAACAGTGAATACTTTTGAGTAAGAGTGTTAAGAAAGTCATTAGTTTTCCAGTGCCACTGATCATTTTGGTTTATGAATTCTAGCAGAGTTTCTTTTAAAATCTTCTGATTTAATGTGTCTTCATTATGTTCTGTGCTGTGAAAGTAATTTGGTTTGTTGAATGAACATGGCAGTTAAAGTGGTTTGTAGTAACAAGATTTAAGGGGAAGCTGGGAAGAATACAAGAGAAGTTCTTGCTCTGCTCGATGTACTTTGTCTATCAGAAATTTTTTTTTCTTTTTAAGTATCTTGGAGATTGACCTTTTGAAAGCACAGGTTTGCTGCTTCTTCTCTGGATGTGTTAGAGGGTGGGGTTTGATTATTAGCACATACCAAAAAATAATTCTGCCACCACTTCATGTTTTGATCTGTAGGCACAACCCTCCTTTTTCCTCCCCAAAACAGAATGGTGTTCATATCAGCACCAAGATGCTGGCTTTAAACCCTCCTTCCCCCTGCCCCATTTCTTCATCACCCCCTGCCCCAATTCATCAGATGTGACTTCATCTTTGATGTCACAGTTTCTTGTTAGAGCTAATATTTTTTTCAATATGAAGTTGGAAAACTCAAATCAGGCACTATAATACTTGGTAAAATCTAAACTAATAATTTTACCTTGATACAGTAGTGTTGGTAAAAACATCTAGGAATCTATACCATTTTAAATTTTTAATGTACTCTCATTTTAGCTTTGGCTAATTTCTACAGCTTCAAGTTGAATGGTGCTTCTGCATTGTTTGGAGGTAACAACCAGTCAATTTTAATGTAACTCTGCAGTCTTCGGTTTCTTTTTTTCCTTTTATTTTACAGTACTTTCAGCGAGCTGCTAAAGATGAACTCTGCCGTCAAAGCAACTTGTACGTCCAGCCATATGCTTGCTATGAACTTGGCTGTATCCTGTTAGACAATCCAGAGGTAATAGCATGACCTACTTTTAAACTTAGAAAAGTAATGGAAGAAGTCAACATACCACTATGCAAAGAATGAAACAAAGTTTGTAGGTGACTATGCATATTAAGTTTTAAAAAATTGTTTTATACCTACCATAAAGAAACTTCCAACTTTGTGGGAGAAGGGGATTCAATCCAAGAAATGGAATGTGTTTTAGGTCACAATGTCTTAGTTTTTCAGTACTGAGAGTGTTCCTGCTGCTGGTGGCAAAAAAGGCCTGGCCAGAATGCCCTGGGTAGGCTGGGATTTCTTGTCTGCAGGTGGTATTTATTATGGTAGGTGCCTAGGGCCCTTTTCTTACCTATTTAATATCCTGTTGGATGCCATTCAAAGTTCACCTGTACTTATCCTCCAAATAGAACTTGATGCCTTCCTAAAATAGCAACTGTTTTTTCATTTTAGTCATTTAAATTCCATTAAAGCCGTTTGTGTGGGCATTTTGACTTCCACTCTGAGTAGTGAGGGTTTTGGTGTTCAGGATGAGGAAGAAGATAATCCACCTGGCTTTCAGATTGTCCAAATGGCTTGGCTGACAGTGCATTTAATTGTTAGGTCTTTGCACATACCCTACCTCAGAGAATCTTAAAGCAAAGCAACTTGTGCAGCACTCTTGGTGCTGTTTCCCTCCTCAAATGTATAACCCCAGACATTGGAGTTTATGCCACCCTGTGTGGCACCTTGTTTATGCCACCTGGGGTTGTTAATCAGATGGCAGGTTAGGGGGGAAATCACTTGAACCCCCCCATCACTGTATGTAGTATATGAAGTATTTGGGCTAATAGTATCTCATATTCTTAAGATTCTGTTTTCAGTTGGTTCTGTTGTTGTCGGGTTTAGTTGGCTGAGTTGAGCCTTCCCCTTAAAGGGGGAAGGAGAGGAAAATCTTTCAGTAAAAAGAATTATCATGACAAAGGACAGAACTAGAAAATGCTTTTAAAACTGATTTTCTTTTTGAAAACCCTGCTGCCCTAAGACTTAGAGCTGGGCCTTGAAGCCTGGAAGGAAGGTCTGAGTCCTATAATGTTCCTGCTGCCTTTCTTTCCACGTTCACATTTAAATTTGATCATGTCAAGTGTCTCTATAAGAAACCCAAAGATGTGGTGGGTAGTTAAGGTATGTTAAGATTTGAAGAATGTGAGAGCAGTCCTTCCCTTCCTTCCCTTCCTTCCCTTCCTTCCCTTCCTTCCCTTCCTTCCCTTCCTTCCCTTCCTTCCCTTCCTTCCCTTCCTTCCCTTCCTTCCCTTCCTTCCCGTCCCTTCCGTCCCTTCCTTCCCTCCCTCCCACAGTAACTGAACGTGCCTCACGTTGGGTGTTTGAGGGCTGAACAAGCCTCAGCTGGAGGAGCTGTGGTAGCGTTTAGCGTTTGAAGGATGTGGAGGAAACTCCCTCTCGTGGCACTCAGAAAATCAGGAGGTAAATGATGCTTGACTTCAATGAAGTGGGATAGGGTAGGGGAAAGCAAGAGCTAGAACTAGAGGTCAGTAGATCCTCTTAACACAAAATTTCATTTAGTAGCTGGGGTGCTGTGCTAGAGCTCCATAATGGTTGAGAAGGGAATAGGATTTTAAAAGTCACATTTACCTGAGTGTCTGAGCATGTTACAGACTTGAGCAACAGATAGAGATACCAGTATTCATTTTAGTATAAAAAGCATACTGTCATTAAATTTACTTTGCTTTAAAATTATTCTTAGGCATAATTGCATGTTTGATTTACCGTGTCATCTGAATCATTTTATTATTTTATACTGAGTTCCAATCACATAGTTCTGGATGTAACCATACTAATACCTTGACATTTACATTTTGTGGTTCTCTTATACACTGAGTGTAATCCAACAAATAAAAATAGATGTTGTCATATTTAGGTATATTTGATAAGAGAACTTAATTTTTCTGTCTCTTACCAGGCAGTGGATTATTTTTTTGCAAGGCTTACAATAAAAATCTACTATAGGATAAGAAATAAAACAGGAACTTTTCACCCTATTTAATAGCAAATATTAATCTGCAAATATACATTTTTTTTTCCTTTAAGGGTTTGAAATTGAGATTTCTGAAACAGCATTTAATGCCTAATATCCACTACTTTGTTTTGTAAATAAATGGCTTCAACTTCGGTTAAGAAACAAAAATTACTTTATTGATTATTACTCAATCAGTTAATCATTTATCTATAGCCTCTTTTGTTCCCCTGTGCATTGTAGCTCACCATCATCAACTGCAACCTGTAATTTCTCCTTTTCTGTAGAAGACTAGAAATACCTAATAGTGTTTCTCCTGGGTGCCTTATTAGTATTTCCAGTTTGCTAATTTGAGAGGGTTTTATTTGCTTAGTACCTTTTTCAAAGGTAGAGATGCTACTCCAGTCTCACCAACTCATTTACTTGAAGTATTTTCTATAACATTTGTGATGTGTTTCCAATGCAATGTTTGTCTTTTTGTAGACTGTGCCAAGAGGCAAAACCTTATTGCTCCAAGCCAAGGTAAAAACAAAGGCATTTTCTAATTCAATTGTCTGAGATGAAAGGGCATTTGGGAGGTTGTTTTTAGGGGTTTGGGGCAGGGGGAGTGGGTGTTAGGTGCTAGTGTCCCTCACCTGTAATTACAACTCCTGTCACATAGATATGCATTAATGTGCATGATACACATTTATGTGTGCTCCACAGATATGTGCTGCTAGGTCAGCCATCACACAGAGCCCACATCACTGACAGCTCCTGTCGTGCTAGAACCTTGATAAGTTTTTCAAGCAAGACTTGGCTACAGAAATTTTGAAAATGACATTTCTCCATTCCTTGTCTGTTCCAACTGGTTCCTGCCTAGGGCCTGTTGGGATTTTCTGGAGCTTTTGGATTAGAAGAACCTTTCAGGTGCTCTTCAGCTATGTGGGCTCCAATCTGCTCTCTTTACAAACTTGGAATTTCTGTAATAATTCCTTTGCTGTGGGTAATGTGGGGATATAGCAACATGCAATCACCAGTTCACCTCTTTTCTCTGGACTGTTTTGTAACATGATTTTTTTTTTAAGCATTAATAGTGAAATTATCTTCATATCCTTTAGTGAAAGAGGCTAATAGGTAAATGTTTGGGGTTTTTTTCCTTTTTGTTTTTTTTTCCCCAGGAGGAATTCAGTGGCTATGACTTTGAGAACAGATTGCACGTCCGCATACACGCAGCCTTAGCCTCTCTAAGGGAAGTGGTTCCACAGTGACCAACAGGAAGGCTTGCTATCCTTGCCCACAGTTCCTGCACTTTAGGATGAAGCAGAAGAAAGAGCTGTTGGGAAGTCCAGCTTTTCTTCTGAAAACCACTTGTGCCAGAGACACTTTCCTAGTATGGTCAGAGTTGGTATGGCTGAGTAAAAATACGACAGTTTTAACTGAAGGTAAATCAACCTTTAAGGAAGGAGGTTAAGTGACCTTGTGTTTTTAACTCTTCATTTTTTATTTTGTTCCAACCGAGCTGAACACAATTACTTGTAACTCTGTGGGTGAGCCTAAATAAGCACATGATTTATTTCAACAACATAGGCAAGGGGTTTTTTCTACCTTTTAAAACAGATCTACATCTAAAATTTGCCATGAGGAGCACTTTGGGTTTGATTAGAATAACGCAATATAAGTAATTGGTTTAAATGTTGAAGTTGGAAATGGTCAGAATACTCCTTTTTTTCCAAATATTAGCCAGTACACAGGAGGAGGAGGAGGAGGAAAACTATTCAGCCACAAAAAGCAAATCTTAGTAAATTATAGTGGCTTATGCCACTTACCTCATGATGACTAATATGGTGAATTTTAAACCTCTCACCCCCTTTTATTCTTTATCCCCTCCCTCCCAAGCCAGCTCATATTTGTGATAATCAGTGATGTCAATATTAAGGTTCTTTGCTTCTGGTACATTCCAGACAAATACTTGGACATGCAGCTACTGCTTGAGCAGTTCTTATTTCGGCTCCTATATTCTGCATATCATGTTAAGATTTTACATGTTTTTCATTCAAGCTGCTGGATCTTTATAGCAGTGACCTTTAAAGGTATTTTAAAAACCCGCAACCAAACAAAATGCCAACCCACAAATCTGCTTTGGTAGTTACACCAATATTACAATATCTTCAGTCTCTGTATAGTATTTCAAGCCTGTGGTGTTAAGTTATTGAAATACCTCAGAGAGTCTAAAACTTTTGTCATGACCATATAATTTTTAATACTTGGCCATCAGTGTGCTTATCTGTAGCTTTTTTTTTACTTTCGTCTGCAGTGTGTCGCATTTCCTTATGTTTTATATTCAGCTAATATTATATTCTAGGAAGGTAAGTATTTTTTTAAAGAAGCTTATGAATGGAAATCTGACCATAAAGTTTGTTGAATTATGTTACTTTGCAAAGCTAAGAAAACTGGATATTCTTGGAAGTAGTTATCCAAAAGCCTTATCTTTACTTTGGTCAGGTTGCCTTAAACAGTTCCTTAGCTTAAGCTTTTTTCTTTTTTTTTTTTTTTTTTTTTTTTTTCTTTTTCCCCTCCCCTTTTTGTAGAGCATGTTGCCAAAGTTCTAGACTTTTCCCACACCTTACCTTCATTGATTTGCTTTTGAGGTTACATCTAAAGCAAGACTGAAATGGAGGAGAGAAGCAATGTCCTGTTTGGTAGGCCAAATGAAATGGTTGAGACACTTTTTATTTCTCTCTAGAAAGACACAGTTCTGCTATGAAAGGCATTCCTAGAGCAGTTTAAAACTCCTGTTGTAGTTCCTGAAGGAGAGGAGAAACTCTTTTAAAAAGCAGTTTTATTTTTGTATAATCTAGGTGTGTTGCAGGTAGTACACTGCATTTTAATTCCACTTTGACAGTAATATTGAGTCATAAATGAGTGTTCAACCTTATTTGGTCAATCCGAGTATTGACTGGAAAATGATACGTTGTATATAGTGACTGCTTAGAGTTCAAATAATTATTTTAAAAATGGGCTTTAATGTACTTGAAATCTTATTTTGTCCTATCTGACTTTTAATGTTTTGCAATCGGACAGTCTGCTCTGGGTATATAGCTGGGAATGGTGCAGCTACTGGCAAAATTCTTTTTAAATACACTCCTTAAATATGATGTGAGACTTGGCTGTTCAGGACACAAAGCACCTGCATGCGATTTGTGTTGGGATATTTAGAGTCTGCATACTTGGAGGTAGCTAGAAAATTGTAGTAAATTTACTAAAAGGTCTGTTCTCACCAGGCCAGGAGTGGGTATAGAAAGACACTCTATGTTCATGTAACAGTTCAATAACTCTGTGCAAAGTGCAGCTTTCCTGTGGGCTTATCATCAAAACTGTATGTTTCTGTATTATTTCTTCTTTTTCCCCCTTTCCTCATAGGGGAACATCCTACACTGTATATGGCAAAATTATTTTTTATGTTAGATTGTGCCTGTGATGAGAAAAAAAATCAATGGTCTTTTGTGTAAACTAGTAAGTTTTTATACTGTGGAACTCGGAGGCATGGTCTAATAGCAATAATGGAATATGCATCTTGCTAATTAATATATTAAGGCCATCTTTACTGGGACAGGTATTTTTTGTTGATGTTGATGCAGTTTTTATCTCAGTACAACTCATTTCAAATAAATAACTAGAATTTTTAGATGTCACAAGGTGGCATATTTATTGTGATGTACTGTAAATGTTGTTAATTTACAGAACTTGCACTTTTATATTTCTGAGTAAAATTAAAAGAAATGTGGACATGAATTTTGTTCCGTTGCTTCTTGAGTTTGATTTCTAATTGGCGGCCTCCTGAACAAGATGATACCAAGTACTGGGAAAATTTCTGGGATGTTAAGTGACTCTGTAACAAAGTTTTCTAGTCAGCAATTACCTCCAGCCTTTGTTCTTCCAGTTTAATTACAGTCTCCTGGATTAGCAAGTGAGTTACATGTCCAGTTGAGCTCAACCATAGAGTGAACAATCTTTAAGGTACATTTTTAAGACATCAAATACACTTGTTCTTCACTGAAGAAAAATAACCACATACAATTGTATTTGTTGCATTCCTACACCTTTGAAAAGTCTAATTTACTCTAAAGCAAGCACTTTAATTTCTTCTTTGACTTTGAATGGTTGTTTCATATTCTAGTTATGCTTTTTTCCTAAATAAAATTTCCCAAATGCTGTACTGAATTGCTTTTCAGTTTGCAACAATGTGATTGTCTTTCCAGCCATTGATTGTACTTGTGTTTTAGAATTGCTCTGTACCTGCTGAAGTCTGAACAGGAGCAGGTGTTAGATGGTGTTGGGCTGATCAAACCTTGCAGTGGGGTGAAAGCAGAGTAGCCTGTACAGTACTTAGCTTCCCTTTCCAGCAATCATTATGAAACACCAACAGTGGTAGGAAGCACTTCAATTAGAAGTTATGCAATCCCAAACAAATATTGTTAAAGCTAATCTTACGTAAATTTATACTTAAATTTTTATTTTAAGGCAATTGGGCAGCCAGTGGCATCAGTCAGAAGCTTTGCAGGCAACCTAGAGCACAAAGGAAAAGTGAAGTTTAGGAGTAATAGACTTACTCAAGTCACAAAAGTGTGCCGTTGTTAGGAGATGGTGGAAAGTGTTCCTGCTCACCTGGCCTCTCCCCCACCCAGTTCCTACCACAGAAATTCAACTTGAGGCAGCCTTTCCAGAATTAAATGCTGAACTTCTGTTTCTGATCACTTTTTTGATGTGTGTTTTGACCTCTCAGCTGGACCCACCACAGATTACCGGGGTAGGGGCATATTAGTTGCGTATTTCTTCCCTCCTTCTGCTCAGAATATCTTTGCACAATTGCCCAAGATCTTCACAATCTACTGAACCCCTGTGTTTTAACCACCAGTGAGTGTCAGCCATGGGGAGTTCATGTGCAGTTGTCTTACTATCTGCCCCAATTTTTCCATTGCTGGTTTTTCCAAAATGCTGCTCATCTTTTGATGTGACCTATTCCATGATGGTGTTCCAGTCAAGTAATCTGTTAAAGCTCAGTGAGACTGGCTGTTGGTCAATGTTCTTCAGGCATTTCTGGCAAGTTTTGCTTAGCTAGATATGTCCAGATGGGCAGGGGAGAAGAGGTTAAAAGGGAAAAAAATGACTTGAGTTGAGGATTTCAGAAGGAAGGGAGAAAGAGATTGGGAGGTCTTTATTACAAAAATAATTTTGCTTAGCAAATTCTGATAATCTTTCACTAAAAGCAGTATGTTTACTGTATTGAAAAAAGATAGTTCTCCTGCTGGGACTGTACTAGACTTCTCAGTTAATGAATGATCTGATCCCTTTTCTGGTAGAAAAATAAGGCTTATCTGGGACCTTGATTTGCTGAACTTCTGCCCAGGCTCTTAGATTTCAACATTGTCTGGAAGCTGTTACTTTTGCAAAGGGTTAAAAGGTGGCAGGACAAGGCAGTGACCTCAGTTGGGCGGGCTGCTCATCGGCTGACAGGTCCTTCCCTATGGGGCCAAAGAGTTATGTGTGTTGGTAAAGTACCTGGTACATTGCCCTTGAACACTTCCAAACCCAGCATTTAAGTCTCAGCACAGTGAATTAATGTCCAGACGTATTTTTTTCCTATAGCTGCTCTTTCGTTTCAGACACACACAATTTTATATTATGTCCTGCAGCCTTTTAAAATATTTATGGAGGTTTATGCTTCAGTTCTGTCACCTCTGGTAATACATTTTTCTGTGGTTTATGACATCTATACTTAAGCATCTTTGAAGCTTTTACTGTGTAGAGATTTGCAGACCTGGAATTCTGAAAGTTTTCCAGAGAAGCAAATGTGCAAGTTCTCCTCTGCTCTGTATTCATTGCGGATGGTTTTGAATTAATCATGCCTACCTTTGCACTCAGGTATGTGTAATGCTTTTATCAAGGCGTGTTGCTTCCATATGCTCTTAGTACAAAAATCTAGGCTTTGGATTGCTCTCTCTACTCCAAAAATAATGCATTTTGTACGTCTCATATATATATTCTTGAATTATTCTTTCTACAGGAGGTTCTTCCTAGTTTCACAAGTCATAACATATGAATGTTTAGCATTTTAAATATTATCATCTGTGTTGTAACTCTCTAGGACTGAAGAGATATTGTGAGAAGTTTTCTTGGGAAATTAATAGGGATTCAATAAGCATTTTGTGGAGAGTCTATCATTAGCATACTTTCCTGTGAATGAACTTGAAAGTCAATTAAAATTAGCAGAGTTCTGCTGCAAGTATGTTACATTTAAAAATAAGCCATTGTAGATTTTCTAAATGCTTTAGCACCAATGAATTTAAAATCTTCAGTACTGCTGGAGTTCGCCTCAGATTTATGTAAAGATGCAGACATCCAGGAATGCAAGAGCAGGTAGGTACATGATTGTTTTCCAACTATAATGAAGGCTGATCTATGTTGGTAGTTAAAGTTTTTATCCCTCAGCAGATCCTGATCATGCCTTTCCCCTGTGATCTTTCTGTCTTCATGATCCTCCAAAACACGGTGGTAACCTTGAAAATACAGCACCACGTGGTGACCATTTTTGTGCTTGTTATATTGGAACAGAAGATGATCTTGGATGTACCTACTAATAAGGTGTGCTGGGAAGCAGATGTCACCTGCCCTGATCACCTGGAGAGGTGAGGTTTGTTTCAGGGTTTGCCCTTGCAGTCATAAGATTCCACAGTACAAACAAAGCCATTATGAAGGAATAACCTCCTTCCTCTTGGGGTGTGGCTGAAGAGGTTACAGTCTCCAGCTGTGTCCTCTGAGCCCCTGCCAGAGGGCAGGAAGGAACATTGCTTCTCAGATGCTGTATTTTGCAGTTTGTTGGTTCAAATCCCTTGGGGTTTGGATATCACCTGTCTTAAAAGGCCGGGCTCTAAGCAGGGGATGGCCTGTGCACCCACCCCTTCACCACAGCTGGCAGAGGGGTAGGATGTGGCCACAGCCTTTCTGCTTTCTGCAAGTTGCAGCATTAGACTGTGTGATGGCATCACAGGCTGAGGGAAAAACTGCCCTCATCCTGTGCTGGGAAGAAATGTCTGGCTTGGCTGCTGGTGAGGAAAACAGCAAAGGCACTTGTGTAGAAGGGTTCTGCCTGTGCTGGGCTTTAGGCAAGTCAGCAGCAGAAAGCAGGAGCAGGTTTCATGTAGTGTGGGGAGGGGGAGAAGGCAGCGGGTCGTGTGAATGCTGTGGGCAGATGCAAGATCTTGCACTTGGCCTTGGCTGAACTTCATGAGGCTTGTGTGGCCCCAGTCCCTTTGGATGGCATCTCTTCCTTCTGGTAACTCAACTGCACCACGCTCAGCTTGGTGCCATGTGGAAACTTGCTGAGGGTGCACTTGATCCTGCTGTCATTGAAGAGACAGTAAAAAGTCTGCTACAGCCTTATTACCAGTAGTTTTGGTCCCAGTACTGACCCTTGAGGGTTGACTTACTGCTGGTTTGTTTCCACCCATCTAGCCACTTTGTTATCCATCAGACCTATATGTCTCCAATTTAGCAGCCAGAATGTTGTGAGGGACTGGTAAAGACCCTCCAGAAGTCCAGGTAGATGACATCTGTAGCTCATCCCTTGTCCACTAATGCAGTCACTCCATCATCCAAGGCCACTAGATCAGTCTAATACTATTTGCCCTTGGAGAAGCTGCAGCTTGTGTTAGCTGTCTTTACCACCTCTCTGTCTTCTACATATTTTGATTTATCTTCCAGGATGATCTGTACCATGATCTTACCAGGCATAGAGGTAAGGCTGACTCGTTGGTAGCTCCTACAGTCCTCATCACCTTTTTTAAAAAACAGATGTGATACTCCATTTTCTCCAGTCACTGGGGACTTTGCCTTACTGCTGTGACTTTTCAAATATGATGACAGAGTGGCTGCATAATTCAGAAGTTGTCATCTGAATGCCTATGTTAAGGAAACATCCCTGTCCAACCATCCAGGAGGCACCCAGGTAGTGACACTCAGGGCATCTGGGCTAGGAGCAAGGTTTCCTCTGGAGTCTCCCACCCACAGTGCAAGTATAGGATCTGGGAGTTGTGCACCAGTAGGAAGCTAACAGGATTGCACAGCTGCAAGGCAGCGATTCCTTTCTGTAGCATTGCCCAGTACTGACAGGTTACAAATGGGTCTGACTTGGCTTGGGCTGGCAGGCAGAATAATGTTTTTTCAGACAGGATTTAGCTCTGTAATGCTTCAAATAATGTCTCTCATAATTTTTGATGTCATTCAGAAAGCAGCTCAGCGCTGAGCTGTGATGATGCATTGAAAGACTTGCCTTCTCTTCTGCTACTGTGCTGGTTTTACAGAGAATCATCACTTTTCCAGCATCACCTGCTCTTAATGATCCATTACAGGTTGTACCTTTCTGCAGTGAAACCAAGGTTACCTCAACCAGTGAGGTTGTATCATTGTATTGGGATGATGAGCTGATTATGGATGCAGAGGTTCCACCTTTTATAGAGCAATTTCCAAAGTAATTCCCTTTGTAGATGGAACAAATCACCTGTTAAAGATGAAGCGGACATTAAATGCAGGCCAGGCCTCAAGTACTGCAACCTTAGGTCCATCTGATGTTGATTTAATTGCCAACCTGAGAGAACAGAATCTACAGCACAAGTGGAATCAAACTGAGCAAGTTTGTCTTGGCAGGTAAGGAAGTTTGGGCATTCATATCAACTTCCCTTTTCCAGCTTCCAGCTCTAACAGCTTAGTGATAAATAAATGGAAGATCATCTCTTGTCAGTGCAATGCAGGGTTAGAGGTGACTTCTAAGAAACTACTTAACCAACACTGTCTGCCTGGCCTCAGTGCATGTGTTAGATTTCACTGCCATTTTGTCCAAGAAAGGTGGCTCTGGCCAGGGCTCTGTTCTTCTCAGGGCAAAGAGGCAGGTCAGAGTGATGGGAATGTGCCCTGTGCTGTCAAATGGTCTTGCTGAAAACCTGTATTTTCTGAAGCAGGTGTTTGGGACCTAAGATGTAATCCATGTGCCCTGTGGCTAAGGAGAAGTGACTTGTTGGAGCCCTAGTTTTGATTCTCCTTGCCTGAAAGATCATTTATTCCACCAGTGACACAGGTTTTTCCACTTAGAGAAAAAAATGGTGGTGGTTGCCCGTGGTGGCTGGACTTGGTGAGTTTCTGCAGCTGGGCTAAGTGGGCCAAGCACTGATCACACTTCCACAAAGAGCGAGAGAGCTGCTGCCCATCTTTCTAGGTGAGGCCTTCACCAGCATTTCCACCCTGTGGTGCCATGTGCCCAGCTGGAGAAATCCTCCAGTGTGGAGCTGTCCTGCCCCCGCTCTCCCTGGAACAGCAGAATCTTTTGTAAAGGAGAGTTGTACATGGGTAGATTTATAGATTACCAGTGGCTTTTCATAAAAAAACATAAACTTTGACAAACTAGCCTAAAAGTTCAGTTTCAGAAATAACAGACAAAAGAGCCTCTGCTCTGACAATGAACAGTTTTTCATTTTTATTTTATTTTCTAGGTTGCAGTTGTTTGTCAACCACATACCAAATGGTGTTTGCTGTCCCAGATCCCTTCTGCATCATGCTTGCTTTCTCTGGTTCTAGGTGTGTTTGTTTAAGACTAAGATTGGTCTTAATAAATACGATGGAAAACACAAACAATATGACTGGAACTCACTGCTCCTGATTCCAACAATTGTTTCTGTCTTTTTAGCCTCGGGTGCTTGGGACATCCACCACACTCTAATGTATACCTTCTGTTGTCTTAGTTGAGACAAGGCAAAAATTCCCCCAAGCCTTTGTCCTGCTGGAGGTGGGGGTCCTTATTTCTGGGCAATGCTCAGCTTTTCCAGGGGAGAAGATCAACAATAAATATCTGCTCCAAATTATATGATGCAAGAAAAAGCAAGTGGGGAAATTCTCCACTTCTTGTTCTAGGGGGCTCTGATGTTCCGAACACAGGACTAGAAACCTGTTTCTATCCATGCCATATCTTTGGACAGCCAGATGCTGGTGCAAGGAGGAGATCCACTACATTCCCTGATGAGAAATCAGCAAGCCTTGGTTCTAATTCTGCAGCTGAAAGTGCAGCTAAGGCATGCAGAGCCAGTGCTTTTTCAGTGGCCATCCCTCTGGCTGATGTGATAGCTGCAAAGCTGGCCCTAGCACACACAATAGTTAAGTGCTCCTGCAGAAAGTTACTGCAAGGACAGGCTACCATTACATCAGACCCTATGCCCAGAGCAGGGTACTGAAGTAAGATTTCTTCCCACATAGGAACATGCTACTCTTTGGATTTTACTATTAGAAACTTAATTTAACCCTTTTCAAAATAAAAAAAAAAATGTTTGAGATGATTGGTTAAACTAGTTGTCCTATATAACACACCCACACTGCCTTCCTCTGCTTGTTACTGTTTGCCAAGTCCTGCTCTGATTTTAGTCTGAAAGAACCAAGTTTTTAATCTCACATTTATATACATCTTTTTGCCTGTAGCCTGAACTTCTAACATTTGTGTAATATTCAGAGTGGGGCAAAATACCCTCCCCTTGGAGTGCATTTAGGTAGCATCTAAAGTAGTTCTTCCACACTTACCTACTGAGTTCATGTTAATTTTTAAACAGGGAGAGAAGAGAGGCTGTTTGCACTTCAGGAAGAGGTCAGGATCGATGGAGTTTACATTGTGATAAATCAAATAATGTTAAGCAAATGCTCAAAAAAAAAAAAAAGGCAGCAATTAGAACTGCATTCCCATGTTGAACATCCCCAATGTTAGCTTTGTGTGAACTGTGCCCTCTGCCACAGCTGCTGGAGCTGTTCCAGTGAGAAACCACCCAGCCTCTCACTGTGCTGCCATGGTGTAGTCATGGGGGGCAGGCAGGAATTTAGTGCTTTGCTTTCCTTAGCACTGAGTGTTCAGTGCTGTGTGACCCGCACTGACCCAACAGCCAGGGCTGCTTCTGTGGATCTCAGACTCACACCTGGAAGCTGCACAGCAGTCAAGACAGATTTCAAGAAGCTCTGGCCAGAGCACAGGCTTCCTACAGATAGAACAGGTATTAAAATCCTGCATCTATAAGGTCACTGTGAGAGCTGGCCACTCACAGGAAAGGCTGCCAAGGAAAAAGTTTTCCCTTATCTATGCAAATATGTCTCAGCATCAGGACCTGGGTAACAGGAGTAGTGCCTAGAATAAAAATAGAAACCATCTCATTGCCTTATTAACAGTTTCAGTAGTCCACTCTAAGCTCAAGCTGCAGGAAGCTCTCAGTTCCCCAGCCCTCCCCATCCCCTAGAAGGAGACTCCTCTTTGCTCAGGGAGAAGAGGTCCCTGGAGCAGAGAAACATAGTACCTGTTCTCATTGCAGCAGGTTTTGGACAAGGCTTGCTCAGAAGGGGTCACACTGTTGAACACCACTCACTTTAGACTAGATGCAAGAAGTTTTGAAGCCTTTATTTAGTAGCAATTAAATTATTCAATTAACACTAACCTCCAGACAGCAGTTAAAATATTGTACAAAGAGCAGCTCGCCCTCTAGAAGCTCTGTACACAGTTCAATATAAACAGACTAAGATTGAATGCACCCCACTGAAAAGGGGTAAAGCAGCTGTGCACAGGAGGCCTCACTGAGGTGCTGTACTACCTTTGAAATGCACAAGACTTCCTCCCAGGGAGTTTGCACAGTACAGACACAGTCCTGTCCCCCTGCCATGTTCCACCTGGACTGATTAGGTTCTTGCAGTGGTGCTGGGCACCGGAACTTCTAGTGCATGAAACAGATTCTTTTAAAACCTGTTACCAGTGTGCAGTTCAAATCAAATCTGTAGATATTTAAATGGCTCTTAATTCCTTAAACCGTAAGGTTGGTAGCAAAACAGGAGAGCAAAATTCAAAACACACTGCACGAAACATTGAATAAATAACCTCTGAGTAATGTTACCAGCCTAAACAACTGCATTACTGCTCCAGAGATGGGAACACTTCTGAAATCTCCTGAGCAGAGCTCAGGCTTCAAGGGAATTACATTAGTAAAAGAAAAGTCACTTTATGAAAAATTACATCTTTACAGAAGTGACACCCTTTTCTTCATTTAAGAATAGAATATTGCAATTACTTTGTGTGCTTTTTAAACATTCCCAAGTCACAATAAATAAAACCAGTTTTACTTGTGCCAATGTTATCTACAAAATAAAGTATTCATAGAACAGCTGAAGGTGTTCTATTCCTCATACACCGCAACCTAATATAGGTGTACTCAGAGCAGCTTGAAACCACAGCGACTTTGTCCATGCAGGACCCACCATCAGCCAGAAAAGTTATTCCCCTACTTTTAGGACTGCAGATCATGTACCACCAGATTTATTGCAGAGATGCTTAATATTCTGTTTGATAACATGTCAGTATTTTCAGGAGATAAGTAGAACAAGGGAAAACATTAAAACGGATTAAGACTTATTTGTATCAGTCAGAGGGTCCTTACTGCATTTTAATAAATATCAGGCAAGTTGAAGTAGTTTCTGTCCCAGTAGTTGCCAGAGTAAAGCCAGTCCTGTGTACCAGTGTGGGGATTGGGGCCTTGGTGGAACCATCTGCAAGGAAACACACAGCATGTTAGTGCAGCTATTAAGACTCACTTGTACAAGTTCAGAACTGCTTTGCTGCAGCTTCAGCAGTTTACTGCACAAAATAATTATTGCAAGAGTCCTCTTTGTTTTAAATTCATGAGTGTGTTTAACGTCATCTTCAGTGACTACATTTCCCCATTTGCTACACCGCTTAAACATCTCTGAGATGGAATTACTGACACCAGAGTTTTGCCATTTGAAGCTGCCAAGAGTACTGCATAAAAAAGGACAGATACAGCTTATTTCAAAGCAGTTGTGAACAACCATTCTGGCATGCACAAGCAGTAACAGTTTTTGCAAGACATGTAAACACCACAAGCACTGCAGTCCTGAAAACAAGTAGTATTTCCCTGGATCTAGATTACCCCTTGTTTTTTTAAAGCCTTGTTTTGCAATGCACTTCATCATAGAATTGTAGAGTGACCTGGGTTGGAAAGTATCTTAAAAACCATCACCTTCTTTGACCTTTGTTTTCTGGTTAACATACATGTAAAAAGCCCTTTGTGTTATTTTTTGCATGCTTTGCCAAGTTCAAGCTTTGCCTTGGCCCTCCTTACCCCATCTCTACATAACTCATCTCTCTATTCTTCACAGGCAACTCATCCTTGTTTCTACTGCCTGTGCATTTGCTTCCTTCCTTTTGGTTTGACCAGCAGGTAACTCAGTGTGCCAGCTACACTCAGTGTAGATGAAACATCACCCACAGGCTGCAGGAAGAGTTCTGGATTATTACAAGCGAACTATGTTGTGTTACACTGTTGGCAGCAGGAGACTCAATCCCAATGCCCAGAAAGCTGATTCCATCTGCATGGAGCTACTTGCGAGCTTTTACTAAGCTGGCTATTAATAGAAACACTGAAGTTGAGCACCTGCTTTCTTTATTTCTTCTCTCCTCCTGCCTAATCTGGAGGCACCATACAGCACACAGTAATGCCACTTTCGGTTTGGTCCAGTTACTCAATTTTACGCCTCAACAGCGCACAGTACCAGACCTCAAGCATTTTAACTTCCTTCTGTGTTTTGCCAAGCCACATTTATGGCATGAGCCAGCTTGGTAGAAGCTGTTTCTGTGGTTAATGTGCTCCACAGCTTCCTTTCACCTCCTCACTGACCGCAGAAGCCAGTTGTTTCTGTGACTCACTGCAGTGACCACACTCAGTGAAGGAAGTCATCTGTGTGCAAGGCAGCCTGTTTAACTCTGCTCTTCCCTTCTCCAGCACCGTAACGTTTCAGATGATAAAAAGCACATTTGAACCATATATGACTTTATCTCTTGAAAAGGCAAAAGTCTAAGGGCCACCAGTACTGCAGGGTTATGTTACAAAGCAGGGCAGCTAACAGGTGAGTCTTGCTTGGTTCAAAGGACTTGAGAGAGCTGTGCTGGAAGAAATGCCTGGTGCTGCCTTCCTGGGAGTAACTGAACAGGTGAACACTCCAGTGGTACTCCTGCTGCCCTGGTTAAGTTAACTGAAGTCAACAGAAGTCATTCACCCCTAGTACTGTACACAGCTCACTCCTGCTTCTCCTCCCACAGGAGGGGCCAGCTATTCCCAAATAAGTGGTGGATCAGCAGCTCATTCCAGAGCTAAAGCCAAACATTTGCCGTGAGACAGGGCTATAACACAGTGACCTCACCTCTCAGATTAAGAAATTCTACCTCCCCACAGCTCATTAGTGTGTCCTCAACACTTGTACAGGTCAGGACAGAGTGTCCCTCCTCCAGTGTCTGGCTACTTCAATAGGAAGGGGAAAGGCAATGTGAAGAACTAAGTCTGAGAGATATGTAAGACCTAAACCAGTCAGTGATGTGGGAAAGATGGGACAGACTTATGCACAATCAACAGACCACTGCTGTATTTCAGAACTGAATTAAGTATTTTTACTCAAGACTTAAGATTACTGGTCAGCATCTAAAATATTAAGTGTTAAACATTAATCACCAATGTTGAGAAACACCAAGACCCCACTTCTAAAGTAGATTCAGAATAATAAAATTTTATATATATATATATATTTTTTTTTTTTTAATAACTGGCCACTTTGGAGAATTGTCTTAGGAAGGAGGAATTCTACTAGACAAAGCAAGAAACCTGTTTTTCTGTGGCAAGGAAATGGCAGTAGTTTAAATCAGAGTTCATAATGTGCTGCAGAGTAAGACCTACAGATGACCTGGGAACAAGTAGGAGAGTTCTTCACAGCATGCACTTCTTCCCCCATAGCACAACTCTGCCTAAACTTAACATCATCCTTTATAGGCAGCCACACTTACTAAAGAGATCAGACACCAAGAATTTTCTGCCAAAGCTTTAGAAACATCCTGGCAAGCAAAGAGTTCTTAAAGGATATGCCAGACTCATGCTGAACAGGTCTACACAGTCTGCACAAAAGCAGTTGCAGAATCTTGTGAATGGTATCTGTGGTAATTATATAACTGAAAAACCACAGTTCCATAGGAGTTCCCCAATTTCCAGCCTCAGGTGCTTTGAGCTAGATTTGAGCTACTTCAGGCACCTGGAAGAATACTATGTAACTATCTCAGGTTTGAAAACACCTGGGGAGAGCTAGAATCACTCTGAATTCAGATAAGGAATGAGAGGTGCAAGGCTGTCCAGCACTTAGAAGCTTTACAACGATGTTATTCTCCATCAGTCTCTATGCAAACCAACCCAAACACTTCAGGAGAACAGGCACAGGAAAAAGACAAAGGCAAACATGTCCAAACCTGGGATTTTGGGATGATGGGTGACTTCATTTAAAAAACAAAACAAAACAAAACAAAAAACAACACAAAACAAACGTGATTTATAGTTACAAACATTTTAAAGATATTTAACCCAGAGTGTCTGACTATGTTAATAATAGAGAAGAGAGGAACCTTGCTTACACAAAGTTTAGCCCTACTTGTTGTTTTTCCTGAGAAGATAATGGCCAACTTACTACTGTGCTTTTAAACAGACTTTGTCTGGCCAAACTAGATTCACCTGGTCAGGTTTTCACAGTTTCCCCTTAGCTTGTGTGTAAGAGCTCCCAACTGACTCCTCATAGTTTAAAGAAAATCCCAAAAAAAAACCCCAAAACATCCTGGCAGGTATGCTGTATGCATTGTATGCTTTTCCCTTAGCTCCTCTTTTGTAGTTAGGGGCCCCCTGCGAAAGAAGGTTATTTTGGATAACTGGGTGATAAACTTTGAGAACACAGCATTGTCAGCACACAGGCACTGGGCTGAGAAGTCATGGGCAAGCTCACATGGGGGGAGCATTTCCTCCTCTCTTTGGCCAGGCATGCAAATTTGAGGCAATTATAAATTAACCAGCAACAACAGTCCTTAAAAGCAGCCATCAGAGGTAACACCTTTGCCATTTCAGAACCAAGAAGTGCTCAGAGAAGACAACAGTTTGTATTTGTATGAGGGTGTGCAAGCAGTGAGAGAAGGAAGCGAGAGCAAGCCTGGCGCTTCCCCCTGGAAGCGCGACATCCTGCTGGGACCGAGTCTGCAAACACAACACCTGCACTGCCAGACCTGATGCTGTCTGTCTGCTCTTCAGACAGACACAACACTCACTGCATGTCACAGTGGAGACTGTCACTTAACTTCAGTGTTCAAAGCCTTGACATAACTACACACACACAGAGGCAAGGGCACCAACCTTGTCTTCCAGTCTTCCTCTGACTTTGAACGATTTTTGCGGGCCGTCCTCTGTTTTTCTTCTAGCCTCTTCTTTTCTTCACTAGCCAGATCTTGAAGGAATAAAAATACACCAAAATACAGAAGGTGTTAAAGCATAATATATAAGGCAGGGACATTACTTCATCTGACCCAGAAAATAAATAAGGGCAGTAGTAGAAAATGTCAATTTAAAAAGCCTTCTACAGAACACTGAAGGTTACTAGTTTAGTCTAAGAGCAAAGCCAGGCCAGCTGTGGCACAGGATCAGCCAGTGGCATCCTAGGCTTTAAGACTGCTAAATATGTATTTATCCGTGGCCTGAGGACTCTGGAAATGTGTCTACATGACAGCAAATGTGAGCTAAGGGAGGTGGCATCCGTGGAATGTATTTCAGTAGGGAAACTGAAGATATGAACAATTTATTTCAGAAGCCTGGCCACCTGCTTCTTGTTGAGTTTGGAGTTAAGCTGTACTAGTGTCTAGTTCCTCATCACCAGACGTTTGGAATGCTTATTTCCAGATCACAAAGAATTGTCTCTCTGCAGCATCCCTTCTTTTTGTTGGTAATGCATTAATGTAGCATCCCAAACAAAGAGAACAGTTGCTTCTCTTTGGCAGGAAGGATGATAAGAAGGTCTGAGAAGGAAGTCAGACTCAGAAGCAGATTAGATGAAAGTCAATCTCACTTTCTTGAATGCTCAAAAAGCATTTCATACACATCTTAAGTCTTCCAAGAATGATTCTCAACTATTTCCTTTCATCAACCATTCCTGGTCAGCTTCTATCCCTCTGTGTATTATTAGCTGCTCTACAAACGTCACACTACTAGTGTGTCAGGAAGAAATACAGTCTGTTGCAAACAGCATAGTTATTTGCACTTTAAATTTAAACAGACTAATTACTGGGGATGCTCTGAACCAAATATATCCATCGTCCTGGCTACAAATCAGTTGTACAGGCAGGAGAGAGTGGTTGTGGGAATTCACTGATCTGCTTTTCTAAAAGCCTCAAAGAAATGGTTATCAGCTTCTAAGAAAAAAGAAACAAAACTGCACAACTGCACTGTGTTACACCATGACACTGGTTTTTACTGCTAGATCTCAGATGTCTCACAGTTGTTTCCTTATTATATAGCTGAAACCAAATCAGGGTTTCATGACTTACCCCAGTCAGTTAGCAGGCCAGAGAAAACAAGAGCCCCCATGCTCTTAGTCTACAAGGCTGGCCATCCTGTTTTAATATTCTAAAAGCACACTACTCTAATTCACTATTCTAGGACAGCAAGAGTGTTCAATTCTCAGTGAAGTATAATTTTGCATCAAGTGTATTTTTTGGCATCGTAGGTTCACTTAAATAGTTTTGACTGCATTTCTCAGAACTGGCATAACAAAACACTCTCTCTGCATCAGGCTGATGGAAACAGACAAACTGAAAAGTTCATTTCCTTAGGACTGTGCAGATATTGTTTATCAACACTCTGTTGGTCACGAATCAGAACCACAGCAGCAGATATGGGTGACTGTGAGGAAGATTAGCTCCATCCCAACCATCCCCTGCACAGGTGGGTGACACCAGAAGCTCAACAGAGCCTGCAGAAGGTTGTGTTAAAGAGTTACTGCCTGGCATCATGGAGGAATGCATAGGGAGCTACTTCCTCTAGCTGTTCATCGAACAACTTTTTTTCCAGTTTTCTTCCAGTTTTTCCAACTTTCCTCAGTTTTAAGAAAAAATGAAACTGCCTTTGCCCATAACTGAAGTTACCTATTTCTCCGTTTTCCATAGCTCTGATATCTGGTCGTAGCCGGCAGTCAGTTTTGGGAATGACACTCTCCATTTCTTTGTCCAACTCATTCAAAGCCATAGCAAAGCTCGTAAAATTATACATCTGAAAATCAGAGATGAAGATGAAAAGTGACTTTGTGACACCTGTAGCTGCTGTCTTAATACAAAAGAAAACTGCTGTCTACAAAGAAACATCAAAGTGCTTTTGTATTACTTAAGCACTCAATATAAGGATTGCTCAAGATACCAGCAAAACTGCACTCTCAGGCATGTAGGTGATCCTTGCTGTTTCTGTTGGAGACCAGTATCCAATTACTCAGTGCACTATTTCTCGACTTCTTTTCAGTCCTACTGGTATTTTCTCTACCTCTGCAGAGAGATTTCCCCCTTGATTAATGCAGTGGAGGCATCTTTTCTGTGCCAATTCTTTGTCTTCTCAGTTGCACATAATGCCCTTGTATTCTGCCTAGTGATTGTCCAGCTTCACAGCCCTTCACACACCAATTTGTGCCATGCAGGTCTGTCCTTGGAAATGTCTGGCCTCTAATAAAGACCTTCAGTGTGATTTCTTACATGGCCGGTGCCTCAGTGGGGGAAGCAGGGTGGAAAGAAACGGTGGGGAAAGGCCCCATGCCACTATCTACATGAAGCATCCCATTTTCCAGAGAAATTCCCCATATCCTATATTGATTACTGTGGCAGTTATTCTTCCAACTCCACATTAGAAAGTTACAGCTGTGGTGGGGAGGCTTGTTGCAATAAACAGGCAAATCCAGACTTGCTAGTGACAAAGACAACAAATGGATGTGCTTTGTGTAAACCATACAGAGCAACAGTTTAGCACAAATTTTCAGTAAGAAGCATAGCTGACCTGTGCTGAATTTGGAGGTCTTGGAGTTATTTTCCATAGCAAAACACTTCCAGGAATAACATACACACTCTCAGAGTCTGGCAATGGCATCTCATCTGATTCCTCAGTATTGCCCACCTAAAGGCAGCACACAAAGGAAAGAGCAGTTCTTTGAAGTCATGAACCGTCTACACCAATCATCCCAATACTGGAACTTACAAAAAGTTATTTCCTCGACTAAAGGTGAGTAATTTTAGCAAAGAGACTTTTCTTGTCAAGGACTGAGGCATTAACACAGCACACATACTCCCAATTCCCTCCCAGTGGAACACTACCAACAGTTTCTTGCATCAACAACTTTCTAGATGTAAGCTGGATGCTTAAGCGCTAAGAAATGCCAATTTTTCTACCTCAGAGACGCGCTGTTCCTTCAAGTACAAGCATTTTCATGCCTGATACTTAACTTTAATACTGTTTTGTTAGAGGTGAAGAATAGAAGCCACATTCCTCATCCTTCCACAACAAAGAAATGCCAGCACGTAATGCAGACGCTGCCCAGTCTGCGCACAACAAAAAGCTCTTGCTATTGCTCTGTGCCCAGAGGAACCTTCCTTTGCATTAACAATACTGAAATGGCAAACTGCAAATGTGAAATAAATATCCTAAATTAGTTCCCCCTTCTGGAAAGGGTGTGAAGGTTGACACATACAACCTGAGGCAGCTGTAGCCACAGGACTGTCAAATGCTTTTCCCAGAAAGTAAAAACCTCCACAGAGGGTTACTGGGGCAGGAGAGTAACTGGTGATCACGGTGTAGGTGTGACCTGAACTAGTTCTAAACCGTTTCCTGTTTTACACACAGCTTTAAAGCAGCTGGGCTCTGATGCTGCTGACATTAATTCTACCACAGAAGGGGATATTGGAAGATTGAACTAAAGTCATGCTGGACCATGAATAGGGCTCTCCCAAGAAAACTTAGTGTCACAGTCACAGCTAAAAACAGCAGCACGTTTCAGAGATCATCAGAGATTAAAGCCAAACTTAAGGGCAACTAATGCTTTAAATACTTTGGCTACAGGCCAGCAGCTTTAATCCTGCTGCTAATAAGCTTTGCTCTCCCATGGTTGCATCAGATAATACTGAAAACATCCAGTACCCAACGTGCACTCAGTTGTCCTCTGAGATGATTCACATGTTATGCTCCCAAGAAAATCAGTAGTAGTAGTAAGGATTCTGCTTCACTGAGGAGCCCTTCACCATGCTTTTAATAATGCACAGTCAGCAGGATAATGTGCAGACCAGGTTCACCCCCTCAGCTCTTAGGAAGACAAGTTAAAGGGCTCTTAGGTCTTAGGGCTTTAACTTGACTATATCTAAACTGTGCTGGCGACCCATTATTCTGTTCATTAAATGATCCTGATCAATCCTTCAGAAACTGGGAATTTGAAGCAGAACACATCAGAAAGTAATCCTTTTATCAAAACAAAGACAATGCAATGTCAGAGTTTTGAACTTCAAGCCTTTTATAGAAAGGCTACAATACACAATGCAATTTCTGCCTTGTTGGATACAAGATCTTAAAACAGCCTAAGAATTACAGAGAAATAGGTAAAATGTGGATTTTCATGTTCTTGTCACAATGATCCACATTTTATGCTCAATGCTACTCAACTGTTCAGTACATTGCTGTGAGGATAGTTAACACTAGCCAAAGCAAGACCTCTGTAAATGAAATGTCTGTAAATGCAGTTGCTGTTGCCCACATTATTCTCTTCCATGTTTTTGCACAAAAATTCTGCACAAAGTGCTTCATCTTGATTAAAAAAAACAACTCCAGTTCATTCAGAGCAGAACCAGCCTAGTCTAACTGTGGGTCTCCTATAACTCTTCTGATGTTAGTAAAATATCACCTTTGAATACTTGAGGGCTTATCTAGTTCCCTGAAAAATTATTTTTCTGTAAATTTCATTTCTATAAAAATGAAAGTGATTTGGGATAAGTTGCATCATCTGAGCAGGTTCCCTCAAGTGAGGCAGAAACATTTCTTGATTAGCAATGCAGCACAATGTAATATCTGGAAAACAACTACATAAATCTGAAAATTCTAATTAGGAGTTTAAAAAACCATGTACTTTTGTGCCTGAATGAACCCTTCACTACCATGAAGGGAAAAGCCAGACACTATACATGAGACTTGGCTCACCTAAATGCTCCAAAACCGTAGAACATATCAACTCCTCAGACACAAGGGGCAATATCACTACATATTCAACACAGATTGCCTGGTTCATACCTCACATTACAAAGCCTTCAGTTTCCTACATAAGTAAAGAGTTCTGTTATCGAATCAGAGCAACACTGCAGCTTGAGCTTTATGCAACAAGGTGTTGCATTTCAAAGTGAAAAACAGTTATCATCTTGAGCGTTGTTGGAAAATACAAACAGACAGCTGAACAAAGACACAGGGTGTGTTTTCCTTTGTTCCTTCTCCCTAGAGTTTTCCAAGTCAGACTCCCAGAGAAGCAGCAATCCCCAGTGCTTTACCACTCTCCTGATGACAAGCACTGGAGCAAGCTCAGATACAGCAACAATCTGAACCTGCACAGGCATAACTGCTTTCAGAGTTCTCCAAGTTTCTCGTAAGTTTCTTCAAAAACTATCAGCACCCAAATAAAAAAAAAAAAAAAACCACAAAAAACAACCTGGCTGCAGTCACCAAAGGGGAACAATCCCTGTTTTAAACTCCTATCCAAGTGACTGTTCTTCACCAAGCTGTATGTTGTCACCACCACCATTCATCCTAAACAAAAAGCTTACTGCTGCCCAAAAGTTTGGAAGAATTATGAGTGATGTTTTTTCACAAGAGAAAAAAAAATCAATTATGAAGAAAAATAAAAAATTGCCAGCACTTCTACAGTTGTGAAAATTTAATAGAAAGCAATAAAAAAGTTCCTTGTAAAAGCTGGAAAATATGATATTCTACCAAGTTAAGAAACTAATCTGTCCTGCTTCCAAGAAGCAAAATCCTCCCACTAGAATATGTTATCATACATGATCAGAAATGGCCCAACTAACGTACATGTTATTTCCTCCATGTCACTTGGGAGGAAGAGGCAGGTAATGAACTAGATAGTATTTAGATCACACCAGGTTTCAGGAAGTTTGAATACAAATCCAAGAGAAGAAAATCATTTTATCCCTTAATATCCATCTCATCCAATCCGTTTTGTATCCTACTAGGAAAGAGAAGGTAAGTGAAGGAAATCATAATGTCTTAAATGCTACTAAAATATTTAGCTGTCTTAACATGCTTTTGAGATCCCATCTCTTAACGTGATTAATACCTGTTTACTGCTTTTCTTCTCTTCTGTACTTTTCTTGTCATTTTTCTTGTAAGCGTCGAATGTAGCTGGGTCAACACTGTACAAACACTCAGTCCACTTCCCATACAATGCACAGAGTTTCTTTTTGCTGTCAAAAAAGCAGAATAAGTTTTAGAAAGGAGCTTAAAGAGATTTATTACAGACAAAAATACGTGAAAGAACAACTTCCCAGGGCAACTTTAAAAACTCCATAACTGGTATTGCAGAATTCATAATCCTGCTGTTGTAGGTTCGTGCCATTGACAGACACTTAAAGGCATTCAGTTCTTCAGCTCCCCTCACAACCAAGGGCAGTCATTTGTTTCCCATTTAGAATTAAGCTGTTACCTTTTATCCTGAATGTAGCCTTCAACTTTGTGCAGCTCCTTCCCAAAGAGGCCACAGGGCTTGAAGCTTAGTACACATTTCTCACCAGTTCTAAAGGCAGAACAAGAGAGCACCAATTACTTACAAATGCTTTTCCTTTTCAAATCTGCAGGAAGTGAAAGTGCTCACACTCTTAACTTACTTATGGTTAGTTATCTCCACATTTCCATACTGCTCGATCCAAAGTTTGCCCACAATAATGTTATGCACACAGCACGTAGGATTTGTCCACGTGTAGGCTTCATTGTGCCTAAGGGAAGGGAATAAAAATTAAAATACTGTATCTTTGTACAGGATGTCAGTCCTACAATAAGCCATCATTATGCCAAGTCTTGAAACGGGCATGGCAATAAGTCAGGAAACCCAAGAAATTTATTAACCTCTAGCTACTGATTTTATCAGTTCCTTGAAACAGTCACTTTGTTGCAGCCACTGTTAGCATAAAAGGATACGAAGAAAGCCAACAGAACTCAGACATGCTGGCTTTAGCAGAATTGATGTCCAGGCACTTGGAGAACATCCAGGCCCAGGTCCCCACTGGTGTTATTAGCAGCACGTATGGGGAAATGATGGTAGTTCCTTTCATCTTCCCATCCCCTTCTCCCCACAGTGACCTGCCCTCAGACTTCAGGATGTGGGTGTTGGACACCTCTGTTCCTAAGCCATGAGGCTCTAATGCACTCTAATCATCAAGGATGAGGCAGTGTACCCCTTCAATTATTACTGATCCACTTACTCAAGAAGCTCCAAAGTCATCGTGCCTTTTGGTTCTGCTTCCACGCTCTTGCCCCAGAATTTGAGTTTAGGATAAATTGATCCATGAAACACAAAATCATTATTTAAGCCTTCAGCATAGAAAGCACTGATTGGTGGATGATGGCTGACTTGCTCTGAGAGAAGTCTAAACCCAAGATCATCTCTGCAAAACAAAGATAACCAAACCATGTACCTACGTATCAAGTGTAGTGAAGTTGCAGTTGTTTTCCCTGAGGTGAAAGGGAGAGTTGGACTCATGCATAGTTGCTGTACTCGGTGCAAGAGTTAATTAAAAACCTAGGCTAAACTGAAAAGATAAATTGAAACATAGAACATCTTTATTTGAAATAACTAAGAAGTTAACAAAGAAACAAGAACTACCAGATCACTTTTGATACTGATCTCTTTCTTAAATCATCACCTAAACACAGGCCAAAACATTAATGGAAAGAAAGATCTGCCTTAGGTACAGCTACACATTAATAGGTACTCTGAACACTCCTGTACACTGTCCTTATGTACCATGCATGTTTTTCGTTCATAAGGTTTCAGGGAAAGAAATAATTTTTGTAGATAAAACTTGCTTTTTAACCTGGAAAATTTCATTTGGCTGCTCTGAATTGAAAGGTTAAGTAGTTTCTCTTCACTGAAAGGTGAAGTGGTGAACATCAACATGCATTGCATGCACCTGCAGCAGCTCCTAGGAGAATGGCTGGAAGCTTATGAGCTGAAGGGCAGCCTGCAAGCCAGCTAACAAATCTAATGAAACATCTCTTCCATGGAGTACCACCCTCCAGTGCAGCTCTGTTCATTACCTGATCAGTTCATAGGTCTCTCCAAGCAATGGGTTGAATGGTTTCCCAGTACGTTCCCACTGTGAGGCTACAGCAGACACAGCAAATGCAGCAACACACTGCTCAGAAGAGTAAGGTCACACAGTTAATCGACAGTAGTCATGGTGTTACAGAATATCAAAATATTTTCCTAGACAGGTGTCCTGGTTTCTGCTGGGATAGAGCTAAATTTCTTCCTGGTAGCTGGTACAGTGCTGTTTTGAATTTAGAATGAAAATAATGCTGTTAACTCACTGATGTTTTAGTTGTTGCTAAGCGATGTTTTGCAACAAAGTCAAGGACTTTTCAACTTTTTATACCACCCCACAAGGCTGGGGAGAACAAGAAGTTGTGAGGGGCCACAGCTGGGAGAGCTGACACATTGACCAAGGGGATATTCCATGCCATATGACATCATGCTCAGTATATAAATAACCTAGGGGGGAAAGAAACCTGGCTGGGGACTGTTGCTGCTTGGAAACTGCCTGGGCATTGGTCAGTGGGCAGAGTAACTGCACTGTGCATCACTTGTGCATTCAAATTATTATTTCTTCTCCTTCCCCCCACTCCGCAGTTCTAACCCCCATCCCATGGAGGAGGTGGGGGGAACTAGGGTGAGCAAGTGGCTATCTGCTATTGAAGCTGCCTGCTGGCTTAAACTGTGACAGTTCTGGTTCTGTACAAACTTCCACCACATAGGTCAACATGCACCTGACTTAATGTGCATCTCTGGATAACTGCTTGTCATCCAGGTCTTCATAAATCACCTCCAGCAGGGCTACTTTCCTCAGGTACTGATACCTTTCTCCAAGGTACTCCACTTGTTTGGGTGACATACAACATCTCCCTTGAAGGAATATCTTTCCTTCTCACCTGACAGGAGTCACCTCCACGGTGACTTGTGTCACTTTTCCTTTCTGTCACTGCCCCCTTTCCTAGAAAGGGATCCTACCTACTTGGCTTCCTTACCCTCCAATTCCAGACTACTGGCTCTGTTGTTACCCCAACATCAGAGCAGGCTCGTGACAATGTGTTGACCAGGATGACAACCAAAATCTTTCTATGTATCTCACAGCTCACTCAGGGACAGAGATTGGATGGGTTCTGCCTCATTTATGAATTCATCTTCCTCCTCCCCAGTGAGCAGCTACCTCTCCTCTTCCTCCTGTTCTCTCATGACAGCCCTGCTTCAAAATTGTCTGTCTTGTCTACATCTTTCTCCTGCTTCCTCTTAAAAGAAACTCCTTCATCCCTTACTAAATGAGCTGACCTTTGCTTCCAACACTTCCTCTTTTGTATAGGGGTGACTGACACCAGCACATGTCAGTTCTTCAGTTCAGCAGCAGCGCCAGACACAGGAGATGGAGTAGCTCCAGTGCCTCTTCTTTTATTGTCAGATCCAGAGGCCTTCTCTTCCCCTTGAGGGTACTGAATATTATTAAACAGGGTTCATTAGGCCTGGGCCAGACCCCAGCACCTTGCAGTCATTTCTGTCACTCTAGAAGTGCCAGGGTGACAGCATACTTTTCCAAATATTTTATTAATTTTTCAGGATTCTGAACTTTCTTAGGAGTGAAATTTCAAAACGGTGGAGATGCCCACTATCCTAATGCTTACCCATACCATCCCACACACCCTCCCACTCACAGCTTTCCAGCCTCGGGGGAGATCTCTGGGTGGTATCCACAAATAGTTCTTTTACCACACACAAGACCTGAAACACATTCAAGAGATGGAGCAAGGGAACAAGTGGATTTGATATCCTGATGAAATTTAAAATTCTCAAGAGCTAATTAGCCTGGAGGAAAAGGGAATGATGGAAGAAGTTATCTCCTTCACAGACTGGCTCTCTGATGAGAAAAGGCAAAAGGTGTAACTATGAATGGTTTCCTATAGATGGCTCCCAAAGTGCGGAAATGCGGGCAATGCTGAGTACAAATACCAGCTCAGGCGTACCACAGGGAATTCTATCATATCATAAGACTGTGTTACAAAGTACAACAAAATGTTAACTTTAACCCAGCCCCCAGAGGTGATAAACAGCACAGCAGGGAACATATACAGCAAGTTAGATGTTGCATAACCCAACTCTGAGAACATTCACAGCAGCTCTGAGAGCAAATAAATCAACACTGCAACTGGAGACTATCCAACTAATATCATAAATGCTTATAATGAACTTGCTTTATTATGCTCTGGTCAGATCCATTGTTATGTCAACCCTTCAAGTTCTGCTCCTTGTGGGGTGCCATAAAGGACTGTTGTGGTTTAACCCAGCAGGATAAACACCACACATATGCTCACTCAACCCCACTCCCCAGCCCAAATGGGATGGGGGTTACATTGGGGGGATAAAAAAGGTGGAATCAGTGGGTTGAGATAAAGGCAGCTTAATAGGGCAGATAAGCAAGGGAAAATAATAATGATAAAAGAATAACAATCATCAAAACAAATAAGGCACAGCACAATGGCTCACCACCCACTGATTGATGCCCCATCAGATCCTGAGCAGCAGCCCCCAGACAGCTTTCCATTAGTTTATGTGCTGAGCTTGACACCATATGGTATGCAATATCCCTCTGGACAGTTGGGGCCAGCTGTCCCAGCCCTGCCACCATCCCAGCTTCTTGTATCCCTCAGCCTCCTTGCTGGTGGGGTGGCACACAAGGAGCAGAAAGTCTTTTATTTACTGTAAACACAGCTTAAGCACAACTAAAACATCAGTGTGTTACCACCATTATTCTCACCCTAAATCCAAAATACAGCACCATACCAGCTTCTAAGAACTCTATCCATGTGAAAACCAGGACAATAACCAAAACCAGTTAATGAATAAGAGAGCCCAACACGCAGCAAGTTACAGGAGCACCTCCTACAATGAGACCATCTGTAAGGAAGAAAGACCCCACAACACTCACCAAGAGCTCACATGAACTAGCCAAGCCAACATACCTGCATTCTCTCAGTTGTGCTGGAAAGTGAGCTGGCTTTGTGGATGAGGTATGTGTGCTCCATGTACTCCGTGAGTCGCTGCAGGAAGCTCAGGGGCTCGTTGAATATAACCGGCATTGTGATCTTTGACAACTCCTGATGTGCAAATGAAATTCGTGTTGGAAGTTGAATGATTAGATACACTGACCCGCAGTAATCCAAGTGTAATTGGCTTATTACAAAAATAAATGATGCTCTTAGTGCTAATGCAAGGTGCTTGACCTGGCTCTGCTAATACTGAAAGGACAAAACCCTTATGAGCTCGCAGAGCTGTGCTGGCGTTAAGGCTACTTTTAAAACAAAAAGAGAACCAAACATCAAACTTCCTATCAATGAATGCATTAGGAAGGTGAGATGAAACAATGGAAAGGAGTATTAAGGACCCTTTTAAAGACTAAGTTATTTATTATTCCATAAATAGACATAGACCATTTAATTACTTAAACATATAATCTTTTTTTGGAGGCAGGTGGGCAAGTAGGTGGGGGGGAGGAAGAGAATGAGAAAGGGCAGTGAAACATGGTGGTACAAGAGTAAAAAGAGGGATTCTGTATTCTGACGAGAAAAAGGGGTTTGTAATGAATAAGAATTTAAAGGAAGCCCTACGATTTGGATGCTGTTTGTTCTCTCTCTCCATTTTTGAAAAGCATGCCCTCTGAATGCATAAGATAACAGTTTAAACTGCCTGCAGCAGCAAATGGAAAGGGTGTAAGTATGACTGCTGGCCAAGGGTGAGGCAAACAGCACCATCCTGAGCCATAACAGCAGCACCTGGCAACCAGGAGCCTTGGCAGATGTTTCGGTACAAGCCACTGCAAGTTCTGCTGCCCCCCACAACTACAACTTCTCTGCAGCAATTGCTGCAAAGCAGAATTAAGACCCTTTTTTCCTGCACACAACTTATGCAAGGCAGGCTTTCAATCTGTTCCTTATATTTTGTAACACTTTCCCACAAAAGACACTGGGAGAAGCCTCAGACACTTCACATCAACTCAGGAGATTTGGTGGGGCTGGTGCAGGCATTCCCCAGCATTCCCACACCTCATTGCTTGGTGCTGCTCCGAACTACACCAAGGGGAGGAGGAGAAAACAACAGCAACTAAACGCACAAACCTTCCCTTCTGTAGACTACTGTTAGAGACTGACAGAGGTTTATCAGCAGCAAGTATTTTCAGCCTATCGTAAGATCTAATGGAGAGAAGAATTCTTCTCAATTCACACCTAGCTGGAAGCAGATTAGGTGCCAACCACCAACTCTGATCTGGCAACCGTCTGATCAGTAACACCATGGAAGGGGGAAGACTCCGATACTAAGGGGAAGGGACAAAAGCAAAATGAAAGTGGTTGTTTTGGGGGGATTGTTTTGTTTTTTTCACAGTCAAAATAAAGTAAAAAAACCCCACAGGAGGTAGTTAAAGGGCTCAAGTCGAGACAAGATGCTTTTACTGAAAGAATATTGCTCTGAACAAATCTTACCTTCTTAAGCTGTGAAAGCAAATACAGCATCAGCATCAAATTAAACAAACTAAAACAAACCAACCTCAAAAACAAATTAAAAAACACATCCAAAAGTCCTCCCAGAGAAATTTTCATTTGGGCCTCAAATAAAACAATCACTCCCCATTTTTTAACATAGTTTTTGATTACCTACCATGCCAATGCATTTTCTTAAGATACTCCAGATACTGAAGTCATTTCTGGAAAACATTGGAGATGGTAAGCTTGTTCTGTGGAAAGGGAAGAGGGAAAAAAAGCAGAAGTAAGAAAAGTTTTCCAATACTAACCATGACTAAGAAAGGCAAATGCCCATTTATGAAAGTAACAGTTTTCCAATTTTTAAATTAAAAATTATGGGGGAATGCCCTTAACCTGTTTTACCTGCACAGAAACATGAACTTCTCCAAAACCAGAACCATTAATTTTGCGTAACACCAGAGGAAGAGAATGTCTATAGCAGTCATCAGAACATTTTTCACAGTGGCACCATTAAGATTCTTCTTTGTGTCTAGCCACCTTTATACTGACAATGAAGGGCCACATCATTTATGGCCTATATTAAAACCAGCCCTCAGGAACAACAGAAAAAAGCAGCATCATTGAAGAAGAGCAAACAGAGCGGCCTGTTCTACAGGGAGCTGACATATCCTGAAACAAGTCACAAGTATCCTTTCAAGGACCAGCATTTAGGCTGAGAACACAGTGTGCATTTCTCAGCTTTATGGGAAATCAAGCACAAGAGTTTGTTCAGTTCTCTTACTGCTACTGACCAGCTCAACTGTTAATCCAATTTACTTCTAGAAAGGCATAAAGATTGGTCAAAGTCCTTTGTCCACAACACAAATCCATTTTTAGATCATGAAGTTATTGTCAATGACCAAAATTCACATTTTTTCTGTTCTTATCAATAGATAAAAATTACCTAGAGCTCAAACTGCATGAACAATTAAAGTATCAAAGTTTAGTTAACTCTAAATTATTGTGTAGCCCTCCTAACCAAGGCAAGTAGTCTTGTCCCTGCTCAAGGTAGCTAAAGCAATCTTTTCCAGAGTGCGTGAACAGGCTTCCTTCTCTACCCCACTTTTCTGATAACCAGAAACACTGCCTAGAGAAAAAAAATACTCAGGGTAAATTGTTTGTTTCCGTTGCCCTACTTGCTGTGTTACCTCCCCTACTTATCTGCCACTGGAACACCCTTACCAGGGCTGATGCTTCAGTTTTCAGAAAAAAACACAACATAAAAATTGTTCCTTAAAATCAAACAAGCCCCACCCCATCAAAAACCCAGTCATGTGTCTGATCTCCTCACGGTAGCAAACTATTGTGTTAGCAAGTAGCTACAAGCCCAACACTGACTAGTTGTACTCAGCTCCCCTGCAGAGGATGAATGGGTAGGAGGATTTATTTTAATTTACCAACATACCACCACTCACTCCCTGTTCTGACTTTTCACTGAGACAAAACTGTTTTGTGAGACAGATCATCCTGAATAATATTAAGTATAAAATACTTTTGTGGATGTTTTGATACAAATGTCCAGGAGAGGACAGTGTCCACCAACTATTCAGTTTTACCTTCACTTATAACGTTAAATTGTTTTTCCTGTGTATCTTTTAATGCAGTCAGCAAAGAGGATATTTGTGTTTAAGTAAGCCCTTCTGCATGTTAAACACATTAACCCTTAGTTTGCTGAAGTATACACAGGAATTGCTTTCCTTACATACTAAAATTTACATTTTCATTAAAGTTAATCTGCCCTTTTATTCAATTTGTTTAATCACTTGAAAGTTGGCACTCAGTTTCAGCCACTTATCCGTATTTATTGCCTGTATCAGTCAAACTGCTACGAGAGCCAGTTCTCTCCTTCCTCTAGCACACACACACACAGAGGAAAAACAAAGCAGTTTTAAGCCACCAAGGAAGATCCTAGGGACACGTAAGGACATGTGGACATGACAGGCAGCCAAGACTTCAGGCCTAATAACCTTGACATACTCCCTGTAATTAAACAAAAGGTTTTTGAATGCAACAATTTCCCTGCAGATGTCAATTTCAAAAACAACTCAGCAAGTTAATTTTAGCTTTAAGAGACAAAAACATCTGCTGGAATTTCTGTGCAGTAGAACGGATGAGATATACTTAGGATCCTTTAAACAAAAACACTTGTCCGAAGCATTAGCTATTACACATCAACTGCTACACGCATCTTGTGGGGAAGGGGACACATGGAGTGAAAAAGGCATGTTTAGCTTGCTTTTCGTGCCAACCTGAACAATCTCCTGGCTCCCATGAAGCTGAACACCAACATGTTTGAATTCTGAAAGGCCCCCAATGCAGGGACCAAAGGGAAAGCTGACAACGAAACTCATCAGTAAGAGGGAAACAGTAGTAACAAGTGGATGTAAAATGTTGGCACTTAATCCAGAACAGTTTTATGCAATGGAGTTTTTGGGGGTTTGATGGACTTTTTTGAGGTGTGGGGTTTTTTTTGCCTTTTTTTTTGCCTTTTTTTTTTTTTTTAAGTTTGGCTCAGATTAAAAAAATCCCTCTTAAAAAGAAGTTATTTGAATGCTTCCTGATTATTTACTTTACTACTCTATCTCTCAAATCCTCTCCCAAGAAGTGTAATAAAAATTAAGTCCATTCTCAAAACACTCTGTGAACAATCAGCAGGATGCAAACTACACTAAAAAAACCCAAAAATAACCCAGAAAAAAAAAAACAGAATAAACCAGCAGACTGTACGTGGTACTGGCTTCATCTATCTGTATATGTACTTCCCAACACCTTTAATTTATTGGAACCAACAGACTTATTCCTACATTTCCAAACCCAAAGCACGTATGCTCCCCCATCAAGCAAAAACCAACCTCCACTTCTCTGTGGAAAACTCTCAATCGCTCAAATAATATTTGAGGTGCACATTAGAGCTCAGGTTGTCTAGATGAAAACAGGAAATTATCCTATTTAAATTGATGGCTTAACAGTATTTGGTAATCTCGTGTGCAAATTATAGGCAAACTGCAAATTCTTTACTCATCTGAAGGTACCAAGATTTTAAGAAAAAAAAAAAAAAAAGAATCTGGTCTATTTTCTAAGTGACTTGTTTCCATGTGGTTAATATAAATTGAAGTTAAAAAACAAAGAAAAAAAGCTATAAGCAAACTCAAGGGTGTAAGGACAGAATTAAGTGATGCCAAAACATTTTGAACCCCTAACTTTGCATAACACCAAGAAGTTACAATTTTTGCTCTGAAAAGGACACAGGTGGCATCACAAGCAGTGCCTATTTGACCACATGCACACAGTTAGAACCAGGCCCCAGACAAAACAGGCACAAATTGGAGCCAGCAGCTCCAGGCAGGTAACACAGTTCTGAAGTCACATGAAACAGATGCTGTACCAGGCCAAACGTGGCTACTACCAACAGCCTCCGAAGAGAAGCTAAAAATACCACACATCTCCCATTCCCTGAGAAGGTTTTCTTGGAGGTAAAGTTTAAATTGTCTGAGCTTCTGGGGAGAAATTCTGCATCATTATATTTGGGGAAAACTCCCAATGTGACACCAAAATGCTAGGTAAAAAAGCCTAACATTACAGCTCAACCTATAATGTTATGGCCATTTAATCCCATAAAATACAGCCATATACTCTATAGCCATTTTGTCACAAAAAATATGGCCCTACATTCTTGTCTAAATGCAAAACAGATTTAAAAAAGGTTCCACTTTTCTTTAGCAGTAAATTATTAGGCAATTTATGCACCCATTTTACTCCAACATCCTATGCACTCTTTACTACTAGAAGACAGGCAGCTCAGAGAAACAACTGAGGCAGATGTACTGGTTTATTACTTTTCACCCTTCTTTATAA
Organism: Chamaea fasciata; assembly: GCF_029207755.1. NCBI lineage: Eukaryota > Metazoa > Chordata > Aves > Passeriformes > Sylviidae > Chamaea > Chamaea fasciata. Next base: position 47,121,555 of record NW_027094086.1, on the reverse strand, counting down.
AATCAGGAACTCTGAAATGCTCCTCCAGTCACCTGCTCCCTGCAGCACTGTGCAGCATTACAAGAAGTTGCCAAATAACTTTTTTATAGTAAATGGAAGAGTAATTCCTGTTAAAACTCCTCAATACAATGCCAGTCAACATGCACCATCATTTTCATGTTGATTATGTACTATATCCTCTCCCCTCACTGTTTCCAAGGCAGTGAAGGCAATTCAGATGTCCACCTTCACCTACTGCTTCCTCCCCCACTCCTGAACTTCCTGCTCTAATTAGGGAAGGCACTTAGCCAAGGCCATAAATACCATCTTGCTAACAGCACAAGAGCAAAGCAACATACTTAGTCAGCGGCTTTATGTTATCTCCCCAAAACACCCATTACTCCACCCAAGCCCTCATTTACTTCAATCTTTGTCTAGTATGAGACACGCACAGGTTGACCCTTGAAACATCAGGTCTGATGCTACCAACTCACTTCAACAGATACTGCAACTTACCTATTTAAGATACCAAGTAATTAAAGCCTTTCTAGCGCCCTTCTGTAAAGATTAAATATTATTTTCTTGTTTTTACAGAAATGTGGTGTCCCCATCATCATCATCCTGTACATCCAAAACACTTCCAGAACAGTCTTTTCGAAACATGCTGAAGTCTGGCTTTATCTGTAGCACAAATGTTATATTGCCCTTTCACTGAAACTAGAGAATAGTGGTGTCTGTTACATCTCATTAACTCCAGACCTATTGTCCTCCTTTATCGGCAAGGAAACAAACAAAAATGGATCATTTGACAACACAAAATAAGCACATAAAACATGGATGAGACTTTTAGAATAGGACTCCCTTTGTTCACATTTGAGTTTCTGATGCCAGGCTAGCAATATTTTTCATTCATTCCTGATACCAAAAGAAGGATCAAATAACTCGAAATTAAAGAGGCAATAGGAGGTATAGGTCATTAAAGATAAATGAAGAAATTAAAATCCACATAGATTTCAATAAGAGTTAATAAAAAACAAGTGTGTCCATTTTTAAACAGCACATTATATTTCGTTTTTAGTTATTTAGATTGCATCATCAAGATGCAAAGGAGCACACCAGCCTTGGAAAAACAGTCTTTATAAAACCATAGCACAACCGATAACTTGTCAATCATCCCTAGCAAAGTTTTAAAAGTTTTCTGTTAGCTTTTCAGAAATTCCTATTGCCTCTTACGATTAATGCACATTATAAAATTTTAAGAACGGACAACATCCTACCTGTGTTTTTTGATTCCGTTTGACAGCGACTCCCCACTGCCACACACCTTTTCTTCAGACACACTTGAAGTTATTGCATCTTTTGAATCCATGCTGTCCTCTAATGAGTAGGCTGCTGTTGTTTCAAACCCACTTAATGATTTTTCAGATTCCGAATCTGCAAAAGAGCAAGTGCATGTTAATGAATCTACCACCTGTGCCGGACTTCAGTCACTAACAGATCTCCCTGCCTTGTACAAAACTGAAACCTAAGTAGCCTACTGTGTCCTGATGACAGCATCCATTTGGTAAGTAACTAGTACTGCCAGAGACTGCTGCAGCCCAGCATCTAGATTTAAAGAAATTGCACAATAAGCAAGACCACAATGCATTAAAAATCCTCTATCAAATTGAGCCAAAATTTGGAGTATTTATTAAACTGAAGCTACTAGACCTTGCTTAGGACAAATGCCAGTGCCACATAGATGCCAGTACCCTACCAAACAAACAGGTACCTTGAATAATGACTCCTTCTTCAGTTAGGTTCTAAGTTCTTAAAAATCTCAGTGCTGCTCACTAGCCTTCACCTCCCAACTCACTGAACAAGTATCAAAGAACAGGAGGATGTATCCTATAGATAACACAAACTACGTAGGTCCCAGCAAAGTCTAAGTGATAAGCTCACCAATCAACAATGTAAACTTCGTACTGTGGAAGGCAGGTTAATAGTACAATCCACATCACATCTGAAACTAATCCCAACATCAACAACACCTTCTTTCCAACCAGTGTTTTGGTCATATAGTCCTTGTCCAGCTCTTTGAGAAGAGACAGTCTTGCCCCACATCAGAAGGTACAAATTTCCTGGCAAAGGCTGTATTTTTGTATCAGGTTTTCTTTCAAACCTGACAAGATTGTCAAAGGATTATCCAATTGCAAGTTCCAGGAAGTGAGTGAACAACTCAAGACATCAACTTCTATCTAACTGGTAAAATTCTCTAGCAGAAACCAGGTACCACACTGAATGATAAATAGCATAATGCAAGCCTCACTGCTTCTGAAAAATGCAGACCCAATCTACAGCAGACACTATTCCTGCCGTGTACTGCTTCCAGCATATGCTGTGACTCTTGGCTGCAAAACCCCAGAGAAATAATTTCAAAATTAGCCATTCTCTCACACACTCATTCTAATTCAAATCCAGTAATCAAAATCTGCTGAAGTAGCAGCCGGTCCAAAAGAACATCTCACTCACAGCTGTCTAGTGCCAGGTGCTTTCTTGTTTTGTATTTAAAAAGCTATGCCAGTAACTTCTCCAGAACATGTAAATTGTAACACTGCTTTGCTGAAGGGTATACATATATGTATATATATGTATATATATGTATATGTGTGTGTATATATATATATATATATATATATATATATATATATGTATATATAAATAGATAGATGAATAGATATAGTGATAGGAGGACTTCCTACCATCCAGATTACATAAGGATCAGGAAAAGGACAGAAACCTGATAAATGGATGGGCTGTGTCACAATGTCTCCATCCTTTCTAGAGAGAGATCTAGAAGCATAAGGAGATCTTTCCTCTCATTTAAAACATCCATGCCTATCCTCATCAAGACAGCACTGAAATTAAGCCAGTTGCTAGGGAATGAAAAGAACTGCCAGCTGGTGCTGAGGATATGTTAAAGAAGTGGACTGGCACTCCAGAGAATCTTCTCACAATTTTCCCCAAATTTGTCAGTCTAGTTCTGTGCCAAGTTATGATATAACATATCAAAGCATTAGTTTGGTGGGTACTATATTTAACAAGTAGGGTAAGGAAAAGCATTTTTACTTGGGACAAGTGTGTTACATAAAATACAGATTTGTCCAGAGCTCCTAAACCCACCTAGCCAGGAAAACACGGTTTTCCTGAATATCCAAACACTGCAGAGGAAGAGACACTCCGGGAGTGTAACACAACTTGGGCCTCAGCTTCCTGACTACACAACAAGCTATAAATCCCCTCGAGGTGTGTATTCCACCTCTCTTCTGAAAGAGCTGCCCAACTGGGCCAACAGTTACCATGACAAGAAAAGAATGAAGCCAACACAGTAGCATAAAGGAAAGACTGGCTCCTGTAGGGTCCTTTCTTCTCTTGTACCATCCAGGACTGTCTCGCTTTCAGACAAGAGTCATAGCGTGCAAATTCCTTCAATCTGAGTTTCTGCAACAGACCCAGGACTCCAGAGGAGAAAGGCAAGGGCAGATAAGCTTCACCAGAACTGCCTGTCACTCTTGGATATGCCTCTTGGTATAACAAAGATTTTAAAATATGTCACGTGTTCAGTTCTCCCCATGCTAGCCTTATAGTGCCAAGAGATGATCCTGCTGGACTGAGCATTGTACCTGCAAACCTCTCCAGAGCTGAGACACTGGCCAGACAGCCTTCCCCAGGGCACCTGCCTTACCTCATGCAAGAAGGCCACGCTGTACATGAAGAAACAGTAGGAGAATAAAACACAACTGTTGTAAGACATTGCTCCCTAGATAAACCTCACCCACTTTCCTGAGAAACAGAGAAAGTACATCTACAACAGCTCTTGCCATCAAAGATCTCAGTCTCCAATCCCTTAACCTCAGCTACCTCTTTTAACCCAATGAACTTTGCAAGCCTTGAGAGTTTGTTAGGGTGTTAGAGTGAACAAGCTTAGTATTGTATTAGGAGCACAAATCAATAGGCAACTCAAACTGAGCTTTTCTCTGTGCACTTGCAGCGAACTCTTTTCTGAATTAAGATTTGCATACTCCCCCGTCACTGCAAAAAAAGATTTATATTCACAAGTTTCTACAGAGCAGCTGTCAAACAGATGACTAGGAGAAAATGAGGTGGTTTTTTTTTTTTTTTTAATTGAACTTAAGGAGTTGTGGGCTGAGGAGGAGGGAGAAGGAATAAGATTCCCTGTTCAGAAGCCAAAATTTTAAAGTGATCTCTGCGACAAGACCAGGCTGACTAGGAAGCTCTCCAGCTCATGAAACCTGAAAGAGTCACAGTACAAACACCAGCTACATTTTGCAAGAGTGGCAGAGCACGGGGAAACAGCAGAAGCAATGACAGAAACTTAACGCAAGGGACCTCATTTCCTATTGCTACAACTGGTAAGTCTTCAGATGCAGATAGAAACTTTGGCCAATGATTTTGATTAATAAATAAACCTGAGAAATATAATGTTTAACCATTGGCACTGTTGAGTTTCAATACTGACCAGGTGTTTCCCATCTCTTTGAGATGCCTGAATTCATTCTTTTAACTCTATTCAAGGCAAGAAGCGACAGGTAGCAGTGTTCTCACAGAGGCTGTGAAGTATTTTTGGTTCATGTTCAAAAAAAGCCACTTGACAACTACTCTGAACATGGAAGGAAGGGCAAGAGGTTTCTATGCTTTTTGCACCATTTTTACTTTTAAGTGATCTGATTACTGGAGACAAACAAGGAAACAAGCAAAAGAAAAGGATGTAGTCTGCTACTTCTTGTACCATTTAGGAGAGTTATTTATAAACCCAGCACCAGTAGTGGTAGATACCAGCAGAAGCTGTACTATGACAGGTTAGCTTCAGTGTACTTAAATATTCCTGTAGTTAAATAACTGCTTTTATTGCAAGATTGCATCTACGCAAAGCTGTCAATAACCTTCTCAACACACACACAAAATCTGTTTGCTGAAAAACCCCCAGCTCTCAGATAAAAACTGTTTAACAAAGGCAGATATAAACTCTTCCCAAACTGGGTGCACAATTTGCATATGAGAAGGAAATCTTATCTGAAAGGCAAAAATCAAGTACCTCTACCCTTTAATTCATGATCTGCTTAAGTCATTTTTCAGTACTGTGGATATTCTCTGCATTCCTATTCCATTTCTGTGTGCTCCTCAGGTCTATATTAATCAAAGCTAACAACTTCTCCAGCTCTCTAGGAGATGGCATTGATCTTTTTGAATTTTGCCACTTGTTCAGTGCTCCTTCCCTTCCCCAGAGCCCTCTCGTTCCACCCCACCCTGCTTTAAACATAGAAGAGTTTGACACATGTTAAGCATTCAATCCTGAAAGTGAGAGCTGCAGCACTCTGTGCGGTATCAAGTTTAATTACACATTTCCACCACTCCCATGATGAGCGGATCAGCGCACTGTGAAGCGCTGTCAACTGACCTATGGCTATCAGAGTTCAGATTAATAACACCCTTAACTTTGCTCTTCTCAACACTGGATACCATGCTTTGGTAAAACAACTTCCATTTTCTGTAGGTTCTTCCTTTCATTTCTCTCTCATTGCAGGGATTTAGGAATTACTGCGACAGTCAAAAAGTACTGACAACAGCATATCATAAAGATAAAAAGAAAGGAGACTTCAGAAAATAAACTCCAATTTCATTAAGTAATCTTACCACAATGCAAACATTTTCCTCACTCCAGTTTTGGAAAAGGAAGAGGATATTTCTGTAACTCTGGCCACAATTTCTACAAACAGAACCACACACCACAGACTTCAACAGTGAACAATTCAGCCTATGCCAACACTAGCAGGTAGCATGGCTCAGGCTTGAGCAGATTTGCAAGAGGAACAGATGGTGCTGAAGACTTGACAATCAAACCAGATACGTTTCTGGTGCTGTTCTCTTCAGATCTGCTCTTACTCTGCTGCCATGGACTGAGTGTCCAATAGGAACTGGACTGTATCTTCTGATTCAGCTTCATTCAGGAGCAATCTGATTGTTCTACAATGTGAACCAGAGCATGGCAAATGGGGACAAGTAGTTGCTGCAGTGAATACATCCTTTTTGATACACCTGTTCCTCAAAAACCTGCTTGAAAATTGCTCTGAATTGTCTCATTAGTGATACTTCTGTTGAGGGTAAACAAAAAAACGTCTTTTATACAGACAAAATTCTTTTAAGAAAACCAAAAAAACCCAAAACAAAACAAAAAGCAGCAGTGGCATCTTCTCTCAACCTGTCAAGTCAAAACTAACAATTCTTCAGCACAAAGTGCAAGCCTACTTATGCAACACTCTCACTTCTAAACTCACTCCTACAGCAGGGATTTAAAAATTCATAGAACTGCAAGCAGCAAAAGATGGCATCCTGATAGAAAAAATACTCTTAGTAGTGGCATTTTCCCACTGACAGACATTATAACTTGTTATATCACCCTGTTAAAATACATTGATGTTTGCTTAATCTCCTATACAACCTAGAAAGGTAATTAATGGATTTGTCCAATATCAATATAATTTAACATTATCAGTTTGCAAATCAGGTTAAGCAAAAGCTTTGCAGACAGCTGTAGCAATTTAGATTTCCAGAAACAAAAAAAACCCTCTCCTCAAACAATACCAACAAAAACCTAATTCCTTTTATGCTTAAAATGAAAGCAGTAACGTGTATTCAGCAGACAGGAAAATACATCATATTTCCCTTTTCCTAGCCACCTCCCCATCCCTGCCCCTTTCAGAGACAGAAAGGACCTTAATCTCTGAAAAGCACTAAATGTGAATAACTAGAGAAGAGAATCTAACATCAGTCTGATTAAACTGATGGACAGCCAAGAAAGTAAGTCTGTCCCAGAAAATTACTTAAAACAAAACTAAGATGAATTATATTGAGAAACTTCTCCCAAAGAAGAAAGAAATCACATTTGGGATTTTTTTAAAGTATGTTTGTATACATATGCACTCAGCAAGTTTCACAATTTCACAAATTCACTTGATATGATTTGTATGTAGCTTACAAGTACAAAACTACCACCTCTGACAACAGGAGAGGTAGCTTTGGACACTTTCATAGAACAGTATTTAGAGATCAGGACAGTTATGTATGGACTAGCTCTTTAAAGCTTAATATTCTCTCATATGCACAAAGCAAGCCCTGCTGGAGAGACTACATTCCAGCAGCATCAGATAAAGAACTATTCTCTGCTTAGCTGACAATTAAAAGAGCCTAAGGCCTTTCAGCAGAATTCTTCCTTTGGTTCCAGAGGAAGAACCTGTTTTAGCGTTCCTCAGTCTCTTCTACTTGAAGGCTTGATAAATTTGCTGCTGTGCCAAACAGCAAAGTCTGCTTCACAAAGTTGATTCGCTGTGCTCCTGTGCATAGACTTGCTTTGCCTGGTTTTCCATGGCTTAAGTTTCTCACTGCAGAACACCTATCAAGGAGTCTGGGAACACTGCTTTTCTCATCTGTCAGAAGCATCAGACAGTTCAGTTCACAGAAAAAGTAACCCCATACTTGCTAGTGAAGTTTGCCATCACAACCCAATTGTCTGCTATGGCTAGATTATGTTCACCCTCAAGCTTTGCCAGATCCCTCATAGCTGTAGACAGGTGTGTGCTGCCAGATCACCCAGTTTGAGCTGCTACTGAGCTGCACTATGTACAGCCTCCCTATACAAATGCATGTTGTAATCATTCCAGGCAGTTTAGAATCTTCCAAAATCACTATTGGTATGTTCTGCATATGAAAATATGAAAGACACTAAACTGAAGAACAGATAGGGAAAGAAAAGACGTTTAATAAATGCATGCAGGATTTTAATTCATCCTTTTCTTTCACGTTTAACACTTCAGGTACACAAAACTGAAATAGTACAAGCCTTTCTTAACATCATTATCCCTCAAAACTAGGGATTTTTATAGTCTGATTTTAACAACAGACCAAAGAAAAAAGCACACACCACCACGGACAAAGCAAGTCAGAAGACTACAAAATACAGTTACCTCTCCCAAAATAGGAGCCTTATGTTTTGCTATTTAAAACAAGAGTGCAGACTCCCAAGCAGAGACTTTTAATTTCTGTCCTGTGGTTTTCTAATCTTCGGTCATGCTAAGGTGAAGTAATACAATCCTGCAGGTGAGCTCTGGCAAATTTTTAGAGCCCTGCTCATAAACCACATCAAGCATACTCCTAAAATTAGGTCCATGTTAGAAAGGCAGAGATTTCACTTGAAGTGAGACTGCTCCCACCTTCTTCCCCCACCCCACCCGCCCCCAAGGCATTCACTACAGACATTCTCCATGCTCACATTCTGGACATCACCACTTACCTGAAACAGCATCATAGAACTGCTCTTCACTGAGGATGCTGAGAGGAGGAGATCCCTTAACCAGAGATTGCTCTAGTTCATGGTGTTCGGTAGCGAGTGTCTCTAATGCTTCTGACAAGATCTTGTTTTTCTCCTGCTCATGCTCCAGTTTCAAATTCCTCACCTATAAGTAGATACATGTATGAATAAAATCTCATCTCTCTGAAGAATGCGTAGCTGGAAGCTATTCAGAAAATGGACTCTAATGAATAAAAAACTAGCAAACAGCTGGAACTGAAACCACATGGATTAATGAGAATATTACAGTGCTTGTGTGATGACAATCAGGTTGTTAGTCAGCATTTTTAGTAGCTGAAAAATCTGACACATAAGATCTGACAGTATCAATCACAGTTCTGTAAGTGAATTCAAGCCAGATAACTATACTTTAAAACTGAGGGGAAATATTTATGCTTCTACTTGGATGACCTTAACTACGGAGTCAGTGATCGGTTTCTACATGCACCAAGCTCCTTCTACTAGTCTGCTCCAATTTAGGCCAAGCAGCATCATTTAAATTGAATTACAGAGCAAATGTGAATGCCAGCTACAAATAACTGCAACTGAACTATGAGCTGAAAACATTTAACCCTGAAGATTACAGAAGGAGGTTAAAAAAGAGATTCCTCTGGTAACTGCCTTAATGTTGATATAAACAGCCCTCCCTCCGAACTCCCCGAACTGAGGAGCCAGAAGTTAACAAAAAGAGAAGCCTAGCCACCAGATAGTGGACCTTTTTCAAACCCCACACATGCAATGGGCTCCAGAGCAGATGACGTTATCCATGTTTAGGGTTCAGTACTAGTAATGGGAAAGCAACATGTCCTTCCTATTTCCTCTTTTTGTTGTTTTTTTTTTTTTTGCTGGTGCTTCCCTGCATCCTCTGTCTGCCAGCAGAGGGGAGAGGGCTGTAACTGAAGGCTCAGAAATGGCCACTTCTCCCAGCCCAGCAACGCTTCAGTGTGCTACCTCTCCTTCAGTCCCTAAACCATCGAGTTTCTCCCTTTCAGTCAACCCTTTCTCCCTTCCAGTCCCCTTTTAAAAGCATCCCCAACCCCTGCCCTGTCCTCTAGTTTACTAGAGTTTACTCTCAAAGGTCAGTTTACAACACTAAGTCCCCCTCCACTAAGAACATGCAAGGACATGACAATTAATCTCTTGGAACAGTTACAGGGACGACTTACACATATACCAACATTACCTTTTTGAATCTAAATTAAGAACTGTTCGTATGTCCTCTCTGGTTACAGTTTACATTAAAGCTTTACTTTGGAGGCTTCAGCCCCCTCATTTATAACCACTTCTCCAATAGTGGATTCTGAGCTGGGCACAAAAGAGGCTAGTGAGGAGATACTAAAAGAGATTTGCCACTTCCAGAAAAGAACTTCTATGCTGGTGGAAACATATCCTCTAGAGAAAAATTTAGAGAAGAAATTTTCACCCCCTCAGTTGTGCCAAATACTAAATCAGCTGTTTTGGCTGCCAGGCTCTGAGTGTAAGGGGGGAATCCAATTAAATGATAATTAAAAGAGTATAAAATTGGGTTGCTAATTAAAAGCAGAAAAACCAATAAGTCACTTACTGTCTAATAGTTTTACTCTGAACAAAACGAAAAAAGTCTGGACTAGTTACTGTCACTTTCATTTAAAGTTGACTCTGACAGTACCAATGAAGCCAATTATTGCAATGTTTCATACAAATCAGACATGCCACTGCAAAAGATCTGTTATTAGGCAGTTTCTGCTAAATACATTTGGTATGCTGTCAAATAGTTACAGAACCACCCGCCTAGAGAAACAGCATCGGTATTTTACTCTCCTGATACAGGGAGGATAGAGGGCTGAAAATAAAACGGTACTTTTCATTAAACAGCAAAGTAAAACCAGCTATGAAAATGCCATTTGCAATAATACTGTTTTTGCAGGACTGAATTAGACACCATTATGCTCTAATGCTTTGGTTTGGTAAGTGATTTGAGCTATTTAAATCTTTATCTAAAACTTACAGCAAACTGAAGGAAAATCAAAACAATCTAAAAACCTTTTTAGCATCCTTTAGTCACAGTTGTGTGACCAAAGCAACAACACATACAGGCCTAAACCATGCCTGCTCCAAAGAAGTATTTTCTTGACTTTAAGGTTCCTCTGTCCTATCATAAAGTAGTGCTATTCAGAATTGCGAAAGGTATACTACAAATAAATTCCCTTTTTGTAAAATCAATTTCCAGCTTTACAGTAAGGTTCACTTTTCTGCGTACTCCCAGACCTCCTGGTTGTCAGACACTTACTAGTACAGCAATTATACATCAGTATGTAACAAATTAATACACCAGTAGATAACAAAAACCCAAAGCTTTTCATCTGTTCCATAAGCAACACAATGCTAGCTAGAAGCTAAGGAATAAAGAAAACCCACTTAAGTTTGTTGCTTGCAACTGTTGGGATGTTCATTCCTAACTGAATAAACTGGTTTTAAAGCAACCTTAATCAATCTTTGGGGGATTGAGATGAAAATTTGTAATATAACATTTTTGTCAACAGTATGGATCTTATGGGATGGACACACATGTTGAGACAGAGTCCAGAGATTGCCCTACCAATCACTACAGCCTGGCACCTCTACACTGGTCATTCCTTGAGGGCTGTTATCAGGAAACACTGCAACACCACCACATCCTTAAGCACCAAAACAGTTTCACAGTATCAACATGAGAACGAAAAAGGATTTTAACAATGGTTATAGTAGCCTTATTTGATTGATTTTTGCCTGTAGAGAAGCAATACTGGGAGAGATAAAGCTGGCACAACCGTGACATACTCAACAATACAGGAGAAAAAAAAACTTGCTTGAAATAAGTAGGTGGTTTTTTTTGGGTTTTTTTTTGGGTTTTTTTTGGTTTGTTTTTTTTTTTTTTTACAAAGCAGCTTTAAGAGATACCTCCATTTTGCCAATAATAAAAGTCAAGGTGATGAGGTACACCTCCTAAAACCTACCTGCAGTAAATTGAATGTAAAGGGAGAAAGTTTTGTTTTCTCAGAATCACCCACTCTCTTCCCACTTTAACATGAAACACTGCAGGCAGATCGGTGCTGCTTTCAGAGTGTAAGTTTATTGAACAATGCAACTGACCATCTGAGTGATAGGTTTTCCCAAAATGTAAGCAGCAGATTGCCATTATGCATAATTTTGCCATGCTCTATTTCTCATTCTCAAGACGTGGTCAATGAACAGGATTCTGAGGTGAATTAGTCCATCTACCTTGCTACTCCACCACCATTTTTGGAGATGGCGTTTCAAAAGTTTTTTCTTTCCCACTGTGTCTTTCTTCAGTGTTCCAACAAAAAAACATCTGCAAGATTACAGAAGGAACTTCCAGACTAGTTTTAAAATTTGTTATTAACACAAAAAGTGTAGGATTCATGTAATAAGCAGGAAGAAAAGCATAAAACAACAAAGTTGAGAAGCATTTCAGTCTATTAAACCGGATGCAGAGAGACCACTATTTTTCAGTGAACTATCACCTGATTTTGTGAAGTTGCATCAGCTGAATACTAAATCATTTTATGAACTGACATAAATATTTATGTAACGTAGTAAATATCACACCAAAATTATGCAGATATCTATGTACACACAATTCTGGAAATCCAGCCTGAGCACGAGGAATTATTGGAAGAATCATTTTATTGACAACCAGAGAAAGGCACAAGTTTGTAATACAGCCGTGGTTTCTGTAGCTTTCATGGTACAGCCTGAGCTGAGGAAGAGACACATGCCAAATTGTACTGGGTTCAGCTCCTCACCTTCCAACTACGGAACGGCTGCCACCTATTCAATCCCAGTCACTGGTGCCCACAAGGCCAGTGCTTCCTCTGAGCTTTATGCAGAAAGTGGCACCAAGTGCTCAAGTGAACCCAGCATGAGGCCAGCTGAGTTCCCAATGCCCAGCTGGCCAGGCCTTATCCTTGTCAGGAGCTGTTTTGCACAAGAGCAAATAGCTATCAATAAAGCTGGGCTTGCGCTGACACTGTTAGACAGTGACACTTTAGATCAGTCTTGCTTCCATCTCTGAAGAGAATGGTATTACAGTCAAACTTCAGATTTACTATTTCTGATGGAAACTATCTACCCTTGTCTCACAGAAGTAAACAGTCACTCCATCATTATCCTCACAGCTATAGACACAGCTATAACCTCAGACTGAAGTCTTGGTGGTTCTCCGTCAGTGTATCTAGGTCAGTGCAACCATCCACTTTTAAAAACGTACTTCTCCAGCTGAAGATGTTTGATATCCACGGTCTGGTAACTAGTTTCACTTTTGGTTTAATTGAATGGAAATCTGCTTCCAACAGCTTCCTATAACATTTCTGTAAATGCTACTGTAACATTTGGTGCTGTGAACACCACATTGTGAGTTTAAATAGTAGAAGTGAGTTATTTTGGCAATCAGACTTCTCTTTCTTTTGTTAAAGGAAAGTAACAAACTATTTGCAGATACTCCTATTGCCTTTCCATGTTATGTGAAATCCTGCTAAGCACAAGAGCATGGTTTAAAAGCGAACTTCTTCATTGTGTACTACTAGCAGAAACTTCACATGTCTATTCCAAAATATCAAAAAGATCATCTGGGTGTAACAAACACCAGTCCCACTCCATTCCGTACCCTCAGTTTTCCTTAGGTAGGTGGGAAATCAGTAAAAAGCACCAAACCACTCCTTTTTCTCTTTTTTATCCCCTTTTTTTCTTATTTAAAGGCTGAAGTCTTGAACTGTATCAGCACAGCCTGTAACCAAGGCCTCTCTGTCCATCCTGAAGACATCTCAATACAATACCCAAAATACTTGCTTTGTTTGGTGCTGGATGCTTTTAATTTAAATTAATGCACAACAACAGTGGCACTTCTGTAGGGTAGGAAAGGATCACACCACTCTATGCCTAGCTAATAGAAGACCATCTCAGCAACATGCTGCTGCAGCTGCAAATGAACACTAAACCCAAAATACAGCAAGCAGGGCACAGAACTAATACAGACACTTCAATAACATGCAGTACTACATGCTTTCAACGTTAAAACAGTAAATAAAAAGACAGCATACCTTAGATCCTACTTCTCCTGGACGGAGAGAAAAAGGACAGACTTCACAACACCGCTGTGTGATTTAGTTATATTTTATTTTCAAGCACTCAACTTCAGCGTAAGGAATGACTGCCCAGAACAAGCAGACTTCAGAGGTGTGCTGAAAGGAAGTACCTCCTCTTTCACAGAGAAACCACAAGGGGATCTGAAGGGAGACTGCTGGAATGTCAGAACACTGCGTACCAACCCTGCTCTGCAGTAAGCTGAGCACAGGAGAGCTGCCTGTGACACCGCCTCACCAACATCTCTGACGACTCAGAAGGGAGGGTTTGGTTTTCAAAATGAATGGCTTTGTCCAAATGCCACAGAAATTCCACCTTCCCAAAAATGTAATTTCTTATGGGACATTTGCCACAAGGCACAGAAATGAGGTGCAACTTTTCAGTAGGAAGGTAGGGGCTAGTCTAACACCTGGCTGGAAATTAACACATAACCAAGGAATTAGAAAAACACTGCAATAGTAGAACTGGCATGTCATGTGAACATCTCCTGATGCTTTCTGTAATAAAGTAAAGCAAATCAAACCTGCCATTCGTTTGCCATTTCACTATTTTTTTGCTATTTTTGCAATATAGTTTGCTATTCATATGAAGCTGATAGTTTCCATGGTCAGCTACTCTAACAGGACACACTATCCTGAAAGACAGAACTTACAAAGCACTGCATTGTAACACATCACACTGCAGAAAACCCATCACGGAAAGCACTGAGAATCTAAAGTGAGAACTCTGTCTCTTCTTCTGTGATTTTCATACTAAATGAAAACCCCTACAAAAAAATCTGAGGCAAAGAGTGGAAACCACAACCTCGAGGCAGAGTTTGATACATATACAGTGTGTCTATTCTAACAAGCTCATACAGTTGCAATTTTGCTGTTAGTACAATACAGTCCCTATTGCTAGTGCCTTCTTGCATAAGCCAGTTCTTTGTGATGTCCAGTTTGAACTAGCGCTGAGTAAATCGGTTAATATAGAATGAGAACTAAAAAGTTTTATAAAGAGCCAGGCCTGCCTCTGTGTCTTGAACAAAGGAAGAAATGTAAAGACTGAATATTTTCCTTGAGGTGCATCTGTTCAGAAACTGAACAGTTCTAGATATATTGCCAGCTAACTTCAAAGCATGCTACTGCAGCACTAGTTCTACAGGATAGACTTCTATGAAAAGTGCTGTTAAGACTTTCTGCAACCTGGAATAGTACCAAATTGCTGCTTAAGCTGCTACTGAAGTGGAAACTGAAACCAGTTACTCTCAAAGAGAGCTCACTCCGAAAGTTCTCATAGTTTTAACCATACTTGAACTTCAATGCAGGATGCTTCCCAGAAAGAAAACAAATTTTAGAAAACTATTGATTTTTACCTCTACTCATGGGACTTAACTCCCACTAAGCACACATTAGTGTATGATATGAGTATGTATAATCCTGCTTTTCTCTTAACCTTCCACCCCCAAAAAGCAGGAACAGTTCTAGTTTCAGAATGTTTCTTTACAAGTATGCCTCAGGTATTTGAGGTGCTAGATAAAGGAATGACTGATTTACGAATACTCCTATGGCACATCAAAAAACTGCAAGTGTGACAGCTCATATTAAAGCAACAACAGCGTTCCCAAACAGATGCAATCACTTTCATGAACACATCCCCAGAGTCCTAAAGCATGTAAATATTTTACACAAAATTTTCGGAGTTCTGATCTGTTTACACACAGGCCCTTCTACAAAGAACCTCTTGCTGACTCACTACTCCCCAGCACCATCAAGCACTAGTGACAAATGTCTGCTATGTAAACATATGTTAAAGTCTTACATCCTAACTCTTCATTTGCTGGAATAAACTAGCTCCGGTAAACTTCATCACAGTCTTGGCTCATCCCAGGGAACAGAAGACTGATCCAAAATAGGTCATGCTTTACTTCAGCCATTGCTTCTTGCTCAGGTCTTCCCTCTCTCTGTGCCATAAGACTGTCAGTCACCTGGCTTCAGAGATCTATCAGATCTAAACCCAGCACAGTTAGAAAGTGAAAGTGACTTGAACTACTGCTATTGCAACTACTGAAAAGCAGAACAAGATGTGATCACTTAATTGAGAAGGTAAGCTGAGCTCACTGGTGATAGGCAAAGGGTTATTTACTGTATCACAAGACAGCATCAGTCTTCATCTCCAAAGTCCAGCCAGCTGACTCTACAGCATCAGAGCACCACATCTTACTGAGATCATCATATTCAAAAGAGAAAACACACTTGCAGGGCAAAAATAACAGCTGGCTTGCTTTCAGACTCATATACAGAGAACGCCACCAGCACAGTTTCTTTTTGTACAGAGGCTGAAAGACCCACATACACACAATCAAACCCCGTACATACCAACTTAAAGTCCTGATAATCTCTTCTCTTACACCCCAACCCAAAGTCTACGGAAGAAAGCAAAGACTTCGTAGAACAAGTCATACGACTGCCTCAGTCATTCCTCAGATGAACACAAGAGCTCATTGTTAGTCAACTACGAACATTCACATCAAAGTTCAAAAGGACAAGTTTAGCAGGGCTGATTTGGAACGGCTACATTTCATTCTTCAGAGCACAAAGTTGTAGTATTTCCCTATATTTGATTTATTAATACAATTAAATTCTGCTAATGAAGGAAAAGCTCAGGTATGATCATAAAGCAGAAAAATACAGTGGAAGCAAGAGCCAAGCTATCATCCACACAGAAGGAACTCTTACTTTGGCAGGATCACATCACCTCAGGCAGACATTTAGGCTGTAAGAGAACTGTTATTCAAGAGAAAATCTGGAGATGCTGAGAGCACCCAGCACTTTTCTCCCAGTGTACATATCTAATATAAAAACTCATCATTCAAGAGTGCCGGGAATAACAGTTTCCTAACTAGCCACATGCTAGGGACAAGGACTGCTTGCCTCCCACCTTTCCCTCCTAAGACACTAACACTTCCTCCACAACACGGACCTTGCTGCCTTCCTTCCCCTCTCCTGTTTCCACATTTGGCTATGTCAGAGTCTGTTTATTCAGAGGCTGCTGAAGCACTGCAATTTTAACCAGTGGAGAATGTCGCAGTTCCCAGCCAGGAACCTATCTACGAGCACATGAGCAAACTGCAAAGACTAACTGTTGATTGCAGATTAGGTTTTGGTTTTGGCCAAAAACCTTGGATTTAAGCTTTTCTATCAGAGAAACTGCTTTCTTCAAAGTGTTTCTGCACAGTCAAGACTTAAAAAAAATTCTTTCTGGATTGTTTGTAAAGAGAGACTCAATGGCAATTCTGTCTTCCTCTCCAATGTATTTGTTTTTCACGTTTTACTTAAACAATTCAACTGTAATCTGATAAATGTCACAAGGCCTACTTAGGTTTGAGAGCTGCAGAAATTGCCAGTCTCCACAGCCCATTCTGTCCCTGCTTGTGTTCCAGTACTATAATAATGATTAGCCAAATATCAGGACTTCAAAGAAAAAAGCCTTCTGATTTTGCCATTTTCTGTGAAGTATTGTTTCTGTTCTGAGTAATGCTGAAAATAAATATGGCTGCTATTCACTCTTGCCAACACTAAGGCCAAAACAAGCTGGGACTCAATGACAGCTGCAGTGATGCACATGTTTGGGAAGCACGTTTTGAGTTGCAGAGCTATAAGATTTCCAGAGAAAATCCACACCCCAAGGGTATTTCACTGTCCCAGCAAGATTAGGCATTTATGTTCTCAGAGGCATATGTCACAAGTAACTTTCCTCAAACTAAAGGCCTCATTGAAGCTGATCTATTACACTGATTCCAGCAGAACCAGAACAGCATGCTGCTGCATGATTTCAGACCCAGTAGGGACAACATTTTGTCTTCTCCCTTTGAGGGACTGGACATCTTTGAAGTTTGCTAGTCCCATGGAGAGATCAGATTTTAAGATGTTAGAGTTCTTAAGAATGCATACAGGAAACATTTTCTTTTTATTCTTAAGGACTGTTTTGAAAATAGATCTTAAGGGCAGTTTTGATCTAACTACTTCCCTTAAGTATTCTTCCGTATACACCACTGATTACTTTGATCAACCCCTTTGTAATCTCTCCCCAACACTTCTTCCCAACTGGATTATGGCAAATGCATGTAATGTTTTCTCTTTTGAAGCAAATGTCATGTTTTTGCCATGTTTTTGTTGGCTCTTACTGGCTTACTAGTGCTGCTGGACTCAGTTGTTGACTCAGAGTGAAAACAGCTTCCTATTAAAAAAATGTAACACTTCTGAAGCTGGCTGTCTGTTCTACAAGCTCTGCATTGGGAATCTTGTTAATTATTCATTATTCATGCAGTCTGATAGTTTTTTTTAAAAAAAAAGAAATTCCAAAACAAACATGCATGCTTGTACAGTTGTTTTGCATTTCTGAAGAACTCCGATGTCTCACTTGCTAGTTTTTATTTAATTTTGGACACTAACCAAATTGATATGAAAAATGTTACATAGGCCAGAAATCAACAGTGAGTTTTACAATGCAATGCTGGAGTTCTGATCTCCAAATAAAATCCACCCTGGAAAGCCTTCTTTGCTGTTTCTGCTACAGCCCATGTTCGTCCCATGTTTCCAATATTGAAGAATCAGACTTCAAAGACTGATACAGATGCAAAAATCCCACTTCTACTTCAGATTTTAGAAGGACTTGAAGCATTAAGAAGATTGCCCCTTCTTAGGGATGATTTTCCTCTGAGACACTGTTTTTGTCCTTACTCCTAGGCAGGCAACAGCCAGCAGACTTCAGCCAGGCCCTGGATAGGTTGATAAGACATATCCTGAAATTAGAGTATGTCACACAGACATTTGTCCAGCAGTTACAGCAGACAGACAAATATCTCTGGAGTACGGAAATTCAGTGCAGAACTAGATTATCCCAGTGTTCTCTTTTAGTAAAGCAGATCTTTTCTCCTTATGAATGATCTCAAATACTTTTGCCCTTACGTGATAGGGCCTTTCTATTGTTGTTGTATTTGTTTGAGTTTTTAAAAATCTTTTTCAAGAACATTGCAGCAAATCTATTTACTCTCAAGTCTTCTATTTACTACTGCCCTATATGCAATCCAGTAGCATCTACAGTACAGAAGAAGAAGAGATACCAGATTAAACTTCTAAGATCTTTTACAAACTTCTCCAACAAAACTCACTGGCTGCTAGAAGAGAACTTGCAGATTTGATGAAAGTTCTACATTCTCCCCACCCCAAGCTGAAACAGAATCTGACAGTCTAGAATGACACATCATTTTTTAGATTTAATAAATGCATGTGTGAACAAAGACAATAGTAAAAAGCAGTGACCATATATCATCAGCTGATCTTTGACACATGGCTCCTTGAAATTTTCTAACATTACTATACTGGCCCACCCCTTAAGTATTTGTATGTCTAAGCATTGTTCAAACTAGAGAAGAGAGGGCTCAAGGCAAATCTCATCTATATAAATACTTGAAGGGAGGATGCAAAGACAGCTGGAGCCTGGCTCTTCTCAGTAGTGCCCAGTGGCAGGACAGGAAGGAATGGGCACAAGCTGAAAGGCAGGAAATCCCCTCTGATTATCAAGAAACATTTTTTCACTGTGGTGGTGACAGAGCACTGACACAGGCAGCCCACAGAGGTTATAGAGGTTATATCCTTGCAGATATTCAAAAGCCATCAAAACATGGTCCTGAGCAACCAGCTCCAGGTGGCCTTGACTGAGCAGGGGGTGATGACCAGGGGACCTCCAAAGGTGCCTTCCAACCTCAACCATTTCCATTTTGTTCTTCTGTGAAATTAGGGTTTAGGCATTAGCCCAAAATGACCCTTCAGAGGTGGAGGAGATACAGGTCAGACAAAACCAGATTTCTGCTATCCACAGGCACAGATGCCTGCTGTCTAAGGTTTCCAGCTGTCTGAAAGACTCAGCAAGCTCATTTTAACCTCAATTTGACTTGTCTGACCTTGCAGCAAGGTGTTTCACTGGAAAAACACACAATCCAATTTGGATGCATAGCACAGGATACATCCACAATTAATAATCTTGGTATTTCCAGAAAGATATGAACTACCGACATACATGGATTACCACATTACCTAGAGGAGATATACTATCATCTTGACAACTCAAGATTAAAAAAGCCTTGTTTATGGGTGTTCCCTTAGTTTATGTCTATCAGGTCAAACCCACCAAGCTCCCGCAGATGCTTTTCTGCTACTGTAGCCCTGCTCAAGGCCTGGAGGTTGATACTCTGACCAATTACACTGAATAGTTCCAGACAAGATGAGAGCAGTTTTGTTCTCTCTACCCTTTCTCCCACCATAGTTCTTGACTCAAAAATAGGGGTGTGCAATAGTGATACTGTTATGTTTCAAGATTAACAAGAAGCTGTATCTCTATTTAAAGGTCAAACATATTTGAACAAGATTTTGTTGTGGAAGCAGTGTAGCTTTGCCAACACAAAACTCCCTGAAGCAGATGAAAAAGTTTGCAATCTACTTCTATGTTAAAAAGTACCCCTACATTATGAAGGTACACTGCAGACCCCCTTCAAATAGGCATGCTCTAAAGCCATTCTCAAAGTCTCCTAGCATACCCACGGATCCAAGAGTTATTGCATTGATATCCACATTTTAACATTAATAAAGTAGCCCTGACAAGCACGAGAGGAGGGAAAACATTCCTATTCAAAAACACCGAGTCCACATTTACCTTACAAATGGCTTAAAATGAAGCTATGCAACCAAAGTAAGCACATCACAGATGTCACTCCCAAAGACAAGATATTTAGATGAGGGCTATGCTTAGAAATCCATGCATCCTCTTTATACTGGACTCATCAGGATGTTCACAACAAATGGATACACTCTGTAAGAGGGGCTCTACCTTACCATTTCTTTGCAGCAACATTAAGTTCACTTTAAATGGAGCATAATTCGTTCTGTGTGTGCTAATCAGTCAACCTTGATAGCCTAGGCTTGTATTTCCCATTTGCACGTAACACTGAAAGCATTTATTATTTAAGTGTATTATTGCTGCATTTCAAGGAGAGTGACATTAAGAACAACACAAGCAATACAGAGAAAGAGTTTACTAACATTCCTTTATGAACAGGCATGGCCTGTACCTTCAAGGAAAACTACAAGACCAGTGATTTACTCTCAGGGTGTAAATACTGAACACAGCCCATTTACCAATTCTAGTGATATCGTCAGTGACTCAGCAGCTAGCATTGTACTAAGGAATTTCATCACTGGGCAGCAGAGCAAGCAGAGATAACACACTTCTGAATACTAATATTAAAACAAGTTAAGCTTTTAAAATCACTGGCCTTCTAGGGGGGTGGGGAGAGGGAGGCCAACAAGTACACCTTTGGTCAAAAGATTAAAAAAAACAGACAAGAGGTCAAATTCCACAATTGCTTATCTTGATTATAAAAATGGTATCAGCTCTAATAAGTCAGAATAAAAAATAAAGTGCAAAAAGCACTTCTGGTTGAAATACCACGACTTTGACCTGGTGAAATTTAGGTTAAAAGCAAAAAGCACAATGGACAACACATCCTTCCATAAGCACTAATACTGTCTAAATGGAAATCATCCATTCTCTCCTTCATAGCTAGAAGACCCCTGTATTTCATGGAACTAGAAGAGACTAAAATAAGCCAACTAAAAAAAAACAGAACAGGAGAAAAGTAAGTTTAGATTCAGTCAATCTCTTTTATTCAAGGAAAGACTACACATGGACAGCCTACTAGCCCATAAGGCAAGAGATATGGTATCACTGATGTTTAAGGAAGCAAATAAAACCAAAATATACTAAAATCCCACCACATGACAAGTTTAAGATGACTGAACAACTGTTCAGTGACATGAAGCTTTAAGTTACTTACACTGCCCAGAAACACTGCCTTTAGAGCAGCTTCACACAAAACACATGCATAATAAAGAGCTAAATATTCTGTCCCCCCAGAAGCATGTGTTAATATCCAGTACTGGAAAGTCTACATGAAATTTATTTTTCGTATGTGTAGAAATTAATTTTCTAAATTATTACTCTCATGAAGTAGCTTTTATCAGACTTACATAGAACAAGAGGCCTTATTTTCTTATACAGTATTTTTCATGAATTAAGTTTCAAGAAAGAGAGGTCAAGAAGAACAATACATCTTCAGAGAATTAGTAAATGTGTGTGACCACAGTTATCCAGTTGGGTGTTCTGATGTTTTATGCAGCTGAGACACAAAACCAGACCACTCAGCTAGACCGTGACTGCAGTCAATTATCTCACACACTTGCATGCAAAATCCCAGCAAACAAAGTTAACAGGTATGGTGGTAGGCATATAGGTTCAGCCTTTATATCCTGGTTTTTTGCTGCTTCATTTTTTTTTTCTTGGAATGTTACCAGTCCTTAGCTGACAATACACTGGCTGGCTGGGAGCAAACAAGTTTTAGAACTGTGCTGTTTAATCATTCTTCCAAAACACATCAAGTACAAATTAAGCCAGAACATGGAAAATAAGCTGATCGGTTTTATGTGCCATGATGACATCACAATGACATCAGAAGAATAAAAGTGTGCACCCTTCTCACTCCAGTTTGTTTTCCAAGCATGAGAGGAAAAACAATATTCTCATAGCACTAAGCAGTGAAAACACTTAGAGAAAATATCTATCTTATACATTTCTTTTTCTGCTTGTCTCCATCAGCCTGGAGACAAGAGTATAATTTTGCAAATACATTCATAGAAAACAAAATTCCTAATTCATATTGAGAAGCTTACTCTATCAAGAACTATTCCATTAAATTTGATTCTGCTTGGGTTTTTTCCCCCTGCAGCCTCAGCTAAGACTGTTTTCTCAACATTAAAAATTAAGGACTCAAACAAGTGGTCGACAAGACCTTAGAAGTAAACCTCAGAGCAGGAGTTGCAGAAGCACATTAAGGAGGAGTCTCATTTCAAACCAGTATGTTTTTACACTGTGTTTCCCCAGAGGCCCATGAATGGATTCCAAGTTAGTTTACACAAGGCTGCTTAACAACAACCGCCAACAAAAAACGCATCTACAGGGCAAGCTTTGAATAAGCATTAACCCACTGTGGAAAGTGCAGGAACAGGTTAGCAGTGGGCTCCCAGCAGGGCTACACAGGGAGGAGCAGGGAATGCCTTCAGACAAGCTGTCTGACTAGCTTCCATGCAAGCTCTTTGAGGTGCAGGCCAGTAAGAGTTTCCCTGTCGTTAGAAGTCAGTATGTCACTTTGTACACTTCAAAGTCACCTCTTGCCTTGTAACTGGTGATAGGTTGTATCGGCAGTCTTGAAGAAAACAAATAAATAAGAAAACAGCCCTCCCCCCTCCCCCCCCCAAAAAAAAATCTCCAGAGTTGGGACCCTGTGGTACTAGAAAGACCAGAAGCACTTGTCTTTTACCCTGTAGTAATACCTGAACGTCCTTCTATGAGCCAGAACCATCTTTCACCCAGAATCCTTTCCAAATACAGCACTTGACCAAGGATTTTATCAACTGCTTCAAAACCTATCAAGTGCTTCAAGACAAGCACTCTGTCAACACACATAATACTCTTCATAAAAGAACACCAGTAATATTTACTTATCTTTCCCCTGAATGGAAACACAGTATTTCTTATTTTAAAAAGCTTCTGTCTGGGCTGCTGCTTAGCTTCACTTCCCACTCTGGTGACCTATTGAATCTTGGCTGCTCCAGGGAAATCTCAGAAAAAAGAAGTTACATTCTCTAACTCCCCTACCTCCGAGGTACTTTGGACTTGCTAAACTGCTGCCTCTGCTGGTAAGGACGTTGTCTTCACAGATGTGTAGTTAGCTTTATACCTGCAAGGCGGCAGTACACTGGTAGAAAAAAAAATGCTTTCAGAGGAAGAACACTATGCCATCCACAAACGTCTCACTACTAAGTTACTCTCACTTTAATACCTTCACTATAGAGCTTTAGCCCACAAGAAAGACGTGCATATACAGAACTCAAAAATTAGTACAACAAGAATTATCAAGGCATGCGTAGAACTGTCAACATTCTAGCAGGAGAAAAAATCAAATTACTTTCCTGTCGGTAGCTTTGTTCTCTTATACATCCTGCCTATACAACATTCCACAACACTTTATATCCTATGCTCCTCTGCTTAAGGGAAAAATACCAATCTTTACTAGGGAGCCCATCTGAGCATGAAGAGAACCTTCCAATGAACTTGTTACTTTCAAAGAAGATTCAATCTGCACTAGGTATTTCTAGTACATTTCCACTCATTTGGAGGAGAAGGAAAGAAACAGGATCAAGTCAGTTACTGACCAAGAGCCAATAAAGGTTTTCGTAATGTAGGTACACCTCGATTCTTTCACCATCAAAAAGCTCTTGCTGCCCTCAGTCCAATCACCAACCGGCTGAAAACTGTTCTCCTTTCCACAAGCATACAACCTGAACAGCATTCCAGTTGTTCAGGGCATTGCCTAAAGGCCTTGACACACTGAGGTTTTCCCTTGATCTCTGCTACTTTTAGCAAGAGCTGAACAGAATGGACAACGTTAATTCCTCTGTGCTCCGATGATTGAAAGGAATAAAAATAAAAATTTAAAAATAGGGCTGTCACTTGTTTCTAAACACAGAGAGAAAAGACCAGAAAAACAAAGGCACAGGTTTTATCACCTGTGGGACTGTGGACTCTATTGTTGTAGGTCTAGTTTAGCAGCCAGCCAATATAGGATCCCCTTACTAGGCCTAACTCAGAAAACTTATCATTAACCTCTTTCTTAGCTTCTCTGATTTTGAGTCCCTTACCCCTCTTCATCTCTCCCTCCCACACACCAGAGGCTCCCAAGACCTTATAGAGGTTAATGTAGCTGATGATATTGCAGGTGGAAGAAAAGGACTGCTGATGGATGCCAGGACTTCTGCAGCAGATTTGGACAGGGTGCCTTTATCAGCATTTCTCCCTTGACTGCAGATTCTCATCACTGGTCTCCCCACCTGCACCCCCACGAAGAAACAGATAATAAAATTTCTCATTACAGAGTCATCTGGACACAGCCTACAGGCACCTTCTTCATTCACAATACAGTAAGATGGGAAGTAGGTTTTAGTGATAACAGCCGTGCTCACACCTGTCTCCCACAAGACAAATCAGAAATACATTAAAGACAACTATTTGTATGCCAAAGAGCATGCAAGCATTCACTCACAAGAACACACACAGACACATCTAACCTTCAGAGATTCATTAATGTTTCCAAGAAATCTGAAATAAACTAAGGCAGTGCACTGAACTTCCCGAGATTGGTATTTACCAGTTGAACTGTGTGCACATTTTTTATTTGCAGGATGTACATATAACAGATAGCACATTACGCCATGGTAAACATAGCTAAGTTCAAGGACTATGACCCATAGTATTTTAATATTAAAAAGCTTCTGTAGAAGTAACAAGCTTAATTTGTTATAACAAATTCTTCATAGCTGAAACATACAATTCATTTAACGCAAAAAGTGAAGAAGCCTTTCCTGAATTCCTTATCTCATCAGCTAAGGCTTTTCACCAGCTTGTAAACAAGTCCCCTTTTTAAGACAAAAGCAAACTAGAAAGAATGACAACATCTGCAAGGGCTGAAGATCAAAGCCACAAACAGACTACAAATGAAACCAGCTTACAACTGCTTTTCTTTCTACACTCACACGATACAAGCTCTTAATTTACTGTTACATATATCTCTTGATGGTAAAAGTGAAACTTAAGAGTGTTAAATTCAAGATACTGATCTACACGCTTTACCTAAGCATTGGTTAGTGAAGAAGCAAGGTAAAAAAAGGAGAAAATCGATTTCTTTAAATAAATAATTTTTTTCTATCAATTTCAAACAGCTTCAGTACAGGTAGGTCAAGTATTGGAGATGAATTTTAAACTCATTCCGGAAATCTAGCAGAGAGAATAGCATGCAAAGAACTTAAGTTGAACTCCTCCTACAACTACATAAAATAACTCAGGACACAAAAACTACTAGAATCAAACTGCTTTAGGAGTGTAGGTTCTGAGATTTGGTAGAAATAGTCCAAGGCAAATCCTGCTTTCAAACACTACCTACTAACCTTGTGCCAAAGTCACTGCAGAAAACATTTCAAGTTGTGCCGGCTGGTTCCGACACCAACGCCCCAGCAAATACTCAGATTAAAGCAACCGAGTTCCATTCCCCGTTGCCCTCACACGTTTTAACTATTTGGCAAAAAGTATCTGTGCTCTCATCTGCTTGACACTAAAGGGTTCATCCCAATGTCAAGAAGGAAGCAGAGCTACGAGCAGTAGCCCCCAGCCCATCACAAACGCTACATACCGCGGGACGATTTCGGGCGGCGCCGTTCCGTGGGAAGCCGCCCCGCTCGCAGCAGCGGCGGCAGCACCTGCCGGGCGGGCACACGCCGCGGGCGGCCCCTTCACCTTGCACCACACGCCGCGGGCTCCGCGGCCGCCCCGGCGCGGCGCAGGGCGGGGCGGGGCGGGGGAGACGCGGCCGCCCCGCGCAGCCGGGGCGCGGCTCCGCTCAACGCCGCTCCCGCCGGGCTCCGCCGGGCGCGGGGCGGCGGCGCAGGAGGAGGAGGAAACCAGCCCGAAGCGGCGGGGTGGGCACGGAGCCCGGCTAAAAATGGCTTGACAAGACCGAGCGCGCCCGCCCCTGCCGCGCCCCCGCCCCGCCGCCGAGGCAGGGGCGCTGCCCGGCGCTCACCGCCGCGGCTCCCGGGGCGGCCCCGCGGGGTGTGCGGGTTCCCGAGCCCTCCGGGGCCGCCCCAAACGGAGCCCCGCCGCATTGAGTTATTTTTGGAAGCTCCCCCCGCCCCCCGCTCCCGGGCTCTGCGGCGTCACAGCTGCTCCCGCCGTGCGGAGCGGGCAGGTCACGCCTTTCCCGGCGCGGTGGCGGCCAGCAGCGCGGGGCCCCTGCGGCCGCAGCCCCCGCCCGCCGGGCCGGCCCCGCGCCGCGCTCCCCGCGGCCGCCGGAGCGGCCCCGAGCCCCGCACGGCGGCACCAAGGGCAAGGAGAAGCAGAGGACAGATGGAGCGATCGGAGATCACGCTCATGCAGCATTTCTAGCGCAAGTGAAAGACGGCTGAAGCTGTCTGTTTGAGAGCTGCGTTAGCAGTTTCATCTGCAGACTGCGCGATGATGCTACAATTGCCAAAGCACAGTGATAAGTAACACTAAATAAAGTTTTCTCTAGAGAGCCAAAAGTGCGTTCACTGTGGTTATCCTTACTGAAGTGAGGAGCCTCTCCTCATTAGTCAAGCAGTAGCTTCTGGTATGCTAACAATTTAAATTAGAGGCAAAAAGAATTCTCCTTAAAGAGGCAAGATTAAAAAAGCACCAGGCTTGAGAAAACATTAATTCTAGAGAGAAACAGATTTCCTGGAACATGCACAATACAGTTGCAAGGTTATATACGTTGCTTTTCAAATGCCAACAAAACGACAGTCTAGAAATCAACACTGAAGGGGCAAAGACCAGGGCCCTGACTTATAAAGGACAACAAAGTCAAATGCTGTGGGTTTAAGAACAGTAATGATCAATGAATGTTGCTTCTTGGAAAGCTGCAAGTCTTAGGAAGAGATTGTGGTATCTTTAAAAGCCTGCACTATATTCCTGAACTCAGTAGTTTGAAGTTTAAAAATAACAAGACAGAAAACTCTCCAGGATCACATCTTCTCCCTGTCATGACCGACTGATTTCACTAGCTGTGGTGGAAAATCAAGTTCACACCTCAGCCTATCCCTCTGTACCCAAATCTATGTGCTTCCAGATTAAAATAAGGCCCCTATTACACCTACTGAGACTATTCAAGTTCAAGTAAGGTGAAATTACAATTTCACCATATGTTTTGCCATACTCCACTCTGGAAAGCTATTTTAGTCTGGCTTGAAGCAAGATGCCAACACAATTAAAGAATACCAACTAACACTATACACCCACTGTTGTAACAATTTCCCCCTCATCCGCAAATGAAGCTGGCAACTTTAATATCAGACTTTCTTAAGGAAAAAACTCAATGTAAAAAAAAAAAAGCAATGCTTGTTCCGCTTTGCTAGAACTTAAGTAAGTCTAAAAGACTCGTGACCGGAGACAAAGGACTTGGAAAGGAATGGAAAAAAACCAAAACTAGACAATGGAGCCAGTGTTTGTAGCTCACTGTTAAATAACTGGAAGACTAACAGCACCAACACAAACCTCATTTTGAAACACGGTTTACTGATGACAGTAGAGTAAGAGTCTAACCCAGGGATTGTAGTTACCAAAGAATAGGAAGACAATTCCATGGTACTAGGGCATCTTCAAGAACGAAGAAAAATACCATCTCTCCTACTCCAGGAACTAGTGAATTTGACATATATTCCCAAATTGAAGTGTTTGCATTATGCTTAACACTATACAAGATATTTGTTACTGGGAAAGCCAGAAGTTCAACAAATAGCATTTGCACACCCACTAAGCACACGGTCTGCAAAACAAATTCAGAAACAATATAGTTCAACACTTCAGTTAGCTAGTAAAAATTTTAAAAAAATCCAATACCTAATTTTCTCAATATTTTGACCTTCAAATCAGCAAAGCAACAGCTTTATTGAATTCAAGCATTCAGTTTGAACATTACAAGCAGTAGCTTGTAACCAAAATGTCTTTTTTCTGAACACCCAATAACTAAGAGATCCTTTGGCCAAGGCATATACCTACTCTTTCTCTAGAAGAACGAATCTTTGTCCCATTCAGCATGCAAAAGGACATCTTACTGACAACATGAAGTGTATGGGTTTGTGCATTTATTTTTGTAACAGGTAAGCAGGGAACTAGCCAAATATGCTAAGCTGTTCAACCATTCATAGACCCATGCAGCACAATACATACCCCTTCTTGCTTTGTGAATAGCTTGAGGCACTCAGCCAGAGCCTCACATGTTTCCTGGGATACTTCAGAGACCACATCAACTTTCTGCAGGAGGGGAGAAGATATTCCTGTAAGCACAAAAATATTAGTAATGTTAGAAGGGCATGGTAAACTACAGGATTCTTTCAATTATTTTTTCCTCTAAGTAACACAGACATAACATTCACATGCTACAGGAAGGCTGGTGCATTGCAAGATCTGTGGGAGGTGGTTTTTTTGGTTTTTTTTGCATCATTTCCCTAGTACTGGTATAAGAGGCACATGAATAGATCGAGTTTCTCTTTCAGCATGGTTTAGAAAGCAGAGGCAGTAAGCCATGGCAGCAGGACACTGGGAAAGGGCCTAGCAACAATCTCCTTTAAACCACTTTCTAGATTTTAAAGCTTTAGGTGACAGAACTTAAATAAAAAGGATTCTGCACTGGTTTAATATAAATAAAAGTGTAAAATGTAGATATTTTTTGCCTTCAGCCATGTATTACATAGGAGAGAAAGAGCACACAGTGCTCAGTGCAGCTGTAAATTTAGGTTTGAAAATATAGATGGAGTTGTAACTACAAGCACACTGAACAATTAAAGGGGAAGATCTTATTTTCATGGACTCATCTGATGTGTAAGTAGTACAGCTTGTTACCTCACATCCCGACTTCTATGACCACTTATAGAAGTCTAGAACCAGCAGGAAATAGAACCAGCATGTCTAGAACCAACAGGAAATAATGACAACTCAATCAGATGGTAGAAATTATATGAGTCAATCTGTGAAGTTTTGTGATGTGCAGCAATTCCTCGGAAATCAAGTAAGCCATTTTCTCAGGAAGCATAGTTGTTGCAATTAAAATTGCAACATTTAGTGCCTGCAGACTCCAGGATCAGTTGACACCCTTTTGTAACACAGGTGCTTCAAGCTGATGTCACACCACTGAAGATTAAGAGTGACAGTACCTGAGTTTACTTTTGAACTTACACTGCTCATGCAGGACAAGATACAGTACATATCCACACATTAATTGTGGTCTCTGATACCAGAACTCACCACTGACTCAAACTGACTCTTACAGCAGCTTCCAAGAACAGCTAGTGCCTCAAGAAGGAGGGGCAGCACTCTGAGTGCAGAAGACATCTTTATTTGTAATATACAAGATGCATAAGTCTCAAAGATAACTGGACTCAGAATAGCATGTTCAAACAGTTAGGGAGAGAATTTTAAATATCAGGTGCCAACACAGCCATTTTTATACTACTTAAATGCTTTTAGGGAAAACTCCACACAGAAGGGTTTCTAACTCAGAAATTTACACTCTTCTGGAGCCAGAGGATACAAATTCTTCAAAAATACAATGAGAGAACTAGAGCAGCTGTCTCTGTTGCAACCTACTGAAGTTACACATGAACCCAGAAACAGTTCATTCACCTAGTAAGTTACAAACACTCATTGGAAGGAAAACAGGAACTTATTACTGCTACTGGCCAAGATCAGCAGTTTCTAGGAATGAGATAGTATGTGCTTTTGCGTTACTATGGGTATTGGTTGTTTAAGTTGCGTATTTCCTTTTTAAAAATGTTTTTCTTGTTTAAAAAAGAACTTCATTGGTTCTTCAGGTCAGCACTATGGAGTCAGGAAAACTGTCTCTGTAGCTACCAAAGGGAATTTATCCACCTTACACTAATTTTCAAACTGGGGTTTTCTTTGTGAAAAATTCAGTTTTACTATAATAGTAATTACAAAAGCTTCACAATAAGACACTGATATACATTATGAAATGTCCCCTTGCCTTGTGAAATAAAAATTTGGTAAAGTTCAGTTTATGAAAAAGACAGGGTAACACCACA
Organism: Chamaea fasciata; assembly: GCF_029207755.1. Classification (NCBI taxonomy): domain Eukaryota; kingdom Metazoa; phylum Chordata; class Aves; order Passeriformes; family Sylviidae; genus Chamaea; species Chamaea fasciata. Next base: position 47,091,288 of record NW_027094086.1, on the reverse strand, counting down.
GAGTAACTTACCCCAGTAGCAAGTGGAGAAAAAGCTGTATTTTAGCCTCCGTTTGGAAAGGCACAGGGATGAAAGAGGAATTTTTTTCTTCTCAGAACTGGTATTCTACTACAGACTAGGGATCTGTATAGACAAGCAACTTGTTCTCTAATCTGAGCTTCATAATTTTAGTCACAATATATAACTAGGACTCAGACCCAAAGGACGAAGAGTCAGAAGTTCTTACAGAACTCCGTTGTGTGCCTAATACATTACCAACCTCTGTACATGTTTAAGGCACTTAATAAAACAAGTAAAAATCTCTGGCATCTTGATGCCTGTGATATATTTTAGCAGTTATGCTGCAAAAATCCAGGTACATATTAAGAATTCTAACTCAAAATGAAACCTGAGAAATTCAAATCTGGCATAAAAGTCATGGCAAAATCTGTGGAATATGTCCCATCATACCATGCCTCCAGTTCTCTGTATAGTTTTGTGATTTCACTGCTCTTTGTACCTGTGAGGAGACACTTATGCACTACAGTAAGCCACCAACTATAGATTTTTTTTAAAATTTTCTTTGTGAAAGCAGAACCCTGTGTTATATTTTTATGATACTACTCAATAAGGACTATAGCTAGAGGCAGTTTCACTGCATTTACAGTTGCTAATAAAATTTCTTTCAATCAGCATACTTAGTTGTTTCTCCAAATCTGAAATCTTAATTGTTAGCAATTACTATAATGCTACTTTATTTGAATCTTTTTTCATGGGGAAAATTGTCCTCTATTTTCAAGCTCCTGAAAATTTGATTTTGGGGAAATAAAAGCATCCTGTTAAAAAGAAAAAAATAGTTGCTTGGTAACAAACTACATTTTAAATGAATAAGCTTTACCTTTTGTAGCATCCAAAGATTTAACCATTGCAAGGAAGTCTGAAACCTCTTTACTGAGTCTTTGTTGGCATGTCTGTGCTTTCTGAAAGACAACAAGGATAGCTAGTTCAGAAGTGCCTTGTTCTAAGAAAAGTGTATGTTTACTTTCTTTACTATAGTGAAATTTTAAAATTTGGACAGCATTAAATCTTAACAAAGATTCCCAGGCCAGAGACTGGTATATAAAAACTGAAACAAATTACTTAAACTACCTGCAAAGACACACAAGCAAAATATTAATGAACATTTTATCACTGGCTAGATTTTGTTTAATTTAACATAGCAAATTAACCCCCAAAGCTTTGTTGTATGCGGCACTTTTGCTCTTTCCCTCATTCTTTATTGAACAGTTTAAAAATCTGGGAAGAGTAAGCCCTTGAGAGTTCTTTGAGAAACTTAAAGACAAAATAAGCACATTCATAGGTTAACTGATAAATGGCAAGTATAGTGACATGCAGAAACCAAGCTCAAGATTCAATGTGGGTTTCAAGCCCGCATTCAAACCTGGAGACAGTTATCATAAAACCACAGAATGACTTGGATTGGAAGGGACCTTGAAGATCATCTAGTTCCATCCCCTGGCCAGCCACACCTTCCACAAGCCCAGGTTGCTCAGAGCCCCAACCAGCCTGGCCTAGAACACCTCCAAGGATGAGGCATCCATAGCTTCTCTGGACAAACTGCTCCAGTGTCTCACCACTCTCTGAGTAAAGAATTTCTTCCCAATATCTAAACAAAATCTCTCCTCTTCTCAGTTATCCTATCACAACTACATCTAGTGTGCAATCACTATTGCACAGCTGGCCTGTGTAAAAAGTCACTCCCCCTCTTTCTTATAAGCTGCCTTTAAGAATTGAAAGGCCACAGTGAGGTCTCCCTGAAGCCTTTGCTTCCCCAGCCCTCTCAGCCTGTCTTCAAAGGAGAGGTGTTCATTCATTCCTGGTGATCACCCTTGTGGCCCTCCTCTGGACCTGCTCTAACATGTTCACATCTTTCTTGTGCTGAGGACCCAGAGCTGCATGCAGCACTCCAGGTGGGGTCTCATGAAGGCAGAAGAGGGGGACAGAATCACCTCCCTTCCCCTGCTGGCCACTCTGCTTTTGATGTGGCCCAGGATGCAGTTGATCTTCTGGGCTACAAGTGCACTGTTATCTCTTAAATAATACCATCTTCTGTAGGTTGCTGGGGACTGCCAGTGCCAGTCATCCTCCCACCTCTGCTGTGCCATGAGCTACTTTAAATTCTTGTACTAAAAGGAATGGTAGAAGCCTCTTGGAGTTTAGCCACATGAAGATTTTTGCACTGCAGCATCAACTTTCCCTTAAAATAGAAGGTATTAGCAGTACATGTATAGCAAAAAAGCAAGAATCACAGGCTGAATGCTAGAATTACCAAAGACTACTCATTTCCATTGCAGGGATGAGCAGTCACTGTACAATGCATCTGATGTGATCTGAGGTGATAAAAGATCGTTTCTAAAGCACTTCATTGCCTGTTCTGTCCAGGCAGAGCTCGATGTGGGTTAGCTTGGGTGACACTGAGACTGGAGGATAACAAGTACAGTACATAAGGCTCCCTCTCCTGGCTGAAACGCTCAAGCAGCTTTCTGTCTTGCAGTAGCGCTGGCAAAAGTGAAATCACAGCCCTGTAGCTATGATAAACATGTCATTTTAGCCACACAGTCTGAGCAGAAATACAAGACAGCAAGCAATGCAAACACAGGCAGCACTTATGCATCCATGGGAGGAATCATCACTTTTAGTCAAAGGGATATTGAAGTATCTCAACAATACTGATCTATACTGCCCAGACACATGAGCCAAGTAATTATTACATACTTTCAGAGTGTCCTGTAGGTCTGTAACAGATACTGCATCATCTTCATCATCACTGCTCAGCTGTTCCTGTGTGCAGTAATGAGTGCTATATGCAGAGTGGTCTTCTATTGCTTCCAGCCAACTCTTTCCAGAGTTAATAAAAAAACAGTTAATAAATATTTCAAAGGTCATCCCCAAAACAAAGTATCATGTAAGCAGAACAAAAATTTCTCTTGATATAAATAAGCTAGTCATTAGTAAAATGAGATAACTCAATAGGCAAGAAATAGATTGCTATAAAATGTAACATGTATTGCAGATGAAATACTCTGTGGGCAGAGTACCAGATACTTAACTTATTAACCCTTAAAGACAAATGAAACCCAACTCTTAGTCTATCCAAGTTCACATAAAAAAAATCTTATTAGTTAGAGGACTGTAGGGAATATATTTTTCATCTTTCGGTTTCTGTTCAGACAGCGAGGTCCCTGTGACAAAATTTGCCTTCTTATGCATTACAAACTCTCTGCACAAAACCTCAAGTACTATCATAATTAAGAGGTAGATTCTTTTCCTGTTCATTGGATCACAGAATGGCTGAGGCTGGTAGGGACCTCTGAAGGTCATCTAGTCCAACCCCTCTGCTCAAGAAGGCCCACCTAGAGCTGGTGGGCCAGGACATCCAGTTGGCTTTTGAAAATCTTCAAGGATGGAGATTCCACAACTGCTCTGGGCCCCCTTTACCAGTGCATGGTTACCCTCACACTTTTTTCTCATGTCCAGAGAGAATTCCCTGTGCTTCAGTTTGTCCCCATTGCCTCTGGTCCTGTCACCAGGCACCACTGAAAAGAGCCCGGCTCTGTCCCTCTTCGCACCTCTCCTCAGGCATTTACATCCATAGTCAAGGTTCCCTGAGCCTCCCCTTTTCCAGACTGAGCAGTCCCAGATCTCTCAGCTTCTCCTAGTAAAAATGATGCTCTGATCCCTTCAATCACCTTAATGGCCCTTTGTTAGGTTCTCTTTAGTATGTTTCTATCTCTCTTGTTGTGAGAAGCCCAAAACTAGAAACTCACTCCAGTTGCCTTCACCCCAACTCCATCTCTAGTTAGTACAGCTGTAGAAATACAACAGTAAATATACTAAAAATAGCCCTAAAATTTTTTTCTCTTGTTTCAGAGCCACTTTTTCAGAAAATACAATTTATTAGGTTATCTGGGAGTATGGTTAAGAGTAGAATGTACCATTAAACATTCTTTTGATTGGGATAATGAACTATAAAAGTGCAACAGAAGGAGGTTGCAATAGAAATTTACCACACGGAGAAGTGAATGAAAAACAGGAAGCTAGATAACAGGGAACAGAGCTGGAAAACAAGGTAGCACTTATTTTAAAGAAGAGATAATTACAATGGGTCATTTTTTTGCTATTTAATCTATAACCATGTTAAATGATTTAATATCAGCACTTAAGCTACGAGTCCTGATGATCAAAATATGAAACACACTGCTACTAATGCATCCATAGCAAATAGTATGCAAATTATTCATTACAGAAGTTACTGTATTTTAATGCTTTTGATAAAGAGTCATTATTACCTCTCTAGTTTGAGAAGGAAGACTATTTTTAGGAATCTTGAAACGATGAACAGTGTCATCAAAACATCTGACAGAAAAGAAGCAACTGTCTGTAGATTTTACCTAGAGCAAGGTCGAGAAATCACAAAATTAGTACAATGAATCAGTCAGAAAAAAAATGAAGCGTAAGCAAAGTAAAAAATTACACTTAAATCAGAAGTACTTGCCTCAGTTTTGATTCAAGTAATTGTAGTTTATAAAACGCTTGGTCAGAACAGTTTTCCAAAGTGTGTCATTATGTTATGAATAGTAGTATAGAGGTTCTTATGGTTAAATATAAAATTTTTATTTATTTGCACCACTTGATTCAGACAAAACCTCAGCAATGGTTCAAGATCGCAAATATTAAGGAATTTGTAGATTCTGAAAAGCAAGTCACTTTTCCACAAAATACTTGTGTATATATAAGTGCAGTTTAACAGAATTTGTGGTGCCAAACTAGGATAGGGCAGTTACAGAAATATGGAAATTATCTTAAATGCATATTCCTAAAACACTTCATCTTCTTGGGCATTATAAATGACACCTGGCCTTTGTTTTCTCTGTTCCCCCCTTCTAAAATCGATTCCCACAAGCATAACGGAAATCAGGGAAGTTTTCCAAAGTCACTTTCAAAATTGATTAGTCTTTCAACTGAGATCAGCTTAAGTTATGCAATCGGTCACAAGTGGCCAGGGACAGCTAAGGAGGAACTGGAGCTTTGGCTATTCCAGATCACATGCTCCAAACCGACCCGGTCTGCTTGCAGGATGCCTTGTGTGTCTAAATCTTCAAGACTTTAGAAAGCAGTGAGGGAGCTTTATGGCCACTTTACATAAAAGAATACTTTGCTGGACAGGAACAAGCGTTTCTTTCAACAGCACAAGCTTTCTCCCTCTTTTATAACAAAGATCGGCTTACCAATCCAGCGGAAGTTTTCATTAACCAGGAATGGAATATAATGGAATATAAAAACCAGTAGTTACAACACATTTCACTTCCTACCGTGCAGACAGCTTGTGTTAGATGCTTGCATCCCTGACGATGATCATTATTCACTGCATCAGCTCTTTGAAAGAAGGAGAGATTTAGTGAGGACAGGAATGATTTAAATTGCTTTTCAAAAATTTAAACACAGAACTTACTGTCTCCGATACCAGGAAAGCACTCCATGTTCTAGAACTACCCAGTAGAGTTTCCAACCAAAAAATCGTGAGTTCTAAAACGGAAAAAAAAAAAAAAAAAAGGGCCAGGTAAGCTTAACAGAATACTTTTAGTACAGACAACTCAGTGTGCAGCTGCAGTGTGAGCTGCAGAATTGAGCTCTGGGTGGTAGGAGCCTGAGGCAAGAGACCATGAAGTGGCAGTGACCCTTTGCTTAGCCAAGGACACAGGGACTTGCGGTGTCAGGAGCTGAGGACTCAGCAGGAAGAGCCCAGACTTTCACACACTTAGACTGCAAGGGCAGAAAACCCCAGGGAGTCCTTCACTCAGGTACTTCCTCAGAGGCATCCGCTCAAGCTGCTATTTTGTTATTGCTCTATGATTAAAGTAAGGATTCAGATATCTGACACTCAGCTACGGGAAATCAAGGGTAAAGCCAGTAAGGAAACCTTGTCTGACTGATTGTGGTGCATTTAGGGAGCCAAGCTGGGCACCCTTTGACTCACTGGAGCAACCATCTGCAAAGGGGCTTCAGTCCCAGCACTTAAGTCTCTGGTGGAAGAAGTGTGATGGACAGAGTGACTCCTGCTCGGTCAGGCAGAGAAGCTTCCTTAAAACTAGCAAACATTACAAAAACCTTTTAGGTTCTGCATTTCCTGATGATCACGGCAACCTGAGAGTATTTTTACAATTCCAGCACTACCCTTGTTTTTGGAACTACCTAAAGAAAAAAGTTGAGCCTGCTATTCAGTAAAGAACTGAAATATTGAAATGTTGCATTTTTTAATATTACAGGAATTGTTGGTCATCACACAACTCTACTTTATAAAATCAAATGAGAAGCAAAACACATTGAGATATTCAACTACATTTTATCTTTCTCAAGCTTTAGTACACAGTTCTCATTTAAGAACAGTTTCTTACATCACTATTGTGATACAGGAAAATTTACACTGAAGAAACTTTAAAGAATTCATTAAGCAACATAATTAAGCATTCATGTAAACCTTAGATTCACTTGAGCAACACAGCAAAATAAGCTTTAAACCCTTTGAATGCCATCTTCCCACTAAGTTTTAAAATTTTCAGAAGATGATGGCAAAATACTAGCCACAGTTTCCTAAAGACAATGTATCAGTCATGGATTATCTAAGTAATCTATTAAGGGAAGTAAAAACAAAAAGCATTTTTCCCACCACACAGACAAGGAAAAATGTCTTATCACAGTGAAGCTTTGCCACAAAAATTCTCAAGAAGTAGAGACTTTTTAGTGATTGAGGTTAAGATCAGGGTACCATGAATCTACTAGCCGCTCCACTCAGTCAGCCCATCTACACATATTAGACTAAATTACTATTAAGTACTATTTAAAAATTCCTTCATTCATCAGTTATCACTGAAATACAGAAAAAGGACATACTGACATACTTTGAAATCTTTCAAGCTATTTTATAAAAGGAAATAAGCCATACCTTCCATAGGAGACCTTCATATCTTCTCAGGGGTTTGTTGATAACCTGCACAGAAATTAAAGCTCATATAGGAATAGCATCAACTAGACAGCCTTGGCATTTTAAATTGATACAAAAGTTCCTACCTTTCCAGTTTTACCTGCCAGTATCAGTTTCATTTCTGCACCTTGGGCTAGATCAAGAGGAGTCTGATCTGTTTAGTAACAAGACAAGGCATGAGAATTTGATGCAAATAAACTTAGATGTACTTTAAAATAATTTGACACTCTTTACCCATCAGTTTGGCCCCCAAGCATCTACACTTACTTGGAACTGAGAAACATCAACATCAACTCAGGGGCAAAAGACTAAAAAAGGTATTGAACTTTAAGCCACTGCAGTGCTCATCAGAGTTCTACTAACTGCAGAGAACCCTTTTCCCTTACTCATTTAAATTTGTTTTTAGCTTCCAGCTATAAAAAAAAAAACCAGTTTAGGACACTCAAAAAAACCAAGACATAGGCATCTTTAAACAGAGGACAAGAACACAGTTTGCATAATATCTGCATCAAGTTTTCCTTTTTTTGGTTTCATTAGATGCCTTCTTCTCAGAGTCACTTTGTCTCAGCCACGTTTTCAATCTGGCTTTTTTTGTTACCATTGTTCAATGTTTAGCATCAAGAAAACAAAAGCCAGGCACATTTCACTGTTAAGACAGTCAGTAAATTTTCCCGAAACAGGCAAGCTTGGAAAATAAAAGCACATACAATAAGTATTTTACTACAGTTCTTCAGCCTCCCTCAATTTGGTCACTGTTGGCTTTCCATTACTAGTGACACAAAGCTTTTCCTTGAACACTGTAATCAGTAACACAGCTTACTGAAGATACTGCATTTGTGTCTCCATTTAACATACTTTTCATTTGGTACTCACCATTTTTGTTTTTTATTTTAGGATCTGCTCCATTTCTCAGAAGTTTCAATGCACAGTGCTTATGAGCACGGTATGCTGCACAGTGCAAGGGCGTGTTCCCCATCTGATCTGTACAGTTGATATCAGGTGGCTTGCGCTTGTTTAACTGGAAGAAACACGAAGTTCTGCTTACTTATCAATTTTCCCCCCTCTCCAGATGTCATATTCTCTCTTTTGAAAATTAGTTGTTCCTAACTAGGATGATTCAGTGTGGATCTGGCAACAAAGAGGGCATTTAGCAAGTGTTATGACAAGGACAAGGACTGCAACAATCAAACAATACATTCAGCTAGAGTAAGGAACTTCGGTGTTTTGTTTGCTATAACCCTTCTACCTTTGCTGCACAATATGGACACGTTTTTCTGCTCAACTGCAGTGCCAGGGAAAGTTGCCCAGTATTGTAGTTCAGTCTATATGCTAGAACGTCCCTGCCCAGTTCTACTGTCAAAAATCTGCTGTTCACTGCAAAGTGCAGAAGTTAGCACAGGCCAGTGCTAAAACCAGTGCTAAAAAAATTGTGCAGCCACCTCATTTCAGAGAGTAAGAACCTTGTATTGAAGGGTGCCAGTCTCAGTGCCAGATATCCTAGGCCATTTAGAGCTCCTAGTACAGGCAATCTGTTACACAAAAAGTTTTGCTACATTCTTAAGTATTAAGATAAAAGTAGCTATGTAACCAAGGGAAACAAGCAAACAAAAAAAACAACCCAAACTGAGTTTTACTTGCACACAACATAAATGTTTTGAGAAACTGACCCCTTCAAAGAAAAGGGTCATTAAGCATGACACTGCTGACTACCCTAAAACACCACCATACTTCTACTCAAATATGCGCCTAGTGGATGCGTACATGGGGGTTGGACTGAATGATCAGTAGAGGTTCCTTCCAGCCCAAACCATTTCCATGCACTGTCAGCCACCTAAACTCACAAGCCAAATGGGAGAGCCTTAATAGAAAGGCTAAGTTACTGATAAGCAGCCTTAGGAGACCAGAGTCACAACTGCATGACAACAATTTTTGAGAAACTCAGTTTAAGTTTTCGCATTAGCCATATGCTATCTTTGAAAAATTACTCCATAATAACAGAACTCCCATGGCCACAATTTAGGTTAACAACAACAGCAACCACCTTATCTGTGTTTCAGAAACAGTCCTATACGGAATAAACTACTATATCTGTTGTTTACAGTTCAACTGGTAAGAGAACAAAAGTCAAAAAGAGGGAGTTTGTGGAAGTATACCCTCATTAACATTGCAGTCAAATACTTGCATTCCTGAGGATTCCCAAGCTTTAGCTCTTTCCAACCACATGTTTTACATTTACTTTCTTTTCTGACTTCTTGCCTCTTTTTAAGCCACATGTCTGTGCTTTCAGCACCTTATGCCATGTTACAAGGGAATATATGGAAGAAAGCTTCATGCATCAACTCATTGAGATAAAAATCTCTCGAGTCACTTCAGGAAACGTACAGTACACTTTTGAGAACTCGCGGGAAGAACACACTGGCTTTGCCTGAAGTAGACTAAAGAGCCTGGGTTAAGGTTCAGCTGCTGAAAATCTAACTTCTAGTAAATAACGTTTTCTGGTGTTAGGTGTCACCGTAAAAGTAGATGTAAGCAGCTAAAGTTTCATGAGCATAACAGTCTGCTGATTAAAAAAAAAAAAAAAATTAAGTAGGAGCAGAAAGGCCTGAACAATCAGTAGGCGAAGTATGGGGAACTCTGGGGCTAAAGGGCAGCTCTGAAGAACTACACAAATTTGCACAGAGGTATTAACCTAAGGGTAGGAAAGTCAAAGGGGTTTACACCATAGAGTTGTAAGTGTATTCCAAGGAACCTGTTAAGAATTGACTTAAAACTGACTCCGGGTCAAAAATGTGACAATACTTCGAAAAGTTTTAGAAGTCAATATATAGCTGTCTTCACATCTACAGAGCTCAAAGATAGCAAATACATTTAAAAAAAAAGAAAATCACTTAGAAATCAAAATGTTCACAGGGAGAATTATGTACTCATGCATAGTTACATGTCACATAAGAGAAAGCAGAGTTCTTTAATGACAGCTTTCTATAAGAAGCCACTTTTTTTCTGATTTTTTTTCACGTCAGCCTAAGGATTAGTCAGCAGACATGTAACAAGTATTAAAACTATCAGAATCAAGAACAGGTCACTTATGTCAGTGTATTAATTACAATTAGTAGAATCGTGCAGTGTATTAATGCACTACTTTTCTACATCTTAAGTGTTGTGTGCAGCTCTGGTTCTCTCTCCATTTCAAAGAGGACAGTGCAAAAAATAAGAATTACAAGGATGATCAAAGATTTAACAAGAGTTTCCATGCAAGGAATTAGAAGGACAAGTGCTCTTAGAGCTATAAAAAAAATTAGAGGGAGGAAGTAAATTGTGAACAGATGTTCATTTCTGGTTTTAGGCAGAAAAATAAAGAACATCAAATATCTCAATATACTAATCTCACATTTGTGAATTTTGATGCCTCAAAAGGCATAACTACAGATACTAAGTAGATAGAAACCATTCCATACTGCATGTCTTACTTCCAAGGACACTCTTCAGGACTCTCAAAAGCTTGAGTTCAAGCACTCGGACTCTGCTTCAAAACCTAGCTGGATTTGGTCCTGAGTAACCTGCTCCAGTTCATTCTGCTCTGCAAACAGGAGCTGGACTAGATCACATCCAGAGGCACCCTCCAGTCTCTGTGATCTGTTTCTGCCACAGCCTTACCATGCCACCACACTGTTCATCTGGGATTACAATGTGCACACACACAGAGTTTTCAATTTCTGCTCAGCATGAAACTGTATTGTGCAGACGAGTGTCCATTAAAAACACAATGGATGCAAATGACAAAGAGCTTACTTTCAAGATTAAAGACAGGCCACACTGTGATGGAAACCTATGTATCCATGACATTAAGGTATCCACAATACATAATAAGCTTATCTCAGCAGATCATGAACCGTTATGTTGCTGTTTACAACTAACTAGCTAATTCTTTCTAAAGGATTTAAAATCATGAAAGAAGCTGAAAACCATTGATTTTGCAACCTCCAACAAAGAGGAAAATCCTTGAGGGTTCAGCATCTTACCAATATAACATCATGCACAGCACTAATATTCCAAAGTCACAGCCTTTGAAATGCAAAGCACAGTCCTATTTTGTTATATTACCATTATGGATTGAATACTTGAATTCTTACCAAGGCAGTCAGTTTCCCTGTTTCCCCCTCTCTTGCTGCTCCTAAGAGGAGTTCTTCCAGTTTCCTTTCTTGTGTCCTTTCCACTGCTATTAAAAAAAAAAAAAAAAAAAAGGTCAGTGTCAGTAAAGTGCATATGAAGTCAGGCATGCAAAAAACTACAGCAAAACAAGCTTAGAGAAGCAAGAGTTTCCAGTATTATTTATTTGGGACAGGTAAAAAATAAATATTTACTCAGAAAAGTTTGTGTCAGAGCAAAAATATGTTCAAAGCACATAAAATTTGACAAGATGTGCAAGTTTGTATACACATATATATTATTATTATTTTTTCAACATGTAAAACCAAGCCCACTCCCTTGCAGAAGGGCAAATGGGAACTATGCAACACCCTCATCTTAGACCTTCCCTATGTTTTTTTCAGTTCCTCTTCTACTCTTCTTATCCTAACAAAATTATATTCTTTAACAATTCAGCAGATGAGCAGTGGGAATGAGTTATTTGCATGTAGAATCAGAAGAGAGACCACTTCTTATATGCAGTCTGTGGTAGAGGACACAGAGCTTCATCAGTATTTAAGAGTATTATGTAGTAATACCAGAAAGCAATACCAGGAAGAATACCAGGAAGTTTTTGAACTCTCCAAAACTATAATCAGTGAACTAGATTAGTATTTGGACACCATCTGCCTCATCTCTGAAACTGTGAGGCCAACAAGGGGAGGGGATTTTATTTTTTATGCCTTTTGACACAATGTCTAAGACTGCAATAACAAGTCCTAAATCTGACCCGTAATAGCGACACCTTCGCAAACTGTTGAGAATTTTGCTCACTAATGATTTGGTTGACACAAAGCCACTGTTCTTGACTTGAGCTTTGTCCCATTCAGCGAGCCAAGGTTTTGACTGCCCATGTACCATTCAAAGCTGTAGCAAGGAATACCCCAGCAGGACTGAAACAGTTACCTGAATAATGCTATTTGTACTTTGCACAATACTTAACTCCTGAGTCACAAAAAACCCCACTTGTCAGTACTGCAGACAACCAAAAACTATGACAGTTTTCTTTCTAATAACCAAATTTAAAAAGAAAATTGCAGAAAAAAGAGCAGCTTTTAGAATGCTTATGTTAAAAAAAAACCCAAAACAAACTTTGACCTATTAAAGTTACCTTCCAACATATTCCTTATGTCTTTGTCATGAGTAACTTCTTTTGCAGTCTCTCCACTGCCGTTAACAATAGAAGGATCAGCATTATGCTGCAAGAGTAACATCACCACCTCCTGAAAAACAATTTGAAAAGCACTGCTTATCTGTCTGTGTAACTACAAGGCCACAATCAGGCTTTCCAGTTATTGACATCCTGTAAGATGCGCTTTGTAACCAACGGCTTCTCACCACTGCTGGTTTCTTATGAAAACAGGAAGGGATGTTTTAGAGAGATTGAAGAGCGAGACTGACTGCAACCTTTTTGCTCCCATCAGTCAGGCTGAAGGAACCAACAGGAGGGACAGCTGAACAGACTGACCCTGAAAAGCTGGTGTACCTGGCGTGAATGCTGAATTTGACAGATAAAAATCGTACAATTGGCTCTTTTGACAAGACAGTAAGTAGTCAGTTTTTCTGAAGGGCCAAGATGTTACCCAGAAAAGTAGTACTAGTTTAGGAATGATGATGGCATGGGGGGAAAAAAAAAAAATCAAACTTGTGTCATGTTACACAGGCCTATAAAAGGCTCTTTAGCCCTAATTAACTACGAAGAAACAGCACTTCCAGACACCAAATGGGCCTGTGTGATGTAATTTAAGAGATTTCTTTTCCCTCCAGAAGCTACTAAGATTAAAACAATGTGGTTTCTCTCTGTGGCTTTTTTTTTGGACAGAGTTATACAAGCTAGGCAATGTGCCTAATCCTTCTGAACACGCTGTACCAAAACAGACAATAAGTCATTTTTAGACACTGTAAAAACATCTTTTTGAAGAGATCTTATTGCTAGTGCTTTCTTAACAATTCCACAAGTGAGGCTTAAAAAAGCCACCATACTTTACCTTACGCCCCGTGAAAGCTGCACGATGGAGTGGAGTGTCCCCCATGTCATTCAGCACATTCACATCTGCACCAGCCTAAACAGCAAGACCAAAAGACATCTGAATGTCCTTCCAACAAGAACTACATGGCTACTCCCTCTCACTGGGGGGGAAGGGGAGACAGGACACTAATGTAGACCTCGTGGCAAATCAGATCAGAACTGTAACACAGATATCCTGGAAACAAGGATAAAGATCTAAGATCCATAGCCAACATTCTCTCAACTGCTTCAAAAAGGAAAAACCCCCTGCATTCTTCCCGACACATTAAGAAGGGGTCATATGGAAAGTAAGTTTAATACAAGAGGTAGGGGCTGCTGTTGTCTTGGCTTTTGTTTGGCTTGGGTTGTCTGAGGTTTTGTAGGTCTTCCTGTTGAATCTCCTGTCCTTTTGTCACATACTTTCTCCATCCCATACCTTTTCTCTGAAAGGAGGAGTGTTTGTCACACTGCACAGGCACTCTTCCAAGAAACCCCATCCTCCATTCATTAAGTATTTCTTCTACCCCACTCTACCTAACCTTTCAAAGGGTCAAAAAGAGGGCAGAGCATACTTAACTTCACCACGTATGTTTAGATCACATGATTTAGCCAGGTCATTGCTGCCTGCCTACAGTTAACTGATGAACCTGACTAGTTCCAGAGCTCTGTTTGTGGTAATGCCTCCTTCACTTGCTCTTGGCACAAGTACACAGACACACTTACATATACCTAGCTTTCAGAAGTGCACAGCCTCACTTATTTCTCACCTTGCTCTTTAAATAATACTCTTTCAAGAGTTCTATTAAAGGAACTGAAAGTACAAAGTTGCATATACTCTTCCAACTCTTGAAGTAGAATGCTTGATAAATGCATTAAGCGATAAAACTTTACCTTTTGTTTTAAGTAGCCAGCTTGAATTGAAAATAGCATTATTTACTGAGCAAGTGTGTAGGCTAGAAAATAATTTCTCAAAGAAATCTCAAATTTGTTTCCTCCTTTAAAGTCTGGATTATGCTGGCAGCTTTTATTCTTAATGAAATTCAAGTTTAGATTATCTTTGCACTTGAGCCTGTTTATCACACTCCTGCCATCCAGCAAGATCTTTCAAATATGAAAGAGGATCTAATATAGTTAAGGTTGGTTGAAGTTACCCTGAGAGAAAAAAAGGAAAAAATTAAAACAAACAAACAAAAATCAGTACAAACACATCAGTTTTGATAACAGAAGTCCATTGTTTCAAAATTCATCACACAGTTCATTATTACAAAGATATTAGAAAGAAATAATGAGTCAAACTATGTTAGCCTGTGCCTGAAAGAAACACATACAAGCTACTTCACACAAAATTCTGTGCATACTTCTATGCACAATATAGAATTAGATAATGCAGGGGTTTTTTGCATTTGAGATAATTTAGCCTTTTCTACAGCTCAGTAAGTGAAATTGCCTAAACTTAAGTACTTTATGTACTACAGTAAACTAATCAAAGTGTTGAAGTAATTGCATTACTAGTATCACATGCTGGCTTATTATTTACAGATGCCCACTGAGCTTCAAAAAAACCTAAGCTTTCATGAGTGCATACCTATATATTGCATGTCTTTAGTTTCTACATGCAGAAAGTTACACTCCAAGAGAAAACCAGCCAAGTACCAATAACTGTAAAAACTGCTCAGAGTAAGGTCTGTATGCTACTGCATACACTTTCACTGTCACTATGTTGGGTCCTTCTAAACCAGGCCTGACTTAATGTCACAACAATCAGTTATGTCTGTTACATCCAGATAAACAGAGTGCCTCTGCCTCTCTGCAAAGCCTCCTTTCTTCTATCACAAAAACCTGAACAAACACTAACTGCTTCTGGCCTTACACAGAGAGGAAAAATAGAAACATACCTTCAGCAAATCCTCTACCACAACAGCATGTCCAAAGTAGCAAGCAAGGTGAAGAGGTGTCCAACCCATATTAGACTTACTTCTGCCTAAAAGACAAAGGAGGTAAATTAAGTTCGGGTCACACTGTACAAAAGAGATATTGTTGTGTGCTTGGAGGTTGTCATGGATGAGCATTCTTCACAGTAGCAGAGGAACAAGGAGGCTGGAAGTATCAATACTACTCATATTATTTAAATTAGTAAATCAGGAGGCAGTTTGAGAAAGCTGGATTCAAATCTAAAAAAAAAAAAACAAAACCAACCAAACAAAAATCCCCCAAACAAACTAACAAACCCAACAAAATCAACCCCAAAACACCCAAACAAAAAACCCCCACAACCTTCTGAAAGGGAAAAGTCCTGTTGCCAGACTGAGAATAAAACCTTTTTTTTGCATGTAACACCTTTCAATACTACCAAGAAGCTTCAGTTACTTTCATTCTTCATTCATTATGAAAATAGCATATGCAAGCACGTTTTTCTCGTTTATCAAAAACTCCTTGATTCACACAATTTTATTTTCTCCACACAAATAAGAGGTAAGACAACCCAGCTTTGAAACAAAGGATTAAAAATTAAATAGGTGGAATGAACTAATGTTGAGGCTTTTTGTCATCAGTTTTTTTCTTGCCTTGTGCTTTACTCAGTTTCAATAAAGACAGCCTCAAAAAGTAATGTGCTTTGAAATCTTTATGCACAGTAGAACTCATCTATCATTGACAGCTTCAAATTGCAGAATGATAAAGCACAAACAGGAGGTAGACACAGAAATGACCATGCAAAGGAAAACATGATTTATGCTTTAAAGAGCATTTAAAACATGACCTGGAGGACAGGCTGTATGAAATTCAACAACTCTCCTACAATCATTTATTTGAGAGCAAGATATTAAAGCATTAGAGATTACTAAAATTAACAACTCACTCTACTTTCAAACTGTAACACTCAACTCTATTAAGCAAAGGCAACTTGTGCTTTGTTTTTACTAAGCAACAGACCCACAGCATTACAGTGTCACCTGAAAGCTATCATTTTATACTTAGAAGAAAAATGAAAATAAGGCAGTAGAAATTGTTTTGAAATCACCACCACCATCAAGTTTTCCCCTGTCATAGAACCTCAAGTACTAAGTTATGAAACATGCACAACATAAGTTTACCCTGAGGAAACAAGTCACAAGCACAAGGAAAATAAACATCTTGAAAGTTCATCATATTTTCTACTCTCATATTAAAAATTAACATTAAAATGTGGTTCAGAGCTGAAATATTTTCCCATTTCTTATAACTGTTTCCAGCTAACAGTTCTGCCCTTTATTTACAATTTCTTTTGTAATTTGATTCTCTTTCTTCTCAACTCCTGTTGTTTCCAAACTCAGATTTAGATCTTTCCTTCATTACAGTCCGGCCTACAACAGAGCTCCTACCCTATGTCACTGATGGGCCAAAGTATCACAGAAGATAAACAGTGTGTGGATCACTAACTCTGGGGCTATTTATGTTGGATAACATACTAAAGGGACTTCACTCATCCCTCAGTCCAGCAGGGAATAAGGCTCATTCAAAGAATACAAAAGAGATCTGAGCTGCACTGAATTCATACAATTAGCCCAGAACAGTCATTAGTTAACAGCACTGACAACATGGTGTTGCTGCCAAGGAATTCAGTCGTGAAAAAAAATAACCAGGAACCTGTCCAGATTTGTAGTTCTTACTGTGTAAAGTAAGAACAGGCCCTTGTTCTGCATCCACTTTGAATGATTGTATTTCTGATGTTAGCTGATCATTTATTTTTCAAGCTTTTGAGGCGTTTCTTCTCTTCAAAGTGACCACAAGTGTTTGTACTTTTTTATTATTATTTTAAACCATGACACCATTACACCAGGGAGAAAGAAAGGATAGGAGACATAATGTAATTCCAACAAAAAACCATAATTCTTCTCCCTCTTGTACACAACTCTTTGCTTTAATGCCAGTCAACCCTAAGTCTCAAGTGTTGCCATTTGTGTAGAGAATGGAGACAAGGTAGGCAGTAATTTTCCAGCTGTGGGCTACTGGGCCACTGTGCAGTCATTCAAACATGTATTTTTCCATAACACACTGCTGACCATTAACCTTACTTTACAGATTTTTTACTTTGCAAATTCCTAGATACGCTATTTTTTTGTATTGAAGGAGAATGAGCCAACAAGAGATGGCCTTAGAAAACATGATTATTCTGGATGAAACCTGGGTTTGGTACTGTTTAATGTAGATACTTTCCTTCCAAACCACTGAACTGAGGAACCCAAAAAGAGAAGTTCAGATCATTTGGCTGGATTTTCCTCAAGCAAATCCTACTTATCTGCAAGCAGTGACTGGGTAGAATACAGTCTCAACTGAGCAAGTACAGAAAGCCTGAATTTATTTTCTCTTCCTTCACTTTGGCTGAAATTGTGATGTTTTGGATCACTGTTGTCAGACTTGACACTTATGAATGAATATACAGCACACACAGCCTCAGATGTAGCTCCCTTCTGAAAAGACAAGGAGAAAGTGTTGAAGAGAGGCTTTGACACCCAGGCACATCAACTTATTTGACATATGGCTACCAAGGCACACCCTACAGGAAGCATACACCAGCTCCAGTACAGCCTCCCACTTGCTCCAGAAGCACTTTGTTCCAAGTCAATATCAGATCTATCAGATGCAAATCCTGAAGGAACTGCTACAGCACTGAAGACATTCCCCACACCCTGACTTTCTAGGGACATCTATTATTCACAGTAATGACAGAAGCACAAGAGGCTGACAGGAAGAGAAAGAAGATTAAGGGTTGCAAAAGGGCAGTTACAGTCTTCAGTGAGTACTTTAGTTAATCATCAGGTTGTTACATGATTGCTATCTGGTGGTACCCAACAGATCAGAACTTGTAGCAAGACATAGTGGTTTGGCTAGAGAGGAGGCAGAATGGCAGGGCCAGTTATCCAGCAGAGGCTGTTTGGCCTGAATTTGTTTTAGACCGTTTCCAATGGAACACTCTGGGGGAGCAAAGTGAAACAAGTCAGTCTCTGAAAAGTGACTGTGGAATAATTGAGATTTAACCCTGAAGTGTCACACAACTAGAGAAGTTCCCCTAGATAACACTAATTACACTTTTGTGTCCTCTAACATTTAGAAGAATTGAAACTTCAAAACCAGAGATTTCATGGTGAACAAAATCTGTATTTGGAACTAGTTTAGGTTAAATGTAATATAGCAAGCACATTCCCTTTAGCTTCCTAGAACTTCCATTAGCAAGCAAGTATTAACTAGCTGGCATGTACTGCTAAACTAGAAAAACAGCTAAGCACCATCTTTCACTTTATTACCTGAGTCTCTTCTATGCTGCAGACTTTCTGACCAGAGACCCATCTGCTTGATACAATAGATGGCAGATTATGCCATTTCATTAGGCTTTCTTGACTTCAGCTTATGCATAAGAACTCAGAGACACTCTGAAATCTCTTCTAAGCACAGGAGACTTCAGGAACTTATTTACGGGCACTATTGTATGAATCTTAAGGTACTTTTATTCCAATTGTTTAGGCACTACACATGTCTGCAATATTTATCAAGGATATACTTGTGAGGAGGACTTAAACTTCATCAAGGTATGTTTGATTCCCCTTTAAATTATGAATTAGCTCCCCAAAGATGAAGTAGCAAGAGCTTGGGTTTCACAACTTCTTTTTCTGAGGTGAGTACACTAACCACAGAGAAAACTCAAACACAGCTGAGTAGTCAAACAAAACAATAAGTAAGCTGATGATTAAGAATGAGACTTGGGAAAGGGATAGAGCTTGTCCAGGTAACAGGAATCCCTGCCCTTTAGGGCACGCTGTTCCCTTCTGTTATGACTGAGAGGAAGCACAGTTGATCTCTCCCCTCTCCCTCTATAGCACTTTCTCCTCAGTGCTGCTAAACAGTTAAATGCCAAACAATGGAATACCAGCCTGGGTAGAAAGAGTGGGATTCACATCCACATCTTGGAAGCAACCAGAAACACACTCATGTAAATAAAGGGAAATATAAAGCTACTAAAATAACAAAGAAGTAAGGTATTTTGCAACTTCTGGCAAGCTTGCAAATCTAGTCCCAGTTTGAAGTTTTAATGCACAGCAAGCAAGTTGCTGAGCCACACCGATGTTAGCTGCACATGAGCAAAACTTCAGCAATGGCCAAAGACCCAGACACAGACGGAGTCTTAGTTTCTTTTCCCAAGTAACCTAGTATTCTACTAGAAGTAAGAAGTATACATTTGTCCCAAATATTTTTGCAAGTGGCAAGAAATGTAACACTTCTACTCTGTGATAACAAAACATGAGCCTTAAAAAAAAAATACGAAGATAAAAAACCCTTACACTGAGCTGAGCTCAAATGACTGACCCAATCTAATCTTCCCTGCAGCTCTGATGAAATCTATTTACCTCCCTGAACAATCTCCAGACATCAAAATCTGTTTTGTTTAGTATTCTAAAGCTTCAAGGTTGGCATAAGCATGAACAGAGGCAAAAAGAGGTACTGATTCTTTGTCTTGTTGACACTCCTAGTGTCTATGAATTACATTGGATTTTTCTGTACACTGCAACTATTCATACTCCTTTATTATCTCTCCACTATGCAAATATGCCCCTTAAATCACAGTATAAAAGCTGTTTAAGCGGGTTTTATTACTCTATTGACCACTGCAAAGAAAGTAAGATTATACTATCGCTATCAGTTTCACTATATGTGACTTCAACAGCAAGATTACAAACATTTGAGGAAGGCTACTAACCTTTACAGTTGATATCAAAGCTTATTTCTCCTTTGTCCATGGTATCCAAAAGCCGTTTAACTTCTTCAGCATTTCCATTTCTAGCATCATGGAGAAGCTGCTGTTCTGCTTCTGTAGTCATCTCTAACTAAAGATATGAAAGGAGAGATCTTGCAATCAGTTATACTGCTGTAAGTTATGACTTAAAATTACATCACTTTTCCCTGTTATTTAATACTAACCCTGGTATGAGAAAGATAACTATTCTTTCTGTGGAACACACTTAATGAGCAAGCTGTTGCAACAGTCCAGCACTCAGGCTACTAAGAAGCATTAAAATTCCTCATACAAAGCAGTTAAATAACCAAATACTCATGTTTTCTTGCTTCTAAGGGTGGCTTGGGAGTTGAAACTCTATGCCACAAACTAGGCAAGCTTTGCTACAAGCATAACCAGTAAACATTTGCTTTTTCCTTACAAGGCTTTCACCCTTATGCATTAAGGTTTCCAAAGGCAACAGAAATGGAAAAAAAAAAAAAAGAACTATGTACATCCATTAACCCAAGTATTACCAGAGAATTAATTGACAGTTATTTGGCTGCTAACCCTGGGGAACAGAATGTATTTGCATGGAGATGTCAGATACCCATCAGCAATTAGTACTATCATCTCTTGAGTCTGTGTATCTGAGGCCTTGTAACCTCAACTTGAAGGGGAATCACGGACTCAGACAACTTTGTAGATTCGACCTTATCTTAAAGAAACACAATAATACAATATAAGGAAGTTAACATACAACTGTAAAAGATCACTAATTAATTCTAATCCTACCATTGTTGTTGAACAGCAAAGGAAAAACAATGGTATTTACGTCTTTCAAAGTAAGGAGAAAACAAAACCTCTTAACATAACTATTTTACAGCTCCCTACTAGATGGGGAACCTTAGATCTTTGGGCAAGCAGTACTGCTACTTACCAGGTCTGCTGAAGAATATAGTTACTAAGTGATGTCTTAACCAATCTTTTTACACACTGAAATCACAATCTGAAGTTGGTTTGCCTTTTTTTTTTTTTTTTTTTTAACAGTATTACAACAATTACCAACTGTATAAAGTTTAACAAGCACAAGTGCTGAACTCTGCATCTGGGACGGGGCAAACCTGGATGTATGTATAGACTGGGGAGCGAGATGCTGGAGAGTAGCAGTGCAGAAAAGGGCTTGGGGGTGGGTTCTGGTCAATGGCAAGCTGAACACAAGTCTGCAGTGCCCTGGCAGCCAGGAGGGCATCAGACACAGCATCACCAGCCAAGCAAGGAAGGGGACTGTCCTGCTCTGCTGTGCACTGGAGCAACCCCACTTTGAATCCTGGCTGCAGTTTTGGACACCACAATATAAAAAAGGCATTAAGCTATTGCAGAGTGTCCAAAGGAGAGCAATGAAGATGCTGAAATATCTGGAGCAGAAGCTTTATGAAGGGAGGCTGAGGTCATTTGGTTTGTACAGCCTGGAGGAGAGTGAAGGGAGACCTCATTCCAGTCTTCCATATTCTTATGGGGGAAACTGGAGGGGCAGGTACTAATCTCTTCACACTTATGACCAGTGACAGGACTTGAGGAAAAAGCATGAAGCTGAGTCAAGGGAGATTTCGGTTGAGAAAGTTTTTCTCCCAGAGGGTGGTTGAGCACTGGAACAGACTCCCCAGAAAAGTAGACACAGCACAAAACCTGACGGAGTTCAAGAAGTGTTTGGACAATGCACTCAGGCACATGGTGTGACTCGGGGTATCCTGCATAGCACCAAGACCTGGACTCAATGATCCTTATGAGTCCCTTCCAACTCAGATTATTCCATGATTCAACTAGACCTAGATACAGCATTGCCCTACTTAAATACAGTGCTTTTAAGCGGTGTCAAGAAACTATGTTAAACACAGCTTCAAAAGACTGTGCTGCTATAGACAATTTATTGTTGCTGATACAACAGGAAAACAAGAGACACTGCCCAAATTTAGTGTCTCCAGTTTAGTATGTTCACCTGACACACCAGGTTTACCAGGTCCTGCAGTCAGTTAATGATTATGGGCCTCACACAGTTAGCTTTCCTATACTAGCAGAGGTTTTGATTGGTCCCACAAACTGTTTACACTGCTGTTCAGGACAGGCAGCTTCGCTGCACCACACACACACTCACAGCTTAAATAGATGCAGGGAGCTCTTCGACTATGGTAAGATAAGAAGCCACTCAGCAAGAAGAGAGACAGTGAGAACATTGGGTAAGGAACAAAAAGCCTGTAACAGTGGCAGATCCTGCAATATTCAAGACTGAGGCAGAAATTAGAACAGGACAGACTGACAAAGAGCTAACAACAAAGCAAAGAGAGGTTTCCCTACCTTTTCCTCAACCAGCAAAGGCAGAGAGAATCTGTTTTCAAAGAATTTGACAAAGACTAAGCAAGCCCTTTCTAGCATATTTCAGAAGAACAAACTGAACCAGTCACCTGTAATCTACCACAGACACAGGATACAAATGCATTCTCCAGAAGCAGTTAGTCAGCACTCTTGTTCATCCATACTTTACAGTTCTACCAGAAAACAAAACACTGCTGGTTCTTCTAGCAGTCCTTCAAACCCTGAAGCTACTTTCTTCCTTAAACAGGAGTCCATCCACTTGTGGAGGCAAGACAGCACAGTTTATTGTTACTTGGGCAGGCATAATTTTCCTCAGTGAATCAGTTCTAGCAGTGTCGGGATAATAACCAAAATCATGTATGTTAATGTATTACCAGCCTGTAATACTATCTCTGAAGCTGAGTGATACAGTTTCAGTGGGACACAGAATGCAGCACTGAGAATCACACAAACCAAAGACAACAGGATAGTTAGACTCATTTTGCCAGCTTAGCCTCATTGGGGGGGAGGAGGGGAAAGAAAAAAAGCAAAGCTCATCGTTCATTTTCACTCTCTCCCACACAGAATTGCTTTAGCCATGTCTCAGATGAGAAACACACTCCTATCATTACCCTGTATCATTTGTCAACATCCCACATTCTTAGCAGGTACGAATAGCAATGCACTTTCAACGCATTAACAACCTGCTGTTTCCATTCGATATCGACAAGAAGGAAGAAAAGACTGTTTGGGAAAGAAACCAAGACGCTGATTCAAATAAACAACTCTTGTATGCAGCAAGGCCTGCTATGTACATGAGCAGAATCTTAAAACAGGTCCAGATACACAGAAAGTTCAATCACTATATAAAATTACTTGCATAGTTTTACTACCATCAAATAGTTGTGAGGTTAAAATCACTGATTTGTTTGTACTCTTACAGCAAACATTACCAATGGAGTAACATGCATAGTAACATGGTGTGTCTGCTTCACTGGTTTCATCCCCAAAGACCCTGCTGTTCAGGCCAAGCCTCCAATTTCAAATACACTTTGTAAGCCTGAAGCATGCAATGATGCAGAAGAATTACTGTCTGGCTACTAATCACAGATGGATCACTCACGTGAAAGTGTTTCTACAATCGGGGCTGGAAAGGGAATCTGCATGCAGCTACCCATGAGACAAATGATAAAGAACAGTTTCAGCTAATGAGCTAAATGGCACGCCTAAATAAAGCTGGCAGCAAAGAGACTCTTAACAGAACTTTTTATACTCTTGTAAATACTGTTTTAAGCAATAGGATTTGCTCTATAATGGAGATGAGAAACCACCAACAGAAGTTTGAGTGACAAGTTTAGAGTACGGAAACAAATCAATACACAGGCACTCAAGTGGTGTGCACTTGCAGCTGTGCTTTGTATACCCATACTCTGGTGCAGACAGGAGTTTATTTGGTCCCACGACCCACCATGAAGAGCTCTAAAATACTCACCCACCAGTTTTGAGGCACCAAGCCAGGCCATCAGCACTGGGGAAGAAACTTAATAGTTTAGTTTGGAGTTGTTAGTCTTAAGATACTACTAACAGGTTCACCTATATGGATTGTGCTGCCTCTATGCAAACCTACCAGCCACTTAAAAGATAACACATTTTTCAGTCAGCTATGCCGCCATCATTACCTTATTCCATTTATCAGCTGATATAGGTAAATTGCCTTTCATGGCCCCTCTTTATGCCTTGTGCCCTTGAAAGGCTTGCATGGCAGTCTCCACAGTCACTGGTACATCATGACACAACGCCACAGAATATTATTTAGCATCTCCTCAGCAGCTGAGGTGTGACTGCAAGGCACTGCTGTTGAACTCATCAGAACAGGCAGAGCAGTACTTGACTGCTAATTGAATCTTATCCTTTAAGTAGGTATAAAAAATAGCATTGAGATGCTCTGCTTTTATCTTCTTCTATGAGACCTATGCCAGACTGATCCTGTCACGCTACTACAGGGTCAGTCTTCACACAGGGGTTGTTTCCAACACAGAGAACACAGGTTACCATTCTGCCTGCTCGCCTGCTTAAGGGAGTTTTGCAGAATACTTCAACACAAAAGCCCATCTAACTACCTATATACAAACTACCAACTTTACCCAACTGCTAGGATAAAGTCCAAGCAAAAAAAAAAAAGCTGCTTTTCTCAAAGTGATCTACAAAGATCCAAAGTGCCACTCTTGACTACGAGGCAACACTATTGGTAAGACCCACTTGCTTTTGGTTTGATTTCTTCTCCTGCTGAATCCTTCAGCCATGTACACAGCCCAGAACAACGACAATATATGCTAAGTGGAATATGAGTGGGTTTCACTCATATTCAGCTAGAAAAGCAGGAGAAGCAGTACTGGCACTGGCCAACTTAACATCAAGGCTCTGAGGCAGCAGCCACGGGTTGCATAGGAAGTTTTCTCATCATGACAAACAGTAAGGCTGGCAAAAAACACAACATTGTCTAATATTTCAGGAGATCTTCCTCTAGCAATGAAAATTAGATTCCTGTAAGGAAGGGCTGATACTCGCTCAGGAAGATTTCTTACATGCCCCAGCACGCACAAATTACGATGTGATGCTTGCAAAGAAGGCGGACAAAATGCACCAAACCACACAAACAGACAGAACCTGTCCACAAACGCACACAACACACTGTACTGACAGGAGCTGCTCCAAGAAGAAAGAGTGGCTGTACTAGAAGCATGAGTGATGTTATCTAAAAGTAGTTGTTTCAGTCTCTGGGTAAAGGGTTGCAGAAGTTAGCAGCTGGTCATGCTTCTATGACACAGTCCTCCTGTGAAAGCAGCACCTCTCTAAAATCAAGATACTGTTTGTTTAACAGCAATTAACACATCTGCAATAGCACATCTATTCAGCACCACTCCCAAGGCAACACTACTCAAACTAATCCTCGTCCTTGGTCATCTCCTGGCTGTTTTCCACAAATATTTTATTTCAGTTAGATCAAAGACTTTCTTTCAGCCCAGGCGCTCAGAATAAGCTTACCCACAGCTTGTGCAAGATCTCACCCGGATCAGGAGGCAGGCACAATCCCAAACAGCCAGAACTTCAGCAGAACCGCCGGACTTCTCTACGCCCGCCGGGACTCGAGCGGGTCGTTCCGGTCCAGGTAATTAAACACTTTTTAAGGCGAGTCAGGCTCACGCGTTGCAGCCGCTGCGCTCCTTGCCTGCGGGGAAAGGTGCGCTCAGACGTGCGGGCACCGACCAGCGCCGCGCCTGTTCCAGGGAGGGGAACAGCGGGAAGAGGAGGAGGAAGGGACACCCACGCACAGCAGCAAGCGAGGACACCGCTTCCCAAGGGCCAGAGACCACCCCGGCCCCCGCCTCCAAGGCCGCTTGTGCTTCGTGCCTCGAGCCAAGCCTGGCTTGGCGCCGTCCCCTCAGCCCGCACAACGGACTCCTGAGGAGCGACCGGCGACACCCCCACCCCCGAACACGCTCCCGGCGGCTGCGGGGGAGAGGCGGCCACGGCAGCAACAAAGCCAACGCCACCGCGGGAGGGCGGCGCATCCCCCGCCGGCCCCGCCGCGGAAGGAAACCCGCCCCGGGCGGGCGGGCTGACCCGCTGCCGGCCTCGCCTCGCCCCGCGAGCTGCCGCCGCCGCCCCGCGCCGTGCTACGCGCACCGGGCGCGCTTACATGTGACCGGCAGCGCCCCGGCAGCTCCCCCCGCCGCGCAGGGCGGGCGGCGCGGGCTCCCGGCGGGGCGGGACGGGACAGGGCTCCGCCCGCCCGGCCGCCGCACCGCCCCCGGCACCGAGACCGGCAGCAGGGCGGGGGCCGGCCGCGGGGTCCATATCTCGCCGCAGTCCGCCCGGAAAGCCGCGAGGGGTGAAGTAAGGTCTCGCCGAGAGCGCCGCGCCCGCCTCTCCCCGCTCTCTGAGAGATACGGGCCCGCACCGGGCGCAGCCGGCGGCGGCCGCTCTTCCCAGGGACGGACAGTGACCCACTTCCCTGTGACCACGGGGCTGCCCCGCAGGTACTGCTCTATGCTCGCTGCGGTTTGGTGTCGCAGTCCTTTCAGTGGTGCCCAGCGACAGGACGGGGAGTAATGGCCATAAACTAAAACACACGAAGTTCCACTTTAACACGGGGAAGAACTTTACGTTGAGGGCGTCAGAGCACTGAAACAGGTGCCCAGGGAGGTCATGGAGTCTCCCTCTCTGGAGACATTCCAAACTCACCTGGACGCGTCCCTGTGTCACCTGCGCTGGGTGACTCAGACTTGGCAGGGGGTTGGACCAGACGATGTCCAGAGGTCCCTTCCAACCCTAACTGTGCTGTGAGTTCCACTTCCCTGTGAGTGCCAGCCGCCGCCGCGGCCCGGGCTGCGGGAGCGCGGCCTCGGCTCCGCGCTGCCCGGGGAGCGCCCCCGGCAGGGGCGGGACGCGGCGGGGACGCAGACACCGACCGGCGTTCAGAGAGATGGGGGGGCAACCCGGCCTCAAAGAAGACTGTAACACTACGAGAATGGTGCATCGACAGAGGGGAAAACAGGGTCTTTTCGGAAATCGCTTTGGTAGCGTATACAGCCGTGGTGCAGGTGAAAGAAAATTGTCAATACGCACACTGCTTCTACGAACAGCACAGCCAAAAGCAACCTAAAAGAGAAATTGGGTGCAAAGAGTAAAGTACTCGCTTTTTTCCAAGGCCCTTTGGTCCACCGCTCCTTCTCCTCTGTTTGTCCTACCCTTATTTATTCTCCACTACACCTTGCACTTGAAGAGCTGGCACCTTGCTTTTCTGCACATGAGAGGGGTTTTGCATTTTGAAAACTCCCACACTGCCTCTGAAATCCTGCAAGAATTTATTAAGGGAGCAGAGAAGCTTTGCAGTGTTGTACAGTGACCAAGTCTGTGTCACATGCAGAAGGAGCACTGAAAAGGCAGGGCGGGAGTCACAGGTGCCATGACAAACTATCTCAAAAGATCAGGATGAAACTTCTGCTCCAAAAGTGGGCACATTTAAACTTGAGCAATTCTTGTGAAATTCTTCAGGCAAAAATAATGAGGCAAGCTTCATTTTTCTGTATTGTCTATAGCTACATATATTTTTAATCTTTGAAGAATGACATAGCAAAAAGAAGAAAAGGAACAGTTCCACACCTGCAGACAACACAAATGTATCATGTTTGAACTTCTGCTTCCTTTTGTTAGTTTTAATTAGTTTATTTTACTTAAGAGATCTGCTTCCAGGGATGCTTTAGTAATAATTATATAACATCTGAGAGGCTTCAGGGAAGGACCACATTGGCTATCTTTTCTTAGAAGCAAGGCTTCAAGTTGCTGCCCTTACTTTCAAAGCACTAGCTGTGTCATCCTCACACACCTTTTCCGTTATTTCTTCCTCTTGCTTTTGACTTTGAGCCATCTTTCACAATGCCATAAATGCTTTAAGCAACCTCACAATAAAACCTTTTCTTATGTTGTATTTATTTTGCACACATCAATACAAAATTAAAATGCGTATATTATCACCTCATATTTCTTACAAGTTTTGTAATGAAACAGAGGTATTGTCATCCACCTACTCTATAACCCATTGCAATGCAACACAGAGTTTACAGTTCAGTTTCATCCTTCAGTCAGTCAGTGCCAGGTTGTTCTCTGAATCTGAGAAAGGCCTGAAAACAAATAACTTAATAAATTAAATATTTTTAAAAGGCAGAGTAAAGACCAACAGAGATAGCAAGTAAATCAGAAGCCAAGATGTCCACGTTCCTGCAGTATTGGATTGACTCTGGATGGACTTCTCCCTTGGCAGGTTGCACAGATCCCATCTCTGGAGAAAGGCTTCACTTTGGTGGCGGTATTTTAGTTTTCTTACAAGAAAGCAGCTATTCATAAAGGATGTTCACAATAGAGGTTTATTCCTTGTATCAGTCTAGATAAGGGCAAGGTCACACAGGTGCTATAATCGCCTGCACTCCGTGCCAAGGAGCCAGTGAAGTTGATCCTGCTTCCAAGGGTTCTGTGTGCCATGACCCAGGCCCGGAGGCAGCAGGGCACAGACCTGGACCTGCTCCACTTAACTGTACCACGAATCACTGGGTCCTGGATGTACAGGGCTCTCCTGGCCAGGATCACTACACTCCTCTGCTTCCATCATCTTCAAAGGGTCTCTGTTTTTCACCTGTGTTTTGCCTCCTTGCACATCCCAGGGTAATAATGACACAAGAGCATTTTGGACTTTGAAGTGAGGAAATGAGAGTGTTGTTGATATTGAAGTTTTGGTCTCTTTTCTTTGTTTTTTTTGTTTGTTTTTGTTTCACTTTGGTTTGTTTGTTTTTCCATGTCATTCCTTTTTCATATAACCTGCTGAAATTACTGATTCAGAAAGCATGAAACATGTCCTATCTTAGGGACATGAACAGACTGAACACAATGGCAAACAGCCTTGCACAGAACTCACTGAACTACTTTGTCTGTGATTTTCACAGTATAGTATTTTTAATATCCTCTCTCTGAGGGGCAACCTTTATTGCACTGACACTTTGTGTTTTTCCTTTACAGACTAAAGCATACTGGTCAAATTTGAGATATATATGACCGGGCAATGGAGTGCACACAGAGAAATGAGAAGTGGAAATAATAAATGACACATGATGGGTTGTATGTTTGTTTTCACACAGTAGCATGTTAAATGACTGTGTTTGTTAGCTCACCAGCAGTCCTAAAAATTTGTTCCTTAGCAGCTTTCTTGCAGCCCTGGTGCACTTCTTGAGAAAACTGCTCCTTAACTCTGAAAAGCAGTGCAGCAAGCACATGTGCTTGCCATATTTCCATACAGATTTTATTTACTAGACTGGCAAAATGCAGACACAGGAGAGTTATTTAATGTGCTGACACTCTCAGATGTGATTCTTGTGGGTCTCTCTAGATTACCATGAGCAACTGCCAGTGAGTGACCAAAGCAAATGTTCATATTGTTCTGAACTGCCTGCAATGGGAATTCTTGCAGATGCTAGTCTCTTGCTGAAGTTTCTTTCATACTTTGCAAGCAATAACCATATAATGTAGTGAATTTGTGGATGGTGTGATTTGGATTGCCTCCTGAGCTGAGAAACGCTTTTTGCTGCTCAAAGCAGCACTGAAGCAAGCTCAGGTGTTTTCTTGATGTATCCTGTAGCAGGGAAAAAAAAATCCTTTAGCAGAGGAAAGTTCCTTTTAACAGGCCCATTTTTATCTGAATGCAGGTATGGCAGGAGAAAATGTGAGAATTCACTGCTGGTCCTCTTCTCTCAGGAGGCTTCTAAAACCTGCAAGTAGTTACTTCATAGAAAAGCTTTTGGATTTCTGTAGTTCTACAGAAGGCAATTGTACCCCACTGTAGCCAGCACAAAAACTCGGTTGTGGCTAAATGGGAAGAAACATTTCTAACCAAGGTATTAAGTCACCTGAACGTATGCTTCTCCTTAGTCTTACCAGACGTAATTTTAGACCAAGAACTAGGCTTGTTTAATGCACTTTCTTGTTCTTGTGACTGAACCAGTTTGGTTTGGTTTTAGTTCCAAAATTATAAATCAGCTGCATGTGAGAGTTTATAGCTATGAACCTTATAGCTAATTTACATCAGTTTAGACCACAATCTAGCAAAATGCATCACTGTAGAACTGAAATCAGCTGAACTACTTTGTCTTTAAATGGATAAATGCTCTTTATTGGACGGCCCAATTATGATTTTCATTACAAAATGAGATTTCTATTGAATGTAGAGTGGAATTGGAGCACTAGAGAAAATGTAGTGTTTTAGCTAAAAGTAACTATAGCAAAATGCTCTCCTTGAGCTATCCATTAGACACTACTGGAATAGTCTCAGTAGAAGAAAATCCTGCCCAAAACTAGAGTCCAGAACTGAGGGGATTAATCATTAGTACATGACATAACATTACATTGTCCTTTTTTCTTCTCAATCTTCCTTTGGTTTTATTGTAAAACAGGAGTTGAAAATGCATCATGTTGTTTGAACTATTGTATGGAAAATAAAGCAGGGTTATGGATATTGTACTCAAACTTTGTTTTGTATTTCTTAGTTCTGTGTTTTTCACTTATTTGTGATTCAGTCTTGAATGAACATTATTTATATCTCGTTTAAGCTTTTCATGCTCTAGTATTAGATTCCAGTTGCAGAATGGAAAGACTAATTACCCAGTGTACTATCTTGCCCTGACAAGACAGAACAAAGAATTTTAATTCAAGGTAGCAATTAGGGCTGCTCCCTGACCTCAGGGTTTTCTTTGGCTTAATTGACTTGATTTGAGCTATAAATGTTTCTCTTTGCTGTGGGTGGTTCACAAAGACTGAACTGATGAACCAAGGTTAGACTTTATAACCATTTTAAATATCCAAGTTAATGCATTGCTGTGAAAAGTATCATTTTGGGAGATGCCTCGCCATAACGAAAAGTGATGTTCAGTTATATACTAAAAGAATACCGGACAAAGACATTAATTATCTGGCAAATACTCCTGTGCACCATATCAGTTTACCTACTCTGTTATTAATTTAGTATCTATAAACATGCTGGAGATTCATTAGCCACATTTATCTCCATTTCTATTTATTAAGATTTGTCACAAATATAAATGACAATGAAAAGAAATTAGTGAGTCCTCTGAAATCTGTCAGAGATGACTACAGTTCATACACTTTTTGTGATTTATTCTCTGTGCCTCCTTATATGGTACAGTTTCTCCTGACCTGATAGCAGATTGCTGAAGTCTTTCATATCAATGCTTTTATATGACTTAGAGACATCAGTCATAAAAAATGGCAATAACATTTTTGAGTTATTTAATAACAAAAAATGTGTACAGTACTGTAAAGTCACTTGTTCAGCTAAGAAAAAACTAGCAATTTATAAAGCACAAGCATCATACAGAGATTGTTGTCAGAAAGTTTGAGTCTTGTCATAGTTCTCTCTTTAGAGTTATAAGGCAATTTAGTATTAGGATGAACAGATGGAGCACCATCTTTTCTAGGTCCTTATGGATTAAAGCTTTCAGTTATGTTTTGGTCACAAGGCAATTGTTTAAACAATAAGCTCACTGTCTTGTCTACGTTTCTTTCTCTCTCTCCTTTACAATTAACTGGAATATGTGACTTTGATAAAATACACATTTTTGTCATAATCTGAGACTGAGCATGTTCTTTTTATTATCTTTTCAAAAATAATTAAACCAATTCTGTTTGTGACACTGAAGACAAAGATGGTCTTGGATTCACTCTAACTCTGAAATAGTGTCTGCAGAACTGCTATGCAACCCGTAGTTCTCCATCCAGAATATACATAGTTGATAATACAGTGCTAGGTTCTAGTTTCGTCCCTACTCAGTAGCATCCTGGTGGTGTTTTGTTTGTTTGTTTGTTTCCTGTGGGCTGTTGGTTTGTTTCAGTTTTAGTTTTGTCTGTTTTGCCTGTCCTGGTTGTCACAATCATTCTGAACTCTAATCCTGTTCTCCTGAACCGGTGCAAATTCTCTAAACTTTCGAGAAAGGCAAAGCTTGAAGTTTACCTTGAATTCTTCCCAACTGTGTCAGTATAGAAATCACACTGGAAGAAAACATAAGCTACAAAAACTGCAAAAACTATGAAACCCATGCTTCGCTCGCAAGGAGACCTTTAATGACCAGTGCCGTCTCTAAAAGAGATGCCTTAAACTTCCCGAGGTTAAATAAAAGAAATGGATTTCTAGAACTGTAATGAGAACTGCTTGAAACACCTGATAGCTTTTAACATAATTTTAAAGGGAAATTTTGTAGTTATGTTCATGCCGAGTGCCATAAACGCAAGGTAGAAACGGCTGCATCAGTAAAATCCTCAGTGAAACAGAACTGCTTACACCCTTTAGTTTAATACCAGGATGCCGCGAATAAGGGAAAAGTATACAAGACGGATGCAATGCAGGTTGTGTGGCAGAACGAGACATGAGGACACACTCCGCCCGTCCCTCTGTCCCTCCGGCGGAAGAAGGGCCCGCAGCGTCACCGCCACGGCTGCGCACACGGCCCGCCGCCGGGCTGCTCCTGTGCTTTTCCCTCCTCCTCCTTCCCTTCCTCCTGCTCGTTCCCTTCCCCTCCTCGTTCCCTTCCTCCTCCTCCTTCCCTCGGGTCCGATGGCGGCGAGTGACACGGAAAGGGCCCAGCAGCAGGTGAGCGGCGGAGGGGGCGAGGGGGGCCGCGGGGAAAGCGGTGACTTCAGGGGGCTCCTGGTGAGCCCCGGCCCCCTGAGCGGCTCCGTGCCCGCTGTGGCACTCCTGCACCGCCGACCCACTTCAGGGGTTTCATGTCTAGGTGGAAGGCACTTCCCCGGTTTTTCTTTGTGGGCATTTGCCGAGTGTCCTCCTCAGGAAGAGCTTAGTGCCGAGCCCTCGGGGTCTTTCCCCTGCCGGGGTCCCGCCTGGCAAGGAGCAGCACCCGATTGGGACCTCCAGGGAGCGTATTGGCGTCTGCTCCCTGTCACTCTGCCCGCCTTGTCACTGCTGAGATGCCGGGATTATGCACAGAAATTCAAAAGCTAGTGTGTGTGTGTGTGTGAGAACTGAGCAAAGGTTACTTATAAAATCACAGAGTCAATTAGGTTGGAAAATACCTCTGAGATCATCGAGTCCAACCTGTGACCGAACATACCGTGTCAACCAGACCAGGGCACTGAGTGCCTCATCCAGTCTTTCCTTCATCACCTCCGGGCGCAGTGACTCTACCAATTCCCTGGGCAGCCCAGTCCAACGTCTAATCACCTCTTTTGTGAAGAAATTCTTCCTAGTGTCCAGCTTAAATCTCCCCTGGCTCACCTGAAGTCCTGTGAGTCAGGACTGGATCCCCAATACTTAGGGCCTTCCAGTGCAGTGGATCTTGTCACATCTGTCAATGAGTTGCAGAAGAGCAAGACTTCAAAGAGATGAAAAGATGATTGGCACACAAAGTTGTGTGGGTTTTATGGGGGGGTTATTTACTTTTGCTTTTTTCTCTTTTTTAGATTGATGAAATTGAAGCCCTTTCATCGATCTATGGTGATGATTGGTGCGTTGTCGATGAAGATGAAAAAATCTATTGCATTAAGATTAGTGACTGTCTGGATCAACCAAAATGGACCCTCTGTTTGCAGGTATAGTGGTGGTAAAAAGTTCAGCACAGATTTTGCAGTTGGACTGATGCAGGTGAAACCCTTTAAATATGATTTATTATCTATTCAGATGATTAAGAAGCTTTTGGATTGGAGTCAATCCAAACTCTATATTGATAAGACTTTTCAGTGATTGTTCCTGTAACACATCGGTGTGCTTGTGATATATTCAGTAGTATAACCTAATTCCACACCTGACCAAAGCATTTCAGTGTATTTCACCAAAGACTAATTTCTGAAATACTTTTACGTTGACTTTGTTCCTCAGTGAATCTACTGCAGTTGCATTTAGATTTGCATTCTGGAAAGTGTTGAGACAAAATGAAGTTTGGATCAACTTAATCGAACCAACTCCTTACTTTATGTTTTCCGAACTGAAAGCAATAAGTTTACTTAATGTAAGAAATATGGAAGTATCTACTTAGGGAAGTGTGGTACCACTTATTTAAGTCCAGTAACCATGTGTGCGAGCTTCTTTCAGTTTTTTTTCTGTACTTTATTTTGCGTCCTTATAAATTGTCCCATAAAACATAATTGTATGCATTACCACTATTGGAATTTTAAATACAGGTATTCAGTTGTTCTTGTAATTCTGTGACAACAGTTTTCTTCATTTGTAACACTAATTGTAATCCTGGTGCTTGACATCAGAGTTCTTCAGTAAAGTTCATCTAGCTGAGAGTAGTCCAATGAATACATGTCCTGAATTTCTTTCAGGTGATTTTGCCACCAGGATATCCAACTGCAGAGCCACCTATTTATCAACTAAAGTAGGTGAAGTTTTCTTGCAAACATTTGTGTTTGATGAATTGCCACTGTTAATTGTTTACCTGTAAGTGGGAGTTTAGGTAAAATAATCCTTGAATTAAAGTATACCAGCAATGGGGGATCTTTCCAGTAAGGATATTCTATTCTTGATCCTGCTTTTTCCAAGATGTTTACAGCTGGAATCTTGATGGTTGGCAAAGTTATATTTTCAAGGTGTTCATCACATTTATTTGGGAATGTTGGAAGCAGCATATAGCACAATTTTCATTGCATTTCTTTTCATTCTAGTGCCCCTTGGCTTCGAGGACAAGATTATACGGACCTAGCAAATAGCTTGGAAGAAATATATGTGTAAGTTTGAGACTGAAACATAGTAAAAAGAGACAATGTATTTTCAGTTTCTGTCTGTTCTGCACTTGAATGGTATAACACAGGATGTGAAAACTTTTGGTTGTGTCTTAGAGCATAAGTAGCATACCAGTTTTTCTTAAAAGCTAAGGGATAAGTTGCTTTTAAATAAACACATGCAGAATCTATTAACTGGAATCTGGAACATTGTGGGTTGTTTGTCATCACAACGTGCAGCTAACAACAAGGCATAATGAATGCATGAGAATAAACTGCATTTAAAAATACTCAAATGACATGATTTTGAATTGCTATGAAAGTGGGGTAGAAAATGTAGTAATTTTATATGGTTTATTTATTTCTTTTAGATCCCAAAGATTATATAAAAGAAATGAAATGAAAACAGAAGGAAGCACAGTCATGCCCCAGATAGTTAAATCTAAGCATCTTGCATAAGACATATTTTGTAATGCCATAAGGAATAGAGTACTTAGCCTGCATAAGGTTTTTTTACTTTGATTGACTGGGTTTCTTTGCTAATTAAAGAACAGATAATTTAAGCAAGTAAAATTCAATTAGAAGCGTTAAAAATGCACAAGCATTTTAAGTGAAAAGTTCTGTGTGATCATATTCACCATAGCGGTTCAGTGAAGCAAAAAGGACAGAGGTTATCCTTAATGCTGTCCAGATTCAATGGATTTGATGGAGTCTCTACCACAGGTACAGCTGCTGGTTCTTTTTTGTTCCCCCGTGTGCAGTCCTGTAGGCTGTCAAATTGTGCTGGCTCAGCTCCCTTCTGTCTATATTAGCTCAGAGGTCAAAGTCCTTGCTGGTCTGCTGTCACTTCTGTTTGTTCAGCAGGAAGTGAAAGTGCTTGAACTGTAGACCACATATGTACTTTAGGACATTTTAAACAGTTTAAACACCTGGAGTAATCACTGATCTGCACAGTATTTGTGAAAGCCTTTTATCTATTCAATGTCTAAATGATTGTCAGATAAGCAGAAATACTCTGCGTCATTTACATTGTGTTTGACCAGTTTTCTAGTCCCTAGGGATCTAAGTTGTGTAGTTCTGCAGTCTAAACCGACATGAACTATACTGTCAATTGCTATGGAAAAAAATGGATAATTATAGATCAGAAGTCTGTTTTGGGAGACACAAAGTAATTTACAGCTATTCAGAAACTGTAACTGAGTAACAGGTGGACAAAGCTTTAGTTTCATAAAACAGGGAAATTTTATTTCTTTTCTAATCTTTTTTCATTCCATCACTAAAAAAAAAGTTTTCAGGTATTAAGCCGTGCTTCTGTATAATAAGCAGTGTGAAATCAGGGTGTTGAATAGTTCTGGAGTCTGTCTGGATTTTGAAGTCAGAGCTACAAGTTCATAAAATCCTTACTTTTGCTTGAATATTTTTCTTAAAATATGTATGTTTATTAGAATTTGACTTTTTCAAATCAAAGTATTTGATTGTTTCAAAGTAGTGCTGTATACATTAAGCAAAGCTTAAATACGTGATTTTGTTAGTTACCTGGTGCCCAGATGGTGGCAGTAAGAATATAATTAATGAGAAACCATGAGATATCTATGGCGCTAAATCTTTAGTTTTGTTTCTTAGACAAACATACACAGTTCATAACCATTTTAACCACCTGAAATATGTCTTGAGTTGTTTGGGTCCTGCTGTACATAAAGGAAGCGTTTCTTAACTCCTGACATCCGTATATAAAACATGTTCATCCCATCCTTCCTTAGTACCTTAATACCCACCTGTGCCCCCTGAGTGAAGCCTCCTAGGCCTAAGTCTTTATCTTTCTGTTCTATAGCACTACCCAAACTGTAGTGTTTCATTCCAGTGCTCCACTGACCTACTATTAGAGTCCACTGGTAAGTTTTTCACCCAGTGCGCTACAGAGACAGAACTTTACACAAGCCTGCCTAAGCTCTTTATCTCACTAGCTTATGTTCGATTTCTTGTGTCTGAAATCTGTATGTTATTTTGTGTACTTTCCAAGTGAAATTTGCAAAAGTGATTCTTCATTTACCATGACCTTTTACTTCCAGACAGAACCTTGGTGAAAGCATCCTGTATTTATGGGTGGAGAAGATACGAGAAGTTCTGGTGGAAAAGGCACAGTCTTCAGATCCAGGTACTTCAGAAAATACATGGGGTTTTTATTTTCCTTCTCCTTCCACTGCAAAGTAAGATTTCAGTGCAAATTAGTTTATGCCCACTTTTGAATTGGATCTAAATACCAGAGAACAGTCTCCTGTGTTAGGGCCTACTGTTTTTCAGTGGCAGTATCCCTTTTTAAAAAACAGTAGGGAAAAGAAGGTGGGGTGGCCTCTGAACTGGAACAAGGTTGCAGTTCTCTTGGGAATGAAATTCCTTGCATGAAAGGACAGTGCAGCCCACAGGTGCATTATGCATTGCTCTCCATTCTGCAAGGGATTTATTCATACCAGTAATTAATTTCTGGTGTTGAGTGCACTGTTGGAGGATTGGGATTCAAGAGAAGATAAACTAAAGTGGACTATGCAGACAAATGACCAAGCATTCCATCATTTTACTTTTCTGTCCTTCCATTCATTTTACTGTATTGGGATGAGAAGTACATCATCAGTAGAGCTGCAGTGATTCTTCTGCTGTTAATCTTACAGAGTTTGTGTAAATTCACAGTTGTTCTTTCAGAAAATGGTGGGGGGTTTTGTGTGTTAAAATGCTAAATTGCTATGAAATGTTTGTGATGTGTGTGTGCACTGTGGCAAAACGAAACAACTGCTTTTCTCTGTCAGAGGTGTTGTCTTTGTCCTGTGAGAAATAAAAGTCTGAAGAAAAAAAATAAAAATTCAGTGTTGCTTCATGGTAAGGTCTAGTGTTAGTCTTTCAATAAACTGCATTTTGTTGCTACATCAGAGACATTGGAGAAGTAATTTTTCACTGATTTGACTAAAAGAGTGGACACTGAGAAGTGAAAATTTTACTGACAGTATTGGAAGTTTGGGTATTTTGACCACAACCTTATGGCTTCCATTTTTGAACATGCTTTATCACACCTGTTTTTTTTTATGGAAAATACATATATTATAAAACTTGCATCATAAGCAGGATTCC
Organism: Chamaea fasciata; assembly: GCF_029207755.1. NCBI lineage: Eukaryota > Metazoa > Chordata > Aves > Passeriformes > Sylviidae > Chamaea > Chamaea fasciata. The sequence continues at coordinate 47,053,560 of NW_027094086.1, read as the reverse complement.
TCTAAATAGGAATGAAACTGTGATATATTAATTTGGCTTTAAATCCAGGTGTCAGAACCCTGTATATTTCCTCCTTTGTTATTGACTATTATTTTTTGGACATTCTATGCATGAAGGAAAACAGGAGTTTTGGAATCCCAGAATACCTGAAGCTTGTTGAGAGAGATGTTTCAAATGTAATAATTTTATATCCTCAAGAAGTAGCACTGAGCAAGAGCTCTAAATTTTCCCCAAAATGACCCATAAATGACTGGAGTTTTTGTGAAACATCAGCTTAATTTGATCTCTAAATTCGGGTTAAAGGTAGCACTTTGAATGTTTAATGGAAACAGTAAACATTATTGTTCTTTTTTTCTTAGAAATACTGTTACTTAGTGTTGAAACAGAATATCTTATGGAAGGATCATAGTATGACTATTTTATTTTTAATTCTCAGGAAGTTTTAAGTTAATACTGGGGTGAGTACTTTTGGGTTTTTTTGTAATTAATGTTACTGTTCTGCATTTAATGATTTTTAATGTCAAACTCTTTAGAACTGAGAAGGCAGAGACTTTTGAGAAAAGGAATTTGAATTTTTGTTTTGCTTATCTTGCGAAAATGTGTAATAAATTCTACTGCTTGTATCTTAATAGAACCAGATATTAAGAAAACCACTGAAGAAGTTGATGAAGATGATGGAGATGATTTTCTCCTAGACTATCAGCCCATTCAGGAAGATCAAATTAAAATGTTAAATTGCATGACATCTGAAAGTCAGGAAGGTAAAAAATATGCTCTTGTTAATTCTGTTGAAATAGAGGCCTGATGATTCTGCTTTTCCACCCAGCTTTAGAATAAAATTAGTGACAATAGAATTATAAAAAAAGTTTAATAACAGTCATTAAAAAATGCAATCTATTTTTAGTGGGTTTGTTTGTTATTTTCTGTACTTCACTTCAACAAGTCCCTTTATTTAAAGTTGAGACATTCTTTACTTTTGTAGCCACATGCACTGTTTCTGTACTCTTAAAAGAAAGGAAACACTCCCTTGTTTGTGACCCATAGATGAAGAACTGCCCCCCATACATCATGGAAACCCAATCACAGATCGAAGGAGCACTTTCCAGGCACATTTGGCTCCAGTGGTGACAACCAGACAAGTTAGTAGAGATCAGTTCTTCTCTTCTTGCCTGTACTTTGAGCTTGTCAAAGTGTTACAGGAGTACTTGGGATTTGCCAGATACGTTGTTCTGTCTGTGCATCTTTCTGTGCTATTGCTGTCTGAGTAGTCATTGTTTTCTCGCTTTCACTGTCAGCTGAAGAGTGAAACTACAGCTCTTCTTCTTGCTATTGTTTACCACTATGTGCATTAGATGTAAGAGAATAAGAACACTGTAATTTGACTTCTGGATGTTGGCAAGTTTATCATAAGATGTTTGGAAGTTACCAAGTCTATCGTGTTAGTTGGAAAAAGAACTAGAATGGGTTTAAAGATGTTTTCCTTCCTTTAGAAAGGAATTCTGTTGAAAAACATACTTGGATTGTGCATAAGTAAATCTTTATCATGACCTAATTGACAGGGGTTTGGAACTTGTTTTGTACATCACTTTCCATCTGTTACCATCAGCCGCCTTTGATCATCCCCTTTTAGTGGGGAAACTACTGCTCTTTTCTTTTATTAACTCAGAGTTAAACCTTGAGAGGATTTTTCTCTTTCTTTTTATGCAATTTTAGGATTTTTTTAAATGAATTTTTGGTAAGGGATATTGTCAAGTGCTTCTTGAAGTCTCAGGTAAGCTAGGTCTACTACATACTCAGTGGCTATGAAATAACACTGACAGATTAACAGTGTTTTTAGGCTGATTTGTCAATACAAAAGCTGTAATGTTTGAAGCTGTCTGTGGGGGTTTTTCTTTTGTTTGTTTTGTTTTGTTTTGTTTTTTCTTCCCCCTCAATAATTTGCCTAGTACGGACATAAGAATTGATCTCTAAGTCCTGGCATCCCTTCTGGAGCACTTTGACCTTTCAAGTTCACATACACTGTACATTCATGTGGGGTTTTGTGTATGTAGGAACAATCTTACTCACAAATCATGATAGAAGGGTGAGAATATTTTAAAATGAAAAAGATACATTAAGCCAATTATTCCCATTTCTTCCCTTTCTAAAGTAACAGAATTCATTTATTATATATTTATTATATTAAAGAATCACTTAAAGAAGATACGGCTGTAGCACAAAAATTAAATTTTAAAGTACGTTTACAGGAACCTGATAGCTGGGAAATAAGTAATGTCAAAGGTGATGATTGTTTCATAGGATTTGTGCTTTGAGTCCCTGTATTGAAATTTATTGTTTTAACTTACTCTCCATATGTATGAAAGTGTATTAAGTAATATGAGTTATCTTCCTTCAGTGTTTAAAGTAAGGAGAAGATAGATGTCTGAAGCAATATTCTCCATTAATAATAGGATTTTTTATTCATTGAGATATCTTTAATTTGAGCTGATTTTTGTCAGTTGAATTTCTTCAAGAAGAATTGGAAATAGCACAGTATAGCTAGGGCAGATACTAAATATGTTTACTGATTACTTCTCTGAGACATTTGTTTTTTAATGGAAAGCAATCTACTTGCCAGGCGTGTTTTCCCAAGCTTTCTCAACTTCAGTAATGTTTTGTATTATGTACTAAAATGATGTCTTAATCAAAAGCTCTTCTTTTTGCTAGACCTTTGGAAAGGGTTGAACAATTGCTAGCTTATTTACTTAGAAACACATGATGAACTGATATTGGTAAATGTTTTGAATTTGGTATGTTTTAAGAGCAAAGAGAGAGACATGATGGGAATATCTGCTTTCTGGGAAATACTGACACTTTCAGACCCCTAATAGGATGTTTTTTGTTCTTTCTGTGAAGTGGAAACTGTGAAAGAAACATGTTTGAGGGAAAACGAAAAACTTGAAATGTAGCAGGACTTTCTAAACATAATGTTTTTGTGAAATAAGTAAAAGCAATGTGTAGTGGGAATATGTATGTTGTGTTATATTCCAGCTTAACTCTGTTGTTTAAAAATATGCAGGTGCAGTTGATATTTAATACTGACTAAAAATATTTTCTGGATCTTACTGTCTCTTGTTTAATAAAGCAATTTGACACTTCTACATCTTGAGCAGTAATATGAATGTACAAAATGTAGAAATTCAAGGGACAAGCTGTTTTCAGTATCTCAGAAAAATTGTTTAAAACAAGTGTGGGAATACTGAGAAGCTGCTTCTTGAGTTACCACACTGAACATTTTATGTCAAAGCATAAAATCATTTCATTGTAGTACTGGGGAGATGTTTGTTTAGCAGTGATATTGAGAGGGATGTATGAAACCCCAGTTCTAAAAGGAAGGTTTTCTCTGTTGTTTTTTGTAGGTTAAAAGAGTTCTTGAAAAATTATATGAGAACAAGAAAATTGCAAGTGCTACCCACAACATATATGCATACAGGTGAGACACAGATAGTGATTTTTATTTTTTTTTATGTTCTTTGACAAATGAGTGCAGGACATGAGAAAGAAATTCCTTCCTATTAAATTTCTTGCTGTTAAAAGAAATTCCTTGCTTTAGGGAATAGGTTTCTGATTTGAATGATTGGTCTTGCAGGTATTATTTTAAATTTGAGTTCAATAAAGTAGAGCATACAGTAAGAAATAAGATAGTAAAGCAGCATTAGGAATAGAAAAAAAAAGTGAATTTGAGCATGTGTTGGTATACTTTTGTAGTACATCTGAGCATGGAAATGCTGCGTCATCCTGAACTAAATGTGTTTTTATTTGGGTGAAGTAACTTCTTTTTCCCCTCAACCTTATATTTAGAAATAGCTGAAAATGTTCAGTTGAAATAAGAGTCGAATCAGAAAGCCTGATGCAGACATCTGGCATATGAAGTTTCAGCTGAAATAACGAAAAGCTTCAGGGATTATGAGAAACAGGTAAAAATGAGTTTGGCAGTCATCTGCCTCTGGCAACTTTTGCTTATATGAAATGAATTGGTCTTAGTCCAGATAGTGGTTTAGTTTTTCTGAGGAATGTAAGTGACAGTAAAAGGGAGGAACTGTAGGAACCACTCATCTAAAAAAGCATGTACAGATGCTTATTTATTCATGCCCATCCTGGTGTCATCCTAATGAAGCATGAAATGAGAGCAAGAGAAAGCTTACCTTACCAAAAAGTAAAAGCTTCTATCTAAGTAAAAAGTTTCTGTAAAGAGGGCATTTCTGTTCTCGCAGATGATGATCTGGCTTCCTTCATTCATATTATCCAAATCCACTTGAAAAAAAAAAAAAAAAAGGAGCAGGCACATACTTACTGCTTCTTCCTCTTTGTCATCTAGTACTAGAAGCCTCTTACTGTGTTGGCTGTAACTAAGTTCAGAAGTTAGGAAATAAGTTGGTAGCAAACCAACTTATTGGTCAGTAGACCTTTGAGCATTACTTCTGGAAAATTAGACCTGGTCAGCTGTCTTTTTTATGAAACATACACCCAAAAGTTTACTACGGTGCCTCTTGAGGTAGGAGATTACATGGAGAATCCAAAGGCAAATTGCAGTAATAGTTTCATGTTGCTGCTGAAATACAGACCTAATTAATTATTCATAATGTTTTTGTCCAAGTTTTTCTTCTAGGTTTATACCATTATTTGAATCTGATAGAGTAGGTTTCAGCTAGATGCAATTATTAGCCTAAAAACCTGGCTATTTTTCTGTTTAGGGGCTTTAAACTTGTAATGACTGGAGTTTGCCTGAAGTAGCTAAAGTCTGTGTAAAAGCTTCTCAGAACTTGTTCTACTGTACAGATAAACACTTGTGGTTTACCCGATGCCTCATCCTGTTTTCTTGTAAATATGTGTAGTAGAGAATTAGAATTGATACACGTGTGTATGAAAGGTATCTGAGACTGTATTAATCATGTAGAAATATTCACTAATTGACATTTTTTATCTATTTTTTGTTATTCTTTTTCTTTTATAGAATATACTGTGAAGGTAAGCAGACGTTCCTACAGGATTGTGAAGATGATGGAGAGACAGCAGCAGGTGGACGTCTTCTTCATCTTATGCAGGTTGTAGAAATTAATCTTTGGCTTTTGGAAATCTTGATTTCATATTGATTTTAAAAATCACTACAATGTAAATAAGCTTGTAGAAGCTTATTTTAATTTTTGCTCTGCTAGCAGCCAGCCAGATGATTGCTTTCTCAAGGTAAAAGGGAAAATGCAGACTGTAGCACTTGCAAGTCTCGGATCATAGAAACAAGTGATGTTTCATAGGTGGCAGTAATAGTTTGAATTGGTTAAATGATAACTAAGTTTTAAATTCTGTGCTTCCTGTGTGGTGTAAGGTACACAGAAAATGAAGACTGGGAGAAGCTGACTGTCAGAATGTAACAGCTGACCTGTGCACAACCTTCTATGTGGTTGCCTTGAGTAGGCGTAATAAAAAGACACTCATATATGAACTTGCAGAGTTGAACTTCAAATACAAAAGGAGTGAAGGAGCTAAGTTGTTTTTGATCATTTAGTCTGTTTTGTTGTGCTTTTTCCTGTTCGGGGTCCTTGGCCCTCATACTCACATATATTTTAGTCTTCAAGTGTTGAAATAATATTTGGCAAAGGTGCTACTAAATGTGAGTGAGTTGAGATTGATAAATTTTGGTTCATGATGCGAGCCCTAGTAAAACCGTAATTAAAATAGCACAACTACAGGAGGCAGCTGGATACATCTTAATGCTGTGCCTCAAGTCACTTAGCAGTGTGAACAGACGACATATTTATTTTTATTTTAGATTGATGTTCCCTTCACAACAGAAGTTTTATTTTCCTGTCCCTTTCTTGCTTGAATATTCTTTTGCTTAATATGTTGCACTCTTATTCCTGAAAACTTTTTTTCCCTCCTGCAAGTTTCCTTTTTCTTTCTGAAAAAGAAATACAGTTGATGGAAATGTTTTGACATTTTTAATTTTAAACTTTTTCTAACTTCCTAAATAACTCAAACCAGACTTGGGAAGGTTAAATAAATAAACTTAGGCTTTGTAACATATGCAAGTATATGGGCTAACAGTGAAGACATTGTTGTTATGTAAATAATGTAAAGATACAATCTGGCAGTTACTGTACCCCAGTTTGTTCTGAGATTATCAGCTTTTTCTCAGCGTGTTAGTACCTACTTTTGAAAGTTATCTAGGCACTTATTATTCCATAAAAATCCAGTTTAGAAAATGACATGAATGTCACTTTCAAATGTGAATTTGTTTAAATTATATGGATCATCATTCTCCATCTATAATCATAGTTACTGGGGATATTTCTGTTCTGGAAGAATAGTAAAATAAGGATCAGAAAAGTTCAATTTTCAGCCATAGGAAAAGACTGAAGTAGTTTATGGACTGATTTCTGGATGTTCATAGATCTTGTAGTTTTTTGTTTCAAGCTCTTATGACATAGGGGTATGAAAATTAGGTGATTTAAAACATTTATTGTTGCTGAACTTGTAGGGGTATTTTAGGTTTTTTGGGGTTTGTTTTCTTTTAAAATAGAAATTAATCTTGTTCCAGATAAAACCAGCATTTCAAAATAGCACTTCCAGGTTACAAGAAACTGTATTTTAGATTAGTACCATCCTGTTTACTGTCAGCAATTGTTATACATGGACTTTATGGCCGATAATAAATGTCGAGTAGAAAATGTTTTCACAAAACATGCCCCCAGTCCTTTTCATTTTAAAATTATATGAATATTTCTGTTTTCACAAACAGTGATTGACTCTTTTCACAGTATTGTTCAAATTAGTCAGATATCTGGTTTTTTTCTCCTTAACAGAGATGATTAATGGTTGTTAACATGCACATACTAACAGTACTAGCTTATGGCATTTTATGTATTTGTATATGTAATGCCTGTGGCCTGACTGTTACTAGCCTCATCCAACAACACTTTCAAAAATGTGAACAGACAATCATCTTAGTGACAGAATAATTCCTTTAATTTGAGTCCAAGATCCCCCTAATTAGGGTTTTTTTCCTTTCAAAGTCCTGTTCCAGGGTTTAAAATATGAGCAGAACTTGCAGCTTTGGTCTTAAAAGGTGTTTATCAGATTTACTTATCTCAAAGTCTGCATGCCACCTATCACCAGGCTTAGCGTGCTGAAAGACTCCGCTGCCAAGAACATCAGACCTGGTGTTCAAGGTCTTTTAAAGGTTTCTGATCCAATTAACTTTTGAAACCTACTATATTTACAGTTTGGTACCAATAATCACTACTAATCATGCAATTTTCTACATCACACATATTCTACCAATGTCTTTGTACCACCGTCACAGCAGAAGATGGAGTCGAAGAAGAAGAAGAACTTAAGACACCAGCCAAAATTCTCCATCTTGCTCCTATCTACTTCCGTTCTAAAGACCCGAAACTACAAATTTTCACCCTGTGACAAACTAAACTACTATCTGATTTAAATTTTTGTTGTTTTCAATTCATCCATAAGTGTTGGTAGTTTTCCCCATGGACTAAGGTCAAAGGCAGTGCTTTCTGGGATCCCAGCAAGGGTCTCCAAGCCCCCAGGGCAATTTGAGGGTTTTTTCCCGTGCTCTGGACTCCAATGTCTCCCCCTCCTGTTTGAACCAGAAACACCTCTTTGACAACTTTGTCCATGGATTGTCGAATGCACCGAAGTAGACACGGCACAAGTATCAAAAGGACTACAATGCCAATTAATACATATACAGCTGTTCTTAAAATTCCCTTCCACACTGGGGAAAGGTCAAATAAATTGAACCACCATCCATCCATGATCCAGTTTCTTCTCCAAGTTTGTTCATTCCATTCTCCAATTGCCTTGTGCTCTCATGAATAGATTTTGAATGATCCGACAAATTCATACAACACATTCCTTCAAATTCTTCACATCCATGTCCATGCACTAGTAAAAGATGGTCGATGGCGGCTCTGTTTTGAGGAGTCGCTCGTCTCACACTGTCAACATCAGTTAACAAATCACTCACTGCAAGAGGGGTAGCCTGGGCGTGCTTACTCAACCAACAGCCCATTTGATCCGATTGTTTCAAGGCTGCTCCTGCTGCTGCCTGTGGTAGAAACAGGGCTGTTATAAATCTCTGGCCTTTTTCTTGTCTGCTAACATTATCATCCCAATTGGGATCATACTGAGTAACAGATCTTTTTCTTCTACATTTCTGTTCTTTTATCAATGTCATGTTGGGCAGTAGCAAAGAAAGTCTCCCAATGCTGCATGGACCACCTTTGACATTTGCAGGGATGGCAGGCCAAAGTCTGTCCCCACAAATGAAAAAGATTCCTCATGGCAATTGCAAAGGAACCTGGTTGGATGGTCCGTCCATCATCTTTGTGTAATTACACCAAGATGTTGCATTTTTATAAATAATATGATTCAGAGCAACATCTATAATTTTTTTCTTGCTCTGTTTCAACCCTGAAAAACTGAAAACTATACAAAAATCCATTTCCACTAAACCAAGGATTTCCAATTCCTGAGGTTTGTAAGGAGCCTCAGGGAGAAATTTGGTCCAAACTACCCATCCATCCACTGGGTTCAAAGTGAACTGCAAAAGTTTTGGAGGGATGTTGTCTTGAATTGGCCATTTGTCCACTGGCAAACCTACTAAACATGTTGAAAATGTCTTCTTTGGCCTTGAATGAGTCAAACAAATGGTGTCCAAGCCTGATGCATCGGCTAGAATTTCCCAAACATTTTCCCTTGTCTGACTCACAGGCAAAACTGTTGCATTGCTTAAGGCAATCGGTGAAATAACAAGGCACAAGTATAATACTTGATCGAACTTCATGTTCAATGGCCTTGTTTCCCATGGGAATCTCTGAAATGCAACACTACACCACATTTTCTCACAGAAAGAAAAAGAAAACCCAATTCCAAAAGTCTTTGCATGTTGAACGAAGAGATGGTTGCAGTCTTGACACTGGTTCATGTCTGCGTGCTTGCTTCTCCGCTCTTGGAGTTGTCAGAGTTTCTGTGCTTGAGATGACTTCATATTCGTTGCAAGAATTCACTTGGGTTCTGTATCTGCAGAAACACAAGCAAGCTCTTTGCCACAGGTTAATAGAGAGAGTGTACCTTGAAGGGAAAATTCATAACTCTTGCTAAAACTGAAAACAATCCGGAAAAAATTCAAATACAACAACTACGAATATTTCAGATAACAAACTTAATTAATGACTGTTAACAATAACACATGTAAAGTTGAACGATTGTTAATTACCAAAATACTGTCTCATTGTCCCAGATTCTGCAACAGCTGAAAAAGTTTTTTCCAGTGAGGACCTGGGTATCCTTTCTCAAGCAAGCTTCCCAGGTTCACTTCTAAAGTCTGTTCAGGTGTCATATTTATAAGGTCAAATTTTCAAGTCAAAGTGACTTGTATCTAGGTTTTTTTTTGTGCAGAAAACATCTGGGTTTGTTGGTAAAAACATCCCATCTAGTTAAAGTCAAGGCGTGGCCAGAACCCTGGCTTTATACTAGAGTGATATCCCTTAATACATTTTTAAAACAAAGTTCTTTACAATAGTAGTTAGGAAATGCTTAAGCAAGTAAGGAACATAAGGAAGGATCCTGAAATGATATGTATCTTTTAGATAATTACAGAAGGAGATGTTAAAACATATAAGAAGTCAACTATAAATATAGAAAATTAACAGTCACATTATGTAATCAACATATCAGCACTAGGCATTTTAAGAAGTTGAAATAAGACTTTTCTAAACTATTATGTACTTATTACCTTAAGATAAAACACAAAACCCCCAACAAAACAGCTTACAACCAATAACAACCACAATGTAAAAATTGAATCTTCTTCCATTCACAAACAAGCTTTTCAGTGTTTCATCACAGCTGTCTCAGTCGAAGCTGTCTTATTTCTAAGAAAAAACAACTAAACTTTGCAAATTAGATTAGCATATTTTAACAAAACCTAGGATAAAACCTACATACAATAAAACTTTAAATTAATAAAATATAAATTTATCACCACTTAAACTTTATAAATATTAATCTTAGATTTAACTTATACTTAACAGGGCCTAAACTTAAAATGGACCATACAGAAACTACTCTTAATATTAACAGAATACTAAAACCTAACTTAACTCAGACCTAAATATATTAAATTACTCCAATTAAAAATTCACTTGTATTTTGTGACAGTAGGTCTTTTCCCCATACTGTAATGGGTTTCTGCACAACGAAGGAATAAATGATTGCTGCTTTTCTTTCGAGTCCTTTGCTTGTGATCATGCACCTGCTTTGCAGACATTCAGTAGTTTCCATATCTCTGCTTCTGAATCCAGGAAACCTGTAACTTTGATTGATTTGTTGTCATAAATCCAACTGTGAGTTAGCTGTTGCTGTACATTTTGCCAGGATGCAGCCCAAAGAATAAGAAATGTAACTCAGAAATTTTTTTAAATACAAGTGGGTAGACCTTTTTTATGTTTCAAATTGGTGTCAGCAGTAAACCAGGTTCAATTAAAAGATAACAACTTTTATTACTTTCTTTTATTCACAGATTTTGAACGTCCGCAATGTGTTAGTTGTGGTGTCCCGCTGGTATGGGGGTATTCTCTTGGGACCAGATCGTTTCAAACATATAAACAATTGTGCAAGAAATGTACTTGTGGAGTACAACTATGTAGCATCAACGGTAGGTTTCATCCCTCCAGAATGAAGGCATTTGCATGTGAATTTGTGTGACTTTCCGCTGTTAGATGAAGCCAGAAGAACAGTAGTACAACCTGAATGGATAAACAAGTCCAAATTTTCATAAATCTCTGTGAGCTATGAATACTCTTCATATTAAAAAATAATTCTCATGGGTGACCTTGGGAGAACACTTGAGGTTTACAAGAATATTTTTTAAATTTTGCAATGCTTGTTTTTCATTTCAGGAAGAGTCATCTAGACAAGCTGGAAAGAGCAAAAAGATAAGGAAGGACAACAAGAAGAAAACAGAGCACTAATTTATTTTTAAAAAACTTTAAAATATTATTTTGCACATATTTATAGAGAAACCCCCTGGACCTTATTGCCTTATCTTAAAGAATGGACATGTTGTATTCAGAAGAGAATTCAGTAAAGCCATAGAAATATTTTCACCTTGTTTTGTGATTTCTTCCACTGTTCTGATATAGAGCTTAGACACAAGTTTTCTGTTTCTTACACATGTGAGCTTCTTCTTATGAGGACAGTGCAGCATCTGGAACCATTGCTCCATCGCACCCCTTCCCACCAAACAACAGTTGACTAATTGAAAGTGTGCATTTCTCATCTTCTCCATTCCTGGATTCAAATGCGTGCCTTGTATTACTAATTGAATTCTGTACTTCTGAATTCTGTACTGAAGTGGGACTAGAGTCAGTCATACACCAGGTCACTTACAAAGTTTTAGATACTCTTTTGTGAAAGGAAGACATGGGGTTGGGTGTGGTGCTTAGAGTGCCTGGTCCTGCCTTTGCAGTTTCTGATCAGATGCTAGATAGGGCCTGCTTGGTGACATATGGAAGACTGAACATGTGCAGTGAGCTAAGAAATGTGCTGAAACTACTACAAAATTTCTTTGAGGATTGTTCTGTGATAGTTGGCACATCAGGAGCCTGTTGAAAAGATGAAAATTTTGTGTTGCATAATTAAAGGAAGCAGTGAAATAGACCATACAGTCAGTGAGCAAAATGAATCCCCTGTCCTTTAAAATGTCTGAAAAAGGACCATCAGAGTGGAAATACATTTTCATTTTCACACAATTTGTTTGAGAGAGAGCATGAAGTGCTGTCTAACTGTCTTGTGGACACTTTTGGTTAGATAAGTTACAGTTCCTTCCTATTTTTGTTTGCACGCATTTCCTAAGTTTAAACTTCCTTTATTCTAAGAAGTAGATACAAGAGAAGGAGATTACAAAAATGTCTGACACCAACTCTTACCTTTTAAAATTCTGCTGGGACAGCAGAATTAATGTTAAACTGAAGCAGCAGTTTTAACCTTTTTTTTTTTAATCAAATATTGCAAGGTTTTTAAGACATACTGCACACGTGCGGAAGACTTCCAAATTCATTACCTGGCAAAAGAAAAAAAAGAACAATGATAGAATTAATTTATACCCAAAGTACAATTGCCTCTCATAAAAATATGTCAACAAAGAATCAAACATTACCAGGAAAGGGTGGATAGTGGCTTTTGTCTTTTTGGCCACTGTGTTGTCATATCTTTTTATTTTCCTGGTTTTGCTTTGTTATTCTGAAAATGAATTGGGAGTAAAACTGAAGGCAGAATAGCCATTGCAGCATTAGGGTTTCCTACATGGTAGTATCAGAATGATTTTATTTTGTGTCTCAAACCTAAATGAGCAGACCAAGAGTTTATATCTGCTCTCTGATTGGAATACCTCATTAGCTGAGTACCTTCTGAAGAACAACAGTTTGGTGGTTTAGCTGTCAAGCATTCCCTCTAAATGTTCTGCATGCATCTGGAAATCTTCTGTTCAGAAATATGAAAAGCCACATTTTTAAAATCTTGACTTTTAAAAGTGAAGATAATTGTCTTTCTTACAGCAGCATGCCAATTCTGGACTGTTAGTAATCTCTTCATGTTGCAGGTAATTCAGGGTGGCATTTCTACAGCGTAGTATGTGTTTAATGTGGGGCAAAGAAGGAAGGAAGATAAGGATGGGACATTTACTTGTAGATCCTTTTGGTGTGTTCATCTTTGCTATGCATTTATTGCCTAGCATTTCTATTTCAGTAAGAAATAAAAGCAGTTTGTTGTCGACTTTATTATTTTTCTAGCTAGACATGTTTTAGACTGATGAAATCATTGTCATAGCCACACAGAGAAAAATTCTGCTAAAAGCTTATGAAGTGGATCTCCTATTGAACTTCATATGTGTAGATGCCTTGCAACACAGGCTTTGCAAACATGGTGTAGAAGAGTTGGATATTTAAGATTTCAAGAACTCAAGTTAGATCTAAGATCCAATAAGATATTTTGAGGAAGGGAGAAGGGATTAATTAGGCAGCTATGTACTCCTGGAAAGTGCTCCAAGATTTAAGCGATGTGGCAAGGTCAGCTGGCTCTCATGACAAACAGTGAAACTGCTGAATTTTATTTTGAGGCTTTAGTATGGCTAGCAGAAGAAAGGCTACTGGTATTACTTAGCGATTGTGCCACAGTGTGTTTTCTGCAGTACCTGGACACGAAATAAAGCTTAAACCAGCGATGGATGTGCATGCTGTGAAGATACTTGCATGGATAATAAAGTGTTGGATTTTTGTACTAGTGCCATTCCAACATTCAGTAAAAGCACTTGGCAAACGCTAATGAATTTGTTCCTACAACAGAGGCAAAGACAGGACAGCCAATGTTTTTCAGATTTAAGTATTTAAAATTAGACACCAAAGTGTTTTTAGAACCCATAATAAAAATGATGGAATTTTTATGACTGTAGAATACTCACAGCTCTCTGCAAGTGGCTTCATTATTCATACAAAATATAAGCATTCGTGGAAGACACGCGATTTTTCCCACCAGTATGGAAAGAAAATCCTCATCCTGTTAAAGTTAATTGCCAAGCTCTCATTCTCATTCAGGGAGTCTGCATTTAGTTCCTCGGTTCTGGAACAACAGCTGCTGGTGATGTCGCTGAAGCTGCTGCTAAGATTTTTGAAACTCATTTCAGAGAGTTTTGAGGTGATCTCTGAGGGTTGGACCATTACAGGTTAATGGCTCTGGGAAGTAACTGTATGTGTGCTTATTTACATCATATCAGTTTTCAGCCCCAGAGACCACAGAAAGGAGAAAAACAGCAACAACAAAGTCGACCATGCCTTCTGTCAGCAAAAAGAATAGATTCATAAACAGAGAGGGACCAAAGTCTTGCTGAATTGTAACAGTGTCAGATAAGCAAGGATGAAATTAAAAAAAAAAATCTCATTAAGATATGTACACAGGTTGAAGAAAAATAAAATAGAAAAAGTTGTTGTATATAATGCTAGCAAGCAAAAATCAGGAAGGGAGGGAGGAAAGCAGGAGGGAACCTCAAATCAAACCTCCTGACCTCCACAGATAAGAATCAAGTTGCTCAAAGAAGAACTTGCATTTTAAAATATGAGCTTGAAAAAACTGTATATTTCTTAAGCAGAAGGCTGCTAGAGTTCTGCTTTAAAAGAATCTTAGGAAAACTGTATCTAGCATCAAAAGCTTTTTGTTTTTCCCCTCCCTGAGACAATTTTTTTTGAATGCTTATTGGATTTTTGACGCATCCTCTTTTAACTCCTTAGGAATCTCAACCTTTTGGATAACGTTGCCAGATAGAACTTCCTTCCCAGGCTGACCTGACTTGGACACCCACCATGCACAACAGCACTGCCGAGACTCCGTACGCGGCCGCGACGTGTAACGAGACCTGGCCCACGCAGCCGCCGAGCTCCGAGTTCTCCCTGGGTGTGCTGGTGCTGCTGGCTTTCCTCATGGTGCTGCTGTGTCTGGTGACCATCCTTGGAAACACCCTGGTGATCCTTGCTTTTGTGATGGACAGAAACCTGAGGCATCGGAGTAACTATTTCTTTCTGAATCTTGCTGTTTCTGACTTTGCAGTGGGTAAGTCACCAGGTGTGGAGCCGTGTGCTGCTATTTGTGTTGTAGGAGTCTTAGGAGAAGCAGTGGTGTTTATTTTCTGTGTGTTTTCTTCTGAGAGAACTATTTCCCACCTGTGTCTGTGGGAAGGATGGGGAATGGGGGAAGTTGCATGGAGTGTTTTAGCAGCCTATTATTTTTCAGAAAATAAACAATGCTTTGTTAGGGAAGCAGGTAATGTTTAATGCTTCAGGATAAAATACTACTGTGGGAATTTAATAGACCAACAAGGAATGGGAGTTGTTTGTGAAGAGTTTTGTCTGAAATCCAGATACTCAAACCAAATACAGCCTATATTGCCTGACAGATCTTGCATACATGGTCAATATCTTCTTTCTAGTCTGCTGTCACACAATACAGATCATCACCTGAAGTTTGTGACTAAATAGTAATGAATACTATTTTTAAACATTTTTCTGTACATGCTCTGTCTAGAGTAATACCTTAGGAATATATGTTTGTATTGGCAAATAAAAATTACAAATAAAGCAATTTCTTAGATGTTTGATGCTGCATGTATATTTATACGTAGGGACACATTTAATTTTGAAACTTGTACTGAGAGAAAGTACGATTAAAACATGATTGTGTTGCTCGTGTGTGATGCTCAGTTGGAGACTGATGTATTGCAATATTCTGTGAAGTGTTGGGTGTCTTTCCTAAAAGCCTTGGTTAAATTATTCAATGTAGAAGGATGGTTTAAATAGTTGTGACTATTTAATAAAATCTGTATTCTGACTTGTCATATCACAATGATTTTTTTTCGTACACATTTCAGAAGTATACTTAAAGAACAGAAATAACTTTTCTTAAAATTTATTGCCAGTGCCAGAAATTCTGTCAAGGGCACAGCTTTTAATAGTCCTATCCTTGTGATATCCAGATCTCCTTGTAAAATGTTTTGATACCTCCCTGCATATGCTTGATATGTTCTTCCAACTTAATTCTGCCTTGTTGTGCTGCAGAGCTCTTGCTGCCTGCTCTCCAGTTACAGTGCACTGGAAAAAAACAGAACAGCAAGCAGAAAACCAGTGGACAAACTGGTGTTCTCTTGTCTGACTAACAATCTAGCATCATACTGAACAAATACCAGCATCTAGCTGACAAGTACGAGGTAAAAATGTTCTCTGCCAAAGAAGGAAATACAGCTAACTTGGCATTACCTACTTTCCATATTTTTTTTGTTCTGTGATGTTATGTTTACCTGAATGTCTAGTTTTTAATTATAGATTTTGTTAAAAGTTTTGCCTTTGCCTTAGCTTGACTGTGGAGTCCAACTGATTTGTATTTTTGTAGCTACATAATTTAGATTTGGGGTATGCTTAAATTATCCTTACTTTCTTCTTGATCTAAATTGCTAAAAGCTTGCAGAATCATTTGCTTATTCTTTTAACATATCTAATCTAGCTGCTTTTGACATTCAGCAGCTTTTGCTTTAGCTCTGTGCTTCTGGGCATGTAGCTGGGTTTAAATAGAGATGTCTTGATTCTTAGTAGAAGAAGAACAACAGGAACTGTAAGATTTTTATGGAAATGGAGACTCTCAAGATATTCTGTTACAGGAGTACACACTATTATGTAGTAAATCTAAAGTTAAAACCACAGCTTTTTTCCTGATGTGGATGTTAAAATGTATAATGTTTTGCTCAAAAGACCAAGTGCCAATTGCTCTGTAAATGTAGTGATTCCATTTTGTTGCAGTGTTGATGCTGTCCACTGCATTTCTGCATCCCAGTTGACTGTGCTGTTAGTTCTTCAGCCTCCCAAAGGTGTGTTGTGATTCTGTGCAGAGTGCCCACCTCAAAATCCATTAAAATGACTTCATATTGGCACTTCCACAACATTTGGATTTAGCCACCTAAATTTATGTAGCAATGGGTGTGGGTGGGTCACTCGTGTGTTCCCACAGTCTGGTGAGTTCCCATAGATAATATCCTATCAGCTCGCCCCTGAAAAGTGTTTATTATCAAGATTTATGATGAGGAGAAAGGTTAGGCTGGGTGTAGTTAGTTAATTGTGCTGTTCTTGTCTGCCTTTTGATCATATGCTTTTAAAAATCAGTCCGAAACTCATTTTTCTGTTAGAAGTTAAGTTCTGGAACACTTTCCGACACCCGTGTTTCTAATAGGGTAGAAACATGGCAATTGGATAATTTATTATAGAAAACAGTGAATTACATTGGGGGAAAGATGTTTTTCTTCGTTTTAATGTCAGCAGATAACACAGAATAGTGTTTACTTCACCAGGTAGAGCAGTCAACTGCTCCTTCCTTTAGCAGGAGTTGTTCACTGGAGAAGTAACAATGATACATAAAAAACACGATACACCTTTCAGAGAGCTTTTAATCATAAGAACTCCACTAGAACCTAGTTTATAGCAAAAGTTCTTTGGTTGCAGGATAATACAAAGCCTTCCATGTGTCAGTTCCAGCCAATATTGATCCAACTTTTATCAGATACTGCATAAATATCTCTCTGCTCTCAGAAATATCTCTCTGCAGTGCAGTGCTGGCTGATGTGTGCATTTGGCTTCTTTTCACAGGTACATTCTGTATGCCGTTGTACATCCCTTATGCCCTGACAGGGACATGGCACTTGGGAAGAAGCCTGTGCAAGCTCTGGCTGGTCATGGACTACCTCGTATGCACAGCTTCAGTGTTTAACATCGTTCTTATCAGCTACGACCGTTTCCTGTCAGTTACAAAAGCTGTAAGAATAACATTTCTATTTATTGCTTTATATACGTTGGGATTTCTATAAAACTCATAGTGTTTCACAATTAACACTTTAAGCTAAACAGTGCTTTGTTATTGATACCATTTTTTAATGGAGAAAAGATGATCCTTCAACATTGCATTGGGACTTAGAGATAGGACATTGCCTTGCCTATGATTTCAATGTTATCCTTGTGCCACCTGCAGTAGAAATTATTTAATTACACTACACAGGTGATGGGAAGGTCAAGGTGGGAAAGGAACTGCAGGCATGTGGAGAACTTGTGCCTTTGGCCATTGGAAGTGGTGGTGGTGATGAAAACTAGGCTGAGTCAAGGATCTGCTTAGGCTTAGATAAATTTTGTAAGAAGAGGGAATGGAGAGACATGTGAGATGGACTGAGTGAAGATCAGATGTGGATCTGAATTACCACAGGGGGTGATTGACGTGTGCTGACAATAAGAAGTTGAGTGGAAACTGATCCCTTGAAGCAAAATGAAAAATGAATCAAAATATGTGGAGAGGTAAGAGATGTTTCTTGAGTGTTGTAATTCTTCTGTTTCAGAAGATACCCAAGGAAAATCAATTAATAAATATTATCATTCATCATTTCTAAGCTCTACTTGTTGTTTGGTCATAGAATCACAGCATGATTTGGTTTGGAAGAGACCTTAAAGATTATCTGGTTCCAACTCCCTGCCATGGGCAGGGACACCTTCCATTAGATCAGGTTACTCAGAGCCCCATCCAACCTGGCCTTGAACACTTCCAGGGATGGGGCATCCACAACATCTCTGCTCAACCTCTTCCAGTGCCTCACCGCCCTCACAGTAAAGAATTTCTTCCTATTATCTGATCTAAACCTACTCTCTTTTGTTTTAAAGCCATTGCTCCTTGTCCTATCTTTACTTGTCCTTCAGATCCTGGAAGGCTGCAGCCAGCTCACCCCAAAGACTTTTCTTCTCCAGGCTGATGAGTCTGCTTGCTTGAATGACATGTTTCATATTGGACTGGGAGGTTCTCGTTCGGGAAGTGCTGATATGATGCCTAATCACTTTATCTTCTTCCCTAGTGGTGTGGTTTTACAGTTGGTTTTTGCTGGTTTGTTGTTTTTGATAGTTTTTGGGTTTTTTTTTTTGAAGCTGGAGAGTAAAGTATAAAAATCCCTGTATTTAAGATGCTAATGAAGCTGCAGAGCTCAGAATATGAAAATGTAAATTAAAGGGTCTCTTTAACCTACCTGAGATCTATGTTCTTGTGCAATTGCTGATGGTCTTAATTTGCATGATCACACTCTGGTTTTCTTCTTTAGATTATTAGGATGGAGTGAGGCTAGGAATGTGTAACAGGGCTGTTATCCAAAGAAAATACACCATGCTTCCTCATAGACTTGGGATCCACCTCTGCCTCTGCTGCAAAACTAGCCTGTGGTCAGGGTCCAGACTTAACAATTTGTGAAGCTGTGCCCAGCTTCCTGTTTTCTGCCTCTAAATTGAGCTGCTTGTGGTCTTGCACAGGGTGGCAAATTCATTACTGCAAACTTGGAGCTGTGCATGGAGTTAAAATGATGCTTTAAGATGTAATGGAGTCTGAACCTTCAGGCTACAGATACTTAAAACGAGACTCCAAACCAATGTGCATAACCCACTACTTCTCTGATACTTGCTGGTGAAATAGGGACAATGCCCTTTGTGTGGTGTGTGGCTGTGAAGGTGTCATTCATTATTATTTGTGTAGCACACAGGTGCTCTGCTAATGAACAGCATGGGAAGCTGATGAGGAAGGCAGCAGTTCTGAGGAAAGCCTGAGATGCCAAATGTTGAACAGTACAGAGAACATAAAATTGTCCAGCTTTTCATTAACTTATCTTCTTGTGCTATGAAAGATGGAGGGGACCAAGAGTATGGCTAGGCTATTACAGAGTGGGTTTAGCTCTTGTATTTCCTAACCTTGGATGAATTTATTTTAATTCTTACTATGCTGTCTGGGTAGACATAAAAGCATCAAGACTTTCAGTAGTGGAATGAACTATTTACAAGGTAAGGCTAATATTAAAGGAGTGATTCAATAAGGCAAGGGCTGTTATAGTATATGTCTGGGATAGATTTTTCTGCTATGGCAAGAGGAAAGAGTATCAAAAATTATATTGTCTGGTGTTTGCAGTCTCACATGGCAACCTGTCTAATATGGAAGGCTTCTACTTTTGCTGGGCATGTAGGAACTCCCACAGCTGCTTTCACTCTCTGCTGAGCCTGGGCTGATGAAGCATAAACCTATCCCTTACCAATTCCTTATTGCTACTTTACTGTGTAGTGGAAACAAGCTATGTTCTTTCACATCTGGAAGCCAAATGACAGTTTAGCTATCATAATTTCTGCTCCTCTCCTATGCCCAGTATTAAAATAAATCACAGAGCTGCAGTGTAAGGAGAACAAGACTAGTAGAACCTTACATAGGTAAGACATTATAGGTGTCTGGGGAAATACAGAACAAATACTATACTTGGCTTGATTACATATTTTTTTTTTACATAATTATCCAAAAATGTTGTCTGAATATGTGACATGTCCTTTTTCTCTTGCAGGTATCTTACAGAGCCCGTCAGGGAATTATGTCCAGCCCTGCCATCAAGATGGTGGCCATCTGGGTCTTAGCCTTTCTCCTGTACTGCCCAGCCATCCTGTTTTGGGAGCACGTGGCTGGACACAGCGTGGTGGGGGCGGATCAGTGCTACGCCGAGTTCTTTGACAACTGGTACTTCCTGCTGTGTGCATCCACCCTGGAGTTCTTTGTGCCACTGCTCCTGGTGACCTACTTCAACATGCACATCTTCCACAACATCCAGAGGCGCCAGCGGCGTGGCAGCGTGCAGGACTGTGAGCCTGCAAGGAGCAGCAGCCTGTCTTGGAGGTTTTGTGGCTTGCCGTGGCCAGGAGCATCATCTCCTTCATCAGAGGCAGAGGACAGTGTTTCATCACTAACAAGGTCATGGAGACCAGCAGTGGTGGCTAATGGTCCACCTCGAACAGAAACTAGTTCTACGGCTCTCAAAAGGAATTTTTCTGCTTCTTTCTGTTCAAGGACTGGATCAAAACTGCAACGGGACAAGAAAATAGCGAAGTCTCTTGCCATAATTGTCTGTGTGTTTGCCATTTGTTGGGCCCCATACTCCTTATTAATGATTATCCGCGGGGCCTGCCAAGGAAAGTGCATCCATAACTCCCTGTATGAAGCAACCTTTTGGCTTTTGTGGATCAATTCCTCTCTGAACCCATTTCTTTATCCTCTCTGTCATATGAGGTTTCGAATGGCTTTTCTGAAGATACTATGTCCCAAAAAGTTTGCAGCATTGAGATCTGGTAACACACCTTCTTTTTAGAGAGGTAAAAGAAATGTCTTACAGATAAGGTCCCTCTGTTATTTATTGATACCTTTTCATATGTATCATTGCCATAAGTAGAAGAAAAAACCATTTGTTTACTAATGACATTGTTTAAGAGTGCAGCAGAGTTATGTAGTTGCCCTGATATTGCTAATTTTCATGATCTCATTTTTGGTTTTGCTGGTGTGATGCCAGATTAATTACCATCTAGTGCATTGAAAAGAATAACAAGCTTTGCTGGATGTCCTCTTGGTTTGTGAGTTTGAGGTATATTTTTTTTTCCCTTCCCTTTTATTCTTTCCTTTGTTTAATACATAGAGCTGGCACTGTGAAAGAACTCTATTGCAATCTCCATAGAGAGTCATTGGAGGGTGATACCTGCTCATGTATGTGTTGAAGTAAAATTTATGTCCTATTTATGAACCTAAAGCTATCAGTGAAAAAGCATTCCTGCTACATTTTTAAGAGATTGTAAAAATAGTTACAGAAGCAGTATATTTTCATTTTATAAACTATTATGAAGACAAGAGAGTATCCTTTCCTTGTTATAATCCCCACAGTGAGCAGCATGCAAGTGAATGGACTGCCTAACCTGCCATATCTGTCCTTTCCAAATTTTATTGTAGTTCATACCTGGTGTTGCAGGACAAAGTACATGTAATTTGGTGGTTCTGAATGATTTTCAGAGAATGAAATTTTCCATGCTAAGAGAATTTTGAGTTTGGTTATCAAAATTGTCAGACATAAATGGTTATTTTTTTCACTGGTACTGTTTTTTCCCCTGACAATGGCTGCCTCTTCTGTCATGCTTAAATGATATTTAGTGCCAGATCTGTGCAGTATGTGATTGCCTAAAAGATAGGCCATGTTTGGGCACATGATTGCATTCCTGTTAAATTAGCAGAGCAAGCAATGCTAAGTTCATACTGGATTTATGATTCTGGCTGGCTGTGCAGGAATAGACAATAGCCTCTCTGGTGTAAAGCTTTGCAAGTGCAAAGGTATTCCATCAAAATGTCCGGAACAAATTTGATCTGACAGTGTGATTTTATACTAGATCAGTTCTTTGTGTCTTGTTACTGTGGCATTATATGGACTTTCTCTGCCACAGAACAAATATCAAACTGTATTTTTTCAATTATGGAGCAAAGGCCATATTCACTGCTTGACAATGAGGTTTGCAGAGGTCTGGAAGCTGATACAGAGGTGTCTTAAGCAGCTCTTAACAAACAAAGCAGTTGAATATCCAGTGCTGAAAGGAGTAAGGAGATGTGTTGGAGAAAGCAATGGAGCTTCATTGCACCCCATTCCATTTGCCAAACTTTCTTACCATGTGTTGAGTGTTGCAACTCACCCAGAAGGCTTTCATGGATGGGTAAGTGAGAGTCACTGGCTACATTTTTTTCTCTCCTTTTATGTAATTTTATTCCTCTTTGTTTAGAAATATAAAAATGTATGAAATGTGGAAAGAGAAATCTGATGAACAGAACAATGATGAGCAGTAGTAAATTTAAATAGTTTTTAATCTAATTTGAAATTGGCTGCAGAAGTGTTGCCATAACAGAGCACTCATTTGCAAACACAATTCAAATGCATGGAAGCAGCCAAATTATAGCACAAAAGTTGATGGCTTTGAAGAGCTAGAATGTCTTTCTGTTCAGAGGTCTGGAACTGAAGACTTCTCTTGCTAGTTTTCACTCTTCTGGAAGATTATCTTTCACCATTCATTCTCGCCATGCTTCCTTGCCTCACACAGGTAGTGTTATGGATTGAGAGCCTAGTTTCTAAGAGAGATGCAGCTTCAGGAGGAGGTCACTGATTCAGCACAGCTGTTTTTACTGTCATGAACTGTGGTGCTGGCATAGATTTTGTGGGGTTTGTTTTTCTGTGATGCTTAAGAAATCTAGACACACACACAACTCTAACACACAGAGTAAATGCTTTAGCATTTATAGAATAGCTGGTGTACTAAACATCTGTTAAACAGAGAAACTGAAGATAGGCTCAAGATGGAAATGTATTTGAGTTGTCTTTTCTATCCCTATACTTCTAGTATAAAAATTCAGTTTGCATTTTATACTTAAAGAATGTGTTGTTCATTTTAGAAAATTATCCTACAAAATTATTGACTAGGTAAACTGAGTCCACATTTTGCAATGCTGGAAAACTAGTTACTCAGGGAATTTGCCAGGCAGCAGAATCTGCAATGAACTTGAAAGAACACAGCATGATGAAGCTACTAGAGATCAGTGTTTTTTAGAGTCTATTTTACACCCACAATGTTCAGAGTGTTTTCTCACACCACTCCTGTGTATTAGATGAATTTGTTGTACTTTTCTAATTGTTGAAATTTTTGCTTAGTGCTCCCAGGGTGAGTCAAGCACTGGGTTGCTGTGCCCACGGCTTTAAAGCTGTCTTGGTCA
This sequence comes from Chamaea fasciata, assembly GCF_029207755.1. NCBI lineage: Eukaryota > Metazoa > Chordata > Aves > Passeriformes > Sylviidae > Chamaea > Chamaea fasciata. The sequence continues at coordinate 47,030,349 of NW_027094086.1, read as the reverse complement.
GGGTGGCATCATAAAGACTCTCCCTTGTAAATCATGAATCAGACATTTTTCAGGGTTATGGTAAGATACTTATTCAGCGTATGTTCTTATGCCCAAACTCAAATGGATGTTTCTTGCCAAAGGATGTTTCTTTTTCTAACCCAGGTCTCTCTAACCAGTCACTCATCTATTTCACTATTTCACTATTTCATGTCCTTGAATTTTCTTCTGTCTTTGCAGATGTTCAGTAGACCTTCTAAATACATGATGATATATGACTTTGTGGTTTTCAACTCAAACCACACCATTTATTTTCCAATCTGACCCTCTCAGATTAAAAAACAACTACAACAAACCAAAAAACCTCAACAAATAAAAAAAAATGTTGAAAGAAATTGTGTTAACTTTTTTTTGTTTATTTCTGGAACAAATATTGAACCCTAATGATTCTCGTAATGTCCATGTCCTTTGTTTTCCAAACGAAATAGCCCATAGATTTCCCCCCAAATGCCACACAGGACTATGGTTACAACTTCAACATTTGATTTATTCCCTAATTTTAAAAGCAAATTACTTCATTCCTCTTGTCCACTAATCCAGTAATTTTATCAAAGAAGACAACCAAGTTGCTCAGGCATTATTTAGCCTTGGTAAGTTCATGCTGACTCTTCCCAGTCACCTTCTCCTCTCCCAGGTCCTCAGAAATACCTTCCAAGAGGATTCACTCCATTGTTTTCCCAAGGACTAAAGACAATCTGACTTTTTGTCCTTGTGGCAGCGTTTGAAGATCGTTGCAACATTTGCCTTTCTTCAGTTGTTGGGAATCTCCTTTTATGTCCACAACCATTCTAAGAGGATAGAAAGTGGCCTTGAAAAGGTGGTAGCTGGTTTTCATGATAGCCCAGTGGGTTCCATCGACTTTCATGGGTCAAGTCCCCCCAGGTAATCCTGCTTTATTCTCACCTGCTTGTGACAGTTCTCATCCTTGAACTCATTTACTAAGCATGGAGGAAATGGAGACCTACTTAGTAATGAATGAAGCCAAGGAAGCACTGAGTATCTCAGCCTTATCTGCACCTGCTGTCACTGGATCACTGGTCCCATCCAACAAAGTACCTATATTTTTATTATTCACCATTTTGCTGTTAATGGGGTGGCTGAAGTTCTTCATGTTGTCCTTGATGTCCTTTACAAACGTCAACTCTAGGTGAATTTTTGTTTTCCTAACATCACTCATATGTGGCCAGGTGACATTTCTGAATATCTCCTTAGTATTCTCTCCCTCCTTCAAACTCCATCATGCTGCCTTTTGGCATTGTAGTCTCCAGGGTTAGCCACTGTCACGGTACATCTGCTTGTTTTTCTGAGAAATGGGATGGACTATTCTTGTGCATGGAGGTTGCTGTCCTTAGACACCTGCAGCTTCCTTGAGCTCCTTGTCTTTTGGATCTGCCTCTCATGGGATTCCCACTACCACTTTCCTAAACGGAAATCTGCTCACCTTAAGCCCATGGTCTGCACTGCTACTCTCCTTCCTCCTCCCAGTAAGGGCCTGAACATGAGAAACAGGACCCCAGACAGCTCTTTAAAGGTGCTGTTTATTTCATAGATTGAATTCACAGCAGTCATGGGTCATGGGTAACAGAGCTAAGCCTATAGCTGTCAGCACCAGCTTATAGGCAAAACCTGAAGCCACTTTAGCTCTTGTTACAATGCATTATATAGTTTTCTTTACTGAGCATCTTAATACATAAAAACCAATCACCATCAGACACAATACCTTTACATTTACCTACAGCCTATCACAACAACTATTATTACCATATTATGATTAGTACTATCCAATCACATCGAGTTGTATGTTACATTTTAAGGTTAAAGTTTTTCTTCTTTTTTCTGGCAGTGAAAAATTCTTAGACCTTTTTTCTACTTGGTAAAAACATGTTTTTGTTTCTAGATGACTTATCCTTTGCTCTTAACAGTAAAAGTTTTCTTCCAAGTCATCTTAACCTTTGTTCAATAACAACTAACTCAGCAATCCCTAACTTAAACATTTTTTATTCTTCTATATCAAAACTTGCTTTCATTTCTAATGGACCTTCTGCTAAGCATTCATGTCTGTAAGACTTTCCTGTTGAATTTTAAATTTTGTTAAATCACCAACACATCCCCTTTAGGATCTTCAGTTCCACTACCTCATCATCACTACATCCGAGTCTGGCACTGATAGCACATCCCTATACAGCCCCTCTTTCCCACTGAGCAGGTGATTCAGCTGTGCATCACCCCATCAGCCCACGCAGAACTTGTATCTGAAAGTTCCCCCAGACGGCCTCCAGGAACCTTGTTCACTGATAGGACCTGATGTGTTGCACTTCCAGCAGATGCCATGACTGCAGAAGTCCTACATAAGAAGCAGGTCCTACGGTCCAGAAGCTTCCTTGAATTGCTTAAAGAAGACTTCTTCACCTCCCACACCCTGAGATCCGCAACATGGTCTCACCACAATGTCACCCAAATCAAATGTGGCTTGGTGACTGCACAGGAAGCTCTAGTGCCTCCTCAATGCTCCCCAGGCTGCAGCTGTGCACACACATCTAAGGCAGCTGTGTCTCATTGCCACGTTTTGCCATTCCTGAGGTGTCTTCTGATTGCCACATTTTGCCATTCCTGAGGTGTCTTCTGTTTCTGTCACCCTACACCTTTTGCTATAATGACTCTTTGCAACACAATTCCCTTTGTTCCTCAAAATGGTAGCAGAGCACCGTATCTTTCCTCCCCACATCTTGCCCACCCTCTCTTTCCTTGTTTCTTGGCCTACATCTTCCCAAGCACCTGGCATTATGGCTGCAATTTGAAATGCTGGTCACTCAGTGTGCCACAGTGCTACAGTCAGTGAGTGTCAGCCACAGTCATGGTCTACCAAATTCTGTGCACTCCTACCAAAATAAATGGAGGTGAGATGAGGAAAGGGTATCTTTTCTCACCCCTGAAAAGGCCTAAAGGCTTGGTACTTAATGGAGTAAAAGCTTATCTAGGATTACTTGGGAGGTGCAGGATTAGACTGGCCACACTATAAAAACCTTCAAAGTCCAAGTATTTGGTTTGTTCTGCCCAGAGCTTCTGGTTGGGGTGAGCTGAAGAGGTATTGATGATGCTTCTGCTGCATGTAACTGCATTACAAATGCTCTGTAACCAGCAACACTAAGAAATATCTCTCTGTTATTAAAATTTAAAAATGTAAAATTTAAAAAGTGGTATAGCAGCAAGTACAAAAATGTCTACATTTTACTGTAAGGAAAATAGAATTGTAAAAATTTTAATCCGGTTCACCACTGTGGAGGTGAAAATGAGATATGATTTTCGCTTCAGCACAATTTGATGTGTAAAGCCACTTACACATTGCTAATTTGCAAAATGCTTGACTGTGAAAGAGTTATTTTCAGAAAAGCTTTTTTGAGATTAGTAGATAAGGATCTGGGTCCAGGAAAGACACTGCTTATGAGGTGTCTTTTCTAAAGCCAATAGGTGCATTCAGATCAAGAAATGTCAGAGTCCAGGTCTTGAACTCTTGTGTTCCATTTTTTTAATATTGTGAATCTTTTCTTTTTATGTTTCAGTATTCAGCCCAGGCTGTTAATAGACTTATCTCAACCTTTTGGATAACGTCAGATAGAACTTCTTTCCCAGGCTGACCTGACTTGGACACCCACCATGCACAACAGCACCGATGAGACTCCGCACGCGGCTGCGACGTGTAACGAGACCTGGCCCACGCAGCCGCCGAGCTCCGAGTTCTCCCTGGGTGTGCTGGTGCTGCTGGCTTTCCTCATGGTGCTGCTGTGTCTGGTGACCATCCTTGGAAACACCCTGGTGATCCTTGCTTTTGTGATGGACAGAAACCTGAGGCATCGGAGTAACTATTTCTTTCTGAATCTTGCTGTTTCTGACTTTGCAGTGGGTAAGTCACCAGGTGTGGAGCCGTGTGCTGCTAATTGTGTTGTAGGAGTCTTAGGAGAAGCAGTGGTGTTTATTTTCTGTGTGTTTTCTTCTGAGAGAACTATTTCCCACCTGTGTCTGTGGGAAGGATGGGGAATGGGGGAAGTTGCATGGAGTATTTTTATAGCCCAATGTGTCTCAATACACATAATAATGAGAAATGCATCCTTTTTCATATAAATACTTCTAATGTTGCTTAAAGAAAAAGGAGTGACTATTATATGTGAATGCTTTTCAAAGAAGTTGTTTGCTACAGTTTGTTTTACTCTTGCCTCTCCTGTAAGAGTATTCATCACACACTTCAGAACATCTTTGTATTTGACAGTTATGTGTGATAAATCCAGGTAAATGGATTACTTCTCTACATAGTAATAATGGTTTATGAATGTATTACACTACAGCAAGACACTTTATCACCAGAACTTTTTACTGGCTTCAGCTTAACACCAGCTCTTGATCTGATGGGTTTTTTGATACCAGTAACACCCTGCTGGCATCTCTGATCTATATTCCTTATTGGTCCCCTCTTCCCATAGCGTCACTGCAGAACTCCAGTAGAGTTTGTTGCTGCAGCTGCCATGAATCCAGTCCTGGCTGGTGATGCCAAGTGAGGTGGTGGTGGAGTGAATGCCTTTTGCAGCACTCCTCCATGGCTGAAGTCAGGGAAACAGCACATGCAGCAGAGAAAGCCTGACAAAACCATAGTCCCGTGGCAGATGTGGTAGATGTGCCAGCAAATGTCTTGACTTGAGGCTGGCAAGGTGGTAGTTCTGCACACTTCTGCTTTCTCTTCAGGATGGTCACAGAGACCAGTATTCACTGTGAGAAAGGAAATCATGGCCGCAGACCTACTGCACTTCTGACACTACCAGTGCTGTTCTTTGTCAGCGCTGTGTAGTGAAGTGTATTAGTTTAGCCTTTAAGATTTTCCCTCATTTATGCCATTTATAACATGTGCTGCCTTATTCTGGGGCTTGCCCCATGGGGCAGAAACCAAACAATGCATATGATGAAGCCTTTGCTTTCCTGCTAAGGAAAATTGTCTCCAGACAATTTGCTGGAGCTGCTATTTCATTGCTCAGGTCTTGTGCAAAAGTCTGTTTCTCCTCATGTCTCATAGTTTAGTCAAGAGAATTAAATATCTACCTTCTGGATCTGTTCTTTGTGACTGGTGCGTCATGCATTCTTAAACCAGCCAAGAGGAAATGATTGCCATCAGTAATAGATTGGCCTGTATAGACTGTAAATGTAAGATTTTGTCTCTGATATTGGTCAGGAAATACTTTATTTTCTGAAATTGCTGTGGCACTGTTTTATTTTAATTTATTAAAAGTCTGGAATCTTTCCAGGGATGTGACACGTATCTTTTGCATCCAGTAATTAGTAAAAGTAAGAATAGCTTCAATGTCAATGCTTAAAACCTGGATTTTGCCTCTATATTTATATGTACAGCTGAAAGCAGTCATTACTTTTTGACATGGTGCCAAACATTAGTCCCATTGAAGTTCATGAGAACAGTAGCTGTTATCAGCAACCATGAAAAGTGAGTATTTCGTACCAAAGTGATGCTGCTTGTATTTAAGGTATATGTTAAAACAAGCCAACAGTACTGAAAGCGCTGTGAGAATTTCCCTGTTGATAACAGTCTGACAGCTCATTGCCCAGAGTTTTATTGTCAATGGACCACATCACCCTGGATATGTTTAGTAACTTCTAAGATCATGATGGACATGTCAGGAAAGGAATAATCTGAAGAGTTTAAAATGGATCGTGAAGCAGCATATAATTTTGTATTTGTCTCTGGTAGATCAGCATTTTCAGGAATGTAGAATCAGCTATTGCACCACACTTTTGAAAGAATAGTAGTGTTAAAATGAAAAAGTTGCTGGCTTAAAAATAAAACACAAATATGATTTTCTTAATGAAGTACTTCAGTGGAAGGTCTTTTGGATAAAACACAAAATTAACAAACCAGAATAGTTCTGGAGTTATTCTCAGGTAGAGAAGAAGCATGAAATTAAAACACTCCTTAAAAGTGAGAGTTTTATACTTCTGCTGAATTACTCTGTCTCTGGTAGAACACCACCAGACTGACCAATATATTGTCTTCAGCTTATAAATGCTCACCAATCCTACAGGAGTAATTGCCATTGGCAACATCTGCAGAGGTGTTTGTGGGAAAATTCTAATACAAATGAAAGAATAGAGGAAATACAATGATGAAGTTACCTATCAGAATGCAACCACAGTGCATATATGCTGCAGTACTAATTTTATACCTTTAGAGAGTCTAAGTTGGTTAGACTTGGATTTTCTTCTTCAGTAAATCCTTCTTTGCTGAATTGCTTTCTGCTTATTCTCAACAATCAGCATCCATCAATCACACCAAGATCTAAGACATAGAAAGTCACCATCAGATTTGCTGAGAATTTAAGAATTTATTTATATAAATTACATATTCACCTTACTAGGTTTGTTGATTTTTTTACCCAAACACCAAAACAGTGTGTTTCTCTGCTTCCAGGAATTTGCAATCCCTATGAACTGCATGGTGTCTTTGTGGTTGCTTTCCACAGGTGTGTTCTGCATGCCCCTCTACATCCCTTACAGCCTGACAGGCAAATGGCACTTGGGAAGAGGCATCTGCAAGCTCTGGCTGGTAATGGACTACCTCCTCTGCACAGCTTCAGTATTTAACATTGTTCTTATCAGCTATGACCGTTTCCTATCTGTTACTAAAGCTGTAAGTACCCTGGTTAGAGCTTCTCTGATTTTTTTCTTTGGATGGTTATATTCACCAACCTTTGCTGTGTTGATAAGCCCAAATTTGTTGAAGATAATACCCCTCAAAAATATACTGGCATGTGGAGATTATTAGATATTTTGCAGCCAGATGGGATGAATATTCTACATTAAGCATGCTTCAGTGCAGAGCCAGTCAACCAGGACTTTTCTCACAATTTCTGCTGCAAGCTGCTGTTGTGTTACTGCTTGAGGAAAAGAAGTCTAGGGGGTAAAAAGTGTAAGGCAGCAGACTGGTAAAAAAGGAGCAGGGAAAGAGGAAATTCAGAGTAAACTGGATTTGGGGTTGGACCTAAAATCAGGCATGAAAGGAAAAGACAGTGGATCTAGGGCAGTGAAATAAAGGACACTGGGGAGGGTGTCTAGACCTGAGATGTGGTCAAAAAAGATTCTGGATAAGACTGGGAGCAAGAGAAAACAGTCAGAAAGTGGGACAAAAGGCAAACTGCAATCATTGCCTGTAGATATGCAGCAATAAACTCCTCTTTGTGTCTGGAGAAGAATCCCAAACTTCAGACCCATCCTGTCTCTGCTTTCTGCAGAGAATCCTACACACCTGGTGTGAGCTTTATGTCTTGGGCCATGCTAGAGGTGGGGTCCAGTATTTCTCACCAGCCACACTGCTAGCTCAAGTGGCAGGAAATGTCATAGAGAACTAAAGGTTCCAGCTCTTTCGTGCATATGAGACTGTCAACGTAACTTCATGCAATAGAATTTCAGTCTTATTTGTGGTAATTGATTTAACTTCTATTACTGCCTTTTTAAATTAAATTTTATTATTTTATTTTATTTTATTTTATTTAAGGAAAAAATCTTTGAAACCAAACACCAGAATTGCTGGCGTGTAAGAAACCTTATGCTAGAAGGCCAAAGACTCAGCTTTTACAAAGTGCAAAATTCAGAGCTCCTATACAAATGCAATTAAGACCTATGGATATTTGTATGATAGTTCTAGTGACATTAACTCAAAATTTTGCTATCAGCTGGCTGTCTAAGCTTGCAGAATTACACATTTGTCCTGTGAAAGGGATGAAGCAGAATATGATCCACATTATATCTATCTGTTCTGCAATGTATAGTGACAAATATGTGCTGGCCCTGGAGTGGATGGAGAAGGAAGAAAATAGGTAGTTTTTTTAGTTTCGTCAGCTAAGGGCTGTGGTGCAGGTGTAGTATCTCTTCCTTCATCCTCATAAATTGTCTAGTAAATAATTTATTTTTTTTTTGCCTTTTCTGTTGAAAGATGCAGAACGTTATTTGTTTGTAAAATGCTGTAAAAAGCCGTGCAGTTTCAAGTGAGTGGGAGTCATGCTCCCAACAACTATAAAGTGCTAATTCCTCTGGCACTTTAGACCATAGGTATCTCAAAAAAGGCATACCAAATTACTAGGTACTGATGGATTGTCACAGTCTGGTCTGGTAGTGAAGGTGCCGCGACCTTCCTCGCTAGAAGTGTCTTTAAAAAGACACCTAGATTGACGGAGGCACAGGCACTCTCAGGCGGAGAGTGATTCAGCTCTTGTGCACCCTTAGGTGTGAGTGATCAGCTATTTGATGCACTCTCAAATGCAGAATGATTTGCTCTTTGTGAGGCTGCCTGAGCCGCAGAGGCACAGTTGCCACCCTCAGTGATGCAGGAATAAAGCAGTGAGATGGGGTCTTCCTGATCTCCAGGAGAGCTTCTTTATTCCATGAGGTCCAGAGGACAAAGGAGCAAAATGGTCTTGGGGGAGCAGGATTATATATGGTAGCCAGGTGCAGGGTTTCACAACTTGGCCAATGGGGAAAGGAATTGGGAAAGGGACCAATCAGGGGAAGGATCTAAAAAGAACCAATCAGGAGGGGTTAAAACCAGGAACAAAGGAAATAACCAATGGGGTATGAAACATTAACACACAACTGCAAAAATGGGTTGAAGTATTTTTTCTCAACTTGAGCCGCAACAAAAACTCTCACAGGGACTTCCTAAAGGAGAGTCCCTGCGAACTAAGTCAGCCTAGGGGCTGCATACGGGTTGAAGCACTTTTGCTCATCCTGAGCTGTAAGGAAGTCTCCCAAGGGGACTTACTAAAGGGGAGTCACTACAAATTGTTTGTGAAGGAGTGAATCATTCTGTGTGGATGGTCCAGACACCACCACAGTGGATGGATTATGTTTCATCTCATGTACCTGGACCCTGGTACAGTGACATTAATTTGCAGAGAGACAACATCATGCTTTATCAGCATCAATGAAATAAATATCCTTGGGTGAGCTTCAGCTGATCGACACAGCCAAATCTCTCTATTACCAAGCATCTCTTGAGTTCATTTTCTGTTGCTTCTCTTAGTTCCAAAATGGGTCTCTACAAGTCTGATCTTCTTATGTTTTTTTTTCCCTCACAGGTATCTTACAGAGCCCGACAGGGAACAACATCTAACCCTGCCATCAAGATGGTGGCCATCTGGGTCTTAGCCTTTCTCCTGTACTGCCCAGCCATCCTGTTTTGGGAGCACGTGGCCGGACACAGCGTGGTGGCGGTGGATCAGTGCTACGCCGAGTTCTTTGACAACTGGTACTTCCTGCTGTGTGCATCCACCCTGGAGTTCTTTGTGCCACTGCTCCTGGTGACCTACTTCAACATGCACATCTTCCACAACATCCAGAGGCGCCAGCGGCGTGGCAGCGTACAGGACTGTGAGCCTGCAAGGAGCAGCAGCCTGTCCTGGAGGTTTTGTGGCTTGCCGTGGCCAGGGGCATCATCTCCTTCATCAGAGGCAGAGGACAGTGTTTCTTCTTCCATGAGACCAAAGAAAGAGTCTTTGGGAACTGACTGTCCATCCAGGGACAATTCTGTAACCCCAGAAAACGACTGTTCTGTTTCCTTCTGTGCAAAGACCAGATCAAAACTGCAACAGGACAAGAAAATAGCAAAGTCTCTTGCCATAATTGTCTGTGTGTTTGCCATTTGCTGGGCTCCATACTCCTTATTAATGATTATCCGTGGGGCCTGCCAGGGAACCTGTGTCCATAGCTTCCTGTATGAAGCAACCTTTTGGCTTTTGTGGATCAATTCCTCTCTGAACCCATTTCTTTATCCTCTCTGTCATGTTAAATTTCGGATGGCTTTTCTGAAAATACTGTGTCACAAAAAGTTTGCAACATTGAGATCTGGTTCCTTTTAGAAGGAAAAAGAAAAACAAGGTCCAAGATGACCTGGATGAGGGATTTAAGTTGCCACTGTTTGAGATCAGATTTAGTCTTTTCCAGGAGATTAAACTAGTTGGAAAATCTAAATAAGCCTTCAGTGAAATGTCCTCCTGCAGACAAATGTGCATGATCAAGGTTTGTATATTTTGCCCAACTATTTTAATTGGCCAGTTAAAGGCTATTGCCTCTGTCTGACTTTGCCTAGTAGTCTATCCACTTTATCTTGATTCTGATCACTGAAAATGTTGTCTTCAGTTGCAGTACTGCTTATATTTATGTTCACAGGTGATACTAGTTAAAAATACAGTAAAGTTGTGTATTATCCATAGGGTCAATTGCATTCTAAAATTGCTATCTCTCCGTTCTAGTTCTTTTGAACAATTTGCATCCAGAATATAATTTTTGCCTATATGAAACATCCAATGAAGTTGTCATTTTTGTTTTCAGGCAAGTAGCAGGATTACTTCCTTCCACTAAAGGTTTTTGGCCATCAGAAGCAAATAGGAACTACTTTCAAAAACTTGGATGTATGTGTTCTCTACAGACGGACATCACTCGCTATCTTTGCTCAGAGGCAGCAGTAGAGAATTCAGGTCTGTAAAGCATTTATGTGGATGTCCAACTATTCTGCAAGAAACCAGCTTTCTTCAGATGTAGTTTTGAGAGATCATGGGAAGACAAGTATTTGTTCTTACTCCCTGGGGGGAAAATCCAATTCTGTTTCTGTTACAAGCCCTCAGATGGACGTTGTGATAAATGGGTGTATTTCTTACACACTGTGTAAAGCTGTGTTTGTTTTTCTGCATGAGCCAGGGACATGGCTGGCCTTGATGGCTGCCTGAAGAATGTCTGGTGAGAGCTGAGACAGCTTGGAGGTGATCTTCCTTCAAAACACACTTTCCATACTGTTAAGGGCTATTTACTTGCATTTCTCTGGAATTTTCAGGTATTAACTTTCTTACTAAATAAGTGTAACTTAAAAATGTAAATAATTTCATTTTATCACAGGGTCAGTAAGTATAAGGCTAGGAAATAAATGGAAGAATGAAAACTAAAGAAATGTGAGAGGTATTTGGTGTCCATTTTATCTTCTGGTTTTATTTGGGGTAGTATATTAGTATATTTTACTTAACAGTCTTCTGAGTGTTATTCTAGGCTGAATTACCATTTAATCACAATTATGTGTTTTGCTATACCATATGATAATTTATACTTTTACTTATACAAATTACACACGTATTCAGCAATGTAAGAAGTATTGTGTCTCAAATTTGAGATGAGAACTCTAATATTCAATACAAACTACTTTGAAGACCTGTTTTATTCATTTGTTATGAGATTTTGGCCTGTGAGTTTGGCTTGTAATTACTGCTAAAAGTCAGCATATGTGTATCTACAAAGCATGTCAGAATGCAAAGCACAAGAGCCACTACACCCACCTGTTTTCTTTAAGCAGTCTTTCACCTGCAAAGTTTTTGTCATTCTTTTAAAATACAACTTGTAAAGTCAGTTTTGTTGAACACATGCAAACAGATCCTTCTGTGTCAGCTTTTAGAGCAAAACCTCCCTAAAGTTTGTAAGACATGATTTTTGACTGTGTCAGCAATACAGAGTTAAAGATTTCATTCTGGTTAGCTTATCAAAAAGATATTTTTGAAATTTAGCTATTACCATGTGTAGATAAGGACACATAATCTCACATCTACGACGTGTTATGTTTTTTTCTGTTCTTCCTCTTCCTTGCTCACATCTTTTGTTTTCTTCTCATACCAACCTGGTTTCTGCCACAACTCTTTCATACAGTCCAGAAGATCTGAGTGCTCACATCAACAGAGATTTATTAATAAGCTGACTGAGGCCTTATGAATTCTGCAGCAGTGCCCTGTGCAAAGCCAAGTGTCTTGGTTTAGGAAGACAGGTATCTGCTAGGTAAAATTACAATCAGAGGCTCTTTGGCAAAGATTTGGGAAATAGGAATAGCAGTTCTGTACTAGTATGTAATACAAAGCAAACAAACACAAAAAAAAACTCCCCCCCCCCCCACCAAACAACTGCAGCATTAATGACAAACGACAACAGTACCAAGAACCTTGAGGGCTTTGTTTCACAAAACCCAGGGCAGTTTGGTTTCGGTGTCCCTGCAGGATCCTCAGAGCACCAAGCTGGAACAGTGGAAAAGTCCCGGGCTGGTAGCTGGGATGGCAGGGTGTCCCGGCAGGCAGGGGCAGGATGTCCCGGCAGCGCAGGGGGTGCAGGGTCACGCTGCAGCAAGAGGAGCAGCGCCGAAGGAGCCGAAGGCGAGGCAGAAAGCGCCCAGCTTCTGCTCGGCGTGCTTTGCGGCGGCTGAGATCCTCGAGGAGCGGCCGACACGAGTCTCCCGAACGCCGGAAGCAGAAAAGCACGCAGCTGCCTCAAGCTGTGTCTTTTACCTGCGTTATCTCCCCCTTCCACCTTTTGTCCATCTCTTTGTTTCAGCCAAGCACTCTCAAGTATCCAACACCCGGTCCCCTTGGCAACCCGTGGGGAAAAAATTCCCCAGAGAAAGAAGGAACAAACCCAACCCCCAACACCAAGGAAAAGCAAGTTGAGGTTAGTTGATAATAGATATGGAGGACAGGCTTAGGTGCTCTGAGGGGCAGGGAAAGACCTGATGCTGCCTCCATTTGGGCTGACTTGACATGTTAGATGTTGTCAGAATAAACACTCTAATGGGACCATGCTTCTTGGTGCAAACTTGGTTTTAGAGGCATGGGCAGATATTTCAGTAGTACCTCTGGTTTATTTTTGTCAGCCTTTGCAACTGTACTGGCAAATAAGTTATGAATCTAGTTGCTCTTATCTCCCTCACTTTTTCTGACCAACCGTTAGGATAGAGTGGCCAGAAAGAAGCTGGTGTGAAAGCAAAATAGACTTTTTTTAGGTGAGGGGCTAGGTTAGTCTCTTTATTCTTCTGATGTAGACATTATTTCCAGCGGAGAGAGGCACAGAATCAAAGCACTGATGCTATGGTTAGGATTGGAAGAGACCTTTAAGATCATCTGTACCTGGGCAGGGGCACATTCCACTAGACCAGATTGCTCAAACCCCCATCCAGCCTGGCCATGAACACCTCCAGGGATGGGGCAACTTCTCCAGACAACCCGTGTCAGTGCCTCACTTCCCTTGAATTTCTTCCTAACGTCTAATCTAAACCTGCCCTCTTTCAGTTTAAAGCCATTGCCTCTTGTCCTATCACCACATGCCCTTATAAGAAGTCCCTCTCCAGCTCTCTTGTAGCCACATTTAGGTACTGGAAGGCTGTTTCAAGGTCTCCCTGGAGCTGAGCCACCTTGTCCAGGCTGAATAACCCCAACTCACTCAGCCTGTCTTCAGAAGAAATGTCTTCTAGTCCTCTGATCATCTTTGTATCCCTCCTCTGGACCTGCTTCTACAGGTCAATACCCTTGTTACGCTGGGGACCCCAGAGCTGGATGCTGAACTCCAGGTGGGGTCTCATAAGATCTCTGTACATTGTACCCCTTACTTTTCATCGAGGCTTGGAATTGTCAGGGAAAGGGTTTAGACCAAGAAGAATCTTGTGGACAGTGAGTCTTTGTGGAAGTTGCACAAGAAAGCTGCATTACTGACCTAAGTAATGCTTTCATACTGATGGCATGAAATTCTTCCTACAACTGCTAGCAGCCCATGGTCAGTGCAGGTCCTGCAAGCCATGGCTTGGGATCCATGCTGATGAAAGGCATCAGAAAGGCTTATGAGATTAGAGGGAAAATCTGATACCGCTGTCAGATGCGGATTTCCCTTAGATTGATAGAACCATAAAACAAGCCAAAATTCAGATGTGCACCTAAAACTGAAATCTAAAGTTGGATAAAAGACTGTGCCATGCTTTTTAGGAGAAATTTGTCTGGACCTTGGAGAGGTGGCTTTTTAGTTTCATTAGTGAACAATACCTTAGTCCTTCATGACAAAAAATCTTTGGGCTCTAACAAAAAGAACTCATGCAGGACCTGTTGCTGAGAAAACTTAGTCAAGAACAATTAAGTCTTATTCTATTTGTGTGAGGGCCTTGTGGGCACCCAACAGGACTTAATTGCCATGACTTGACCTCCCCTGGACCTCCACTCCTTATATCAGCCTTGGGCCTAAGAACATCATTAAACGGGGGTGGTCCTCTCCTGAGATACACGAGTGCTTGTGGGTTGCTCTGAGCATCATCTTCTGCTTTTTTTTGCAGCTTTAATTGGAACTTCAGAGGTTGGCCTTGGACCCAGCTTGTCACCTCATATTTTGTCATGTTCTGCCCCAGCCATACCTGGGGAACTGAAGTCATCCACAGCAGCATAGTTTGTGATATCACTCATCTCTCAGAAAGAAATCACACCAGTGGATCAAATCCAATCTGATCAAGGACTCCCCAGGAGGTTCTCAGTTCTGCCTGCAAAGGAACTCTTGCCTTCTTCCCCCAGACAATTCCAGATCCCAATAATTACTCTTTTTTTTTTTTTTTTTAAACAACTGCTACCCTAATACTTTATCATTTTATCAATCTTCCCTTCACTTGTATCCTTCAATGATACATTCTTTTTCCTTGCAGACTCACCACATTTCTTGTATTCCTGTATTACCAGGTTTCCCATTTTGCAACAGGTAGCTCGTGTTCCTCCACACTCTTGTAGTGTCTATAGATTTGCTGTGGCACATATTCCTCTGTGCCTTGCTCAACACTTCCCCAGTCATATTGGTACAGCTTTTTCACAAAAATAATAAAAGACATTTTGAGACAAGAAACACAAAAAATTAATTCAGAGCAGAAAAATCCATTTTTTTCTTTGGCCTTGTTTTCAACTTGCATGCATTTATTTTAAACAAAATGTTTTAGCAGCAGTGTTAATGAAGTTCATTAGAAACAGCTTTCCTGGTGGAAATAGGGTAAACTGGCATAAAGGGGAGTGGCTGGATTTTTTGTGCGGCAAAACTGGGACAGCATTATGTAATGAGAGAAGATGAAGGTGACATTCAAGTTTTTAGTGCAGAAACAGGGAAGTGGAAAAAGCAGACTATTTTCTATGTCACTGGTAATCACTAGGTACTGTCCTCTCAGGACTTTCCCCCTTTAGCTCTTTTTTTTGGGATCTGACTACTATGCTTCAAGCTGCATCAAATTTTCTTGCCTTTAAATGTTGGCACAGTGCCCTGATCTTTGCTCGTGTGTATATCTGTTAATTTACTTTCTCTTCTTGCTAAACAACTTTGCCCAAAATTTTTATCTTAAATATGCCTGGGTAGGCTTAAATATGCCTGGAAGGCAGGCACTGTGGGTACATCTGCTGGCTTCCCTCACTACAGCTTCTCACAGAAGCCTCATTTTGGCATTTTTTTCCTGTGGCTGTTCCAACCAGTATCTTCCTGCAGATGTCACTGGTGCTACACGGTATTTTTAAACCTTGCAAATCCGTGAGTTTTCCAAAAGGTGCCATTTATGTGTACAATCCTACATGATATGACACCAGCACCTTCCTGCTAAAACTGCCACCAGATCTGCTGTATTACATCTTATATTTACTCTGCTGCAGGAAAGATTAGGAGAATGACTTATTACCTTAGCAAAGAAAGGAAGACTTTAGTCACACAGATAATCATAAGTCAGCACAGAACTTCTAAGTTGCTCTGCATAGAAATCATCCTGTGCTCAGAATTTAAAGCAGGGCCTCATGTCACCCATGGAAAAGGAGAGAGAGTCACAGTTAGCTGAGAGCCGGTCCTCAGCATTGGCTTATCAGAAAAAAAGTTCCTTCTCTTCTGACATAGAAGGTTTTTTTTCTCATTAAGCTATTTAAGCTATTCTACTTGTGGGCTGCTGCTAAAGAAGTCCACCTCTTGTACCCTTCTTGCTGCCCTTTGTCAGCAGCTTACTTTTGGGTTATCTTTGACTATCAATGAAGATGCAGCTTTGAATGTGAGTATTTGGTTATGTTTCTCAGTCATTTCCTTTGGATCAGAGCTTTAGCTTTGCCAAAGTCATTGAGGATTTACCAAGACTGCCAAGTTGTGCAAAACAAGAACGGTGTAGGCCTTTGCCTGATCTGTACAGTGGACAACTTCAAGGGGATCAGCTCAGAAAAGTTTTTGAGGATGGAGAACTTCCCCAGTAAGACAGATCTTAGTTCTAATGCTTTCCCTGGCAATCTAAAGATCTGAGAAACCTGAACTATGTCTTGAACCGTTTGTACACGGGAAACTGTTTGTAACTGTTAAAATTTGTGGAGTTCCCTGCTGGGACATTTACATTCAGCTGATTCTGCTGCTTTTGACAAATGGCTGCAAGCAGAGTCAATCCTCAAGTATATACAAAGAGAGTATGTCAGTGCAAATGCCTTCTTTACAGGACATGAGCCAAATTAGTTCCTGGAGTAAAGCCAAGGAAGTTAATGTGTATAGCCTCTGAAGTTTAAGGGGTTATATTATTTGTATTCTATTTCTGTAATAATTTCTGGTGTATACAGATCAATCAATTTTCAACTTGTTCTACTAATGCCATCTCATGTTAACTCACCACCTGGCTTTTGTGGTATTATACTGATGCACTGTTTCTTTCTGTTCTCTGTTGCTGGGTTGTTCACACTATTTAATATCACAATATAATTTTTTCATTATTATACATCAGGTATAATGAGACTAAATTTCTCTGCCCTCTGACTCACCTCCTCTTACAGCCTTGCACCTGGTGTTGTATCCCTCCTCTTTACCATGCTGGAGATACCAGAATTCGAGTGCTTTAAAACCGGTATGCAAATGCTTGTAAGTTTGTTTTCTTGATAAGGAACAGCATTATTATATTTTTTAATGTTTTTCCCATCCAACATTCAGATTTAGGTATTCCTTGCTACTTGAATTTGGGCATGTAAGAGACTGAAGAAAGAGGAGCTTAAGCGAAAACTGAAGCAAAGTGGTGATTTCACATCTTCCAGAGATTCTTCCCATGTCCAGAGCCTAGGCCCTGGCCCTCGTGCAAGTTATTTCTTGCTAAGTCGGAGAATTATTGCTCCTTTGTAACATGGCACATCTGCATGGACAGAAAATTTGAACCAAATGGGGGATGTGAGGAGGAGTAATTGCCTACTAAAACAGCAAACAGACAAAATACACCTCTGGTTTTGGTAAAGACCTTGAGCCGTATTTGAGTGTCTCATCTCACATAGTTTCTTAGATGTTAGAAAGGATCTGAGTGAATCAATTACCACAGAGAGATGTAGCAGATTTCTTTGGATGTATTTTTCACGACAAAAGGAACCAGCAGAGGGACAGTTGCAATTCAGTGCTATGCTGTATCCAGTTCTGCGCTGAAAAAGCTCTGAGAGTTTAAATAGAGTCTTTCTTTTTTCCTTTTCTCCTCCAAATTTACTAGATCCTTTGAAAAAGGATGCTAGTCACATGGGCGTAGTTTACTAGATTGCCCATTTCAAAAATGGGCTTTTTTTCCTCATTTTTGGCACGCCAGCTTTGCAGAGAGGGAAAAATGTGAACTGAACTCTTGCACTGCTGATAATGTTACAGATTTCTGGCCAGGTCGTGGAGAGGGTACTACCTCACTCACAGCGGAGCAACTTGAAGTCTCTCTATAGTGATTAGTATTCCTAGAGTGTGTTTGTTTATTTCTTGGACTTAAAGCCTTTGCAACCTCTCCTTCCTTCCCCTGATCCTCCCAAAGCAAAAATAACCATTCTAAGAGTTCTTGTGGGTGCTTCCTGGCAGATCTTGTTGTTCAGATCTTTTCATCTTGGATTGTCTTTCTTTCTCGCTTCAGGCCATTAGCCTTTGCTGTGTCCCCTTTGACTGCCCTGCATAATTCCTGCCTCTCCATGGCTCTTCCCAGTTCCGATTTATTAATTGAAAGGGAAGCTGCCTCTATGGCACCTGAAGGGCTTCTAGCTGAGCCTGAGGTGGGGCAGCAGCCTGCAAAGAGAAGTGGCTGCCTGGTGGCTCTTGCTATCAGCTGTGCTTTGCTGACACTCAGGGCACTTAGCCTCCAATTTGGCTTTTCTAAGAGGCAAAAAGCTCCACAGCTCCATAGCTGTGAGGTGAATTTGAAAGCTGTGCCCTGCCCAGGAGAGATGAGGGCAGAGGTGTGAGGTGGGCAACAGAGAACCAAGGGAAGCACCTTTCCAGAGCTGAGTACCCTGAGCACAGGCACCTGGATGGCCCAGCCTGCAGGGTCTCCAATTCTAAATTATCTTTGCATTTAATGACAAACATCGAGGGCAGGTTTATCTAACTTATGATCTTCCTCAAGCTTGGGCATTTCAAGCTGGGCAATGTCTTCTGCTTCTTTTTTTTTTGTCTCTAAATGTCGGGCTTTGAAAAAAAAATTCACCTAAAAACTTTTGCTTAATTGCTGCTCCAATTTATAGCCAAAAGGTATTTACTCCTCTTTAATACCTAAAATAAGGCTATGGATCTTGCCACAGGAGGTTTCCAGACTATAAATTGTTTATTTACTGGTCAAGTGTGAATGTGATTGAAGTTCTTGCTGGAAGGGTGAAGCAGAGATGAGGGCCAGCATAGAAGACCTTTGTCTGAGCACACACTTTGGGTGGGTCCTTAGACTGCTCCATCACCCCTACAGTTTTCTCTGCTGAGCCATTATTTCCCTCTCCACTGTAATGTTCATGGCTCCAGCAACATGAGCTTCTAGTCCTCTAAAGCCTCTTTTCTTTCCTTTTTTTTTATTTACTCTCACCTTTAACTGCTCTGGATGCGTCCTTGGTTCTGGGGAAAGCAAAGTTATCTTTCCATCTGTGTGGTTTAACTAAGGGAGCAGAAAGAAAAAGCAAAACTACCCTTTATTTGCAACGAAAGATGTGATAGAAGGAAGTGAAAGACTATTTAACACTGAGTGGGCAAAGTTAAGTTTCTCTGGAAATGGGGGAAGAGAAAAGGCGGCTAAGGGGAGACCTTATTGCTCTTACAGCTATCTGAGGAAGTTGCAGTGTGGGTGTTGGCTTCTTCTTCCAGGCAGTGAAGGATAGAACGAGAGGAAATATCCTCAGTTTGCATCAGGGAAGGTTCAGGCTGGATATTAGGAAAAAATTCTTCACTGAAAGAGTAATTAAGCATGGTAAGAGGCTCACCAGGGAAGTGGTGGAGTCACCATCCCTGGAAGTGTTCATAAAAAGGGCAGATGTGGCACTTTGTGGTATGCTTTAGTGGACATGATAGTTTTTGGTTAAAGTTGGACTTAATGATTTTGGAGGTCTGTTCCAACCTTAATGATTCTCTAAGATCTGAAAAATAAATCAAAAGACTGTTTATGTTTCACAATATTTGTGATTATTGTGCAAAACCCCACTGAAGGACAACAAAATGATGGAATGCAGTTATCCGTACAAACTTCAAATATTGTGGGATGCATTCCTTAGTCATACAGACAAAACTGGTATGGTATTGTTTGATTATTCTTTATTATAGTGGCTTCCTACCTCATAAATTATAAAGAGGGGTCCCCAAATTGAAGGCATGTCTGCAATACAGAGAATAAACTGTCTCTAAAGCGTGAATGTTCACATGAATGCAGACTGCCTTTGCAAAGTTGGCTGAGAGCCACATTTAGTCATGACAATTCTAAAACCTCACAACTTTTTAATAATATAAAGCCTAGACTTTTATCTGAATAGGTTTAGTAAATATTGATCAGATTAATGCTTGATATAGTGACAAAGGGAGCTTAAGTTCTTCTATTTTAAGATCTTAGGTGAGCTAAGAGTTTAAGGTGATTTAAGGATTTTAGATTAGTAGAAAATAATAAATGGTCTTTAAACCTTTAATGTAGCTTAGCTGCAGATTTTCAGGCCAGCCTTCAGACATTTTGAAAAATATTAAGCCTTCCTCATGCAGCAAAGATTGTGTCAAATCCAGCAGGTTTCAAAGCTGACTCGGTTACACCTTATGTCCCTCTCAAAGTGTTCAACGCCACTGAAATTACTTACCCAAAGTTTAATTTTTTTCCCCTCAAATATTCATGAATTTGGGGATACTGTGAGCAGCTTTCTTATGGCTTGGTCTTGCAGTGCCATCCTTGTTGGTCAACTGTACATCTAACGGCATCAAATGGAGTGTTTCTGCTCCAAACTGTTTCCAGCTTCCATGAGAGGGGTCAGCTGGGAGAAGAGGCTGACAAGGCCTGTAGCACCACTTCATATAACTGCAGAATGATTTTGGTTGGAGGTGACCTGTGAAGGTCATTTAGCTCAAGAGAGAACACTTTAAATGCGTAAACAAGTTAAAAAGTTCTATTTTTTTTTTTAGTACTTTCTCTGTGTGCCAGTTCTGATTCTCTGAGGAAGTGAAAGCAGAGGAAGTAGAGTGCTACAATGCACAATTGTTTTCCTGTGCAAAAGATTTCTAAAGCAAGACGAATTTCAAACAGGGGGGAATGTTTCTGAGGCAGCAAAATGGGATCTGCTGCAGTGTGGCACTCACCTCCTCATCACACCCTGCCCATCAAAAAGAGACAAGGGCTTTCAATGGCCAACGGGATCCTGTCAGCAGCCAGCAGCAATTCCTGCCACTAGCAAAATTAATAGCAATGCTAGTTTTGTGCTATTTTCTTAACATGAACTAATTTGAATAATTTGATTTGAACGTTAGTTCAGAGCACGTGTTTTATGTAAAACCATAGCAATTGTCTGAAATCATTGAGTGGCAACTGAGGAAATCTTGACTGAGAGTCTTCAAAGTGACACTCTGGTCACTTTGTTGGGCCATCCTTTCTCACATACCTGCAGCTCAACTTGAGTTGTAGTAAACTTTTTGTGTCACAATTCTTGTTGGAAACCCTTGCTTGAGCTGCAAATTCAGGCTCATTTTCCTTCCAGCTTGAATTTACTTCTGACCACTTTCTATGTATAGGTTCCATCCCAGTGCTTTTTATTTTAGCTAGGTCTCTTTTCCCCAGGCTGCTTCTCGCAGACACATCCCCAGTCAGCCACCCTTTGTCAGGCTGAACAGTCAGACATCTCACATGCATTTTCCTAACCTTCCCACTGACCTCTCTGCCTCTTCCAGCTGGAAGGCATCTCCCTGAAATGTGGGTGACCAGGATTGTAGCAGTTTTCCATATGGTATCACCTGGGCCTCATACAAAGACATGAATACTTCCCTATTTTTACTAGAAATACCTCCCCTGTTGCCCTCATCATTCCCTTTTCAAAAAAAAGAAATTAAGTGAGTCTGGCAAGGTCTACCTTTAGTAAACCCATGTTGCATTTTATCCCATATTGCTTTTACCTCTGCATCATTAATTAGACTCCCCACAGAACACTATTTTAAAGCCTAGCAAGCTATTCAAGTGGCTCTAATAGACCTGTAAATATGGGTCAATTTTTTCACCTTCTTAATTGGAGGTCATACCCTTGTTCCCCGGTCCTATGGCACCACCCACAACCTTATTACTTTACCAAAGAGGCTTGCTAACAGACTTGAAAAATCTTGTGGCAAAGCTTTTCTAATTTAAGGCAGGATATTATCTCATCCTTCCTATTCTAGCATGCTGGTCACCTTTGTCTTAGGGAAGCTGAACATTTTCTTTATATTTAATATTTAGTTTGGCTGACTTACTTGCACTTTCGTTCTTTCAAATTAATGAATCTACTTATAAAACTTCTTTTCCTGTGTTTCTCATTTAATTTAAGCTGAGAAAATTTGTAATAACCCATTAAAAGATATTTTCTTTAATCATCTGTCTTTTATAGTGCCTCAGATATGAACCAAATCAAGTCCAGACTGTGATATTCTGAATGAGGGCTGCTGAGGATGAGGATACTTGTTGGTCATCTCAGTTAATGATATTGTGAGACCATATTACCATTAGAAACATTTGTTTGCTAACCCACATCTAGGCTGTCACAGTTTGCCAAAATGACATTTCTGACAGCACTTAGCTCTGAGATTGTAGGGTATAACCAAATCTGGTGGTAAAGTTTAGTGTCTGATCATTGGAAAATGCTTCTGGCTCCCCCCCAGAATTTTTTTTTTTGTCCTCAAGCTCTTCTTGCATATTGGTGCCATCATTTTTTATTATTATCACTTTCTTTCTTCCCATATTACTGCTTCATAAAGTCTAGGGTTTTTTTTAGATTCACGTTGAAATTCGGTGGTCTCAAGAACAAAAAGAAAAAAACACAAACTGTATTCATCTCAGAAATAACATTTCACTCTTTAAAATATGCCCTTGCTGTGGATTTTGGAAAAATCAGTGATACCCAATGTATTGTATAAACTTAGTTAGAAGTGTTTGCAATTGTCAAAGTGGGTTTCTTTTATTTATGGCTTTGATTAGCTATTTCTCAGTTTGGGGACATAGGGAAGATTTGGGAAGACTGTGAGCCCGTAATGAATGGCCAGGAGAACACATTTTTCTAAAACAAAAAAGCATCTAACCAGACTATTCTACAAGCAAATGTGCCCAGTGGAGATAGTCCAGACAACTGCACCTGGACACCACCTGGATATAATTAAGGTCCCAGAATGGAAGATGTGTTAAAATAGATGCCAGGAAATTTAACACTCTCCCTTCTTTATTCATCTGCTGCAAAGGGATGGCATAGGTAAAACAGTACAATGGACCCATAGGACTCTGGATATCTCTGAAGAAGACTTTTTTTCATCCTTTAGATTCTCTCAGTGTCTGTATGAATTGGATTTTTGCTGCTTCTTGACCCTACAAGGTGCAACCACACACTGAGAGTATTTCTATGGCTTACATTGGCTGTGCAAGAAGGAATTACTTTGGTTCTCACCCATGCTCATACTCACAGGCCACACTCAGCCCCTGTGGGTCTTCTCTTCTCCTTGAAAGTGTTAATTCTTCTTAAAATAGCACTCACTGTGCCATTTCTTTCACCCATTATTGACCATGTTATTTTTTCCCTGTGTGTTGTTCAGCAATGAACTTCAGAAACATGGCTTTCATGCGCTGCTTCATTATCCCTAGGTGAAAAATATGCAAGCAAGTTCGCAGATATTTAGATCTGGTCTATTCAGAAATCAACTTAGTTGAAATGAAATGTAATGCTTTGCCTGAAAGAAAGTGAAGGGGAAAAATAAGGTTCAGCTATGCAGAATACAACAATCAGTTGGTTAAAATTTAACATAGTGCCTTCATTAAATGTTAAAAATCTCTGTTGAAACAGTATTAGCGCAGCAGGGTTGTGAAGAGCCAGAGATAAATAATGACTCAGAGCAAATAGGCCTCAGCAGGAGAAAAGAGGCGTTTCACCTGATTGTGATCAGAAGCTGTCCTTATATATGTTTGAAATTACCCTTAATCCCATTATTATTATCATTACATGTGACCTTGCTAAGTTTCTATTGTAAGAATAAATGGAAAAAAAGGAAGTCTGAGTGAAGACTTTCTACATATTATCACGCTACATTAATTTTGTAGAGGAACTTGGAACGGGAGTCTGTTGCAATAGACAATGCAGAGGGTGACTTGGTCCCTGATTGGGTTTCTCATATTGGAAGCCCCAAGGGAGGGACAAATGGAGAGGCATGCAACCAGATATTATCATGATTTGCATAACTGGAGGCTGACAGACAAGCTGGACTGAGATTTAGCTGTGCTAGGTGCTTTATAATCACAGAATGATCTGGTCCTTGCCTGAAAAGGAGTTACCAGCCTCCATACACAACAGAATGAAACAAAATTAGTACATTAAAAGCATCTCAGCCATCTGTGACTCCTCATCAGCTTTCAAAGATTCTGGAAGGAATGAGTCTTGAAGAAGGATCTAGGATGGTAGATCACACCTATCTTGTCTGTCTGTTGTTGGACTCAGTATTGTTCCTCATTAACAGAATTTACTATGATAAATAATTATGTGGTGATATACAGATAAGGGCAATAGCAATGCTAAAATCCCTGCCAGCATACAGGGCCTTCCAGCACTTTGCTCACCTTTGGGGCTTGAATGTCCATGATGCCATGATTTTGATGATTCATCTTTGCTGGAGTTGCAGGGAACAGCTTGGGGACACAGTGAGTGACGAGTGTTGTGGTGGGGAAGATGTGCTCCAGGAGGAGGGATCAGTACAGAATAAGTTGTGAAAAGGAAAGAGGAGGGAGTAGTAGGTTAATCTGATTCTTGTAGCTTGAATAGGAAGTAAAGCAGACAGAGAAGCTGGGCCCTTAGGAAAATGAGAGCAGGCAGAAGGGGTCTGCAATGTGGGGGAGCCTGGACCTGGTACAGCAAAAGACTTAAAGGCAAGAGGTGAATTTGAAATGGGGATCAGTGTAAGTGAAAAGGTAGACAGCTACAAAGGTGTCATGAAATCTGTTTTGAATACACACAAGAAGTAATGTGCATCTTGGATTTTATCTCAGAGAAAAACTACTGGAATCTAGGTTAACGATGATGAATTCACTCATATAGAGTTGTTTGTGTTTTAAAAAAGAGTTGAAGTCATATCTAAAGACTTTAGATATAGACAATGACAATAGGACAGGAAAGAGGGCAGTGGTGTTCCCCCTCCCATGTGACAAATGCTGAACATCTTCACATGTAAGTTGCCTCTGTAAAAAAGGGAACCCGCCTTCTCCCTTTGTGTGGAAGTATGACTCTATTCCCAGACAAATGTGCATGGTACAAGTGAAGTTAGAATAAAATAATATCAAGAACACAGGCAAAAATATGTCTTTAAATGTATATATTTGGGCAGAGTATGAATGTTTAAAGGATATTAATATACCCTCTGAGAGATGAGGAAGGGTTCTGCCATCTCCTATTATCTGGCTTAGTAGGCTGAATAAGTGAATAATTCAGAGAGCAAAGTTTCTCCAACGAATGAGCCACCTAGATCCAAACTGTTAGCATGCAGCCAAGGCACATTGAAAAAGCAGAGTTCATCCACACTGGTTTTAGTAACTGCTCCACTCAGTGGGGAAATAAATCAGTTTTTCCTCAGTTAACACAAGATCTGAATAACCATCAATTCCCTCCACAGTATCTGCAGCACAAATGGTATCACAGATGCTTGATTGTAGGTATAAATTAGCATATTATGCCCATAGGGGGAGGCTGGATGATGATGGCTTAGTAGCTGAAGCCTGCTGGCCTCTGGGAAAGTGCAAATGTAATGTCAGATGACTCAGTTTGCCAGGTGAGCAAGAGAAGCTGTGCCTCCACAAAACAAAAAGGTGAAAAATGAAGACAAATTGTAGAGTAGTGTCTGTGGTCATAGATACTGTGCTACCTGACATCCACAATTACTGACACGTAGAGGTGAGGAAATACACCTTTGGAACTTATACCAATACAAAGGAAGGATTGAGGCAAAATATCACAGCATTGGTCTTTCCTCTTACATTTCCTGGCCCTTCCTGGAGGAAGGGAAGTGACAACTACTTGGAAACCTTGTGAGTTAAAAAGAATTGTAGGAACTGTCTGTGCAAATGCAGACCTCTGAAGACAGTATCCATGACTGAAAATCCTGACACAGTTTAAAAGCAAAAGAGGGGACCAAACTCACCACACCAGTCTGGTTGGTACACTGACTTCTTTTCTGTAAGTATATTCCTCTTGTATTTCCTCACAGCAGGTTTTCCTCCCTGTCTCTTTTTTTTGCTATTCTTATCCTTTTTGTTCTTTCCACCCACACTTTCTCTCTTTCACAGAGAAGAATTTGATTCCTATAAATCTTCCAATGCTCAACACTTCTCTCCTGGTGGCCTGTTGTTCATGAGGCAGCATCTGCACAGTGCCAGGTGGGATCCTTTGTCAGCAATTGACAGGAGATGCTGCTGGTAGCTATTATGCACATGAAAGGGAAGACGATGCCGAAATGAGGTTGTTAGAGAACCATGCAGCTCTTTCCTCATGTTGGGAAGACAAGTATACAGATTTCTCCTTCACTGCTGCCTGCCAGCATGTAGCTGTCAATTACTGCCTGTGCTTTGACACCCAAGCAGCAGCCTGGCCTCTTCCTCCTCAGCCATCCCTGCCTCCACTGCTGCACAGAGCTGCCTCTCCAGGTTAATGAGGTGCTGGTGTAATTTTGGCACCCAGATACTGTGCTGACAGCTGTACCTCGGCTCCAGGGCCCTGGCTCGTCCCCACCACTGCCGCTGACCCTGGCCCCTCGCTGGAGCTGCTGCACTTCCAGCAGCAGCTGGTTTCCCATGGGATTTTTCCCTGTTAGGCTTGGGGATGGAAGACAGCAGAGTAGCCAACACTGTTAAACAAGCAAACTGTGTGAGAAAGTTTTTTCTTACAGACTAGATCGGTCCACCTTTTACTGCAGCTGCTAAGTGAGGGGTGGAAAAGCAGAGTCTGTTCTTCTCTTCAGCCTCCACACATGGAACAATTGTGGGTGCTCTGCAATGGGAGTAGCTCCATGATGAGGTCAGGGGCACATTCTTCTGCCTGCCTGCCAGGGCAGCCAGCAATGGTAACTACAACAGTGGCAGTGGTAAAAAGTAATTTTATCATCATGAGATCAGTGGCATGTGTTCCCTGAAAGGAGAGTTGCCTCTGGAAGAAGCATCTGTTCTGGTGCTGTCTCATCCAGGATAGGTCCAGCTCTGCCCATGTGGCCATGGCATCCTGAAAATGTTCACTACTACAAAGGAAACCTCTTCCAGTATTTCTAGAAAGAGATTGTTAGGAGGCACGAACAACCTGGAGGAAGGCTGAAAACAGGAGGGTGTCCCAGGCACTGTTCCAAAGGGCTCTAGCAGGAGATCTGCAGAGTTTCTATCCTCCCTCAAATCTATTATGTGGAAGGTGGAGGTGTTCTGCTAAAGTCCTGTCAATGTCCTAAACTGGCCTGAGGCACTAAAATTTTAAAAGAAGAGGCTTCCCCTTCTGTGGCTTGAGGTTGCAGGGGATGACCTGTAACAGCAAATGTTTACTTCTCAATTAGTTATTGATTTTTTTTCCAATTCACTGACAATCCTGGATGTCCCTGGAGCAACTGGGAAAGCTACAAGTAAAGCTACTATTTACCTTAATTAATTATCTAGGTTTTTTTCCTCCCAGGGACCAAGAAACCACTTCTCAACATTCATGGGTCATGGATTCCTCTCTCAGCATCCATGTAATATATTTAAATGTTAGAGTTATGATATCTACAGTGCAGCCAAGGATAATGAAATTGGGAAGTGGCTTCTCGTGTAGTTACTCCAGTCTTTCATCTTTAATGCACAAGGAATGACTCAGGTGCACAAAGCCCTTCTCCCTCCTTTATGATGGCATTTTTCCACCTACTGAGTATTTTTTTACTATTGTAGTTCTTATGAGAGGTGTAGGAGTCGTGGCAAATTACCTTGCAGCACTTATAATCAGTATTGGTTATAAATGCATGCTCTTGGAAATACTGGGCTGCTGCATAAGGGATCTTAGAGGCAGGGGTGGTGATGAAGGGTCTCTTTGTAGCAGGAGAGCTGAGCTGGCGCAGCCGCAGAGCCCACCAGCACAGCCACAGCTCAAGGGCTGAGCTTCAGAGGGAGGAGGGTCAGTAGGAAAGGCCACTGACGCTGAGCTAGGGCTGCCCCAGGCACTGCTAGTGAGCCGAGACTACTGCCTGTTAACTCACCTGCCATCACTCCTTCACAGGAACTTTTGCTAGTACAGCTAATCCTGCTCTAGGGATTTACCAGGAATAAAAAACAGGAATAAAAATGTCACTGCTTAAACCAATGTGGCTCCACAGATAGAGGTTTCCAGTGCAGACTTAGCCTCAGGTCAGTTTTTTAAGGGTAGCTCTTGTCATCATTTACACTAAAGCTGGACTGTTGGGGGAGAAAAGTCAGAGAGGTTGCAGCATCACTGACCCTTTGATTTTGTCTGTTTCCCTGCACTCAGTATTTTGGAGCCAAGGTTCCAGTGATGGGCAGGTATCAGGAGAATCACAGCATTTGCCATTTTTTTTTTTCAGTCCCTTGACTGTAGCTGGATGATTTACAGGCACAATTGTGAGGTTTGAAACAAGAAGAAGGAAAAACACCACCAGGGCAATTTCACCCTTGTAAGGCTACTCCCCATCTCTTTTGTGGTTTGTGGGGGGCTAGCAGACAGAGGCATAAAGATGACCTTCCCCTTCGGAAATACTGTCTCCCCCTCATTCTGCCCTCATTCTTCGGGCAGTTTCTGATTTCCCCCGGCTGACCTGCGACTCTCCAGATTCCTTCAAGGGCGCACAGGTTTGCCGCCGGAGAACGAGCCCCGCGTGTCCCTTAGGGCTGCGCTCTCACCAAGCGGCCGGCTCTCCGCGCGAAGGGTTTTATTCCCCTAATGAAGGCAAGAGCACCTCTAATGCTCCCGAGTCGTTCCAGCAGCAGGAATCCCACGGTTCGGCCGGGTGGATGCGGCCACTGGATGTCACTGTTGTTCCGCGGAAACCCTCCGAAAGCCACGGGCGGGGTGGGAGCGATGGTAGCTGTGGGGTGGCAGAACACGGATTTTCACACCCACTGCGGGATCTGCTGCTTTGAGTGGCTCCGAGCAGCCCCGACTCACGCAAAAGGTCCGTATGGATTCTGGGAGGGTGAGGTATGGACGCTATGAGTGTCGGTGCTGTGCATTGTTTGTGATAGCTACTTCTTGATGGTGGAAGGAAACATTGATGAAATTAGCAGGCTCCCTCAGCAGTAGCTTTAGAGTGTCTTTGACATTTCCTGTGACTGCTCACTTCATGGACTCATAGAATCATGGAATGGTGGTTGGATCCTTTAAGATCATCCAATTGTCCACAGGCAGGGACACCTTCCACTAGCCCAGGTTGCTCAAAGACCCATCCAGTCTGGTCTTGAACACTTCCAAGGACAGAGCATCCACAACTTCTCTGGACAATCTCTTCCAGTGCCTCAGCCCCCTCACAGTCAAGAGTTAATCTCTTCTCTGCATACAAAGGTCTGAGGGCAGCGGGAGTCCAGCCAGGACAAGAAGGCTGCATCTCGTGGACCTGCAGAGCATCAGGGCAGAGCAGCAGGATGCCAGGAAGGGAGCCAGGAAAAGCACATTGTCCCCGGCCTGCACTCCCTTCCTGGGGCAAGCAGGGTGTGTGGAAAGCAGCATGTGACTGATCTTGCCCAGATGAGCAGCTGGGCTACCCAGTTAGGGAGCTGGGAAGTGTCCTCAGGTGCTCCCAATGCAGACAACATCTGACACACACCAGCGAGCCCAGAGCAGTGGGTCTGTCCAGAGAAAATTGCAGACAGTACAATGTTAGGCAAACCTGTGAATACTTGTGCTTTCTTCAGAGCATTTAGGCTGAAGCAGACTGTAAGGCTGGGCAAGCAAAGAGACAAAGGAATTTTATTTCTCTTTTCCTCCTCTCCAATACTTGTGTTGAACAGAAGCTCCTCGTGGGTGAAGACTGGTTCCTAGATCTGAGAGTCCAAAACAGAGCTGTTGAGAATTTGTGTTTTAGGGATGTTTTTTTCTCCCAGTTGCCAGCCTGGCTTTAGACTAGCTCCGTAGGAATGTCAAGATTTGTCTTCTGTGAAATGTCCTACCTTTCTTAAGGTAAAAAGTGGGCACCTGTTTTTCTCCTACTAAGTCTTCTTTGATTAAACATTCAAAAGTTTCTAGTGAAAGAATTTAATTAAATGGAAAGAAAATACATCTGTATAATTACTTTAATAAAGCTTCAGGAAGTCATAGGGTTTCCCAGAAAAAATGTTTTGATAAACAAGGTAAAAAGTTGCAAATAACCTTGTTCCTTAGAAGACTTTTGTTTTATCACATTCCCTTTCACTGAAGCCTTGACTCAATAAGATATTTGCATATGTGACTAAGTCATTTGGATTTAATTCCCTTGGATATCTGCAAACAAAGGATAGTCCCAGGAGTGTCACTCTGAAGCGACCTTGATAGTACTTTAATAGTAGCAGTATTAAAAGAAGTGAGGGTGATGCCAAGGAAAAATGGGGATACCAAACTTACTATCAAAAATTGAAGCTGGCCACAAGAAAATGAATGAAAACATCCAGCACCTAGCAGGTAACCTAATATATTTGGTGAAGTGGTCATCTATGCACAGTGCAGGCATCCCCCAGTTAGTGTTAATCCCCCAGAGAAGCTCCTATGGCATAATAAGGCAGTCAGGATATTCCAGCTCAGGTCCCGAAAGAGCAGAGCCATTCCTCAGTGTGTGCTCCAAATGCCTTTGGAGGAACAGCGACCTTCATGGATCCCCATGTCTCTGTGCTCAGCCAAAACCCTTGCTGTGAGATGCCCAGAAGCTTGTGCTAGTGCTGCACTACCCAGAGGCCCTGCTGAGAATTGGGAAATAATTGCTACTAAGCTTGCTCCTTGGCCTGTGGGTGAGATCTGACTCTCTTCTAGATGGCTGCAAGAAGAGTGAGTCCTGCCTGTGTGGATTTGCCCTACAGATGCTCTCTCTCACCTGGGGCCCCCTGTCCCCAGGGAAGCGTGCTTTGCCTCATAATTTTTGTAACCCAGGAGACTGCTTGCATCATGATGGGCCACTCTAATAGAAGGAAATACCCAGACTAGTGACTTCTTAAGCTTTTTTCTCCTTTGATCTTTTCTTCCTGGAGGCATTTATTTGATCTTGGAAGGACCTTAGGGCTACAGTCTGCCCTAGCAAAGATATGACAGAGAGCAGAGGAAAGATTTTGAGTCTTTTCTTCTGACTATTCCTCTACAAAACACAGGCAAAATATTGACATGGTTCTCCCAAGAGCATAGGGGTAAGATGTAGCAAATCAGAGTGGAGATAAACTAAGTGAAATTTCCAGGATAAAAACAGTTGGAAAAGGTTATGACTCTGAGAAGTAGGATACTCTTCTAGAAAGCACTGTATGGGTCTCAGGAGGCTTGGATCCAGGAGACCTGACAGCCGGCGTGAAACTGTGTAAAGGCCAACAGATTGCTTTGTTTCTCAGGTCTCCACCTGTGAAATATGCCCTGCCCCTTCTCCCTTTAGCCTTAGCGGGACTGTGGCTTTTCCAGTTAACACAGCAATGGAGTGAAGGTCTCTCACTTTCTGTTGGAGCCACTAGATGGGACCAGAGTAAAACAATGAAAATAATTTCGACACATAGGCCAATAAAGACATGTTATCTTTGACCTTTAAATCTAGTCTCAGGATTCAATCCAAATGCCAGTTTAGGCTTTCACAGTTCCCTGCTAAAAATTAATCATCTTCTCTGCTTCTTCTTTTTTTTTTTTCCTTCTTTGAAGTAAGCTTCATCTACATAGCTGGTATTTGCATTGCCTTGTTATAGGAACCAAATGGTGTCCATCTGTAGACATGAAATATGGAGGGGCCATTTGGGCTGCTGAAGTGCTTCCCTTCCCTCACCATACTCATTCCTGAAAGCACTAAGAGGAGCATTAAATACCAGAGGGAGATCAGATGTAGACACAAATAGAGAAAGGCTGGGGAAAGCAAAATGAGGCACATCTTCATGTTTCCCTCCCCACGAGCTGTGGCTAGGGAAATAAAGCAAAACCAGGACTCCCAAATTCAACAGCTGAAAGAATGGCAGGAGCAAGGTTTGCAGTCCTTCCCCTGTTACTTTGCCCATTCCTCTCTGCGCACTATTTGCCATAGGCAGTGAGAGTGAGCCAGGCTGGGCAGGGGCCCTTTCCCCCAGCTCTCTGTGGAGGGAAAAGCACTGGCAGTGCTGTGGGTGTAACAGCACCTCCTAACTCACACTGCTGACAATCAGTCAGAAACTGAAAGTAAACAACGTATTTCCATGTATTTTAAACACATCTCAGTGCCCGGCAGCCCGAGTATTTTGAGGAAGAGGTTAAAGCAGACACTGTAAGGCAAGGACCTTACATACCAAGCTCCAGCCCTCGGTGCATTAATATGGCTGAGTGGAGATACTAACATAACCTTACCTGTAATGGCATGAACACACCACTGTAATAATTCATTTAGAATGATGACACCTGAGACCTAATTTAAAACTCCCAGATGAATACTGTTCTCACATTCAAACCCCCAAGGCTGCTGCAAACATACCTAAGAAATCCTAAGAACTATAGTGAGCCTAATTGAATTGGACTTAAATGGACCATTGAGGTGGCCTCACAGAGCTCTGGGGAATTTATATTGTCTATACTGTATCAGAATCACAGCTTGAACTGAATAACGGGTTACATCCAATCATGTTACTGTAACTCATGCTTGAGGAAAGGGGGAAACCTTTTGCTATCAGCAAGGCTGTATGGAAAACAATTTCAAATCACTTTAAACCCGGTTGGCAACTACTTTGCCAATTATGGAGTCCTTTGGGAAAGGTGTGTGCTAGGGCTCGGACTAAATGATTTATGTCAAGCGCCCCAGTCCCCGGAGGCACATACAGGAGGCTGGAGAGGAGGTGCTTGTGGCTAATTATTTCTCCTAAGAATACTTTAGCAAGGTAATTTGCGCTTGCAGATGAGTCACTGTGCACGCTGAATATAACACAGGGAGAGGAGAGACTTCAGCGCTACAGCACACAGACAGATAAAAGCGAAATGAACGGGATCTTCATTCCTTAATCTCACATGCAAAACCCCAGCCCCTCGACCCCCCTGCCTGCCCCCTGTCCCCCAAGGGCCCCTCACCAGTCGTGCTCAAGGGGGACCACAGAGGAGGGCCAAGCAGAGCCTCATCCCCACACCTAATTACAGAGAGGAGCCCGGCGTTTAAAAGGCTGATAAAAGTGTGCACTCTCTGTGACTCTTGGTGGTGCAGATCTGCTGGCGGCTGGGCACGCAAGAGGGAAAAGCTCGGGCAAGCTGAAGGAGGTAGCAGCCAAATGCCTTCCCAGCGCTCCCGCCGGTGCATCCCCTTGGTGCACTGGCAGTTTCTTTGCTCCTGTTGTCTAAAATCTCCTCACAGGTGCACTGTTGACACTGTGTTATAATTTATGAAGCTGCAGATGCCTGGAACAGGTAATTCATTTTGCAGATGGCAAGTGTAAATTCTGCTGTTCCTCACATGGCACAGACTTGCCTGTTAATAAAAAGGCTGATGTCCTAGATCCTGGCTACTCTGAGAGGTGTAGCAAATCCCTTTTGGATGTGTTGCTGCCATAGAGTAAGGTGTAAATAGCATTGAACTTGCAGATGATTTAAGCCTGATTTCAAGATCCCCACTGCCCCAAAGCTCTGGGGTGTGAGCTTTTGGACTGACTCAAAGCAGGGTTAATTTTGGTCAGAAGTTTGGGATTGATTTGCAGCTGAAGCGCATGTTAGAACATTGTGCATGTTCTGAACACTTCCTTCCAGATTTTCATCTGATTTTAACCCATACTGTGTAGTTGGCTTTTATTCAGGTCCTATCATTCACACTGGCTTTGGGATTTCAGGAGCAGTGAGAACATGAATTTGTGGTAAACACAGAGCTGCTGTTCTTGATCAGGAGTTAGTAGAGATGCAGACACACTCTCCTTTTGAAAAATGCATTTGTGGTTATCTGCTGCTTTGCAGCAGCTGAGGAGAAGAAAGAATGCTGAAAAGTCCCCATGGAACTGCCACTCAAGCCTTCCAAGCCCAGATGAGCCCTAAGCCCCCCAGCTGAGCCTGGGGCCCTGCAGAGCAGATGCACAGCCATGCTAGTGCCTGCTATAGTGTGGTTGGGTAGTGAGCCACCAGGGCTACAACCTGCAGCTGCAGCACTCTGCATGGATCAATCTGCACTAACAACTTAGGAAAGATGTGAAGCACCTTCCTTTCCTGCAGCAATATAGGCAGTAACACAGCTGCCACAAATGGAGAGGGGCCAAAGGATTTGCTAACCCACAGCAAAAAGATAAGTTGTGAAAGATCGAGTAGCTGAATTGACTGGATTTGAAACAGCAATCTAATAAACCAACGCCCTTTGGGTAAGTCTACTTTGTCCAAAAGATCTGTGGTCTTATAGTCCATGCTCATGTGACAGCCTTCCGTTGGGAGTGGGGAGCAAAATCCATTCTTGTTGACCCGATTAAGGCTCAGCTGCAAGGCACAGCCATCACTGAGAGGCTCCTCAACCACGAGCTGAAGGGAAAGCTAGTTGGGAGAGCCAGTTAAATGCTGGCTGGCAGGGCAGGGAACAGGCAGTGTTAACAGGCATTGCAAACCCAGGACTGGCAATAAAAGGGTCTGCAGTTTGTAGCATTATGGGCTATGTAAGCTGAAGTCAGCAAACTTCAGGAAAACCTTAGCTGAGCTCGGTTTGTCTTTTTTGCTTCTCTTTGGACATAATTGAGCATGGGTTCAAAACACTCACATTGTGCTGATGAAGGTTGTGATTCATGGTGAGGAGAGGAGAGGAGAGGAGAGGAGAGGAGAGGAGAGGACGAAGATGAGGCAAAACACACAACCCTATTTTCCCTGCCTCTGCTCAACCTGTCCCCCGTGTCTGCCAAGGAGACACTCCAGGGTGCTGGAGTAAGACCTTATGTTATATTGATCTCATAAAGGAGGCAGGACATATACTACCCTTGTGAATTTAGGCCACAGCAAAAATTTTGTTGGAAGCTGCCACCCAGCAAAACATCAGTGTTCCGTCCTCTGCCTGATTGCCTCAATCACCTGGTTTTTGGACAAAAACCTGCCTCAAAATTTTGAATGCAAGAGAGAAGCAGAAGCACATTCACTGGGAAGTGTGCATGAAATGGAGCACTTGTTCAACAGAAAGTCTTTCACTTGCTCTTTTTCTTCTTTTTGATCCACTTCCCTAGAGTGTTTTCAGGACTATTCACCATCAGGCACACAAACCCCTGCCAGAACAGCATAAGAGACATTCTTTCTGTCCCAGCTGATGAGAAGAAACATTATTCTGCAATGTGGTCAAGATCTTCTAGATCTTTTATCACCCAGAGAAGGATCACAGAAAAACTCCTCACAACTTTTCCTCATTTAGTACGGAGAGTTTACAACTATATTATGCAGATCTTTTATGCATTTCTTTGTATTTTTTTTTTATTCTTCCCAATCTCTTTTAAGCTGCTTCCCCTTTGCACATCTGAGCTTTGCTGATCACAGAGGTCAAACAGATTGAAAACATGTGTGCAAGTAAAGTGGCTTCACCTTTGACCTCAAACTATTCCTTCTTGGGAACATTTAATTTGCTCTAACCAAATGTATTTTTATTTTAATGGAATGCTCTTTGCCTGAGGCAAACTGTGTGGAAGTCCATCAGATGTGTTTTCATTTTACCACTTTGTAGGAAAGTGTATTAATCCATTTTGCTTTACATCTGGAATATTTTTAACACAGCCCTGGGATTTTCACCCTCTATCTGCAGCACTACCCATGGCTCCTGTGCAGAAAACAAAACAGAGCAATATGAAATTAAATGGACCAAAGAGGTGTGTTAAGAATGAAAGTTGATCCTGATTGCAAAGGGCAAATTCTTTTTGCATCCTAGGTCTATATATTTCTATTTCTGCTAGGTTATATATTTTCCAAGGATGATGCTCTGTGCTATGCCAGATGGCAGAGGATGTGAAAATTTGGTTTATAACATTATCCTGGATCATACTGGTGAGGCAAGGTAAACTTTACATTAGGATCAAGCTGTGGCTACAGGTCCTCACTTTCAGCATGTCTCTGTGATTTAATTCAAGACTTGTAGCACTTTGTGGCAGAATAAAATGTAGAAGATGTAACCTTTTTAGAAGTGTTATGGTTCTGATTGCTTTGGAGGTCTTACACCTTAGTTTCTCCTAAGCAGCTGCCCGAAGCTGTTTGGGGCAGTTTTCAAGTTGCTATGCATTTATGCATGGCCTGTGAGTATCTGCCTACCCTACCTGTTATAAAAATCAAGAGATATAGCTAGCTTTAGGGGGGTTTTGTTTGTTTGTTTGTTTGTTTGGGTTTTTTTTTGTTTTTTTTGCTTTGTAAGAGATAACTTCCAGGTCATGTAACCTTCGTTGTTAGTTGTCTCACCATTCTGATTCTGCCACCACTCATTTTGGGGTTGAGTACTGAATTCAACATGATATGACAACCTAACATGAGAAAGCCAAAGTAAATGTCATCCCCTAATAGACTTGAATGATGGAATGAGTCTGTGCCCAGGAATCTCCATTCATTTTGCATAGTCCCAGCATCCTATTTGGGCAGCTTGCTACTGGGAGGAACATCCCTCCTTTTGAAACCCGAAAGGGTGAATGAGCCCCTGTGTGGCTGCAATGTTGTCCTACTTTTCTGCTCTGCCTCCATTTAGCAGTCTGCTGTCAGAGGAAATTATTTCAGTACTACCACTGTCTAGTATACTACAAAAAACCATAGCAGCAACAAAAAAAGAATAGTGTGTAAATACATAAAGCTGTATTTCCTCCTCTTGTGGATCCAAGGGAGGATTCCAACAGTTGCAAGAAAGTAGAGCCTACTGAGATTATTCACAGTGAGTAAATTGAGTAAACTGTGGGGCTGGTGGTGTGTGTTTTTTTTCTTCTGTGCACGCATCAGTTATTCCGTGACAAGGTTCAATTTCTGTCAATGAGAATATTTGTTAATAAGTATTTGTTATGAGTATTTGTTAAACAGCTTGGGCGAAGCATTTTCAGTCTAGTGAGAAGTTCACTTTGGATATCCCCTATTCATTATTCACCGTGTGTATGTTCACACAAGTCATATGGTATTGTCACCGCTCCTTACTTGAATAACTCTAGTTAAACAGGAGACTAATGAATGTTGGAGCACACATGGTGAATAACTAATAGCAAGGAACATACTCTCACTTGCCCTGTACTTTGCTATAACCAGTGCTGTCTGACAGCATGGGGTAGTGGGGCCTGTAATCTGGGCCTCCCAGCTCCAAGGGCCTCTTTCTCCCTCTGTGGCACTGTGTGTGCTGTGCATGTGCCATGCAAGTCCCTCTGGGTGTGCAGCTTGTTGCTGTGTGCCATGAGACACTTTTTAGCTGGACTTTGGCCTTGAGTACCCACACATGGCCTCTACCAGTAGACACTGGTATGCAAACCTGCTAACTTCTCAATATGGGGGTAAGAAAATGGAAATCTGGCTATTTAAATGTGAGGAAACAGAAGGAAACATGGGACAAGTCCATGGTCAGCCTGGCTCCTTAAACTTTCCTCTAGCTCCTTCATATTGCGCTTCTGATGCAGAGGAACCAAGTGGTCCTATGGATGTACCTCTACACCAATGTGTGGTTTTAGCACAAGATGAGGACTCAGTGCCAGGTGCCAGTTAAGCAGCATTGCCTATCAGTATCTTTGAAGGTTCACTGCAGAGGCCTCAAGCCCCTCTGGCAACCAGGGATCCAGGCATGTGCCCGGTGACCAGTTTGGAGGTTGGACAGCTGCAGTCAGACAAGAGAGGCTGTGCTATCATATGGCTGTGACCACCACCTTTAATGTGAGAGGAAAAAGCATCCTCGATCACATACCATTCTCCTTCTCACCACCCTTATTCATCTTCTTTACTCAAGTTCTCTTGTGTCTTCCATGATCTTATGCTCGCCATTACTAGGTTAAAGCTGGTATGCTCATTGTATTTATCACCTTCCCCAACTTGCTTTTCACCTTGTCCAATGCTGTCCAAATCTGAAGGTTTCTGAACCCCCTGAATGTATGGTTAAATATACTTCACATACACCATCACAGTTACTGATTGAAGAGTGTGGAGGAAAATGTTCCACCCAACAGTGATGGTTTTGCCGTCACAGCTACCTTCATATTTTTAGGGGTTGTGTCACCATATAAGAGAGTTTTATGCCTCCTTGTTCCTCAGAACCCGTTGGGGCTGGACTACACTACAATGTTGCTTTTGCCTTGTCATAGATTTGTGCTTTCCCACCTTCTGACTGCTTCTGCCCTTTTCATTTCTCCTTGGGGACACTCCAAGGTCTCTTGGTGCTGGAACATTTTTCCTCATGTGTTTGCAGTGCCTAGCACAACATAGCCCTGATCTCTGCCAGTGGATACTAGGCACACATGGAATTCAAACAATAAATAATCCTCATTCCTGCTGCATTGCTCTGCTTGTGCTATATATCAGATGAGAGAGGGTGGCTCTTAATCTTCTTACTGTCAGGATTATGCAGGTATATTTCTGACAGAGAACTTTTAAACTACCATACAGTGAAAAGTTGGAAGGTCTCTTGTAAATCACACTTTACTCACATATGAACATAACTTAAATCAAGCTGATGAGCAATACCCTCCACAGGATAAATGTCTGATACTGGATTTATTTCAGATCTGTTTACACAAAGGATTGATGACAATCAATATCTGCCCTCGGGATGAGCAGGGAAACAAAAATGCTGGTGATCAGGCCACTTGATGTCACTATTGCTTGACTGTGGACAGGCAACTGAGAGTATAAACGGGGCTGGTTCAAAAGAAGAGCAGGACAGGGGGTTTAAGGAAGGCCTCTCGGCCATCTATTTAAAAATAATGAAAAAGATACACTATTTAGGATTGCGCATAATTTCTGCCTCTGTACATTTAGCAGCATTAGTGGAGAGCTCCCTTCCCTTCTGCACTCATGGCTGAAAGTGCTCTGACTGGGTTTGGAGCAGGATTCATGTTTTTCACTTGCTCAGTGTAAGAACAAGACACTTTCTTTGTCTCTCTGACACCTCTGTGTGGGGAGCATTGTGGTACTGAGCAGAGGGTCCATCTGATTCAATGGTACAGGCTTATATTAATAGTTCTTGTATTTTACCATACACCAGCTAAGACTGGTGTATGGTAAAATGATAGGGTCCATAATGATAACTATGAAGCAGAATACTTTTGTCCACCGCCATGAAGTTTTCTGGCTACCTGGCTGATTTTTACAAAATGCAGCCTGTGTTTCCCTTGATGAGTTTGGGTCCTCACCTGGGCAGTCGACAGAGGAAACATTTATATTTGCTTACTGCAGAGATTTCACGATTCAGCAAACTTATTAGTCGCAGTTGAACTGTAAATTATTTATCAAAGTCCATGGTGAATAAATATCTAATACTCCTACCCATACAACTTCATCTAAGTCCCATGAAGCTGGGCAATGGGTTTCTTCTCCTTTTGAAAGGCCTAAGGTTACTAAATAATTCATAATCCTCTCTCCTGCCTGTGGTAGGATGTGTGGCTTTAAACTACCTCAAAGTGCTTTTTGTTAGGAATTGAGCCATACTGGTCACTCCTTTGTCTTCTGATAAAGTGTGTATTTACTTGGATGAAAAGTGGGTGAATGCCTTTGCTGTGAAGCTGACAGAATTTAAAGCCCAAATTCTTTGTTTTTGGAATGACTAAGACCACGGGCAGTTTGGGTATCTCTTTCTTGGATCATTGTCATTTATGGAGATCTCTTGGAACTGTGCTGTTTGGGAGGAGCTGCAGGTGTGCTGTGCTTGCTCACATTATTTATATTTTATCTGTTGGGAACAATTAACTTCTTTTTGGTTTGAATTTTCAACAATCAGTTCATGCTCCCCCTGCTGTTAGTTCTCTCCTTTGAGCAGTAGTGTTAGTTAAAGCTGCTTACATGGCTCTTACTACTGGTGAGCAATGTGACAGACAATATCGAAATTATTTGCACGCACAGGATAACCAAGAGTGGAACTTAATCCACATCTCCTAAGCCATGAGCCAAATGCTTTTACCATGGGACAAGCTACCCTTACTGTTGGGAAAGTAAAGCTCAAATCTCATCAGGTTTCCAGCAGGCCCTATTTCTTTGTGGAAGATGTTCAGCATCACAAATCATGTTTGTAGGAACCTGGCTTTATTTCCTAATTTTCTGTATAGATGACTCTATGTGGAAGACTACAGTAACAGGTGCTGTCTTTCTCTTTCCCAGGGAAAAGGGAGATGAGCTCTTCCAAGGTCAGTGATCCTCCATCACTTCAGCTTGATGACTCCTGTTCCTAAAACCTGAGGAATTGGCTCAGGTATGTCTTGGCCCTTCTTAACAGAAGATCAAGATAAAACACTGAGTAAGTTTTAAAGCTGAGGTAATTTGTAGTGACTCCACTGTCATATGGTTGGATGGTAACTAAAATGAGGCAATTGAATGTTATGATACACTGAATCAAAATTCTGCTGGTTTACTTCCAAATCCAAAATCTGGGCATCACCCTGTGTATGAATTGAAGAGCTGAGATCCCAGCTGGCACCTCCAACACAAGCGTTGAGGACGAGCCTGTGCACCCTTGTGGCATGGTGTGCTTCTCTTTGCTGTTAGTCTAGCTGGTCCAGTGGAACTGCTCATGCCAGTGTAATCATGATTTAATCATATTAATAGTGCTGGGCAATTGAGAGAAGTGTGGCACTGTCTTGGTTTGGGAACCTAACCCCCAACAGGCACAAAAGACAAAAATGTATGAAAAATACCCTTTCCGAAAAGCACTTCATTTTCTGTACAAAAAATTGCAACCCCTTGTGAATTTTAAAATGCCCTGAAGAATTTCATGTTGAGGCAACTGTTCTTTACAGAGTTCTGAAGCTTATTTTAAAAATACCGGTAGGAAGGTTTTTTTTCCTCTATTAAACTGCATATGTTTTAAGAGTAATTTCCATGGAGTCCTTATTTATTTCTATAGCTCTCTGTTTAATTTTCTCTTTTTTCATAAAGAACATTGTAAAACTGTAACTAGTATGGTTGGTGACCAGTTTCAGGGATGTGTCATGGCATCTCTAAATGAGTTGGCTTTAGTTTCATTTCCTTCAATCCATTCTTTGGCAACCTCCAACCAACTGTACAAGCATGGAAGAAAGATCTGAGCATTTATGATGAATTGTGAGTGGGAAGGAATTGGAATTATCTTTAATGAGCTGTAGCCATTTGGTTTCACTTCTCTGACAGTCGTGTACTTTAAGTAAAAGACAAAATCGAGCACTTTAAGATGTCTCAGAGTCACCCCATCATTTCAGCATTAGCTGGGCATTTTGGTGTGCTCTCCCATTACAAGACCATTCTGGAATTGAATGGTCAGTGATGATAAACAGTGATAATGGATTACTGAGTAGGGGGAAGGTAGGAGATATTAATAAGGTAAGATTTTTAATTAATTTTTCAAGTTAATTAAAATGTCCAAAAGCACAATAAAACTGCAGAAAATCTGGCAAGGGAATGGCAGCCTGTCTGATTAATGCAAGTCAACTGTCTTCTGAGGGTAATAGTAATAATGATGAGATTATGGATATGGAAGAACTTGCTAAAGAGATATGAGATGCATGTGGAATACAAACTGTGTCCTAGTTACTATTTTATGGTGCACAATGGATCTTATTAAGGAGGAATAGCAGTAAGAATTACCACTGAATTGCTCAATAAAAGTATTGTGTAATTAACACTGCTGCACCATCAGCTTGAGTGCTACCTCCCATTGATACTCCATATCCTCCATTTACTTTTAGTTTTTAACTAAAGTATGGGAGTTTCAACGGCAGATGCAGGCAGCTTGAAAAACATGTTGCCTTGTGCATGACGATACTTGGAGAAAGACAAGCAAGCATTGAAGGGCTGGAGTGGAGTATGATATTCAGAAGAGACTGGCAGAAACTTCCACAAGTGAGAGTTTGATACTCCATTCCCTCAGCATAAATAACACTGAAACAAAATAATGACAATAACCATGATAGAGAGAGTAAAAACACTTTTTTTCTGGCATCCCCAGTCTAGTCCCTAATGAGGTTTTGAAAGCATGTGTTCCCCATCCAAGCAGAAAACAAGTCCCAGTGAGGCTGGCGCACAAGTGATGAATGGGATTCACTGGTGGGTATTTTTTCACAGCATTAAGTTTCTTATTACATATATATGCTATGTGCCTGCTGCAGTGGTGTTCTGCTCTTGGCTGAGTATTCCAGGCAGTCTCCAACAGAAGTATTGCAACATCTTAATTAGAGACATCAGTATCATACAGGAGATGACACTTACTATAGTTCCATTCTGATGGAAAAAGAAGTAGTCAACATCATCAGGAAAAATATGATATTGCAGGTCATACGGTAGTTCACTTAAATCTCAGAGGAATATCCTTGCTGTGGAAGAGCAGATGTAAACCGAAGCTCATGCACTCTGAGCAATGCCTATTGCCCATGTTTTCTATAGAAAAACAAAACCTGTTGGCTGCAAAGCCAAATTCCTCAAAATTAATATTGAAAGACCAGTTCAGCCACAGATTTGGCCAGACCAGAAATGAGATATGAACTGCGCATGTTTTTCAGGACGTTTGGAGCCTGAGTTATGAAGTTATGATAGACTGAGTCTGTGCTCATCAAGAATCACTAGTTCTTTTCAGATCCTGGCTAGGTTATGCTATATCCCATGTTCATTTTATTCAAGCTCTTTTCTGTCAAGAGCAAAATTCTTAATTCCATCTTCAGTGTTTACCCAGGCTGCTCTTAAAAATGAAAATAGTATCTGGAGGATTTTAGTCTTGGTGAAATAATAAAGGGAAGTAAAAGCCTCCTGTCTTGAATTCTGAGTAGGCTGCATCACCACATGCGAGAGAGATGGTTGCTATAGATTGCCTTGTTATTAAAAGGGGAGGGTGAAAAATGGCAAGGAAGGTTTGAAGCTGTCTGATGTAAAACAGAACCAGTTTATAGGGAGCTGGCTGAGGACTGCAGTTTTATAAGGTGCACTTTAAACAACCATGCAGTGTACTAAAAATATCGTAAAAACTATAGCTTCTAGCCACAAGTTTCAGAAAATGCTTAGTGGCAAAAAGAGAAAAAGCTGGAAGATATAGGCCATAAAGAAAATCTCATACACAGAATGTAGGAACATTTAGGTCTAGGCTTTTGCTTCAGGCTCCAGCTCAGTGCAGCACAAGATACCACAGGCTGTTCAGTAGGACAGGATTCATCTCCATAGTGTTAAAAGTGCATAAATGCCTCAGGAGAGGAGCCACAAAACATTCAGTATCTGAGACTGACTTAGATCTTTCACTCTACCCTCTGTGGGTGCCACTGACACCCACGGAAGTGCTGCCACCCATCCTGCTATTTTTCTCCTGAGGCCTCACCAGATTCATCAAAGCAGCCTAACTGCTTATCAGTTGTCAAAGCCCATTTCTCCTTTGCTCCAATTTTAACAGGAAAACACTACCTGCAGATGCTGAGGTGAGTGGTTCCCTTCAAAAAATCATGCTCCCTGAATGAGCTGCCCTGCTGCTGGAATAGCAATGGTCCAAAGAGATGATCTGCTATGTCGCAGGCTTGGCAATCAGTCCAGAAAAGCATCAGCAGAAACCAGCCACTGGTGCTGTTCCCACCAGAGTTTTTTCAAAGACTTCTCTTTGTGGATGTTTGTACCCAGCATCTCCCAAAAGGAGAGGTCATGCTTGGCTGGTTTTTTTTTTTTTTTTTAATCTCATGTTTACCTCTGAGTTGGTCTCTGGAGCTGACTGCTCTTGAAAACAGGAGGAGGGGGATACCAGAAAG
The DNA here is from genome assembly GCF_029207755.1 of Chamaea fasciata. Lineage (NCBI taxonomy): Eukaryota > Metazoa > Chordata > Aves > Passeriformes > Sylviidae > Chamaea > Chamaea fasciata. The sequence continues at coordinate 46,987,028 of NW_027094086.1, read as the reverse complement.
GGCAGGAAGGGTGCCATGAAACAGAAAAATTTGCACGGATGTCATGAACATTTGTCATGCTTCCCGGGATATTTAAATGTTTCATTAGAAGTGTATGGCATGGCCCTGTCAGTCACAGGATTTTAAGGGGCCCATCAGAGACATCTGTCTGAGGCAGAGTACCTGCCTCACCCCCTTCTGGCTGTGTGCCACATCAGGAAGGTATTAACTCGCCACTGATCTATGAGGGCAGCAAACTAAAATATCCCAGTGCCAGTGCAGCCAGGCTGCCTGGGACAGATGGGATCAAACTAGGGATCCCTCCCTTCCACCCCACTTTTGGAGCCAGCTGCTCCATTTGATTTCAAGAGAGGGAATGATACCTTGGTCTGCAGTTTCAGAAGCAAATATCATAGGGTGGCTGCAAGACAAGAGGGAGGAAACAATTGTTCTGAAAACCATCACAAGAATTTTTTTTTTTTTACAGGAGGTTAAAAACAGGCTTTTAAATACTTCTCCCAGTCCTCACTTGCAATAGCAGGAGCTGGGGTCAGGCATCTTTTCTTGCAGTGATTAATACCTTCCTACAGGAGGACTGCCATTAAGGGGAATGAGGCAACCTGCAGAGCAAGGCTTTCCTCTGCGGGAGAAAGAGTGCCTCTGTGTCTGCAAACCGTGGCAGACTCTGAACAACTTCCCAGTTTTCTCCACTGTTCAGGCAGTCAAGTCTCTGACTGCCACCTCTCGCATCCTCAGTTTATGGCAAACATAAAACAGGAGGCCATTAAAAAAAATAAGATAAATCAGACCCTAAATTTAAATTGTGTTGATATAAATCATTCATGCAACAGATTGCATTTATTTATTGCCTTTGTTTGCAGCACAAGAAATCTGTTAGATGCGCCTCACAGAATTCATAGATTAAAAAATAAAAATCCTTATGAGAGACAGGCTTTGTGCCCAAAATGCAGCACTTTCCTATTAAAACCTTTATTTGTCTTCAGAGGGAATACTTTGGCACTGTTTCCCCCATCATCAACTTCCTCCTTCTCACCCCTGAAGCTGCTTCCCAGTCACAGAGATGCGTTTCATGGTCCAGCTCCAGTGGCTCATGGCCTTTCTGACCTTAGCTCTAGCCTGTCTCCTGATGGACAAGCTGGCAGCTCTTCCCCCAGCCTGGAGGACACCTGGCTGCAGCCTCATGGGCAGCAGAGCATTGGAGAGGAGAAACTGACCTTGTATCTACTCTTGGGACCAAAAAGAGAGGACAAAAGTTCATTAAAAAAAAAAATCTAATTGGGGCAGTCTTACAAAGACCAAGAGTCACCTCTCAATAGTGGGACATCTGGTGACATTAGCTGAAGTTTCATAAAAGCTCCCTATGGCCTTTTCAGAAATAGAGCAGGTTTCAAAAAGAAAGAAAGAAAGAAAGAAAATACAGAGCCCTATGTATTGGTGTTGATTTATCTCCATCTTCTATGCTAAAGTACTGCTAAGGCCAGCAAAGGATCCTAACTTGATTTTCTTCATCTCCAAAACAGCAGAAATGGCTAGTCCTGAATGTATGTTATTTACAAAGACGTGATTTTGTCCTGCTTTCTTCCTTTATTTCATTATTTATTGAGTAAGATAATAGCTTATGGTACTTACACAGAGCCAGCTGTTTGCAGGATGCCAAGAGCAGGTGGTCTGGGAGGCCTCTGATGAATTGCAAAAGACACTTACCAGCTGCTATCGCTGTGTGAAATGAGCAAACCTGCAAAATCTTTATTTTCAATTGGATTGTACTTTTAAGTAAGCAAGGGAGACAGCCAGTATAACTACAGACCATGACCAACAACCCACATAAAGTGTGTGCAAACACAAGTGATTAATGTACCAGGATTTCAAAACATCCAAAATGAGTGAGTCAGGTTTAATAGGGTGCGTGAGAGGGAAGGGGAGCAGGAAGGGGTGGGTGGGACCTGGGGTATGCATGGGGGGACCGCAGGACAAGGGGCTGCTTACATGACATGAGGAATAAGGCAAAAATGAACTATTTAAGGAATCTGAATAGTTTATACCCTTTTCTTAGCATCCCTCATATTTTAATTCTCCCTTGTAAACAGTACTGTTGGTTGAAAGTTTTCATGGTCCTATTCCTTTCTCTCATCACCTCCACCCTTTTTTTTTTTTCCCATTTTTTTCTTTTTTCAATTATGTAGGGCACTCTCGTGTGCTGCCTCACCAGGGCACAATCCTTTGGTGGTAACCACATCCTCAAATGGTCACTGAAGAGATGCAGGGATAATGGGTTACAAAGACAGACATTAATAAGGTAAGATAAGAGAGGGGAGGTTTATTAATTTTTCAAGTAAAGTTAGGATGCCCAAGGGCACAGTAAAACTGTAAAGAATCTAGTGAGGGATGAGAGGCCTAGCTGATTAATGCAAGTCAGCTGTCCTCAGAGGGTGATTGCAATAATGATGAGATTATGGAAGAACCTGCTGAAGACAAATGAGATGCATGTGGAATAAAAACTAAGTGTCCTAGTTACTCTTTTGGAGTGCACGATGGATTTTATTAAGGAGGAACAGCAATATAAATTACTGCTGACTGAGATGCCAAAGTGAGGAGCTGGGCTTGCTTTGCTGGAGTTTCTTTGCTTGAGAGGTAGCAAGCAACTCAGGGTGCCTCGCTTGAAAACAATCCAAAGAAAACATGGAAAAGTGAACTGGGGCTTTGTCCCGTACTGCAAAAGAAGATAATATTTCTGCTTGATGTCTTTGATGTGCCTTTCCCTCTACTCCCCTGTCTCCCTCTTCAGCTCCGTTACCTCATTGCTTCCCTATGCTGGGGCGGATAATTCAAGGCTTCCCAGTTTGTCCCAGGAGCCTTTACCCTGTCCAGAAGTGGCTCTTCTCCAGACAGCCCCACTATGCAGTGCATGAATAAGGCAATGTTTCTGAGGGCAGCAGTTTCCCGGACTGCCTGCCTTCCTTCCTTTTCCGACCAACCTTTCCACTTTCTCGTTCCTTGACACTTGCCCACATGTTTTTGCTGCCCCTGCCTCCTTGTCCTTGTAGTCCCCAGCTTCATTTACCACCTATTTTGGCTTTTCCCTCTCTACCATGAGTTTTGTGCTGCCTGCCAGTTCCATGCAGATGGACCTCCCATGGGCCCTGGGACCCTCACCATGGCCTACCTGGCCCTCGCTTCTCTACAATGACATGAGGACCAGAGGCACAATGATTGCGCACAGGAGACTTGGGGTAGCATGTCCTCTGCAGCACCTAAAAGGTGTAGGAATAACTTCCTGAAACGGGAGGGCAAGGGATGACTTCCAGATGCAGAGGGCTGGCAAACCTGCGCCAAGTCACGCAGCGGGAACCAAACTGTAATTAACAGCTTGGTAAGAAATGGCATGACATGGTTTCTTGTATAAATTTTCCAGGTCCTCTGTTTCTTTCCAGTGTATTAACTGTCCATGGTAACAGGAAATAAGAAATTATAATATTGACTGCTTGTGTTACAGTGCAAAGTCAGCATTTCCATTAGAAAATCTGTTTCTAATGGGTTTGAGTAATATAATAATGAACTTTCACTTCAGGATTAATCCTGGTATTTAGAGGTCCCAGTCGGACTGCGTTTTTTTTTCCCTACAAAATTTAGTAGATTAGTCTGGGCATTATAAGGCTTCACTACCTCCCCACAGCTCAGAATTCACTTTCTCCTGAAAGCTTTCTTCTTCCATTTATTGTCCTTGGAAAGTCACGGTATGGGCTTCTCATCTCTTTTGCCTTGATGATTTTTTTTTTTTTTTTAATGGATTTAAGTAACTACTGGATGTCAAAACAGCATTTCAAAACAGCATTTTCTCCCACAGGCTAAGTATGTAATTACCTGATGGATGGACATTTCTGTATTATTAAGATGGTCTAGATACATATTTATGCAGCAGACAGTAATGATTTGATTTTAGCAGCTCCCTACATACATATTTACATGACAGACCATAGTGTTCTGCAGCTTCAGCCCCCATAAACCTCATTTGTGGCACATGAATCTGCTGTGTTTCATGCACAACGCTGCAGACGTGCAGAACAGCCTTACGTGGAAATACCCACACTGGGAAGGGGGGAGTGGTCACTACTGGACGAACAGAAAGCGATGTTACATAAATAGAATGTATTTTCCGAAGGAAAGGAAAAAACAAAATTGCAAACACACAAAAATAACAGCCCTAAAAGATCATGTAAGTATCGTGCCTCTGATTCCCAATAGCAGATGTTTTGGGTGTTGAAACTCCCACCAGAACAGCTGCAGGAATGTAGAATCACATCTGGGCTTGCGACGGGGCTGCATCATTACCCACCAACAGCAAAACAGCCAGATGCTTCCAATTCATTTTAGGGACAGAACTTAAAGTTTGAGTCCGTGAACATCCCTGCTTTATGACCACTATTTACCATTGGCTGAGGCTGCTCCTGGATGTGCTGCTGAGGTGGTGGCAGGAGCCAGGACATGGCCAAGTTACTAGGTGGCATTGCAGTGGGGTGGGGTCATCTGACATGAGGGGCAGAGGTGGGGCAGGGCTCTGGGCTGTCTCAGTGCCAGCTTTGGGAGCTGAGGATGTTCTCTTCAGCCCCATGGAAGGGCAGTGCTGCTGTCGTGAATGTGAGTGCTGCTGTCGCTCCCTCGCTCTCTCGTTGCAATGCCTGCAAAACCTTCCCTCTCCTGCCACTTTCTGCCTCTGACAACTGTGTTCAGCACACCTGCGTGTTTTGGGATGGTGTTTTGTGCTACTGAAGGATGCGTAATGAGAGAGTGCCTCAAGTCTAGGGATGAAGGCAAGTGAGGGCAGCTGGCTTCACACTTGAGCCCGGGTGCTCACATCTCTTGCCACCCTCCTTCCCTGCACCGGCTCTGGTGGACAGAGTGAGCTGTGGTCTGAAGGTGTCCCACTCCAGCAGCACTCACATTCACGTGTCAAAGCTGCTTGGAAGGAAGAAGTTTTGCTTTAGCTCTGGCTCCCTGCTTGATTTCCTGTTCAGAACCCTAGTTCCCATTGTCTCCAGTATGTCAATTGGAGACAACTCCTCCAAGGGATGGTTACTTGGTGTGCCAAGGACCCGAAGTATGGCTTACATGGTTCCTCTCTACCAGTGTTGTTCCAATGGGGCTTGCAAACTCTGTGGTGGCAGCTGTATTGTGCTATTTCTTCATTTTAGAGACGGTTGCTATTACTTGCCTGTTGTACCACATTCCAGCACTGGCTGATGCCTGGCAGTAGTTAACTTATCTGCCAGGAGGAAAGGGTTCTCTTCTTCTACCTTGTCTCAGTGGGAGTGCAGGTGTAGGCACAGACATACACTTCCTCCACCCTCATGTTCAAGACTGAAATAGTCTTTAGACTTCTATGGCTCAGGTATCAATACCTGTACAAAATCTACACCTGAACCTGATCAGAGGTGGATACTGACCCCTGGGCCACTAGGGCAACTCAGATAGTCCTGCTCTCACCACACTATAGTTATTAATAAGGTAATTTATTTTTTTGTATGTAACCATGCATTAATAACTGGAGAAGATTATTTATATGATTTGCAATAAAATTATTGACTTAATCAAAGGTTGTTACTGCACAACCAAGGGTTGTACAAAAGCTTTTTTAAAAAATGAAGGTGTACACAAAATAAAATAACAGTATTTACAAACATGTGCTTGTCCATCACCTTGTTGACACTTGTCCATAGCCTAGATCACAGGAGGGGCAGAAGAAGGTTTTAATATGACTCCTGATGTACCCACAAGAATCACACAAAGGCTCCGATTGACAAATGGGACTGAGGTGGTTTAGACATAGAAGCAGATGGATTTCTTCTTCTAGGATGGGGGCCTAATTGTCAGTGGGGAAAGTGGCATCCATATTCTTGCATGGGGAGGAGACTGTTCTCTACTTGCATGTTGTCAAACAAAATCATTTTAAGAGAAATTGATGACAATTTTTCTTAAAAAACAAATCTAATCTGCAAATCAGAGCATCCCTCTCCCTAGGGAGGGGATGTTGTGTGCGTCTGTATTGTTTTGATTATTGCTGGTGAACATCTGTTATGACAGTAGCAGTGAGGTTTGATAGGATTAGATAAATTTCCAGTACTGCTGAGAATGTAAATTTCTCTCTCAAATTGAACCTTTTAACTAAGATCTTCCCCCCGTTACCACCATTGTGCGGAGGATCAGGAGGAGGAGGAACAGAACTGTGCTTGAGTCAGACAGAAGGAAGATGCAAGCAAACCCAATCTTGTGCAGGAAGCCCCATTTTCTATGTTCATGGTCTCCAGGACTGTGGCCTGCCATATTGGAGAAGCCCCATGGAGAAGGGTCCCCAGCTCATGTTGTCTGTATCCTTCTTTCACTCTGAATTTCCATGACGATCACTTCATCTCTGTCTTTTGGGGTTTTCAGAAGCATCTGCCTTCATAGCTTTACTGAATGGAAGAAAATGTTCTGAGGGATGTTCCTCTGGGTGCTGTGAACCCCCAGAAGTGGGGTGACTGCAGGATGTCCTTGAGCCCAGTGAGGGCTCTCCTGACCTTCTGGCATGGAGTTGCTGCTCTTCAGCTTCTGAAGGAAAACTGGGAGGCACAAAATTCCAAAAGGGTCACAAGTGCCTCTGAAATAAATGGGAATGTAAGTTCCCCATGGATACAAGCTGCTGTTGTGGGGTAACCACTTCCAGAGCAGACCTTGCTTAAAAATACCTGCAATGTTATGAGTTCACCAACGAGTGCAAATCCTTTCACTGACTGCAAGGTTCATTAATGTCATTGCAGTGTGTTGTGAAAGCAAAATGGCAATATAAGGCAACTAATGAAAACAAAGATTAGGTGCAATTTCCCCGCTTCCAAAGTGAACAGGTTTTTTTTCAGGAAACAAATTTCTGTCTATGTGAGAGAAATTGTGCAGCTTCCTTTTTTTGCCTTTTCCATAAAATTTTATACAAAACTTGATCCTAAAGAGGATCCAACTTATTTGGAGCAGAATATGGTATTATAGACTAGAGTACATGAGAAAAATCAATAGCTTTGTATAAGCGTGAAGTCCATAATCACTCTGCAGACATACCTTAGAGAATTTATGCATTTTAACTGCCTTTGTATAAGACCTTCCAGGGAACTGCACATAACAATAATTAATCATGTAATTAATACTTAATTTACAAAGGGCACAGTATGCCCCACTCTCCTGCAGAGGTACTTGGGGTGATAAGCAACAGAAAAAGAGAATTCAAATAAAAATATCTCATTAAAAGGAAGTCAAGAAAGATAAAAAATGAAGGAGGAAAGATGTGCCACTGCAAATGTATAAACAGAACAGAAAACGCTTAAAAGCTCCCAGCCTCATCCTGCTTCTAACAAGATTGCCATTTGCTTTGGTGGAGACAGGGATATCATTGAGAGCCTTGGGAAATCCGCATGTGATGCCTTATAAAAGCAGAAAAGACATCCATCTTCCATCAAAGCCTAGTGGGTTTGTGAGCTGGAATTGTGAGCGTGCTTTGTAGCCATGAATAAACCCTACTAAGTGAACTGAACACCACTTACTGGCACCCTTACTGACTTCTTCAAAATAGTTTCAGGAAGACTAGCAGGTGCTGACTTTTTCAAAATTGGCTTAGCCCTCTGTCTGTCAATTCCACTCTTTACTATGGCTTTAGGCATTTTCCTGGTGCCAGAGTAAGTCTTACTGGTCTGTAGTTTTTGAAAATTGCCCTTACAAGTCTTTCCTAAAGACTGTGTCATGGCTGACATTTTTCAGCCCTGAAAAATGAAACAGGACTGTCAGATAAACTAAGATTCAAGCTAAATTTGATGGTGATCAACTTCATATTTGAGTTCCTTCAGAGCTTTTGGGTTAAAAAACCATCCTATTTTCTGATTTGTTATAATTTGAATTACTAATTTTCCCTGAAACATCTTCGCTGACATTTTTTTTTGTAATACATTTTTCAAGCTCATTCCCCATGTGTGAGGTGTGAAAACTTTCTAGCTTCTGATGTGCATGCTAATACAAATAACTTGGGTAGATTTTGCAATGTTTCCCTTTGATGAGTTTTGATCCCACAAACTTTTTTGTAGGATTTTTTGCCTTTTCCCCCTTGCTTTCTTTTTGCCTCTTTCTAGAGGCAGATGCTTCTCAGTCTTTCTTGCTTTCATTAGTATGTCCTAGCATTCATGTATATAAAATTTAGATGAATATTATAAATTTAAATGTTCATATTCTTACCTGTTTCTTCACTTATGCATGAATTCCCTTTTTTTTGGAAAAATGCCTTTTTACTTATAATAGCCCCCTTTATTCTAACATTTATCCATACTGGCATGTTTGAATCTTTTGGAGTATTATATCTTTAACCTGAGCCTCTGGTGTGTAGTCTTTAAACACCTTCCACAACAGCAAAAGCACATTTTATATTACAGAAGCCCTCCTTATTTTGCTCTAAAGTATTTGCTGATGTTTCTGTAGCTTTACTTTTAAAAATCAAGTGTTACTTAGTGTGGTCTTTGGAAATTTTTCCCTCTGAAAGGAGGGAAATGCATTTAAATTTAACTGAATTTAAGTGCATTATAGTCACTATTATAGGGTCACTGTTGCATCTTGAACCTTCTTTTAAAATCCTACTTGAAACAAAGTAAAACTACAATTTACACCTCTTCTTGCAAATGGTCAGACTAGCTAATCCAAGTGTCTGAAAAACAGCCTTTGTGTTACAGCTGACATAGAGATGCAGCATGTGGGAGCATCTGATCATTGTGTGCTTTCCCAGATTTGTTTATCTCCCTTCCTCAGTGTGATGTGGAAGAATAAAGATCTGCACTGCTTAACATGTGTGGAATTCCAAGCCATGTCACAAATTATTTTTAAGGTTATATCAATTAATTAGTAAGGTTATTTAATCTTATAATCTCTTTGTACTTTAAAAAACCAAATGAACTTCTTGACTGAGTCTCCTTTCTATCACAGCATTACAATGGGTCACTGATCATCTTTGTTCTCCAAAATAATAGGTGTGACTATAGGGATACTTCCATTTTAAACCTGGCCTTTTAGCTTGTCCTTACTAGCTTTAAGACTTCTAAAGTTTGTTTACAGTCACCCATATATTTACAGTGGTCTGGTGATGGTGATCACTCTGTCTGTAGTGATCTAGTCAGTCTCACATGAACTTGTTAGACTGTGCTTCATTGTGGATTTTTATCTTACTGCTATCCTAAAGTGTGGAGTTGCTGACTCCAGCACTATAAAACAGCCACCTCATGTTTTTTCCCTATTCTGACATTAACAAAAAACAAACAAACAAAAAACCCCACAAAAACCAAAACTAAAAAACCCACCAAAACAAACAAACAAAAACCCAACAAACAAAAACCCACAAAAAACCAAAACCAACCAAAAAAAACCAACAACAACACCACCACCAAAATTACTTTTGAGCTCTTTCATACAGAAAAGATCTTGGGAGTCTTTCCCAAGTCTTTTTTTCTCAGAGCTTGATCAGGCAGAGAGACTTCTGTTCATAGCAGCCAACACAAAACCCTCAAAATGCGAAATAAGCTCCATCTCTCAGTGGAGCTGACTTCAAGGAACTCAGCAAAACTTATCTTCCAACATGGTCATGGTTTTGGGAGAAGTTAGCACCTACCAGACCATCTGAAATCCCAGAACTTGCGGGATATATAAGACAACTGTGGTTGATGCTTTAGATCATCCTTTGGAAAGCCACAAAATAGTGCACACAAAGTGATGAAATCCAATAGTCTTTTTTTGTATTTAATGGGTTGTTTTGCCTTGTACTTCTGCACTTCCTCCACAAGCAAATAATACCCTAGTGAGGCGCAAGAATGAAGTCAGAATTTGCAACTGTGGCAGAGAAACTATTAGATGTCTATAAATAAATATTTTTATTGCAACAGTGCTGCATGAGCCAGTACTTTCTGGAAACCACATTCACATGTGAGAGATGGGTTGGGGGACTATGTTCAGTTACCAGTGGTGGTTACTTGGAAGTGTTTGTCTGGGGGATGTATGCAGCCTTCTCAATATTCTTATTCACTTGTGTAATTCCAAGCCCTGCAGTGTTGTTTTCCCTTAAGAAAACTTCTTTCTATTTCAAAAGCACCAACTCTGAATGTTAAATTGAAAGGAGATAAAAGAATCACAGCGGTAAAAGCTGTACAATTTCTACCCTCTTCATTATACAACAAGCTGGCTCAGTATTTGCTTCTTTACATTTTTTTGCAGATATAAAAGGCTACTTTGGGAAATCTGTAACACTATTATTAAATGTCGCTGAGCAGAGCTGAGTATAGTGATGACTCATCCTCCAAAGGATTGATTTAGTACACATTAACTTCCCAAGTGTTAAGTCCTCATTTTTGACCATATCAACCAGAGTGCCCAGGTCTAAAGTAGGGACCTTTCACATCAGCAGAAGTCCTTCCTCTAGCTTCAGTGATCTTTGGATCGAGATCTTAGTAAGAAAGGATGTTCTGGAAATTTCAATATTCTTCATCATGAGTAATACTTATCTATCATCATAAAGAAAAACTTAAAAATCAGGCCTTACTGTGCTGCACTGCCCACACAGTGGAATAGGGTCTATGCCATAAATCTATAAAAACAACCCAGATACAGTACTGGGAAGGGATGTGGACCAATATATGCCACAGCAGAGCTAAATGTCATGTTAATTCAATTTCTGTTTTAATAGGTTAAGAAAGAAAAGAAAAAGGGAAGGAAAAAGGATTTTGAAGGAAAACAGGATGAAAGGACTAGAAGAAGGAAGATTGGTAGTTTGGAATTGAAATAAAGGTGGACACTCTAGAGAATGGGAATGGTGTGGGTGTTGAAAGCATCAGCATGGAGTCTGGTATATGACTGATCAGAATATTCCTACCAGTAAATTAGCAGAGAGTCCTTAATTTAACCAATATAAATTTGGAATGGCCTAAAAGACCTCAAGTGTCAATGGGCTTGCTTCAAGTATTACTTTCTTCAAGTAATGCTCTCTGCAACTCTGATGTAATGGCTTCCCACTCAAATAATTATGTATATTAGATAGAACCTAAGCAGCCACCAGACTTAGGGAGTGACATGAGAAAAACTTCACATTCAATCAATAACATGGTCACATTTAAGCTTCTTGGAGCTATGAGTTTGGATCTAGACTTTCAGGATATCCTCTGGTCCTGGGAAGGAAAGCTTGATTTCTTTTGATATTCTACTGTTATTTAAATTATGGACTTAGCTTGGAGAAGTTTAGCTATGAAACTCCAGCATACAGCCAGTGAAATGGGATATGTTTATAACACTCTGATCTTCCTTCGTGTTTCAGACAAGCATAAGAGATCTGCACAAATAGCTAAAAAGTTGTTCAATAAGGAAAGGAATTTTCCATCTTACCCTTTCAGAATTGAACATCAACATTTACTCACATTTTCCCGAGCTGATTAAACAATTATTTCTATGAAGAAAATGGACTTGAGACTCTGCTACTCTAGGGAATCTTTGTATTAACTTGCTTAGATTGAGGGGATTTTCTGGCAGTGAATCTTCACAGAAGGATGTAGCTGTTGCACTCAGAGACTCCCCGCTTTTGGTAGATACACATCCTTATGACTTCTATTTCCCTTGCAAAGTCCAAGACACATCAGGGAAGGAAATGGGGAGAAGAAATGGGACAATGCTGGAGAGTAGCTCCCTCAGAGGCAGTGGGAAGCACAGAAGAAATTAGAACAGCTCTGAGTTTCTGTAATTTTCACAGCAGGTTGGACATGCAGAGTTGCTGAGAATTAACACCTGTGTTTCTGCAGAAGCAAATCCTCAGGAGAACTGTCACAGACTTTGATAGAGATGGAAGCAGCAGGGTTCTGCAGAAAGTGAAAGGCATCCCCTGGAAATGTTCTTAATGCCTCAAGGATTTAAGGTGAATGCTATTCTCCTTGCAAGAAAGATAATAATTTTAGATATCATGGATGCATGAAGATGCTATGACACTAGCATACAAATATGGAGGTGGGAGTTTACATCTATAAAATACTCAAGGAAAGTTGAAAAATTAAACTTTTAAAACAAAATTAATTGCTGAATTACAAAGTTAATTTAAGTGAAATACCTTTTTTTGAGAAGTAATCTATAACAGAACGGACTTGCAGGGGACAGCACCCATTGATCGACTCCCTATGGATCTGTGAAGGTTTAAATCTCTGGGTAAATTCTTCAAGGTCAGAGTATGTCACAGGAAAGGTTATTTCAATGCCTAACAAGCAAATGGATATAAATCAGAAATGTTTGATGGCCTGGAGATGCCCAAAGGTTTTGAGACCTGTGATAGTGTTGAGAGCTGCTTTCTGCCTTGTCCATTCCAGCATGCTGCTTGGCCTGAAAAATAACCACCAAATTGGACAACACTGTGCTTGAACCTTGTGTCTGTCCCCTTAAACAGACCTTCTTAACTGCTTGCAGGTTTCCTTCCATTTTCCGTTGTGCACTGAAGACATTTAGTGTTTTTGTCCTGCAGTTCACTTTTGTGATGTCCAGGGCTGTGCTACTGGTTTAGGATTTGGCAAGTTACTGGTGATGAAGTGGCCAAGGACTGTACAACTTGCAGATGAAGTCTGCTTGAAATGAACAAGAGGTGCCAGTGTTCAGAGAAAAGATGAGGAGACAAAAGAGCACTTATGAGATATAAATACAGCATATGACAGCAGTAGAAGCTACAGAGGAGGTGGCAGAACTTTAAAGAGTAAAAAAGGGACAAAACCAAATGTGGGAATAAACAAGGAAACATTGAAGGCATACTACACATCAGGCCTTAAAATGCAATTTTTTTCATTTCATTTCATCACTGAATCCTTTTCAGCACATTTAATAATACAGTGGGTGATTTAGACCATCCTAATTGCACTCACTGTAAGACCTTGTGGAAAGATTATTGTAATTCCCCTGATTTTGAGCAATGCAGTTACATGATGCCAAATGTGGGCAGAAAGGAAAAAAAAATAACTTCCCCTGAGCAGTGTTAGTGATATATAAAGCAAAGGAGAATCAATTTAATACATCACCACTGCAATGTGAATTTCTAGAATCATTGAGCTGAAAAGTACAATCCCACCAGTCTGGTACCATGAAAATGAAAGTTGATGTCTGCCTGGATCAATTTTATCATGAAAATAATGGCATCACTCTGGGCACAAGATTTAAAGCCTTCAAGGCTTTGGGGAAGACACACTCAGTAACCTACATACAAAAGTAGATTGATTGAGAGTGGCTGGAACACACATAAAGCTGACATTTTTACCCATCGTGGCCTTTATCAAGACTGATAGGCTGAAACATTGTCTTTCTGAATGTTCCCACTGCTTTCATATGTAAGCTCCTGGGTTTGCATTAACTCTTGAGGCTTTCACAAGGTGTGTGCATGGTCCATCTGATACACCACTGGATATGTCTTGATGATGCTAAGAAAATGACCTAAATTCATCCTACACTTAGATGCCTCAGAAGGAAGAAGTTATTTTCACTCTTTAGTCTTCATTTTGTTGACAATGAAGTCTAGACATGAACAGTCTAAGTCTTCTGAGACCAAGCAGCTGCTTGTGCAGATATAAACTTTGGACATGCATCACCCTGCCTTGATTGTACAGGAACTTTTACCTGTTGCTGGGTACCTGACCCTGGCAAGTGACACATGTACTTCACAACCTCTGAACCTCTGACCCCTCTAGATTCACAGAGAGGTGGTACCACTCAGCCAACACTTCAGATCAGAGAATAATTTAGGTTGGGAAAAGACCCCTAAGATCATCAAGTGCAACAGTTAACCAAGCACTGCCAAGTTCACCTCTGAACTATGTTCCCAAGTGCTATACCTATGCATCTTTTAAGTACCTCCAGGGGTGATGACTCAACCCTTCCCTGGACAACCTGTTCCAATTCTCAACAAGCCTTTCCTAGAAGAAATTTTTTCTAATATCCAATCCAAACAACCTGAGACTATTTCTTCTTCCCTTGTGACTTGCTGCATGGGAGAAGAGACTGCCCCTCACATTGCTACAGTCTCCTTTCAGGTGGTTGTAGAGAGTGATAAGGTCCCAGATGAGCCTCCTTTTCTCCAGACTGAACAACCCCAGCTCCCTCAGCCTCTCCTCATCAGACTTGTACTCCAAGCCCTCCACCAGCTCCATAGCCTTCTCTGGACACACACCAGCGTCTCAATATCTTTCTTGTAGTTAAGGGTCCAAAACTGAACACAGGATTCAAGGTGGCCTCATCAGTGCCCAATACAGAGGGACAATCACTGCCCTGGTCCTGCTGGCCACACTTTACCTGATACAGGCCAGGATGCCACTGGCCTTCTTGGCCACCTGAGCACATGCTGGCTCATGTTCAACCAGCTGTTTACCAGCATCCCCAGTTCCTTTTTGGCTGCCAGCATTCCAGCCACTCTTCCCCCAGCCTGTAGCAATGTGTCATGAGGCTGTTGAGAGCCAAGTGCAGGACATGCTTAAACAGGTCCCAGCCTTAAAGAGAACTTAAATCTGTTAACATTCCAGCCTAAACTAAAGCAACTTGTTGGTAATTACTAGTCTGAGAAAAAGTTAAGAAAGCAAGGAAGCAAACTAAAATGAACTTGGGTTCATTTTAGGAAGTAAACAAAGGCTAATGAAAATGCTAATAAAGAAGAAAAAACCTTAATATGCCATTATGAAAACATATAGTAATTATGAACATTAACAGCATCAGAGGCTGGTGCAAAGAGAGTTGCTTGGTATTTCCCTGAAGATAAAAAGCATCTGTGTGCATCAGGAATCATCATTTTTTGTTTCTCTGGGGTAGAGGATGATATGCAATTGCTAGGCCTCCATATACAAATGTTACCCTGTGCAACAGTGGCTGTCAAAAGTGTTCCATACCTAATGGCAAAAAAAAAAATGTCTAATAAGATAGATTCATGTTACCAATTAGGTGAACAATTTCATGGGAAGGTTTCAAGTAAATTAAGTGAATTCTGTGGAATAAGCTACTGCTGAGCAACCCTTTCTGCTACTTTGCTCCAAAATGTCAACAAGCTTCCACAGTATTTCAAGAAGGAAGAAGGACATGCCCAATGTGACCCAAATTATTTACTCGTGAAAAAAACCACAACCCAAAACAACAAAATGTTTGGCAAAAGATTATAAAAATGTCCAACTGCATATGTTTAGAGAAAAAGGGACTTGTTGCTGAATGAAAAGGGGAAACCGTGGCTTATACCAGATCTTAGTATTTTTGGTGCTTTGAATCAGACTAAACCAAAATGCAGATAGAACAAAATGTGCTACATAAAATGAGAGATGAAAAGTGTGGCTGTTATGTCCCAGTACTGACAGTTTTGCTTTACAGTTACACACCTGTTGGGCCAAATTACTTGCTGATGTCATTTGTTGTGCCCCAATCATCTTAAAATGCCAGGGGAGAAAGCAAGAAGAGAATACATAAGAAAAAGCAACAGAAGGGTACAAGCATCATTATTTATATCATAAGAAAGCAAGTTTTGAATAGTTTGTTGTCTGGTTCTCTGCTAAGAGACCACACACTAGATGGACAGTGTTTCTTTGTTATCACTTTTTAGTTAATACTACGTTTGAGATGGTGCCAGTGTGGCATTCCTGAAGGGAAGGTCTTAATTTACCATGAAGGCTAATTAATATTATCCTAAAAAAATATGGCCATAATTAATAGTTTTCCATGGTCAGCATATCACTGAACAAACTATCCAATACACATATTGACAGGTAATCAAACATGATCATTATAGAAAACTCATTTGTTCACAGGTTAAACTAAAAAGAGATCAAGGGAATGTATCCATGAGTTCAGAACTGTCATTGAATACATTACCTCTCCAGAAATAAGCCCATATATTCCCTTTTCAATGAGCAATCAGCCTAACCAAAAATGCATAGTCAAAGACTCAGCAGTGAGGGTATTGTAATTATTTACACACCAATGGTCTTGCCATATACTCTTGGTTGTGTTTTTTAGAGCAAGAAATGACTCAAGAGCCTTTGGGAGCTGAGAGCATATCTTGTCTTCCCCATCAAATCATCAGTTGGGTAAACTGCTATATATTAACAAGTTCTTATAAATAGTGAAAGGGTTTTAAACTGGAATGTTACACACATTTTGGGTCATCCCACTTCAAGAAGGATGAACTTAGCCTAAAAAATATGTTGTGAACAGGTACTACGATGGCATGAAGAGCATGGGAGCTCTTTGCAATAGAAAAGGCTGGAAGATTTTGACTTGCTCATGCTCTGAAAGTGAAAGCTGGGAGGGATTTAAGCGCACACACACACACAGACACACACACACACACACACACACACACACACACACACACACGAAGGGCTTTAGCAAAAATGGGTCCTGGATCAACTCTTTAACAATGAAGTCAAAAATCCTTCCAGACTGGACAATGGCACTTTGATGAGCTTGTGGAAGGACTTTTCAGGCAGTAGTATCTGAGAGAGCTGTGGGCTAGAGCTAATGAACCAAGAGACATGATCTACTTTCAGTTTCCTAAAACTCCTATTTGTTTTCATACACAAGGTCTGTTTAAACTGTCTGCCCCGGGGAGCAGACTGAGGAGCTGGCTCTGGCTTCCAGTCAAACACCTCCTGCTCCAGGGAGGAAGCACTCTGCGAGAGACTCCGCCTGCTGCTCCACCTCAGTGTTGTTTCTTGGAGCAGTCATGAAGTGAGGATTGTAGATCAAAGAGAAAATTATGGTACTGTTCTGATAATAGTAACAGTGGAGCTGGTTTATGCATTTATAGACATTATGAGGCGGAATAGCAAAGAAAAAGGAGTCTCAAACCTGGCTGGTCAGTGTAAGCTCTTCCATGTAGGATCCATCTTCTTCATTCCACTGTGCCTCTTCTTGGTTGGGCCTGCCACAGTATCATACAAAACTTAAAAATGTCCATACTGACACACCCAGGACTTACCTTCACGCTCTCTTTCAATCTTGTGCCACTCCACTTCTCCCTTTTGAACAAGCAAACAAATACTTGTTGCTGAAATAAAATTTTTAAATTTTAGAAATGCTCAAATTCTTTGTTTCAGTTGACTTCTGTGCACAATCAAATTTAGAGGCATTTTGAAATCTACATTTATCATGTTCTTTACAGGCAATCTTGCAATCTTCTGACCCAGTCTCCACCTGCTCCCCCCAAAAGCTTTTTATCGTTTTATACATCCCCTCTGGATATTCAGCTCTATCGTTGCTATTGATGGAGTTGTCTGAGTTTCTTTCAAACTGTAGTTTTTGTCATGGAAATCTTGCATTCTAGATCTGTATGTGATTCATCTGAAAAGCTGTCAAATCAATAAAATTTCGCTTCAGCTGCCAGAAGAAAAAAATCTATGTGTTTGTTTCCCCCATGAGGACTTAACTAGTCATTATGTAGGTGGTGATAAGTGAATATAAAGGGGGCCTCTCACACCACATGGCTTTTAGCCATGTTCTTTCTTCCAAGCTGCCCTAGACTATGGACCTTGGCATCTCCATTTCAGCTTGCTTCAGTTAAGGGTTCCTCTTTTCTTTCATGTCCTGAGAAAAAAATCCCCACAACCTAAGTCCATATATCAAACTGGTCACCTTTGTAGCAGTCGCATTTTAATGCCATTTTGGTACCAAAGCCAAGCTCTGCTGGGTGCTGTCACAGCAAGTGCTGGTACCAAAGGGGAAGAGGCAGTTTTCCAACCAACTCAGTATTTTTCAGCCACTTTATGATGTTTCACACTCTCTTGCTCTTTCCTCAGGCAATGGGACTGTGAACTTCAGAAATATGCAAGTGTATTTCAGCTACTAATACTGAGTTCTGCTGCTTCTGAAATTATTTATTTATGTATTTGAAAATGAGTGCATGTGAAAAGTTCCTGATTAAATGCCCTGGCTGTAAGTTGTTCATCGACAGAATAATTATTGCATGCCTGGGATGAAGTCTGCATAATCCATTTAAAATCACATTAAAAATAAAGAAGGAAACCTTGACAGATAAAAACTGACCTTTTTTTTTTTGCTCCTAAAGAATGGGAAAATCTTTACCAATTTCTTTTTTTTTTGTAATTTTGTATTTTTTTCATGTATAAAAACATGAAAAAATGGCAGCTACCTTCCCTCAGCGGCCCCAGATATTTGATGTAATTTATTCTGTGGACTATCGGTGCACCTGAATTAAATCTACGGCAACTCAGGGGCTGCCTGAACACTAAATGACAAGTCTGAAACTCATTTGACAATGACAAGAGTCTGAATCTCTTAAATGACAAGAGTCTGAAACTCTTGTCTCCAGTGAGTTGAGAAGGAAGAAAAGTGGTTCAGTCATTCCAGCTGGAGATTCAGGATAAATCCCCAGCTCCACCACAGACTTTCTGCCTGTCCAGGACATGGGAAGCTCCTCAGGATTCAAGAACACAGTTTTCAGCCCTAACATCAATTTTCAAAACCTGTGATGGTAGGTCTTTTCAGTATCTAAATATCTCCCAGGGAGGGTCCAAAGCAGCTGAGCTCCTGCTGGGCCAGCACAGAAGGGCTCTCACTCCAGTAACACGATTTTCCTTAGCACTCCCAGCCTTGGGTGTGAATTAGGTGTGCAGCCCTGGATTTGGTGTCCCACGCTTCCCCTGCAGCACCAGAGGCAGAATGGGGTTGCCAGTGGCCCGTCAGAGCTGTTCACTGTTCAAGAGGTGCCAGGGTGTCCAACCCTCTCCAGGATGTAGGAACACTAGTTTGTGCCACAAAAAAGAAATTAACACAGGAACAGGACCAACCCTCAACTTTCCCCTGCAATGGAGCGCTGGAACCCCTCTAAAGACCAGTGAGAACCTTCTCCCTCTTGTGCAGCACAGACACTGTCCTGCTCAGATCCCTGGGGACAATCTGTCTACCATTGCCTCGGCTGCCTTAGATGATTTGAATGGTGATTTTTACCACCTGGTGCAGTACCCTGTGCATGGTGGTCTGCATATCTGTTCCCTCTCCATCCTGCAGTGAATGTTGCCTTTTGCACAGGATGCGTCTTATCCAGACATTCAGCCAGTGAGATTTTTGCTGGAAGAATGTCCTGGGTTCAAAGCAATCCTTCACTGAATGATACCTAAAATTATGATTTTCTCTCTCTCTGAGATCCCTTTCTTACATGGTTACCCCACACTGAGACAACTTTCCCAAGAGGAAAAGAGTGCTCCTCTCCTCCATCCCTCTGCCATCACATAGTTGTCTCCAGGCTGCTTCCAAGGTCTCTATGTCAGAGGAAGGGATGGATTACTCCTCTGTCTCCCTGTGATAGTATCTTGGAAAAGTAGCACAGGGTAGCACAGGTACCCTTACTAACCACACTGCTCCTTGAGTGGCCTTTATGAAGTGTTCACCTTGCTGAGTGGCACTCAGACTGGTTTTTAAGCTGTCACACAAAATGGTGAGGTGTGTATGAATGTCTGCTCCATGAGAAACAGCCAGTTGGATGCATGAAATTGGTGCCAACCTGCTCAGCTCTGTCAAGAATACAGTGCTTGTGTGCAGCCCTTCAAGGCTCTTAATGAAATTAAAACCGAAGATGTAGAGGATTGAGTAATGAATACTCCTGAAGGGTTTAAGACAGGAGCTGAGAGGTTGTGACTGGAAGATCCAAATGTGGGATTTTGGCACAGATAGCCACAGCTCAAAAACCCTGCATGGATTTTTGGATGGTTTTAGTTAATAAATCTTGCTATAATCAATAGGGTCAAGGCACCTGCACATGCTTAAGGACCTTCACTACAAGGCAGCACCTCCTCACCTGTAACACGGGAATGTATATAACAAGGTGCTGTATGGCATAGCACTTCCACACTTTGGTGGGAACAGAAAGTGAGGAAAGTATGTGAGGAGAAACAGACAAGCAGGGAATGTAAGGAACCACAGGAGGCAGAGGATGTGAGTGCTGAAACCAGAGCAGCAGATTTTCAACTTGTTTTGGCCCATGAAGATATCTCACCCAGACAGCACCAAGACATGAAATATCCTGAAAAAGTCTTGCATTTTCTCACATCCTCCCAGCCTCCCGGGGTACAGCTGCTGGTCACTGTCAGAGTTATCAGCCCTGAAGTCAACACATAGTAGCTGCAAGAGTGCTTCATGCAGAGCACTCCTCAGCAAATTACCCAGTAGACCTCAAGCGAAATTAATTAAATAGCTGTGGCTTAGCCTATAATGTAATCAATAGTCACATCACTATGTTACGTGGATGTAACTGCCTGGTTGCAGAAAGGTTTTCCAGCACAATGTGGTTTGGGTTTATATGTCATTATTTAATGATCATTAGCCCCCCTAAGGATCAAAAGCTACCTTAAAAATCCTCCTACCAGTCATACTGGAATGTTTGCCCTTCACATTATATGAACAACTGGCAAAAGTTTCTATATCTAAGGATCAGTGTATAAATTAGTTTCTTTCATGTTTTCCTGTTGCAGGAAAGTATTTTGCAAATTATTTTTATTAAATTAAACTCACCTTCTGGTTATGGAGCTAACACCTGTCTGAATGTGAAGTGTTTAAGAGAGTACAAATCAAAATCAATTTCAAGTTGATTGACTTTCCAATAAATCATCCTGGCCCAGTTTGAATGCCTTACAGATCTCAGCTGGGGCTTGTCTGCACTGGGGATTTGCTTTTGCCCCACTGTGGTGATCACTAATCCAAACCACTGGTTGCATTCCATCTTTGGCAATTTATTCTGCTGGGAGGATGTTCCTGTGCAGTCCTGCCAGCACACCAACACTGGGGTGGAAGGTCACACAAGGGAGGGGGGCTGGCCTTCTGTCTTGAAAAGGTGAACATTTTTGTTGATGCGTGTTCTGCTGGGTGTGATCAATGGCATCCACTGAGCAGGGGGATGCAGCTGTCCACCCTGCATTGCTGCTTCTGCTGCTCCTACTTCTCAGGGTTGGCATAAGCACTGGGATTTAGATCTTGCTGACCCTTCTACAATATCTTGGATTAAATAAGATACACATTTAAAGAACAGGTTGTACTTTTAAGGACCTTCTTAAGCAAATAAATCTTTAACTCTTTACACCTTGCTCTATAGCTACTGTAATTTTCAAGAGAAAATGTTTCCTTTGAAATGGCATTCTCTTTCCAGACTTCTTTGATAAGTGTTAAGTGGGAACTGTGACTTTTGTGTTTAGTGCAGTGAAGCAGATCAACATGAAATACAGATGTCATTTGTGAACGCTTATTTTTGCAATATATATTCACTTTTTGACAAGCCAATACCTTTTAACAGATACATTGGGGCTCATTCTAGCTATAAAATTCAGATTCAGATCAGGAGCTGGACTTTCTGAAGCATCTTCTTTTGGATCATACTAGAGCTTAAGGTTGATATTATCTTGATACAACGAGACTAATTGCAGAGTATGTTAAAGGTGTTTCCTTTAACCAGTCTTTTAGAATAATTCAGTGTAGTCTATGGTAACTATGAACATCTCATTTTCCTGCTTTATAACACACTATGTACAGCAATTTGACTGTTCCTATTCATCTCTCTGTGCTAAACTGTCCCATTCCCTTTGGTTCTTTTCATATCAAAACCATATCAGGCTCCTATTCATCTTGTTTCCTGCCTCTGCTGTATCCTTTCCAAAACTGGGTGTACAAAATGCTGTAGCTGCAGCATGAGCATTATTGATGCTTATTGTGGGACTGTGTAATCTCTACTTTCTTTTTCTCTCCTTAAAAATCAGGAGAGTGCTCACCTATTTTTTGTTTAACGGCAATTAAATTCTGAGCAGATCTTGACATTAAATGATCAACAGTGCTGCTTGGGGACTTTTCCTTAAACATCAGCATGTTTGCATTCTTCCTGTGCCTGTACAAAATGCCTGAGATCACTCTACACAGTCCTCCATTTTCTTGTGTCAGATATTAGCACTTAAAATTTAACAACTGATGAGCACATTTTGCATTTGGCTGCATTTCCCCATTTTATTTTCTTTTGGGATTTTGATATATCTGGCAGGGGATGTAGGATGTGAAGGAGACAGTCCTCCAGACTGTGAATTATCCAGGAACAGTAATAATAAGGCCTGCATCAGAGGAGAACAACTAGGCATCTTTTTAGCCTGGTAGGGTGAGCCATTACAATAATCCTAAATGTAGAAATATGTGGAGGTGCCTTTGGTGTGATGAAGAAGTAAATGTATTTGATTTATATGGTAAGCCTTTGGTGGCAGGGCAGCTTCAGGATTGGTTTCTGTGAGATGAGAGCAGGAGCTGCTGCCATGTGGGGCAGAGCCAGTTCCAGTCAGCTCCAATGTAGACCCAGGGCTGCCCAAAGCTGAACTTCTCAGTGATGCTGGTGGTTCCTCTGTGATAATGGGTTGAAGATAGGCTGAAAAATGCCACGTGCTTCTGGTCAGCTTCCTTTCTACCTGGTCTTGACTGGGTAGAAATGACCAAGCACAAATTTAAGTCAGAGGAGACTTTCCTTTTAATATTTCCTTCCTTTTCCTTCGGACCTCATTATATGAACTCACGGTACATGAACCAAGCAGGAAAAGTACAGTAGTAAGAACTCTGAAGGGCTTTAGTATTGCATTAGTGCACTTCACTCCCCTTGGTATAATATAAAAATGGCAAAGATGGTATGGAATGAGCATTTTTAATAACTCTCCTAAGTGTTCTATTAACTGCCGTGTATCATACAAATGAGATGCAGAAACTAGGGAAGCATTTTCAGTTGCTGAGTAAAAACAATTTAGGGTGTAAATGTACTTGCAGGTCTGCACACAGGAATCCTGCCAACTAGGCTTGTGTTAATTTTATTATTTTTTTAAAAAGTTTTAGTGGAGAAGTTCACGACACAAAAGCACTGGAAATATCCTTGTATCGAGTCAGTGTGTTTTTGAGGCTAAGAATAGCCTGCAATCTGTGCCACACTGTAATGGTTGATGGTCACCTCCCTATGTTGGACAGAAGTCAGGGCTCATGCTGGCTCCTTGAGATGTCTTCTGTCCCAGGTTTTCACCTGAATGCCTTCAACCGCAGTGTCTGAGTCTGTCAACTGCCTTGGTGAGTACTGATCCTCAGACACATCTGGAGTCCCTTACAGGGGCTGGTGAAACCAGCTTGGAGTGGAATTGCTGCAAATATATTTATATATATTCACATATATAGACTATATGTATATATATATATATATATATATATATATATATATACAAGCATAAAATGCTTATGCAGCTAATTAAAGGCAACTGTGACATTTTGTGGCATGTTGATATAATGCCATTAAAGTGAAATGTCTGTCAAACACCTGCTGCTCTCTGCGACCTCCTACCTGGCAGCACTGTGAGGACAGAGATTAGAGGCATGCACAGCAGAAAAGCTGCTGTGTGGCATGCTTTTATTTCAACCACTTTATGCCACACACAGCACAAAAAACTGTAATTTTTTTTTCAATTCTCCTTTAAAGTCCTCAGCAATTGTATCTATCTTTGTTGGTACACAGATACCATTGTGAAGAGGGATGATGCTTCTTAATAATGTATGTTTCTCCCTTTCTCTCTTTCCTTTCTTATATGTTTCAGGAAAAAATAGATCAAAGAAATGTGTTTTGCTTAGGAGGCACAAAAATTCATGATTATCCTGATCTTTTTCAGGATGGCTCAGAGGAGGACTTATACATTGACTCACTATTGATTTTCTCTTTCCAAAATGTTATGCAGAAAAACCTCTTAGATTTTCTGTACAGAATCTGACCTTTAGCAAAAGGCTAATCATGCCCTAGATAAGCTTTCTTAAAATTAGAAAATATCATAATTTTTGGTGCCAGTGTAAGAAGGAAAACTGTTGTTGACCAATGTGAATGACAGCACTGAATCTGAAATAATAACAAAAATGTAACTGCAGATGCCAAGAATATATAGGTTGTACTGCTTGGATACTTCTTAGGAGTCACTAAAATTGGCACCAGACCTGAACGAGGACAGTGGGCAAATGCATTTCTGACAAAGGAGGAATTTTTATGAGGTGCATTTCCCTGCTCATGTGCTGGGTTCCACTGGGCAAGTATCTCCTTGACAGTAGGAATACACACAATGAGATTTCTTGAGTTGGAATACATCATTGGTCATTGCATAAAATGTCTTTATGGAATTGGTGAATGGCAAGGATAAGGATAGGCTACCATCTAGTGGATACATCATAAAATTATTACAGTTGTGTTTAACCCATTTTGTGACTTGAATGGTTAAACCAAAGAAAATCAGTTCAACTTTTACATGCTGAAGGGCCACCTGAAAGCACTCTAACCATGTGTGCATTCAGCCTGATTTTAAAAAACCTTGCTGTGCTTTCTTCTGGTACCTCAAAAAACTCTCCTTGTCCCAAAGCCAAAAGAGACAGGACAGAGAGTACCATATTTGTCAGGTGTCCCTATTCCTTATTGACATCTAGGATACAAACATACAAATGCACATTAGTATCTGTGTAACAGTTTGAAGGTGTAAAACATAGAGAGAGGTCTAAAATAGACAAAACAGAAGGAAGAAGAAATTGAACTCAAATATCATGGAACATGTCTAAAGGCACAACATAAAATACCCAGTGTAGCTCAGCAATTGCTAGTAGCAAGAGTAAAAGGCTGATTTTCTTTATGTCTCTGCTCTACCCAACTGGCTTCAGTGCAGTGATTTCTATCCTGAACTGCCATGCTTGTCTCTGGAGGAATAAGGCCTCAGAAGCATCTTGATATGCTGATGAAAACCGAGTTCTTTGCATGATGTGGGCAGGAATACCAAAAGTCATGCGAATTATGACTTCTGAGTCTTATCTAGGTTGGTGGAATCATCACTGCAACTGGACAGACAGAAAGGGTATGGAGTTGTTGGATGCATCCACGTCTCTGTTGCTCTGAGAGCCGCAGCTCAGTTACAAGGGACACCGTATTAAATGCAAAACATGGAGAAAGACCTGGGGACCATGTGCCTTAATAAGCATTCTTGTTATGGGAAGTACTTGCATCAGAGAGTGAGAGATAAACACAAAAATAGAGCAGCCTGGTCTACTGGGCTTGTGGATTACACTGCTGTTGCTCTGATCTGATCAGGTGATGTAACTCCCCATGATAGTGGCTTCAGAATCATTTGTTACTGCCTGATAACAATGAGACATGACATAGATCTGCCTTACTACCTAAACCACAGCTATGTCCACAACTCATTTTCTTAAACAGTAGAAATGTGAGCTGGCCTGTGTGCTAAATGTCTTTGTGCTGCCCACCATGACCTGCCATATCCGCACAGAGAATAATGGGTGTGTGCTGTGGGATGAGCACATGTTTTGTGCTTCCCTGTAGGGATGTGCCTTGAGCTGAAGAGAGTGTTGGAAAGAGTGCAGTGGAAGCTGGCTCCATCCTGCTGTCAGCACTAAACTGGTGCTGGGGTGAGGGGTACTGAAACTGCCATTTGTATGCACTGCATCATCTGTGGAGCAAAGACGAGGTAGGCTGAGGACATGAAAAGACAGATCATGAGACATATTCCATTTGGCTTTAAGCTGTCTGTCTCCAGTGCTGTTAGTAATACAGCCATGGCAGCGCAAAGTTCAGTACAGGTATTTGCCAGCTAGTTTTTTTTTTACCCAGCTCTAAGGGAAAACGTATGCCACTTCTGCTGTTTCAGCAGAATGAAATGAAACTAGCAAATGAAACTAGTTTCATTCAGCAAATGAAACTAGCCCAGGAAGCCAATTCTATGTTACAAACTCTTTCCGAGACTTAATAGTATGAAAAACACAAAGCTCTTATCTACCTTGTTAAATGCATCAATAGTTGTTTCCTTTAACTTACTACCTGTGTATCTTTGGGCCAGCCTAGCTCAAGGTTTCTCACCTGCTGTAGCTGTTTTGATCGCTCAACTTCTGTGCCTAAGCAGACACACAAAGCAACAGAGAGAGGGGAGGTTAAAACAGAAGCTAGCTCACACTCAAATTCAGGTGGACAGTTGTAACTGCCAGACTGGAGTAGCAGTTCCTCCCAAGAGGCAGCAGTCACCTTTCTGGTCCACTTTTTTTTGCTGGAAGCTGGAATTGGAAGGGAAGTCTTCTAGTTGAATGATTTTTCCTTCTATCTCTTGGTGGCAGGAGACAGCACAAAAAGCACCAGATTACCAGGCAAAGTCCCAATCAAGAGTCTTTCAAGTTAAACAGTGAGATGTAGCAAATGCCAAGACCTGAAGTTTATTTATAAAGCCCATGGGAGTTGATGAGAGGGCATTAAGACTACAGAAAAAGACAAACACAAAATAAGAGGTGGAAACTCTCCACTTTTATAGATCTTTATATTTCTGTTCCACAGAAACTAAAGAAACCCTCTTCCAGATTTTTCTAATAGTCTTTGTCCAACTGATCTTAGCCCACCATGGTCAAACCAGTAAAGTTTGGTTCCCAAAATAATGTGCCTATACTTCATGAAGTCTGCCCTGGTAGGATATTTTAAGACAGATCTGTCTAAAATGATCTTCTGTAGAGGTCTCTCTTCCACATAAGTCACCTGTTGCCTATTACCCATCATGGTACCAGCCCTGCGAAACAGGCATTCCTGAACCAATACCAAGAAAAAGAATCCTGTTTTGTAGAGAAATAGGATATTACTATCCCTGATGTTTCAGCTACCTCATTATGCAAAGGGTAAAAATTAAGCCCAGTGCTACCAAAAAGGTAGAAAATAAAAAGGCACAAATAATTAACATAATAGGATTCATACACATAAATATGGGGTTTTTTTGCAAATAATAAAATGCTCCCCCCAAAAAAAGAACCCCAAAAACAAAATCAAAAAACAAAAAAACCCAAAAAACCAAAAAACCAAAAACCAAAAAAACAAACAAACAAAAAACCCACAACCACCAAAAACCAAAACAAAACCAAAAAACCCAACGGTACCACTAACCACAAACCACTTGAATTCAATATAGTGAGGGGTGAACATGGAATAAGTTCTCAGAACTCAACCAATCAAAATAGTATATAATCAGAGGACACATTTTTGTGAACTGGGGTGTTTTGTGAGCAAAATATGCATATAAAATTTACTGGGCTGGAAGGTAGTTGGCTGGGGATTTCCTAAGATATCAGATCTGAAGTACAGCAGCTCATACATCTCAAGGAATAAGAAAGAAAGGACAAGGTGTTGAAGAGGAAAGAGGGAGAGGAGACTTAGAGTCCTTATGCTGACACATTGACAATCAGCTTCCCAGGACAGGGATGTTATTTTTGACCATTTTACTTAGCCTGGTTTCTGTCTCCACTTATGAAGATTTACTTCTCCTGAATGGACATTTCTATCAACTGCTGCGTTTGAATTTTCACCCCATGGTTGCACCAGCTCCCAGTCTTGTGTTTATCTCTGTTTTAGAGTATGGAAATATTTCAAAAGCTTTTCCTCCCATCCAGTGCCTGTGACCTTACATTAAGCAGAGCTATACAAACATTCAGAACAAAATTCAAATGCAAACCTGAAACCTGCCTTTGGGTTTTGTTATGAACTTGAAACTGAATTTTACCCTAAGTTTTATGAGCCTTGTCTGAGTTGGAGGGGACCTGGGCTGATTTAAGGTTTTACAGGGAACCATTTGATACTCAGAGGCTTAATGTGATTTTGGCTTGAAACAAGCAGTTCTTGGCTCACTTCAGGCATTTGAATCCCATATCCAAGGTGAAATCCAAGGGCTATGTAAAGTTAGGACAAACTGAAGCTGATGTGTGCACACGCTCACGCACAAGCAAGTTGTGTCTTAATGCACCTCGCCAAACTCTGCACGGGATTGTGGCTCTGTTGAGGAGCACCGGGATGTGTCTCCTCAAGTTCCAACCCCGAGCTGCGCAGGCTGGCGAAATCTGAGTTGTAGACAACTAGAGCTCAGACCCTGGCCTCCTGTAAACAAACACCTCACTCTCCGTGTGTTTGTGGAGTAATAGTGACATCCTGTGGCCAGTCCCGAATAGTCCTAAGCACGGACAGGCTGTTTATTCCTGCTGGTGCGAGACATGAGGACCTGCTGGGAGAAAGGATGAGGGCAGAGCTGGAGAGAGAAAAATTTCAACCTTCCTTAATCCAGATGTTAAATTTCAAAGGAGAGGAAAGAGTTACAACCCACTTGCTCTTTAGTCATAATCCAAACATTAAGGCCCTTAGCTAATTTAAATGTAAAGTGATTTTAAACATGCTTTCTGAAGCTGAGCATAGAAATGAATACCCATGGGAGGCACCGGGCATAGCAACTGGAAGGGGGAATAGGAAAACTAAGCTCTGAGCCTAGAGCGAGGAGAGGCCATTGGTGAGGTGGGAGTCAGGGATGTTTGAGACCATCCTCCAGAGCCTTCTGAGATGATCCAAATAAACCAAGTATAAAGGTACAAGCAGGAGGTATCACTGAAATGGAAGAGCAGTTTCATTTCCCAGCCACACTGTATTTTGATGTGAACAGGCACGGCTGTGGCACCGTGGCAGGTTCAGTGAGGGACGTTTCCTTTTTCCCCTTGCAGTCGACACACTCTTGCTCAAGTACTGAGGAAATATACTGCCAGCTGAGTCAAGTATAAGGATTGCCCAGAAAAGAGAAAATTTAAGAGGAAAAAAACCTACCAGGTGTAGGGCAGCCAATAAATTGTCAATGAAGAGAGAAAGCAGGCAAAGAGAGCAGCTGGCTGGAGCCCAGCAGAAGAAACTCAGAGCCTGGGAGACCAGCTTTCTGTGCTACATTATTTCAAAAGCCAAGAAGCCACTGGAGTTCAAGGAGAGAAGGAGTTGGACAGCCAAGGTGACTTTTCTTACGGGTATTCTCACTTTTATTGCTTAAATTACAGTAACTCCTGTGATGTGACAGAGATGCTGTTCCTGCCCTGAGGTGTCCACCAAAGTTGTTTTATGCCTTGGACAGTGTGATCCAAGGCCAGCCAGACTCAAGGAAGCCAACTAGACATGAGGAGCATGGTGTGCTGTGGGATTATAGCTGAGCTGAGTGACAGGAGGGAGATATAAAAAGGCAGAGAGTCTCAGATAGAGAAAATAGTTTTCCAATTTTGTGGAGGAAAGAAGCAGTGGGGAAGAGGTGAAGTTGTGACGTTTTCCAGCAACCACAACTTCCTTGTAGAATTTGACTGTCCCAAGATATTTCCTGAATTGCACAGGTTTGTTATATGGGACAGAGCTCATGCTGTACCTGGCATTTCAGAGAGAACATTCACTCTTGCAAACATTTGATTTGCGTTTGGAGCCTGCAAGGTAGGGGTGGATATAATGTCATCCCTTGACACTGGCTTGAAGATCAAGTACTTTTTCCTGTGGGGTGAGGGACTTGTTTCATTGGACAGCTGGGAAAAGCAAATGTTTTAGTGAACATGTGGACTTTTAGACTGTTCTCAAAAGATGGGCTGAATTTCAGGTGATGAGACAAGTCTTTCACCTTCTTCTCAGATGGCAGTAGAAAACCACAAATATACTTTTGTCATATCAGGGGTCTGATAAAAAAGAACCACTTCCCAGCCCAAGAAGTAAGTAGAATTTGCACAACCCCCACATTACCTACAAACCAATCTATGTCCCTGGTGGCTGGCCCAGCAAACCATGGTCTGATACACTGGTCTGTAATTCAGTGTCTCCAAGAAACAGCAGAAAGACCAGAGCAACTGAGGGAAGAGTCAGTGAGGTAAAACAAGACAGATGCAAGAGTACTACTAATGTGGCTCTGAAACAAAACAGCCACCTGGAGAGAGAGTTTGGGGACTGAATGCTGACTGGAAGAAGTCAGGAGCCATAAAAAAGTGAAACAGACTCCTGTTGTCTGGTTCTCTGCCCGTGCTCTGGGAAGCAAGGCTTCATGTATTTCTGTAAAATAAAAGGAACTATATCCAAAATAGTAGATCATCATGATTTTCTCACTCTACTGGGGACAACCCACAGGGCTTTGGATTTGATCTAGCTGCTTGGCCAACAGCAGCTCTGGTCTGATAGATTAGCAAATTCTCTGTGGTGAGTTTGTCATCACTGTTGATTCAGTGCCCTCCAAATACCTGCCTCTCATCGCTGTTCTGCACGATTTCCAAATTAGGCTGTGGTGCCAGGTAGTGAACTCTCCCACTTGCTATGCTCTGATTGAGTTTGTAGGTCTTACAAACACAGAGGTAATGCTATTAGTTTTCAAGAGTGGGATTCTTCGATCTGATCATTAACTTTCTCCATTGCTCCCTGCCCCCTTTGCTGTAACTCTTTCCTGCCACATCTACAAACTGCTGCTTCTGCTGGAATGGTAAGAGACTCTTAACCAGTCACTGGAGCTCCCTACACCTTCCCAAAGCCTGAGGTTTACAAAAGCAGTGTTCAGGATCTGTCATGTTAGAAGAAAGTAATACACTAAGGTTTACCCCTCCTCTTGCTGAGAATTTACTGTTGTAAACTGGGAATATAGACTTAAAATCAAACATTTGCTTACAAGGGTCAAGTGTCTGCTGCTGAACCATGCCTGATCCTAATTCTGACCTGTGATAAATATTGCTTCTAAACAGAGCACATCACAATAAAATTCTATGGATCTCTTCAAAATGTATAAGCATAGCTATCCACTAACATAGCAAAGATGTTTCAGAGGGGACAAGAGTTCAGGCAAAGCCCTAGAGAATCAGCTCTTCCATCCCTTGAGATCCTCACACTGGTAAAATTGATTTTGAAAGTCCTTGTTTTTTCATATTTATTTTCCTCCTGTTTTTCTTTCTCCTTCTCTCTTTCCCTTGTTCTGCAGCTACTCTTCACTGTAGTTTTGAGTCCTCAGCACACAGCTGTCTCCCTGCCAATAACCTCTGCTCCTGGAGCAATGCTGGGTAAGTGTGTGTGTGACCTGGTTTATGTGCACCATGGACCAGCCTGCTTATGGTCCATGCTAGTCCTGATCCATTTCCAACCTGTCTGTGTCTCAGGCTGCAGTGGTGCATCTCTGATGGGCCACACTGGAATCATTGCAAGTCCATAACTGAGCCCTCTGCTGTGGAAGAACCTTTTCCCTCAAAGTGACTCTTTCCTTTTATCCTGCTTGGTGCTCTCAAACTTCTCTCTGCCCCTTGTAGGCTGGGGGATTATGATATCTAGGATCCTCACTTTTTTGGAGCAATGGGCATGCCCAGGGGTGGCCCTGGGAGAGGCAGAGTATAGAAAGGCTGGAAGTGCCCTCAGGGCGCTGAGAATCAACACTGAACAAACACATCAGTGCCTGTTAAATTAAATAAGCAATTAATTCAAGTAGTCATAAGTTTATGCCAATACTTTCTTCAAATAACTAGTCACCAGCATGCCCCCAGATCGGCTTAACTAATACAAGATGCTGCTATCTCCACCTAGTTTTCTTTGTGTGGAATCTGGTGGAGCTACATGGGAAGGAGCTTGTTTCCAGGCACAGTGCATGTCTGGACTTCACAGAAGGCAGAGGAAGAGCACCAAGAGCACCCTGGTGCATGTCTTTATTAGGGAAGTTTCACAGAGCACAGTCACGGTGCTAGTAACACACATCCGACATCGCTTTCTGCCTCAGACAATTCATTTCTTCCTGTACCATAACTGGAGCACTGGAAAAGAACATATTAGAGCAAGATGTGGAATCTAGCAATTCTGTTAAGGATAGAAAAATTCTAGCTGAGCTGCAGCGAGAAAACAAGTTTTAAAATGCCAGCTGAGGCAGAAGGTTTTGTCTCATTGGAACTCCACTTATTCCATGCTTGAACAGCTCTTGCAGCAGCAGGAACTTCAGTAAAGCTATGTATACAAAAGACAGGCTTAGAAGATATGAAGCTGGTATTTGTTTATTGAAATGAATTTTGGCTACTTTTCATATTTCTCTCCAGGATGCCTTGTTGGTGGCAGGTGGGAATTAAGAGCTGTATTTCTGAAACCTGTATCATTCATCTATAGTCTTATTGGAAAAATTATTAGGGACACTTGTTGACAAACACTAAAAATGTGGGGGGGGGGAGGGGGGTTGAAGAACTTTCAGCTACTTTTTCTTATTTTATTTTTATACCCTGAAATAATGCTGTGTTTGATTCCTATTTCACAGAGGAAAAAGAAACCCTGGGATGAATGTATTGGTCCCTAGAAGGCAATTCCTGTAAACAAATTAATACAACTCAGGCCTACCTCCTCTACATTTTGTTCCTTTTCTTTTGCAGCCTATTGATTGATTTACCTGAGGGAAGAGATTCCTCTGACTCAGATACTAAGCAAGTTCTTAAGGAAAATATCAGCTTTAAAAAGGGAGCAGAAGAAAGAGCAGCAGTTGCAAAAATTGCTAATCTTTCATTTGCAGGAGCCACTGAACATCTGGATAGTATGAAGCTCCTTTAACCCCCTGAGTGCAGAAAGAATTAGCACCAAAGGGCAGCCCATGCTAATTCAGTGCCATTAAACTTGTATAAGCTAGAAGAATGTGATGTTATACTTCCATAGGGCCATATGGATACCACTTTGCACTTTGTATCCATCAGAGGGACTAGCAAAACTAGTTCAGTATTGTACAGCATGGCTCTTAGAAAGATAAAATAGCCCCTGTGTAATATTACGCAGTATTACATGTCTATCATATCACACCTTGGAACCAATGTACCCTTTTAACTATAGGTGGAGAGCTTGTCCACTGACATGCAGCTTTTGAGCTTCCATATTTAGAAGAGCAAAAGACCAAATGTGGCAATAAAATCAGAGATTTAATTATTATTCTTTTTTTTTATTATTAACAACTCTTTCTTATTTTTAAAGGTACCTGGAATTTTATTAATACTGCTGTCGAGAGACTTTGTTTTCAGAGGAATTGTTATCTTATGTCTCCAGCTTTAAAATATGACTTCCTGCTTAATCTTGCTGCGCCCTTCATTCAGCTTTGTCCATAACAGAGGGGAAAATACAGAACTTCCCTTGAAGCCCCCTTCATAACTTTCATGTAACCTTCAGTTAAGCCCTATTTCAGTTCTCTCTGAATATAATTTTTCTCAATGGTGAAAAGTAAACAGGCTTTGTTTTCAAAGTCAACATTATCTGTACTCAACAGTAACAATAACCTATAGATTTTATTGTGATTTTCATATGTAGATTTGAAACTGCTTTGGCACAAATACACAGAAGTTAAGACTGAGATTTTCTAATTTAACTCCGCCCCCAGCCCATCAGGGCCTGACAGCCGAGATGCACAGCCCTGAGTGATCACAACTCCTTTGCTGTGAGTCAGCGTCAATGTCTTCCACTGGAGCTATTTTGCTCTGTTGTAGGTCTGACTTAGGTATGAATGATTCCTGGCAAGCTCAGTCATCATACACCTCATGTCCTTCAATATATGTTTCAATGTCCTAGGAAAATTAAAAAAGATTAGAAACCAGAACTGTATTTTAAACACAATAAACATGAAGGGGAACATAGTGGTTTACAAAAAAACCCCTTACTTCAAACTACATAGAATTATGCAAAATCACAGTAATCCTTATCATCCCCTATTGCTATAGGAAGCCTCCTTACTGAAAATGTGACTGCATGGGAAGAAGTCTCTGGATAATGCTTCAGAGACTCGAGGATTGCCAGACTCCAGATCTGGGATTTCCCTGGGGCTGGGGGTTTAGGTAAGGACTCCACACTTGGATCGAGGCTCAGGATGTGCTTGTTTTCTCTCCTGCAGTGGTGAGTCAGATCAGATCCGATTCGCAGGCTCAGCCTCCCGCTGGGCAGTAAAAACACCGCTCTCCTTTTGGGTATAGTTTCCAGCTCCAAAATAAACACTGAGAGCAGCCAAACTATGGTCAAAAAACATCTAGAATGAGCACTCTGGGTTGCATGGGGGATGTCAAGAGGCTGTCGCTTCAGACAGTGCACCCTGCTGAAACTTCTCATATGACCTTCAGCACACAGACAGGTCTCTGCTCCCGTCAAACCCAGGAGAAATGTTTGTACATTCCAGTTAATTGTGAAGCTTGGCAGTGGAGCAGCAGAAAATGACTGCAAAGCACAAAAACATCAGAGAGCTGGAGAGTGGCCTGCAAGCTGGAAAAGTTTAGGGGCTCTGAATTCAACATATTCAGGCCCAATTCAGAAGAAACCCTGCTAATTAAAACAACCTAATGCCCTGAATTATACACCCAAAAAATCCCACGGTTGGACGCCAATGTTGTTTTTTTTTAGGGAAGAAAAGCCTGAAGAATACAGCCTTATCTTTTCCCCCGGATTATTTGTGTGTTTGTCAGACTTGCCATATAGTCCTGCCCTCTAAAACTCTTAAATATAACACATCTTATTGTGATAACTTGAAAGGTAATTCACAAATCCTTGGGGAAACACTCCTCCCTTTGGCACAGGGGCTCTCAAAAATCATCTGTCACTTGGAGCGTCTAGGCTACGCCTCCCATCCTGTAAGGCCCCTAGAGCCGGCTCTGCTGTGTTAATGAGAATATCAAGGTAATTGCATTGCAAAAGCCAAATGTCTTGTTTTGAGCTATGTTTTCTCTCAGGTGAGTATCCAGATGAAATACTCAGTCCCATGAGAGCTCCTTCCCAGCACAGCTTGCAGGCTTCACTGGAAGCACAGTCTTTGGTCCTGGCACACAGAGTAGATGCCTTTTTTGTGTCCGCAGACCACAGAGAACTTAGTGATTTCTTTAACAGTGAAGGAGAGTTGACATGTAAACCACTATGGGCTGCTTTTTTTTGAGTGAATGCTCCATGGACTTAATCAGACTCTGGGTTTGTCCATAACAAGTTCAATAGTTGCTATTTGCTCTTAGATCCTCAGCTTCATTAAATGTAAAAGTTTCAGCTTTTGCCAGCAGTTAGTTGCATCTAGATCTATAAAGGCTGTTCTGTCTCTCCAAGATGAGACATAAAACTGAGGCCTCGACCATCTGTGGTCATTAAGGATCCCATGGCATGCTTCAAAAGGTGAAGATGGTAGCTTTTGTCTCAGGACCAAATTCTATTCTGAGTAAATAAATTCCTTCAAACCTAAAATTCACCTCTAGCTTTTAATATAAGGTACTGTGTTTTCTCAACTATTCATCATAGAGTGATGGACTGCTAGCTGATGGCCACATTCTACCCCAGAAATTATAGTATTATAACAGTGGATTAAAAAAAGTGTGCAGGTACACATGTTCGTCCTGTTGGCCACAACATGACACAGAGCAAGCCTGTCTCAGCACAATAACACACTCAAACACATGAAAGCACATAGCCCAGAATTACAAGGTTTTAATTTTTACTTACTTATGAAATTAAAAATCTGGTGTCTTACAGATCCTGAGCCCTTGCTGATCAATAAAGAAGCGAATCCCACTGGAAAAGAGATAAGGTTGGCTGCAAAGGGAGAGTCATTCCTCCCGTGTCTGGAAGCTAAAAACAGTGTGTAAAACCAGAATAAATTATCTACCATTACCTCTGTGAAATGTTTTTAATTTACTGCCCTGCTGGATGCATGTGGTGGAACATATATATGAGAAAAATAAGAAGGACTGTATTCATCTTGAAAGTGCTTGGTGTCCCCTAATGCAATATATTGCACATTTAACATCCTGCCATAATGTGTTGGTTGGCTTTCTTCGGAATTCTGCTAGGAAGGGAATAGAATTAACCCCAAGATTCCTGCAATTTCAAGTGAGTGAACCCACCTGTCTGATTTGTGTGTCACTGCTGAGGTCCTGTTCTGAGCAGAGTCAAAAGATTGCACTACCTGTCTATCTCAGAACGTGTTGCAAGTACTCAGGACTACAGGCATTTTAGCTCTACATATCCTTTATCTGGCGATGGAGCACCCCTGAAACAGAAGGTAAGCCCATGAAAAAATGGAGAGTCCACTTGATTAAATATGATACAATTATTTGCAGTTACATTTCTTTTAAACTCAGAAAGGTAGAGTGGAAGATGGACTAATTGTAGCAGTGCATGCTGGACATTGCTTACAGCACAGACTTCTACATAAAAAAATTCCTGCTAAAGCTGAGAAGTTACTGCCTGCTCTTCTGTCTGCTTTTGTGTAGAGTGGAACCATAGATCTAGCCATTGGAAATAATTTTTCTAAAAACTTCAGTTATTCATATTACAATAATCCTTCATATGGACTATAAAGTTTTGGTTTCCCTCTCTTCCAAGTTGCAAGATTGAAGTGAAACTTGGCAGTGTTCTGTTTGTTGAAATGAAAGTCCCAAGGTCGTATTCTGATCTCTCGTTGGCCGTACACCTGTCAACTAACTGTGATGGTGTAAATTTTTACTTGCTCCAGCATAAGCAATGACAGAATCAGACCCTGCATATGCTTTTTATCTAAAGCTGTGTTCCAGATGTGTTTATGTAGCCTGGTTTCAATAAAATGTGTGCATTTTAAGATGTATATGGATTTTTCTTTAATTAAAACCATATGAACTGTTATTAAATTTTCATTTTAAAAGTGCAGATACAGCTAGTCCAGCCATACTGAAGCATCACAATGGGTTCACTTGACCAGTGCAGCTTTCACACAGCACCCAAACAAATGCAAGACTCCTAAAGCTGGGAAAGATAGGGAAAAACATGACATAACATCAAAGTGTGTGTGGAAAACTGTGACTTCTTGGATTTCCTGATATTAGAGTGCCACATTCCATTGAGGAATTTTCCTCTCCTCTATTCAAGATGAGGCAAAATTAAGTGCAAAGTCGGTTCAGCATATCCCTTCAAGCTGACGTATCACTATTACTTGTTTTGTCTGCCTTTGCTACAAGTCAGCAGCCCTGCTCAGCACTCAGCTTCCTTACAGGTTCAGGCTGTGACTGGATGCCTTGAATCCAATAAGCCCTAAAATCCAGAGTTACATGGTTGGATTGGTGTATTTGTTAGGAGAATCTGTGCCTCTCGTGGTGGGGAGGGGGAGAAGTCCTGGGATGGGAATATTCCTTCCCCCCACTTTCAGCCTCTGCGCTGTGATACCACATGCTGAGGCTCCAGGAAGGAAAGGTCAACATGCTGCTGCCCCCAGCCCAGCTCTGTGCTCAACATCAGCAGTGGTGCCTGAGGGGATGAGACCTCCCTGATTCTCAGGCTTGATGGTGCCCATTCCTGAGGGTCCCGGTATCCCCCACAGCCTTTCGTGCATCTCTACTCCTAAGGGATGCTTCCCAGCCTAGAATGGGAGATTGATTTTTCCAACAACAGGAAGGTAGGGGCAAGTAAAAAAGTTTTTACTGATGGATTTTCCATTAAAAAAAGGAGACAGATTTGTTAATGGATAAATATTTAAGAGAAAGATGTCAGTGTTGATGGAGTTTTTCATTTAATCTTCCTGAAATGAAGTATTTCAGTAAGGTAAAAGAAAATTCACTTGGAAAACTTCTTTTAATTATGCATCCACAACTCCATGAAATAGTTGGCTGGTATAGTCATTAAGCTTATGCTTTCCCTTAGCATATTTTGACATTATTAAATGGAAGGTTTTCCACTACTGTTCCATAAGATTTTTTAAATTTATTATATTTATGTGCATGTTTTGTTTGTCTATTTGGAATAAATATTTTCAAATGAAATTGATTCTGAAAGTGAATTCTGTCTGCCAAAGCAGACAATGATTTGGAGTTCAGTCATGCTTTTCTGGCTGTAAGGATGCTTTCTTCCCTGGACAACTGGGGAACACAGACTGTGCTTCTCTTCTACTATCATCATTACTTCCTCACCCTTTAATTTCCTTCTGGGTATGTTGGATACTTATGTTTGACTCATGTCTTCTTCGGAATACAGCTGCCAAGTGGTGGGGAAGTTCAGTCATCTTGGACAAGTTAAAAATGTTTTGTTCTCCCGGATTCAACTGTTGAGGACTCGCGGGTCATGTTCAGCTGAGTCCCAGTAATGCATGGCAAAAGAAGGATGCTTGCACAGAACAACCACAACAGTGAGAGTGTTCCTGTGCTCTCTTGCAGAGGGAAGAGTTTCATAAATGGAAAAAAATGTCTTTTCCTGGCTGTGGAGAATGGACTCCTTCACTGTAGGGCTTGGGCTTTCCCCAGACCTTCCCAGGGCTGCAGTCATGAATGCTTGGTTTGGCTGCACTGTGGTGTGTTATGAAGATGTGAAAAGTGAGCTAGATGGCTGAGCTGCCCCATCTGCATTTTTTTTTCATTTTAAAATTTAATAAAACCCCATGTGGTTACAATTGAAAAAAAAATCCATTAATGTTCCCAAAATGCTTCATATCTAAAGCAAAATGTATATTAACTTCCCATCCCCCATCTCTAGTGAACAATAAGATATACTTTTTCATTGAATCAGTGAAAATCATTAAATAACTTATTACATCATCAACCCAAACCATGTACTTTTACTTACTTTGCTAATGACTAACAAATGATGTTAACATATCAACGTCTTTATAGGCAGCAGGGAAAAAAAGGGTGGGGCATGTAAATGTGGAATCTACACTAGATTCTTTCATATTTTTATATATTTTAAATAGGAGTAGGTGTTTCTATCTGGAGACCATATGTTTGGGTTTTTTTTAAAACAATCTGTATGTGTGTAAAAAGGAAAAATTAGTGGTATGGACAGCTACGATGTGGGCTCTGGAGTTCTGGTGAGTTGATCTAGTTATGAAGAGGTGTCCAGATGAAAAATCCTTTTCCTTCAGGCACATTTTCCATTATTTGGATCTTATCTGAGCAGCTCCAGTTCACAAAGCCCTGGATGTGCTTTCTGTGGAACAGCAGCAGAGAAGAATTACCATCAAGTGGCTTGTCAGTGTCAGTCTGGCTGATGGTACGGAGGGGAAAGGCTCATGGACAGTTTAATGGCACCAGTACAAGCAGAGCAAGGGATGAGTCCTTTAGCCCCAGAAACTGAAGGGGTGAGTCTAGGAGGGGTTCTCTGTATCCTCTGCACTATCAGGGTGTAACACACAGAGCAGGGCAATTTTCATTTCACCCAGCCTAGACAGATATTGGTTTGCTACAGAAACAATGTCCCTAGAACAAAATGGCACTCCCAGCTGGAAAAAAAAAAGAAAAAAAGAAAAAAAAAGAGAAGCAGTCACCTTTGAAGTCATTCTCAAGCTTGCCAGCCTGCCCCATAAACAGGATGTCTGGATGCACAGAACGTCATCAGGTTCATCTCCCAACCCGGGGGAGTTGTGTGTCATCACCTCTGCAGTGCGCCTGAACCCCGACCAGGGCTCCTGAGCCTGTGTGTGCCATGGTGCTATCTGCAGTGCTGCTGCCAAAGCACAGGACCAGCTGGTTTATTCATTTTACACAGTGCAAAAATGTTATTAAACTGCACCATACAGATAAGTACTAGAAAAATTGCTAGGTTATTTTTTTCACATAAAATTAGCCAATTTGCTGGTGTATGTAATTGTAAAGAATGCAAAGCATCCCATTCAAGTGATTAACCTCTTAGTTAATAAAAGCAACAATTGCATGTGTATAAATAATATAATAAAAGGAACATTCATATCAAAGTGATATAGCTCATACTATCCTGTTTCTCTCCTTAATTAGTAAATAATTCATCAAATTCTGCAATGAATTGTGCTCCCACCCACATTTCTTCATCCAATTATCGTGAAATAGGAAAGCAGGAGCCTTCCTTCTTTGAAAAGGATGTGATAATGAAATTGTTCAATAGCTCTTCTCAGCTCTCTGCTAGTCTAAATTAGTACTTTCTTGGGCATACTGTTTCTTTTGTTCATTTCTTCCCTTACTCACTACTTTTTTCTTTTCTTTTTAATTGAAGATATCTTCTATGTTAAATGCCATTTTACACTGATACACTTTAAAAGAAGTATATTCACCATGCTTTGTTTTCAGCAGACACAAATGAAATTAATTCTACAGTACAGATGAATGGCAGTGTTTGCTTGCCAAAGTGATCCTTTCATGCTTCAGATTGTATCACACAAACAAAATTAAAAGAATGCTATAGAATGCAAGATTAAAAAAAAAAGATGCATAAGCAAGCATGTATTAAGATCTGAAACCCAGAATTCAGACTGTCCTTGAATGAATGTCATGTTTAAGTAAGATTCTTTGTTACCTGATCAAATTCCATTTCTTCCATTGGATCTTTGCAGGACTCAATGCCGGAAGGAGTGAATAACTATCCAATGTTGTCTTTCAGCTGTTTGCTGTGTGGTCATGTGTTTTATGTATTTCATGACATTTAAATCCTGCTCAGAAGACAGAATTCCTCCTCTCTTTGTGGACATGCTTATGGTACACCTCACTGTAGAACTGGATGGCAAACAGTAAGGAAGAATAATTTCACAACACTGATACAAAATAAAGACTGTTTTCTTTATGAATGGTGAACTAAGGCCCACAGAAACAAAGATCCAAAGTATTGAAGAATTTCAAGTCCTGAATTTGAGGCACAAAGAATCTGAACTTTCAGAACAACCCATGTGCATCTGTGCACATGAATACATATATAAGGTTGTGCATAGGAGAGTGAGTATTATGCATGTATTATACATAGCACAGCATTTATTTAAAGGACTGCCATTTTTAGGGTCCTCAACAGCTCTGAGTGTTGTGATATTTCCAATGAGACAGCAAAACAAAGGACCCATGAGAACAACTATCACAGAGCCACGGTGCTGGTGCCTTGCTGGGAGTCCACTGTGGTCATGTAAGAGCTCCCACGAGCTTGCATTGAGCCTCTATCCAGCTCCAACCTATCCATGCCAGGAATTTGAAAACTTTGAGAAAATGCTGTTTGATCTTTGTCTGGACCATGCCTAATGGGAACCAGAGCTTGAGACATGAAGCTCTTAAAATCTAACACTTCAGAATCTTGATGCTTCATGTTTTGAAGAGTTTGCATGGTAAATCACCTCCTTTGGGAAAGGTCACACTGTGCCAAATATCAGATCCCTGTTTTGAAGCATAAGGCCTCCAAAAGCCTCAAAATTAAGACTACCAGAATCTTAAATCTGGGAAGAACAATACCCTTGCTGCTTTTCTGAAGTAGATTGGAAAACAGCTGAAAAAAATTGGCAAAAAAGATTTTTAAAACCAGTCTGCTTGGGTAGACACCTGGTATTGAGAACTTCAGCAAAAATGTCTGGGCAGGGGAAGTTAATAAGCAGGCACTTTTGTTTTAATAGAACTATATAACATGTGAGGCCACCAGCTTTGCTTATTAGGTCATTATGAAAAGTATATTTAGGGAGCTATATTACTATTTGCTTTATTTTTCCATGTGGGAAGATAAATTTCACTATAGAAATAAAATGATGAAAAAGTGTAAGCTAGTCTGTGTTATTGTTGCTTTTTTACCTTTATGTGTAAGCATGCTAGTATTTAATGCATTTTAAGTAATACTT
The DNA here is from genome assembly GCF_029207755.1 of Chamaea fasciata. Taxonomy (NCBI): domain Eukaryota; kingdom Metazoa; phylum Chordata; class Aves; order Passeriformes; family Sylviidae; genus Chamaea; species Chamaea fasciata. Next base: position 46,945,617 of record NW_027094086.1, on the reverse strand, counting down.
GGAGCATTATGAAACAGATTTTATTCAGAAAGAAAAAGCAGAAATCTGCTTCAAATTGCCTAGTAGGGATGCACTTACCAGTGAATATTGATACTCAAGCCTTTTCTTGAAGATTCTGAGACTACCATGTTGCATGATTTAAACACAAAAGCCTCTGCAAGGATCAGAAGAGACAGATTGTCCTCTTCACTCTCTCTGTGGTGTCAGCTTTATTTTTTCTTGTTTTAAAAAGAAATCTCTCAGTGTTGTGATAGGAACAAAAATCTGAAAAATATGACCCCCAAGTGTCAGTGGTATCCACCTGAACAAATAGCCATACACCCTGAACTTCCACACTCAGGCTGCTGAGTTCAAAGGCTGCTAAATCAGATGCCACTTGTGTGCTTTTTTTTAAGCAAGGTTTTTATTGCTCCCTAAAGCAAAGGTCTCCTCTTACAAAGATCTGTGCTATCTACTTTGATTGACTATGCCCGTGGATAAACTTTTATTGTAGCACAGAAGTGCTGAATTAAAAAGTCAGATGTCTGTGCCTGATGACATGAGTCCAGAAGCAGGAGTCATGTCATTCCAAGAAGAGCACATGAGTGCACTTTGAGAAAATCAAATGTGTGGTTGATACTAAGGTGTCATTGTGAGGAAAACCAGACCTAGTTTTTGTCTAGCTATGGAGGTGTAGAGCTCTGTTTTGAAGGCATCAGCTTCTAATCTGTTCGTTTTGTAAAGCCTGTGAGTAACTTTTCCAGTATGGAAGACTCTCTCTCCAGTTCTTCAGTAATTCTGGTTACACATGGCGTGGTAGATGGTAGAGGACTTTATCCTGTTTTGTTTTTTTTCTCTGTAGTCTTCAGACAAAGACCATTTTCATCACAAAGCAGTGCTCAGTCTCCTGGGACAAAGGCAATGTCAGTTTTCATGGCGCTGTGTATTTCTTGTAAGCAGAATCAGGCTTGAAGTGAAGGTGTAGTCCTCTGAACCATCAACTCTGAAAAAATCAGTTACCCCGACTTCCCCAAGTGAAATGTCACTGTAAAATGAAATGGCACCACTACAATGAAAGCACACATAAAATGGAAGCTTTCACAGTACCAAACAACTGGAAGACTTGCTACATTGTCTTACTATAAGAAAACAGAATATTAAAGACTGTTTTTTAATAAGCCTATGACTCCTCCCCCCAGACAGTTGGATCTAAAGCCTGGTAAATCAAATATTACTCACCAGACAACCAAAAGCTTTAGTCAAAGGAATTTAAAGATGTGTTAATTAGTCAAAAGAGAGAGTCCATACAGTCTTGTAAATATTATGGGAGAAATCTATTAACTCGAGTGAACAGATATTAATTGAAAACATTGTATAAGAGCTACAGAGTTCACAGAAAGTGCATTTCACTTGCTATTAAAGCCTGTGTATATGCAAATTCAGTAGCTAGCTGATGAGCTTGCACTCTGCTATGATGCCTGGCTGTGGATAACTGGAAAATGTTCTCACAAGTTGGCTGCATATCTCCCAGCAAAGCTGTTACCTGCTGCCTGGGTATGAAGTGTAAAATAACACAAGGGCAAGGGGCTGCTGGGCTTAAGTGGCAGCCTAGAGAGACTCCATTAAACACTGAGGGAAGGTCTTCTGAGACAGATTTCCTTCCCTCTGTCTTCCTCAGGAAAGATGCTATGCAAGATGCTGGACCCTTGTGCCAGAGTTTGGCTCCTTTCTAGAATCTGGTTTACACAGGTTTCTTTCCTGTGGGAGCTGGAGCGTGAGGGACCTCATATGCTCATCCAGGGTGAGCCCCTGGCTCTGGGAGCTCACAAGACCTCCTGGGTGCTCTTCAGATTAGACTTAGGTGGCTACCAAGGAAAGTGGCCTCTTAACCATGCTTGTTTTACCAATAGCATCTCTAGGGAGCTGAAGGTGTCCCTCAGGCATCTTCTTTTCCCCATTCACAAAGTACCTGCTGCCTTGCTTCTGTTCTGAATGACAGTCAGAACAGCCTTTGCCAGTTAAGGGTGAAGAATAAACAAATGGTCAAACACAATCATTAATTCTAAACCTTCCTCTGGCCCACCCTGTAGCCCTGTGCCACACTTACCTTCCATTACCTCTGTTTCCTTGCCCCTAAACAGCAGGTACTAGCCTTTGCTGTCTTTTCAAGGGACTCCCAGGGGCTGGCAGACAGCAGGCAGCTTCACAAGAGACAAGCCCTAGTAGTACACAGGGAGATGCCTGGATGCCTTTCTGCAGCAAAATTCACTGGCTTTATTTCCTAACAGTCCCTGCAGCCCTGCAGTAACTTGTGAGGGTGTCCGAGCTTGAAGGGCTGGATTCACCTGAACTGAGTCATCAGGGTAGTGCCTGTGAGGTCTCCATGAAGCCAGAGCAGGGAGAAAAGCCTTAGGCAGCCGTTCAGATCTCAGTGGACCTGAAATGGCTCCTGAAGAAGCCACTCTCTGACTCTTCTTCCCTGCACAGAGCCCAAGACACCTGCACTTCTAAATTTGTGACCTCATGTTAACTAGGATTAATAACAATTCCTCCTTCTCCCCAGTCAGCTGAGCCCTCCAGAAGCAACCATGAAGTTCAGGAGGGACTAAACAGTAGTTTCCCTATCTTTTTATAGGAGCAATAGCAGTCCTAATTCATAGGGCTTTTTTAAACCTCCCACTCTTCCTGCAAAGGCAGAAGCTCCTGCTCCCACTGTGCCCACCAGAATGTGCCTCTGGAGCACAGGGTTTGTTGGTGACAGGAAACACCTGCCTTTGGCTGCACCACTGGCTATGCTGTGATCATCACATCTGTGTGCACACACGTTCCTGGGAGCACTTTGGATGCTCCTTGCCTATCAGACTTAACCAAGTGGGTGGAGAGGGAGGGCAACATCACAGCTTTTCCACTCCAGAGACTCCAGTATTAATTTGTGTTTTCTCTACTTTCCCCAGCACTGAGATACACATACCAGGTCTCCAGACAAATCGAATGGCTGAACAGGCAGTTAAAATCCTGGGTTTACTGCTGGGGCACCATCAAATTTCCCCGTTTTACTGGGCCAGTCAGTGAGTACGAAGGCTGTGGTCCTCCCAGATCCTGGCCTGGGTAGGAGCCAGCATCATCTGTGGTGTAAATGTTAGCAATCCCAAACCAGCCTGCAGCTGCTCAAATGCCACAGTCATGTGAAGTCCTGATCAGCCAAAGACCAGGTCATACATCCATGTATGATCTTAACACCAAAGGCTCCAGAAAGGTCTGCCTAGGTCGTTGTATAGGACTTATTCCACCCATGGATATAGCCAGTAAGGGGTGGTAGGAAGGTATTCCTTTTCGATGGTAACACATGGCAACTAAGGTCTTCCATAGCCTAAGAGGAAAGCCATAGTGTTTCTAATTCAGAACCAACCTGAAATACACTCTTGAACCTGAGGTACCCTTTGTGGTGTGCACAGCTTCCTCCCCCAAGGATTGTCTTTTGGGAGTCTGCATCCATCAGCCTACTTCAAACATCAGGCCTTTGCTCTCCATCAGACATGCTGCAGGTATGAGTATATGACAATGTACTTGATATATTCATTTCAAATTTCCCAAATTTGGAACAGGGACTACTTAAGCAGATGAATCCAGGGAATGCTGAGAGCACATCTTAGTTATCTTGGAACTGTTTCAAACTTCTGAAGAAGCACTGTACTGGGTTACCTCAGATCCAGACCTGGTTTCATAATCACCAACCCTCTTACTAGATTCATCCACCAGAAAGTAGAAAGTGTTACAGTTCAGTATAGTCATAAACACATCATTGCCAATGGAAAATTGTGTTGGCAGTTTCTTTTATACCCAGCCAAATATACAGAAATGGAAAGGTCAGCTATGCAAGCACTGGTTTTACATATGTGCATTAATTACAACGCAGTTGCCTTTTGTTATTCATTTCATCTGCTCAATATGTATCAAATTGAATGAGAAGATAGAGGAACCACAGAAGGACAGAAAAGGGATGCCAGGACAATCTATGAAAGGGACTGGTCCTCCCTTTCTGGATCACACACTGGAAAACATTCAAAACTAGCCAGTTGCAGGGAATGGGAAAAGCAAAGAGAAATGTATCCCATGTCAGCTGCAGCTTTATCTATGAGGCTTTCAGGGGTCTGCACTAGAATAGTTCAGTGGGCTTGGCTTCTTTGTGAACCCCTACAATGGGGATTTTCCCTAGCAAGGTCTGTGTGTTCAGGAACTCTGGTATGTTAACTTCTTCTTAAGTATACAGTCATGGTACAGATTTTAATTAGTAAAAAAAAAAAAAATTCATCAAACACCCCATGACACACATGCACTTTTTGGGGATACCTGCCCTCAGGCAACAGTGGAAGCTGTGAGAAAGAGAATAGTGAACAATATCATCAGAAAATTCAGAACATCAATTTGCATTCATGTGTGGATTGAGCACTTTTGGCTATGATAGTGTCTGAAAAACAGGCAGCATAATGTAAAATGTGGTTAAGAGACAGAGTACAGCTTTCATGATTCTAGCCTGCACAGTATTCCTCTCACAGATATATTGTGACTGTGTATTTATCTGACAGTGCAGTGTCCAGATACCTCGGGCAAAAGGATTTCCACCGTCAAAGATGCACCACAGAAGTTGTCAAAACCTGGTTATTCTCTTCCCAGAACAAGAAAGATGAATGCTGTGAAAGAATTACAGAGTAGGACACAGCTTCCCCAGGGAACACACAGTAATGAGCATGAGCACTGCAATTAGACTCACAGAGACCGAGTTACCAAAGCCTCCCAGCTAGGCCAACCTCCTTCTTCAGCTTCACATAGTGACTCATGGTGTTGAGTTGTGGGAGTTCCCATTGCATCCACCTAGTTAAACCCTTTTAGTCACAGGAGCTTTGTTCAAGTGAGGAGAGCTTTCTGCTGTGCTATGGCTCCTTAAAACCCATGAGCCAGGGGCCTCCAGGTTTGTCCAAAAAATCACAGCACTGCAAAAGAGAAAAAAGTTGCAATTAATAATCGTAACTTCAAAACTTACATCTTCAGATGATTAATACAAAGTGAATTCTCCATGGTTTATAAAATATATTTCATTATAAATGTATAAAAATAAGTTGCATAGAATAAGCTGTATAGTCAGCCCTGCACCAGTAGGACTTCAACTTTCTGGTCTTCTAGGATTACCAAATGAAATGGCTTTGCTGATTGCTTAGGTGGTCATTTCATAGGAAGGCTCAGTCATTTGGTAGATACTGGATACTGGTATTGGCTTGTAGGAACATGAAAGAAAATTGGCAATGAGCTAGAACCTCTTTGGCAAATAGTTCAGTGAGACCTTCTTCCTGAAACTGTTCTTGTCTCTTTCAAACAATCCTGTAGGAACCTCAGATAAAACATCAAGTCCAGAGTGAATACAAATTGGGCTGTGCATTTTTAGCGGTCTGGTCAAGATCAGATTAGTATGGATTTTCTTTAATAGTTTGATCTATGTTGCCATGCAGGGGGCAGGCATTTACCGTAAGAGAATTGGACTATCACATTAAAGTTTTCCTTGTGCTCTTCATTGATGTAGTAGTTTCAATCCACTGCAGAGCCCCACAAGAGCTGCACTGATATCAGCCTAACAGGAGATTCTTAGTCAGTGAGCCACATTTTAGAGTTTCCCCGTGGTGGGATTCCTGCAGCCCCCAAAATAATATTAACTGCATGTATGCAAGCAGTAATATGATGCCTCTACCCTGTTCTCTGTAGGTTGCAATTGTCTATATGCTCTACATTTTGCTAACCTTCTTTTAGTTAGCATACTTTGTATGCTATTAAGGGATGGGCTGAATCCTGATTAGATACTTCCTTGTGTATTATCACAAGCAGGTGTGGGGAAGTTAAGAGTTTCTTGGAGTAACTGATTACTAATTTGATGCAAAATTAAGTAAGCATACAAGAAACTACTGCTTCGCTGCAAAAGCATGACTAAATAACAAAGAAAGATTTGGACCTTGCATGCCTCCCTTACCTGCTGCTAACACAGTGATGTGTCAAAAGCAGGTAGCAGCTCTGTGATGCCAATACATCTTTATATGCTGTTCACATTCCATTGCAACATGTCACATTTGATATGGCATAATGCAATGTGACTAATTTAATCAGATGTGAAGTGCACGATGGCAACGCATCAAGTCTGAAAATCTGGGGAAAAGAAAAGTTGGAGGAAAAAATAAAGCTTTCTCCAATCCATGGTTGGATTATTTTTCTCAGCTGGAAGGCTTCATTTTCTGAGCTTGGCCTTTTCTATTCTGACCTTCCAGCCAAGGGCATGTGCCAGGAGGCTTGTATTTCCCAAAGGCAGTGACACAGTCCATTAGGTCATATGAGCTGGATCATCAAGCCTTTGTCCACCTCAACTTCTGGGCCACCATTCCTTACCCACCCCCATGTCCCCCAGCACTAACTCATGATACGATGCCCTTGCCTTTGACAGGTCAGGAGGGGGAAAAGCATTTTATTGCTGAACACGTACATAGCAGAGCCCAGAAATGAAGTGAGCTTTCTGTGGTCTGGTGCTAGTCACTTAGTAAGTCTGTGTTTAATTAGCTACTTCTGAAATATGACAAGGAGAAAACACAAGATTTACCAGTCTGGTTGCATTTCTAACTGAGGGCTCAGCATTGTTTTGTTTTAAGGTGATGATTATAATCATAAATATCAAAACAGTCCATGTCCACAAGAAATTAATCAAGTTTTCAGTACTTTAGGAGAGCATATCCACCCTCATCCATTCTGGACTACCTCTTAGCCTGGGGGTGTGCAGATGGACAGGCTGCCATGCACAGACATTAGCAGCTCTGCCCTTTCAAACACCGAGTGACAAGTTACTTGGAGATGACTCTTTCTTTGATTTAGTTCTTTATTTTAGAGCTGCCTCTTTGTGCATTACCAAGGGTATGGAAAGCAGTGCAAATAGTAAATTTGCCTCTTCTTCACTATACGCCTGAGGGCTTTTTTTTCAAGTGTTGTGGTCCTCAGAGAATTGTGAAAGGGTCTCAAAGGAATTCACAAAGTGCTAGAAGAAGCCTAAGAAACATTTAAGCTAGTGAAAATTTATGAGCTAGTTGAACCTAAGTTGGGGGCTGTACGATGGTCAGGTAGTCCAGGAGGAAGACTGTATTTTCACAAGATCTGGGAGATAGTGCCACCTGGAAGAGTGGAAGAAGTACCTACTCCAGTTACTGTGGCAGGCACTTCCACAGAATAAGACGGAAAGAAAATCTTAGAAAACAATATGATAAAACATGCTTATGTGTTACAAAGAAGTAAAAACTATTTATTCTGCCCTTGTCCCTGTACTGAGCACACCTCAGCCACAGGAGAGGTTTACCCTTTCTTCTTTTCCTCTTTGAGGACCACGGAAACTTTGTGATGTTTTACTCCTTTAGGACCCAAACATCATAGACAGGTTTTGTGGGCTCTCTTCTCACTTCATTAGGCCTTGAAAGGCTTTGCTGATTAAAAATGAGAAGATGCTGTGTTAGCTCCTCCTCCAGTGGTTTGTTTGCTTCTTATAGCCCTAGTCCTCTCCCCCTCCTCTATCAGTGGAGTTACCACTGTGTTCCTACCTAGGAATAAAGAAAGGAGGTACTTTCACAGAGAACTAGAGCTGAATTGCAAGGTAAGGTCTGGTCACGCCAGAAAAGGTTTGTTGGTATCAATTTAGCCCCAAGGCTTTCCATTTGCTTTGTAACATATGAGGTAAATGTGAGCTTTGATAGCTCTTGGACTCTGTCTCCCATTTTCTTGTGAAACCAGTGACTTCATGATAGGTTCCATGCTTGTTGACCTTTACTCTTAGCTTTAGTGGACCCCATCCAAATGGCTCAACAGACCAGCTCAAGCGACCTGGGTCCCCCTGGGGAAGAGGGGGTTGCAGCAGACAGCCAAACCCAGCAGCTTGCCAGACCTCGGCCAGTTAGATCCCGGAGAAGAAGGCGTAGACAGGCAGCTCCTGCATCCCAGGGAGAAGATGAACCTAGGACCTTTCAAGGTGATCTATGAGAAAGGGGTGTTGTATTGGCTGAGGAGGAGGATGAGTGCTGCTTAATTTCAGTTGCTATTCCTCGTTTGTCTTGTCTCTGTGCACATAGCAAACTCCATTGAAATAAGGGTTCAAAAGTAAAAGAGCTTTAGGTAGCACCCCTATGGGTGCCCTGCTAGTGTTTTCAGAGCTGCTGTTTTCTGACCTGCACAAAATTTTGTCTTGTGTCCTTGCTCTATCTCTCTTCTCCAAATGCTAAATCCTCCTGTTTACTTATAAGGAAAACAGATAAATATGATCCTAGAGTGCTTACTCTAGAATTCCTTCTTTTATGTGAAATATGTCTGGCTTTGAAACTTAACTCAAGGCATCTTTATAGAGAGCTTGGAGTTAAGGCTGGTACCCTGTGGTTTGAGTGGAGTTACTTGCCAGCCTCAGCAATGTTACCCTCCCACTGTGCAGGTCAGCTCTGCAGCTCACCAAGAGCAAATGTTATGTAGGATTTACTGAGTTTGTACCTACCCAGTGTGACTTGGAGTTAGAGAAGGAGCTGCTCAGTAATTTCCTACTGGCTCTTACCCTGAGGAAGGCAAAGGCTTCTTTGCAGCAGAACTGTAAGGAAAGGATGCTGCCAGGTGCCCTTGTTATAATAGGTAGGTAGCTACTCTCCAGACCCTATAGCTAGCTTACATGTGCAGAAAGCCTCCTTCTACATTGCAGAGGTGTTTTACACACACAGACCTCCTCTCATGAGGAGAGAATCTTCCTGGCCAGCTCCTGGAGAACTCCAAATACCCTTCTGCACTTGCTGTTCACAGTGGTGAGAGTTCCTGTAGCCTGGGAGCAGGTTTGACTGTGTAACACAAACCTTTTTCAAAGGAGACAGCTGGGCCTCAATAAAGATTGTCTGGGAAGGTTGTGTAGCAATATTTCAAGGTCAAAACTCCCTTTCCTTAGTAATTCTGAGATGATAGAAAGACCACAAAGAAATAGAAACCAAGAACTGGTATATTGGAGGGGTGGAGGAAGAGTTGATCAAAAGAGTCAGGAGTAAATCGAATGAGTTAAGCTCTTGAATGAAAGGCAAAATAAAATATTGAAGCTCAAGAAAGGTTTGTAGTTAGGTTTTTACCTTCCTTCAATTTTTTTTTTTTTTCCCTTTAGTCTTCTGTTAAAGTTAGCATGCTGGATGGATAGCAGAGCTGTTGCAGTGGTTGGTATGGAGCTGGGAGAGCACTGAAATCCAAGAACGTTTTGGTCATTGTCCCTGGCTTTGGTTCAAACCTTAGTTAACCAGAGCGTGAGGTTTCTCTGCCCTCACTGAGAATACAGGAAGGGCTGTTTTCATAACAGTAGAGGCCAGCAAAATGGAGTGCAGTTCATTCTTAATTCTGACCTTGGAAAAATGATGCTAAATCTTGTGATAAACAATTTATTATCTCAAAGGCTTATGGTGAGGCTAGGGGGAAATGGTATGAGACACCTTTAAAATGTTTAATGATTAGGTGATGCATGGACAATCAGACACAAACTTTTCCTTGGCTTTGGATCTTTGTTTTGCTCTGCTTGATCTAATCTTGTTACTTTCCTCTGCAGTCTACAAATTTAGCAGTCGTGCCCCACCTGTGAGTGCACACTGTAATGGTGGAAGATCTCAGACTCCTGCACTGCCTGATGATGGGAATGTTATGGGAATGATGGCTCGGTCTGCCAGATACTGGGTGAGGCGAGAAGCTCCTCGATGCTGGGTCAGAGGCTGTACCTGTGCTCGTTCAGAGACTGAACGAGAAGATCATCATTCCAGGAGCCGACTGCTGCCATGTGATCTAGATGAAGATGGCAGCTCAACCTCTGTGACAACAAGAGAATTATTTTCAAGGGATGAAGACAGTGATGACAGCATTGGGGACACTGGGACAGCCAGCTCTTGGGCTGGTGTTAGAAGTGATGATGGTCCCAGGAGTTTTGCAGAGGAGTATTCACTGGTTCCCTTAAGCAGACGAAAGCAATATTCTGCTCAGACTTTTCATGAGGCAGTAGAAAGATTTTTAAGAGGGTTCTGAGCTTTGGCACATCTGTTTTGAATTTGGGAGCCAAATCTGTGGAGATGCAAATGCCTGTCATCATGTGCACAGTTTATTGTAATACAGGCTGAAGCTGCAGGAAAGCCACGGACGTTCAAATAGAGTAAAGCTCAATATATTGCTCTTATATTGACAGACAGCTAGGAAGTTATTTGCATTCCAGTTTTGTCTCCTTCATGTGTGTTGCTGCCTTCTTCAGGAGCTTAAAAACCTTTCGTAATCATAAGGCATTAAAGATGGAGAAATTACTTTGAGTCTAAGCTAATGTAATGACTATTTCTTCTGCAATTTTGAGAGGTAGAGGCAAAATGCAGCCATTTTTTTATTTCTCAGGAGCAGAGTCTCTAATAACTTCTTGAAGGATATTTGAAATTCAAAGCCTTTGTTTATGCCAGTATTTTCTTTCACTAAATGCTTTAAATTACCCTATAGAGGCCTAGAGGGTTTGGTATTTTTTTGTGGGTGTTTTTTCTTTGACTTGATCTAAATCTAAAAATTGTATTCTACTGCATATATTTGATTATTCACATTGCAGTTATGTATGATAATGTGAGATAGCTAGAGCACAACCTGCTTAAAAACATCTCACACCCTTTAAGCTGTTAACTTGTCACATGAATTAAAAATTAAAAAAATAATAAAAATGTGTTCTGAGGACCTTATCAAATTTTTCAATTCTTTTTTTGAGATGGAACATGGCTGAAAATAATGATCTAGATTTCTCAGCTGAGATATTTTGGCTTAGACATTTTTCCTTTATTTAGTTAAGGGTTAGATTTTAGGGGTATATACCTTAGCCTTAACATTAAAATCCTAGTGCATGGTTACTGGAAAATGGCTATACTTCAGGAACTTGATCCATGAGGATCATTGAAGTCTGACTCCTGGCAGGGACAGGCCCCACAGATCATACTAGGTGCCTGTGAATATTGTCCAAATGCTTTTTTAACTGTGTCAGGCTGGTGCTGTGACCACTTCGCTAGGGAGGCTGTTCCAGTGCTCAAGCACCTTCTGGGTGAAGAACCTTTTCCTATATCTGACCTAAATATCCCCTGATGTAACTTCATGCTGTTCCCTCAGCTCCTGTTGCTTGTGACCAGAGAGAAGGGCTGTGGACTGCTTTGAGGTTTTCCCTCAATCAAAGGGAAACAGACAGTCCATGTTAAGGAGATTCTGCAGACGTTTGTGTTTCTATGCAATGTACTGACAAATGAAACACCTAAACTCTAAAGGCTTCTTGACTTAATATGCCTACAAGCTTAAAACTAAGTATATGCCTACTCTTGAGTCGGTCACCTCCTTTCACACTGGAGGCTGTATATATATGAGGTAAATGTCACATGCGTATAAAGTTACAGTAAAGAGAATCAGGCAACTTCTGCTTTATGCAACTATTCAAACTGAGAAAGGGCTGCTGCTTTAGTCAGAGCAATTTGCAGAGTCTGCAGATTAGAAGGGTGGTTTTTCTGTTTGTTTGGGGTTTCTTTCCCTTCTCTAGCCATCTGTTAAAATACTGAAAGATGAATGGTAATTCCATTTGTTTCTGGGAAAGGTGAATGTGACTTGGTCTTCCTTCCTTCTTCATTTGAGCCCCAAATTAAGTCTCATTCCTTTGAGTTATAACTGGGCAGCTTTCTAGAGCAAATCACATAAAATTTTAAGTTTTGTGTGTTGTTTTTCTTGCATGTGTAGTTTGTTGGTTTGGGTTTTTGTTTGTTTTTAAGACTTTGCTGAACTACAGTAAGATTTTTTTTCTGTACCTGTTAGTAAGGCATTTGGCAAATCTTTGGGACCACCTGATGCAGCAGTAGTCAAGCATTCAGTAAAAAAACATTGGGACTATGCAGCATGGCGATAGTTGCTTATTCCTTTTTGATATATGTGTTATTTTCTATGTGGGTGTTTCCAGAAATACTTGAACTCTTCCACTCAGGTCCTTTAAGGCCTTGAGACCAAAAAACGGAAAATTTTCCCCAGCTGAAGCTAATAGTCTTTTATTTGGTCTATATTACATCAAAACTACATTGGAAGTATCCATAGCTCAATTCACCTGACAAGCCTGCTCTGTGAAGGTACTGCAGGGTACGATGCAGAATTAAAACTATTATCTTGTTGTTAAAGCTGAAATACTGTAAGGCAGCTACAGACACCTCTAAAATTATTCCCTTGGTTATATAAATTTCAGAAACTGATATGCTCATGAAATTGAGCCTGGCAATGTTTCATGTAGTCTTTCAAGAACTTTAGTTTTCTGGCTCATGGAACATTTTATTTTTTTTTTTAATAAAACAAAACCCTTCATAAATGTCACTGATAGGTAGTAAGATACCAAGCATTGTAGAGGTGTCAGCTTTTTGACAGCGTGATTCAGTATTGTGCATTTTCAATTTGACAACTATTTAGTTTTTCCTTGTGAATCTGAGATCCTGTAAGCATTTTTGTGCATGCTTGTCTGTTTTTCACAAATGATTCTACAACTGGGATTTTTATCGCATATTGAGTTAAACACAGGTAGAAAGGTCTGAAAGATCAAGACCTCTGAGGAAAAATCCTCTCAGAGCAACTTCTGAGAAAAGAAAAGCCTGTGAGGCAATAACTTGAGATATCTTCTAAGAAAAATAGATCAAGTAAAGCTAGGAACAGCTTGGAAAAAAAATTAGCTGTCTCTTGAAAACAATGGATCAGAGAGGATACTATGCTTTTTCTTTGAGAATTTGAATTCCTTTGCTCATTTTGCATGTGGCTCACACTTATGTGCCTGTTTGTATGTATGAGTGAAGTCAAGGACTTCAGGACCAAAGTCCAGTGCTGGATAGAAGCTCCCATGAGTCCAGAGTTTCTCATATTGCTGAGCTTTAAATCATCATTTTCTTCCAGCATGGTGGTTATAATGTCTCATCAGCTCATTACATGGGTATAGTAATAAAACGGCAAGATTTACTTTTCTAATTATTCACCCTAGATAGATTCATAGATAAAACAAAGTAGCACAAAGCTGGCTATCCCTTAGAATATGAATGTGTTCATGGGTTCTATGTGTATGCTCTCTGTAGAGGCACATTTTAACTTGTACACCACAGCAGTGTCACTACAGCTGGCATCCTTCCTTGATCCAGCCAAGAGAACTTGAGTATCTGGATGCCAGAGGACTGTTTTCTCTCTCCAAATATTTTTTTTTTCTTTTCTCCATTTGGCTTCCTTTTCTTGCTCTGATCAAGGATCTGCTGTGAGCACAGGTGTCCCCATGGTGTTCTTCTATACCTTGGTTACATGTGTAGAGGTATCTGTATTTTCCTCAACTAAGAGCTGATGGGAATTGGGAGGTTTTTGAGAGAGGAGAACAATCTCAGTGAACTTGGAGACCGGACTAAAATCTCTTGAGTGCAGCAGCTGTCTTTTTTCTGCCTTTCCATCATAATTAATTCAGTGGGGCCCTGATCCATGACTGGGGCTCTAAAATAATATAAATGATTGTGACCTGTTGGAGTGAGTTCAGAGGAGACTATGAAGATGTTCAGAGGGCTGGAGCACCTCTCCTATGAAGACAAGCTGAGAGTTGGGGTTGTTCAGCCAGTAAAAGAGAAGGTTCTGGGGAAACTTTAAAGCAGGCCTGCAAGAGAGCTGGAGAGGAACTTTTTACAAGGAAATTGGTAGGATGGGGGGAATGGTTTTAAATTGCAAGAGGGCAGGTTTAAATTAGATTTTAGGAAAAAATTGTTAGCTGTGAGGGTGCAGAAGTGCTGGAGCATGTTGCCCAGAGAAGTTGTGGGTGCCCCACAACTGAAGTGTTCAGGGTCAGGTTGGATGGGACTTTGAGCAACTTGGTCTAGTAGGAGGTGTTCCTGCCCATTGCCATGGGAGTTGGAATTGAATGATCTCAGACTGTTTCCAATCCAAACCATTTTATGATTATTTCATTACAGTAGTGTCCTTTCCCATCCCATGTTCAGCTTGACACATAGACAGTTCACAATATTCAAAACTAGTGAGGTTTTCTGTGCCTTTCTCTACAGTCAGTAGATTTTTTCACTGCTCTGAGCAGTAAATCAAGACAATCTTCAGTAAAGGATCAGGAGTTGTGGTGTTTTGAGGTTTTTGTCTATTTAAACCAGTCTGTCCATGCCTACTTAGAAAGATCCAAAGAACCTGTGTCAAAGTGTTAGCTGAAGAGCTACAAATAGCATTTTATTCCTTTCTCCCCACCTCCTCCCCCCAATAACTCTATTGTTCTTATAAATCCACAGCATTCCAGCTGTGACTTGACAAGAGCCCTGACAGTCGCAAAAGCCAAATCACAGGAGCAGTGTTCTTGTTCCCTGCATTATTTTACACAGCTAAATTTAATACTTCCCCCCACTCCTCCACCTTTCACTCTGGCAGATACTTAAGCTGCAAATTAGAGATGTACCGAATTAGCCTTCAAACCTTGCAAAATGCTGTCAGAAGGCTGACTCTGTAACGATGTGGCTTTGATATCAAGCAGGTTATTGCTTGTGTGCAGCAGCACTTACAAACACGTGTGTACCCTGGCTGCGGGGCCGGCAGGTCATTAACGTGCAGGACAGAGCCCCGTGCGCCCCGCCGCCGGCACGCCAGAGAAGGAAGAGTCAGACTTTCCAACAAACCACTCTCAGTTGGCAGAGCTGTGATTAGAACCATGTGACAGTTTGAGGCAGTGTACCACAGGCAGCCAATTTATTACATATGGCAATATGATTAATGGTATCAAATGTTTTTATAAAAAAAAAAAAGCCCAAGAATATCGCAACGGCCAATTGCACGGAGTCCAAGGAAGTACAAATCTGTTCCATGAATTTAAAGGCAGGCAGATGAGGCTAAATAAGAGGGAGAGAGCCAAGATAATGGTTATAGAGTAAGTTTCAGAAAGAAAAGTGCGTAGAATGTGCTGGTGAGCAACAGCCCCTTTTCTCTCCTGTCTTACGTTCTTAATCAATATAGGCTGGAATAGGTCTCTGAAACGAAACTGCCTCCTGCTCTTAATCTCTCTTCTTGTAATCCAAAGACTCATTTATGTTGTCCAACAACACTAACAGGGCAAACAACAGCAGGTTAAGAGGCAAAAGGGCTGTCATTTTGGTGAAGACTGTTTGCTTTGATAATGATTTTGCCTTTTTTTAAAATCATATGTTCTGGTTTAACACACAGATGGTTTGTTTCTGTGAAAACAAACAGAAGTGTTAAAGGTACTATAATTGAGGGAAAAAAAATCAGGAAATGCAAATATGAGGCAATGTCTTCATATTGCAGTATCTTTCCTCCCTGGTCTCTTGCTCTCCATCCTGCTGAGTCAAGAACTTGTGGCATAGTTTTGGTCTGTGTCGGGTGTCCAGACAGGAGCTGGGCACAGTTTGGGTGTCTGCACAGCATAGAGGCAGTTCCTCAGAACTGGTCTGCAGAAGGCTGTATTGCTCTGGAGGATGGGAATGGATGCAGGTTGGCTTATGCTGGTGTCCCTCCATGCCGCAGAGTAGTCCTAAGCACCTCTTGGTTGCTAGTGGTGGCACAGCCAAAGTTGTTATGAATTCTTCCCATCTAAAAGGTTTCACACATGCCACACGCGCTTCTCCGGTTAGCTCCTAGGGCTTCATGTTTGTAGGTAGGGCTGTGTCCTCTCCCAGGCTCCTTGAGTGCAGCTGGGCATCCTGCACATGATCCGTACCTTACCCGGGCTGTAAAGCAAGTGAGGAACAGAGGAGCTTACCTGGATGTAGAGGTGTAAGGTGGGAGCTGCTGCCCCTCAGCAACAGCTCCAGAGCAGCACTGGAAGAGACCTACAGGCGTATCATCTTGTGTTCTTGCCTAACCAGGGCTGTGCTGGCCCCATTTTAATTTGAACTGTATAAAGATTGCCTGACTATTCCTGGCAGTGCTTAGACAGTGCCCCCTTCACTTTTACACAGCTGCATGATGACAATGTGCATTCAGACTTGTGTGTTGGGATACTGGGTGGCTGATGGGATTGCTGCTAAAAACTGCACATGCATTAGACTTAAATCTCAGTGTCCCATGGAAGAGAAACCCAATGCCCGATGCCTTTTGCCTAATATCTACAGCAGTTGCAAACTGCTGCCATCCCCAGGGTAGCTTTGAAGGTGCAGAGTTGCTAGTCCTGAGTGAGCATAGCTACAAATATTTGGCATTGAGGCATGATTTCTTTTGTCTACTCCTTTTTCTCTTTTCTCACTCTGCTGCTATTATCGATGGTGGCACAGCCCTTTTGTTAATACCCAAGACTCCTTTGCCAGAGTGCTGTAATACACTGCACAAAGAGCAAGGTATTCATACCTCTCCTGCCTCAGCACAGAGCCTATGGCAGGAGGTCTGATATGGCCGGCTGCTGCATTCCATATGGCTTGTGGCCACATGGTTCCTCTTCTCTGTGTGCGTGTTTATTATTGTTGGATAATGCTAAGGCTTGTAGTCATGAGGCCTGCCAAGGGGATTTTGAAAGGCTTATTTGGTCTTCAGTCAAGGAAAAGATTTCCTATACTCTGTGCTAAAGGAACAGTATTTGAGGTAGATGCTGAGACTTGCCCTTCAGAGGTGCCCAACTCCCTCTGCTGAACACAGAGGGAGGGAGCTGACTGCCCTGACTATGGGAACTGCACCCACCCTAAATTCCAAATGCGAGCGATGTGAATTCCCCCATCCCACAGGTGCCCCAGCGTGCACCTCACGGCCCTCTGAGCTCCTGCTTATGAAAAACAGGCTGGCTGTACGTGCCTTAGCATTTTAACAAGATATAGAAACCTTTGAACAAATTGCCAGAAAACTTTTAGCAGGGCGAGCGTGCGTGAGCTCTGCCTGCACCAAGTGACCCTCTTAGCGCCAGAGAGGGAGAGACAAAGTATGGCACAAAGAACGAGCAAATGAAAGAGCTGGCTTGCAACTCTGATCCTTATGGACTTTTCTTGAGCTCTAGCAACAAAAAGTGTAACTCTTGTGATGAATACAGTCCTACTGTTGTATTCCTACCTTCCAACAATAATTTCATTTGAACCCTACAGCATGTGGAGTCCCTTTGCTTTTTAGGTCATAAAAGCAGTATGTGGAGTAGAGACTTAAAAAATGGACTTTTAAAAGACTCCAATGCCTCAATCTCTCCAAGAATTCGACTGATAAATCTCCTGTGTAAAATGATCACATTTTATAGAGAAGAATCTTTGTTAGACATTCATTAGCAATAACATGTGAGCCAATTTAGGGAATGAAACCTTTCTTCTATATAAAACCCACTGTGGTCACTAAAACTAATGACTTTTTCGGCCTACCACCCTTTAATTCAGCAGTGAAGCACGTGAATTTCCTGTATTGCTTAGTTCTTCAACAATTTGTTTATCTTTGAAGAGCAGGTCCCTGACTGTGTGAACTCATGCACATCCAAGAGGTTAAGTAATAATAAAAAAAGTAGATCAGGGCCATAAATGTGGTATTTAAAATCGTGACAAAGTTCTGACTGTATTGAGGAGGTCTGGAAGAAGAATGGTTAATGGGCTTACTTCTATTTCAGCTCATCTCCACATGAGAAGCAGCCTGAACAGGAGAGAATTGAAAATATGACATGAATTTAAGTGCTCTGAGGCTGATCTGAACCCATCAAAGCTGGTGCAAAAAATTCCACTGGCTTCAGTAGCCTTTGGAATACTTGATGCTCATTACCAAAAATAAAAAGAAAGAAGAAGAAGAAGAAAAAATGGAAAATTAATTTTTTTAGCCACTATGTGAGAAGGAGCACTTCAGCTTCAGATGGGGGTTTTTGTGTGTTTTCCTTTAGATACTGAATTTTTGAACAAGGAGATAAAAAGATAGCAGAATTAACAAAAAACTTGACCAGGCTGAAAAACATAGAAAAGCATTTTTAAAACAGCTGACAATGGGAAGATTTACTCTTACGTTCAACTAAGGCAAGTTGTAAAGAGGGGAAAGAGGCAATAATAATTGTAAAACAAATTCTGTCCTGCTTTTGCCAAAGCTTTATCTGTGTTTCTGAGGGGATGTTAGCTGTAATGTGCCTTGCCTGAAGGGAAGACCAGGGATGCCTTTCAGAAGAAGTGCCAGGCTTTCCTTACTGTTGAAAGGAAGAGTTGGAAACTGCCTGTATACATCTTGTCCAGATGTGGAGCTAAGGCATGAACTCCTGCCCAGCAAGGGCTCTTGGGTGCTAGAGCTTGGGAAAAGACAATGGGTTTCTTAGAGGTCTCACAGATTTATGTTTCCTTGAGGAATACAATGCTTGAAGCCTGTTTTGTTTTTACATATTTTGCATAAGGATACAAGCATCTCTATAAGGCACAATTCCTTAGTGCCTAATTTGCTTCTATTATATTCTAGACAAATTAAGAGCAAAACCATATGGGAATGCATGCATAAGTGTCAGTGACTGAGAGTCAATTTCCTGGGATTTTAGCTGAAATTTTAGTTCCCAAGTTGCTTCTAAAACACGAATTAGGTTCCTGAGTCACCCAGGACCTAATGAAAATGTTCCTTTGAAATGTGACGGGGAGCTCAGACAGACCAAGAGTGACACATAGTCCTTGGGGCATGACTGCCCAGAGGGAGTGGTGGTAAAGTGCCTTTCATGTTAGCTGTAGCATTTTTAATGCAACTTATTAAAAAATAACATTAATGGCATTGTGCAAAGAGGCAATAGATAAACCTGGCTGGATGAAGAGGTTTTAATGGTGCTAAAGAGTGCCCATAGTGCTTGGAGTGGGGAGACCTCAGAAATGCTGGAGTGCACTTTGGCCCCTTAGAAAGGTCTGGTCCAACCTCTCCAGAGCAGTGGGACATTGTAACAAGAGTAGTGGATGTCTGTGCTGACATCCTCTGGATGCTCTCCTGACTGCCCTGGTATGAGGAACCCCTTCTGTTGATTTTCTCAAGCTTGGGAAGCTCGAGTTGAATTTCACGATCCATTAACGTCAAGGTACTGTCAATCTGTGGGCTTTCAGTAGAAGTCTCCTTCTTGGTTGTGTGTTCCTGTGGCCTCCTTTCTGCTGACAGGAGATAGGTAATGGAATTGACCAGCTCCAAGTAAATCCAGCAAGAGGAGACCAGGGTTGAAGGTTGATTTTTATCTAGAATGGTTTACCAATCTGTCTCATGTTATGGCTGTGTGGCATGAAGGTAGGAGCCAACCTTTACACTGCAAACCTCCATCTCCACCAGCTTAAATCTGTTGCAGAGCTGCAGTGTAGCTAAGACCCAGTAGATGAATTTTGGAATATTTTTCTCTGTTGCAGCAGAAAGACTTTTAATTTACCCATGTATTATGACTTCTTCATTAATAAGGAGGAAAGTAAGTAACGAGACAATGTGTACAAAATGAACAGCTTCGTACCATAGCAAGTTGACTGGCGAATTCTTTCATGAATGCTCTCTGTGTGATATTTCTATAGTATAATAGATTCTGGCTGTTCACTCTAATAATTCTGAGCTTCAGGGTAAGATTTTATTTCTCTTTTGAAAGTAATATAATCAGTGGTGCTAGCACAAAATTCCCTGTGTGTTTTTGTGCATCCTTAACACTTCTTGGGATGAAAGTGAAACTTACATTATTTAGAGCAGTTCAAAGAACTAAGTTCCTTCTGTAATGGTGGTTCCTGCTAGAATTCCTTATGAAAAAACATTAACCAAGCTAACTGTACTACAAAGCATCATAGGTATTCTATGTTTGCGGAAGGAATGGGTCCAAAAAGATTTAAAAAATGTTAGTTTCTTTGTACAAAAGGCGTACTTTAAAAGTCACCCGAGGACAATGTGGATATTTGTCTATCCAGGAATTTTATTTATACTCTATCTGTGTGAACAAAGCTCCTGGAAGTGAGGGCAAAGGGTTTTTGGCAAAGCATGAGGTGGCTTAGGACAATAATGATGCAGGAACTAGCATGTGTTTTGATTGAATTTTTTCTTTGCTTTTTAGCTTAGATTCACTGCTCTGCTGAGAGGATCACAGAGCTTCCCTGCCCTCCCTTCCTTTCCTCCGTTTGCCAGGGGGAGAGGACCACTCCTGCTGCATCCATTCAACTCCCAAGCTCCTGATCATTTTCTTGATTTCCTGTGAAGCTCCCTATTTTTTTTCAAGGGAAAGTTTATCGAATCTTCTCCCTGCAGAGCTAGAGCTGTGTCTGTGGCAAGCCAGACTGCACAGTTGGAGAACTTGCTCAGGCAGTTCTTCCCAAGGCACAGGGAGGAATGAATTTCTCATCTGCTGGCACAAGTGTGTAGCTACTAAGTGGTTCTCAATATTATAGGGTCTGAGTTTTCCCTTGAAATTGCACAAAGTTTCCCATGCAAGAAGAATAACTTCAAAACCAGAATGTGGTCATCTGTGCCAGACACATCCCTCCACTGTCTTCCCACAGTTGTTTCAATCTCTCTAGTGGCAACTATCCTATTTGCTTCAAGATTGAGAAGAGCTTTCCTGCTGCCTCCTGGGCAGCAAGGACCTTTTCTTATGCTTGAACAGGCAGATCTCCCCCCCTTCCTCTCCTTAGTACTGTGCTCAGCTATTTGTGCACGTGTCCCCAAGGCCTTCATGGGACTTAGTTGGGGAAAACTGAGGTCAGCCTGGAATCACTGTTATGCTTTAGTATGTGGTTGCTGTCCTGTGAACTGGATTTCTTTGTAAGAATACCCACAAACCAGAGTAACTTCTGTGTTTATTTTTTTTTTTCTTCTGACCAACTTTATCAGGGTTGATAAGATATTATTAACTGGTTCACAGGATTGAGAGTTCATGAATGTGTAGTAACTCATCACCTTATGATTTTTATCCTTTACTACAAACTTTATCTTAGATGGTTACAGCAATTAAATTAGACCTTGCTCTGTCTGAAAAAAGGAAAATATGAGCATCAAGCCCTGCTATTATGAGGACTCATTAGTAAACAAAACAATCTTTTTGATGATTCATGCCTGGGGTTTTAAGGAAAATGTGTTTATGTGTTTCAACAGCAATAAAACTACCAGTAGAAATTCTCCTATTACCTACACACATACACATGATCCCCTAAAACAAACATATGCAAGTACTTAACAGATGGACAAATGAACCTTGGGATGGATGTATTACAAAAACAGAGCAATCACTGTGTTTTTCAGCAGGAATTATATTAACATCTAAGGACCAGCTTAGAAATACTTTGATTAGCTGGAAACATAGGCTCAGTTTGTAAAAAAATCAGATTAGGTCTTCATTCCTGTTATATACATAATATATGATTTGTGCTGTGAGATTCTTAGATGGCATGGATCTGTTGTTGGATGAATTTTTTTCTTTGTCTTAAACCAGTAGCAGTTTTGCTGTCATTTTTTTCACCCTCTGTGCACACTGAGGTCTACAGTAGTTTGAGAGTTGAGGTTGCCCTGATGCCCTTGAGGAGTACTTTTTGCTACTCAGCTGTGCAAAATGCCATGTGTTGCTTCTCTTCACTGCTCTGCAGAGATGACTGCATTGCAGTGGACTCCTATCAGTTCACTGTGAAGCCTGTTGTAAGTGTCTTTTTGATGGCCTAAAACAGTCCACAGAACATTTTTAAAAGCTGAAGAGGCCTACAATGAAAACTAAATTAATGGTGAAAAGAGATCTCTAATCTAAGTATTTCAGATGAGGGATTTTGGCTTTGGAGGCTGCCTTAGAAAATTTTGTATTGTACTGTGGGATGAATCGCATTACAGAAAAATGAGATAAGATTGATAAACATAAAATCACCTCTCCAGTTTAGCTTGTCTTTGCATCCCTGCCTTTGCATCCTTCTCATATGAAGAAATGCAATGAGATCCTCTTCATCAGTGTTTTGTGTAGCATTATAAATTATAAAAGGAAAAACAATTGAGAAATTAAACCTTCACCTTAGGACCAGATGTGATACAGGGTCTTTTCACTATCAAGGTTTTGTTGAATATCCATCAGGAGGAAAAGTCGTCTGCTCATCCTGCCCCCAGTGTCTCAGCTTTCCAGTGGGGCAAGCTTTCCAGTTTGGTGTTTTTACATTGCATTTCAGGGGTAACAGCAGGCACCATGGTTTGGAAGGAGTTGTGGTGGTGATGTGTCAGTGAATTTCCCCATTTTGTCTGGACTAAGAAGCTACCAAAGCTGGTAATTTTGATTATACTCATGAAGTGCAAGCAGATACAGATTTCCAAAAATCAGTCTTTGACTAAAAGGATTTCTGCCTAATTTCTGAATAATAAGATAGATAAGGTTAATCTTGTCCTGTACGTATCAGGATTTTTCCTTGAAGTAACTAAGCAAACAAATATTTTGAGGTTTGGAAAATTTCTGTGCCAAATCCACTTGTAAGTTAGGAAGATATGTGGGGGTTTTTGCCAGTAGGTTCTTCTAGCTAATTGATAAGTCACCCAAACTAGTTATCAGTTACTATCTCAAAAATACTTTTATGTTTATGGAAGCATCTTAGTTTTCCATGACATGAAATTTTCCTTGTGAGGTGATTTTATAGTATGAAAATGCAGTTGTTATTATTAGGAGTATCCTTTAGTCTACATTGGGATGAATGAGATTTGGATAAGCTCCCTCAGCCTTACATCAGTTTGCATTTCTCTGACTGAAATGCTAATTTTGCAACATTAATAAAGTCCTGTAAATTTGATTCAGAGGCCATTAAGGTCAAGGGTGAGACCACCTGTGCCAACTTCTGAGTCCTCTGGGGAGTATCCCATGTCTTAATTGACTTCACCAGTATCAGAGTCACAAGGTGAGGCTATGAACGGTGCTCTGCAGTGCTGGGAAGCTCTTTGCTGCTGTTCCAGAGGCTCAAGTTTCCTCACACTGATGCCCTGGCATGGACCTTTGGAGGTCACCTTGCTATTATATTATGACTACATTTCCAGATCATTCCCTTTCCAAAAGAGTTTTTTTCCCTGGAAGGTGCCATGTGAATAAAGTCATATTAAAAGACAAGTAAAGCCACCAGCAACAAAAATTATTCTCTGCAGATTTAGTAACTGCTACAGCATCTTCTTTCCTCTCTATTCTATTTCATTGACATTGGCAATAAAAAATAATCACTTAGAGACAATGTCCTTGCAGGCTGGCAGTAAGTCTAAATGGCAACAGCTAAAAAGACCCAGTGAAGAACATATAAGTTACATCTATTATTGCTTTGTCTTTCCAAAAAAGTCAGAAATAAAATCTCTTTTGCCCAGCATTTGTATATGCTTGGTGGGATGGGAGGAGGCAGAACATATTAGAATATTGTTTCTGCTATTACTACTAGCTGCTGGATGGAGTGATGACTATGTAAAGAAGGTGGAAGACACTGAATTTATGATTGGAACAAAAGAAATCTCTAAAATCGGACAAAGCTTCATTTTGGCACAACCACAGAATTTTTGGTGAAGACATTGCTGTGCCCTTCTCAAAGTTAATGCTCTATTCCCCACTGTGAAAGCCGAAGAGGAGTAGTGAGGGGTCCCACCACATTTTCTCCCCTCTGTCCAAAAATTGGTTTAATATTTTCCTTCATGTTTCCAAGCACTTTTCTTTATGAACAGAAACATAGCACAATAAATAGTCTATCTGTTAAGACGACACATTGTGACAGATCCCTTAGGACAGCTGCAGCTGGGTTGACATTTTGTCTCATCACTGCTCTGAAGAATGGTTTTGTTTGTGAATTCGGAGAATGACTCACATAATGACCAAATAGAAGTGCATTTCGTAAACATCAGAGGATAGCAGTAACTGCATGATTGGCTCATGTTCCTCTGCCTGTCCACGTTTGTGTAGACTTAATGATAGATATTCTTCTGTACGGAAGGATAAAAATCTGCAGAAAAATCGGGGCATTAGGATGGTTCATCCAGTCAGATTTGCCAGCTGAGTGCCTTTATAGTGAAAATGTATAAATAAATAAATATACATACATACATACATACATACATATATATATATATATATATATATATATATATATATATGTACATGTATGTGTATATATATATATATATGTACATGTGTGTGTATATATATATATATGTACATGTATGTATATATATATATATATATATAAAAACCAGATTCTGATTCTGGCATCTGAGTTGTTCTCTAACACCTGGCTGGAGCACGTGAGAACCAGGGGTTTCTAGGGCAGATGAAGATGCTGTGTGATGGGAAGACCAAGATTCAGACAGATTGCCCAGGTCCTTCCTGGCCTCCCACTCTTACACACCTGATCTATGGGCACAGGAATTTCCCTGAGCAGCTCTGGCTGTGGGGCTGGAGCCAAGACAACCGAAAAGGGGAGTCAGCCTGCTGGATGCCAGACATATTTCTATACACACACACACACACACACACACACACACACACACACACACACACACACACACGTGTGTGTGTTCTGTACAGCCACAAACTCATTTTTGATTACCTATCTGTAAATGATGAAGGAATAACTTGTCCTGTGTCCCTCCCTCCATCTACAAAGTCCTCCTCTTCTTCCATCTTTTGTTAGAAATACAGAATACTAAATTCTGTGCAGCGCTCTGTGTATCTGACTTTCAACACTGCTCAGAAAACCCTAAGGCCAGGACTGAAATAAGAGCTGAAATCCAAACAATGTGTGACTGAACACAAAACAAATCATGGCTTAGCAGGAATATGTTGTGACAGCTCTGCCTTCTCCCATAACTGCTAGTCAATTTTCCCCCTTACATTTAAATAACATAGTATACATATTGAACCAATAATAGGGTACAATGGAAAATGCATAGTGAAGCTAAAAAATGCTGAGATGTAAAATCTTCTAAAACCTTTCTGCAGGGGCCGTGTGATAGTCTCTCTTTCTCTCTCACTCTCCCTCCCCCACTCTTCTCTCTTTCTCTCTTTAAGAGCAAGGGTGGGATATGGCTTGTTTCCATAAAGATAAGTAAGAAAGGCCATTTCAAATCACAATGAAGAAACAAAAGGGTGGAATCAGAAGTAAACTTAGGAATGCCCATCCTGTCTGGGCAGTGTTTGCACGTAAGTCAGGTGAAAACTTTGACCTACTAAGGACCCCTGGAAATAAAGTTAAAAGCAAGCCCCTCTCACACAGGGAAAATATCTAATAAAACAGCAGGATCTCACAGCATCATCCCCTCACCTTGTCTGCTGCACTCCCCCATCCCTGGCTGTAGTGACCATGCAGGGGTGGCGAAGACCAGAGTCAAGGCAGATCACCCACCTCTTCCTAAAGGAGATGGTGCTCAGAGGACTTTGCCGTGTGAGCTGCAGGTTGAGAGATCCTGGCCTGAGCCCACATCTTTGCCCAACTCATGGCCTCTGGGAACAGCTACTGGCCTTGGGAGAGTGTGTTGAACTTTTGCTCTGCTCTGCCTTGTGCTCCACCTGCATGTTCTATCAGGGGAGAGGGAGGCTGAGCTAAGGTGGCCCATGAGGGTGCAGCTCTCATCTTCTGGTGAAGGTAATGGTTAAGCAACTCCCATCTTGAGCTGGATTTTGACCTGAAAGCTTCAACTATGTCACACAATGAGAGTGAGAATGAGGCCTTTCCCCTTTCAGTCATTTCTCCTTGCTCATAGCAATCTGCTGGCAGAGAGCCTTCCCTCCTGTGGGTCACCACAGGGCTTTTTTGAGATCAGGTGTCTATGGTGGGCACGTTGAGCAGATGGACATATGCCACTCCAGCACTCCACCACTGTTACTAGTTTCTATAAACAGCTACAGAAGAGAGAGATGAAGAAAGAACGTGATGGAGAGGTAGTGAGCAGCTCCAATTTGCCTTGTTTTTCCCCTTTGAAAACATTCTTTCTTTTCCAATTTTGAGTGGTTTTTAAGGTACTCATTAATCTGGAAAACAAGAACAACTTCCAGATCATTAGTGCCATGGTGAATTGAAACACTAGCCAGGCTGGACTAATAGTGCCAGGGTCATACAAAATACCAGTCGATGCAGGCCATTAAGTGCCAGGGTGATTTGAGAGAACAGCTTGTCCAAGATACGAATGCCAAAATAATTGGAAATATCTCCTCATAAGTTCGTGTATAAATCAGCAAACTGTTTCAATTTAACAAAGTTGAAGGCAAAGGAGCAGTGCAGGCACCGAGCAGGGAAATGCTGATAGTTTTAGTGCTCTATTTCCTTATTCTTATGGCATTATGGGTAAAATTTCATTACAGGAGATCACAAATGCAAGGTTGCCAATCCCTGAAAGCTGCATACTGTGCACTCTGATATCCTTTGAGGAGCAGGGAATTCCTGCAGATTCCAGAGACCTGTCAGTATGGGAAGTGGAAACATAATTTAGTGCTTATGTCCTACAGATGATTTTGGCTTGAAGTGTATTATTCAGCACTGCCCCCCGGAGCTCTCTAAAGCCTGTGCTAGCTTCCCTAAGTATCTTATTGTCCAGCCACTGTTCTGGCCTGTCACCTTGCTCTGTAGTGTCACCCTGTCTGAAAAATCAATTTATGTAACTCTACATTAATGGGAGATGGGATTCAGAGTGGATGACCATCTCAGAAAACATGGTATCCTCTCACCTACCCCAACCCCCACATAAAGTTTCTGCTCTCCCAAAGGAATCCATGTTAGCAACCATGGCTTCTGTGCTGAACAGTTGATATACCTGAACTGGATCAATGGTGATGAGCAGCCACATTATAGTGCTTGCTAGTGAAATGGGGGGAAAGATGGCTGAATATGCAGAATATTGGTTACTGGATGGGACCATGTTTCTGAGATAATCTAAGAATAAATCTGAAGCCTTCTTTGAAATGTCAGTCACACATTCCTTTAATTAGATCAGAGAATATAACATTAATTTTCCTAGTGTTCCTAAAAATCTTGTGAGCATTTTAGTTCTATAACAAATAGCCGTGAAAGTTACAAAGTTCAAAAAGGCTGTGTTGGCTATTTTTTCTGTGAGGCTTGCTCAAAGAAAGCAACACAACTGCACTAAGATTTGTTCTCTTTGGATTTCAGGCTTGCTTTTTGTAGGCTGAAAGAATATAGAAGAGGTTTGGCTACAAGTACTCTAAACTTCTGACACACCTGAGGTTAGGTCATCTTAATGTTTTAAAAGCTTTCCAAAAGGGAGCCTGAAGTCATCTCAAAGGTTCTTAAGAGTTCTTAATGCTGTATAAAAAGTCCAGAACACTATAAAAGGGGAAAAATGTAAGTGTAGACACATCACAAATGTGATAGAAATGGGATCAGTAATTGAGGAGGATGTGACTGGGATGAACGGGTCATGAAATATGCTTTCAGCAGTAGCAATGAGGATAACTCCTCTCTTGCACAACTGACTGGAATGTCCCAGAGGTGTTTGTAACGTGGTCACATCACTGACTCTGATACCCAGGCTGTATAAATCCCATCATGCAGACAAGTCAGGCAGCTCCCTCACATTAAAGGAGGCCTCACCAATCAACAGTTTTGTAACCTGTGTGTCCTGTGCAACAGAAACTTCATCTCTCCTCAGTTTTCATCAGTGATATAGTGTGAGACAGAGTTGCTGAGCAGCTTTGGGTGACTACAGATTCATTGTTTGCAGAAGAGATCCCGAGGTGTTTCAGGTATATTGAACTGCAATTATCTTACTGAAGTGTGCATGCTACATTTTGCCAGGCATTTTTCTTCCTAGTGTCTTGGTGCCCTAATTTACCAAGGTTATTTTGATGCTCCTTCCATATATTACCATGAGACTCCGCTTGCCAAAACCTTCTTTCCATGAACTCAATGTAATAAACATAGGTTCCCTGAAATCTAAACTCCCCACTGGAACAATAACAGCAGAGAAGAATATCTCCAGCAGTGCCTTTCAGGAAAAAATAAACCCAGAATCCCATGTGTCTGCCCAGAAAGCACAAGCAGCTCCCTACAAGAAATGACACTCCCACTCTAGCATAAACCCCCACACATGTGAATCCACATATGTGTAAATCTCACATACACTTCCTCTCAGAAACTCATTTGAAAAGTTCATCATCTTGTGGCTCTTTCACAGTTGCAAACCTTCCTGACAGGCCAAACATACACAGTATGTAACACACAGACCTGATGCCTAATTCAAGCTGAGGTAGAGGTGAGTACTAAGAACACCGAAAGCCAGCAAATTATGATAAAATTAAGATCCTCTTCCAGTGTCTTTTGCAGGACACAGACCAGAGGCTTTCTAAGTATTATCTAAGATGAAGCTCAAAGATGCCAGTGCATTTTTTTTAGGATTCATGGGAATTTTCTGGGACTACAGGGTCAATTACCAGCAGGTGAGATTGAATGAAGAAGGAAGAAAGAAATCATTAGAAAATAAAACTGTCAGTGTACTTGTTTTTTGTTTCTTGCAGTTAGTTTTCCTGAGGTTTTTTTGGGAAATAAAGTTAGTTGCAGTTAGCATTATTTAGGGTAAAGCAGACAGATCTTGCCCAGGTTGAAGCCTTATAGAGGCTTACAAATGTTAACAAACCTGGATTGTATTTTTACATCTCCTGAGACACTTTCTATTCTATAGTTAGATACCTACCAATTGTTGACACAAGTGAAAACAGCACAAAGTATTCTGTGTGCTGTGCAAAAAAAAAAAAAAAATAAAAATCAATAGACAGTATTTTAGTCTACAGTACTGAAAATAAAATATATATTTCAAGGAATAAATTCCACACATGTACTGAAGGGCAGAATCTGGCCCTCAGTTTGAAGAGAATTTCTGACCTAACTAAGACAAATCCCTGCAGCAAAGAACAGAATAGCAAGCAGGGTCTGTACAAAAAAAAAAAGTGGAGATGCTTTTCTTTACCTTTCTATGTGTAGAATAGGCTTCTTACAACTTCTTTGGAATTATAACTCCTATCCACAAAGGACCAAAATTTCTGCAGTCCTCAACTGTGTCTTTATTCAGGACTCATTACACAATACCTACCAAAGCCTCCCAAAAGTGCAGGTTAAATCACGTCTGAAGGATTTGGCTCTCTACAAGCGAGCTCGTCTTGTTAAGACTATAATGGAGTCAGAGAGAACATTCATTTCAGAAGTGAATGTGTCTGACTGTCTGATTTATTTTTGAGTGAGAAAAACAGATCTTGCTTTTGCAAAAACCTTTAATTTCATATGGGAAGCCACCTTTAAGACTCATCATTTGGCAACATGCTCTATCATTCCCCTGGCTCTTTTTCCACATCCATTGCTAGTGGCTTGGTGTGTTCTTTATCCCTTGGGCCAGCTCATTAGCTGGATGCATGGCTGCTCACGTCTATCATCAGAGCCTGCTAACAAATCCTGTAGGACTACTCCAGGCCCAATAAGAGATATATTTGTTTTGTGGTTTGCGTTTTGCAGAAAACACTATGTACTTCTCAAAGCCTAAAGTATAGGAGGTTTTTTTTAAAAAAAAAAAAAAAAAGAAGCAACAGTTTTCATACAGTGCTAAATAAAATAAATTACAGGCCCCAAATGATCTAATAATTCCTAAGGCAGAGTTCAGATGCGGTAATTAATTATCCCAACATGGAATTCATAATGATCAACTATTAATATGTGCATGGGGGACTGGATGTCTCAGGATTTTGTAATGGGATACGGAGACTTTCACCTCTAGGTTGCTGATTTGAATCTGACCCAGATCTCTAGTGACTTCTGAAAGCTGCAAGCATGTGCTGTTTGTTCTGTAGTGTATATAAAATGAAATTATCTAGGCTGCCGCCTAGCATTCTTGTGTCCATACCACTGATGCTGGAGTACAAGTAATCTTCCATTTGATGGCTCTAGCTGGGAGGTCAGGGGCTCTATAGGTAACAGTATGCCACAGTTTGGCCTCAGGAGTGGCTTCCAGAAAACATGGCTAAAGGGGGAACTCACTGTGGGAAGCATTACCTACATACACCATGGAGATAATAAAACATGGAAATCTATGCCATGGCTCTTTTTGGCTACATGAGCCCTTTGCTATTCTGGGTGCCCCCCAGCTGCAAGGGGCAGCTTTTATTCCCATCCACATGACTCAGGTGGGAAGGAACCTCAATCTCTGGGCTTAGTACTCCTGGGCTTATCTCAAGGCTCCAAGCTAAAGAGGGAA
Source organism: Chamaea fasciata (assembly GCF_029207755.1). Classification (NCBI taxonomy): domain Eukaryota; kingdom Metazoa; phylum Chordata; class Aves; order Passeriformes; family Sylviidae; genus Chamaea; species Chamaea fasciata. The sequence continues at coordinate 46,915,461 of NW_027094086.1, read as the reverse complement.
AGAAGCATAAACACGTCTCCTAGAAAGAGAGAAGCTGAAGAGAGGTGGCGATTCAGGTTTGTAGACTTCAGTAGAACCACATCTTTATGCATTAAAACCTTTTCAAACTTTGGTCAAGACTGATGAGACAGATTTGCCCAGATCTAAACATTAGCAGGTTTGCTCAACTCTCAGCAGTTCAAAATCTGGAAAGCTGGGTAGCTGTAGCATTACAGGCAAGACAATTGTCCTCAGGAACAGGTAATACTAGGGCAGAACACAGGAGTGTGAATGCTTGGGAAAGTGGCTAGCGCTGTCACAATGAGGTAAGGAAGGTCTTTTCCATTTCTACCTTATCTGATTTTATGAATTCTATTCTGCGGTACCTGTTTCTGTTTTGTCAAAGAGTGGAATCCTGGTGGTTGCCAAATAACTTAATATTTTCTTCCATTTCCTTGAGTGCCTGTAACAAAGTGGAGGTACTGTGTGACTGAGTGTAAGAACTTTGCAGGAAAACAGAGCTGTAATCTGCAGAACACGTGAAAATCCACACCCTCCTGAAGCTACCGTATCAAAGAACATCTGTTTTAAAAACAAACAGTGGAAAGTATTTAAAACAATTTCAGCAGAAAGTTTAATCCAAGTCCCATGCTTGGAAGAAACCATCTAATTTCTGAGAAATAGGAACTCTGGGCCAGTTCAGTAATGGATATTGGTCTTTCCCACATTTTAGTAGAGTTTGTAACTGCCATTAATTCCATCTGTGCACTGTACCGAGAATTTAACTCTTCTTTGAGAATCTTGCTGAATGTTTCTGAAACAAAATATGCACTGTATCTTCCTGGGCAAGAATTTTAGCTGTAGTTTAGCACTTTTCATGCTGGTGGGTTATTTTTTAAAGGCATTTCCAATTGGATGCAAGCATTCTGAGAGAAGAAGATAGAAAAGAGTGGTAGGTGGTGGCTTAAAAGAAAAAAAAAGTACAGGAAATAGTAAAAATTGGCAAGACTGCAACTATTTCCAATTACTTCTCAAAACATTCTAGATCACAAACCCACTATGTTAAAAATTATACAGAAAAAAAATGTTTCTTTTAATTCAAGTATGTTAAGAACGGAAAATATTTTAAATTTAATTTTCATTTAAATTGTAAATAGAATTAGCTGGGCAGTAATTACTGATAATTAGGTCTTTCTGCCCAGTCATGAGAGAATATAAAACCTTTTTAGAAATCCACACGATTTTTATGTTTCTACCAATAAAAGCATCAGAGAATATATTGCTCTGTGCACTAATACAGGCTTCTGGATTCCTGCTGAAATTAATTTGGATCCATCTTCACTGTATCCAGTACAAAAATATGCTCATGTTACTTGTCAGCTTTTAGAGTTTCTTTGCCTTTTGTCGACTGTATTTTGAGTGGATGGCAGTAAAATATGTCCCATGTATAGTATTTTTTTTTCGTAATGGACACACATGTGAGACACTTTTCTAAATGTAGCCACACCTTTGGTGGAACAGGACAGATTTTTAGCTCAGTGTTGCACTGTCTGGCATTATACCACTGAAAGTGAAGAGGAGGATAGGAAAGTGGAAAATTAGCTTTGGAAAGAATTAGAATAATCAGAATGCTATTTACTCAGTTGGAATGAGAAGCAAGGCCAACAGCTTGTCCTTGGGGAAAAGATAATGGGATCCTAACAGATACTTGGTTTCTTGTACTCCAATGGAAGCCTCTTTCCTCAGGACCTTTTGAAAAGCAATCATGCTGATATAGCACATGACAGATATGTCTAAGACAGCACCGATAGTGTGGTAGACAAGAAAACAGAGTAGGTCTTGCCCTCTTCTGTTTTCTGTGACTCAGGAATCTTGGCTTTTTATTTTTCTGAAAGATCTCACCCACAATAGTGTGGTACCTCTTGTGGTTTTATATTGATCATGAAGATTTCCACTTCTGGAAGCCGTTGCTTTGCTTGGCAGGCTGCAGCAGGGATCAGACAAGACTTGGCTTACTTTTTAAGCCTTAATAAGGCCATACACCTACAGACAATAAGAATTGAGTTCGATGCCACTATGTCAGATTACATCTCAAGATTTCTTGGGCTTTGCTTGATGCTCTCACATCTATTCCTTTCCCCTTTTGTGTAAAGAAAGCACATTACTTCCTCCACATCTTTCTCTTGTGTTGCTATAATGAATTCCTCGCTATTCCCTCAGGGGGCTGACTCACACTCTTGCATTTGAAGTGAAGTAAACTGGAATTTGTATCTTTGTGAAGGTCAGTCACAGTGCATAAGAACAGGAAAGAGGGGTCAGAATGGTAATGCAGATCAGAGATATGCCGGCAGTACAAATGCAAATGCTGACCATTGGAATATTTCAAGGCTGTCAGCATGCCACAGCATTTGTTGGGCTGGACAATGTGGTGCTAGCTGATGCCCATTTAAAAGGTTCCAATCAGCCAGTGGGAAGCTTGCCCATATAGCAGAAAACTCCTCACATCTTTCCGAGAAGGAGGAGGATAGCTATTAAAAAATAACCAAGCAAAGCACCCAAACAAGAGCAACAACACAAAAAAAGCTCTAAAAAACCCAATCAAGCCAACCTCCAATAACCTCACAAACCAAACCAAAAAACAAAGCAACTTTGCTTCCTATATCCTAGAAAATTCCTTCTTATCTCTTAATATACATAATCCACAGCAGAAATGGCCGCTGTTTACAGCGGCCCTGGAGCTGGAGAAGTGACGAGCCCAGTTTTGCGATAACTTTTTGTGTAATCATGGAGTGGCTTGTGTTGGAAGGGACCTTAAAGATCATCTAGTTCCGTCACCCTGTCATGGACAGAGAACCTTCCACGAGAACACATTATTCTAAACCCCATCCAGTCTGGTCTTGAGCACTCCCAGGGATGGGGCATCCACAGCTTCTCTGGGCAACCTGTTCCAGTGCCTCACCACCCTCACAGTAACGGATTTGTTCCCAATATCTAATCTAAATCTGGCCTCTTTCAGTTTAAACCCATTTTGTCTTGCATGTGGCCAGCGTAGGATTACTCTCTGCAAATTCATTCCCCAGTGCTTGAGTGGGTTCAGAATCATGTAAAGTTTCTGCCCCTTTTTCCTTTTCTTGGCTTATCAAGAGCAATCTGGTGACCCTGGCCCTATCATTCAGCTTTGTTCTGGATCCTGAACAAAAGTCTGGAGAGATGAGGAGTTGGTGGCAGGTTCCAGTTTCAATAATTAATTTGCAAGCCATGAAAAATGGCTTAGTGCCTAATTGAATAGTCTGCCCTTGTGTTTTGAGTAACTATGAAACATCAAATCTTTAAAATAATCATCTAAATACCATCTCTCTTTTCTCTCTGCTTGAGTTCTCAGTGTCGTTTAGCAAGTGGTCTTTGAAAGGGGAGTTGTAGAAAACAATGCCTTTTACACTCCAAAACAATATCCTCTGTTGTGGCATTTCAACAGCTAAAAGAAAAAAATTGGAAGGAAAAAGAGAGTCAGATAATGATCAAAGCGAACATGTAGCAGCTTTTCAGAATTAGTTGGCCAGAACAAACTATTTGAAGTTCAAGATAAAATAGTGAAAATAAATGAAAGGAAAACCAGCAGAACTTAGCCAACAAATAAACAAAACAAGACAAAATAAAAAGATCAGCAGCAAAAGACAGGAGGAGAAGGAAAAAGACCCAACCCTAACCTTCATCAACTTCAGGTTGACACCTATATTCTTTCCTTTGCTCCAGTGATCTGCCTGGTACACTGCATCACCTGGTAATTCCTTCCCCATTTGACATGTATTTTAGGTAAATTTGGATCAACGTCATTACCCCATTTACTAATGGACACCTCCTTATTCTCTTCAGTTTCCGGTAAAGAGATGTTTTCACACCAATATACATCAACTCAGTTGTTTTTCTTTAATTCTTCCTCATTTAAAGGTGGAAAAAATGGTCATGATGTCAGTCACCCAGCAGTAAGGCCAGCTCATAGCATGTGCAAAGTTGTCCTGCTTTTTCTTGGCTCACCAAGCTCAATAAAGGAAACAGTATCTTCAGAACTTTCTGGCAAGCAGTCATAAAGACTGACCCTGCAGACCTAACTACTCCCACGAGCAGGGGCTACACTCAGCGTGGGTGCTTGAGCTTCCGAAGAGCAGCATACAGGTTCTGCAGCCCCTGACTGCGTTTGAATTCAGTTATTGCTGCAAGATTTGAAGTGATTCCCACTGTGCTGACCTACACAGGGCCAGTGTGAGTTGGTGCAGTGCAGCAAGGAGTGTTAACTTCTGGGTGTTATTTTACTGGATGAATAAGGAATTTTTCTTTGAAACACTATTTTTACTAGAGAGAAAAGCACAAGTTACATGGGTCTTCCTTCAGAGCATAACAAATTCAGTGTATCCAGAGGCTGCCCATCGTCTTCTGTCTCTTCTTGATGACTGTGCTCCTTCACTTGCACAGGCATCTTCTGAAACGGAAGGAGAATTATTCCACGCCATGTAAAAAGAAGTATAAACAGACCACTACATATTATATAAAACTATGGGATGGGAAGAAAAGAGCATCTTAGGTAAATACCAAGCTACTTATTTTATGATTTTTAAATGTCATTCTTTTGTCCAATATTGACTTTTTTATATGGAAGTTGAATTATAGATCTTAGAGCACTGGGGAGCCCATGGCATCCTTGCTTTGACACAGCTGGTCAAGGTAAGAATTGAAGTCCCAGTAATTAGTTCTGAGCTTCTCTGTACCTGGAAGCCAGGCCAGGATGAGAAAACTTCATGAGGTTACTCCTCCCCTGAAGTAAAGTCAAAGCCACTGGGAGAGAGTGGGACTGTCCTCTGAAGGACTGCACTGTGACATCCCCATCCCATTGCTGCATGGGTATTTCTTTGGGCAGTGAATATGCACAAAAAGCTGCACAGAAATGTGCTGTGCAGCCTTTTGCTGCTCCGAGTTTTCTCTCCAAGAACATCTCTTGGAGCATCTGTATGCATAATGGAAATCACTGTGTGTGTTGAGAGCTAAAAGGTAGAGCCTGAATTTAAACTTCAGAAATTGTTTACTGAGGCAAAACCCCTGGGCTGATGCTGATGGGCTATGATTGAGGATATTAAGAACAAATGACAGGTGACAAGGAAGAATTCACTGCTGAAATTTGAGCAAAAGAAAAGAAATAGAGAAGAGAGGGAGGGAGGGAGGGAGGGAGGGAGGGAGGGAGGAAAGAAGGAAGGAAGGAAGGAAGGAAGGAAGGAAGGAAGGAAGGAAGGAAGGAAGGAAGGAAGGAAGGAAGGAAGGAAGGAAGGAAGGAAGGAAGGAAGGAAGGAAGGAAGGAAGGAAGGAAGGAAGGAAAGGAAGGAAAGGAAGGAATGGAGAGGGACAGAGGGAGGCAGGCAAGCAGGCCAGAAGGCAGCCTGTTTGGAAGAACTAATTAATTTCACGGTGGACCATCAGATCTATAACAGTGTAATGATCAGATTGCTCTGAGAATATAGAATTGCCACCCAGCATGGCAATTCCTGGGACACACACCTCTCAAATCTTCTATTTTAAATGCCTTTAATTGCAGTTTTAATATTATCCTGTATGTGGAAGCAGGAAATCAACATATCACAAATAATTACAACAGAGAGTGTGGTCTCTCTGAACACTGGACAAGAACTCAGAAGACCTGGGATTTCAGAGCCATCACTGTCTTAGACAAATCCTTGTCTCTTTCTCTGTCACCAGGGGGTCATTAGGAGCTCTCACAACACAAATAAATCATGGAGAAACAATACATTATGCTACTCTTGGAGAGGAAGGGTATGAAATCCAGATCTTCTGCTTCTTGCTCTGATATGCTTAGCTCAGGTCTACACAGGCTGTTTTATTTTAATTAACCTTTAACAATGAATGAAGGTTCATTTCTGACAGGTTTGAAGAGGCACCCAGACTTTAGCTTGTTTTTCAGATATAATCTACAATATTAATGTGTTGTGGGCATTCAATACCATGCAGGAATTCTTGTGATGAATTCATTGTTTCTCTTGGTTTTTCATCACCAAATAATGTTTGATTAATACTGAATTTTGGTCATGTTTTAAAATATTTTTAAAAATACTGGAAATAATTTATCAGTATTTATATGTTAAAAAAAATTGAAAAAGGAAAAAATACGATAATTATCTCATTAATTTCTCATTTGTTTCCATATGCAATTGAAATACCGTCTCTCTCATAACATTCACATAAAAGATCAGAAAGCTGATTGAAGAGATTCGGGATATTCTTAAAATACTATTAATGCTAACGATATTTTCCACGAAAATGTAATTATTGACATCTTTTGAGAAGGTTCAGAGAAGTGTTTATATGATTTTTTTATGAGTCTATTCTCAAAATTAAAACACTTTTCTGTTTGACTGAGGGATGGTCAGTATTTTTTAAAATTATTATTTTCAGTTTCCTATTCTTTCCATTTGTCCTCTTTTTCTCCTTTGTTTCCTGTCTTGCTATGGAGGATAAAAGGTGGGAGAAAATGGACCCAAAACTATAAAATATTGTTAGATAGTAATTTTCTTATTTCTGAAAAGTACAAAGATACATACAGCGGCAAATTTCAGAAAACCAATAAACCATTTTAAGGAAACTGGCAATTTTGTGACTAGTGTCTTTTCAAAATGACTGTAATTCTGTTTTATGAGATTCAAAAATATATAATGATGAATGAAAAATATTTTAAGTACAATTTTTTACTAGACTGTCCATTTAATTAACTATAGTTAGCATTTCCTTGAATTGGAATTTAAACATTCTTTACAGATTTAAGATTTCCAAAGGCACTGACCTAATAACTCCAGCTGGTGTCAGTGAAAGACGTAAATAATCTGCAAATCTGTGTTGTATGTTTTTCATAAAAAAGGAATTAACCATACACTTCTTATGAAATTGGAGTATATTTCATTTTCATCTCTAAACTTCAATGTGGTTTTCTTCAGAAATGAATTAATACTTAAGAAATGATTTTTTTTCTTATTATTATTACTTTTACTATTTGAAATTCTTACCTAGCCATGCGTGCACGGTGTAAGTTCTTGTTCAGACCTTCCTGCACCTAGAATAAGACAGCTATGGCATGTAAAATGTTACCCTTGAAAACTGCTACTTCTCATTATGACAGAGGCCCAGCAGGGGAGAGAAGGAAAAGCCAGTGGCCCATGAACTAGGAGCTCAGGGCATCATCAACCTTTCCTGCTGCCCCCGAGGAAACTAAAAGAAAAGGGTGAAGAGTGAACCTTCAGGACCCAGAATGCCACTTTCCTGGACGACAGATTTATTCTGTCCCTCCTCTCTGCTGCTTTGCCAGTTGCCTGTTGAAGGACAACTGTAAGAGGCTGGAAATGAACACTTCTTAAAAGCACAGGGAAGGACACTTTTTATTTCTCCCACTATATATTTCTATCAGGGACCTTTATTTTGTGGGGTTTTTGCTTTGCTTGCCTTTTTTTTTTTTTTTTTTTTTTTTTTTTTCAACCTTTACCTTCACTTAGGTTAGCCTTGGGAAAAAAAATGGAATGATGGAAGAAGCAAATCCTGCAGCCACACTGGTTTGTGTTTCCTCACGTAACCCAGACCTCTGAGGTCTGCACACCTCAGCTGCCCTGGCACCATGAGGACTGGCTCGTTCCTATGTCAGATTTGGAGGGGAGACACTAAATGCCTTTTCGCTTGCATGGGACTATGCTCACTGTGTGGGCTGTACAGTGCTCTAGGTTACCCACTCTATTCAAATAAAGCATGACTTTTGGAAAAGTAGTAGGGTATCATGACTGAATTTGAGACTGGAGAAACCTTGTGGTTTAGATTTATCTGAAAGGACTTAAGTGGGTTTTTTTGTGCTCATTCCCTTTACTGGGTAACACAGAGGTATCAGCCATATCCACTGAGGTATTTCAGCATCCTGCAGCACAAGATTTTATCATAACCATGTCTTACCTTCCAGAAACCTTCTCCTGAGCAACATGACATTTCTACCTTTTCAGTGTCTGGAGAATTGTGGATTTTCTCTTTTGTATGGCTATGCTACTCATGGGTCTTGTGGCAATGTGCATCATGATGTCTAAATAGAACTGACAACACTGAAAGAAACAAAAGTAACTGATCCAGCATAACATCTGCCTGCCATATTACACTTGTGCTGCACAGTGAATCTGCGTATGCACCACATGGTTGACGTGCCCCACGTGCAAAAGATTTATTCTCTGTAATAAGGTCAGCTCCCAGCATACACTGTTGTGTGTCATGGCCAATTGTCCAGGGAGCGATGAAGCCCAGCTGAACTCGGACCAGGCTCTTGGCAAGCACTGTTTGGGTGATTTCAGTGAAGTGATGTGTGCCACTGGTGTCAATATTAACCCAATGAGGAAGCTACACTAGAAACAGGAACACTGAAGACACAGATTCTGTTCTGTGATTGCCATGGGAGTGTGGATCAAAATAATATTGCTGTTCTTGTTTTCTTTCTGCCGTTCTCCACATTGTTCTCCTGCATTTGGCATTGCATTTTGCGTTGTTACATTACAGACCTCATGTCTGTCAATTGCACTGTTGTTAAAACTCTGGCTCAGGAGTATCATAAAAGTCAACCTCTGCCACATTTTTTACTGAATGCAAAATTTTGCTACAAGCTAAAATTTTTCATTCATTCATTAATGGATTTATTCCCAGAAAATGAGGGTGTGGTGCTGCTCTGAGTTGGAGACAAGTGTTCAACTGAACTAGGAAAGGTTTCAAATCATATCCCAGTTATTTCTTCATTTGTGGAGTCAACACAGGACATAAAATACTTTTTCCCTTTCTATTTTTAGACATATTTGTCAAGGCTGCCAATGTAAAATCTATTCTACTGCATAAATCCACAACTATATTTATCACTTAAATTTTTAACTGATTACAAGGTAGGTACAAAATGTTCTGGGAAATCCCCTTTACTGACAGTCACAATCATTACCTTAATTGAATGGAATGAAGAAAACATCCCAGATTTAGTCCAGGGTTATTTTTGATCAAACCTGCATCCAGAAAGGAGTTTGTGCGAGTTTATGCAAGGTGCCTTGAAAGTCAACATTTTTTTTCCTGATAAAATGCAAAAATTCAGTTGCTATAGTACATTTTCATAGGAGTTTCAGCTTGCCTATTCTTGATCTCAACCTTTGAGATAGCACCTTTAGTATAGCCACTGCATGGGGTTGTCAAGAACATGGAGACTGTGGTTTTCAACCCATCGCCCAAAGACACTCAAAGGCTACATCTAACAGGTTCTTCAAAGAGAAGCAAGGAAACAAACCTGTTATCAGGAGCCCACACCTCCACCAAAACATTTTTAAGATTATTGTAGTCAAATGAGACCAGATATCATTAGATGTCTGGTAGATTAAAAAAAACTCCAAAAAACAACACCTACTTGAAATGAACTCAAAAACGTGTAGAATGTCACTGCAACAGAGAAAAGACGACATATGTTTGACAAAGTTACCTTTGCTAAATGAAAAAAAGGCCTTTATCAGCATCAGCTAAAGTCTCTGGGAAACTTCCAAGCACAGTGCCTCACTGAGATACTATAAGCTAGAGAGACTTAAGAACTTATCTCGAGAGGCAGTAGAGACACAGTTATCTCTTGACAGATTTGTGTGGGGTACATGGCCATGGTTTTGAAAATCTATATGTTGTTTTTACTTTGATGCAAGCTGTTATTTGTGTAGCTGGGCGTGGCACACCTCCAGAAACACTCAGACACGTAAGGATTTATTTTCATTTGTGATGATTACTAAGTGGCAGACTGTACCATATTTGTCCAGGCTAGTCAGATAACATCTCCATAACTCATTAAATCTGGATGATAAACCTTGTTTGTCAAGACAAAATAACGACACAAGCTGCAGCATTTTAAAAGTACAGCACCCTTTTGGCTCATGTAGAATTGGCTACCCAATGATGGGTAAGTTATTGTGGCTTATTGAGATTCCCCGCGTTGGCTGTGCCCTGCCAGCTGTCTATGTTAGCTACCTGCTGAAGTGAAATACTTCAGGAATAATATCAAGCATAGGAAGAGGTCTCAGGAAAATGTCTTTGGAAATAGTGAGAAACACAGAATATGCTGTTTATAGCGAAGGAATGAAGATGTTCAAGCCTTTTGGCTTATCAAAGAAGTGTAGAAGCAGAAACTTTATCACAGACAGTTAATACTTTCTTAAGGAACAGAAAAAGAATAAGAGATGACTCTGCAGTCTGGCAGATAGAGATATAGCAAGAACGTAAGTCAAGAAAATAGACAAAAATCAAGTGGGAAATGAGGTGAACGTTTTGAACTGCAACAGTAATTGGTCTTTAAACCTGTGAATTGTTATTTCAGTGGAATTTCTAATGCTGGATATTTTTCAAATCTAGGGTGATTTTTTAAAAGACCAGTACAATTCAAATCAGGAGCATCTGTTGATCTCAAAGTAGCAATTAATACTTGTAAATCTTTTGGCCAAAGCAAGGCAGAATATCAGATGAACAAAATGTTCTTTTTACAGCCTTAAAATTTGTATGAGTACCACAACACAAAAAATATGCCCATTGAAAGAAGAAACTAAAACCAAAGCCCTTCAAATCCTAACACTCTTTGAAAAGCACCCTGCTTCTGATTATTTGGATCAGCATTAGCTTCTGAAAACAGAGATGTGACAATCCCATCCAGCCTCCTTTTCTTTGTTAGCGGCTCTGTTCTTATCAGGTTTAGTAATGGTCTTTTGCTCTTGTTATACCTCTGTCTAGTGGACTGAAAATTTATTATCATCTCTGTGTTTCTTCTTGAAATAAAAATAGTGTTTGATCAAGTTACCTCTTAACCTCCTCTTTGATAAGCTAAGTTGCTGAAGCCTCCTAGGTCTTCTGACTTGGAGAAATTCCAGAGGAAGCCAGGCTGGGAGTGAATTTGTTTAGGTAGTGTAAGCCTAAAGCTTGTTTTCTTAGAATTGTTTTATGAAATGCTGTTAATAATAATTAAAACCAGCCAGAAATGTTCTAATTGATTTTTATCCATGCTTCGGAAGGTATTTTGATTGTTTCGTCCAGCTGCTCCCTTTCACTCTTTGGTAATGGTTAAGGAACAATGACTTCCAACAAATGTCTGGGTTTTCATGTATGAATGCAAGTCTGTTCTTTGCCCTACTCTTTCAACAGCAAGAACAGCGAGATCTTTTCGCCTCTGCACTTAGATGTGCAAAGAAGATGCTCTGCGTGCAGTAAAAGCAGAACAATCAAAATCCACCCAGAGAAATCCCACAGCAGTGATTTGGAAAGGAAACGGAGAGCTCCTTTTCAGATGGTCCTGCCCCACCCCCTTGTCATCTGGATTAAGACAGTAAGGGTGCGGGTTGCATATTTGCAAATGTATCAGCTGCTTACCAAAAGAATTATTTTTTCAGTAAAAGAAATAGAATATAATTGTTAACTTACTATTTAAGGGAAAAGAATGCTTTGAGGAGGTGTCTTTTTGAGAGATAACTAAATGGATTTTTTCATGCACAATCTTTGTTTTAGCTTGAGTTATAAGGACTGTGGTTTAATTGTTTATCAGTATGTACAAACTGTAGAGAAGTCACTAAATTATAGAAAAAACTTTATTTCCCGCTGTCTTTAGGGTCTCCTCTTCCCACATGTAGCTCTCCTAGCATGTATGAGTCTAAATGGATGTCTTTTGAGCGCATTAATTTTGCTCTTCACAATTTAGAGATGAGGGTTCAGTGTTACAAAAAGCCCCAACATCTCTCTGAAAGATTTGTAAAGGTGGGTGAATACACAGTACGATATTCAAAATCACGGTTCTGTGTGTGTGTCTTCTGATATGTGTAACAGCCTTCCTTCCTAAAGAGCCTTCTTCCCCTAGATGCAAAATTATACTTTACTGCAGCTAATCATTATGTATCTTCATTAAAAAATACATAAATTGCTATCTGCCAAAATTTGAATATCTGAAAGCAGTTGCTTCCATATTTCTCTGCAAAATTTCCTGGACAGACACAAGTACCTAAAACAGCTACATGGTGAGTTTGTAGGACTCATCAGACCAACTGCGTGTGTGCTGGAGAATTGATCAGGGCTGACACAGCAAGTTCAATGAATTACGGGATTTTCTGGGTGCATGCATAGAGGTACAGGGGTGCAGGAGCACAGGCTGTGGTGTTCCCCATGTGTAGGATTTGGAGTGCAAACTGTATGGAACCAGGTCCTGCAGGTGGGCTGGCTGGCTGTGCAGGATCTCTGCAAGCCCAGCAGTCCACGCAGAGCTCCAGCAATATGAAACACTATATGCTTCAAAACAAAACAAGAAAAAAAAGGAAAAAGAAATACAACCTACTCTTGTACAAATATAAAAACTTCTACCCTAAGAGATCTTGCCCAGATGACCAGAGAGTGCAGCAGGGCAGTAGGTGATGTATAAGTGTGGTGGAAATGGCAGGTATCTTTGAAGGATTTATTGAGCTTAATGAGTCATTTTTCCTCATCACCACGGCAATTCTTGGTGGCGGAAACAATACCAGCGCTGATGTATGGACCAGCAGATGTCAGTGTAGTTCTGCTCATTCATCTTCTCTTTTGATGGAATTCCAGTTATTTTCCTTTATTCCTGCCGTTCAGATTTCTTATTTAATTATTGTCTTTTACCTTAATGCATCATAATATTTGTAATTCATGTCTCTTCTCAGTGTGTTTGGAAATGGACATACACTTTAAAATACATCTTAACAAACAGTCCAACACAAGGACTAATGCCAAAACCCTGGCACTGCCAGGCAGACCACAAGACAGCAGGAGAGAGGACAGGAAGACAAAGCACGGGGATGACGAGTGAGGCATTGCTATGAGAGACACCAGAATCCTTGTCAAGGCTCAGGCTTCCCCAGAGGTCAGGTGTGTTGCAATACAGAACCACCCCCAGCTCTTATGATCCTTTTCCTTGCATCTTTTAAGGAGAAGAAAATGCAACATGGACAAGAAAAGAATGTGCTCCCATGTCCCACTCTTGGAAATTGTTTCTTCCTCTCTTGATAGTTCCACCCAGGGTGCTCTTTTCAGTCTGGCTGAATCTCCAGGGAGAGCTCAATGATTTACAGCATGGTAACAAAGCTACATGCTTTTAAAACATGTAATAACCTCTGAGACCTCAGCAGAAGAGAGAATTGGTTTAACCACCTGGTTTCAAGGCTTGCTGTAGGAGTTGAAGTCTTGAGATAGAGACAAGAAATTCTTGAAATATTCACTTAGAATAGTTTTCCATCGTAGTCATAAGGGTGAAGGGAAAAAAACTGTACTAATGCCGAATTTGATAGGAAAAAACAAAAACTAAAACAAAAAACAAAACAAAACAACAACAACAGCAACAACAACAAACCCCCCCAAAACCAAAACCTTAAAACCCTGTATTTTCATGTGTGATGATATTAAATTTTTTGGATGCCCTAAGACTTGACTACATGAGAAGTCTGTCCTTCTTCATGTTGGATGGACAACTTCTGAATGCACAAGCAGCTGCTCTGTCACTAAAGCTAAATAAGATTCATTGGAACAATAAGTAGTGGTACTTGTTGTATGAGACAGCATATTCAAGCCTCCAACCATGAGCAGTCCAGACCCTGAGCTTGAAATCTTCTCCCATTCTTCAAAGAACTGTAACCAGGGGCATGCAAACATACAAAAATTGCCTTATAGCTCATCTTTTGCAACTCCTCACCACAAGGGCTGGGGCTATTTCCACACTCCCTACAACTGGAGGCAAAGACCCAACCCAAGACACCAATTCCCTTCCCTTCCCTTCCCTTCCCTTCCCTTCCCTTCCCTTCCCTTCCCTTCCCTTCCCTTCCCTTCCCTTCCCTTCCCTTCCCTTCCCTTCCCTTCCCTTCCCTTCCCTTCCCTTCCCTTCCCTTCCCTTCCCTTCCCTTCCCTTCCCTTCCCTTCCCTTCCCTTCCCTTCCCTTCCCTTCCCTTCCCTTCCCTTCCCTTCCCTTCCCTTCCCTTCCCTTCCCTTCCCTTCCCTTCCCTTCCCTTCCCTTCCCTTCCCTTCCCTTCCCTTCCCTTCCCTTCCCTTCCCTTCCCTTCCCTTCCCTTCCCTTCCCTTCCCTTCCCTTCCCTTCCCTTCCCTTCCCTTCCCTTCCCTTCCCTTCCCTCAGTGATAGCAGCTTCACACCACTGAGCTCTCCATAAAACAAAGACAGGCCCACATTTTGAGAAGTTTTGAATCTGCATGGATATGATCCCATAATAGACAGGCTTCTGGTCCCAAACTTTGGTACAGCCTGTTACAGTCTAACTGGCTTTGCAGAGAAGAGGACTTGGAAGCCAAATCTCAGAGGCTGGGATTACCTTGGGGTTTTTTCAGGTCCATTTTTAGTGTAAGAGAAATTATAATATAAGCTAAGAGAAAATTGTGACATGGCATCATTACCAAGTCATAACATGATGCTATTAATTCCTCACACCCTCTGCAAGCTGCTGTGGCCACAACCCTAATTGTTTTTTCAAGCTCACAGTATTGTGGCCTCTGGCTCATTATAAAATTACATGTAGAATCTTATGAGATGCAAAAGGTAAAGAAAAAGAAATTAAAATCTCTCTGTGGACCTTTTGAGTTGTTCAAGTCATGGCTTTAGACACGGAGAAACATTCCAACAACAGAGATTGGCAAATATTAGAAAATTTGGCTATAGATTCTTGGAAGTTTCTCAGAAGCTTTTCCAAACCTCATCTTCAGATTATCCAAGACACTACACAGACCTCTTGGGTTACAATTTCTGGTCTTTGCTGACTCCAGCAAGCACAGATTTATGTGAAAATTGAAATATAAAATAAACAACTACCTACCCCAGGAATGCAAATCTCTTCCCTTTCTTGAATTTTGACTGACTAAATCTTTTGAGCTTCAGAAAAGTGTATGCATATGTTCACTTGGATAGAAGATTTGGGTCATATTCTAATACTTAGCTGAACCAATTTGAAGGGCCACTCTGATCCAATAATTTGCTTTTAATGAATATGACAGGAAGAGCCAGGCTCCTTATTCCATTTAGCCTTCTCTGAGTAGCCTAGTCTTTGTTTTGCCTCCTGTATATCCCTCCAGCTGATCTCACAATTACTGAAGTACCACTTTGGTCCATGCCAGGTGACAATGACTCTTGGCTTGGCAGCACAGGACCATGTTGCACCCTGGTTTCATATGCTCCCACATCACTGCCCTGCTAGCAGATGACCCACATGGTGCCGATTGGCAGATTCATCCACCATGGGAACCTGCCAGAATGGGTCTCTATGCAGTCACTGCCCCTTTTCCATGTCTGTCCTGGAGTTTCCAACATCGTGTTATCCAGTAAAAACAGAAGTAATCAGGGTGTCCTCAGGATTGCAATGTCCCCTTAAGCATATTTCCCATGGCTGGAGCAGAAGTGTCCCACATACTTGGTGCTAAATACCTTGCACAATATGGTGCTCACTTCTGGGGAAGAATTTGGCAGGTAATGGATTCAGTGTGTGGATTAGAGGCACTAAAAATGGTTTGGAAATTCTCCTAAGCATCTCCAGGTGTTCAACACATTAAAATAGCTCTAAAATAATAAAATGGAGGGAGAGGCTGTCAGTCATCTTGAACAACATTGTGGACACTTCTGACAGTCAGTGTTATCTCATTCAGAGAGAGCTCCTTTTATTTTGTATTCCCAAGAAAGGTTTTGTTGGGTCTATTAGTCTTTGGGCAACCCAGAGAAGGGATGTGACATGAATTTAATGTGCGCCTTCTTAAATCCTCACTGTTCTGATAATCACAAAGAGTTAAAGTAACGCAGCAGAAGGTTTCTCTGGGCCTCTAGGAGGTTCAGCAGATTACTAATACACTACAGGCAGTTTTAATGACAGAGCTTCCAGCTCAAATCTGGCCTTTTTATTATGATGAAGGGCCTGGCCCCAAGTGGTACAGAACACCTGCAGCTCTCATTGAATACAATGGGATCTGATGCTGATGAAAGGGACCATTTTCAAACTTCCTTAGAAGTAGGCGCTCCCCAGATGTTATGCAAAAAACCCTGCAGAACAGGCATCAAGTGCTGTGATACTAGGCAGGTCATCCACTCTTTTCCTCAGCTGGATAAACCCAGGAGTTTGTGCAAGTGGTTTATGTGATCAGATCTCCTATCCAGGAGCAAGCAAATTAAGGTCAGTGCTGACTGAATTAATGGAAGTATTAGACGTTCCTTGAGAAGAACTGGACATTTGAACAAAGAGGATTTTCTCTCAGTGGGAAGGTGCCTGATGACATCTGAGTTTTGTCACTGACAATAGTCATAGCAGGACTTTGAATATAATCCAGAAGAAAACTTGTGAGAAACTGGGAAGCATGTGTATGAGGAAAGACAAAGGGACATGCACAACTTCTTACATGTGATTTCAAAGCAGAGCTTCAACAGAGACTTATTTTATCTGAACTAGTTTGTATCTCTAAATTTCCCTGTTCACCCATGGTCAAGAGGAAACAATGCTTTCCACACTGTGCTATAACACTTTTGAAATTCCCCTTTGCAATTCCCCATCAGCCCCTTGGTTAATGCAGATGGAGATCCTGAGCCCTGTGTGGTATTGGTGCCTCTGGGACAGAACACTGCTGTAGGCATGGGTGGGATTGGTGCTGGCAATTATGGGTGAAATACTGTAAAACTGCTGATGAAGTGCAAGGCTGCACCATTCATTTGGGGTCTTTATTGAATTTTATTTAGTCACATTCTCTATGCCTTTTAGCCATTTCTCCCTCCCTTCCTCATTTAATATATCTATTTATTATAAAGAGAGCTGGTTCTAATTAAAGTCAATCAAAAATAAAACAATACACAAAAATTCGAATATATTGTATACTTGATTAGCCATGGCTGGGCAATAATATACAAGGGAAAATCTACATTCCTACTTCTCTCAGCTGGGGATAAGATCCAGAATCATATTACCAATATAAACAGCATAAAGCAGTCTGCTTTATTAATACCTAATATATCAGATATCACACATTCATTGCAAAAGGCAAAAGAATAAAAGCATGCCTGCATTCTGACATTGACACAGATATTAAATAACACGTGCCCTGCCCTGGATTTTCCTTTCTTTGTTACAGGGCTGCACAAGAAGAAAGGCATAAATACAATAATAGTTAAAAGAAAAAAAAAAAGTTCTGTGACAGTTATGTGGTGGTGGCAACATTGGCCCATTGTATGCAGTGAGTAAACATAAAAATGCAACAAACCTCTCAAATAATATCCATGTATCGGGCCAATTCCCAGCCACCACCAGCTGTCCAAGCACTGTGGATTTGCTGTGGCAGTGCAGCATAGCTGGAGGAGGGAGGCAGTATAGGAGGACTTGGGCAATTTGTACAGCTCAGGAATGTCACAGGAGTGCTGGGTGTTGTCAGTTTATTTTTCTGCTCTTGGGTCCTCATAGGACTGCTTTATTCTTTTCACAGGGCTGTTGTAGCTCACATCCCCAGTGCTGAGGGACTACTGTCAGGAAGAGAAAAGCTGAAGACTTAGTATTCCCCAGTGATGTTTCCTTTCTGGTATTCTCCCTCTATTCCCTAATCCCTTCCTCCACCATCATCCTAAGGGTGGAGGAGGCGAGGTCCTGAAAAGGGAATGCAGAGGCAGTGCTAGATAAATGCTGCCAGATAAACCCCTCTCTGTCAAAGTTATTTCCCTGGACAGTTTCTTTGTGTCAGTGTAGCTGGCATAAAGTGGCCAAAGCATACAACTGCCTCTCATCAGAGTGATTGTGTGTACAGTGTGGGTGTGTGAGTACAGAAATTAATAAGGTTGGACTCTCTCCCTCTTACTAGGATTAAGTTTTCTTCAAATATGAAACCCAGTAGCTGGGTTTCACTGTAAGGAAATAAAACCGTGCACTTTAAAAACAGTGAAGTAAAACTTCCGCAGTAGCTTTGATACGGCTGGTTCTTTTTTAAGCCACTTGGACTTGGCATTGCTTCCTGACAGTCTGCCAGCCTTGGATGCTGTTGTTTTTATCCATGCTGGAGAATGAGACAGCTTGCTGATAGCTTTCTGAGTATGGTGTTTGTATGGGTTACCTGGCATCATCCTGAACTCAAGGAAATTGCAGTTCTCAACCTTTCACTTGAGTGTGGGCAGCAGCAGTACAAGGCTAAGCCATGCACAAGCAGGTGAAATGTCCTATTTCCTTTCTGCTGAACATAACAGTCCCTCAGTCAGGGGTTATGATATTACTGCCTTCATTCCTTTCCCACCACCACTCTCTGAAGCCAGTGACCTAGGGCAATATTGTACCCATTTCTCTCTTCTCACAGCCAATCCAACCCCATACCTCAGCCAGCTACCCCTGCCCCTCATGCACCTGCCTTGACACTTCAGCCATCTGCCCCTGACACACAGCAAGACTCGAGGAGCTTACAAAGTTACCACCAGACAACTGATTACCTGCTAATCTGCTGCTTGGCAGCAGCTGGTTGTGTGAAAGCTCTTATCCTGCAGCTCAACTTTTTCACAGAGGGAGGTATGGCTGAACACGAACTCCTGTACAGAGGCAATTACACAAGCTACAGGGTTACTGCCTTGATATAGGCAGTTGAAGACTTCTGCCTCCAAGTATCATTTGAAGTATTTCACACACCAGCAGTGGTGCACATATCTCAGCCTGGTTTGGTGGACTGGGCATTCATGAATCTGTCAGGTTCACTGAGGTCTGTTCTGTGCTGATGTGTGTGCGTGCGTGCGAGTGTATGTGTGTGTGTGTGTGTACGGTCAGATTGTTTTGCTTCCCATTTGTGAGCTTGTTGAGGAAAATATTGGTTTCTACAGCATTTATTGGGGTCTTGCATAATGGGCTGCTTGCCTTGGTGGAGCTGTGAGGTACTACCAATACAGGCAGCCCATTGCAATCATCCAAAGGAAATCAAGACATTTCCTTGATTGCATTTGCTTGACTGATGCTTTGGAGTGTGGCACATGGCATTGGGTTTGTTGATTAAGTATTACGGTAATCCAGAAAGTGATTTGCTGTGACATAATAAGATGTGACTGATATGTCCTGATGTGATACAACGTGAGCTGTTGTGGAGAGATTCACAGTCAGACCCACATGAAGGTAAAACCTAAAGCACTTTTTCTAACACACAGTTCTCAGATATTTGACTTGGACAATTACAGATTTGCCACCAACGCTCTGCTGTCCTCTGTCACCACACTAAATCTTCCTAATTGGCAAATACATTAGTGAGAACTGACATCACCATGTTAGTCGCTGCGCAAACATGGAGGTTGGCGGAGAGCTACAATCATTCCGAGTTGTCCATAATTAATCACAGGCAGGTAGTTCAGAAGGGCTATGGGAACAGTCTCCACATTCACTTACTAACGCTTTTTGATCCAAAACAGAATCCAGAAGTTATTCCGAGACAGGTGGTCATAAAATCTTGAAAACTGGCACTGAGGGTTGCTTTCGTTGTGCCCCACATAAACCTGTCATATTTTGGCTAAATTATATACTGTTTAAAGTCAGCACTTATAGTAAAAACAACCTGTGTTGTGCTTGGAAGAACCTTTGCTGCTGAAACCTCTGAGTGTTCGCAGGATACTCTGTGCTGCAGAAGATGAAGCCTCGAAGGAGCTGAGCTTCACCCACAAGGCAGTCCAGATGGGGCATTGCAGAAGACCTTATGGCTATATGCAGCCATCTGTGATCAAACAACAAGCAACACAAGAGCTTTATGAGCAAGGGCATGTCTGCCCTGTACCTGAGCTGAAGGGAAAGCACTGAGACAACTCAAGTCTGTGTAACCTACCCTTTGTCTCATGAAGCGCCTGTTCCACAGCTGATTGTGTGGTATGGGCAGACCCAGAGTGGCCAACCAATGCCATATGGCACCAAGAGTCAAAGGCAACAACAAAAATAACTTCCATGCAAAATAATAATAATAATAATAATAATAATAATAATAATAATAATGGCAGTACAAGTCCTGTTAGCATTAAAATGCTTTGGGAATATAGAATACAACTGGAGAAGATTTAAAGAGTGTTTCTTTCTGTTTCAGCAAGTAGTGGGGCAATCACAAGGCAGACTAAGGCAGACTTCTTCTAGTAGTAACTAGTGTGTGTGCCAGACTGCTAAGCTGGAGAGCAAAGGCTGATTGTAAAGCTGTGTTTGAGAAATTTGAGGAGTTTCCGTACTTCATGTAAGAATGAAACACAGGAGAGGAATGTTATTAAATAAAATGAAAAGGAAGGGGAAAAAAAAAATCACAGGGGTGTTTTGGCTGGGCTCAGGATGAATACTAGGTTTTACAGTTCTGGAGGCTACCTGAGACCTGCTAAGACTGTGACTGTGATCAAAACAAACTGGAGGTGATTACTGGCAGATTTCAAATTAATCCTTTAAGAAAACATTAGAATGCATCACAGCATATCTTATAGAGGATGGACTTTCCTATGGCTAACTAGACATGATACGAAGAAACTCAATGCTACTATAAAACTGAAACTGGAGGCCAGAAAAGTCCAGAAAAGAGACACAGGATGTTGCCCATGCTGGGCTAACAGCACACGCTCAACTAAGGACCAGCAGGTGGGAGAAGGTGCAAGAAATCCCTTGAAATTATGTCAGTTTGCCAGATTTGCAGGCAGTAGGACAATATTTGTGGTACAGAGGAGGAAGCAGACAGTGACTTAGTCAAATTAACACTTTCTAGGAGCAGGAGTTAGTGTTGCATTAGACCATTGGACTGTAGTTTGGAAAGAAAATGTGTCCTTAACTCTACATAATTGAAGAGTTTAAAGTCCAAGTTACCACAAAGGGATTTCTTCGTACTGCAGAAAAAGCTGAGGCACTAGACAAAAGATAACTAATACCCCAAAGTCCTCATGGTGAACTTACCCTGGGTGTTTGTGGAAAAGATTCCACTTTCACTGCTACCAGAGAAAAGGGACTACTGAGACAGACTACTGAAACACTGTTCTCTTCTAGAGCCTCTCTATGGCTGAGAGAAACCTGTTCCGCCTTGACTTCCAAGCTCCTTTGATGTGAGCCTTTTGTGCCTGTCCAACATTCTGGGTACATTTTGCTTCTACACTTTCCCTGAGTCTTTATTTCTCAGACATATTTCTTTAAGTCTGATAGGTGGGCATATTTTCCTGTATGTATCTGTTTCCTTTTCTCCTTCTCTTTCCATCTCATTCAGTGTTGGATTATTTGTTCAAGTGTTTCAGTTATTATTCTCCATAAGAGAATCATAGAATTACAGAATGGGTGAGGTTAGAAAGGACTGCAGTGAGGCATCTTGTCCAACCTCCCTTCTCAAGGAGGGTCACCCTAATGCACATTGCACAGAATTGCATCCAAGTGGTTCTTGAATATCTTCAGTGAGAGAGACTCCACAATTGTCTGTGAAATCTGTTCCAGTGCAGGGTCACCCACATAATAAAGATATTCTTCTTGTGTTCAAGTGGAATTTTCTGTGTACTAGTTGCTGACGCTGTTTTACACTATAACGACACAGATTTCAGAAGGCTGAAAATGATTTTTTTATTTTTGGGATGTGTCTTTCTTTTATACTATTTTACATAGACCAATTCGATTGGTGAAACAAACGCAAACTTTTTCAGTTACATTAGTTAGATCAGAGGGACATCAAGAAGAAGTTCCTCCTAGGAAAAGGAATGAAAACAAAATATAGTTACAAAAACACTTCTCTTGTTTACAGAAAATCCCTGGGAAAAGAATTTCAGAAAATCAAAACATCTTAGGCACAAAACCAGGGCTACAAGTCACCACTAGTCGCTTTTTGTCCTATTGCTTGTCACCACCAAGGAGAGTGTGGCTCCATCCCCTTGACACCCTCCTTTCAGATATTTATGATTTATACACATTGATGAGCTCCTCCTCTCAGTCATCTCTTCTCTATGCTGAACATGCCCAACTCTCAGGGTGTCATTGTAACAGAGATGCTCCTGTCCCTCCATCTTCTTTGTTGCCCTGTGCTGGACCCACTCTGGGAGCTCTCCATATCTCTCCTGAGAAAGGAGGATCCCAGAACAGGAGGCAGAACTTGAGACATGACCTCACTAGGGCTGAGGGGCAGGATCACCTCCCTTGACCTCAAGGCAATGCTCTTCCTAATGTACCCTGGGATGCCATTGTCCTTCTTGGTCACAAGGGCACTGCTGGCTCATGGATGGCTTGTTGTTCACCAGGACCCCCAAGTCCTTCTTGACAGAGCTGCTTTCCAGCAGCTCAGTCCCCAGCCTGTGCTACTGCATGGTGTTATTCTTCCCCGGGTATTTGCCTTTGCTGAACTTCATAAAGTTCATCTCTGTTCTTCTCTCCAACCTGTTGAGGTCCTTCTGAAGGCTGTACAGCCTCCTGGGATATCAGCCACTCCTTCCAGATTTGGATCACCAGGGAACTTGCTGAGGAAACATCTGTGCCTTCATCTAAGTCATTGATGGTTAAGTTGAACAATACTGGACCCAGTTTGGACCTTGGGGACATCACTAATGCCAGGTCCCCAGCTAGACTCTGTGCCACTGATTATGACCCTCTGGCATCTGCTGTTCAGCCAGTTCTCATTGTGACCTCCGTCTTCTCAATGGTTTTCCACAGTAGGACAGTAAGTCAGTGTTAGGTCCCCATTCTCACTCTTCCAACCCAAAGCCATCTTTCCATACAGTTCCAACTGTGGCTCTGCTCATTCACTCTTCCGAGGTTTCTTTCCTTGGAAATTCAGACATGTCAGTGGCTTGATTCCCACTGCAGAGCATCATAGCTGTTTCTCACTGCTATTTTCTGTTCCTCACTGTCCCCAGATTTCAGCAGGGTTTACTTGACCAGACACTGCGGCAGGCATCCAGAAGCACCTCCCATGCAGTAACATTCAGGGATCCTGTGCCAGTGTACTTTCACTTGTACTTGACCATTTACAGAGGAAAGAAACTCAGGAAGAGAGTGGTTTCTGAAGAAAGGCGGGGAAAGGGAGGAAACATGAACTGCTGGACAAAGAGTGCTTTTTGCACGCATTGTGGGTAACAAGAAACCTGTGGATGGAGCTGGATGGAAGGAATCTAAGTTGGTGTGGTTTCCCAGTTTTAAAGAGGAAACCAGTGCCTGGCTGCTTGAAGGTGGGAGGCAACAGATAGGGCAGGAGAATTGTTTTGTGATTGTCACTATGACTGGGGACAGAAAGAGTAAGACTACAATATTCTTGGAACTGTCAAAAAAGATCAAACATGAAATAAGGATTCTTCCTTTTTCATTCTCTTATGTTCCTTCATTTACTTCATACTGCAAATTCTCACAGACACTGGATGAAGAAAGACTTAATTCTTTAATTTCCAGACTCTTCTGTGCTTGTTTTGCAACCCTAATGTTCCTTTAATGGATGCTTTTGAATGTGGAAAAAAATACATATAATAGTAGCTACAGTTAGACATCAATCAGTGGCATTTATCATACTCATTCACTCTTTCATCCACACATTGTCCACTAATTCATCACCCTGGGCCACATGTAATAGCTTCAAACAACTCTTAAAAAAAAAAAAATTAAGTAGAAATACCTACATCTTGGTCTTTCTGCATGTGTTTGTACGTGTAAAATGCAGTAGCAACCAGCTCTGAGAACAAAGGGAGTAAGATACTAGGGCAGAATAGGTGGGGGAGGTTGGGGGGAGGGCACAGCAGAAGAGGGCCAGGGAAGAGCTCCCACAAGTCAGGACATGGTATTTCCTCCACTGTTATATAATATTTATATTGCAGTTGTGCCAAGAGGCTCCAGTCAGGATCAGAGCTATCTTATTGTATGAACTCCACAGAAATGTACCAAGACACAACGTTTGCTCCAAGGAGAAGACAATCTAAAAGGAAAAAAAGCACAGACTACAATAATATGAGGAGGGGTGCATGCATGACTGGAGCTGATGAGAGGGAGGGACAGAGACAGCCATCTTAGGGTGGGAGCTGTGTCTCTTTCCCAGTTATAAAGGGCTGGCTACCCACAAAGTATGCAAGGTGAGCTTCCTTCTGTAAGCAGAATGATTAACCCTGCAGGGAATTCCCACAGTAAGTGGTTATTCACTAAGAAAGGTGTTTGAAGTGAGGGGAAAAATGCTTACGAGTTTCAAGATAAAGGTCTTTGGTAAAAACGAGTAGATTCGAAGACTGACTATGGATTTAGATGGTAAAGGAGGGAGATTTTTTTCCATTTGTTTTCTCCTGGATAATGTCTGGGCTGTACTAGTCCAGACCCTGGTTAAATCTGTAATAAAAATATACACTTTATGCTGAGGAGTTGTAAGTAAAGAAAGTTTCAAGTCTCAGCTGGCTTTCAAGAAAAGCTCCGTGGAACATAAGCTCTGAACATAAGTTTGGTCTTTCAAATGGTGCCACAATGCTCTTGGTGAGTGCTGTGGAGCAGTACAAGGTCTCCCTGTCAGGGTTTGTAGAGGAACGTGACACAGTACACAATGCTCATGTGAGGGCTTTATCCCTCTGAGCCCTCCAAAAAAGAAGTGAAAATCTCCCAATGAAAGCAACATGGTGAAAAAAAAAAGCACAGAGAAGCCGACAGCATGGGGGCATTAGGCTGAACTGACGGTACTTACCAGCTTAATTTATCTATAATACCTGTTGATGAAATGAGTAATTACACTGGCAAGTGTTTCCTTAGCTATGGAAATGAAAGACTGGCCAGAGGAATTTGGCTGGAGCTGGGCTGGAGAGCTTGTAGCTGCCCTTTGCTAATTTTGAAAAGATCTCCAAAGTACCATGTGCTCTAGGGTGGGGACCAGTGAAGAAATGGACCTGAGGAGGCTTGATTTTGATGAAGCCTGTGTACTTCTCCAGTTGGTGGCATTTAGGGGCCATGGCCGCAATTGCAGCTTGTGTTGACAGGGATGATACACTGCAGGGACTAAAAGGAAACCTTTTGAACCTCGGTTGGTGGCTATTTGCCACACACTTCATCCGTAATTGTCTCTAATCCCAGGCACTTTACCTGTCTGTCGGTGAAACATGGTCACATTCATTCCAAACAAGTAGAAATGTGAAAGCAGATTTGGTGTTGCAAGCAATAAGTGCAGAAGTGAAAAACGTAAATTGCTAAAACCAATAACAAAGCATCATAAAGTCTATGTGTTGACTACTTCTGAAACAAAAAATTACAAAATAAATTAATTCAAGGGAGAAGTAATTGCAATTAATAAGTTGCAAATTCATGTAATGAATGCATCAGAACAAAAAGGTTATCTCTATAATCACAGCTGTGACCCTGATGTCCTTAGGGCACAATGGATCAGAAAGATTTTTTTTTTCCTGCAAATATTATAGCCATTCAGAAATAAAGGAATGATCAGAATGTACAATTTTACAGTACTGCAAGACCATATAATTGATTATTAATACCAAGATAGGATAACATTTTGTTCCTAAAGCTATTTTATAAATGCATGGTGTCTCTTATTTTATGGTATAACCACAGTGTATAATAACTGGCTCTGATTCAGTACTTTAATCACTTGATCATACAAAGCTCGTGGTTTCATGAAGTAATCACAGGTGAAATTTCCTTGTGCCTCTCACTCTCTTATCAGAGAGTGAATAATCTAATGCAAGGCATGGCAGGGCTAGAGACTGAAAGGTATCCAAACAGCAATCTCCTCAGAAAAAGGAAAGACACTTTTGAGGTAAAGGACTCATATTCTGTGAGGCTGGACTCCAGAGTGTGTTTATGCTGCATGATGTGCTGGTGTAGACAGTAACATGCACTACGTCTCACAGCATATCAGAGGCACCAAGCAGTAGCAATTTCTGTGACCTTTCCTGAAGGAGAGGGACAAGCTGTCTCACCGTAATTGTGCTTCAAAGTCAACAGATCTGTTGTCATCCTG
The DNA here is from genome assembly GCF_029207755.1 of Chamaea fasciata. NCBI lineage: Eukaryota > Metazoa > Chordata > Aves > Passeriformes > Sylviidae > Chamaea > Chamaea fasciata. The sequence continues at coordinate 46,889,505 of NW_027094086.1, read as the reverse complement.
ACCCTTCCTCCCTCTCCTCTTCAAACATCCAGCATGTGTATGTATAATGTGATCTTAATAAAAAGCAAAAGAAAAGCATGAAAGAAGACGATGCCTTTTTCCCCTCTCAATTTCTAAATAGCATTGAACATCCCAATTATATCAGCTCCATAAAAAACTATGTCATTATAAATGTGACAAATATTGCACATACTTTCACCTACTAAATCATTAAATAAATTGCTGTTAAGTGCATAAATACATGCCTGACTAAAGTAAATAAATAATCACAGAAAGGACTTGCAGCAGAATTTTCTAAAACTCATGAGAGAAATTGTACTATACCAAGTTAAATCCCAAGAAAGGTTTAAAGGTCAAGTTTTTCTTCACTAAGTAACTCAGTAAATGTCTATAAAGCAATGTAAGGGAGAATATAGAGAAAATCAAGAACCTATCTTCTGTGCAGAGCAGACTGGCAAGCAGCTCTACGCTGGGTAAACCTTTCCTTTGGTGACAGTGGAACCACTTATTTCTAAAGAACCATCTTGGACATGTTTCCACAGCCTGTTGTCCCTGTCCAGTGCTAATGTCAACAGGAGCTGGACTTGTGCAACCTTTACCAAAATGGAATGAAGCAATTTTCTTAGTTGTTTTGGGACTATTCACAGTGAAAATTCAAAACTAAATGCTAAAATCAACTTACAGATCAAAATAAAAAGTGGAATTACAGTGGATTGCATGCTCAGCAGCTCCAAGCAGTAGCTGAGGGTTGCTAGAGATCTTCATTTATGTTTTTTTCCTGGTGGTGACTAATTTTGTCTATCTATTACCTAATACATTGGAGATGTAAGAATACATCAGCTTTGTTTGAGGTCCTAGGAAATTCTCATTTTTCACTGCTGCCTGTCCAGGGCAGAGCCAATGTACTGGTGGGCTTGATTTTATATGAAAGAAACTTGGTGTATTCTATATTTCTTGAGCTGCTTTGTCTCTTTTCTTCTTTAAATAAGTGTTGTGTCAGAGAAAGTTATCAAGAAGCATTAGAAGTTGGTATACTTAATAGGACTGATTGATCTTTGGTATTAAAAGAGAGAACACATTCTCTGGTATTAACAAAGATGAAGCTTGCATCAAGTATCCTCCCACTGTCAAGGCACACCTGTGAAAGAAACCAGCAGAAAGAAACATCAGTTCATGCCACAAATGAGATATCTTTACAGTCAAAATACATGTGAAAGAAAATAATTCTGCAAGGAGCTCATCTCTGATTTATCTGTGTTGCAGTCTGTTTCATCTCATGTCTCACCTTGTGTCGGCACTTTCCTCCCTGAGCAGCAGAGCTTACCTGTGTGCCAGTCTGTCGGGTATTCCAGTTCTCCAGGGGCTCCAATGGATTTCTGCTCAATGTTGTCAGTCACCTGAATTTCTCTGTTCCCAAGCTTGCCAGCTTGTGCCTCCTGACATCACTAGAAAAAAAAAAGCACTAGAGAAAAACACAGCTGATGCTCATCACTTGCATTAAGGTCCTGAATCTCTCCAGAGGTTAAGTATCATTAGGATTAATGCTAGTGGTGTTACGTGTTTGCAAAACAGGTGAGGAAAGAGAGTCAAGGACTCCAAATATATTCCCCTCTTTTTCTCCCCCAAAATGAACCAGATGAAAGAAAGTCTGGTTCAGAACAAAACATGAACGATCTCGTGAAGGCAAAACAAAGCCCATTCCATCTGGGGGGAGCTGATGGTTGCCAAGGGCTTGGTGGGTGTGAGACAGACAGACAGACCTGCAATGAAGAATATCATGATTCCTCTTTTTGTGTGCCAGATTGATGGAACTACAACAATAGAAACAAAAGATGGCTTGGATGGGCAGCGAGGTAGCAGAGACAGGCTGACACACCTTGATACCAGACTTGCACAGCTGCACATATGCCACTGCTGATCCATCAGCCCAGCATGCTGCCCACAATGACTGATCAATCTACACTTGCCATTGCTTGATGTTAGCAGCAGCAAATAGTAAGGGAGAGAAATATTCATAATATACTGGAAGATATGTTTTTGTTTCCCTTTTTGTGTTTTTCTTTTTCTTTGTTGAGTTTTTATGTGTGTGTGTTGTGTTTCGTTTTGTTTGTTTCTTTTATCGGGGGGGGGGGGGGGGGGAGTGTGTTTGCTGTTTACTGTTGTTGTTTGGTTATTTTTTTTTTTTTCCTCACAGAAGAGCCCTATGGTTTACAATATACCAGTGCATATGCTGTGGTGAAAATATACCAGTGCAAGTATAACCTCTGCTGACTTCAGGGACCATGTCTTTTATTTCAGTAAGATTCTTCCATGTTTTTTACTTCAGTAAGATTCTCATGGACCTAAAACATGGGACTTTAGCCCCCTCCACTCTGTGAAATGCAATGCTTTTCTTTAGGAGGCCAGGGGAACTAACTAGAAAGGAAAGGCAAAGTGATACCTGAATCAGATGATGACTGTTAAGATCAGGAGTTGCTTCAAATAAAAAGGAGGACTGGCCAAAGGCTGATACAGAGGAACTACTGCAAAAGGATGAGGCAGATGGATCTGCCTGCTTTCCAGTAAGAATTTTGAGCAAATGATTTGTATTGAAAAGATATTCTTCAAACTAATATGTAGAGTCTAGACAATAACTGTCACATGAGAGAGACTGAATTTTTCAGATCAATAGACCAGTTTGCAGCACCCCTTCTTATTATTATCTACATTATCTACTGCTTGAGTTCACAGACTCAGCATTCATTCAGTAAAGACTTTCCTCAAAGAGGAAAGATGACACTCTTGGCCCACTTTTTCTCTACTCTAGACACTCTAGATATCAAGAAGATACCAATAGCATATCTAGAGATCTTCTGTAAGATTTTCTGTAAGACCAAACAATCAAATCAGGAAATGCTTGAATGTTCTGTATTGTGGTTAGTGCTTGCTGATTATTTGGGTGTAGCTTGGTACTGAGAACCCAGCAACGTTCTGAATATTTAAATGTCTTAGAAGAATAGACTAAAATTTGACACAGAGGAAAAATAAGGGAAAAAGTGACATTCTAAAGTGAACCAAAGCCCCATTCATATATGGGAAATTTGTGTCGACTGCAAGGATAACCTATGCCTATTATAAATCTGCAAGTTTTATTTCATTTTGCACATGTATTTAATCTGTCTGCAAATTGTTCGTTGGATAGCACAAGATGATGTTCTCCTGGGACCTGTAAGGTATGTGTATTCAACAGTGGAGGATAAACACAAGATTTTATTACAAAATGCCACTGCTGCTCCTGGCATGAGTAATTTGTGCACCTGCATTTTTAAAATGTTTCAAAGTTTTTCTCCTTAGTGAATTCAGTGGCAACACACATTATCTTTCAGGCTGCCACAACACAGTATTTGCAGACTGGGTCACGTCAGCCCTTGTTATCCAGAAGCCACTGTTTTCTGAGCAAATAGCAACTGAAAATGACAATGGTTTGCTCCAGACAGGGGAGAATAAGACAGTATTTCCTTATAGCCTAGTAATTCATGTCTTCAAGATGAGCAGGAGACATATGTAGGGCTTAAATCCAAATTTGGAGTGGGTTTTTGGAGAGGACATATGCCCAAGGAAATGTGGAAGGAATGGAAACTATCTTGACAGCACTTCCTCCAGAAGTCTGTCCCACATTCAAGCACACTCTGCCTTGCAACATGCCTGGATTTGCAAGCGTGGGGAATGAGAGACTGGGTCTGGAGATTGAAATACACTCTCTGGTGTAGCTCTGCACAGCCAGAGTGCTGGGCCAGCCATAGATATCATTAAATGTAGAGTCCTGAATAATTACTACTGTGCTTTAAATACACTGTCACCTTCTGGAAGGCTGCATCCCCATGGGAACTTGACTGGCTGATCAAGGTTTGGCGCAGGTAGGGGAATTAGGACATTTTAGTTAGTTTAGGCTTAGTAATTTAATTTTTAATAGTTATTCTGCAGGTGTCTAAAGTCAGCTCTATATATACAATTTTTAAGTAAAAATTTCCCTTGTGTTCCCTGTAATCTCTCTGAAATGTTCCTTGATTCTCTCAGAACTCTCTCATTCAAATATGCAAAGTGTATAATTCCAAGAAATCTTATGTATTTGTACGTCTTAAAGTCATATTATCGTCTTAAGGTCCTATATCATGCAATTCCCCCATTTACCATGAATCTTTTGCAAAAAGGTACTGAGGTCTTTGTTGTAGCTGTTTGATCATCAGGGTCTATCTCTAAGGGCAGTCACAAGCAGGTGAGTTTGCAGTATGTTTATTTAACTGATACAGCAAATGCTGATGGGAGGGATGGAGCTGAGGAAATTGCCTTGGATGAAGTTTTATTTTCTTGATTACTTGAAGGGTTGGAGCAGCAAACCAGCACAACCACCTTGTGGTTTCCAAGGTCTCCATGGCATATACAGATTTTGAGAATGAGATTTGAATAGTTATGTGCAGGAGACTCCAGCTCCCTGGAGATGCATTTGACATTTGAAATGGTGCAAATCTGTAGAGATGGAAACACCCAATTCTGCCTGAAAAGGAATAAACATGGCAGGAAATCAGATGACTTTGCCATCAGGGCCAAGTGTCTGCCTCCCATCCCCACCTGTATCTGTATACAAGACATGTTCAGGCCTGTATTTATCGTCAGTCCTCACAAAAGCTTGGTACGATCCTTCTCCTTCAGGCTTTATTGCAGATAAGAGTAATAAATGTGGAGCCTTGCTCTTTCCCTCTTTTGTCACTAAGAGCTGTAATGAACATTATCAAGACATGAGAGTGGAGGGGAATCAGAGAAATGGGAAATCACTGAGTGGAGTCTCAATACCTATTTCCTCTAAACCTTCTGGCAAAGCTCCTGTTGTTTGAGTTCACAGAATGAATCAGACCATTGCTCGGATTGGAACCGACCGTAAGGACGATCTAGTGCCAACGCCTCTGCTGTAGGCAGGAGCAACTTTCGCTAGACTGAATTACTGAGAACCCCATCCAATCTGGCCATGAACAGGGACATGTCAAACTAATTGGGCCACGAAAGAACACCCCTCACTGCTTTTCTCCCAGCCAGCCTGATCCTTGCTAAGGAATAGTTATAACCAGAAACACCAGGTTATAGGAAGATTTGGACACTATGGAAAAATAAGTGAAAAACAGGGAAATGTTTGAGAATGGAAATAGCTGGATAAATAAACCAGGTTGTAGAAGATGTTTACAAACTAAATAATGCAAAAAAAGATTTCCCACATCCTTCCACAGCACTGATGGCTGAGAAAAATCTCACTTTGGCCAATGAGATCGAAGCGGCCAACGCCACTATGCATTTTCTTGGTCAGTGCAAGGAAGGCAACATAATAAATCTGTGACAAGGAGTAACAGGTGATAAAACAGAAGTAGATTGAGTAAAAGTAATTTTCAGTGTCTGTAAAGTAAAGGAAAGTGGAAAACAGAGAGAGAAAGAAAGAAAAGCAATGAAGAAAATTTAGAGTCCCTCAAAACAAGACTAAAGCCTTACTCCAGTCTCTAAACATCTGACTGGAAAGTTTGACTTGCTTCCACTTTGAAGTTCAGAAACACAAATACAACTTTATTTTCTGTGAAATTTCTGAAAATGCAGCCAACCAACAAAACCAACAAGTTACACTTTGCCTGACTGAACATAATTTGCACAGGACTGTGATTGTTGTCCTACCTGAATAGCACCTCACATTTCTGACACCTTCATTCATGGTGGGCTGCTCTTGTAGCACTTGTGTGAAACAAAGACTGCAAGGATGCTGCTCAATACTGATATTCCCAGAGAATCAGTCTTGACAAATACACAGTCTAAGGAAGTGTGTTAAGTAATTTCAAATAAATATGTTTGAAGACAGTGAAGTTTGCCCTCAGATATTACACAGGCAGAAAAGTAGGCTAAATTCATCAGATTAATTATTCATTGCAAATTCTCTCAGCTCTATCATTGAGGTCAACAGCAAAAGTGCCACCGAGTACAATAGGATGTGGTTTCCAAAAGAGGATAATACTCCTTTACTCCAAAAATATGAGAAGCTTTACTCGTTCTGGAGGAAGAGGCAGAAGAACCCAAACAAGAAGAGGTGTGTGCAAATAAGCAGTTTTATTTCACAAAGATTGACTTCTTTTTGATGCTTCAAACCACGTGGGACTGTATGTCCCATATTCTGCTCAGAGCCTTGTACTCAAATGAACCTAAATTCTCCACTCGCAGCTGAGTTAAAATATATACATATATATGCATATATACATACATACAAATATATGTGTTTGTATATATTTACACACATTTATGATGTGGTTTTGCATCAGAGCTATCCAAAATCATGATTTTGATGCACAACCATAACCTGACTGACCCTCTATCAAAGCCTTGTGACCTATGTGCTAAGGAAGATCTGAACTTTTTGAATTTACAGCAAAACCAAAAGTTAGTCAGTTTGGAAGTGGGAGGGGGGCTGGTTGCATCGCAAACACTTTACACAGCTGTTCAAATGAAAACACAGAACACTTGAGCCCTCAATCTCAAGAATCACCATGTTCTTTGTACTCCACAGAGGTCTTTCAGTCAGTACTGTACACCTGTATTTTTTAGACCCATTAATTATGTGCCTGAGCAGTGTAATTATAACCTAAGCCATACTTTCTGATTAAATGCATCAACCTAAATTCATGTTTATTTTTACTGCCTCTAGTTATCCAGTCCAACATCAAGAACACATGAAAAGACTTTTTAGAAAAGTTCCTTCATTTTTCCACTCCCCTCCCTGTAAAACTGGAGTGAATATTTTCACTGGGGTAGGAATGAGAAGAAAAATAAACAGGAGAGGAAATGTAATTGAAGGTGGCATGAAGAACATGGCCTCTCTCTTCTCCCTACTGTAAAAGCCTGTGGGGGATTTAAAGGCCACAAATGATCTAGGTCTTCTTCTTGAACCACTGTGAACTATATCTGCTTGGGTTTAGTATCACTAAATGCGTATTAATGCCAAAGATTGTTTGCGTGGATTATTTATAAGGCATTCACTTCAAATTAGTGCTGCTTAAAGCATGTGAGTTCATAACTTGCCAACAGCAGATGCAGTCTGCAGCAACTGAAACAGCGAGCAGCTCCATAGATGCGCACACAACAGCTGGTTGCAGATCAATAATAGAAACATTAACAATGGTACTGTTTTAGAGGCAATCCTTCACTTTGGAGATATATTTTATTCCACATTAATGGCACCTTAAGTAAAATGGTAGAAGACGTGAGAATGAATCTCCAAGTGGTCAACTGGGATTTGCCTGCTCTTGCCTGCTTGTTACTAACACGGCTTCTCGTTGTGCTACAATTCTGCACATCTCCCCTCCATCCCCTGCCCCACTGCAGAGAACACCTTGCTGTCAGCATGCCTTTGCTGCCAGGCCACCTCCCCTGTCGCCAGTGGCCACCTTACTGTGTTTCAAACTTTAGTACAGAGACCAGAGCAGTTTATCCTGTGTGCAAGGGAACCTGCCTAGGTGCCATTCCTGCACCAGAAGAGAGAGTGAGCTGAACACTGTGTGTTAGTGGAAGTAATGCCGTCTCACAACAATGGCCACGTGCAAAACTGGGGCCCTGACGTGACTCTCCTTAATGATCTGAGTCATCAAGCTCTTTGAGCGTCTGGAAAAGTGAATTTTCTATCACCTTCAACTCACCTGACCATCCTCTTGAATGGGTCAGGGAGGTGTCCATTTGACTACCTGTAAGTCAATCAAGTAAAGGTCAGTTCCTCAGGGAAGTGATTATAGACACTAAAGGTCATAGTTCAGGCTTTTCAATGAACATTAAATATGCCTTGACACTGCCAAGGGTACAAATACAGATTTGGTGTATATATGAATATACAGAAGCCTAAATATTCCTCTCACTTTCTCAGGTTCAATCTGAGCCTTGTTTGATTAAGCGGCCAGCTCAAGTCAGTGACAGTTCTAGACTGTTTTAGCCATGGCTTTGGGGGACAAGACCAGGATGGGAGAATTAAGCCTTGCTGGTCTCCACACTGTGGCTCTTCGGCATGGCCCCTGTGTGCAGCCCAAAACCAGTGAATAATTTAAACTTTTTTTTTTTTTTTTTTTTTTTTTTTTTTTTTTTTCAGAGAGATCATTAATTTTGGGGTCCCAATGTAAACTTGGCTTTCTAGTGAGCCAAGTGGATGGGTCTTGGCAATGAGACCCATGATACTCTAAGATCTGCATTGTCTATGACATCTGTTTAAGGAATATCTTTCCAGTTGTCACCAAATTAATCTATATTTAAATTATATTTAGAAACTATATTTAGCCATATAGTGATCATTTTTGTTACAGTCAGGCTGCCTTTACACAGCAGGACGTGTTCAGCAGCACATGCTCCTCCACTGACCACTGACTGACAGAGCCATGAGAAAACATTAAGGAATGTTCCTTTTGAGCACTAATTCATCAGTGAGTAGCAATTAAATTGTCTTTGGAAGTGTTTGGTACTTCCCAGTAATGGTACTTTGAAAGAATCTATAGAAAACAAGCATTGAGGTCCCCTTTTTTTACCTGGAAAGGTATTTAAGTCTTATCTTTGAGTTTACTTCTGAAGAGAGAACATTTTCACCATCTTGTTCCTACTTTCTCTCCCCTACTTGCTCTTTGTTGCCTCCCAGTCTTGTTATCTCCTACTGTTTCTTAGTCTTGCTCTTCTCCTTCCTGTGGTGTCTCTGACACCTCGCATCCTGCTGAGTCTTTCTTGGGCCCCTTGCTGTGGTATCTGAGTGTTCTCCTTCTCTCCCTTTTAGTTACTTTTGCTTTTCTCCACTCTTTCTTACATCCTTTACTTTTCTCTCCAAGCTGTATGTCTCTCTTTCCCATTCACTGCATCCTTATTTTGATCTTGAGAATAACATGGGCTTTCACTGAGAGAACAAACCAGGCCCAAATATTTTCCAGAAGTATTTGGAGATGCCACGTAGGTGTTTGTTTATTCCAGGGCTTACTTTCTCTGATGGGAATTTAGGGATTTTCTGTGATGAGCACCTCCTGAGTTGCTAGCTGCAGACCTTCCCAGCATGTGCATCCACACTTGTTGTGAGCTGTCTTTATTTAGGACTGTAGACTGTACTAATGGCCTGAGCTGGCAAAATTCAGAGTTGTCCCTCAAAGATCCTGAGTGTCTGTCCTCACATGTGATTTCTTCAGGAAATATGGACCCATTGCACCTCTGAGGAGCTAATCAGGCTCTTGCAGGATGGCACTTCCTGCAGTAGGCATTGCTACATTAAGCAATTAATAAAGATGATTACAGCTCAGGACTATATATGGTATATTATGGTGTTGTACTTCACTTATATTACCCTCATGGCAAATGAGTCAGAGAGACACTGCCATGTATTTTAGAGGAGTTACTCTTTATACTAATTAATGATATCAATACGCAGATGGTGATGCTGGTATAATTAGCACAGTGCATAGCACCGATATAAAAACAGAAAGAATCAGAGAAACTAATACAGTGGTTACATACTTAAATCTGCATGAAGATCCTTTAGCAGAAACCAAGGAGGTTCAGTTACCGTCTCTTCAACCTGAGACAAGTTCATCCAAGGCTTACAGATGAATGGACACCAAATGAAATTTGGGATTGCAAAATGAGCTGATCTGGAAGGAGCTTGGTTGGGGTTTGCACTGGTTTGGGGCTAGATCTCAGAATAGGCCTTAGATGTTACCAAGCACAAGACAAGCAAAACTGAAGGCATATAGTATCTGTGGGAGCCCTGTAGAGTCAGTCTGAGGTGTTTCATACGCTGTACTAAATCTGGGAAGAAAAGTCAGAGTACAGACTATCGGCTCCCCATCAGCTGGCATACTCTTTAGGAAACCATACACAAGTTTTATGGGCCAGGGCCCATAGCCGACAAAAATGGATGTGACCCCGCTTAAGTTGCTGGGGATCAGCCAGATTCTATCAGCTACATCTGCAGCCCATCACCACTTACACTTCTGTAGTTCCAATAACCAAAAAGAGCAGAGTCAAAGCAGAGAACTTGTGTGGCCATTGGGGGCCTTCCTTGAGTTAACCAACGTGGATGATTTTAAGATATTTTCTTTGGTTCAACCTCCCACAGTTCATTGCACCCAGGCAGGCCCCAGTACATGCTTGCATTTCTCTCCGTGGTGGTCTTTTCTTAAAAAACACATTGCAAAAATCAGTGTTCTGTTTTGCTCCTTACCTCCTGTTTCAAGCCAGGCTTATTTCTCCTGTCAGGAGAAGGAGCATACCCTAGTATATTTTGACAAAACCTGGGCTGCTCTGGTTATTCCTATTAAAAGGCCCCCTAGGGACATTGGAAACAACTATTTTATCTCAGAGTGCCTAAATGGTTCAATTTATTTTTTGCAAGGGGTCAAGCCTTTACATCTGGACACAACACACCCAGTGACATATCAGCTGTTAACCTGGAGTTTTCTCCAGAACCCTGAGTTTTGTAGAATCTTCAGTTATAGCTTAAACATTTTAGGTTAATCACTTAAACATTTGTACAATGAAACTACAACAATTTTTTACAGAGGTCGTCTGCTGTATGTAACGATACCTAGAGCTGAGACACAATTTAACAGAGGTCTCTACCTGCTGCAACACCTTAGCATAAGGGTGTGATTTAAAGGTAATGTGGCAGGTTTAATGCAGAATTTCTTTGCTTTCCTAGGTTTAAGTTTCAACCTTAATGGTATAACTTACATTGACATTGTTTCGGTTTGTTTTGACATCATAATTGAGTCTAATCTCCACAGACTTGCACTGCAGTCTTATTTCTTATTGTAGTCTCACAATGTGATTTTACCATAAGAGCACTGTAGTGAGGCCTTCTCCAAGTCATGCTTTGAAATCATGTTGTGTGTGTAACACTGCCTTGTAATGGCTTTGTAAGAGGGTCTCTAAAGATCTTGCCTGTGACAATTTGGCCATCTTTAACTGTAATGACCTCACAATGCCATAAAGCAATTACCACTACAAATTTAAATGGTCTTATGTAGGAACTTCTGTGCTGCCTCATTAGGTGACACATTTTGCTGTGTCCAACCTCTTATTTAAATACAGCACATCTACTGGATAACTGCTGCTCCCTTAAATTCCAAAATTGGGCTACAGCATGCATTTTATTGCATTATTTTTTAACTGCAGATGGTCTGATGAGAATCTTCTCTAGCAGCACATTTTATTAGGACTGGGCTGGGTTAGTGGCATCCAGATCTGGATACCACCACTGTTGGAATTTCATTCACTTGCTGACCATAAGCCAAATCACAGCTAGGAATTTGCTTTGAAACCAAAATAACAGAAATCTGCTATGGTCTATTGTCACCTGATAAAGCTTTCCTTCCTCACTGCTTTGTTCCTGAAAGGGCTTGCAGCTGGGGCATTGATTTCTATTTTAGCGATTCTTCGGGGAAGTGATGGCCAGAACAATTCCTGTCCCTTTGTTAGACACCCAAGACAGTAGGAGCTGGTGATATATGTTGGGAGGTAAAATAGACTGCTCTGTCTTTTATAGTCAGAAATCTCAGAAGTCTTTATTTCCCAGGAAAATCATAGGCTTATCTAGGACACCTGTAAGACCAGCTATGGAGGACCTCAGGGTGCTTTTCCAGCCTGACTAGGAGGTTACATCAATTCCATTAGACAGAGGAAGTTGTCCTAGTTTCTATGTAGCTCTAGGAAATGTGAAACTGTTCCATTCTTATTCCTCTAACTCACTTTTTGTTTCATTTCTGGCCTTCTACAGGTGTATTTAAAATGGCTTTTCGGCTCATGCAACATCAAAAAACGTGGCAAAGCGTGAGGATGAAGGGCCCACTGCCACCACTTACAGCCAACTTCCAAGAAGTAGCAGAGACTTATAACTTCTTCAGTTCAGAGGCAGACTCCTGAGAACACGTTCATCATTTTAATTCAAGCCTTCATTGCTGGCTGACTGCCAAGTGGCCTACCAGATGTCTGTCTCTTTACTATGGTTGAAGCAGATTATGATGTTCCAGTTCATTTTTCCTTCACTGACAGCCTGGTTCTAAAAATGTGCCAGACTTTAAGGGCAATATTTTCAAAAGCCAGGTCAACTTACAACAGTTCACCAATGACAGTGCATGCAGATACTACAAAACCGTATGATAGGCAATTAACTCAATGTTATTTCTGCTAGGCGAGTAACTTTGATTTTGTTAAAGAGTCTTTAACACCAAGAAGGAGGATTCTTAAAGTGCCAATTCCTAAAAAGAACATGGCAGAAGTGGAATTTTCACTTGGAAAACATAAAATTTTGGCACCTGTAGTTAAAAGGGAGAACATAAATCTGGCAGCTTTCTAAAGGAGAGAGGGGGAAAAAAAAAGAGCAACCTCCAAACTGATTTGATTTATTTTGAGTTGCATTTTTTTTTCCCCAGAGCCATTAATTGCATCACAGGCATGTATATACTTTTGGTGAATGTATTTTTGCGCACAGATCCCAAAGTCCTGTTCATGAAGGATCTCTTTTACATCTATCGTCTCCCTCTCATTCCCTCCATCCAGAAGTGAAAAAGTGTTTCACAGAACAAAGGTTATTCTTTATGAGGTCAAAAGTCTTTGAGACATTTGCAGTACTTGGTTTCAAGGAAGGTCCCAAAGTCTTCACACTTAGCCAAAATTTTGAAGGTTTCTAATGCCCCACAAGAAATGTTTCTTAAAGAGTTCTCTCTCTCACTAGAGGAACCTGCAGCCACGTGCCAAGTCTTCTCTTTTCAGCCTTCAGACACGTTATTTTTTTACTCTTTTTCACCTGCTGAGGTAGTCTCAACTGCCTTTCAACTAAGACTTCATCCATTGAATATTCTGTGGATGTCTGATCATGAATGAATACACATTTCATACTGTGGCTGTGCATCCTGCAGAACATTGTATGTGCCAAAACAGGTAACTAGAACACAGTGGGAAGACTACTTTTTCCACAGTCTCTTTCAATTGCTTTTGGTGTCTGCTGTCATCTTCAACGTAGTCCCCTGTATTTAAGGTAAAGATTATTTTTCATATGAGGTGAACACTCTCACTCTGTCTCTGCTTCTCTCTTTTGCTTTCATATGAAGTATTTAATGCAGTTTTCTTTTTATGAATTGCAATTCTATGGAAATTAGGAACCAAAATTACATTAGATGGTAATTCTGTCTCAAAACTTTTAATAAACCACACGGCTTTTGAGAGTCTTTTTCTGCATGTGTTCATGGAGTTCCATTTCCTAGTTGTGATCTATCTACTAGGCAAAATATTACTGTTATGTTATCTTCATGATACTTTTGCTTTTCCCTGTGTCATGACATTGATACAATACTTCTTATCAAAACTTTAAAGATCCAGCACCATAACCCCTAGACAACCGCCTGATATGAAGCAGCATGTTCACTGTGTTAAACAAGGGGTTTGGAAGGAGGGAGTGCTTTGCTAATAAACTGCATTGTCTGAACAGTTTTACTAGTGTGAAGACCCTTGTACTGATGATTTATTTGGAAGTTCTGGGTATATTAACTTTTGCTAAGAGCTGAGACTAAAAACTTTATGGGGAATGCTACATACACTCCAAAGACCGACAAGAGAATTTAAGTTAGATGTGATTAGTATGAAGAAAGTTACATTTATTATACTCTTATGTATAATTGATCATATGAAAGGCCTTTTGTAACTATAAAAGAGACAGCACATTAAATTGTTTTACCCTGAGGATTATACAAATTTGTAGAAATCAGATTGGAATATCAGCCTATTGGTTTCATTGCTATGGTAAATCATTAAGATGTTCCATGTTAATCATAAATCTTTGTATCTATTTATTATTAATCAAATAGCTCCTCCCAGCTGCTGCTTTGCTTCATCCATCTGAGCCAATCAAACCAAGCCCTGGTAGCATTGGCTGTGATGAAGGGTGGCTGCATGCACATAATATGCGTGGCACATAGCACAGATTATACAGTGCTAGACATGGGGTATGAGAGCTGATGGGGTGTTAGCTGTCCACAGCAGGGGGGCCTGGCTGTGGGATTTGCGAGTAGGCATGCCTCATTAGTAAGATGATTCATGGGGAAAGGGAGTTTAGCTGGGAATAATTTAGTGGCTGCTGTGGGGGAGCAGAAATGTAGTTTAGGACAGGGAGGTTATGAACCTGCATTTATTTGATAGTCCTGAACACTGACTGATGTCAACCTGCGCTAATCTTACCATCTGAGTTTAGAAAACAGTGTTGCAAAACCCTCTCAACTCACAAGTAAGTAAATGAAAGAGACAATCTGAATACAACCTGACTGAATGTTCTTGTATTACTTGTGGATTATCCTAACTTTCATGTAAAGTTAATTGGCTTTCTGAGCATTTCTGAGCTGGTATGTCTACACAGACTAATGCTTCATTGCCAAGAAGAAGTCAACTGCAACTCAATGATATAGCATATTGATCACTCCCTATTTCCTTCTACTATATCCTGTGAGTGTAATGATATCTGACGTATCATTTTCCCGAAACTGCTGAAGTTGACATACTATTCAGATTTGGCCCACATTTCTTCGATTAGCAGGAGTATTATAAATGATGTACTGCTCCAAGCCTTGGATACTTCCTGCTCATGCCATACAAAATTAGGTAAGTGTGGAAACTCATTTAAAGAGGAGACAAAAATATTACTTGAAGAACTAGATATTTGCAGTGGTGCCATAAGAAGATGAGAAGCAAGAACAGTGACAATAATTCAGCCCATTCAAAACTGAACATTGAACTCCTTTACTGTGACAGATTTTCCTTAGGTAACTTAATGTTTAAAAGCAAAACATCCCCACATTACTTTAAGTGGGCCTGTCCACAAATGTAAATACACATCTTTCTAATGGTGACCAGTTCCCATGCAGCTCTACACTTTATGTGAAAGTAGCTATTTGCAGGGAAAACATGCACAGAACATATATTTCCTGCTCTGATTTTGTGCAAAATGGAATAGGAAAATTCTTGCTGACACTAGTGAGGAGATTTTTTTACCTTTTGTAAGTATGGCAGCAGTATGCAGTTGTGAGTTCTTTTGTGTGGCTTTGCTTCTCCTCTGGTGTGTTCAGTAAGCTCCTGTGTAACATCAGTATCTGGTCTGGGCTGACACTCTTGCACACATTGGTTCATGTGTCCATACACACCAGGAACAGGGAAAAGTAACAATTTAGCTAAAACTGGTTTTAACTTCCTATGCCATGAAAGTCTGCGTCTTTTCTATCAGTGCCTGTCCAAGTTCTCCATTTTGCTTTTATTTACAGAGGTGAATTTTTCTGTGACTAAAATGCCAAGTTGAGAACTCTGAAAAGAAATGGATATTGAAATACATACATTGGTCAGTGTAGTTCTATGAGGTATAGGAACATGAGCTTGAACTGCATAGGTTGTCAGATCACGCCTTCTTTATTTCTCTTCACCTTTTAATTATTTTTTTTCTTTCTTTTTTCCTTCCTTTAAACACTGAATATGTTCAATGTGCAGAATTTAAAAGGCTACCCTTTCAAGTATCTGGCATTGTATTTTAAGACACAGAAAGGAGACATCTTTGCAGCCTGCCAAATACACAGTGTTATATAGAGGGCTGAAGGAACAATGAACAGATTAATCTTCTGCCCCCCTGTCCTGATCCATCAGTATTATTTATTTATTCTGAAATAATTCAGTGCACAGCAAACCCACAACTTCTCAGTTCCCACAAAGAGTTTGAGCTTTCAGATTAGACTTCTCATGCCAGCTGATACTGCTGTATGAGAAATAAAGAAAAAGAATAAATGTCCCTGGACTAATGGATGCCAGGCCCATCAGAGACATTTTGTTCCTGTCTTTGCAGATGCCAAGGGAGCAACCCCCATCAGAATAGGTCTGCTCCTGCAACGGGGCAAGGTATCACGTGCTGAGGAAGATGCTCTGTGCTGTAAAAGATGCTCTAGTCTTTCCATCTCAGGAAACTGGTGATAATTAAGGGTTGTCTTGGACTCTGCTTTGTCCTGTACTGAAGGTATTTAGCAAGAGCCAGTGTTTGAACTGCCATTTAGCTGAAGAACTCACTCAGTGGTTACACACCATAAAGGTGTAAACCTTTGCTCCAAGACCCACCCTGTCTCAGTTACTAGGTGAAGTTGGCTTGAGGTTATGTTCAAGAAGTGCATGGCAACTTTTTATCTGGCATTATCTGTGTCTTCATTTTACCTTCTCCCAAGCAGTGTCTACGTGTCATTCTGGTAGTTTAGGAGGCAAAATGGAGGGATGTTTTTTCTGAATTTTTTCTTTATCTTTTTGCAGCATCAAATTCTGGAATGAATACTTTCTCCTATACCTTAAATCTTTGCCGCAGCTTTGGTGTTGTTTTTGCTTTGTTCCTGCTACCATGTTTTCAAGAGAAAATATTTTCTGTAATCTACTTTTAAAGCTAGTGCCAGTGGAATAGAAGATGAGATATAAAGAGTGATACATCCAAAATTGCAACCTGCCTCGGGTGTGGGTTTGGTTGTCAAATATACCCTCTGTGTTTCCCAGAGCTCTGTGGAAGTGACCCTCTATACCAAATCCTGTCACAAGTATAAACTGGTGAATAATTAGTTGTGAGTAGATGTGTAAGAAAAACCTCTTAAAAGATACCAACCGCTTGTATGCCAGGTTCATCAGTCTAACAGGAGTCATACAAGTAGGAAAAGATAACCAGATTCTTATCCCATTTATACCTCTGAAAGGTCAGAATAAATCAGAACAACTCAGGTATATCTCCGGAGGGCCTGAGATCAGAGCTGTATGCTCAACGACCAAACATTTTAGCACAGCTCGGGTAGAATATGCAATCATTTTGACTCCTTAAAGACCAAAGACCGAATTTTATTGACCCACCAGGAGAAGAGACAGCCCAAGAATTGCACAAGTACCATTGTGCCTCTAGCAGAGCTTGAAAGGGCATACAGCTATCAATGATGCTGTCAGCAAACACATCTGAACCCGCCTGGCTGACAACAACTGTGCCTGGAACTGACTCTGGATGCTTCATTCTGCCTTTTCCTTCAAAGACGGGAAGCATGTGGATAGGCTGCACATTAGCCAACTCTGGGATTTGGGCATACTCCTGATGAATAAAGAGGATGGCATGATGCCTCTGGAGGACTGGAATGCAGGGCAACAAGTTTGCTCCAAAACAAACGTCATGTACAATATATGTATAAGGTTAGTTTGGTTTAGCTGTGTTGTCAGGGTGTTGCCTGGCAAAGACACTGAAACATTTAGAGCCTTAAAGCTAAATGGTTTTGTTTGAAAGTCCCCAGGCAGCATCTCTCCGACCCCACATTAGGTAACCAGAAAGAACCACAGGAGCTGGAACTGCGCAGCCTCAACGGTGTGAGGAGCAGAGCACATAGGCATTGATTGCACTGGTGGCAGCAGCATGCTGAGACTGAGAAATTCACCTCTGGGACCAGTCCCAGATTTCAAGCACGCAAGTGGGTTAGGGAGTTCATGGGGATTTGATTTGGCCTAACATAAATAGGCTTTCTGCTGAATTCAAAGCCAGTTCAAGGTCCACATCCCAGAAAATGCTGAACTTCCAGGAAACTTGAATTTATGAATTTTCACTAATTCCTAGTAAAAGATAATGTTGGGGTTTTCCACTTAAACACCTCATTTAATGTATTGCAGAGGCTAAAGCACTTTACAAACCAACAGTAAAAGTAAGAAACCCTGAGATGCACCCTTCTTTTTTGCACTAACATAAAAACCCCATCAGCCCTGCAGGGGAGCTGAGACCTGAGGTGAAGGAGGACTGACCTGCTTCAATTCTCTTTTGCATCAATGGCTACAAACACCTACATCTGGACAGGGAGACACAAACCTGGATAAGGACAAACAGTGTTTCACAGGCTTTTCCCCCTTGCCTTTTATTGAGTTGCTGGAGTGTTTCTTGTTAATAATTTTCAGATGGAAATATACTTTACAGGCATATCAGGATAGAAAGATCCTAAGAAGCTCAAGAGATGTGATCACTTGCCAAACTCTGAGGTATAAAAGTTGTTAAATTAGGCCATGTGATGGGTCCAAAACGGGCTAATTTATGCTACTTTGAACATCATTCTAGCCCTTTTAAAACGTTTCCCCCAATTAAGCTGTTCAGGCCACAGATCTAAATAGCTGTCTGCACAGGCTGCCAATTGATTAATTCCCTAATGATGGATTGAAGCTACAGCTTTTGTTTCTTAATCTCTCCTTTCTCCATTAATGGCAAATCATTCATAAAACAAATCTTATAAATATAAGTAAACACACGAGAGTACAGGGGACAGATTGCATATAGATTTATTGCAGAACTAATTCTTGACTGCCCTTAACAATTTATTATTATTTTTGTATTCTCTTTTCTCACAGAGCCACAGGAATCTGGTAGGCAATTTTCTGAACTTGAGCTTACGGTTTTCAGGCTGCAGCCTACAAAGAGCTCAGATGGCTACCCATGCAGGAGACACATCGAAGATGCTTTTCCGGGGGCACTTTATAGGATCAATGCTTCTGTGGACAAAATGTGGAAAATCAGACTGTAAGGAGATGCCTGGTCCCTCTGGTAAGCTCTGTGATCTCATTGCACTTGCAAGAGCAGAATCTGAGTGTCAGTGCAGGAAGATGGACGAGGTCCATGCAAGCAATAGGAAATGCTAAAGAGAATAAGTGTGTCTTTTCCCTTAAGTAGTCTTCTCTGTGGAAAAAGTCCATTACCCCATGTAATCACAAATTCCTGGGGGTTGTAGGAAGGTCTTAAATCCTCTTCAGATGAGCACTCTTGGAGGAAAAACTTCCAATTCAATAGGCCACCAAAGTGAAATCTGGGTAGTGGTCATTAAGGAAGATGTGGAAGAAGTCTGAATAAGCAAAGCAAGAGCAAGATGAAGAAGACTCAGTGAGGAGTGTCTCTGAGCCCTGTAGCTGCAGAGCTTTCACCCTCTGTTGAAAACTCTTTCACGCAGCGGAAGAAGAATCGCTGCTCTGAAGTGCATCACTCAGCCTGTCACCTCTGTGTCTCGAGCTGCATAGAAAAAGAGAAACAAAATAATGGGCATGAGAACTTAATTAATTCAAGAATTAGAAGAGTTGAGAAATGGGCCCTTCAAAAGTGTGACCCAGATAAGATTCACTGTATGCTATAAATCATCCATTATTGTTTAGAGTTTCCTTTCTCCACACTTGACCTTCATCATCGTTCTCTTGCCTGAGTCTGGGTGTCATCACAGAAGTACTGAGTATGCAGATGGAAGCATAGGAGGCACATTTGAGAGTCTTTCCCTGACTGCTTATATTTTTATCAATTGAAAGGAAACAATGAAAACGGAACTGATTTTGCTGTCTATTATTTCTCTGAGCACCATGTGAGGTAGACAGCTCTTCAAAGAGAATAAAGTTTGGTTCGTGACATTCCCAATTAAGCCCTTCATCTTGGAGATAATTAACCAGTGTTAGAGGCTTCCCAGTCCTGGACAGCAAAGGATACATCCTCCAACAATACATGCCTGTTTAAAAATGCAATGCTTTTCCTTACTTGTACTTGTCTTGGGGGAGTTAGCATGGGCTGATATGGTGAATGTATTTGCAGAGAGGTAATTACTTCTCACCATGGCAGGTTTGGATGCAGGTAATACATGGGAAAAATTGTGTAATCTCTTCTGGATTAGGTTCAAGTGGCTGAGAGACAGAACATAGATGGTCTTTTCTTCTGGGCAAAGGAGAGGTAAATGACCTGGCTTTGCTTCCTGCTACAGCACTGTGAATGCAGACTGGCTCAGTTGAGTTTGCTCTCAGATGCCCTTGAGTATCAGTCAGTTTACCACAGAATGGGGAGATAGTGGCCTATGCCACACTATGCGTACACCCCCAATCCTGAGGCTGGCTGGAGGCAGGTTTAACCCCTGGTGCAATTCAGAACAGCCTCAGGGTTGCTCTGGGTTGTGCTGTTTTTTGACAGTCTCTCTGGGACTACCCTATCTTGGCATGCATCTGACATGCCATGTCGCAGGAGAAGCAGGAGGAAAGGGTGACAGGAATCATTGCACAGAGCTACCCAGTGACATGCACATACTAAAATTCAGCTGAAAGTGGTTCCATTTCAGACATCTGCTTGAAAACACATCTAAAGACAATGGTGAAATGTTATGGAGAAGGCTCTATGGTTGGTCCCATATTGTTGGGTTTTTTTAAAGTAGTGTTTTATGAGGTATAAACCAATTTTCTTTTTCCTTGGTTTTAATGTTTCACATAGATTCTAGGTGCAAGCTTGTCTTATGAACTGACATGCGGCCATGGAAAACACATGACCATCACCACTTTTTGTCTGTGTAAATTCAGAAATTCTTCACAAATTGTTCCCACAAGTGAAAAAAATTCCTGGGTCTCCTGTCATTCCTTCATTACCTGGCTGCATCTTCCATGTGCCAGGATACAGCAGATGATACTTTCAAATTAGAAGTCAACAGTTTTTGTATTATTAATACAATTAGTGACAGCCTTAATAGTTCACTTTGATGATAGTTTCTTTCACCCAAGTCCCTCAAAACACTTACAGAGCACAATGCAAGATTTAAGACACAAGCAGTAATTATTTATGCCTGTATCAGTATTCTCTCCTGTTGATTTATTACTTTATTGACAGCAACACAGATACTGTAGACAGTCCCTTCATTCATTCTGGTAATCAATTTTAATCTTGTGTTTGAGTATTTGGAGTGCAAGTATTCCAGTCTCGATGCCCCAAAAACTGGCTGTGCTATAGGTATGTCTCCCAGTTATTACCCCTTGGGTATCAGTCCTGCAGTGTTAAATACCTTGACTCCAAATCTGAACTTCAGCAATTCTAATTGGCCTCCATGTCCACAGAAAAAGAAGTGGAAGTTCTTGTGAGCGGGGATTAGGCATGCTTTTGTGTTTGTAGAGCACTGAGTGTAATGGGACCCTCACAGGATCTCTGCTTGCTAGTATAGTATGAATGTTAAATACTATTCTTCCCAGTGCTAGACAGGTTTCAGGTAATTAGAAACACAGGGAATGCAGGCTATTTGAATGAGCAGAGAATGAAGCATTTTAAGCACACACCTGAATTCTTGCTTGTCTTTTCACCACATATTATGTTGTTAGTCTCTATAACAGGTGATTTGCAGGTTAAATCCCATTTTCTTTCTCCATAGACTAAATTCATCTTTGATATAAGCGGGCACAAGTCCATTAACTTCAATAGAGTTGCGTTCACTCACTCCAACATTGAATCTGTCCCAGTGGGTTTATGCTGTAAATCTATCCCAGAATCAGTGGTTACCGAGGCATTGGTTCTGCTCTGAAATTCATTCAGTCTTTTCAAATAAGCCTTTTAGAGGAGCCTGGGAATGTTTTCAGCCTCTGCACCAACACATAAGCCTCACTCCAGAACCACTTCTTCGTTTCAGCTGCTTCTTTTCTCCCCTGCCTTAACTCTTCTTTTACTCTCTGCTCCTCTCACACATTACTATTTGCAGCTTCTCCCCTCCTATCTGGACAAGACTGGTAAGCAACAGTCCCTGTAGCCACAGCATCCTGCTCTGAGGTGGCCTTGTCAAATTTCATCAGTTAAGTAAGGCTGGGTCTGGGTAGTATTAGGACAGAAGCCCTCGAAGAAGAGCCCCAGGTGCTGTACATGTGAGCACTGGGCTACCAGTAGGTGCCATTCTTCCTTCCTAGGCTAGTGCCTTAAGTAGTCTTAATCAAAGCTCTAAAATACTGTCCCATGACACTGCACTGCTGTGCTGATAATGGTCATCTCTGGCTGACAAGAAAATTTAAGATGAATCCCACCCAACCCATAGAAAATTCTTTTCAGCTGTAATTTGTCTGCAGCCCAACTAAGCATAGTACAGAACATGTGGGAGGGTTGAACACTGTTTTGCCTCTGTTGTATTTAATATTACTACTTCTGCAATACATTCGTTCACAGAACAATATGGAAGCCTCTAGTGTCCAATTTAACACCTATAAATTCGTCTGTGTAATCTCTAACCAACTGGACAGATAAAATGTGTGTCTTCTATTCCAGTATTCTTGTGTTCTCTTTTGAAATACAGCCTTTGATAAATTTCTTTTTTCCCGTGTTTGGACTCTCAGTCCTATGGGTATCTGGAAAGGAGCAGATCCTCTCCAGCCTAGGCAAGCCCTGGGCTCTGCCACACCTGTTACCAAGTCTGCCCTGGGGTCCAGATGTTCTCCTTTACGGTAGGTATTGATTCATCTGGGAGAGCCAGTGAATTACTTCAGCTGGTGGACCTGTGCCAGGGCAGCCTTTGGCTTTCTCTTTTGGACCCTGCTGGTGCCCCAGCCTTCTTTGCACACTGAGTTGGTCACCCAAAGCCAGTTTCCCCCAGACAGGGAACATACCTTCCTCTGTCTCAAAGGGAAATGAGGGGAAGGAGGAGGATTTGATTTCTTTCTTATGATGGCATTTTGGCTCATTGTTTCCTTTATGTTTCACTACTTTTCTCCCTCCAGTGCAAATTGTAGGTGTGGAAGGCATCCAACCACCTATTCCTTTCTGCCATCTCGAAGTCCATGCTTACTCCCAGGAGAAAGCTCAGGAGTGATTAAATAACCAAGCAGCATTACGAAGATCTCTGTTCTGCAAGGGTGGAATAATCTGTCCAGAGGTTGAAATGCTGCTCCAAGGTTTTCAGAAACAGCCTAAGCTTCTCAGGCTGGTACCACTGCTCCTTAGAGGGGAGCAGTCTGGAGTGGGAGTGCTGTGTCTGGACAGGATAGAGTTCATCTGACCAAGACATCTCTTTTTGCATATGGTATCTTTATGTAGTTCACTGAACACTGCTAAAAGGAGAGTTCCCTTCACTTCTGTCCATCTGGGCTAATAAAGGGCAGATGAAAGGGAAGGATTTGCTCAGAAATCATGGCATGGTCTTTGCAAAACAATGAGGAGTTGAAGACCATTTCCAGGCAGAGCACAGCAAACATCCAGTTAATAAGGGCCCCAGAGGATCCAAAGGATTTGAGTTCAGGGATGAAGATTATGTAGGCAGTAGTAGCCCTTTAAGGGATCTAGGAAAATTGAGGGTGAGGAGGGGGATGCACTTAATCCCTTCACTGAGTACATGGGAGTATTATACAGCATACAGGCATTGCTGATGCTCAGCATCACATTTTAAGATTGAATATAACTTAGTTCCCAGTCTAGAATTTACCCACCAAACAGAGAGGTTGAAAGGCTACATTAATTACACATCTGTCCAGCACGTAGTGAAACTCAGATGTCGGGTGTCATATAAATGTAAAATGTTGCTATTCTACAGGGTAATTTCTATACATGTGTAGATTAAACAATGGCTTTGCACAGGACTAAAATCTGCAGTGCTGCGGCTGAAAGGAGTTAATTGTATGGCTGCAATATTATGGACACTGTGGTTTTACTGAGCTAAAAGAGGAGGACAGTGATTCATGGCTGTACCCATGCTCTTCGTCATGAAATATAAATTAAAAATAGTTGTATTATGGTAGGCTACCTGTATTGTTACATTCATAATGGATATCACACATCCATCCTTGCTCGGTGTTGCAGGCAAAGCATGTTAGAGAAACTATGGCAGTATTTTTCTTTTAGGTGTAACAATCTGTCAGTATCAAATTCTCTTAGTCAGTAGGGAGCATATAGTGTTGATTTACTGAAAATCTGGGATTATGTCTGCTCTGTGGTGAGCATAGATTTAAGAGGGGAGAGGTAAGGGGTCTCTAAAAGGTGAAGAAAAACACAAATGAAACCTAGCAAGGAAAAAATAGCTTGACAGCTAAGATGCAGTACAGTCACTGTCAAGTCTTCTTGAAGAAAAACCCTTGCTCACAGGAATGCTCTGAGCACTGCACACTGTACCTAAACAACCCACTCCATTACCCACTTCACGCCAAGGAACTGTAAATGTATAAATGAAGTTGTGGGTAAGAAAAAGCCTTCATATTTCTGTGTTCCAATGTACAAATGTTTTCAGTGATGGACCAGAAACATGGGCGCGCCCATTTAGGGGCAAAAAACCAGAGAGGATTTCCTTTATCTTTTATTCCCTTTGTGGCCAACCCCATTAAACAAAAAGTGGGTGACAGGCAGGTTCAGTGAGACTGGCTCTGTGTCTGCCACGGAGGCAGTAGCAGTTTGACCCCCCCGTGTCACTCCCTGTGCTGCTGGTTTGCACAGACCCTCCTCATCACTACCCCACACAGAAGGGGCACTGCAGCTCACCTGAGGCTTTGCACCGTGCTGCATCAGGCCACAGAGATTGCAGGGGCTAATTCAGGCCGTTTTTAAAGGGCTGAAAGTTGCAGCCAGCTGAGGAGTAAACGTGCCACAGTTACAGTCTTGTCCTAGTGGAATGGTGCCTCCTCCATCACAAAATACAGTTTGGCACTAATTGGTATCTTTAATGGCAGTCTCAGCAGAGAGCCTGGGAAGGCTTTCCTTCATCCTTGTTCTGGGCCTTCCATGCCGGCTGGGGACGCTTTCATTGCTGCTGCCTGTGTTGTAATTGTTCTGGGGATAAGTAAAGGATTTCCAACTCTGGCCTGCCAATCTGTCACCCTTCAATAGCCACAAAGTCACAGAGAAATTAATTTTAAAAAGCCAAATATCACATTAGCAGCCACTGCACAAGCAAAATATAAGCAATTAAAAGCCACCCTGCAATTGTATTGAGCATCCAGCGTGCACATTTCACTTGATTTTATCCCACAAAGAGGGGTGATTCATTTGTGGGGAAGAGAAGAAAAGTAACCCCAAACCCTCTAACTCTTCTCTGGTATCAAACACTACAAAACTTCACGGGATCTGTTATATCGAAAAAAAAAGGGGGGGGGGGGAAGGCTCCTTTCCCTTTAAAAAGAGAGGAGCTACTTGGTCTGATGCTGCTGCCTTTATCAGCCATGAAGTTCCCAGCAAGGTGCTGTTAGTGCCTGATTAAACCTCATACCAATCTCTGTCCCCCATGGTAACCCAGAAGACATCCACTGAGAGTGGCAGCTCTTATTCATTTTAATTGCCAAGGATCTCTCTGTGATGGCCAGTTTTCTTGTCTCTCAAGGACTGGAATGGAAATCCATCTGATTACACGAACAATCCGGGTGCTCTGACAGATCTGAAATATGAATATGGAGATGGCATTGTGGTCTGCACTGACTCCTGAAACCCCAATAGTAAATTATGATCTGCCACTAAAACAATTTCAGGGCACAGTACAATTCACATAAAAGCCCATTTTCTGTAATGGAACACAAATTATTAATAAATCAGTCCGGGGTGGGGGTGGGGGGGGGGGGGGAAATGAAAAAGAAATTTTGTCGCTGGTGTTTTCATGGAACATCACAAACACAAATGTACACGCACATGCAGGCATGCTTCCCTTTCTCTTATACACCTTTTTCTACAGCTTCAAGTGGAGATGATATGCAGAATATAAACAAATCCCCTGGGGCTACCACAGTGTTCCTGGAATTAGCCCCATGTCCTCTTGCTGTAAGCTTAACCTTGTCCCATCCCTTGGGTGAACTGACCTTCGGCTTATGCAGCTTAACATGGAGGGACATTTTTATTGTCCAAATAAAACTTTGAATCCTCATGCTCACGCAGGGAACAGCTCATCTTCCTCCTCAATCCCTCTGACATGTGCTGTCTGGTGTCAGGAGACCCTCTCAAGGAGCGCAGCCTTTCTGGGTTTGGCCCAGAGCACCCACTATGTTGTAAGGGAGTCCAACCGCCTTTATAAAGTCCTATAAAAGAGGACCTAGCCCAAAACAATGAGCTTTACAGCCAAATCGAGAAGAACAGTGTTTGTCTGAAAGTTAGGCATAGGGTGAGAGAACATAAAGAAAAAAAGGCAAAACCCAAAATGGCATCAGAGGTTAGGAAGGAAGTCTGTTCAAGTAAGCCATAACAGCCTAGGGCACCTCCTGAACACTCCAGCACCCCACAACAGCCTGTACAAACACCAGGCCGCTTGGGACGGTTTGAAATCAGCACAGACATTTCATCAACAACATGCCATTGATCCCAGCCCAGCCTGCTCTCACTGCTCTGCAATGTGCTGACACGGGAGGGGAGGATGTGGCCGCACAGGCACCTGGACGTGGCAAACATCCGCTGGCAGAAAGGGAGGCCAGCGAGGGTACTTTGACTGGGGCTCACCAGCAGCTCCAGGCAGCTGACAAAGCAGTGTGGTGACAGTATTAACATGCACAGGGCAGGCAGGCACATTATTATTACCACATATTTCTACTGAAACAGCGCCTGAGGCTTCAGAGGATCGTCAAGTCAGCCAGCTGAACATACACGGTGGAAACCATGTCCACAGGGCTTTAGGTCCCCTTGAAAGCCATGGAAAGAGTAGAGGAAATATAATGCGTACAAAGAAGGACAAGGGGGTTTAGTGGGTTTAGAACTGCCTCAGAGGTCAGGAAATGTGGGTTGTAACCCTGGCTTTAGCCCCAGTCTGGTGGATGACCTTTGGTCCCCTGAGTGTTTCCTGTCTGCAAAATGTGAAACTTCCATATGTTTGGCTTTCCCTGGCTATGGCATCAGTTTCCAACTGGAAAATTTGCCTGGGCAGGGGAAAAAAAAAGAAAAAAGACACTGGAGTTTTGTCAAAAACTTCTGGACATCTGGAAGTCAGGCCTTCACAGCAAGGACATGACCACTGAACATACATGGAAAACACAGCAGTAAAAATACTCTCCCTAAAACATCCATCTCCCTATACTTTCCCTCAGTGGTGCACAGCCACCTTAATTTGTTTTGAAAGTCTCTGAGCCCAAGTAAAATCAGGATAATGAGGCAGAGGTGAAACGTTTGGAGATCTGATGATGCTAAGTGATAGACAGCAGATCAGCATTTGTTCACCAGGTATGCATTTGAAACACTTTAATTAAAGAATAAGAATAAAAACAACCCCACTGCTATAGCCTTAACTCTCTGTCCTCTTATCTCTCACCTTCTCTCTCCTGGGGGTATTAGCCTAGGCAGGGGTTTCCAGCCGGGATCTGAAGAAGGCTGTTCACCTCAGTAAATCAAGGCAGGGATGGTGTTCCCTTATTAGTGCTCAGAGGTAGCATTACAGCCCAGAGGGTTAAAACATTGGGCTGCCATGTTTGCCAACAGCACAGCTATCTAACACTTCATATCTAGGCAGGCTTTTTGCACTTATTAGCAGCATGTGGTACAACCAGTAATTAATTTGGCGATCCTTGGAGCCAATGCCCTCTGTCAGAATATTCTTTTGCATAACAGAGATAAACATACAGCAGTTTTTGAGACACACTGATGTGTGTTTACCCATCTGTGTTCCTCTCCTCTACACAGGAAGGATTCCCCACAGAAAGAAGAGCCTTTGGGAGTGAGGCTTCAGTGGACCCAGGACATAAAGTCTAGGGCAGAAACAGAGACGCACAAATACCTTCTGCACCCAACAGCTTTAGCACTTCATTCTGCTAAGGAACCAGCAGGTTTGGGCATGAGACCTGCAGAAACCTGTTGCCTCTTGTAGACAATGCTGGTAATAACTGAGGAGAAAGATTTCTGAACCCCTATCACATTTGTTGCCCTAAAGGGAAGAAATAATCTGACTGGTTACTTGCAATTTATTCTTCAAATATAAAAGAACTAGAAAGGGAGGAAATATACACAATTTTAATAATCGAAGCAAAGTCTGAAGTAAATAGAGTTCACAACCTCCATAATTCATTTAAGATGCATAAGTACCTCAGATTTTCATTAATTAATGAATATGAGTTGTTTTCTTGGAGTACAAGAATGATATTTTTGAACACCAGTGAGCCAGTCAATGAAAACTAAAACATACATGTTAGGAATCATGCTCCAAAGGACTCTTTCAGAGAGATTATGGCAGGAAGCAGCTGATCTCAGTTTTTCCATTCTTTCACCCTTAGATGTGATGTTTACTTAGAATGCTTGCAACAGATTGAAATCTAGCTGTTTATTACAGGCTGGAGGGTGACCTGCATGGATTGTGTTGGTATTTTTGGGCGTTTCAAATTTGACAGGTGACCAAAGCAGGAAAACTTAATTCAGCCAAGTCTTAAAATTAACTATTTGCCTTTTTGTTTACTGAATAAGAAACAAAGTGGTCACCATAGTTGTCACAGTGTTTAGCTAAGCACTACATGTTGAGGTTAAAGACTGCATGAGACACAAAAAAAGAATAACTTTGTAGGTGCATTCTCTCCAAAGTGCGGCTACAGTGTTTTAGTGGGTTGGGAGAAAGCTTCTAATATTGCTGAAAATGATGTTCCTCTTTTGTAGTAAATAGGGAATATCAAGTGACAATGTATCAAAGAAGCATTCCAGAGAATCTTCCCTTCCCTTCCCTTCCCTTCCCTTCCCTTCCCTTCCCTTCCCTTCCCTTCCCTTCCCTTCCCTTCCCTTCCCTTCCCTTCCCTTCCCTTCCCTTCCCTTCCCTTCCCTTCCCTTCCCTTCCCTTCCCTTCCCTTCCCTTCCCTTCCCTTCCCTTCCCTTCCCTTCCCTTCCCTTCCCTTCC
The DNA here is from genome assembly GCF_029207755.1 of Chamaea fasciata. Taxonomy (NCBI): domain Eukaryota; kingdom Metazoa; phylum Chordata; class Aves; order Passeriformes; family Sylviidae; genus Chamaea; species Chamaea fasciata. Next base: position 46,860,892 of record NW_027094086.1, on the reverse strand, counting down.
CTTCCCTTCCCTTCCCTTCCCTTCCCTTCCCTTCCCTTCCCTTCCCTTCCCTTCCCTTCCCTTCCCTTCCCTTCCCTTCCCTTCCCTTCCCTTCCCTTCCCTTCCCTTCCCTTCCCTTCCCTTCCCTTCCCTTCCCTTCCCTTCCCTTCCCTTCCCTTCCCTTCCCTTCCCTTCCCTTCCCTTCCCTTCCCTTCCCTTCCCTTCCCTTCCCTTCCCTTCCCTTCCCTTCCCTTCCCTTCCCTTCCCTTCCCTTCCCTTCCCTCTCCTCTCTAAAATAAATAAGTGAATCTGTCCAGGGAAAGGCACAGCAGGAGATTTAAGTTTGAGACCATCTCCTCAGTAACATGAATCTCTGGAGCAATGGGATAAATTTGAGAAAGAGAGTATTTAGGCTGAATATCAGGAAAATATTCCTAATGGCTTGGACTGCCTGAGCAGTGGAATTGTCTTCCAGGCAAGGCTGGAAACACCAACATTTGACTCACTTGAAATTGGACTGGACATCATGTTGGCAAGTGTACTGGGGGGAGAGATCCTGCTCTGGAAGGGGAACAGTCTCTTGGACACTGGATCTCTCTGACTCTGTTAAATATTCCAGTGTGAAGAATGTGAGGAAAGAAAATATTAGGAATCGCCCAGGGACACAGCTAATCCCAGAGACATAACACTTGCACCAACTGCAGTAGAAGTTACGCACATGTGAGGGACCCAGGTTGGGCCCCAAGTGGGATGAGGGCTTCGGCATTCCAGAGAAGCCCACGGTACAGGCCTGCTACTCATTGCCCCGCATGCAGGCAGCAGGGCTCTGGGACACAAGGGAGAGGGAACAAATGCTCCTAGACTCTTACTGGCAGGGAACAGAAACAACAACCCTGTTGAAACAGACAGTTAGAAAGAAAAGAAACTTGAGCCCTGGCAGCATCTGCTGTCTCTTTACATCCACGACCAGGTATTGCTTCTCCTCTCTGTCCTGGCAAAGCACCTCTAAATGCATGTCCTGTATCTGTCTTTGTTGCTGTTTTCTGATCTCCTCACAGTGCAGAGATGTCATGAAAATGCATATTTTGAGACTCCTAACGTCACTGCACCAAACAAAACCCACTGATGTTTCCCAGGGAGAAGGCTGCCTACAGATGCCCCCATATTCCTTCAGTTGGGGCTTGTGGTGGGGCAAACCCAGAGTAGATGAGGGCAGAGTGGGACCCTGACTGTGGTTTTAACTGGGCCCTGATTCCCTTTTTTGTCCCTCTGCATATGGATGTAATATACATTCACAAGGCTTTTTTTTTTTTTTTTCCCAACCATTTATAATACTTTTTTTTTTATCTTCATTTCCAGTCATGGAGCTTTTCTGGACAAAACAATTATGATCCAAATGTCCTGAGAACAGTCTCCAATGAGGCACTTTTCCTGAACATGTACAGACAAAGGAAATTATTTCCTTACTCAAAGAAATCACTTCAAAGTGCCCAGACCAGACCCCGCTCCAGCTCAGGTTTCCTTTCTGTGTCACGGCTTGGACAAGAGCTCTCACGGAGAGCCATGCTTCTTGTGCCTGGTTTGAATTTAAGCAACAACACTGGGTACAGGGCAATGGGAACTCACAAACCAGCCCAGCCACCTCTTTTCTTCTTTCCCCCACCTTCCCCCACAATATGTCCTTCCTCCTGCATGGTGTTTGTCCCTTCTCCAATGTCAGGAAAATTCTCTGTGATGTGCCTCTAACTTTCAGTGCTCTGGGCAGCTCTGTTTATCAGGCATTCTGACACAGCTATGTCAATCCGATGCATCTCCATTCCTAAAACTCAGCTTGAGTCAAAAACTCTCCCTAGTTAGTCATGATCTTCCTATCACCATATCTTGTGAAGGTGAGGTGGAGGGCAACAGTTCTTGTGAGGATGAAATAGATTGAGAATGATTTTGCGTGACAACTGCTGGGGATCCAATATATTTCTGTTGGTGTTGCTTACAGAAACAATAATGCCTGGAAACCATCCAATACCTGTGTGTTGGCCCATCTTCAACACATGCCAAATTCCTCTCTTGTGGGACAGCCTGGGCACAGCCCACATATATTTATGTGTGATCTCCTAGTCAAACTGCGATCTATTTTTGTCAGTCTCCTGAGCACAGTCCCTCTTTCCACATCCTGAATGTCATCTCAGACTATAAGGAGGCTGACTGCTCTAGGAAGGGTCAGGTGGCAGTGCCTTTATGCACCTTTCTTTCTGTCCACGCAGAGCGTGGGGCGTGGCCCTCACACCAGGACCTCACTTTTTGGGGTGTTGGGAGGAGTGTGAGGTTCATTATTTTGATAGAAGTAGATAAGTACCAGCGTGGACCTCTTACTTGTGGGAGAAGAGACCTTATGTACAAAGAGACATTTTATGCCTGTGACACCTCTGTTGTTCTCCAAGATAATCCTTGATGAGGTTTCTTCCTTCCATGGATTTGGCATTGCATAACAACTCCCATCTCCTTTGCTTTCAGAGCATTATTGCACAGCACTGCTCTGACTGCTGAACTCTGCAGAAGACTCATCTCACTGCCACATAACTTGCTCTCAGCAATGTCCAGGGTGCATTGAAAGAGGACAATAAAATCTCCCCTGTCCCCCAAATGGCTTCTACTTACTGGCAAAATATGGCTCTCAGTATTCAGAGAAAGAATTTGGGACACTCATGAGCTCCATCATTAGCCTAATTTTGTTATTACTACTAAAACTTCTCCAACCTGGTCCCATGGCTACCTCCTCTGACCTAGTTAAACACCCTTTGACTAGGATGTGTCATTGTTTTAGAACTCAGAGTACAGCAGAGATCCCTGAGTCCCCTGGCCAGGGCTGTGCTGGCAGTGGTCTGGTCTGAACCTTCAGCCCAGACCTGGAGCTTCAGTAACAGCTGATGGTCAACACAATGTCCTACTTGTCCACACTGAGGAGTTGTCTGCTACCTCATAGTACCCAGCAGTGTGTCACCAACTTCCAGGGATCATCACCTACACACAGACTGGCAGGTCACTGGGACCCTGCTCTCCTTCCCTGAATATCAAATCCAGGCTAATATACCCCCTTCCAGCTCCAGCTCCAGCTCTGGCCCTGCCTCTGTTCCCAAAGCCCTGCTTTATGCTTCTAAGACAAGACAAAGAACATGCTCCTACTTTGGTGCAAAAGCCCTGTTTAAAGGAAGCCTTTCAATTCTTCTGAGGATCCCCAACAGGACAGCCTCCACTCCAGCACTTATTCCTGGTCATGATACTTTTCGATATTACCTCCATGAAATCCCTGAAACACTCCTGGAAAAAACACCCAGAGGAGCTGCCTCAGCCTGATGTTATGCCAGTGCTCTGCTCTCTGTGCAGTAGACAGGTAGGTGAAATTCAAGGTTATGGTCACTACAGCCAAAGGCCAGGACATTTAAGAACAGCCTCACTACCTCCAATCTGCTGTACAAACTATTCTTAGCTGGAAGCTGGAGCAGAATGCTCACTGGGCACTCCAGGTTCACACCTCTGGAATACGCCCCTGACAGAAATAGGCTTCAGTTTGAACTTGGCCGCATTTAGAAGAAGCTGCAAGATACACCTCTTTCCCAGACCTTTCCATCTGTTTAAACTGTGAAATCCTGGGTTCCTCGCTGTCTGGTCAGATTAAAAGCTGCTGGCAGTGGGAGAGCATGACAGTTCATTTCTCTTACTTGGAATGATAATTACTCAACGTAATCCCTATAAAACAAACTCATAATCTTTAACGATGAGTGTGTGTTAAGTGCTCATAGTAACTGAAATAAATAGGAAGAGATCATTAATAATAAACCATGGTCTGGATTACAGCAGTCAACAGTGCACAGAACAGCAGAGTTAGGGTTGATAAAGGCAAGTGGATCATAGCCCTCCATACTCTGCAGGCATGATGTTGTAAGGTTGGAGATACTGTCTGCATGTCAGCTGGTTTAATCATAACCTGTGCCTTGTCTGTGAAAAAAAAAAAAAAAAAAGGTGAAATAAAGACTGGTTATGGTAGATGCAGAATGCTCTGAGTCCTACACAAGCCAGCTAACATTTCTGGCTGCTTTACAGCCCACTTGAATCCACAAGGATTGCTACCATGTGTACTGCTGGGAGAGGTCTTTCTTTACCTGCGCTGCACCATTTCACATTCCTCCATCTTAGGAGCTGCCCAGTGGATCTAGCTGTTCCGCACTAGACACTTCTCTGTCTCCTTTTGTTCACTTGGGCCATTATCTGCACTCCTGGGAAAATGTCTTTGTCTTCCAGGTTAGTGGCTCTTCTTAGACACTAAAGTAAAGTTTGTGCATGCACAGAATGGACTTGGCAATGCTTCTCATTGTGAAAAAACTCTGACTAGGTTTGTGAGCTCTTCCTCAACTGAATTCCCAGTGGCCATTTCCTTACAACATGCCAAGATTACATGAAGGTTAAGACCAAGAAGACACAGGAATGGACACCTCTGTGGGAAGCTGACATAATTGTGCTAGTACAGGTCACTGGGAGCTGGATTGATGTTCCTGGTACACTGAATAGAACTGAAATTGGGAGTTCTTGCTAAAATTAAAAATAACTGGCTACATTTGTACAACTTATATATGAGGGATTGGAATACATAGCAAAGTTCAACTATCGCTTTCCTGTTTATATTCATGGATTGCTGTTTTTCTAGGCTCAGCTCTGGTTTTGCTGATGAATTAAAATATAACCTCCTTAAACCCCAGTGGAGCAGCATTTAGTAAGTTCTTTCTTTAAATAATATTTCAGCCAGGGGATTAACTCCTATTTGCACATACAGCTAACCTGGAGGGAAGACTCGGTGAGCAAAAAACCCTGGAGGGAGAGGACATATTTGCAGCAGCAAAGGCTGTTTCCACTCCTGCTAAGGTGGGGGGAAATCCCTGCCAGCTGCAATGGGAGACAGAACAGGCCCATCTCCAAATCATGTAAAAAATTATCTGAGAGCATTTTCAATTAATTCCTGCTCATAGGAGGGGGAATGGTCAAAATGACTGCATCTGTAAGGGTACTGCCCCCACAGAGGACTGTGTGCAGCTCTGCAGCTCCCCTAGTTATGCTCCAAGCAGCTCCGTGCCTCAGGCACACCCTCCCTGCCTTCAGAAGCACAGAAAGTGTGATGAGACCATGTCTGCTTTGATGTCCCCTGGAATAATGTCCCCTGCTTGCTCACTCACGTGCTGGCAGGTTTTTGCAGACCTATAGTGGGGTACTATTCTTCCCTCACTAGCAGTCTGTATTGTGTACCCCAGAGAAGACATTGCTCCTAGAAAGAAGCAGAAAACACTAGACCTGCGACTTGTCTGTCTGCAGGGTCCCAAGGGAATTTAGGGGAACTGGGGTGCAAGGGGTCCTGCTCTTGCACTTGGGAAACCTCACAGGACTGGACTCTGTCTAACCCAAACATAGGATTTCAGCTCTTCCCCTGAAAAGAGCAGTATCATAAGCATATGGTTAATGACTCATCCCAAGTGGAAAAACAGCGTTTGTTATATTTTATGAAAATTTTATACATCTAAGGTACTGTACATCTGTTGCTATTTAGGCTGACATGTATGTAGAGATTGGCAGAACAAGTTCTCTGTAGGGATGACTGAACTCCAAACCAAACCACAGAACTTTCAAACACTCAGCCTGCTTCTTGAAGGGGAATGAAGGAAAAAAAAAAAAAAAAAAGGGACTGTTTTTCTGCTCTGTTGAAATGCTGCCTGACTGAGCAATATGCAAGGAAGACACTCTTCAGTTCTGTTTAATCCACAGTAGAAGAGGGGCTTATTTATGGAGAGAAGCCTTTCTTCACAATGCTGCAAATCGCATGCACACTTGTCTCTGTGCCAAAACTTTCCCCAGGTTGCTCATGAAAGGGTCAGAAAGTTCAACTCCTTGTACGACTCCTGCTCCTCCTCCCTGTATCCTTTCTTGTAAAACCCTCCCTTAGACCTGCTCCTGTCTCCCTCCTCTCTGGCAGTGAGCCTTTCTCATGGTGAGGCTAAGGATTCTTCCTAAATTTTTCATACATTTTTCTTGCAGCAGCAGCATCTGGGTGGCAAGAAGGCAGGGAGCCTTACTGGTTAGCCTGGAAGACTTCTGGGGTTTCTTGGGAAGGCACTAAATGAGTGGACTTCCATGGAAACTCATGTTTTCCACTCTGCATCTGTGAGTGTTTCTAAGGTCTCCGGTACAAAGTCCCCTGGGGTGGAGGACTGAGTGGTGAAAACAACTGAGGACATGCCTGTACAGTCCAACTTACTCCTCTGCAGAGAGGAAGATGGAGCAAGCTGTAAAGAACTGCTTGCTCAAACATCTCTTATTTATTAGCCATGTCAGCCCAGCTCTGCCAGGATAATTACTCTGGGCACAACAGCTATCCTGTGCCCAGCTCCCAAACTGGCACAGCTCGTGTCTGCTCAGGGATCCTTCAGTTGTAATCTGTTTCTAATCTAATCCCCAGAGCACAGGGTCTGGAAAATAAAGTTCTCTGCCTCCAGCCATGCTGTGAGGCTCCCTGCTGTCTCGGTACATGTGTCTGGGACAAATTAACATGAGAACCTAAGAAAGGCCATACTGGATCAGACCAAATGTCTGTACAATCCAGTGTCGTGTTTCTGCCAGTAGCCAAAAGTAGAAGCTCACAAAAGCGTATAAAATGATACCTCCACCAAGTGCTCTCCCAAACTCCAGCCATTAGTGGCGCAGGACTTCCTGGACCAAGTGTACTTACCACAGATTTATTGATCTTCAATGCATTTGTCTGCCATGAAAAAGCACAATCTCCCCAGGAAACCATGCAGACATTTCAAATTGGCCACATTTTGGAGTAAGAAGCCCTTCCTGTAGCTTGTTTTGAATCTGCTTCCTGCTAGTTTCCTTTGATACCTCCCACTTCATGCTTCTGAGAAGGATCATTTCATGCTCAGAAACCAATCTATGCCCAGAAAACATACATGACAACAGGGTAACTGGTCAAGAGGCAGCATTGCCAGTTGAAAGTGGTGTTTAAGACTGGCCATTTATTGATGATAATTTTCCAAATATGACAGTGGTTTGGTTTGGTGCAGGTTGGATGGCAGAATCAGTAGGAGAGCTTCAGTGATTAATTCAGACACAGTGCATTTAAGCCAAGTAAGTGGAAAGGATAGAACAGTATGAGCTTGGCAGGACTGACCATACTGGCAGGAGCAGGGAGGTCCCATGAGGGAGAAGGACATAGGAGCAGGGTGGATTTCCTGGCAGGAGCAGGAGCACAAAGGTATGAGTGTTCTACAGGGGCAGCTGAGGTGGCTTAGTTTCTAGCCATAAGGAGCAAGGAGGCCATCGAGGTAAATGAAACTTTGGAAACACTTGGTGAATGAGAAAAAACATGCTAGGAGCTTTCTTGAGAACAAGAGCAGATGCCAGATGAAGTCTGTGGTTTAGGTGTTGGATCTTACCCTGTGCACAGTGCCTTGTTTTTCCCGACTCACATGGAAGCAGGGTCTAGGAGCAGGTGGAGTCCTATCCAGGCAGGTGAGGACTGGGTCAGGAGACCAGAGAAGGTGACACAGTGGTGCTGATGTGAGAATTCATCAGTCCTACCTTCAAGGGTTGTTCCAGCCAGTGCTATGAAAGCCAGCAGTTTCTTCTTGAATAGAAGAGGGTTTATAATCACTGAACAGAAGGGTAATGGGGGAAAGGTGGGAAATAAGCTGGGGGAACTTTTACTTGCCAATCTGCAGTGCAAAGCCCTGCAATCAGATGAATGGCACGCATCCCTGTGTAGGGTGGACCCAAAAGACTGGTGATCATTCAGGGTAAATCACTGTCCTCTCCCACTGTTCTTTGGTTTTAAACTATGTGAGGTGGGATTGGATGTCCTTGCCATGAGTTTTCTTTATGGAACTAACCAGAACCTAATAATGTAAAGGCCAGGCATATATTTTGGCTGCCCTTAGGGCTCATTCTGGCCATCACCTTGCCTCAGAAACAGTGTGGGGGTTCTTGGACATGGCAGGTAGGACTGGGTTTTGACTGATACTGTGATCTTCTGACAGAAAGGCTCAGAGAAAAAGCATCATAATGGTGATAGTTGCTCTCAGTGCTGTACCACACTATCTAATGAAAGTGCAGGTACTGCAGCAGCCCGGGAATGCTCTTATTTATGGCTTGTGGCAGTTCTGGGTTTGCACTAGCTCCTAGCTTCAGACAACTAAGTGTTGCACACTAACTTGACTTCAACCCAAAAGAATGGCATCTTACAGGCATTTACCTTTTCTAAAATTACCTCCTTAATTTTTTATCAAAAACTAATTTATTTTCCCAGATTACTTCTTTAACAAATGCTTTGGTGCTCTTTTAACGACATATATCCACTCTGCTAATAACCTAGTTTCTATACAGAAATAGCTTTGTCTGAAGCTTTCTGGCTAACAAAACAGGCAGGATAACTTTGTCGTCTCCACCCAGCACATAGTAGACATACAACAGTGTTATGCAATTTGACATGGCTGGCTGCTCCACCAGTGAAGGCAAAAGCCAGAAAGATCTTTCTGCTGCTCTTTCTGGAGATTATAACGCTGTAGGATGTAGGAGTACCAACAACATTGTGTAAAGACAGATTTCTGCTTAAGTGGTCTGTGGACATACTTCTCTGTTAAAGGCTCTCTGGTATCTCTCGTAAAAGCCCCTCATTTATACTTCATCTCAGACAGAATCTCTCCCAAATGTCAGTTTGGCCTGATATCTGAAACGAAGAACACACATCCCTGAAGACCAGTGGTTTTATAGGCTTGAATACACTTTAAAATATAACAAATTATCTTTCTTCTTAGGCTTAACAGCAGGCATAGTCTACTAAATCCTTTTAAGTAATCAGTTGTGCCTCAGAATCTGAGAAGTATTTGGGAAACAAATTTCTTGTTATTAACCCTTTGAATAAACTCAAGTCTGCTCGCTGCCTCCCAAAGTAGCTTGTAGGAAATCAAAGAACAGTATGAAAAGAATGAACACAGAACACACCTATCAGTGTCAGTAGTATTGCTGTTGTTATCTTTGGTAATGGCTCCACTGTATAGAATTATTAGACAACTCAAATTACCACTGAAATATTTTAATACTATGCCTTTGCATCTAAAACTGCTAAAAAATCTTGAGTTGAGTGGTTCAAGAACGCATTCACATGAACAAAATAATGGAAAATATATTTAGCAGTCACATGAATAATGTAACTCCCTCCTTGGAAGGATTATGATACTGCAATTTCTGCATTTCTTTGACTAAAATTTGGCTTTAATGAAGCTAATGGCTAATCTCAGTCCTGGCCTTCTTCAACAATATGAAAAAAAAAACAATTCCTGCTTTTCAATATTAAAAAAAAAAGCTGAAAGCTATTTGCAGTGTACAAAAAGCTGTCAATATAGCGTCTGATTTAGCAAGTGATTAAAAATTAAGAAGTTTAGCTATAGCTCATCAGAACAGTGAGATATGTCATGAAGGACAAGCATATAACTAAACTAACCTGCTCAGTCAGGGTCTAAAAGAATTTTCAGCCATCTAGGATATGGAGAAGTTAATTATACTTTAAAAGATAAATTAATTATCTCCTTAAAAGGGAAATTATCTTTCCTGTTGTGTTGGGGTAGATTGTTAGCTGTGATCCACTGTGGCACATAAACGTCCCTGTTTACACAAGTTTTGAGGTAAGAGCTTCAGAGATTGTAGCCTTGTCCTTTTCTAGCAAGCAATCTCCCTGAGAGTGTTTCTGATACCAGGAATGCTGCCTAAACCTGCCTCACTTGATGTGTCAATAGAAACCTTCCTAAAATTGTCTTTTCTTTCTTTAGTTATGCTTTGTTTCTTATTTGACTCTAAGGGTAAATGTGATTATTGAGAAATGTGAATCTGCTAGAACAGTGTGGAATACAAAGTGGTGCTATGTCCCATGATTAAATCTGATGTTGACCTGTTTGCCTCAGGTTAGCTCAGTTTTCACTTCACCTGGTACATATTATAGCTTTATCTTCTTCCTGCAGGTTCCTAACTCACACGCAACAAAACTGAGAGAAAAATACGTCATTATTCCATGTTTCCACAGGATTGTGATGGCCAGCTCCACTGAAAACATATTTCCTGGTTTAGCTAGATACCTCTTCCTGTTCTTCAAAATAACTGAGAAATTCTAGAACTTTGCTCCTCAGTTCCTTCCTCCTTGTCCACAGATACTACGTATTTCCTCCCTCTGCTTCTCTCAAAGTGCTGGTTACCACTGCATTTGAATTCCCACTTGCTACGTCCTCAGAGACTCTTTTTCTTTTCCTCCATCGTTCTGTTGTTTCTTCTCCTTGCTCGCTGGTGTGGGCTTGAGATTTCATGGGCATCTCCTCTTTCTTAGCTGCTTCCTGAAATAGTCCTTTTTTTGCGTACCCAATAGTCACAGCTAAGAACAACTACCACTGCAGCCACATGCCTTTTGGTAAATGCTTTTTTTACTGTTCTTCTCTCATTCGGACTCTAAACTGTGACAATGGTTGGGGCTTTTTAGGTTGTTGTGTGGAAGCTACCATATAGTAATACCATAGACATTATCAGAAAACCCACCTTATTTTTTTATCCTTTTATCTTTTCTCTTACAACTGTGATATCTCTCTCTTTTGAAACCTCTCTTTCCAGATGCAGTTCCAAAAGTAACAGGGACATTTTTTAACTTCATTCGCTCCTTTCTTTTTCACATCAGCATACTTTTGTTCCCATTTGTAAAACAGCTTCAGATCTTTGCTATTTTAGACTGTAGTTCCACAGTCGTGACCTATTTATCCCTGCAACTCTTGCCAAGATTACCAAAACCAGTCATGTTCAACAAGTGGGCTCTTTCTTCCTTGGCAATACATGGTCTGAATCACTCATCAAGGGAAAGAGTACTGTTACCACTGGAGAGCACTCTTATACAGCTACAAACACTGATTTATGTCCATCAGCTCCCTACCTTATCTCATTTTCTTCATTGTCTGAAACATCTGGCAGGTATTTTAAGTGTTTGACCACCGTTGGTCATTAGAAGAGCTGGAGGAAGTTTTTTGGATGCTCTTCAGAAGACTGGATCCTGTTACGCTACCTTCTGTGTTCACTTCCTTTACGTGCTTGTGGGACAGCAGCACTGAGTTTGCCACTGGGGGTGGTCTGAAAGCTGAGGGAAAACTTGAAAGCTTTGCTTCCTGTCTCCTTAACTCATACTGTAAAGGGACCTGTGCTTTGTGGAGTCTAAGAAGTCATTTTACCAACTGCAGTCATTGCAAAAACTCATTTCCATCACTTTCTCCATCTGTTGATACTTTTGAATGAGAGAGGACCAGTTCTGTGGTTAAGCCGTCTACCAGCAACCAGTGATGGCTTTCCTGAAATGTACCCAATTAATAGTTGGGTGGGTGATTCCAGGCTGGAATTTCAGGGGGTTTATAGTGCAATTGCAGCTGATAATGCTCTTGACTATCATGGGATCATTGCAGTTGCTCAAGGCATTAGCAGGCAGCTATCTCATACTCCCAAAGCTATCTCATCTCCAGGCTGAACCAGCCCCCGTTCCACAGAAAGTGCTCCAACCCTGGCTGTCCCGGTGGCATCCAGTGATCTCACTCTAGTCCAACACCTTTCTTGAACTGAGGTGAGGGGGGAAAATTGAGCACAATATTTCAGTTGTGGTCCAACAAGTGCCAAGTAAAGGAGAGTAATCACTTCCACTGACACCCTACCTCTGCTCCTTTTAGCAGAGCCAAGAATGCTGCCTGCCTGCCTTGTTGTCAGTGGAATCCACAGTAGATTGCAGATTCATGCTTAGCCTAAAGTCCACCAGGACCCTCCCCAGGCACTTTGTAACAGAGCTGCTCCCCAGGCAGTTGGTACCCAGACTCCTTTGCTATCTTGAGAATGTCAGTGGGGGTCTGGAAGATTATTTTAGTAAGTCGCTTGAACTAGCTTGGTTTGGGATTCTTTGGACTTGATGTAACATCCTGCAAAATACCCAAAGAAAATTTAGACTACTCTAATGGGCTATTTTGTACCATCAGTTGAAAACAGGAACCATCCGGGATGGGGATCAAGTCTTGTGAAGATATATTTCTAATGGCAGAACCCTTTATCACTCTGGACATTTTCTGAAAATTATTGCAATCCAGCTTGACTATGAATCAGCAGTCATTAAATCTTACATTGTGAGTACAAGAGGCCAGATAATACATTTTGCCAAGGTCTCTCCAGTACTTTCTGGAATGTGATGGCTCTTTAGGCTCTTTTGAGTGATGCATGTCACATACTGCACATAAAAAAAGTACAAGCACTCCATGTGATCATACCAAGCCTCTGAAGATTTCTTTGGCTCTTCAGTTGCTTAGCTCAGATTCACAAGTGGGACACAGCGCTTCGTTCTTCAGCTTGCATGGAAATGCTGACTTGTTTAATTTAAGAATTATTAGTGGGATTTTTAGAAGGGCCTTAAGTGACTTATGAACATAAGCCCCATTGAAAGTCGAATCCTACTTTCCATAAATATCGACCATATTTCTTCTGGTAAAATGTTTCTGGCTCAAGGGCCTCCTGCCAAAAACAACCTGTCTCCATTTCTAGACAACTTTCACCCTGCATTTTTGATATGTGCAACGTCCCCACGGAGCGCAGCGTTGCAGGTCAGGAAATGAGTGTGGAACAAAAGAAGCACAGGAAGCTCTGTCGACTGTGTATCTGACCTGGGAGACAAGACATGGTGTGGCTGCGGCTGGGCTGTGAGAGCTGCAGCCTCCCTGGGACTCCAGCCAGGAAATTGCACAAAGCCCAGAGTGAGAGACCCTCACCATTTTTTTTTTCTTCACCCTGACAGATGTACCTCTCTAGCAACCTGTCATACTAGAGAGAAGTTACAGAGGTGACAAAAAATGTCAGGCAGGGATTACGGCTGTTTCTCTGACTGGTTTCCATTGTCTGTTTGCAGACAGAAAATAGGTGAACTGCTTAGGCTACAGGCTGTGGGCAGTAAGAGACTGGGGACAATGAAACCCACAGCTGAAAAACACAAGAGGAGGCAGGAAGTCCTATGTCCTCTTCCTTTCCTCTCTCCTCTGCCTGTACTGGCTGTTCACTCTAACAGCTGATTCTTCCCCTTTCATACATGGCTTGTGAAACATCTCACTGACCACATTAGCTGGAGATTTCCAGAGTGATTTGAATACCCAGACCAAATACCTGATCAATTCAGGTTCTTTTCCACAAACAGAAATTCAGGACAAGGAGATGACGGGAGCTTTCTAAAGGGAAAATATTTCTGTGGCACCAGTTAGAAAAACAAGTGTTTGCTAATGTCCTTCTGCGTTGAGTGTCATTAGCAGAGGAATTTTAGCATGGCCATCATTGGGCTACTGAGCCTTCGACAGGGGAGCATTTGTTGCAGTGTTGCAGTACCTGCCATGTTCAAAACATATGGATATCACTTCTAAAGCACCCTTAATATTACTTCAGGTTGGATTCCTCCAATACTGAGATACTACAAATGCTTAAAAAAATACTGGTCCATGACCTGAAATGTATATAAAAGACAACAAGTCTTTCGACATACAACTAATAAGAAAAAAAGAGCAAAACTGCCATCACAGTGGGTAGAAGGGATGCACAGAAGAACACTGGTTAGAAGGGGGTTGGTTTTTGGGGACAGTGTGGGCTGTGTAGGACTTTGTGTACAGGAGATCTCAGCTTGGCTACAAGCTCTGGTCTTCTCATCATTCATATGAGGTTCTGGCTGAAGGATGCCACAGCTCCCCCTCTCCTGGTGATCCAAGTCCTCTAACAGCAAAAACAAGGCGTGAGAGAGAGAAAATGAGATTACCTGAAGACTGAGTTTGGATCTCCCGACCCAGAAACCCACCTGTGCCTCTGGTCACATGGTATAGATGGAACCCTGTGGGATCTGTTCCTACCTTCTTAGATGGAACAGGTCATTCAACAGAGTAGAAAATATAGCTGAATGACACATTTCTAATAAGCATAGGCTCATTCTCTATAAAAGAAAAGGAAGATTTAAGAGAGAAATAATTGAGAAAAAACCCCCATACATCTCTTTGTTTGTATTTTGTTTTTGGAGAAGCAGACTACTACATTTCTTCTGTACTTTCTTAACAGATACCAGGAGACTTTTCAAAGGTTATTTCTGGAGTCATTAGATCTCGTTCTTTCCTGGAGCCCTAGCCAGGTCAACAACACTAAGGAATGACTATTTGTACCCAAAGAACTCTGCCTCTTAACCTCTGTGTCCTGTGGAGCAGGCAGTGCCACTTGAAAGAAGTCTAGCAGGGTTTGTTTTGGGGTTCAGCTTGTTTCCTTGAGTCCCCCTGGAAAGTGACCATGGCAATTAGAAATATTAATTGAGCTGCACAGAAACTCAGCCAGAAACTTGTGCTCTGCTTCAGGGAGCAGACATGGAGACCTGGATGCCAGCTGAGGTCTGTGAGGTTTAACAGGCTGCTAAACTCAAGGACAGGAGCCAGCTCAGTGCTGGGGACACCAGCCATGCTGCTGGCTTATGGCTTGTAATGCTGATGTGACACAGCATCCTCACGTGTGTGCTCCTCCATGCTGGGCCTTGGTGCCTAAGCACTTACATGTGCTGCTTCCAGACTGGGTCTGTGCTGATTCCCAGCCTGAGAAGTTTCTAATGTAAGTAAGATGCTTGCTTGCAAGAGTGAGGCTGAAATCCCAGCCCTGCTGGCCAAACCACCTCTCCAACTTCTTGTGCAGTCACTGGCACAGGGGAGGGGCAGGAGGAGCCAAGATCTCACTTTTTTCATCTCCGAGAGCTTTGGTTTTAAACCTGTAACCTGGAGGAGGAATATGCAAGCTGTTCCCTCTTGTGCTCTATATTTTTAATATATAGTGGGAGATTCAGTAAGCCATTACTTTCCTTTTCCCCTCCTGTGTGATTAATTTTGCAAAGGAGTCTGCCTATGACAGAAATAGTGACAAACACAAGCACCTCCTCACCTGCTTTCCAAATGTGCCTTTGGGGCCAGCCTGTGAACCATTCCATCACGCTGATGAAGACTCACACAAGCAGCTTCCCCTACCCTTGGAAAGCATGAAGCCCCTGCCTCGCTGTGGCGCACAGGGGTGGAAGTTGGAACAAAAAAAAAAAAATGGTGCACAGGTGGCACCACCTGACTGGCAGCTGAGAAAACAGATACTCGGCTTCACAGACTCCAGGGATGCCCACTTCCATGCTGCTAGGAATTTCTTCCTGTCACTGGCTGGTGGGATAGTGCAAGACAAGCATAAAATGTAGTCACCCTCTGACTTTTTTTTTACTTTTCTCTAGCTACAGCCTTAAAAAATCTGGGAAAGGTTTTCCACACTAAATTAATTATGCTTCAGCCTAGAGCAACCATCATGAAGTAGACTTCTAGTTGTCCCTGTTCACAAAATCATATTGTATTTGAAACTGGCAGTGAATATTGGCTATAATCATTATGTGTAAATGTTTTAGACAAAAGCAAATTCCAGAGGTGACTGAATTTTAGCATACACCAAAACACATGTGTCTTGAAGGATTTGAGGTGCTTAGTGGCAGGGACTATTTAACACCAGTAGCTGAATAGATGGAAACAGCACTACAAACTTAAGGAAAGCAAGTGAGCTCACCAAAGGTGATTCTTAATGGTTTTTTGGGTTTCATATCATGCCTCCTGGATATAATTATCCTGTTCCGTATGCTGTTTTGCTAAATGGGGCACAGAAAAAGGAAGTGTACATCTCTCTTCAGTGGACACTTCACATGTAGTGACCTCCACTTCTACCTCAGCCTGAAGAGGAGTCCCTTGTTCACACATGGGCCTTCCAAATTTCCATGAGGGAAGGACTACTTTTGGTTTGACACAGCCTCCTTTATCACCTTGCTGTACCTGCTGCATGAGTGATCCTCACTCATCCCAGATCTGGACGCTGCAGAAGAAGAAGCTCTGCCATGTCCAAGCCACTAAAGGTGGTATGAACTCGCACATGCAGCTGTTTTCCTGCTGTCATCATGCTTTAATACAGAACAACAACCATATCTGAAATCCCTGCCTTGTGCATTCATCAACCAACCCTGAACATCCCCCAGGTATTATGGATATTCTACTACCAAAACCTGAGCACTGCAGAGAATCCTAACCTTCTGTTTTGTTCTGCCTTCTCTCTGCCCTGTATTTATCAATGCCACACGTTAGAGGGCAGGATGAGGAATCTCTGTGGTGTCTTTAATACAACAGAAGAACAATGCTTTTCTTATTTCTATTTCAGCCTTTGAGGAAAGATAGTCTGAAATGGAATATATCCTAATCCATCGGTGATGAATGACATGGATCTGTTTATTCAGATGTTTATACAGTGTTAGTTAATTGTAATTATTGTTCGAAATTCCAAAGCAGCTTGCACATTGCTAAGTGATCAGTGTTCTACAGAGATGCTGTGAACATTGGGTGAGACTCAGCATGAATCTATACCAAAGAGATTCTCTGTGAAAAAGTGAAAGATGAAACTGAGTTTGTTCTTAGCAGCCCATTTCAGCCTCCACTACTGCTGCAGCATGGGCACCCTTAGTGTGATGTTGTGGGAGAGGAATTTTAGCATGACACGTGGCATGGATGGGTCAGAGAAGGGACATTTTGCACATCTTCACCTCCAGTCTCCCAACTCATCCAACACCCTCCTGCCTCTAGCAAATGTTATTTCCTTTAGCTCCTTTGTGTGGGTGCTGACAAAATGCAGGCCTACAGCAATGTTTTTTCCACTTCAGGAAACAGGGAAGCCTGAATTAAGTCTTCCCTGTTGATGTTTCCACTGTACTGTGTTTGTTTTGGTTTATTTTTGTGCAGCTTACAGCTCTGTTAATTCAGTCACATTTACTTCTCCTGCTCACCTTCAAGTTCACCATTATCAGCTTCTTGCTTGCTTACCATCCCTGTGTCACCATCAGGGGCGTGCAGCTCATTCTTTGCTCCTCCACATTAAAAGCACTTTGGAGGGTTTGCTTTTGCTGTTCAGATCCTTACATCTTCATATAGATGCCGCTGCTGTACTGCTTTCATGTAGGCAACCATATCCTTGATATTTTATTTTAAATTTCATCTGGTAATTCAATAGACTATTCCATCTCAAAATTGTGGAGATCATGCTGGAAACTATGCTTTCATTTTCCTGGGATCATGAGGATGTGAGAACAATGGTAATTTGGCTTGATGAAAGGCTCACGCATCCTTCTATACCACATGTGACTGATGGCTCTTGCCAGTTCATGGCCCTCCTGACAAGTTGATACTCTCATATTTAATACTTGATCATTTTGTTCCATGAATTTTCCTAACGATATTTTTTTAACCTATGTAGCCTTTTAGCTTCTGCTCTGTCATAAGGAGTTGCCCAGAGTAGCCATATTTAGGGTGAAGAGGTACATTCTTTTGTTTGTGTTGAACCTTTTAGCATGCTGCTCTTTCACCAATGTGCTATTAGTGCTGTGCTTTAGCACTTGTGCCTCTATAAGCTAAAAGAAAATTTCATATATTGTATTGTTTTGGAACAAAACACGTAGTTTTGTAAGTAAAAATAAAGTGGTCCACGACAAATATGATGTAAAGTGTAAATTGCAAATCAGAGCTGACAATTGAATGCCTGAAAATCCGATGCTGCAGTTTTTAGCCTTTTTTAAAGACCTTTGAACAAATCATTTGGGGCTCGCAACGTCTGAGAGTGCTTAGGTGAAAGTGGCATGAAGAGGTGTGATCAAAGCCATTTTCATAGTAGACATAAAAATCATAGTATATCTGATTTAAAACAGGGTAAGCAAAACCTAACCTGCCTGCTGGAGAAGATTCCATTGAAACTAGTTTTAGCTATCATGAGGCTCAAGTAGCATGTTTGGGACGCTGGAGATTTGGATCTAAAGCAAGCCCTCACCAACAGGCATTTAAATACGCTAGAGACTCCGAGTCTTGCAATGTTATGATGTTATGTATATGAAGAAAACCCACTTTAAATTATGCAGTCTGATGTTAGGATGAAGTTAAATTGCATACGAAATAATAATTTTCATTATCAGTTAAAAAATCACCCCACATTTTAAAAAGCTGTTCATAGGCATCTCGCAATGTAGGTTAAAAGAGAAGAAAAAAACCCAACTTTTTAGCAAGGTAAAAAATAATGTGTTTAGCTTCAGGCACTCTTTAAACTGCCTCTTTTCTGAGAAGGGAACACAGATGTGTGAGATTCTGGATTTAGTTCCAAGCCAATACTCTTAATTAACTTCAAATTGTTTAGATAGATAACATCTCAGTGCAGGATGTAGCATCCTGGAGGTGCACTGGGCTGCACACCCAGGTGTCAGTTGTTCCCAAAGTTCACCTGCAGCACCCCAAACCACTGCAAGAGGCAAACATATCTGCCTCATAATGTCAAATTACTTCAATGTGTGCCTGTTCTTTGGGCATGAAAATAAGGCCAGAAGGGTGTTCATGCTGAGAGGAATGCTTGGGATAGGAAATAGAAATATTGGTTAAAGCTCGAAGAGCACAATTTGTGATGCCTTACAAATCACCCTGGGAATGACTGGGTGAAAGAAAGGGTACTTAGGAAAGACATAGGAGTTCTGGAAGATGGAAACTGGTCCTAGACTGTAACTCTCAAAAATAAACAGTAGGCAGTGAGCAAGTAGGGAGACCAGGTTTGGTTGGGCCAAGAGATGAATTCTAAAGATATACAAAATGAAACAGAAGAAAGAATTTTCATTGAGTTGAAATTCACTTTATGTGGTTTGTTTCATCAATGAAAAAGATTCAGTGGTTCACAAGTCAGAAGGGTGTTGACAATGCCTTCCTGTGTCCCCAGCTAAGCCTGCCTCCCTCAGCTCCCAGGGTGTAGATGTCATTTGGTCGTGCTGATTGTATGCTGCACAGATCCTGTGGGCAGCAGCACCAAAAACAGGTCTGGGGCAAGTTACTATTTCTTTCCATTGTGGCAGGTGTGAACAGGGTGCAGCAACCAGCATCTAGAGCTTCCAGCCGAGCACACAGGGTAAAGAAAAATGTTATGCTACTGCTCACATTATGGTTGATGTCCCCCTTACATACCCACTGATGTCCTGAGGAAACTTCAGGGCATAAACATGGAAGTGAAAGGTCTTTATCCTGTGCACAGTCAGTTAAAAAGAAATCTTCTGATCTGTTGAATTTGTGACTTTAATATTATTAGTTTGTTTACAATCCATACATTTGTATACCCATGCAAGCATAAACAAGCTTTTTGTACCTGATTTTTCTCCTCTATTTCACTGGTAAGACACCACTGTAGCTTCAATAACTTCAGGAGACTTGCTCAGAGCTAAAAGTACTGTAAATGAGTGGATAATCAAGTCTGCAGTGTCACCCCCCAGTTTCTGGGCTACATGCAGGTAGTGTCCTGAGGACGTATCTGTGCTGAGACCCACGCCGTGAGGAGATCCCCAAACAAGCAGCAAGAGAGCAAGCTCTGGATGGCTGTGCCAGTGTGCTATGATGCTATTAATTAGTCCTGAGTTAATTAGCCCTTGCAAGAGGCAGTGTTAACCTGGCTGTATGGCTTTGGGGACCTGTGTAGTGTCTCTGCATGGGATTGTGCCATGTCATGCCTTGAGGATGTACCATCCCCTTCTGAGGCAAAGAAGATCTGCCATACTTTGCTCCTGTGTCACACAGGTGGGACAGGGGATTTTGGTAGGAGGGATGGTCTGTGCTGCTCAGAGGAGCAGTGAGGAAGACCACAGAGTGAAAGGGAAAGGTTGTGGCAAAGGTCTGTAGAGTGGGCCTGAATCACAGGGAGAATTCCAAAACCTAAGAAGCAGGAAGATTATTTTCTTTCAAGGGATTAAAGAAACAGACTCAAACCAAAGAAAATGAGGCTTTTTTCATGCAATGGACAGTCAAGAAATCAAACTCCCTGTGCCAGTATTTTGTGTGTGTTGGACATTTATACAGGCTCAAAAGGCTAATTAGACAAATAAAGGAAAAAGTCACCCAAAGCTGTCAATTTCAAGACTTGCTTTAGGCTAAGGAAGTCCTGGGGCAGCAGCCACTTGAGGCCAGGAAACTACATCAAAGACAAGTCCCTACTCCACTGCCCTAGTCTTGCATTCTTTCCCTGTCATCTGCTAATGGCCAGTGGCACTGCCAGCCCTGGCTCAGAGGAGAGTGGAGCTCTTCTCAGGTGTCACTGCCATATTTGTAGCAATTCTCATAGGTGTTCCCTAATCTCCAAGGAGCTTCTTGTGGCTAACTTAAAAAAACAGGCCTCCATTAGAAGTGTTCAGCTAGTAGGCATGAAAGAGGAAGAATCAGAATCATAGAATCACAGGAAGTCCTGGTCTGGAAGGGACATTGGGGATCATTTGGTTTCAACCCCCTGTCATGGGTAGGGCTGCCACCCACTAGATCAGGTTGCTCAGGGTCCCAAGAGTAGGGCATCAGGAAAAAAAATAATGCAAAATTGTGTCATTTTTTTTTCATGTGGGGTTTTACCCATATAGCAGAAGAAATGCATGCCACCAATTCATGACTTAAACTAAGAAAAATTACAACATAGCCCACCAAGAGCATAGAAAGAATATGTTGCTTGGATAAAATTTTAGGCCAGCTGATACCAACTTATGTTGTGTAGGAATACAATACCAAACCCAAGATACTGTGTGTCTCATTCTGAGAAAAAACCAAGCATGTGTTGTGACAATCAGGCTAGCACCAGCATTTTTGATTGTTAACCAAAGCTCTTGCTTAGTAACTTCAAATACTACAGAAAGATCTAGTAGCATCTGACAAGTGAAGTAAGCTAAGAGTTGTGGAGCTGTAATGCTGAGCAGGCTGATTGATATTTGTCAGGATTCCGAATCTCTGCTCCATCCCTATGTTCAAGGCAAGCAAATGAGAAAAGTAAATTCAGCAAAAGGATGATAATTAACGGTGTCTCCCTCAGCAAAGGCCTTGAAGGTTTTCAAATTGGCTCCTGCTTTTCTCAGCCTGACAGGAATCAGCCCAGAGAAACCGTGTGTATGAAAAAATTTGTGCAATTTAACAACATCATTCATATGTTCAGGAACTCCTTTGGACAACCAAGTGAGCCAGGAATCTAATGAACAAAGAGTTGCAGGCAACCTCTGGATAATCCTCTAATCTTCTCCATTCCCCTTGAAAATCTGAGGAGAAAAACACTAGAAGACAACAGATTGGAAAAGCCTGACCAAGGGAACTGCTGGCGGACAGCTAGGCATGGGTGTTTCTCCTGTTTGCAAATTTTAGCAATTAAGAAAGTGTTGAAAGATTCTGAAAACATGCTATCATTGAGAGAAGAGAGGCTCCTAGGATTTAAATGTCAGACATAAATAGGGTAAAAAGACTGATTGGCTTTAGTTGATGGTAAGTCGAAAGTAAATTCAGACTTTCCTCTCAAACAACACAACCTGTCAAATATGAAAGTGAGCAAGTCATTCTTCTTCTGATTTCACAGACTATGAATACCAAAGCAACACATACCATAATAACAAGGCAGTGTTGAGAGGAGCTCTAAAACTCCATCTGATCCTCCATATGTTGCAAGAGAAGTAAGAGTTTCTGAAGGAGACAGAGTCTGCAGTGAGAAGAAAACGTCTGAAAGACTCTGGAGATGGTTTTGTGGGCAGATACCACTATGAGAAGGAAAGAAGTAAAAAAAGCCAGATATTGATTAGGAAAAGCTGTGAATAAGATTAAACATTTACAAATAACCCATCAAGCAGCTAACATCTAATCAAAACCATGGTCTTTCATTTTATGCCAGAAAATGAATTATATTGAATTAAGTCAAAAGAACAAAGGTGTTTGGAAATGAAATATGTTGAAGAATGAAGGGATCAACATGAATCTTAAATTCATGAGGAATGATGACCTAGTCCCCAAATCAAATATGGGTTGCAAATGTAATTAAGAGAATGAAAATAATCCTGCGTCACTCATTAAACAATTAAAGCATGGGGAGTAATGAGGGAAATGATGGGAGCCAAGAAAAAAGGAAACGTCTAATAATTGCTTTCTTAAAAAAAAAATGAAGTATGAAAGACTCTGAAAGGTGGGCATTGCCCTGAATTAAAAATCTCAATATGCCTTTTGACTCTCAGTTGCTGTTGATCTCTGGTCTCATTTTTCGCAAAGACAGCTTTGTTTCCGCTTGTCCTCTGCCCATTATTTAAGCAGAAGGACACAATTCACCTAGTGGAGGTGTTGCTATTTCTTGCGACAACATGATTTGATCTTGCCAAAGTGACTCGGCAAAAAAAGCAGCATTATTTGTTACTGAACTTCTGACCACTCTTCCACACAAGCGTATCATTGGTCCCACAAACAAGGATGAAGGTTGCCTGAGAACAAGAGTCTAGAATGGACACAAAAAATAAACCCGCAGACTAACAAGGAAGCGATCATTTGATTGGAGAAAGCTAGTATTCCAGGGCTCACTTTTTGGACACAGCTGACACCGTGGTCTATATGGCCATAACACTTTGAATTATAACCTTCTTGGACTACTTTACATTTTTAATCTTAAAGCAAGCACTCTACATGGCTCCCTGAGGTCCATGCAAAAGTAATGTCCTGGTAGGATGCTAAGCATGCTGCTGGCAAAGTCAACAGCACCATTTCTATAGCAGCAGATTCTTCCCCAATAGCTCAGTGATTCTTATTTGGGCATCCGGAAGGATCACTGCCCAAGCATGTATGACGTCCACAGCAGAAACAACCATTAATGTGCTTTACACCATCCCAGAGAAGTTTGCAGATGAAAATTTATGCTTAGAAGATAATAAATAAGAGAAGCATCACAGACCAGCCTAAAAGCCATCTTGACCCTGCTTAAAATTTAGTTGTGTGCTCATAAGAAAAATAATGGCACAGAGGAAATGTCTTTCCTACAGAAAAGCAGAATTCTGTCATCTCTTTGTCCTCCACACGGACTGGATGAACCAGAAAAACATTTTACTCTTGGAGTTTTTATTCCAAAACACATCTAAGGATTGAGATATTACTCCCATAGATGACTGCCTACTACAAAAGCCATCTGTTTTATACTTGAAAATAGACATTGAAATATCTCAATGTATTTTATTATACCCTTTACTAAACTGCATTTGTGTGCTTAACGTTAACCTTCCCATTCAAATGTCATTAGCTGCTAATTAAGATGTTGATATGCTGATTGTATATCCTGCAGTAGAGATGATTTGCAGGCACTTACTAGGTGTTTATCAAACTCCAGCACACGTATTGGTTTAGCATGTGTGGCACATTTAATTTACTGAACACTGTCCCAGTTCTCCACTCTTTTTTTTTTCCTAACACATAATGAGCAAAACATGGCAAGTTGTCAGGAATAACCTCAGAAGAGAAGTAAAAGTAAGTGACCTAGGCACTCTTGTGCAAACAGTTTTTACCTATGATTTCAAGAAACCGTATATAGAAATCTCTAAAACTATCCTAGCATATTACGAACAAAATGAATAAGCCCTCTGAATCTGTCTACAATTTACACTGTCCCATAGTAAGAGAGAGAAGCCTCCATAGTGTAAAAAGGTTTTTTTTTTTCAAGCAACTTCCTTGCTGCTGTCAAGAAGAGTTTAAATCGGAGAAAGGCAGTGATGATTCTGCTAGTGCAAAAGCAGTTCTGCAACACAGGGTACATTTTCACAGGACTTTTTAATATAATTTATGAATATTTGCTCGCAACATAATTGTCTTTTCTGCTGACATTTTCAAAGCAACACTGTGATTTGTTGGGTCTCCTGAGAGTCCAAGTACAAAACTGATAATTATATTAAATATACATAGACAATAAAGAGTGTGTTTACATAACTATGCCCATAAATATCTGGTTGAACAGTCATTGTTCTCAAAACCCTTTTAAGCAGCTCTCAGAGGGATCCAATTCTAATGACATGATGGTTTAAAAGATGTTGCTCAGCCTTGTTCCATATTTAATTAACTTTCCTTTTTAAAACTTGTGATGGTGGAGACAATAACAAATAGCTCTGAAAAGAGAACGAGCCTTGAAACATGAGTGAGACCTTGTCAGGCTTTTGTGTGCCACACACAGAAGAAGATCTGCACACAAGAGTTGGTGGCCGGGGACTGTCCAGCTCCTGGGGGTCTCTGCTGCTGTAGCATTCACAGTTCACGACTAGTAACAACAGCAACAACAGCAACAACAATAATAATAATAATTAAACAAATCTTCTGCATACCAATAAGGGAAGCGACATAGGGAGAGAAAGTGAATGTATTAAATGGAGTTGGTAGAATAGGCCCAAACTTGTTTATTTTTGTGCTGCTATAGACCAGTGAAGCAAATACTTTAGAAGAATGGCGCATTGCCCACTAAGATGTAAAGGGCATGTGAGCATTAATTGAGCATCAGTGTATGACTGAACACATTAAGCAGGAATCAAGGTAACATTTCTAAATTCATGGACAGTCTTGTTCTATGGAGTCCTTCACATTGCCTCATCCTAGACAGGGCTGCTACAGCAGCACAATATTCTGTTTTCACACTGAGCTATTTTTAATTGTCACCAATTATAATTCATTTACTTTTATGTATCCTGGTTGTCACAATATTAACATTTGTAAGTCTTTCCCTTTGCAGGCTGTGAGAATCTGTTGTGACATCTCAATAAAGTGGGATTCAATCAAGGTGTGAATGAATTGTTAATCTTGTTATAAATAGAAAATGCCATATGTTGGTGAGGAAGGGACGTCTCCCTTTTTTCTGTTTTTGAGGACAGTGGTAATGAAACAAAGCGAGTGGTCATGCCAGAATTACTAATACAGTCCAGTCACTGACACGTGGAAAGAACTTCAGCTTTCCCCCTGCTATTAGGAAGGAAGGGATAACTATTAATGAGTCCTAAGCAGAGCTTTTGAAACATTTTTCATGGGATTTGAAAAACGACTTGGAAATCAGGAAATGCAGTGAGAGCGCTGGGCTTGAAGTGAACCAAAGAAATTCTGATAACCTCCATGGGGACTGAACAACCTAAAATGGATTGGAAAGTCTAACTTACAGGCAACTGGCTACGAACACATGTACGACGGTAGAAATTCTGGGTAACTGAATGTCATAAGGGCCTAATACATGCTTATTCCTGGACAATCTTTTGTTCAGATAAAGATACAGTGCATTCCCTCATAAATCCAGTGCTCAGATATTGTCTGGGTAGATTGCATCACTTCTGCAGTACAAATTCTGTTTGTATATCTGCTTTAGGTCTGTGACATTTCCTAAACATAGCTCTGGCAAACAAGCAGAAGGACTAATTGCTTTATTAAACTATCACTTAGGGCAAAACTCATGTCCACTTGAAATCTTGGGAATACAGCTGGTCTCAGAGGTAAAAGGATACCTTGTCCATCAGTCCATCCACAAAACCCTTGAACAGATTTATCCTTTTACATTAGGCTAAAGGCATGAGGAGGGGCTTCTCTTTGCTTTTGCTAACCCAGGGCAGAGAAAGGCACCCCACAGCTGAAACGCGCACATGCACACAGAGCCCGTGTCTCTTCTTCCAACAGGCAAGATGATCTGCCTCTCTTGTTGATTTTTCTAAATGCTGTGGTAATTCCCCAAGCAATACTCAGTTCTCATTGGGAAGTTCAGATGTCTTCCATAATCTATTTAAACAGCTATTTAGGTATCACTGAGAAACCTGTTACTTTAGAAAAGGTAAGAGGATTCCAGCACTTGATACCAGCAGCCAGCTCTCAGAAGCCACCTGGGGCTGCTCGTGGCCACAAGACCCCTCTATTCCCCTGCACCGACCTCAAGGGGCAATTGATGCATGAAGTCTTCATCACATTTGCTGTTGCTGTGTTTATTGTTCCTTTATTTACTTATCTAGAAATTCAACATCTTTGCATGTTTTGCAAGCTGTCATGACATGAGATGCTAGTAATAGACTATGTTTTGCTTGCTAACATATTTTTGACATATTTTAGCTTTTGATTATAAGATTGCATCTTTCCTTGCTACCATCTGTCTCAACTCAGTGGCACTCTGGCATTTACAAAAACAGTAGGGTGTAATATTTCTTGTATACTAGAATTCTACTACAAACATGTTATTTTCAGTCTTAACCAATATGTCACACTTTCACACATGAAGGCTGAAATGCCTTATATCCTTTAAGGTACCTGTCAAAAATAAAGAACATATCATCACATTCAATTTGGCTGAGATGAGTAATATATTAATGAGAGTAAGAATGGGAACGGTTTCTGACTTATAAATAGAACTGGCATTTTACAAGCCTTATGTATTCATGCCTGCATTTATCCTTTTGTCAGCACAAGTGAGATATTCCTACAAAACCTGGGAATTTCTTTCTTGTATTTAGCAAAATCTGCATAATATTTTCAAAGCTGGAGTTTTAAATATGACATATTTTTCTAGGAATATCTGGTAGCCAGACACTTTCTAACTTTACTTCTTTTCTCTCTCTCCTCCATCTGTACAGAGTCAAATTTTTACATTCAGCAAACTGGAAATCACACTTTATATCTATCCTGACAGCACTAAGTGAGCAGTTCTAGACATTTGGGCCTGTTGTGATGTGTGGCTGTTTAAAAGCAGTATTTCAGCAGCACTGGTTTTCATGGGGTAAAACCAGAATTCCAGCAATATGATAAGATACTAGAATAGCTGGAGAATGTTTTTTTGGTCCTGTTTTGTAGGTGAGCTGGAGTAGCAGGGCACAGTGGTAGGCAAGGAGAGTTTTTATCCCCTTTTTTCTTCTCCTTGAAGCTGCAGGCAGTCAGGAGCCCATTCAGACCTGAGCAAAGCTGTGAGGTGTTGTGAGAGCTCCACCCGGGGTGTGGTGCCAACGAGCATCACCCCTCGGTGTGCATCACCTCCAATTCTGCTACCCCTGCCAGAGCAGAGGGTGAAGGATGTCAGCTTAACAGCATTGCTGGCCAGAGCTGTGATGGCTCCCTCTCGTCGGTACCAGACCCAGCTCACTCGGTGATATTTCACTCAAATTTACTGATAATTATACACGAAAGATGTGTGGTGACTCCTCTGGAAATTGCTGAGACAGACAAATAGAAGAAACAAATAAACACAGAAAAGAGAGAATATCACTCTCAAGCGCACATTGCTTTGGAGTGGGCCAGCAGATTTGTTTCTACTATTAAATTTATTTCAATACCTACCTTTGAGAAAAGCAACCTATTCCTACTGAGCAGTGCACAGATCCTGATACAATGGGATTCCAGATCTTGGTGGTATTTTAGGTAATATAGCAGCAGTAATACTAATGCTACTTTTTGAGGAAAAAGACAAGACACAAAGCACACTCACACGTAATGGTAAACTGAATTTATTTCCTTTTGGAAAACAATTCCAGTAATCTCCAGGTTCAGACCGCAGAGTAAACATTAATAACAGTAACATACAGGTTAGTTCAACTGATTCAAGAATTTGGCCGTGTGAAATCATTAAGGAAAGTCTTGAACACTCAAAGCTTCAAATGGTATCCAGGAAAAAAAATTTCTTTGACAAACTACATAACAACTATTGCATATATGGTAATGCTATCTGTCATATCGCAAGGCTTACAAATATATATATGGGCCTTATTCAACTGTGGGTTCCTGCTCTGTGAGAAAGAGTCTCTTCATATTTTTTGCAAGAATCTTCAGCAATAAAAAATAGTCTTAGATTCACCCGTTTGTATACCAAAAGAGAGATTTCTAGACTGAAGTTTAAATGAAAGGGAGGCCAAACAGAGCTGCAATGGAACATAGCTATTACCTTTTCCCTCCTCCTTGAAAAATTTCTTAAGCTGTTTTTTTCCCCTCACACAGTTTTATTATTATTTGTATCTTTCCTGAATAGGGCCCAAGTCCACTTGTCTTTATAAGACCATTTTAGTATCAGACAACATAATACATGTGCAACACTTTATATACAGGAAGTCTATCCGGTGCTCAAAAGTTCAAACACATGAACATCCAACAGTTTTGATAATACAAGTTTTATGGTACAATACAATGATTCTGAATAATATACATTAACAATGAAAGTTTCGTGCAAAGAGTAAAATGTGTTCCCTTTTTGTGTCACAAAGAATTCTCTGGAAGAGACGGGCCTTGCACTAACTGCTGTGCTGGGTCATCGTATGATTCTGCAAGAAAAACAAAAGAAACAACTTAGTCACACGACAGGCATTTCTGTGCGAAAGAAGGATGCAAAAACAATTTTCCCAACATATCTTGAAAAATGATGGGCTGGATAAAAGAGTATTCTTGACCCTTCCTTGTTTAAACTAGCCAGAAACATCATCATTATGGAAAAGATGAGTTCTCCCCAGCTGTTTCACACCAGTATCCTTTACATGTGCCATAAGAAGGGCAACAAACTCTCTACAGGTAGGGGTGTGGACTGACCTGCCCCAGTAAAACTGCAGACCCAGGTCAGTGATCCTGGTGTCTGCTTACACATGGCTCACTGCTTATGCATTGCAAAAATGAGAAGTGCATTTGCCATAAAAGTCTTATGCTAACTGGCCTGTGCTTCCTAGACTGTGGCACTACTTCAAATGCACTCCTGCAGTAAAACCTATTTCCCCCTCATAGTATAGCAGAGTATAGTCTGGTAAAAGCCACTCTGCTAGAGAGCTCAGAGACTGATGAGAAAACAGAAGGGGCTGTCACAGCCTGCCCTTTGGTCACCAAAACCCACAGGTATTTTTCTTCAGGTGAATGCAGTGCCTTATGTGTAGTAACTCAGCATGGACTTTGGAGCATTAAATTCTCCTTTCCTGTACAAGTAATCACCAAATCGAGCAGCAAACACCAGTTTCACCCTCTTTGCTCCTCACCCCTCAAACCAAGTTGACCACTTTCAGAAAGATGTTATTGTGCTGCCTGTACTGGATCAGATCCTTCACAAACATAGACCTAAGAGGAAGGGACCAATCCAATACATCTTAAATTTTCTACAGTGTACACTGGGTCCACAGATAACTAGAAAATGTCTGTGAATGCCACTTCTTAGACAACAGGGCAGCCACTGATTAGTGATGAATTTTCCCCTCAGTAATTGGGGCCAGATTTGGGCCAGTGGCCCAGAGGGCAGGTGTGTCACATCCCATGGTTTGCTCCCAGCACATCCAGACCCTTCACTTTATTAAGTTAATCTGTCTTTAAATCTCTTTGGACTAATGCATTCTAGGATGAGCCTGTTCCCACAAGACAGTCATCATTTACAAGAAAGTGAACCTCTACTGAACCATAGCCTCCAGAGCCACCCATGAAAGGGCACATGAAAACAGCCTTGGTGAAACGAATGTGAAACACAGCGTGACTGCAGACCAGCCTAAAAATCTTCTCTCCCATCCTCCTTCACTCTGCCTAGACTGTGCACGCACACAAATAATAGTTCATGGGACATTTGGCAAGGAAAAGATCTTACAATAAGACTGAGGAATTTTTAATGTAGTGCCATTCACAAGATTAAAGGAAAACGACCCAGTGACACTCAAAGATGCAATTTCCAGATGTGAATACAGAATGATTTAATGCTGATGGCAGAAATTCCAGACTGTCCAAGGCCAAAGAGCGTTAAAAAAATACACTCCACCACTTGATTTCATGCAGCTCCTCATCCTTCCCATAAAATCATTTCAAAATGCTGTAAAGCTCTAACAACAGATGCAGCCAAAAATGTTGTCTGTTCACAGGTAATGGGCTCTGACGTTAAAGCACAAAAGCAAGGAAATTAAGAGTTAAGGCTGACACTCAGTCCTTTTGTCATCCTGTTCTGTCCATTTATTGCAGCACTTACAGCACAACACCACAGGCTTATTGGAGACCCTGCAGTACCTAGAAACAACAGGACAAGTTAAATATGGGGTGGCAGCCTGAATTCTGATTTTCTTCTCTGCCTCTGAGCAGGTGAAGTAATATACCAATTGATACATTGCAGAGAGATATTTGTGGGGGTCTTTTGTTTCTAGTCTACTGAGAGTAAGCACGTCAGTCATGCCCATTTTTTATTTCTTTTCACTAAGTGAAAAATGCATAATCAGTATGAAGCTGGATGAACAGTTGCATATGAAACAGTCAAAAGGTGTTTTAAAATTGCAGCTGTAACTGCAGCAGCAATGACATTTTTGATTAAAAAATAAAAATGCCCAGATATGAAGGAGACAAAATAAAACACAGCGTAAGGACTGACTTGCCCCAGCTCTCAGTGTCCCTGACTTCTGTGCCCTGGTGCAAAATGAGATTCTCTGGAGATAATGAAGAAATAATAGAAAAAAACCAAAGAAGCGTTGCAGAGAAGAATGAGACAGGGCAGGACAGAAACATAAGGAAATGCTTTAAACAGTTTAGGCCTTAAAAAGGCAACAATATGTGCTGTAAACAGCCAAAACAAAACACAGTTTCCAAAGTAATTAAGGCTCCGAAACGTGAGAGACTAGGGAGAAATACCTATTTGGCTAAGTTGCAAAAAAATACAAAGTGGAAGCGCTTCAGGAACATAACATTGACAAGACAAGCAGGCGAAGGATGGGAGAGGAGAGATAAGAAAAGGAGGAAAATTCTGTAATCCCACAGAGAGCCATATTCCACTCTACCAAAAGCCATCTATTGGAGACCCCATGTCTAAGTGACTGAAAATTGCAAACATTAATCCCAGTTATGAACTGCTGTTGTTTTTATGAGGGGTGTTGTGTTTAAAAATTTAGGGCAAAAATTCTCCTCTATTATCCACACAGCAGATCTCAACTCTGATAGTCTCTTGGCCTCGTGTGCAGCGAGCTGCTGCCTCCCCGGCAGTGGGAGATCAGGCAGGCGGGGAAAGCGGAATTTGGAGCTCCCACCGGCAGGGCCATGGGACAGCACAGTTCTGCACTTGAGATCCCCTGTGTGGCTTGGAGAGTGTGCTGCCCTTCACTAAAGACACACTTAGACAACCCTGAAGCATGCCTTCTCCAGAAACTTCCACTAGTTTGCCTGAGTTTGGAGCAATTAGTACCTCCACTTGCCAAAGAGAAGTCATTTAGCGAAGTACAGGAGGCATCATTTGCTCCCCTTCTTTGCCTCCCCCAAATCTGATTCTGCATAAGCACATCTGTTTAATTATGTGGTAGTCTCCCTACAAAGCAAAAATGTCAATTTCTTGCTTAACCATGGAACGGGGAAAATATTTTTTTCTCAATATAATCTTTCCCGGACTTCAGCAACAGCTGTGTTCTAATTTCCAAGAGCCGGGATCTCACGAGGAGACACTAGTTTGTAAATACAAATTCAAGTTTTGCATGCACAAAATGGAGGAACAGCGAAGCAGGAGGGGTGTGTGTGTCACTGCATTTGTTATCATGTAGACACAAACCAGGAAAACTCCTACATCCCCAATTTCTGTGTCTCAGTGTTATCTGGGAAGCAGGTAAATTACCTGGGAAAACCTGAAATCAGTATATTTCACAAGCAAAAGAAACTCTTTTAGTGCATTTGCCCTATTCCTAGAGATAATTATTTTTGATAGCCGAATCCTGAATCCCAACTGTTATGTGACCTACTATAAAATTACATGCCACCACTTTTCTGGATGAAAATGCTTTTGAGATATCCCTGTTGTTAGTGTTAAGGACTGGAAAACATGCAAAGAATTTCAGGATAATACAGTGCGGAAGAATCTCCTTGGCAAACAAATACAAAAAGGTTTTTTCACAGAAAGGTCAGAGACAAAAGAGGTGATAATACTTGTTGTTTGGTGCATGCCTTTGTGTTTCAGAGGGAACATGAGAAGTAATAGCTAGCAAAAAGTTCCTGCCCACAGCATCAAAATTAACAAAGAAAAAAATACCCACAGATAGCCACAGACTCAGTAGCCCATATTAGAATCCTTAATGTGAACTGCGGTTGCATTCAATTTAAATGGGACTTCTGTGTTTTATGAGCAGATGAAACAAGACATGGCTGTACCTGACAAACAGTGCAAAGAGGGTACACAGGAAGAAGTATAAAGATGAAATGTAGGTGCATTATTTCAACAGATGGTAACAGTACCACAGCAGCATGTTATTTTTTCCTTAGTTCAAGAACACAAACATGAGTAATCAATCATCACTGATTAAGTAATTATGGTACCCTACATGTTATCACTTATCTGGAATCCTTTATCTGTGTACATTACAGACCATCTTGTATTTTTTTGCATTCAAAAAAATAAAAATGCACCCCACTGCACTGCAATCCAGCTCCAGGTTGTAAAACAGAGCTCTGCATTACTATCAACCTTTAAGCGCTACAATTTACTTTTTTTTTTTAACAAAAGCAATTGGTTTCCAACAGGCTGGATAATAAGTCTTTTGACCTGCATTCTTCTTTGACCCATTAAGGTCACCCCTGTGCTCGGGCATATAGCTGACTTAGGAAATGCCTGCAAGTCCTGCATTTCATCTCCTGCCCACTCAAAATAAAGCTTTCTTTAAATGTGTCTGTACGGGTCCCCGAAGACCAGGGAGGCATCCCTGTAGTGGGCAATGGAGGGACAGAAGCTTCTGCCTTTATTAATGAATGCAGACCATTATGAGTCTGGCTGGCTCCTGCACTGTTCCCAGAAGCATATACTGTACGTGACTTAAAATGCTAGAATATTGACACAAAGCGAGCTGGGCACCCCTAAGGAAAATTACTCCTTGGATATAATGTAGGCTCGTAACAGCTATTAGAGTACAAAATAAAACCCTCCGGGATCAAACTGACATATACCGCATTCTACCTACTCCTCAAACATTAGAAGAATTTCTTTGTGAAGGCATTCTCAAGGACAGCATTAAACTGACTTTTGTAGCAATCTGCAACAGCTTTTTGGCTTACAGCTTTTAGTACTAAATCTCTAGTTTGAATCAATATAAGTACTATATCTACCACATTAATCAATACATTTGGTTCAATACACGTTCTATTAAATTATACTTTCTAATCAAGATTTTCTGCTTCTCTTCCCTTCTTTTTTATTCCAACTTCTTATCCTGTACCACACTTTTCAAACTGTCTGCAGCTAAGATGAGGATGTTGGATTTTCCAGAACCAAAGGGGAAGAAAGAAAGGCTTGTGGAAAGGCCTGCCTAGCAAAACCTAGCACAGAATCAACATGGTTTCCAGAAATTTGGTCCAATGCTTTATTACTTATCCTGGCTGTCATGACCTCTCATGCAGAAAGCTCTGTATTGGACACTGTTGGAATATATTACCATGTGGAAAGGCAAGGGAAGAGGGAAGAGGAGTATTAAGTGGTAACACCAAAACCAAGTAAATAAAACTTATTCAGACTAAACTATAAAAAAGGTAACACAAAAGGTTATTTTTCTGTTTCTTCAGATTTGTGCTGCTTCAATATCGCAGCACAGAGTTTCCTGTCAAGACCCCCTTATACTGCTGAAGGATTCTTTCCTGGTAAACTGTAATATGATTATACTCAAGGATTGAATCGATGAGTTACTTAGATTTGTACAATACTAAGATTAAATATAAACTATAAATTAAGATGTAAAAACATATTATTTAGTCCAGGTCTTTGGGGATATGTGAAACACTGGGATAGAAGATGTCTCCAGCAATCTGAGTGACCAACACAGTTACAGTAAATTACTTTCCCACACCTGCCTTAGATTTGGTGGAATGTGGCTGTTCTTCATAAGAAGAGAATATGACACTCAATGTCAAAATGATAAACATGCATATTGTAGGCATGCAATGCATTTGCCACTGTCTTACAGATCAAAACCACTGCACTCATGTCCCTCGCTTACAGTCAGTCTCTCTTTTCCTAGCTCCATATGATCACTGTGAACCTGCTGAAAAGCTGTTGCATTTTCTTTTGACATTTAAGATCATCTCACTCAGCTCACAATAGTGTCTTATAATACTTTCTAGATGACACTATGTCACCATTAAACAAAAAGGTGAAATAGCATAATAAAAGAGAAGAACAAGAATTCATAGAATTTAAAGACAAAAAAGACCCATTAGGGCGTTTTCTCCACCCATCTTGCCAGTGTTGGATTATTGCCTATAGTGTAATTTCAAGTGTTTTGCCCAGTCCAATTTTAATTAGAGCTTCCAATGCTCCTCCTGGGAGACTATTTCACAGCTTCACAGACCTCAGGGTTAGTATTTTTTTTCCTGATGTTCATCCCAGGAGAGGAAGAGGCTCAGCCAACCCCAAATCAGACATGAAACCAAATCTGCATAGTTAAGAGCTGGTTTTAGTAGATTATCTGGGCCATTTTGAAGCATCTGAAAGCAGAAAACTTACTTTCTATGCCCCAACACATTATGGCACTGGCTCTACTGCTGCTGCAAGCAATTGAGAATATTCAGTTATGTGGGTTTCTAAGGCTCAGTCACTGTATAGGTAAAAAAATAGTATAGGTGGGATTTGGGTTTCTGTACTAAGGGTAACGACTTCTATAGTGTACTCTACCAAATGAAATAATTGAAAGTTAGGGTCATATCCAGGCTCATTCTATGATTCTAGAATCCTTAATTGTACTGACAGAGCATCTATGGACATTTAGATTGTAAACATTTCTATATTTTTCACATATGTGAGATAAAAAAAAAAGAGTAACTTGAGTTGAAGCTGATTATAAAATGAGGGATTATTTCCCCTCCCAGACCTCACTCTTCCTTTTATAAAACACTAACTACAAGAATTTAACTTGAATTACTGTATCTGAAATGCAGGAACTAACAAATGTTTCTGATGTGTTTCACCCCACGAATTGCAATGCTTCTGACACGAATGAATATATATTCATATTTCAGTGGTCACACTTATGCTGAGTGAATGAGGGAGCCAGGAAAGAGATTTGTGTAATAGTTTTTCATGGGTGAAAAGTAGGAGTCTGAATGGAGACTTTGGAGTTCTGGAGAGATCAGAAAAAATCCAGGCAAAGTGTCCCTGCCACCAGCAGCTCCACTACCATAGTGCAGCTGGCAGAGCAGGAGGAGTAGCAATGAATTTATAAATACACTAAAAGTAGGCATGGAGTTTCATACAGCCAAGTTAGCTCACCAGCACAGACCTAACAAAATACAGTCTCTGAAACTTCAGATTCCCAAGGAAATTGATCTGAACTAAACCAGAGCTATTTCCACAACAAGAAAGGGGCCAAATCCCATGAGAATCTGTGTTCCCATAAATACCATTTATGTGTGGTGAGTTGATGTTTACCAGCCTTTGAGAATCAGGTCTGTTCTCAGACATGTTTGCCAATTAAGTGGTCATCTTAGGACATGACTGACCACTGTTGACAATGATAATTTAGGAAAGCCTACACTGAATTGCAGTCATTCATATAAATTAATTCACCTAAGCTATGTGATTTGATATTATGTTAATGTTTCTGAAATAGCATGACTGCTAATCAGATTTTATTCTTTATCATATTTATGTAAAACTCTCAGTGTTCTGGTTTTTCCACTCTGCATTTCCAGCTGGGCCAGAGAAAAACTACCAGTAAAAAAATCTCAAACTGAAAAGCATGTTCTCAGAGATGCAAACTGAAAATTCAAACCAAACCCAAACCAAACCAAAACCCCTGATACCTATTTTTCTTCAGAGACTTCCAGTAAGTCACTAGTAAAATGTCAATGATTCCTTTTGGATTCATTACTATATGCGAGTACATATATCACAGATTTGTTGTATGGAAAAGAATGACATATATTCCTGGGTACAG
This sequence comes from Chamaea fasciata, assembly GCF_029207755.1. NCBI lineage: Eukaryota > Metazoa > Chordata > Aves > Passeriformes > Sylviidae > Chamaea > Chamaea fasciata. The sequence goes on along the minus strand of NW_027094086.1, from coordinate 46,825,083 downwards.
CAAATAAGGCTTTCATCATTGTCACTAGAAGAGAACACTGATGCCTGTTCACCATCCTTGCACCTTCCTCATTATGAGCATTGGCAGGGGGCTCCCAGCTAAGCCTCTGACATAAATCAGAGTAGCTTGAAGGCTGTTTTAACCTATGGTGCCAGGCAATCGCCTCCCATGAGCCTGCCTCACCCTGTCTGCTCTTCACTGAAACGCAGGGAAACTTACAACAACGTCTTCCATTTCACGCCAGGTGTGCCTGGCTGCACGGGGAAGGTGTGTGCATTACCCCATAAAGGAGAAAGTGATGGGGAGAGAGGGCAATGGTCAGGGCATGTTCACAACAATTCTTCAAAACTGGGAAACCTCTCTGTTCTTTTATATGGCAAAGGAGCTGTACTGATAATCAGGATCCAGGTCTAAGTCTTGTCTCTAGAAAAACAAGGCCTTTGTGATACTGCAAATGTTTGAAATTAATACACAAGCATTCTTCTCCAATAAGAAAATTGTTCATTAAGTGGGAATAAAAGCTTAAACAAAAAAGGCGGAAGGAGGCACTTCTGAGAAATATACCAAAAATCTTATTACTTTAGAATATGGTTATGGTTACCCTGGTATAAATTAAGAAAATCTCCACTGAAATCAAGGGAATTTCAAGACAGGAATAAGCAAGAATAGAGCCGGGCCTTTAGGGTTTAAAACAAAGTGAATATTGCTCGTACACTGATCGATAATTGCACACCCTCTGCAGAGGCCACAGCCAGAAGTCTCTTCACCCTGTCAGACACAGCAAGCAGAATCCAAAGTTGAACAAATACAGATTTGTCTGCAGCTATTGTACAACAGAGTAACAGGGGACACCAAGCCTTGATAGGCAATACTGCCTAATAAGATATTCAGGGATTAAGTCAGTGTTCTATAAGACACATGTTCATGGGCTAGCTGTTGCTCTGCTTTAATTTTTTTCTTTGTTATGTTTAATTTATCATGCTGGTGCTTTCTAAACTACAATATCTGTAAACAAGTTTAAGTTTGACCGACCTCCCCTTTCACATCTACAGGCAGCATTTCTACTTTGTGCTCTGATTTCAGATACCTTAAAGACAAATAAATCTGTGGGGGACAGAGAGGTAACAAACCTAAACAACAAAAACAAATCCCTTTGTCTGACAGTATGTGATCATCTTATGTGAATACAAATTTGCCTAGCTGTAAGTGAGGAAGTGGCTCCTGGAACTGGAGCTATGCAACACACAGATTCCTTTATAGGTCAAACCCAATTAAACAAACTACTACTAAATATTTAACAGCTCAGTGCAGTAATTAGTGACAAATAATGGAAGCTTAAACTGATAATTGCACAGAAATGTCCTGTTGGAAACATTACATGTTCCTTACTCCTCCTCTTTCTCTCATACTCAATGAATCCTGATCCTTTTCAAGGATTAAACTGACAAATGAATCTGAATTTTATGCATATCTATTTGGTCTGCAATGAAGTTTTCTATGACTTGCAGAAAGGAACTTTCCAAGGGGAATTCTTCTTCTCAAATTTCCATTTTGGGTTCTCTGCTTTAAGCAGAGTAATTGCTAAAACATGAATTGATTTCAAATCTTCAGCCAACCTTCAGGTCCAGAATTCAAGCTCCTGTCCATAGGATTCAAAAGGTCACCCAATTAAAATGGGGAAGCACACAGAGCTGTGATTTATATGCAAAGGGCAACCTTTAAAACAATGATACTTTCCAGTTTTCCACAGGTGCACGTAGAAGAATCTCGTTGAACAAAATTACAAGTGAAATTACAAGTTTCTTGATACAGCATGAAAGAAAAGTGCTGTAACTTGTCTTCACTCCTATTATACAGACAGACACATCCCACACTTGTATTGATCGCTGAGTTCACCTCCCTGCCTTCCTGACATAACACTGGGTATTGTGCTTACCAGGTGACATGGGGACAGCTTGGAATCTGCATTCTCCACACACTTCCAGCTGGTGCGTGGGGCCCTGTACAACAGCACCTGGCACACTGGAGGTTGTGGAACAGCTCAAGATTAACTCACAGTGACTAACAACATTTTCGCTCAGGTGAAAGCAAGCCCTGAACAAACCCAGTTTTAAAAATCATATTTGGAAGCTATCCATCCAGCAAGCATACACACATACACCCAGTTAAGATAATGCAGAAATGGAGGGGAGCATATGTTGGATTCTGAAATCAGGAATGTAAATGGAAATTTGTCCTCTTGTCCATGGCATGTCAATTTTAGACTATGTAGGATAGATAAGGAAAAGCTATGGTGCTCTGCTAACTCTCCTCTTCTTCTAAAAGCTCCAAACTCTGTTGCACATTGGTGCATCTTTTTCCTTCAAGACAGTTTGCAAGGAAAGCCAGATTGAGCAGATTTGATGGTAACAGCCAAGGATTTCCGAGCTGATAAGCAGAGGCCCCCATGGATTTTGTGCTCTGACTTCCTTCACAACCGGTTACTGTGCCAGCCCATCTTGGACTTCATACAGGCCTTATTCCTACAGCTCTTCAAACAAGGAAGAGCAGGAACTGGGACAGTGCTTATGTGGCAGGCTTGGTGTGTATGTGAATTACAAATCCACTGCTTGGAAAAGAAACTAAGGACAATTTTTATCCCTTCATAGCTGGTGATTAGTTAGACAGTTAAGAACCCTATGTTTAAATTGTTTTGTTCTTAGAGCAACCTCATCTGAGTTTCTCCCTTTTAAGTCCAAGAAACTCCATGTTTTAAAGGTGACTTTTAGAGAGACCAGAATGCTATTTTGCTCTTTATAACAAAGTCATTCTCTAAATTTTGTGAGAACATACACTGTAAATCAATAAATCTGGAGCATTTACTAACATGTGGTACCAGGACAAGAAAATTTCATGTTTGTCATTGTGGTTGTTGGTTGTAAAATGCAGTTTGAATTCTCTATTGTCTTCTGTTTTCTGGTGTGTTTTTTTTCCCAATTGCTTTTGTGTAAAAGAAGTGTGAAATGTGACCACAGCTAAATGGGAGGAATTTCACTCTCACTTTCTCTTGTTTACAAAACCTTAAAAAATGGGGAAGGCACCGAAGTCCAATTCCTACAATTTAATGCTCCCCCTCCAAACAAGAACGTAGCACACAAAGAAGCATCCTTTTATGCCTTTTTCCTTCCTCCCTGTGAAAGATGACATATCCTCCCACCAAATGTCATTCTCTGAGGTTGGTCATTCTGTTTCTTGTCAGACAGCTGGCCAGCGACATGTTGCAAGTCAGACGTGTCATTAGGTCCTGCCTTGACCCTGTGCTGACAGTTGAAGAAATGCCCCCACCCCTCACCTCTGGTTTGGCTTGTAATGCCGGGTACTCCTGTCTCCTTGGCTGTCTCCTGCTAAGGGATCCAGCCTTCTGCAGCTGCTTCTTTCACCCCTCGTTTCCCATTAGGACTGTTTTTAGTGTGGCAATCATCGGATTGAGTGAAAAGAATCACATTTACGAGGAAAATAACTGGAGACAACACTCATTTGCTGTCTACATCTAGTGCCAAGGTATCTGAAACAGAGAACTTTAATTCCTTTACAAAAAGATGTGCTGTAGCTATGGTGAGGCTAATCTATAACCCTCAGGATATTATGTAATTTGCTACTCCAAGTTAATTTTAATTCATCAAAATAAAACCCGCCTAATAAACATAACCCTTTAAAGTAAAGTATTATCTTGAACCCAGAAAAAAAAAAAAAAGGCAAAACCTTTGCAATTGGAGGGCCATTCATCATACCACAGCGCACACTTACATAAATTCAAAAGTTAGCTATAAACAAGTACCCACAGCAATAGTGCCATGCATAAAGGGGCAGGCAACAGGAGGCCTGCTTTCTAATAAGCCCTCAAAGGAACCTGCCACACAGAAGTGGCACTTATCCTAATTTAAAGCTCTCACAGTTACTTTACCATGGCAAAATTTATAAACTAATAACTTTAGTAAACATACCGGCACTCCAAACAAAAACCCACGCAGCAGTTCAGGCCCACAGAGAAAACAGCTTTCTTAGAAAGGTACTGTCTTCAACAGTGAGATAAAACACTCGTTTGTGGGCTACTCTTACAGTCCCTGATGTTCAGTAACAATTCTGCACCATTCCATTACATCTGTACTGTCTCTTCACTGTGGTCTGTAGTCTATTGTCCCCACAAATCTTTTTAGCATCCTAAGCCATATTACTTACCTGTATATTTGTCCTGGCCAGCTCAAACAAAGAAATACTTCTGGATTTGAAAGAGCCTGCTCTGGGTCTGTGACCTCCCTTAAAGTGTGATTAAATAGTCAGGGCAATTTGCTTTCAAATTGTTGGTTTAAAAACATATTTAGTATTTGCAATTAAAGCTCATATTCTTTCTCATCTCTATTTGTTTTAATTCTCAGTAACTGTTAAAAATTTAAAAAAATTATACTGTTCTTCACTTATATACATGAAGAAAAAAGAAAATCAGAAAGCAATAATAAGGGCTAAGCAGGAAATTACAGAAATCTCTGTAATACATGCGGAGTGGATTTTTTTTTTTTTGTTATATCCCAAACCCACATCACTTTGTACAAAGTTCCTTTGCAAATCAAAGCAAAACGAAAGTAAAACAACTGCAGGCAAAATTTCTAAGACACGATACAGTTTGTGTCAGAATGCTCATCACTTCAGGCTGACCTGCCAAGGTATCTTGGGAAACATGGTAAAAAGACAAATCTGCAAGTTGGTAAGAAACTCTGAATGAGAGGAACTATGTGTTGCTCACAAGCCACGGGATGCTGTGCCACGTTAGCTGAGCTGTACTGGTGCCTACAGCAGATTTCCACCCCTTCCCTACTGCTCTTAGGCACACCTGCTCAGGATGTGCTCCTAAGAGCACTGAGGAGGAGCCAGCAACAAGAAGCTTTTACAGAAGAAAGCAAAGAAATAAAAGGTTTGTGCTTTTGTGAGTGATGTGGAATTGAAAGATCAGAATTTAGTACTACACACAGACACCTGCTGTCAGCAATAGAGCTATGTCATAAATTTAATAAGGGTGAAGTTAGCAAGATGACATTTTTGGACCTTGACAGGCAATTTCTGTCATCTGCATTTTCAGGAGATTCTCAGCAACTTGCAGAATCCACCTCTGCATCCAACCCACTTCCTTGGGGGCCACAGTATTGTCTCAAGAAGCCTCTTTTTAGGCATTAAGATTTTGGCCACAGGGCTTGTTTTTCCAGAAACAAATGCATTGTCAAGACAATCTACAAACTCAGCAGAGAGTAATTTCTAAAGGTTTTTGAAAGAGCTCTTTCCAGAGATATATTTCCCTATTAATTTCTGCACAAGAGTCTGACATATGTAGAGACTTACAATTCTCTGCTAAATTTTCAGATTAATTCCTACATGTTCACTGTATACTATTGTAAATCTGTTAGGCCTAAACATTCAAATCATGGGCTACCACAGTCCTCAGTGCATGTTAAAGCATTCCTAACACTGCCCAAACATATGCCAGCTCATAATAGCCCCATGGGATTGTTATACCAATTAAAAATCCCTGGAATTCATTGGAGTCTGAGACATGCCTGTGAGGACCAAAAGGGAGTGATACGGAACCAGCTTGCAAAATAAACAGGATTTGCTGCGTACTGAGGGAATCCTTGGCTGTCTGACTAAGGTACCTTTTATACTGGCAGGGGATGCAAATTGGAGCCTGAGGATCTGCACTTTCATTTTCAAAGCTCTTTGCAAACATCAACCACTTCACCTTCACACCATTGCTTCAAGGGAAGTAAATATGTACAGTTCCAGCATCTTCTGTTTTCTGGAGGTGCAAAGAAGCACAGGGCATTTTTACAGTCTCTGTTCAGGCATAAAAGGGAGCTTTTGACAACCTCTTCCTTTGTGGGCAAATGAGTTTCTCAAGGCCATGGAGGGAATTGGTGGCAGAACAGGGTTTTCTGGAAAGATCCTGCTATCCAGCATGGTGCTGAGTCCATCCTGCCCAACCTGCAATACACCGAAGCAACTTGTAGAATTCCAGCCATACACTGCTTCAGTGTGGAGGACAGATTACTGTGTGTCACCCTCCATAATCTCTCCTGTAAGAGGAATTCTACACGCTTCCCGTGGACTTCCCCCTTTGCTTCCCCCCCAAATGGTGGCAAGGTTAGAGACAAGTTGTTTTCTCAAGGCTGAGATTAAAAATGGCTCTGTGTTTTGCTAAACATTCCTCTGAAGCACGGGCAGCATGTGCGTGCGCGCGTGTGAGTGTGTGTGTGTGTATGTGCGTGTGTGTGTGTGTGTGTGTGTGAGTGTGACTGAAAAGGACCCCAATGAAAGGAAGGAATGAGAGATGCTAAACAATGCTGTGCAAAGTTGCAGACTGTTCGGCTACAGGCCAGAAAATGAATCCAATTTTTCATTCTGTCATTATAAATATTTCAGTGCAAATGGTACTGATTTTCTGCAACTGTGGTTAAGCAAAGGGCCTCCGAGTGAATATTTAAGGGGGAAAAAAAAGAGAAGAAGAAAAAGAGGGAAGGGGAAAAAAAGAAAAATAAGAGGGAGGGGGAAAATTAAGGTTAGCAACCAATTAATTTCAAACTTTCAGTGTAAAAGATTCTGGGAAAAATTCTACAGTGATGCAGCGTGTGACTCGAAGGAGGGAAAAAAACATTTACTCTGCTCTTCTTCTGACAGTTTCTCATAAAATATCTGCAGTCCATCTATCTTTTAGTACTCCAGGCTCCTCTGGAGAGCAGAAAATAGTAGTTTAAAGCTCACTTCAGTGCCAGTCTGCGGGAGATTGCTTTCCACAGGACCCCTGCTGATGGAGGCCTAGGGGAAGAGGCCCAGGAGTTATTCAATCAGTCCAAGGCTCTGGGGCGGCCAGGGCTCCTTTGAGGGCTGATTATAAAGCTGCCCTCCTGTTGCCTGCCTCTGAACAGAACGAAATGAGCAGCCTCTTGCTGAGCAGATTCTGCAAGAAGGAATTTCACCTGTCATGGAGTTTGTCAGAATTTCAAGATTTATCTTGGTGCAAAATTAATAAAGTACCAACTAGGATTTCAGCCTGACTACTCAGCTGTGTCATCTCAAAGTGATCTTTCACCTAAGAAAACCTGGACACAGAGCTACTGAAGTCACTCTTGCCCTACTTTTGCTCAGGAGCTTTAGTGGATGCTACAACTGAATAATAAAATTATTAGAGGTGGATTTCCTGACAATTACACCCAATATCAAGTGCTGGGTGGGTGCTACCGTCCTAGCACGTGACCTTCCACCTCACTTCTGTGGTTACTAAATCTCCCTGGAATAAGCTAGAAATCTGAAATAGAAAAAGATCATTTCTGCAGTTTATAACCTAGCAGGTCCCTTATGGCAGCACATCTGTTAAGTTCATACACTGGTATTCCAGGTCTGGATTTGATTTATAAGTTTTAAAGGAATACAAACAACAGACTACATGAGATTACATCCAGTGAAACACTGCAAATTAATATTGCCATGACAGTCAAGTACATGGTCTTTTAACCATATTCTGAGTTTAATGTTGTGGTAAAGTGCCAGGTTGATAAAGCATCATCTAAATCTCTGTGAGCTGACTGCAATTCTTTCGAAGCTAGACAGCCTCACCAGTCTTCTGACAGTGCCTTACAGCAATAATAATAATAAAAAATCTTCATACACTACCTGTTTAGTTAAGACTGAGCTAGCTTATAGCACTTGGTCACATGAATTTCAAGTCTCAGATAGCAAAGAAGCAACTTGCAGCCTACAAGAGAGCCTTTCAGCTAAAAGACTAGATCAACTTGGAGAAAATAAAATTCAGTTGATGGGTAAATAAATATTATGCAATTTACAATGCCGTTGGTTCAGATCTTGACATGCAGAGACAGAGATCCACTGTACTAAGAAACCGTAAAATATGCCTAGATTGGGAAGGAAGATGCATTTGCCATCAACAGCTCTTACCCTGAGCTGTGACAATTTCTCTGTTCAAAGCTGTTTGCTGTTTGAAACAACAAATCTACTTTTCTGTCTGTTTCCTCCCCAGAAATTTCTAACAAGAGATTAAAACAAATGGTAACATATCCTTTACCTGCCTCCTCACCCTTCAACGACAATTCAGCATTAATAGACATAAAGCCACCTTTACCAAGCACTAGTAGTGTGACAGTTTTAACACCAAGAGATCTCACAGTAGAGGGGGAGAGAGAAAGCACGAAAGTGAATGCACAGATGGTGGGAGGGGACACAGGGTGCTCTCAGCAGGTTACAGTAGAGATGCATTAACTCCACAGAGGGATAAGGGCTTCCCACCAGTACAGTCATGAATTATAACTGAGCATGGGAGTGAGTTCTTAGTGCCTGTCTCACAGCAAATATACTGTTCCATTTTCCTGCACAATCACCTTTCACCTTTACAAATGCAAAGCCAAGCAAAATGCACCACTAATATTTAATAATATCACAGGATCTTTATCTTACACAACACATGTCCACACAGAGGAAGTATGGGGGGAGGCAGAGTATTCACTGACACAGCGTATCCCCGAGCAAACTTACACACCCATGATCCGTGACTGTGCCTAGCGATTCTCCTGCAAAATGAGACTGTAACAACACAGAAAAACAACTAAAGCTGCACATAGAAATGTGTGTAACTCAGCAGTATTGGTTCATGAGAACTGAATCATCTCTTTCTCCCTTCCTTTGTTAACAGGGTGGAGGACACTCAATTTCAGCTTTGAACACAAAGGAAGATCAACTTTAAAAAAAAAAAATCATAAGATCCTGCAAAATTCCACTCTTTTCCCATCCAAAATGTTTATGCCTTGGTTTGATCAAAGCATGGTGAAACCGACTCAAATAACAGGTAGAAATGCTAAACCTAAAAGCTGTTCCTTCTGGCTGGGGGATATACACATTTTTTTGCAACATACACTTCTAGTTGTGCAGCCACTCTCCACCAGAGTCTTTTTCACTCATGTTTAGAATGGAGTGGCCCAATGATGCTCTCACCTTGCCCCCGAGAGCTAAAAAAAAATTAAAGGCAAACAAAGTAAAGGGAAAAAAAAAAAAAAAAAAAAAAAAAGCAAAAGGCCAAAAAAAAGAAGAAAAAAAAAAAGCACCACTTTTCAGCCAAGTTTGATGTTTACTGGAGTGTCTCTTTATGAATCACTGACCACACCTTGTTTTCCCAAACTATGTGCACCTCATCCCTAGGGGAATTCATCCCCTCCCAACTTTCCTCCTACTCAATGAACCTATCAATGGAGAAAACTTGCTCTTTCTGGCAGCTGAAAATTTGACCAGCTCTAAAGTATTCATTTACCATGCCTTTCACTTTCGTTTAAATCCTCAGTGTTCCTGTTCTAAATGACAGCATGGCAAGCATTGCTTTTAAGCAGTATTCATCTTGCTTACCACATCTCAGCCTTTTACAGACGGCTGCTCTCTCTCCGACAATGGAGCCTTACTCCTTTATAGCTGGAGGGTAGAGACTCTCACTAGCTGTAGATTCGCTGCAAATATCACAATAAAGGACACAAATGTGAATTTGCTGTAAAATACGGGTTGGCTCTGGAGGTACCTTGCTTTAGAAAACTCTGTCAAGAGCAAACAATATATCTTTCTCCAAAATGCACAGCAGCCACACACTTGAAAGAGCTTTTCCAAGTGATCTAACATGTCAGTGGAATCAGGATGCTTGTGAATTTTACACTTTTCTCCACTTTAGGTCTCTGATCAATATTTTAGCTTCTTACACACTTAATATACTCAATGCTGGTTTGGCAGCATGTCTTGTGGAACTTAATTTAAAAAAAAAAATCCCTGAAGTTTGAGGAGGTGCCCTGCGGTGGAAGAAGGTAGGGTTTGAACTACAGATCTTAAGAAGCAGCAGTTTAGCTGCTACCAAACCCCTGTACCTGTGCCTTGGTACCCTGAAAACATGGAGGAGTGAGGATGCTGGGTGCAACAACCACTTGGTGCCAGTGCTGTGGAGAGAAGAGGGGGCAGACCTCGAGCTGCAAACTTCCAGTGATAACCGTGTGCCACCACTCTTTGGGAAATGACAGGACCAGTGGAGAGTGGAGCCAGGAATAAGGAGCTTATTCATGGAGATGGAGCGAGGGGGGCCAGCAGCGGGGTAGGGGGAAGGGAAATCAGATTTGCAGAACTGGCCATGAAGCTCCTCAATACACCATAGCTGGATGCTTCATAAAGTCACACTGATGGCAGTCCCGGAGATGGCCATCTGTTGTCAGCTCTGGGCCAGATGAAAGATAATATAATGGCAGCTACTGGTAGCTAACAGCAGGGCAGTTGTAGGAAGGAATGTGTCCTAGAATGAAGAAGTGGCGCTTCCTGTTTAGCGCAGAAAATCAGTCATCGATATCAACTACATTAGCAAGAAATTAATGGATGGACAATTAAGAGAACTGAACTGATCTACCAGGGAAATTATTCATATGCAAACAGAGTGCTTATTTCTTCTGCTTACTCCAGGTGTATGTGCCAACTGATCTGACTAATGGCAAGGTGTAGGCTGAAACATTCAGGGCACAGATGATAAAACCTCATTTTCTGCAAAGGGCAGAATTCCATTTCTAATGATTATCTGTGGGTCAGGGAATACATTTACTGCTTTCCCTGCCCTCAGTCTATGACAGGACTCTCTGATGTTAGCTGAGGTTTCTAGAGGGACTGAGGGTAGAAATTGGCCTTTATGCAACAACTGAACTTCCCCTTATTACTACCAAGATTAATTTTTACATTAGCCTTATCATTATTACCAGCATCACTCAGAAGAAAAAATGTTTGCCTTTCCAAGCACTATTATTTCTATCTTGTTTCTTTGTCCCATAATCTCCTTTCTGCTTCTCTTCTATTCCTCTGCTTTTTGTTCCCTCCTTCTTCTGCCTTTCTGTGCCTTCTTCTTTCTGCAGCAACTTTTGATTTGCTTCTTTAGGCTGAAATCTCACACACCTCACTGTTCCATTTGCAAAAAAACCCTCAGAAATTATGATTTTAATGTTGACATGTAACATCACAGATACATTTCAGAGACAACATTTGCTGCTTTCAGACTGGAAACCATGAATTTCATTTAACATTTTTGCATGTCATAAGGATTTGCAGACATAAGGATTGCAAACTGTACTACATTATCTGATTCTACAGAATCTATTTAATATAGACCATATGAGTCAATTTGGAGAAGAGATGCATGGGGTTTTTTTTTAAACAGGTACTTATATTATACAAAAAGAATCCTGCCATACAAGCATATAAACAGGAAGAAATAGGCAAAATAGGAACATATATGCAAACACACATGATTTTGGGTATGATTCTATCCCTCTCTATCAAAGAGAAGGTATATAAATTTTTGCTTATTTTTGAATAGGTACTTCATGAATGTCACTCATGACAATATATTTACTTTTCAGTTCTTTACCATTATATTGTTTCTTCAGTCTGAATTTCTTTTCAAGATTAAAATGTGTATTTAAATGTAATATCCATTACTTAAGTGCTGTACTGTCTTTGTCTATTAATTCTGTGTTTTCACCAATAATATTACTCAAACATCTGAAAAAAACAACCCATAATTGTCATTGAATTGCTCCAGAAATTTAAGGAGTGTTCTCACAGGGAATGTATAAGGGATGTTGTGAACACATTGTTTCCTGCTTATTTCCAGGAAAAAGTGTAGAAAAATTCACAGTATGGTATGTAAACTTACTCATAGATTAAGTATGTGGAGACAAATAAGACACATTAATACTAAGCTCATCTTTGACAAGCACTATTTAGTGAAATCAAAGTGGTCCCTGAAAAATTCTGGCACTTTGGGCTTGGTGGGCTTTGCAATGTGCTATAAATATTCATGAACTAATGAAGTACCCATAGGGAGTGCTTACATTTGAATAGGCCAATCAAAGGCGGGTGAACTCACAAGATCCAAACCTGGAAATTTCTTATTTAGAAAAGAATTACCGCATGAAAACCTAATGTGGCCATAACACCCCTCAATCCCCAGGAGGGAAGGGGCACTGGAAGGGAATTCAAAGAATTTCTTTTTGTATTTAAACTTTGTTTGACATTGAAGCAAAAGACTTGCAGGGGAAACACTTAGAAGGTAAGTTCTTAAAGAGCTAATGCATGAGTGCCTCCACCGTGCTTCTCTTGATTGCCTTTTTGAGAAAATTTGCAAAGAAAATAATTCTGCCTTCTAGGGGGAAAATGTCTCAAATCTCAGGAACACAAGTCTGAATTTTTTAAATCTTGAAAGACATGGAAAGATACTCAATGCACATACTGGTGCACACACATCTATCTGAAACAGTAAGGGCTCAGGAATAAAAGCAAACTTGCAATGCATGCAGTTCAGTGTAGTCCCCTAAAACACAAACATCAATTACAATCTCTGGAACACATATTATCATCATCATCCTCACTCACAAGATGGAGAGTGTTCTTGGTTATGTGGCGCAAGTTAGTACCTGACCTTACAAATGAATCCAGCTCTTCTGACTCCTAGGTATCTGCTCTGAGAAAAGCAACCTGACTGCCTGCTAAGGACTAGGGCCAACATTAATGAATGTGATGCCTGTATTTACGCATCAAAGGTATTTTGTTGAAACTTTAAACGACGCTATGGCTCCTCAGCACCTATGCTTTTATCAAGGCTCCTAACTTCAGGCATTTTTGACCTGATTTCCTGATGTACTCAGCACCAGCATCTTGCCCTGGCCTTATCTGCAGCTGGAGGTGCTCAGCACCCTCTCAGAAATAGGCCACTGAGTTTGAAAATGCTGGCCTAAAGCTTTGACTGTTAATTGGATTCCAGGTAGGCTTCTTTTTAAGAAGAGCTGACAAAGTTATTCCCTGCTGGCTCCTGGCCTTTGGGGCCTAGAAAGCCAGCATCTATGTTCCACTCTTCACCCTAAGAGCTTGGGGACCTAGAAATGCCAAAACTGATCTCCAATTTCACTTAAATAATGTTTTGAGGCCTTTTCTTTGTGAAGAAAACATCCTGCAGGTTTGAAAGTTTTGTGCCTGTTTTTGTGTAAAGAGCATAAATTATTCACGGTCTCCCCTGCTGTTGGGACCTCCATGGTACACAGACTCAACTACTGTGGGGGCCTTGGCAAAACAATCCTAGATGGAGGTAGCTGTGCCACTGCTGCTGTGGCTTATGCTATTCCTACACCAACCTCTTTCCCAGCTGGCCCCAGAAGGCCTCTGCCACAAGGAGACAACCCCAGCCCAGGTTAATTAGCAGTTTTCTCAAGCTGACCCCCAAATGAGAGAACATAGTGTTTGAATCCCAGCTCTGCCACTGTCTCCACTCAAGGTCTCAGTCAAGCCTTTAGTTCTTGAAATAGCCTAGAGCTTGCTTAGTTCTGCTCCAGCTCAGGTCAAGGGTATTTTAAAGGCTGTTTTAAAATGTTGAGTTTTTGGGAGCATTTTTCAGTGCTGAGATCTTTGGAAAGTTTAACCCTTAAAGAAGTGAGGAAGAACCTAGAAGATTAGTTTCAACAGTGGAATTGGAACAAGAAAATTGTAAAACTGGAAATCCAGAGGAGGACTCACATTAAGCTACATAAAACTTCCACATACTCTCCTATACTGCCTCTGTTCTGCTTTGTTTCAGCAGCTTGTACTGGGAGCTAAGAATGTTCTGCTGTTTGAAGCGACGTGAGTAACATCTGCTATGAGTGCTTCATTCTTTCTTTCATCCTTTCCCTGGGGAAGGACCTGTGTATTTTGTTTTGGTAGGGCTGCGTTGCTGCGGGTTGGGATTTTGGGGTAGGTTTAGAAATCTACATACAGGTATACGTTTGTATGAGGGAAGGGAGCCTTTGGTACACGTAGGTGCATCCTGCTCTTAAAAGCATGAGTTGAGGACATCTGTCATAATACTTAACTGCTGTGGAAGTTTGTTCCATGCTCTCAGAGGCCAGTCTGTGAGGAACTTCTAGCTCCTGAGCAAAAATTTTCAGCTCTTTGATAGAAATGCTCACACAGCAGAACTTTGTCAACTACCACATTGTTTCCAAATGGGAAGAACTTCCAAGGTTGCCTCTGAGATGTCCTTGACCCAGTCCACCAAGAAAATAAAGGACTGAGTCTTAGAGCACAACTGGACAAACGTGTAGGAAGGCAGTATAGACAGCAAGAGAGCTGATTGAATATGCTCCTGGTCTCCTTTGCTACTGAGGGCCAGTGCTGCAGCTCTCTGTATTAGCTGGAACGTCCTACAGGCTGATGGCTTCATGCCCAGGTATTCTGTGCTGATGGAGTCCAGATGGGAAGCAGCAAGGGCGTGAATCACTGAGGCCAGGTCCCTTTTGAACAGGATGAGAAGCAACTGCTGATCCAATTATTTCTTGCCCTAGTTTTCATGTTTCTAAAGTGGGGACACTTAACTACCCCAGGGGCAACTAATTATTAGTCACAAGAAGTTAAGGAAATGCCCTAATTCACCAAAAAGAGATATAATTTTTGTACTGGGCAAAATGGTGCTGAGATCATGCAATCTTGGCTAGCATCATATTGAAAACTATCATCACTGATAAGATATACAATTATTCACCAGTTCTACTGGATATCAGTACCTCTCTGACCCAGCAACATCTGCACAAAACTAACGCAAATTCATTCATTCACTCTGGGTAACACCCCACAAGGGTACCTCATTCCTCCCCACAAACACCACAATATGTTATGTCCCTGGAAGTGTTCAAGATCAGGTTGGACAGGGCTTTGAGCAACCTGGTCTTGTGGAAGCTGTCCCTGCCCATGGCAGGGGGTTGGAACCAGATAATCTTTAATGTCCCTTCCAACCCAAACCATTCTGATTCTGTGAAATTAATACTAGCACTGGAAATAGGAAAGAAATGGTTACTCCTCATCAGAGACAAGAGAAGCAAAAACACCAGAGCAAACATCTAAGCCTATGTCCAATAAGACTAAGGCAAAAAGGAGCAAGCACTGGAAACAGCATGTGGGCAGGAAAAAAAGTCTAAATTGGTACAAATTCCTTTATTATAATTTAATGAAAATTCAATAATAAGCTAGTCATAAGTTTCTTTACTTCCTTATCGATTAAAAATTCAGTATTACAGATAATGGATGGAGAACAGTTTTAGTTATATGCACCCTCTACAGAGAACTGAATGGTCCAGGTGTTCAGTTAGAAGATTTTTATCTTTTGGGGGATATCTAGGCACCCTATAAATGCATCTACCTTTCTGCTTCCTTATCTGATACTTGGAGACTGCACAAGCCTATTTCAGAAAAGCCCTTATTGTGTTAAACTTGTCTTATTAAAAGCTTCCTAGTGTAAAAAATAAACATTTTTAGGGACACACATTTTCAACTCCATTTCAGAAGTATAAATACACAATATAGCTTTTTAAACATGTAAGTACAAAAATTCACAACTTGAAACACTCTTAAAGCATAAACTTCTGTTACAGAAGATTTCCATTTCCTTCTTCCATATGCAGGTAGTACCTAAAGAAGTTTAAAGCTGGTTCTGTAGCTATGGAGCACAAAGGTCTTTAAAGGCAGGGTACAGAGCACAAAGGAAGTGTCAAAAGGATCTTAAAACAAAGAGCAAATTCCTGTAAAATTTCATTATTTCAACTTGAAGGTTGAGCAATACACTGAAGGTTTGATTTTCAGGACTGGTCATTTGTTCTCTGTTCTCACCGGAATGTGGTCCGGTGGGACTGTTTTGCATTCCTAGCGAGTATCTGGAGTGAAATAATGGAAACTTCTAAAGGGAGCCCTACTTGATTTTTGCATTGAGAAGGTGAGATGAACATAGTAGGAGTGGATTCTTATGTTCCTATAGGTTATTCTTAGCCAGAAAACACTAAGTGAAGAATCACACTGGGCCAAACACCAAATTAAGCACCATTACAATGCATATTTTTTTCTGTATGCTTGAATTAATTTCCTTAAACTGTCAGCTGTACCATACATGTGGATAGGATTTCTATGCTATTGCACTCTGCCCTGCTCTACTTCGCTCATGTTTCCACCCTGCCTTCCCTATAACCACAGAGTGCTGACCCTGCCTTCTAATCTGACATGATGAGCATGTCCTGTGCATGAGAGAAGCATGTTAGATGCACTTTTTATTTAAAAAGTAAGGAACTGCTCTTGATAGAATAAACACACAGCTATGCTGCAAGCCCCAACACAAACCACGGCAATGTGAAAGCATAGGGAAGCATAACCTGGAGGATAGTTGCCAAAGATTCCACTGCCTTAGGTGGTAGATAGCCTGAACAAAGCAATGCTTCCTAGAATAGGTTTTAAAAGAGAGTGGGCTGGAGATCAATGTATTTTCAGCAAAAGCAGACCCCAAAGCTCAGTACCTACAGCTCTGCCCGAGTGCTTTGCTGCCCTTTCACCAGCCTGGGTAGGTAACCGGAGGTAAGAGCAGAAAGACAGGGATCCCAACAAATAAATGCAAATGGCATGATGGCACTGCATTTTTTTAAAACATAATGCATTCTTCACTGAGGTACGGCTATCCAAGTTAATTAATAACAAACATAATGAATTAAGTGTATATGTAAATGAATACTTCTTCCTTTTTGCAAGTGTAGATAAGCCAGAGGCAGGCTGTCACTAAGGATGTGGAGATGGGGTCTAGTAAGAGCCTTCTGCAGCATGGAACTACCAACACACTGCCACCTAGCCCATGCAGAGCAGAGTTTCTCTCTGTACCAGCACCCTTTTGTGCCCTTCACTAGAAAACCAGATGCTTCAGCTATGTTGAAGTTTTGATGAGTGAGGCTTAGTTGGAAAGAGCAAAATCTTTTCCGTAGTCTTGGGCAGGAATAAATTTTGAGTGGAAAAACATGTGGTTTGTTTATTACAAGAAAAAATGAAAGGAGCTGCTTGGGAGCTCATGTATTGTGAAATAAAGGGTATTTTAGGTGGGATAGACTTTTTAGGAGATTGTACACATCATAATTACACTCTGTGTGCTTTGCATCTTCATAATTCAGTTATCTATTCTGCTTTTTAAAACACAGTCCTAATTCTACTGTTAAAAGTAATTTTTACCTGGGTTCCTATTTCTTTTCATAACTATCTTTTGCATACCTGCACTTCCTTCCTTCCTTCCTTCCTTCCTTCCTTCCTTCCTTCCTTCCTTCCTTCCTTCCTTCCTTCCTTCCTTCCTTCCTTCCTTCCTTCCTTCCTTCCTTCCTTCCTTCCTTCCTTCCCTCCTTCCCTCCTTCCCTCCTTCCCTCCTTCCCTCCTTCCCTCCTTCCCTCCTTCCCTCCTTCCCTCCTTCCCTCCTTCCTTCCTTCCCCTCTCTCTGTCTGTCTCCCTCTCCATCATTTTGTTTACCATTAATAAACAGTATCATTACAAATTGGACAATGGCCCACAAAAATACATTAACTTGACCCTGTTTTTATTCCCCATCAAGTCAAAGGAGAAATTCTGTCTATTTCTCCTCTCTGCCATCACTACACTCCTACTTCAGTGCATAGCTTTTCACATTTAAAGACAAAAGAATACATCTATTTTCCATTTCACTGGTTTACTAAACATTTTATGGCCATCAAGCAGAAAAACAAGATGCTTATTTCTCTCTCCTAGAGAATACCTTGAGCTGCAACAACCTACAGTGCAAGAATCTTGAAATTCAGCTCTGTACCAGGTGGCTTTCTGCCAGTGCTTTTTTGAAACAGCATGGGTTGAATCACCTGCAATTTCTCTTGACCTTCTCTAATTTCCATCCTGATGATAAGCAAGTATCAAAGGAGGTCATGGCAAGTACAGCTTTGAACTCAGCTATCAAATACATAATGCTATAATAACCCCCAGGTAACAAGTGTGGTACCTGCAGCTCTGTTTGGAAGAAGAACTTCTGTGGACACTGTGTACAGTCATATATCTTGTCCTCTTGTCCATGGGCCGAGAAAATATGCTGCTGCAACTTGTTTGCTTGGACAAACACTGAAATATGAGACAGAGAACAAGCTTTTCATTATTTCATATCATAAGTGAAGAGTTTTTTTAAACCATCTTGCAATATCATTGAGCAGTTCCAGGACCTAAAATTAGGCAAGTGCATTTGGATTTCACCTTACACTGTTGCTATAATGTGTATCAATGAATGTAATTTATCTACAAAGTGTGATGCTTCTTCTAAGACAAATGAATTGAAACAGATCCCTGGTGTAAGGAAAAAAACCCCAACAACTGACCAAGAGGAAAAAAAAAAAAGACCCTGTCAGGACAAGCGATGAAGATTTCAAGTATAAAGTATCTGAAAATGCCATTTCCTGTTCAGAATTATTTCTTCATGCTTACTGCACTTTGATTGAACACACACAAAACTTATTTCCTAGCAACCAACAGGTTTGAAAAGCACAGATGCCAAAGTCCTGTTTACTCTGTGTGCCTAAAGTTAAAGCTAACAAACAGCTCTGTATTTAAATGTGTTAATGCTAAAAATTATATCCCACAGCTATACTGGGGCAATGTCTATAAATGCGAAACAGAACTGCAGGTAAATTCTCTTTGGATACTTTAAGATCAACTCTGCCTACACACTGAATGCAAGGGTTTCAATAATATAAACATGTTCAATTTTAATGACTACAAAACAAGGCCCTAAGACTGTGTAACAGTTTACCTAGGAGACATACTATTAATAATTAAATTGTATATGCCAGAGGCAGTGTTTGGGTTGGCAGCACTGACTTCTGATGGATGCCTGGTGCACTGTGACCTAAAAAAGTTTGCATCTACAATATTAATCTGTATAGGCAGAGAAAGGATTTATTAAAGATGCTGGCATTTGACTTTGACTCCACTCCTAATCATTAAAATTATTCTAATTGCAAGGCAACAAAAAACATCAGAATATTGTTTTTCTTAGTCATACATTTTAATCACATTTCTCATTACCCTGGAAAAAAAAAGAGATCAGATTCCATTTTCCATATAAAACTTATATTGGTGATTTTTACTTCTTTTTAATATTCTAGCAAGATGTGCTGAAGTAATTTAATGGCATATTGCTAATAAAGCATCATTGTTTGTGATTAATGCTCACTGTCTATTTACCCCATCAGCAAAAAGCAAGAAGTATTTTGCACAGATTGGAATCGACTTATCTCCATACTCTTTAACACATTTAACAAGGCTACTGGCTCAGAAATGGAAGGATTAGTTCTATCAGGGGTCTTGGTC
The DNA here is from genome assembly GCF_029207755.1 of Chamaea fasciata. Taxonomy (NCBI): domain Eukaryota; kingdom Metazoa; phylum Chordata; class Aves; order Passeriformes; family Sylviidae; genus Chamaea; species Chamaea fasciata. The sequence continues at coordinate 46,805,835 of NW_027094086.1, read as the reverse complement.
ACATGGAGAACCCTCAGTGGGTATTCTTTACATATGCAAGTTTTTATGTTGCATTTACAACACCCCAAACTTGGAAACTGAAGATCCGTGACATTATACTACAAAAAGATCACACCACAATGTGCAAACAAAAACAAGGAAAAAAAATAGTAGAATCCATAGTAAAACTAAAAACTTGAAGAAATGCCTAACAGAAAGAATTATTGAACACAAACACTTAACAGACAAATCATTTGTGGTGATACTACCCATGCTCAGACAAGCTGTGCACTGAAGAGGAACTATGTATTTTTTAATTTTATAACCCACAGAAATGTGTGAAACCTGAACACAGTGAGGTAATAATCATCACCAGCCACTGTATCTGAAAGATGAAAAATTCAAATTTAATTTTCCTCGGTAGTACTCGCTTAAGTTTCACTGGGTGTGGAGCTGCCAAACAAAGAGAAGTAAAATGAAGGTATTAAAAGGTCTATTTGCTTATCAATGAAAATCCTTCACTTCTGTTAATGGAAAACAGAAACCTTGAATGGCTTCCAGAATTAGCATGCCATTGATGTGTGAATACCCAAAGTGTGTTTTGTCATGTTTGTGATTATCTTTGATTTTCATCTTATAAAGCAAAATTGGGAATGCAAGCTACATATTAACACTCATGTTTTAGGTTATCATTTTATGAAATGTTCCATTAAGAAGTCCTTAAAAAAACTCACAACAACTCAGTAGGCATCCTTTTAATGTGTTTTCATTTCCAACAACAGCATTTTTCTGTTCTTCATTATGGCCCAAACACTGCAGTGCTCAGCCCTACTGGGTCAAGTTATTTTCTCACTTGGGTTTTACTACTGAATAACACCACTAACTTGGGGAGGATTATTCCACACTTGGACTTGTGTCAGGGGAGAGCACAACTTGACTTGTGGCAAGACGGCATGGTTTGCTTTCTAAAGCACATTACAAGGGTGTTTCTTCTCACCACAAGCCAACAAACACACACATGTGGGCTTTCTTACCCCATCAGAGGAGAATGCTGCTACACAGGCTATGCCTGGGAACTGAGGCCAAATTCTGCTCTGAGTTTTATTGGTTTAGATGAAGCATCTGTAGCTTTAAAGCATGAATTTATGGACAGTTTTAACCATGGCAAGTTTGAAACACAGAAGTAATGAACGTGATAGCACGGAAGGTAACAGACTATCATTTCTGTAATTATAAAAAACTCAAACTTCCGACAGAAGAGCTTGAAATGCATATCTTACAGATGGATGACTGACCTTCCAAGGAGCTCAGCTTTCTAAACGATTTCTAATCAATATTACTAATGAGCAAAATGTAATGTTCCCTCCTAAAACTGACCTAAAGCCAGCACATGACACATTTTTTCAGGGAGTTCTGCAAGGTCAAGCTAAGGGCATGACTGGGACAAGCAGTGATGGGCTCCTACCTGTAAAGCACACTGGACATTTGAAAGTGCCCCCCATGCCTTCAAAGCTGTGCTCTATCAGGTGACACTGAAGTTTGGCAGGAGAGTCGAATGTCTGATTGCAGAGTTTGCATTCATGGTTCAGTCCTTCATCTGCAGGAGAAATCAAAGGAAAATTGAAATTCACCACAGCCCTTACAAAGAGAAAGTCCAAAACAATCTGTGAACTGGAGTGGCTTTTTGTTTTCCTAAGCTCAGGAAACCGGATGCCCCTCAGCACCTACGACTGCTGAAGCGTTCTCTTACCCAGAATGCCTTAGAATATCCAAAGACTGACTGAGCATTAAAAGCACAGATTTTCCACTTACAATTAGCACTAAGCAGGAATGCAGAGCATTAGCATTTAGTAGGAAATGATGACTATGACCTGAAACATCATTTCTTAGCAGAGCCACCCAGTCACGACCAAGTACATTTGCAAAACAGCACGTGAGGAATTTAATGCTGATCACACATCACCCTGTCTACCATGGGTAAGAACTGTGAACGCCGTTTTTGGCACTCTGGCTGAGGTGGAGTTTCTTGTAACCAGCGTGAGAAGGGTGGGTAGTTTATACCCTCACATCACTCCTACTCCACATTTCCCGTCCCGTGGGCATACACGAAACCTTTTGCAAGCTGCAGGATTTCAAACCTCCCTTTCTGACAATCCTGAATTTTTTTTCCCTCTTTATTTGCATTTCTCATCTGAGCAGCCCAGAAAAGTCCCCATGTGCCTTCTGACACTGCTTTCCCGTCCACGTCCTGTGGCTTTAAAACCCTTCCCACTCCCCGCCGCTTGTTCCCCTGCTTCCTCCCATTGTCCTCCAAGGCCGGCTGGTGCCTGGCACCAGGTTCCCTTCCTGAGGGTGCTGCAGGATTCATCCACTCCGCCATGAGGGCAGTCAGCGACTGTCCTACTTAGAAACAGTTGCTAGGTAAGAAGTGGCTTCCAGCCCTGCTGCAGAGGCCTCAATTCCCACAGCACCGCTTAGAAAAGGTCCTTCTGTATGTCACCGATGTGCTACATGAGTAGCATTGATCTCACAGGTAAATACTGTATCTGATTATTAAAAAACAAGTGGGGAATGGAGTGCTTGGTGGCTGGCACAGCTTCCTGCCATTTCTCAGTTGGGAAGGAGCGATTCAGGAGAACGCCCTGCCCATGCTGAACACCTAAATGCCAGGCTGCCAACCTTCTGCCGGACACAGCGCTGCCAGCAGTGACAATCAGAGACTCTGGTGACGGGGATTTGCAAAGGATGGTGAGAGCACACACAGTGGTTTGCATCCCACTCAGCAATCCTTCCCACTGGTAAAGAGAACATGGTGCTCCTGCAGCTGAGTGGGGGCACATTCCTGCCCCAAATGACACTTACAGGAATTGAAAAAAATGTCAGTGGTAGCTCCCACCTTTCACTTCTTGTTAGTCCAAAAACTAAATTTAGCCTTTGCATAAGTCTTTACACATCTTTAGCCAAAGAGGGGGAATTAGACAGTGTGAGCTAAGCCAGGTGGTGGTGGCCGTTCTGCAGGTGGGACTACTGAAAATCACCACTGTGTGGTTTCTATGAGGTGTCAGAGCTCTTCACAATGAAAAGGGACAGATGAAACCCAACAAAGACAAAATTACATCACTCCCATGCAGACACAGCAAACTTCAAACTCACTTTCCTTTTCCACCAAATCCTTCCTGAAAGCAGTGTTCCATATTCCTGACTACTTCTGTTGCCCATAGGAAAAGCCTCATAAAATAAGGGGCTTGCTACCTTTGTAAAATCATGGCTCAGGCCTGCTACTTAGGCTCAGTAGAAGGGAACTAGGGAAGAGTGATTCAGCTGGGATAGGGGAAGTGAGATGTGGGAGACGTGGTAGACGTGAAAGACATGCTGTGTCACTGTTGCGTGTCCACATCGTGGTCTGTGGTGGTTGGCTGACTTGGGCTTGTTGTGCCTTAAAACTATGTAAACTGATAACTGGTTAACTGCTTAAAAAAGGCCTGGTTTTTGCAATAAAGCAGCTCTCCTTTGCACCTGCCTGGGGACGCTGTGTCACTCTCCATCGTCACGTACCTCTACATGCTGCAGAGCTTTTAGAGGGTGTGAAATGGAAGGCCTGCTCTGAGTGTCAGCTGAAAAATGTTGGTGGTCCTGGCAATCCCCTGCCCACAGAGTGTTGCTGCTGAAGTGCCTGTCTCTGTTACCTACATGAGACAGAAGAACTTGACTCCCAGCCTGCCTGACCAGGCACCAATTTATGGCTAGATCTACTGAGGACAGCTGTGAACACAAACTCAGGAAAAGGCTCCGGTCAATCTCAGCTGTTTTGACACCATGGCCTCTTTGAAGAGACTGGAATATGGCAGCAACAGAGTGCAGGCTGCTGACGTACACGTCCCACCCAGTCATATACACTGGTAGTCAGGTACAGTGGCTGATAAAATCCTTTACAAAAGACTCCCAGGGGAAGGTTAAGGGTGGGTGACACTTTCTCATCTTGTAGGTGATGGCTTTTGTAACTCTTCATAAAAAAATTAAAAACTATTTATCAAATACATGCTAACTACTTCATTAACAGGGAAAATTTTAGTGGATTATCAAGAGTTGCCTGGGATTTGGCATTTTCCACCATCACTGACTAACCCTTCCAGTGTGTTCTGCGTTTGCTGTTGCTGAGAAAGGACAAGTACAGCCCATGCAAGCAGCACCAAGGGGAGTGTGAAGGAAAAGAACCTGGAATACTCCAGTCTGTAGATCTAAGAGACATAGATACATCCTCCAAGGCAGGTTGTAAGCTGTGCTCTTCTAACAGCCAGCAACCCACAGCTGCAGGCAAAGCTGCAGAATATCATCCTGAAAAGAGGAGGAGGGCTCAACAAATCTTATATAAATGCCTCTTCTTTCCTGAACTTGCTAATTAGTTATGAGGACTGTACAGACTGACACACAATACTTTTCCTATATGCATAGCTTTGCCGTGGTCATAACTGATCAGATAGTTCTGGAGATGGTGAAAGTTCCCCAAAACGGGGAGTTAAAAGATAGGGAGTCTGTAAGATGAAGTCTCCATCAACACGTTTGTGCTGATACACACAGCAAAGCAATTAGGACAAAGGGAGCTCCATCTCAGGATCTTCCACAAGTCAAGGTGAAGATAATCAATGACAATTCTCAAATCACGGAGTTACTTTTGGCGAAGTGTAAATGAACCATGTTAATCATCCTTGAGCATGGGAACACAGAATGGGAGTTCTTTAAACATTCCAAGGAAGAAAGACTTCCGAAAAAGAAATATTTTTATATGATGCTACAGAAAACAGAGATGGCTTTTTTTTTTTTTTTTTGTCTTTCCATTACCTTAGTTGATGAAGAAAAAAAAGTAGGAAGAAAGGCATGCACTCCTGATGCTGAAGCAAAACTAATTTTAATTACACAGAAATTGTACTTGTTCAAGAGGAACTGAACCCCATTAAATGTGACCCTTATTGTATTTCTCATATTACTCAGATCTAAGGTGATCTCCTGGTCACAAACATCAAAATCACTTTGATTATTCAATGCTGCAAATATGATTTTCCTAAAGGCTTATAAACAGGGTTTGAAATATCCCCTCACCCACTCGCCTGGGGCAGATAAAAAACTTCCCCAGGCAAGAGACGTCAATTTGTGCAGAATCTAAGCTTTCTCTTAAAAATAAAGTGCTTTTAGTCTCCAAGTTCTAAAGACCATATTTAAAGTAAGACTACATTTGTATAACTAACAGAATAATATTTTTCCTAAGTCCCACTGTTTTCACCCATTTTGTGCACATCACCGGCTTTGTTACATCCTTGGAACAAAGGGCAAGGTTCCAGTCCTTGAATTCAAGAATGTGAAACCAGCCATGATTTACATTTAAGGAAGACAGCTAAGGGTACAGAATTGGCAGAAGAGTCAGGAGTGCTGGTTTCCATTCCAAACTCCAACACTGACATACTCTTATCATCTTGGGCATGACAGTGTGGCCTGTGATTCTCAGACTACCCATCTTCAAAAAAGAGGTACTAATTTTTAATTTCTACTTTAACAGGCTGACCTAATTACTATCCCTTAAGACTTTTAATACAACCAAGACAGTGGAGCAGGAGAAGAGTCCAAGACTATCTACCATACTCAGAAGACCCAGAATCACTGCCATCTGCCTTTGAAAAGGTTTAAGACTATATTTTTTGACACACAACTTGCCTGGATCACACAGCACTGTGGAAGGACTAGGGAACAAGGCTTTGTCCCTGTTCTCCACTCTCCATAGACAATTTAAATGCATGGCCAGCCTTTTATCTCCCACTGGCATGAAAGAGCCAGGATGTGGCAAATCTTGCAAAGGTACCAGATGTGGAAAGAGGATACAAAAGGCTCTGTTTACACAGTGGCCCCTGTCTAGCTCTCCATGTTTAGCAAACAATTTGATAGGGTGCTATGGAAGTGCAAAATATGATATCATTAATAAATAAAGGGCCAGTGAAATGTCACATTTTCAGTTTCCATTTGGGATAAATCTGAAATGGAATGGAGTGTCAGACATAGTCCAAAGGGCTCTCCTTCTCTGCAGAACAGATCTGCTGCTCTTTGCTCTTGCTCAGGCAGAAAAAAAAAAGTAAAAAAAGAATTTAAAAAAAAAAAGTGCTGAGCAGCTTTAAAAAATTCAATCAAAATAATCTGCTCTTTGGAAAGGTGGCGGCTGACAGTAATTGGAAAATACTGTCTGACTCATTTATTAAAGTGAGATTCAGAGTCAATTGATTTAATAACCATTAGAATATTCTATTAAAGATATAATAGGTTGGCACAGTCCTATTTTTTATTAAGAGTTATAGGTAAGAAATAAGCAATGCTATGGAATTTTAGACAACTGCTGTATGGATTAGACTAAAAATATGGCTTGCAAAATAGGTATAAAAGCAGCAAGTATCAGGAGGAGGAATAGGAAAGTACATTACAGTGCAAATGAGTTAGCTGAAGGATGAAAAAGAAATGAACCTTTAATACAAAGCCTGCACTTTCCCAAATCTAACAGAAAACTATGCACTGCATTCCCTGGTGTGGTACATCGTAAAACAAGTCAGCACGTCCTTCACATTATGGGCCCAACAACGCCATGAGGAAGGCAAGAACAAAGTACCCACTGTAGAGCACAGAACTGGTGCTTACTGTTGCCCTTACATGGTTGGGATTTGAGCCTGGACATGGTTAAGACCTCACAAGATGGATGGGAATGGTTTACCCACTTCTCATAGTCAAATAAATTTGATGCATGCAGAATTTCTGCATAAGTAAATTGCTTTCCATTTGTAATCTTTATTCAGATAGTGGGAAAATGTAAACATGAATCAATTCCAAATAAATGTATTTAATATTCATATAAATGTTTAATATTTACACAAATATTAAATGTTTCAATGCAGGCAGGTAGATTTTAATTGAGGTGCAGCTCATTACCTCAGCAACTAACTTGACAACCAGCTATAACAGCAAATATAATCAGTCTTCATGCTGAGCATATACTTGTATTTGGGGATCCTCTTTGTATTGGCTACCTATGTACCACAGAGTTACTGAGCAACTGGTGCATCAGGCAGGATGCTCCCACTTGCACCTTTCCCAGAGCCAGTGCTCTGGATGACCTGGCCCAATTTGTGTTACCAGCTCAAGGCACAACTCGTTCATTTCATGGAAGACCCTGACATTTCAATATACACTTCAAACAAGTGGAACCCTTTAAGCAGCCTCTAGACTGTGTGCCATGTTTATGCTTCTTGGTCTTCAATAAAACCAGAACTAGAGCAGCTACAAGCAAATGTTCGCTGGCTGACTTACATGCAGCTGTTAAGTCAGTAACCACTGGGGGCCCTCTTATAATGTCTGATCAACACTACAGCCATTACCCAGCACAAATTTGTAACAGTTTATAAGTAACTCCTTCTCTTATTCACCCTCGAGATTGTCCAGAAGGGTCCTTGTGCCTTCTACTCTGAATAAATCTATAGGCAAGGGTCTTAGGATGAGGATGAGCTCCTGGTAAATCATCACGAGGCTGGGCCCATGGTAAAAGGCATCTCCTATGAAGGCAAGTAAACTCTGCCCTCCACACACAACACAGGAATGAAATAGCCTGCAGGCCCTGTATTTTTTTAAGGTCTCAAACATGCACATCTCCCACATTCAATGTGTTTTCTTTGTAATTTTTTTTTTTTTTAACCAAGCAAACCATGCCCCTAAACCAATTTCTCGTTCTTCACATTGCTTTCACTCTTCCCTGAGCTAATTTTGCAGCACACATTTATAAGCCAAGGATCTGAGGAGTAAGGAAGCAATGCCATGGATGACAGCTAACCCCTCGGCTACAACATCTCACACAGAAAACAGGGAAAGGACAAAAAACACCACACAACACTGTAATTTCCAGAGTGTGCAGCCATTCACGCTTCCTAGCTGATAGTGCTGTGCTTACTTGTATCTTTTAAATTCTACTGGCCACACACCTACACAACCATCAGCCTCCCTGTGCCACTTCAGGCAACCTCATTCCTGCTCAAAATTTGGTCTTAGGGTCTACTGTGGTAAGTATGTGCATGACATGTACCTTCACAAGCTAAAGAACAAATAAGAGCTCTTGCAAGCCTGGAAGATGAAATGGAGCAGTACCTGATTGTCTCCAGCACCCCATTCATAATTTCTCCCCAGTTGTACTAATGCTTCTGCCATTTCCAATTCCTCAAACATTATCACAACCTCTCAAATGAGAAACATGATCCACCACTGTGTGAATTTTGGAAGCTGACATGAAAAGCATGCGAATATAGTGATGAAGGAGGAGACAGTAAAAGGCAAAGTGTACAGCTGGAATTTGCAGCAGGAAGAAGAATACAATACATGGCTGGAACTTACAGCCATGAGAACAACCTGTCATAGAAAACCAGTTTTTGTTGAAGTTCTAACTAATGATTCAGTCCTGGTGGGACAGGATGGAGGATTGGATGGAAGGACAGAAGTACACCTGTGTTTCTCCTGGACTGTCCAGGGCAAATCACCACAACTTGGGAAACAGGAAGGCAGGGGAAGGAAATACACTCCTTCCTCACTCACCCTCTAGCCACAGTTATACTGCACACCTTCCCTCTTCTGCCACATACTGCTCATGTAGATGCCTGCATGCTGGTTTGTGTTTATCCTTAACACCACTTTTAACCCAAATCATGATGTTAGCTGAGGAAATTCAAAACATCAGGCTGCATCCCAAGCAATGTCTTTCCCCTTGCTTTTTTTTCAGTTCAGAATGATTTTTAGGCAAGACTCTGCCCATGCCAAGGAAAGATGATAGACAAGATCCTAGCAACAATCCTAAATTCTTGGGTCACAACAATTGTAGCCTCTCAAGGGGAAGGCAGGGACCAGGCTATGACATTGCCTTGAAGGATACTGGTCTTCAGAGCAGGAAGAGGATGGGATTGGATCTGCACCGTGCTGCTGAGGCTAGGCCACGCTGACTCCCAGCAGCACTGGGTAGGAAGCTTTATTCAACAAGCAGGAAATAAATCCTACAGCCTTCTGCAGTGTACTGCTAAAGCTAGAGCAAAGGGTGCTGATTGATGGAATGACAAAGAGCTGGGATCCACCTCCTCAATTAAAGCAAAAGTTCATCTCTCCAGGGACAGATTTTGAAATTAGATCTGCTTAAGGGAAAGCCAGTCTACTGCATCTTTCATTTCACTGTATTTTTGTCTGAAGCAAGGGATGCATTTCACTTCACCAACTGTTCACTTTTTTGCTTGGTTGCACTCACTTTGGCTGCTTGTAAGTGAACTCTTCTTACCACATGTGCCTTGTATGTTCTATTAAAGCCACAAAGTGTCTGGCTTCAGTGAGGCTGGATGAAAATAAAAGAAGGGCAACTGGCAGGGTCTATTTCTTAATAAGTGTCATGTATTCAGCTCAAGTAAGAACGATTTAAATACAGCAAGTTCCCTCTCCATCAAACAACAGCATTTTCTGGGCAACTGGCTTCCAGGAGAGAGTTCAGGAATTCTGCAACAGTATTATTCACCAGCTGATGGGACATGCATAATTTGCTACTCCCTGTCTGTAACTGCACGAGAAAAAGGTATTAAAATTTGTTCAGATAAAAAGTCTGTGTTGCATCACATAGCTACACACATTACAAGGTTACACTCCATCATTGCAATAAAATCCCATGTGATGGAGCTTATTTTGGAAACAGTTTTGCCATGGGATATAAAAAGAAATTTAAACCAGTAGGAATAAGCTGAGTGGTATGAATTATTTGTAGACAGATGATCCAGCTCAACATTTACCTTTACAAATAGTACTTAGTGAGCACTGACTAAAAACTTGGTGATTGATCCTTCAAGTGCTGGCATAACTAGCTCAGGAGAGCAAGCCTCCCATCCTTCTAGACTCCTGCCTAGGATTTTTATGGTATTAATTCTGCTGAAGAGCAAGGTTAAGCCCTCCATCCTCTCACTATATAGTGAGATACAGATTATTATCTGAATTTTACAGATAAAGAAACCATACCGCAAAGCTGCATCCCAAACAGAGAATGAAAACTCTCTTACTAAATTACAGTGGTGGAAGAATCAGACTCTGCCTCATCTGCTATGTTATGAATGCAGTATTGGAATTGAGGTTGGAATTGAGTTTTTCTCTGTTCTCTTCTGTGAGCTAAAAGTCTATTTCCAGAAAAACCTTTGGACCAAATCTTCTTTAGTAAAGTCAAATTACAATTTAAATGGCTCAGAGGTTGCCTGAGCTAAGCAGATATTAATGATTTAATCAAACTGTAGGGGAAAAATAATAAAAGTGTCACATTTGTATTCAGAAGAACTAAGCACAGTAAAAATAAAAGTAAATCCTTTTCAGTTTTTTATTCATTCAGTTTCAGTATTTTTGTTAGGCTACAGTGTAGGCTACAGTTTTGTTTTCTTGTTCTTGCTTTCTGGTTGGAGAACTAGCTTTCTCTGTTATTTGTTGTTACATGCCTACTGGTAATGCCCACTCATCTGGGTCTTTTGGAAGACACTGGTCAAAGTACAGGTATATCTGCTTTTAAGTTTTGCACACAGAAAACACGAATTTTTATGGTAGGGGAGGATATTTCATGTTGCATAAACTAAATGCAATCTGTTCTAAATTTAGTGGTACTGGGAAAACATCTCACATGGAGACAATCAAAGTGTCAATATTAATTCTACACTACAATGGACCAGCAGTAGAAATTGTGTTTCGTACACAAGTCTCATCAGGTATTTCTTTTGTCCAGAAGGGTCAGAGTTGCCTTCTTTCTTTTGGCATGAAGCTATTAGATGTCTGGAAGATAAAGTACCTAAATGTTGAAATACAAAGAATTGCCTGTTTATTCTTAAAATATAGGAAAGAAAAAAGAAAAATGGAAAAAAGAGTAGGATAGGATAGGATAGGATAGGATAGGATAGGACAGGACAGGACAGGACAGGACAGGACAGGACAGGACAGGATAGGATAGGATAGGATAGGATAGGATAGGATAGGATAGGATAGGATAGGATAGGATAGGGCTTTCCTGTTATATTGGATATTTGACTCAAGAGCATGAAGACAAAACAGTCCTTTTCGTATTTCCTAATACATCAGATAATATTGATATTTTGTTTTCGAAATGTTAATGCTATTATATCAGTCTATTATTATTTGGCATCTTTTTATGTAGGTGAGGGACGCTTGGGAATGAGCAGCAATTGCGGTGATTTTGATTCAGATCTTTAACTCATTTAGGTGTGTATCATCTTTCTTTCCCCCCAGCCTCCATTTCCTCATCCCCAGCCCTCAGAAAAAAACAGGGAGGAAAAAGAGGTTCAGGCTGTGAAGGCCCTCAAGTCTATGTTGATAACTGGGCATTTAATTAGATTATTTTCACATGAGCAAACTGCTTTGCCTGTTAGGGGAGATCTCCTTGTACAGCAATATATTAAAATGATAAAGCTCAATTTAATATAAAGAATTATTTAGATTACTCATCTGATTTAGTTTGCTGTTTTATTTAGGAAAGCATGAGAAAACTCAATTTTAATTTGAGCTAACCTTTCCTTATGTCTCTCTTTGATTCTGCTATAAAGCAAGCAAGCAGCTTTGGGCCCACATATCAAAAAAGGACCTGACTTCATTCTAAACCAGCTCCACTCTCCTTCCCACTTTCTCTGCTGGTATTAAGACTTCACACTGAGCTGAACTAACAGCTCTTGGAATTTTTATATTGGAAGTTCTTCATTTGTGGATAAGAGAATAATGAGGGCCAATTAGTTATTCTTTCTCTATCTGTTACATGTTTGGGGGTTGGCTTTATTTTCCCAAATTCTAAATGCCACTTTTAACAGATTTATTCCAACCCTTGATCAAACCTAATTCCTCACTGAAGCAAAGACACCATTTCCCACCATGCTAGCAACTGAGGAGTGGTGTCTAAGAACACAGCCCCTCCTCCAGTTAACTTTGATGTAACAGAATGGCAAAATTCTGAACTTCAAATTATAAGGGAAAAAGAGGAAAAACATCAGAGTAGAAGAAATAGAGAAGAGTTGGCTAAAAAGAGATGTATCAGAGAGATAAAGATTGGTTGGGAAAGGAGAACAGATGTAGTAGCAACAATAAACAACAAAAAAAGAGGTATATTGAAAAGGTGAATGGAGAAGAAGTGGTGACCAGAAGCAGGACAAGGGCATGAAACCTGTGTAAAAAGGCACAGCACAGTCTCAATTTAACCTTCACTTGAAGTTCACTGAAGAAATGCAGAACAGCATACATTTTCAGGCAGAGCTTGGGTAATTTAGCGCAGCTCCTATGGCAATAATGATAGATGTATTTTTACATCCAACAAAGTTACCACTGTATCATCATTAACAATAAGCAATTAAAAATAACATCAGGTTACAAATATCAAACATCAAACTACGGAAAAAATACAGGACCATTATGAGAAAAATAAAAGTATAGGCTGTCAGGTCAGTATACAGCCTCTCCAGATAAAAGTTACAGAGCAGCAGAAAAATGTGGCCTGACATGAAATGACTATGAGATGATTAACATCAGTGAGAAACCAAAAAACACTTGTAAAGCTCTGAGGAAATCTGAATGTGATATGAAAAACATGCCTGTAACAGCAAGAGATAGGTGGCTGACCATTGTAAGACATTAGCCTTCTACTAAGACATCCTCTAATAAATAACTGACAAGACTGCATTTGCTGGCTGAAATATTCTCCAAAAGGTCCACAGAGTTTTCACTCTGTGTGTCAGTTCATTTAAACAAGAAGAGGAAGGATAAAATAGAAGAACTCAGGAAGGAAGGGAGGAGGACCCAATCCAACCATACATGTACATGTGCCTAGCAGTCACTGAAACCAAATTTATTTAAGCCATGTGCTGCAAAATGAGCAGAATGGGTTAAAAACCATGAGATTTAACTGAGTGTATGGCTGGAAGTCTGCAATGGGCAGTTTCCCCTCAGAGGATTTTTCTGTAACAAGGAAAGTGAGTATTTCAATTTTTTTTTAAATGAAGACTGAGATTTTGATGCAGCACTGTCATTTCAGGGGCTCAGGTTGAAAAAGAAGTACTGAACATTGTGAGACTTGTGATCAAATTGTGAAACTGTGAAACCTAATTTACCCAAATGAAATGGGGGACACAAAATTAATTCAGATAAATGAGGATTTTGAATAAGCAAGGGACTATTTAGTGCTTTTAACACACATCCTGGGACATAACCTCATTACAGATCAGGAGTGTTGTGCTGTGAGTTTGTGTCAGAGTGGAAGTGTCACTGACACAACAAATAAAACCAAAAATATCCTACTCCCTAATCGCTTATTTTGTGTTTCCATACACACGCTACACGAGCCTGAAGAATAATTAACACTGCTGAGAAGAAGCAGCAACAGTGGATGAGTCTCACTACAGCAGACCTCTCATCATAGCAGAAATACAAATGTACTAGTTATCGTAACTGTGTTATGTTAAGTAGACCTTTGCCCCACATTATTGTAACTTAGAGGAGGGAAAAGGGAAAAGGAAGATGATATCAGCATTCTTGATGATATTTTATTTATCCGCACACACTGTTGACACAGTTGAAGAATAAGCAGAAGAATGGAAGGAGACACAGAAAACACTTGCAGACACAGATTTTTTTTTTTTACATTTCGTCAGGGACAAAAAGACTGCCAGTGAAGACAGCCATCCCTTTTACAGAGCAATCTCAGGCATTAAAGTCCACAAAAAAAAAAAAAAGGAAAAAAAATTGGAAGTGCTATCTTGTAAAGATGCTTATAAAGCTTATAAAGATGCTGTGGAAATTTTTGTCGTGGGTAAATTTTTAATTTCTTAACTTTATGAAACAATTTGACCAAGACCTGAGCGTGTTCATTTAAGCTATCATTTAAATATTGTACATCCTGACTTCTTGCAATAAAGTCCTGCTCCACAGAATTTTTTTTCTATCATCAGTCTCTTAATGATATTAAGAAATAAAAGCATTTCTCAACAGAATGGTACCAGATATGCATTTAACTTGCCTCGGTGTTTTTTTTTTTTTTTTTTTTCCAAAAGCTGGAGGGCCATCATTTGGAAACCCTGATGTTCTTCAAAACAAAGCACCATCATCAGAAACCTCACAGGCAGCAAGTTTCTCTACTTACTCGGCATGTTATGCTTACTTGTCAGTCTTTCTCCAAACAAAGTGGGGAAAACAAGCATATGAAATGCAAAGATGTAAAGAAGATAGAATATATCCCCCAGCCCCTTCAATTGCTTCCTTCACCTCACTCAAGAAGCAATTTTAGATGTATTAAACCTGGAGGTGAGCAGGGGGATTTAACGCTAGGCAGGATTTGAACAACAGAAAATAAGGTCAAGGAGGAGTATTACCCTTCTAGTGAAATTTGGAAAAACAGAGGCATTTTAGAAGTTAAAAAAAAAAAAAAACAAAAAAAACAAAACACCAAAAAATCCCAACTAAAAACCAGGGCAAACTCACTTGCTGTGCTCTGCATCACTCTGACCAACAAGAGCCCACTGTCAGATTTTGCAATGCATTTTGGTAGGTGAAGCATGCAGATTTTGATCCCGTGACACTTTCACAAATAAGCAACATATTTTGTTGATGTTCATTTCTGCTTGATTGCTGGACTTGGTAAACGACATGGCAGTGGAGAAGAAGAAAAATTGCTGTGTTAAATCCCTGAAAATTATACAGCAGAAAAGGTGGGCAGCCTCTGTAGTTCAGCTGGGCACTAAGAAGCCAAAGATCAGGACTGGAAATAATAGCTGATGAGGAATACCCGTAGAGCAGCAAGGAAACTGAGGTGGGGCAACTGAACTGAGAGCCATATTTCCAAGCTATCTATCCACTCCTTTCTCTTTCCAACATTTTCTCTATGTGACTGACAGACTCTTTCTCTCCCCCCACACCAAAAAGATTTAAATAAAACAAGCTGGGTATGAGGAGAAAAAAACCCCAACAACTTGAAATTGAGTTATAGCAAACAAAGTTGGCTGATATACCAGAATACCGGCATTTCTCTGAAAATGAACCACTGAAGGTCTCAGAAAAAAAAAGTGACAATAGCAGGAAAAGTCCAAATTAAAGTTGTTTATTTGCCCTTAATTCACTCTGTAGATAAGATATTACCTCATGTATAGTACATCATCTTTGAATGACACATTCTGCGCCCTCTGTGCCTGAATCAAAACTCCATCACATAATGGTAAGTCAAATATGCCTGCCAACAACAGGTATCAACAATAATTCTATGAGAGGTCCCCATGAAAGAAGTGCAATGTTGCAGGGCCAAAGCTTCAGTGATATCTCTTCCCAGCAGTGCAAAATAAATCAGCGCTGGAATAGAAGACTTTGCCTATGAACCTGAATGTGTGTTTGCCTTTGCGTTAGAGAAACAGCAGAGAGCTAGCTAACACTGCTAATAACACTGCAATGGTTTTAAGCGTGGGGGAAATATAATATGATGCAACTCTTACAGGGTTCATGCAACAAGAAACAAGTGTTCCTCCATAGGTCATTTTACCTCTGATAACAAGAAGAGTGCACATGGAGGGTTGACTGATTTCAGCCAGGTAAACAACAATGGAGCAGACAGCCTTCCGTGTTGAGTAAGATGCACATTTTGTAGTGTATTTTTTAAGATGCCACATGACTGATACATGCAAAAGCAGACTGATTTCTCAAACCTGGTGACTGCCATTGGAAGTTGGGTGTCCATCTGCACTTACACACCTTTCAATGTATAATCCACCTCTCTTCAGTGGCACTGCTGAAGCAGTGTCCTTTTTGCCCCTCTGCTCCCTGCCCATGCATGTCATTCCCCCAAGCCCCCTCACTGCTTTCACCCAAATATAAATAAAAAGGAAAATCTGCTTCATTACATTTGCTAGCATTAATTGATGTTTAAAAAAGTCTGTTAAAAATAAAGCCCAGCAGTGACATTTTTCTTTGCTAAAGCACGATAGCAGCACATTACAAACATTACAAAAAGGTCCCCCGGTAGGATTGTGAAGTTCCACTCTGGCAGTAAAATGCATCTACTCTATGTTCCCTGATTTATTTTTTTTTACTTTTGTTTTATTTTATTTATTTATTTTTTTTAATGCAGGATAGGTCACAAGTGCAGATAAACTCCCTGACTCAGCAATGGGGTTGCAATACTGGATGAGAACTGCATGGACACACTGTATTTTTAGCATTTGTTTTACCCTGGTCAAATAAGTGATCCTGTTTACTGGTGGCAATGACGCCCACAGCTATTCAATACCAGCTTGACATTTTCCCTATGGCTGCACCTCTCTTGCTTTTGCACGAGTTGGGTGGTTCTGAAGGATGCAACATTATGTGCCCAGAGGTCCTTTTGACATTTTAGAACAATGCATTCATCAGGCTGCTGGTCTCCTGAGGTACAACCGGAGCAGCAGAAAAACTAAGGAACCACAGAACCCAGCCCACTCACCCATTCTCCAAGAAACCTCTCCTTGTGCCAGCTGACATACTGGTTTCTGGGAAAACAGTCTCAAGCCAAGTAAAAGACTGCACTGCCTTCAGGGAAGGTGAGTACAGATGCTAAATTAGGCCTGGCAGGGTTGCAAAAGAGGGGAGAAATAGAAACAAAGGGGTCAATTGTTTTCATGTCTCTGGTGTTGCCTATCAGGATAAATATAGCCTCTCTTCTCTTGCCTCTCTTCTCTTGCCTCTCTCTGTACTCAGGACTTTGTACAATGGCCCGAGAATCTGCAGAACCAGGCTCCTAATCCTGCTGCTTGCATAAGCTTTGCAAAAACCTTAATGTCCAGTCCCTTGGATCTTCTTAAAAATGTACTTTTCTAGACCATCTGAAGATGTCTGAGAGCAAAGGAGATGTGGGAAAGTAAGCTATTCTCTGGTTGTAACCTCTCTGAATTTGAAGAAATGAGAAGAACAGCAGAATATGCTGTCACCTGGCCTTTTTACCCATTCCCCACAGCTCACACTGTATTCCAGGCAGGTGGCTCTAGCCCAGAGAACCTCACTGTGAGGACAAGCAGACAGAAAAGAATGTGACTTGGAATACTGCATAAGGCACACATATTTGTGCCCTTTTTTCTGAAACAAATAGTCACTCCAGGCAAACGTGGGAAAACTTAGATGTTGAAGAAGACACAAAACTGGATAAGGTGGAGCTGTGCAGGGGTCCTGACAGCATTTCTTCAAAGCACAAGAGCCCTGTGACAAAAGATAATGGGACATTGGCTCTGACTCCAGAAATAGGTGTTCAAAGCTGTGAGCCTTTAGAAGAGCACAGAGGCAGGGATAAAGGAATCTCAACAAGGGAGCATAAGCAGGGTTAGATAGATATCTTTGAAAATGATCACAGAATGCTTACACTTGATAAAGGAGTATAAGTAACACAAATAAATGTAAGTAAACCGCATTATATCAGTATCCAAAACCAGCTTGGTGGCCGCAGTTGTCTAGTCTGAGGAAAAACAGTGTGGTTAAAGTGAAATATAACTTGGCTTCTAATAAGACTACTGCTGTAGAGGTGGAAAGAAATGGAGAGATTGTTGAGATGATGAGAAGGAAAAAGCAGTGGGATTTAGAGATGGGAATGGGTGGATTAACGGAGCAAAAAGGAGCCAGAAATAACAGGGTAGGAATATTGAGAGAGAACATTACTGACAGGTGTCTGCTAGTTATAATCATATATCTCTTCTAATGCCAGTGTTATATTAGACTCTATCTTAACACAGATATTATTTCTGTCTTTGAAGGTCCTAATCAAAAGAGAGGAAGAAATACTTTCTGTCTTTTACAGGACTTAACAATCAAGCAGTGAATGAAGTATTCAGCAGAGAGAGAAGCTGTAAAAACAGTAATATGGATACATGTGTATTAATAAAAGATACATGCATATGCATTTCAAATTGCATATAGAAATGATGCTTGAACGGCTACTTAAGCAGGATTACGCCTGAAACCATAGCCAGAGTAAATCTCTAATATCAACTTGAATGAGGAGAAGAAGGCCTTTTTCCCCTGATCCAAGCCTAATGGGGCTGCACGGGAGAAGAGGTGATTTTATGTGACGCTGGCAAATATTTTTTTTGTAGGAGACTGGAGTCAGCTTGATTGTTGTGTTTTACCAGTAAAATAACTGCAGCTGCAACCAGCTACAGTTAGGTATTTAGTAATGTGTTAACAGGTAGCTAGCACACAAAAATGAAATCCAGTCAAGGCAAGCTGAACTTTGATCCTCAACCTATCTTTTACAAAGCAGCACCAAGGGACTATGTTTTCTTCTTAGCAGCTTTCACACTGATACTATCACAACAATTAGTGCTTTTGAGACATGCTGGTGGGATTGACAGCTGGCTGATGACACAGCACAGCCTGGAGACTGCCATTAGATCATCACTATTGACAGGTTATCTGCTTGCTCCTCACTACTGAAAAGTTATTCTGTCTTTTGGCAATTGCAACTTACTTTTTTATTTTTTTTTAAGAAAATACAATTTTGTTTTATTCACACCTAAACTGATAGCACAACTGCCCCCAAAATGTGTTTCACAAGGGGCAATCCTGATGTTTTACTGCCATCATTACAGACACCCTGCAAATATTTTTAAGGCAGATTTTCTCACCACCATATGGAAAAAATGCTGGAAGAGATTTTTCATTAATCCTTTTAACTGCTGTGTAAGCTGTGAAAAAGTGAGTGTGTGCATACATACGCACAGATGTGTATTTGTCTCCATGCCAAATTTACAAATCTAAACTAAGTTGCAGGGAACTATGGTAAAGACTGTAGTAGAGGGAGAGCATCCCAGCTAAACAGGAGAAGATCAACACACGTTACTCAGGATTAAAAACAAGCAAACCATTCTGCATGCACCAGAAATAGTTGCTTTCTCCAGATTTGTGTTTACCAGTTTATTGACTGTGTCCAAGAATGTACATGCATGGTCTCTCACAGGTGCTATTTTTCCATTCTCTTCTGTAATGTTTAGGAAGGGCTGAATTTCAGGACATAATTTTTCCTGTCTGGGAACATTGTACAGATCATTGTCTTCCACTCAACTGCATTCTCATAAAGTCTAGAAGTACAGCTGTCTTTGAGCTCTCTCTCCTTCTGTGACATGAACAAACAGGGAAGACTGACACTCAGACAAGTACTGTGGCCATGTGACTGCTGCATAATGTGGTACCCTGAAGAGACAGGGCTTCATACATACTCTGAGCTTTCTGGCTTTATTAGTAACACAAACAACAGCATTTTAAATATCTATCATTTAGTTACTTATCACTTTGAGTTAGGTGTGGGGAAGAAAAAGCCTCTGCTTGTCCCAGATGCCCCAAGGACTGTCCCTCTGTTGCCACCTGCTTTAAGTCCCAGCCAGTGCTGAGAAATCTGGCCGATCCCAGGTGAACCCAGCACTCTTCCCCATGCCTCACTTCACAGCACAGCAGAAAAGAAAATTCCAATCAGCCTGGCTGACATGCTTTGAGCTCACCTGCGTTAAGACTTGGGATATGAAGTCACTGTTAGCAGACCAGCATGCAGTGATTTACCAAGCAAGACAAGTGTTATTTCCTTTGCAAAGTGAGCACTCAGAGTGTCTTTGCAAGCATTTGGGGCAGGGCTGGTTTCTGCACGTCTGTACTATCATTGTGTGTTATTGTGGTGCTGGTACTGGACTCCACCCAAAACTGCAGTAAATTCCCTGAGTGCTGGTTTGGTTTTCTCTACCAATTCAATAAAGAAAGCCAAACCAAGGGCTTCTTCCTGTATGCTCCACAATGCCCCATGATCACACTGAGCTCCCAATGGATACCCAGCATCTCACACATGGCTCTGACCCTGCTGAATGAGGCCCTCACAGCAGGCTTCTGAGTGACCCTCTTGCTTTCCAGGACCTTAGAACGGGGCTACCCACAGTAGAACAGGTATCGAAACACTAAAAAGACAAAAGCCTAAAGCAGCAAAATGCTAAATCAAAACAGGCCATGGGCACTGGCCACTGCTATCAGTTATGGATATGAGGCACTGTTTCTTGAAAATGCCTTGAGTAAAATTCCTTCAGTAGAATGATAGATACACTTCTTTCTGTGGAGAGTGGGCAGGGACCTAGAGAATGGCTAATGACTTTCAAAAGTATTAAAACAAAAAAATCTTTATTTATCTATCTATCCATCTATTTATCCGTCTGTCTGTCTGTCTATATGGATATAGAAAAGTCAAAGGCTCTCTAATTTGGAGAAAACATCTCATGGAAGACACTAGACGGTAGCTAGGGGCCTCTGACTGATGGCTCTTGGGTCTCCTCCGTACCTTTGATCTGCATTATGAAATGTTAATGTCCACAACATCAGAACTTGTTACATAAACATACCCTTTCTCTAACTGCTCAGTCCTGCCCGTTGCAACTTCCATTCATATTATCCATTTATATTTAAATGCTGACTTGGAGCTTATACCCAGAAGCACTGACATTTTTTAACAGGAGCAGCTAAACTCGGGTAAACTGCTAAATATAATTTATTGATGATAAAGAGCTTGGTTCAGATTAAATTCCAGCAATTTAATAATGAACACATTCACATCCTGCATCCGGAATATGTATATGTATGTGTTTTCCCCTCCTCATTTAACTGGGAGAAGGGGGTCTCGGAATCTGTGATTTCCTGTTGATTAGATGTGAAGCAACCACAAGCACATATTTTTGATATCTCTATTAACAGACTGTTCATGTCTAACTGCAAAACTTGGTTGCACTTCTCTCAACATCTTTGCCCAAGACAGACCAGTAAACACAATTCCTCTCTCTATAATTAGCCTTTTCTCTAAGGGCCCTGAAGTAAGTCTGCATGCCGTAGATTTAATATCCAGTGCTATATCCATATGTGCTGCCCTTGCCTGGTCCCAGAGCATATAAACTCCCCTATTAGCAGCCTTGACTGCTTAATTATGCAGATTTTTTTTGTACCCGCCTGCCTGTAAAATTACTGTGTCTAACCTTTTTTTTCTCCCTGCTCTTTGCACCATGCTGGCCATTCTAATGAAATCGGCATAGGGGAAAGGGCCTGATTTGCAGTTATGGAGGCTGGATCGCACTGGCAATCTGTCCTTAGTGGGAGTTACAAAAGAAGTCAAATGCCTTCATCTGGTTCTCCCCTCTCATCCCCAAGGTGATTGAGTTCACTTCCTGATGCTTCCCAAGTTTTCCTCGGGCTGTCCAATCAGCGCATCCACCAGGGAGCCCAGCCTAGCTTGCAACAGTCTCCGTATCTAGTTACAGCCCCACCAGGGACAGTCAACTATCCACCCCCAAGCCTTCAGATGAAAACCTTTTCTAACAAGGCCGCCCAGCGCCAATGAAATAACACACATCTGCATATCCACTGGGTCCCATGTTTCTTGTGCTCATGGATTATGTATCTTGCAGCCTCTAATAAAGAAATGCAGTTCTTTGTTTAATGTTTATCTTGTGCTTGTTAAGCAAATGCTAATGTTGTATCAGAATGCTTTAGTGCTATTTGGGTTTTTGGTGATTTACTACAAGACAATCTGCTGTGAAGTAAATTTAGAGGGGAGGGGGAAGGAAAAAAAAATAACATTCTGGCTTAGAGGGAGTGAGAGAGAGAATGGTTTGACAGAGAAGGAGCAAGAGGCAGAGGAAAAGACGGAGAGCGCAACAGCTCCTGCACGACTTCCCTAACCTCCAGCTGACGTGCCCGCTTCATCACTAGCCAGTCCGACACCTGGAGGTACAGAATCAACCCACTATGATTTCCAAAAGGGATCAGATGATAACTTCCCCTTCAGTGATAAGGTAAACAGTGTCCTGAAGGGTAAACAAAAAATAAAAAAGGCCCTTTTGTTGTCTGCCTTTGTGCCCTGATGGTTAGCACTGTGCTGTGTTATTCACAGACCACAGGGAAGCCCTAGATTTAATTGTTCGTGCCTGGCTCTGCTAGAAATAGGCAAAAGAGAATAGGAGGTATTCAGAACCCCCTTCTTCAAATTATTTTTTCTTCTCTCCCCCTTAGGGAGGGGAAGAGAGGAGATTTGGAAGCTGATGAACAAAATGAATGTCCTCTATTTACCCTTTGGCAAGACAGAATATAGACATCCAGAGTGCTAAGTGCTCCTGTTAACTCTCCACTCAATTCTTTCAATACTGTTTTGAAAGAACGTGTAAGTTCTAGAATTTTATTTATTTTTCTTCTACAAATGAATCAGGGTCAATAAAATGCAGATCTCCGAAAGGAGGAGACTTGAGTGCAAACTAGAAATGCAGGTGCCTACATACCCCCCTTCCATGCCACAATACACTTTTCAGCAACCAGCCTTTGTCACAAAACCAGCTGATTTTAAGGTCTACATGAAATAAGGTTGCACAAGGTTCCCTAGGTCAAATCAGAATTACAGCTTAAAACAATTTTGTGGATGAACAATTCTATACCTTCAACATGAGGGAAGCCCAAAAGATACAGATGAATTTCAGTGTGGAGATATATTCTGGAATCACTAAGGCATTGTGCAGTAAGGCAGTATACTATTGTTTATTCCCTTTGCACACACATGCATTCTGAGCACATGAAAATCCCACGTTCTGTGCTCCTGTTCTCTGAGCATACCTTGTACCTTGCTGTTCAAGAGTGTGACTGTAAGTGAACACATCAGAGTGCTACACCTACAGATGTATACAATTACTAATTGCAAACACTCAACACTTTTAAATCTTACATTGTTCTGGCACTAGAGTAAGCTGGTGATCAGTTTTCTGGACTGAGAACAATGAGCACTGAAAGTCTTCAATATAAAAATATTAAAAGTATGAGAAATGGTGAGGTGGAATTATGTGAGGTTTTCTGCCTTGACCCCTTTTTATGTGCCTTGATTTTCATTTCAGCTAGTAAGCGGGACTCCAGTTTCGGAACCCATTCAAACTGCTATGTTAGCTGCTAAAACTGTTGATAAAATGTGCCTCTTCAAAAATACCAGTTGGATATTATGATGCTATTTATTTAGAAGGAGCTGAATTCTCATTCTGAAGCTAAAATCTATTACCATCATCAAGTAGATTAATCTGAGATCATATTTTCTCTATTAAAGTGGAGGAATCTGTCTCCCATTAGCTAGTGCAGCACTCTAAGTGGCCTAAGAACACAAGCAAGCATCCTGTGCTATTCTTCCACTGCCTTCTCCTCTCCCTGCTTTTCTTCATCCAAATGGAGTAAATTTTCATCTAAGTGGTATACTTAAGTTTTTGGATTTGGGGTTTTACTATACAAAGCCATTGTAAGCTCCACACACTCAGCTAATGCACCATTTATTACTAGATACAATTCAAGGTCTTGACTGTAATCTTTTAAAGCCCCTAATGACCTAGGGTTGGGCTGCATTTGAGACTTTCTCTCCATGTAGAGTCCACCAAGAAAATTGAGCTCAATAGGAACAGCAAACCTGACAGTGTTTCCATTTAAATCCTTCAGAGCAAGGGAGCTTCTCCAGAAGCTGACTGTAGAATCTGTATCTGACCTGCTGACTTCAGCCAACTCTACACAACAGCACCATCACCACAAACTGGCTGCATGGAATCCCTGTCAGAGACTTCATTTCCCTCCTGCAGTCTCCATCAAAGCTACCTTTGGTAATCACTACAGCTGAGAACACTGCTCAGCATAAATTAAGAAAGAGACTCAAGGACACAATGAGTCTGTGGTGTATGTGTTTGGCCTTAAATACTGGAAATCTTCAACCTCCGGCCTGTGTTTGATAAAGAACAGCCATAATAAATAGGAGGCTTGACCTAGTGACTAGGATTTGTGTACAGATCACCTTACTGCAATGGTAAAGTCATCTCCACCAACCAGTCTGTGTTTTTCCAGTTTCCACACCAACAGATTCTTATTAGACATCACTAATGCGTGTACCCCTGATAGCCTGTAGTTTCCCATGTATAGCTAGCCACCATGGTTTTCCTCTGTGTGGTGTGATAGCAGCAGATACAGAGTAGGAGATGTGAGATGCTAATTTGTTGCATGCCAGCAATCCCTGTGGGTTTTTTTTGTTTTGTTTTGTGTTGTTTTTTAGCATCTGAGAGCTGTACATATATTTTCCAGAGGCATTTAAAAAGCATCTCTTGAAAGTTGAAACTGACTGCAATGGATCTAAGCAGGAAAACTGCATAGGTATCAAACCATAGTAGTCATTAAGCTATATCCTAAATACCCCTAAGTACCTGCTTGTCTGTTTTGTCTTGACAGATCATATCATAATCACTGAAAATAGAGTTGGAAAGGACCTTAAAAGGTCACCTAGAGCATCCCCCTGCCTTAAGGCAGGATCAGCTCTGCAGTACAATTTAGATGACCTCAAACTAACAAAGCAGAAAGGATGATGGCTAAAATGCCAGTGGATTAAGCCCAGTTCTGAATGTATTGATTACAAGGGAAAGAGCATTTGAAATCTGCTATAGCTGTGCCAGAGTCAAAGAAAACAGGTGGTTAACAAGCTGGTTAATCCAGGTTGTTTGCTGCAGGTGATGGAGTCAAGTGTTTCTGACTGTGACGAATTATTTTCAGGATCTAGTCAGACCCAGACAGGTTTCTTGTGGCTGTGCAAGCTCTAAAGGAGATATAGGGGTGTTTGATAGCTACCTGTCAGAGTCAATTTGCAAGAGCCACCATGAAGTCTTGAGTAATAGTCTCTAAGAATAATGAGCCTTTTCTGCTTGAATTTCAGCCTGTGATGTTTCCCGAATTTCTGGAAGTGACAAGACACACAATAAAGCCTAAGAGTCAAATCCAAGTGTCTCCTATGGAAAGAACTGCTCCTCTCTCAATGTAAGACACCAATCACCTAAATAGGACAGAGGAGAGGGAGTTTGGGTCCAAAACTTGCTACCTTTGACATTTACCTTCAATTCTGGGGTATTATTGAGGGAGGATTCATGGGGTAATTCCCCCCACCCCTGACCTGATAGGTCACAAAGGCCTTCTTCACTGAAAGATTCTGCTCTGTCATCAGTGATGTCAAGGTGCAAAGGGAGAACCAGGAGACATGTAAGAAAAGGAACATGAATCACAGCATATTCAGGTACCAGAGTAGACAGATCTGTAAACTTCCACCTCTTCTGATCTGAACTGGGAAAGTATTTTACCTAAGCATCTCATAGGTACTGATGAACAGGGCAGAGATGCCAGGCCAAAGCTCCACCCAAATAAACCATGATAATTCTGCACTTCAAGTAACAAGAAAAAATATGTGGAAGTACATTGGCAAACAATTATTAAGGCTTAGCTTCTAAACTTGTTTTTTTGGAGAATAATTATCTGTATTAACTATTCAGGTAATAGTGACTACTAAAAGCTCTTCTCATCACTTTTGCTTAGCATGAAGGCTTATATTTTCAGAAGCATATAAGCTGATAGAGGTGCTATCTGCCTTTGCCCCTGGAGGTAAGATATTTGCACTTATGGGGCTTTCACTGCAGGCCCATGCAGCAACTGCAGGTACTGTAGGCCATAATCCTTGAAGAACTACAGTGTCTCTCCTCTGATTTCTAGGTAAAATTCAGCATGTTGTTTTTAAATTTCAAAGCCCTAGCTGGTTTGAACTACGAGATGGTATTTTTCTTCATAGAAAATGTGACAACTGTGGTCAGAAATGCTCAAGTCACCAGCACTATTCTGGCACAACCAGGTGAATACTAATGCCAGGAGGTTTTGTTCAGGGATTTGTAGATTTAGACTTTATTATCCAAAAGAGTTCAACAAGACTGGAATCTGGCTGCTTTTGGAAATGACCTTCTGCGAAAAGCTGGTCGGCAATTACAGAGGTTCATGTGGAAGGTCTGTACGACAGCCCTTCAACTGAGTAACATTCTGGCACTGAGAAAGGCTTATGTGGTTTTGTTAAATATTTAGTAAACTCTATTCTACTTTTGTGCCATGAACATGAGAGCAGCACAAAACCAGTTAATTAAAATTGAAATAGAATGTCAATCTTCAGAATGGCAGAGCAGCTTCACAAGAAGCAATCCTCCCTTACCCACCTCACTCACATTTAGAGCACTGAGGAATCAGCAGATTGCATGACAAGATTCTTCTTGCTGGTTTCTGAAGTAAAAGAGTCAGTCTGTAGGGTGGGCTAAAGTGAATTGTGCAATGTAAAGGAGAAAACACAGTTATTGACTGATCACTTCAAACCCTCAAGTACGAGATACCAGAAGTCAACGATGCAGTGCAAAAGCTGGTTAATGACAGTGTTGGAACCCCTTTGGCCATGCTGACAGCTTCAGAAATGATGGGACAGTACACATCAGCAACATCTGTGTGAGTGTCAATGTCTCTGTGCATATATTTATACATGCATCTTCTCTGTTGTCCCAGTTGTTGGCTGATTCTTGGAGTACCTGAATGGGATGGGTGGTTTGCAGAGTGTGCCAAAGTGTGGTAGGAGGTACGATATTCTTAGGAGGTGATATTAGGTGGCCCATCATGGGTGTTCCAAAAGGAGAAATGAGAACAGCTGCAAACCCTACTCCACAATGTTGGAAGCAGAATTTTCTGATGGTACATTGCAGTGAATGCTACTTCTTTCAGCAGTATAAGAAGTGTCAGAGAATGGCAATCAACATTGTGACAGTTCTTTTGTTTTTAGCTGAATATTTTTTTTTAAACTACAAGCTCACAGCATTATTTGAACTCCTTTCAGTCTTAAAATACATGCTCTCCCATACATTTTTCTTCCAGTCTCTGATGGGTCAGTCTTGGGGTTTTTTTTAAACTTAAAAACCCCATCAAAAAAGGGTTTTTTTCCCCCTTTCTTTTGAAAGCTAATATTGGGGTTGAGGGCCAAACAATATAATGATGCAGTATTACTTGCACTATTCCTGAAGCTATTTGATTTTGACAAGCCCACATTTGGTAATTAACATGAGAATGCCCCCTTGGGCTGTTCTCCTGTTAGCTAAAATATCTTATAAATTACTGTAATAAAAGGAAAAAGTGAACACACTGCCTGTCAATGTTTCAACTTATCTAGTAGGAAGAGAAGACAATGCCATGATCTGGAAACACGCACACGCCAAATGGATGCATAAATTACACTGTCTATGCCCATCTGAACCAGTCACCTGTCTGTCAGTGAAAAATACACATATAATAGTGTGTAGGAAAAGAAAAGTGCATTACTATTTGTATGGTATTTCTGTAGATGTAAGAAGAACATCTCTCCCAGGCCACCAAGGTACTTCTAGCCCATTACCAGACAGAACAAACTGGTATTTTTTTTTTAAGTAGAAGTGGTTGCCAATGTGGAGTGTGTCAGATGGCAGAATTCACCTCTTCACCTGTTCTGTTAGAGTTCATGTCCATGGGGCTGCCCATACTTGGTGCCATTGCTCCAAATGGTCTAAATGCCCCGTGTCTGCCACCAGATCTGCAAATACACCCTTCTGGTGCTTTGAACTCAGAGGTTCACAGTCCAGCAGCTATACTTACATGGCAATTTGTGCTGTCCTGTCATCTGTGGTATAATAACATCCTGCAGCAAACATAAAAATCCACTGCTAACATCAAATGTATTCAAAACTGGGCACAATTATAAACCATGCAAACACACCCTGCATATCCCAATGCAGCAGGCTGAATGCCCTTACACAACCTGTTCAAAATAATGGAATTTGACATGAAAGAAAGTGCCTTGTATAATACTTCCTGGCAGGTACAATATTTTCCTTTATTTATGAATGCAGGTGCTGGCAAAAAAAAAAAAAATAGAAATCAGTGAAGGTTTTTTTCTTAGAAACATACTTTATGTTTTTTTCTCTTCTGATTGCAAAACTCTTAATGCAGAACAGAGAAACTGGAGGGCAAAGAAGTCTATGCCGTATACAGGGCTGTTTATTTTGTGTAGATGGTTGTGAAACTGGAAGCACAGAGGATGAACACGCCAGACAAACTGACAAAGAACTCACATGACTACTTAAAGGGCTTACTTCTTTCCAAAAGAAAGCATTAATTAAAAGCACCAAACATCCTGAAATAATCTCTGTGACAACTTATTTTCTAGGCTGTTTTGATCAAAGATTTGCCACCTTCACTAATACAAAGTACAGATTGCTGCAAGAGCAATAGTTTTCGAGTTCGATCCTTGAGGACCCTTTTTATTTTCCTGTTAAAGGCCTTGCAAAATCAATGCCTATAAATCGTAGACTTATTGATAAAAATTCTGGGGCATGCAATTGAATGTAGATCAAAAAATTCCTGTGTTTAATCCATTGCAGACATAATTTGCTACTATTGCTGAATTTTAAAAGGATCTGATGCAAAGCGATGTCACGTTCCCAGCTCTGTGCCATAGCCTACTGACATTTGATCACAAATATGACTGCTTTTTCCTTGTGACAGCTGGGACACAACACAAGCCAGCTGATCCAGTTCCTCCTGTAAAAAGCAGGACAATGCAGGAAGCTTGTTTGTCCCAAGCATGCCACGCAATTTTATATATCAGGCTGCAAAGTTATTATATGTACCCTACTAAAACTTACAAATGACCATTTCACCTTTGCTTTTTCCACAGTGGGCAAAAACTTAAGGAACAATTCTCTTCTGGATGAGTTTTCCAATGACTCGATGCTGCAGTCACCAGGTCAGAGGTAATGAGGGCTGCACAACTTACAGTGCTACAGCTCCAGCTTGGTTAGATCAATGGCCTACAATTACCTACAAACAAGTCAGACACCAATCAATGGTTTGTTATTTCCTGTAAGAGTTGTGCAGGGAAACTTTGCTAGGTCAGGGAAAATCACAGTGGAGGCAACGGCTGCACCTGCTTGCAGTGCCTACCATGCCAAAACACCTTATGAGTAACCTTGAAGATCCTGTAATATGGTTAGAGGCCACAGGGACAATCTGGGTTCCTCAGATGAGCCTGGTTTCCCTGGCCTGGCATCAGGTCCAAGGGCTACTCTGCCACTGTAAGTTGGAAAACCTAAAGGATGCCAATGAATAAAAAAAGAACCTAGTTCAAACCTCAGAATGTAAAATTCCAAACCAGAGCACATCATGGCACCGCAGCACAGCCTAGATCTGAAGTTTTATTTTTACAGCTATCATGGCACTAAAAACTGCAATATGAGCCAAATCCATTCCAACAGATTCATTTATATTTGAGGGATGTCAAAGGTGCCAGATTGATAGCCCTGGCGAGCAACATTTTCAATTTCTCTGCACACCAGGCACAGCACAGGCAGCAGCAGTGCTAGCCTCCTGCCCGTGCTTCCCATCCAAGCCTCCTCAGTCCGGAGAGGGACCACCTAGATGCAGTATAGAGCGATCTCCATATTACCTAGAGCTATTTCTGTGCAGTCAGCCTGTGTCCTCACTGCTGTGCTACAGTCAATGAAAGCACCACCCACGGCAGATGTGTTTTTGTGAGGAACATTTGTCTGCCGAAAACTGGAATGGGAACCAGACTTGTTTGTGCACAAGTCATCAAATGTCTAGGAGGTCTTAACAGCTGTGCTCACACTACCAAGGTGGTATGACCTGGCAGCAGTAACCTTAATGCTCCCCTCCCTCATTATTAGTATTGTTTAGGGCAGACAATGCCCTACCTTTGTACACAGACACCAAACACAGGCAGTCTTGGACACAATTCCATCAGTTTTCTCAAACAGCCCAGTTACACTCGTTACCTTTCCTGCTCACACATGTGGCTCCTCCCTACCTTTTCAGTGATGTTTCTTATGCTGAAAATGCCAAGGGATTAGCTAGGAACAGCTCCTCCCTACAGAGCTATCACTCCAATTTTAAAACAAGAAAGAAAATAAAAGGCAATGGAAACGGTTAGAGAATGCCACTTGATCAAATACGCACATAACTAAGCTGACATAAACATGCCTCCTTTTCCTGTAATACTTTTTTAAAAGTAGAGGAGCAGTGCAGGAGTCCTGCTGGATTTCCCTTAGCAACCTGACAGGAGCCCACAAGGTCAGCTAGCAGGAAGCGTAGAAAATTATACAGTAGGGAATTATCAGCTAAATTATTTCACTGTACTCAGGATTTTTACTGTTCCTCCCAAGACAGTGGCCTCTTGCTACTTGCAATAGAAGCAAGAATAAAAGAACAGAAATGACAAAAGAAATCTTAAAAAAATGCATGTTTTATGTGCCTCCTGAAGATGGTGACTTTAATGCCCAACTCATTTTTTGTTGTTGATATTAGATCAAAGGCCTGATCCATAGCTGTGGCTAACGTGAATGAAAGAGGCTGCGTCTGTGTGCATGCAGCTGCACGGACCCACACAGGTGCATGAAGGTGACTTAAAATTCACCTTTCTATCTCCCAGTTCTACTGCTGTCTCTAGCCAAGCCCATGCCAAGCTACAGCTGGGGTCTGCTCAAAATCCAGGCAGCTGAGAATGAACCTGGAGAGTAGGGCTACAAGACCTGCCTTTGCTGTTACCCCAGGAAGGGAATAGTGCAAGTGATGCACAAAACCTGCCTTTGCAATTACCAGGGTGGAAAGGAATGGTGCAGTCTCCCAGCTGAAGCACCATCACTTGGGGACCTATATCAGAGGAAGGCAGAGGCTTCAAGCCCACACTGCCTGCTTTAAGAGCTGTTCATTGGGGTGCTGTGGGATGGAGGCTTTTCCCTGTCACCACAGCTCTATTCCTAGTGTTAGATATGTCCTGGTCTTAGGGATGGAGGAAGAGAAACCTTGAAGACTGCTCACAATGTGGCTCATTTCACAGACCTGCAAGCATGATTTATCAATTAACAGGTAATGAAAAAAAACTCCTTGCAATTAAAGGCTTGATTTTGCTCAAACAGGAAGCAGTACCATGCCACCGTGTTCTCCTGAGAGAGACAGGCAGCTCCTGTCACTAATGTGGAGCACAGCTAATCTTAACAGATTCAGTGCAGGCCCCTTGAGAGATGCCATGTTGATGAAGGAAGATACAGTAGGGAGCCCCCCTCCCCCCCACACGGCCTGGCTGATTGCAAAGCCGACTGAAAGGTGGAGGGAAAGTGTGCTCCCTGTTTCATCGCAGAGTGGAAGAGTTGTTGGAGGCAAAGGCAACTTCTGACTCCAAAAAAATCATTTATGCCAGGTTATTCTTTCATTTCTGTATCAAAATGTTATCTATACTTTATTTTCTTTCGTCACCTGGGATTTCTTATTCTATTCTATCTATTGAAAGCCTTCCCACTTTCAAAAAATAATATAAGGATATATGTTTGCTATATATATATACAGAGTGAATATATATACATGTATGTACATATATGTACACATATGTGTGTGTGAATATATATACATTTCAGCCTTGTTAAAACCACTCCCTATAATGTGACTTCTCCACATTACTTTTTAGAAGTGTGAAGGGTTTTAAAAGATTTTGCAGGATACAATGCCTAAGAATTACTCAGACAATAGTCAGAGCAAATTAAGGGAAATGTTTTTCTCTTCTGCTTCTTGAAAACCAAAAACACAGGGCACTTACAAGAAAAACAAAATAACCAAACCAAACAAACAAAATTTAGAGAAAATGTACAGCAGCCAGGATTTTTAAAATAAATCATTATGGGTGATAGGATTTTTTTCCTTTTCCAGACAACTTAGTGGTAATATTGTTTGTATGTGGCCTTACAGGCAAGGACTGCATATCTGAGCTGATGTGCCTCCCCTGTGGTCAAGGTAATAGGTTGAAAATTACCTCTGTTTAACTTATGTAACATATATCCTGTACAAGATTGTTTACAGACAACAGAGAATCATAGAATATCTTGAGTTGGAAGGGACCCATAAAGGATCATCAAGTCCAGCTCCCTTCTCACAGGACTATCTAACTCTAATAATATGACTAAGAGGGTCCTGCAGATGTTGCTTGAACTCTTGACAGGCTTGATGCTGTGGGGAGCCTGTTCCAGTGATTGACCACCTGCTCAGTGAAGAACCTTTTCCTAATGTCCAATCTGAACTTCCCTTGACAGAGGGTCATTCTGTTGTATCCATGTGCCTTTGACTAAGGATTCACTTCTTGCACATCTCTGTCTGTATAGCAGGATGTATATGCAATTATGCTTTCACACTGATGAGAGAACTTAGACTGATGGACTACTGAAAACACCATTACACTGATAATAGATAACCATAAATTGCTGACATTTGGAAAAAGAAACACACATTATGTTAATTTCTATATTCATTAAAGCATCCTGAACACATGTTCCAAACACCACTGAAAATCATCAATTTTGCCAAGGAGAAGAGGCTTTCTAGAGGCTGAGGAAGATAAGTAAACACAAAGAATCTGGGATATTCCTCTAGGTATATCTTAGCAAGCCATGTGTGCTCACTGAGATTGCTGTATCACACACCTGAAGTGGCTACAAGAAAGCACACGTGTGGTTGATCAGAGAGAAAAGACACACTACTGACATGCTGCAATCATAAGCCTGCTGAAACTGTGAAGAAGGTTTCTTACCCAAGTGTAGTCACATTCACAGCTCAAAACAGAAAGGAAGGTACAGGAAACAGAGCTGTGTTGCTGAACACTCATCTGGGGTTGTGACAATTTCCTGGTCAGCATGAAAATGTTTTAAACATTTGAACAAGAATTGGAGCACCTACAGCATGTGGAAATTGAGTTATTCCACAGAGTCATACCTGTGCAAAGGTGGAACAGACCACAGGGAAGCCACTGACTTGTGTGTTCCTGGAATAGCCATCTGATTCTAAAGATGTAGTTGCAGAACATGTCTGGCTGTGGAACACAACCAACTTGTGGTGGAAGGTCACAAAGATAAGAAGACCTATGAATGCCAAAAGCAGTTAAAGTGGTTTTCATGGAAATCTGGCTTTACTATAATCTCCAATCATTAGGCTTCCTTCAAAGCAATTTCCAAAAGGATTGCTGGCTATAAACATCCTGAATTTCAAGCAGATCCTGGGCAACAATTCACAGTGAAAAACATATTCAGCGATTCTCCCTCTTTCTCCTGGCTACTACTTTTTACAGGTGGATTTTGTACATGTTTATAATTTTCAACCCTTTGATAAATGTCCCAGTCAAACAAATATTATCCTTGCATTGTTTATGTAGTTGTATTGCAGAGGGCCTTCCTTGCTCTACAATGCTTTCATTAGAAAGTGCCTTCTGGTTTTTGCTTTACTGATTAGTAGGGTATGACCTCCACTACGTGTACTGTGCTCTGAAAGAGGAAATTAAGAATATGTATTGTGGTGGAACTGTCAGGGGAACAGAAGAACTGAAATGTTCTTGGCTTTCATGGCAGGAGGATGCAGAGTAGGGCATCCTTAAAGAGGAGGTCACATAGGATAAGTTGTAGTTGGTTTTGTCTTACCCTTACACTGCAAAAAGGAGATGAGGGTGGGAGGGGTTACTGATGTGAGATCTTCCCTAGGAAACTGAGAAGGACAAGTATGAAACTCACAATGGGATAACAAAATCTGTGAAATTGGTTACCACCATCAGTTGCTGTATGGCTAATGGCACTGGTTCTGGCTCTCTTTCAACTTCTTTCTCCGCTATCCCTGTCCTGTCTTGCCTTCTCTCAGCTGCAATGGCTCTAACATCTAAATGCAGTTTCATTTCCTCCTAAAATGCTTCATGGTTATGTGCCTGAAATTACTTCTCCATTTGCTTTGTTTGCAACTGTGGCATTTAGAAATGTACTGAAACATGCTAGCTAGAGCAAGACTTCAAACCCAGTGTCTAAATTCACCAAACTCTGATTCAGTATTTTTATAGAAAATACAGTGTCTCAGAATGAGGATTCTCTAGTACATTACTCCTAGGAAGACAGTATACCTTCACTTCCAAACCCCTCTGTCCAACACGTTTCTTTAAATTACGTGAATTCTCCAGCCTCCTGGCACAGCTTTTAAGAAGGGCCGCTCTCTGCTTACTAATCAGGCATATGAATGGCTTTCCTTAAAGAAAGAAACTTTGAAAACACATGAAAATCTACTGAATATCAATCATTATGGAGGTCCCTTTAAACTCTGTTGTAATACTCAAGAGAAGGCTTCCTGCTGAATTAAAATCTGAAGTTTCAAAAGTGCAACCTTTCTTTAACTACACTGATTCTGCTCTGTTTTCTTTTTGTTTGGGGTTGATGATTTTTTTTTCTCCCTGGAGATTATTTATTTTGGACACCCCTTTAACATGGTCCCAACATTTACCTTGCTTTTGTGTTGAAACAGATTTCTTTTTTGTCCTGATATCCTTCCAGTTAAGAGTTCAGTAAAAAAAAAGATAAAGAAATAAATTCACAAAAAATCACAAACACTCCCATACTCTAAGAAATTTTAAACATGTTTTTGAGGATTCTCCAAAACCAAGGGATTGGCATCTCCTAGGGAGTGAAGCTGAGACCTGGAAGGGACATAACAAAGGGTGAGTAGTGGTGTAAACTTCCCTCTGTTTCTCTACTAAAGTATGTAATTCCTGATCTGGAGCACTCCCAGAGATAAGAGAGCAATTCATTAGGTGAGGCTTCATTAGGTGTGGGTGACAATGTCCCCTTCCTATTACCCACCACTGATAGGATCAGAACCCTGGGAGGGACTTTAAGAAGTTGATCCCCTTATCCCCAGGAAGGATCATTTCTGTGTCATTCCTGCACAGACATTTGTTACCCATCTCTTTCAAGCAGAACCAAGTGCTACAAGGTCTTCTGAGGTGCCCAGAGACAGATGCAGCCCGATAGCCAGACCTGCCAGCATATCTGGCCATTTGCAATGGTTTGCAGGCTGGCTTAGTGGCCATACGG
This sequence comes from Chamaea fasciata, assembly GCF_029207755.1. Taxonomy (NCBI): domain Eukaryota; kingdom Metazoa; phylum Chordata; class Aves; order Passeriformes; family Sylviidae; genus Chamaea; species Chamaea fasciata. The sequence goes on along the minus strand of NW_027094086.1, from coordinate 46,770,982 downwards.
TTGTTTGGATGATATCTCCATGGGATTTATCTTCCACCTTCAAAAACAACCAACCATGTGAAAGGCTGCCAAATGCCCCAAATGTAAAATCTTTACACCAAAATGCTTTGTGTAGGACATAGTGATTTACTCTTGGCTATTTCTAAAGAACTGTGAAAGGAAAGAATATTAAACCTCAGTTCAGATGATCACAATTTGAAAAACAAAGATAATCCAGGCTTGTATTATAATTTTTATAGGTACAATTTGTACCTATCTTTCAGTAGATGAGAGAGGTGGCACAGGAGAAACGGATCATTAAACAGTAGTGTGAAGCCAGGGAAATTAACCAGCTGCTGTGAAAGCCACCTCGCTCTGTCTCTGAGCGCGCGACAGACACGGCGAGAGGGAGGGAGGGAGGGAGGGAGAGAGGTGCCAATTGTACCTATAATGCAATAATTAAAAAAACTCTGCCTACTATCTCGCCATAACTGCTTGCGCAGGTTAGTTCAAAGAGAGGCTGCTGCTGCTCACAAAGGGGCTTCTCTTTGCATAAATGTGTGCACTCACAGACAGAATATTCCAGCCAATTCAAAGCTCTAATATATAGCCAATGGTATCATATAGAGGCTAGAATGAGTTCTGTAGGGTTCTCTCTCCTCTATCCACTGCAAAAACTGTCTTTGAAAGAGGCGAGGAAGTCAAACATAGTAGAAAAGGAAAAGGTGATGTTTGCTTGGACAAGCATCTCTCCAAGCATGTGGAACTCCCTACTCATGGCTCAGCCCATGTTGCACATGTGGTGGGTTTGCTCTGCTACCCAGCCCACTTCCAAACACATTCTGTTGCTACCACTCAGCCCTAGGAGGAACAATTCCTATTCCACATGCCCCAGTCTGAAAATTTCCTTTTGCACTGAGTCAAATGAAGGGGCTATTTCCATCACTTGCTGCTGTGGCTCCAGCTCTAACAATGAAAGATGGCACAAAACACTTTAAAGAAATAACATCTGCATCCTTGGGTTATTGTGCCGAAGAAAGCGATAAAACAGGAACAAAGTAAGAAATTATATTGTCAGAAAAAAATGTGAACTTTTTGATTGGGGATGACATTTATTTTAAGTGTGCAATGACGGCAGGGAATCTGTCAGGGTAAGACATGGCAGAGGTTTCAACGTTTGTTAAGAGCATCATGGGAATTTAACTAAAACTGTTAAAACTGACACTATTGGCTTTTGTTAACACATTAGGCATGGGAAAAGTGCCAGTCAGCATATCCTCCATAGCATCAGTTCAGTTAAATCATCTGGAAGATGCATAAAACTGGGTGTGATAATAAATGCGACGTTTTCCACACATAGATAGAGGGAGCAGAGAGGGACAAGACCATTTTGACAAGAACAACGAGATCAGTTTTAAAAAACTGCACCTGCTTTGTAATTTAAAAGCATGCAAGAGGGAGGGAGGAGTTTCAGAAATGTTTTTTCTTTTAAAGACAAGTGAAACAAACTTACTAAACGCAATACAAATCGATTCTGAGTAAGTGCTTACAGTAGAAAATAACTTAATACTAGAGTGTATATTTATGGAATTGGCTCGAGTACAATTAAAGCACTGTCTAAAGCATTCCACTTTAAAAAAGACTCAATTACCACTTCATAGTTTGGCTGGCAGACCAACAAAAACAGAATGGCAGCCATTTACTCACAAGAACAGGAGATACATTAATACAAATACAGTGGTGCCACTGCCAGAGCATTTGAACAGAGCTCTGTGGACCTGAATCTCCAGCAAAATACCCCACTCAGAGGAAAAACCCCAGAAATCTGTTTGGTGAATGCTTATACCAAATATGAATGGGTCAAACTCTCCCCCCCCACTATGAAATCTCCTTACACAAATAAAGGCTACGTATGACTCAAAGCTCTGCATTCTGATGAGGCAAAGCATATTACATAGATCTAACCATCTCTATATGAAGAAGCATGTGAAATGGATACATTTGCTGTGCAACCATCTGTGACCAAGCAGTAAGCAAGATCTAAAACTACTGAGTCAATCTCATAGTAAAATAAATCCATCAAGAACTGAAGTAAAAAAGAAAAAAAAGACAAACCAAAACAACTCAAAGAAACAAAAAGGGGATATTCTGAACTCCAAAAGAAGTTTATGAGATTAGAAAATAACCAGTCTGAATTCACAATTTCTGCTATGAATGAGACACCACCAGATAAAGACATTTTAAGCAATTACTTTCCTTTTTCCAGAGTGCTCTGACTGCAGCACAGCCATTTGCTCTTAAAACATCCAGTTTTACTTTTCTAAAGTTCTTATGCAGAAAAGTTTCTGCTCATCTGCTCCTGTCTGCTTCAGCTGATAAAACACAGATGAAGAATTAAGGATAAAAACACAGAACGTGGCTGCCAAGTGCTGTTTTTTCTGCCATTTGAACATAACCTCATGTATTTTGATCCACTCAGCATTTACCTAAGTGCTGCATCTAAGAAAAAAACAGAAAGTGGTAACATATGGAAGCCTGGGTAGTAACCAAAAGAACAATATTTTTTGGCTGTGCGAGCAGAGCAGTACGACGCCTCCTGACTGGTAGGAAAGTAAGTGCAACACAGACATAACCTCATTACATCCTGGAGACTTCCACCTTTCGAACTTTCAGCAGACTCATTTCTTAGAGCCTTCAAGCTCTCTCATCGATCCGCAGCCATTGCTATGCACAAGGCAGCCTCGAAGGGCATGACACCTGTGGTATAATGCCATATGTCTCAGAAGGTTTTATTATTTATTTTTAAGTGAAATCTAAATAGCTATACATAGCAAGGAAATGGTTTTCACAGGAACTAAAGGACTGATTTAATAAAGATTACAGTCAGAGATTACTGGCAGCTACAAAGAAATGCCAGACGCTAAGAGGTTTTCTGTACCGCTGATCAGTAGGACATTTACAGATGTAGGAGAAAGGGTCTGATTATGTGTACCACTGGGAAACCTATAACTAATGCCAGCAAGAGACAGACATCATTCCTATATGTCTTCATTTAAAGCAATGAGGGCTAAGGAGAGAGGAGGGTCAAAGGAATGCAGGCTTCCACTGCTACAAGCTATATTGTATAATAATTTAATTAATTAATTGCACACATTCCCAACCTTTAGACCTACTAATGTGTTCTCAGATATTCACAGAGCTTTTATTCGTTGCAGAACCTACAATACACTCTTTACTTAGAAGAAGAGAAGAAGGCAAGAAGGCTTGATTCCATTTCTGGAGAGATTTGCTCTTAATCTGCTAAAGGTTATGCTGGCTCTCTGTAGTATCAGAAAATTAAAAATGAGGCTTTTATTTTTAGTATTCCACCGCATTCTACTTCATCTTTTTTCCCTCAGATTTTGATATACAGTAATTCTAATTATTCTGCAAAAGCTAAGTGTTTTTTTTGGTAACAAACCTGTTTCACCAAATTAAAATCAAGGCCATGCAAACAGGCACACGGCAGAGATCATTCTGTTGTGATCATCAGGTATGTAAATACCCGCAGCACTGCCCTTTCCCTGACACATGCCACAGAAAGCTACTGGCTGGAGCTGCCTTGGGGGGAAGCTCAGCTCTCCTGGGAAACTTTGAAAAATAATCACCTTAATAATATGACAGGCCTGAACAATATGGGCCAGATCCTGCAGCTCTGCTCTGTGAGATCTGCCGAAGCCCACTCCTCTCTCCACAGCCGACGACGTTTGAGTGGCAGCATCAGACCTCTGGTTTCGGTGTATGTTTCATTACATTTCTTTTCTAGCTATTATGGTCCAGTCAGCTAAAGGACTACTGCAGCTCATTCCTCCCCTGGAATTTTAATCCAGTGAGTATGGCAGCATGATAACAACGTTGTAGTGATGTCACATGGGGACCACTGTAGTTTTGTGTAGGAAGCACGGCTCAGCGTCGACTCTGAGTTTTGTACCACTGACTTTGACAATAGGGAGAAAACACGGAAATGTAGAAAAACACAGAAATTGCATGTCAAGCTGCTAGTATATTTTTTCCACATAGAAAAGGATCTTTCTTGCAAGATAACTGTGAACTACACACAGCTTACAAAATGTTCCTCCTATTTAAAACATATTCATTTTTGATTTTACATCCTGTTTAATAAATGGTAATAAAACCAGAGCACCTATCAGTCTTTTTCATTGTTTGGCCTTTTTTTGATGAAGAATGGAAAAGAAGGGTGGAAGAGGAGAAAGACTTAATTACGGAAGAGACTATGGGTAGAAAAAGTTGATACAATTACCTGCAATAAATTTGACTGTCAAGTTACATGCTGCTGAACTTGCAGTGACATTTTATGAGAAAATTGCTTGATTTTTTCCTTCACTAATGTAATGCTATCATTTATTTTAAGAAGGTAGTAAATATTTTCACTATTACATGAAACAACCTTTTGGTTGGTTTAAAATTACAAGAATGATGCTAACTGTATTCCTTGCTTTGTTTCAATATCCCTTGTCATTGCCATAGACCTCTCTGCCTCTCTTGTTTTTCTCAAAAGCAATTTAGAAAATGCTTGTATTTTAGACAAAAGGAGAACATTTGGTGAAAGAAAATTCATCATTAGGTATCTAGAGGTTTGTTAATAGAAAAGGCAACTCCCACAGTGTATCCTAGTGCTCAAGCCAGACACACATGCTCAGGACCAGCAAGCTGCCTTCACAGTGGGCCAAAAGTCATTATCATAATTTTATATTACATAGACTACATTGAAAATTTAATATATCCCAGCAAAAAGAGACAAAAGACATTTTGCATAATGCTTCTGTGAGCGCACTCTCTCTTGCTACTCTTTTAGCCACCCCATGCAGATAATCACACCAGGAAAAAGAAGTTCATTACCTAAGCCAAATCAAAATTAGGCTTTTCTTTTTGATAGGGAACTTCATTAGTAAGCCCTGTCTTATACAGCTGGGAGATTTGATGAATCTATCTTGGAGTAATAATTCAGCACAATCAGCCACGTTTCTGCTTTAAGTTTTACATCTTTGTTACAAAAATTGGAACTATACATATAGTGTGCAGTCATATATCTACAAATTCGTAGCCTACGTATTCTCATTTCACGGCGTTTAAAACATGCTGGAGTGGCAGCACACTATGTTAGTAAACAGGTTCCCTCATTTCCATGGTTGAGGCTTCTAGGGACTTAAAGTCCTAAATAGTTGGAAAATGGATTTTGTTCCTTGCTGCAGAACCTGCAGTTAAACTACATTACAGAACTGATTTCATGAAAAGGAAAGATTGTCTCCTTTACTGCCATTTTCCCCTACTCCCCTTGTTAAGCCATTTCCTGATTATGACTCAGACTATAAACCTAGCCTCCTTCCTGAATTTCCAAGGGGGAGAAATGCACTGGGGTAATGCCCCATCTGTATTGCACTCAATCTCTAAAAAAGACAAGAAATAAAAGGTTCTGCTATCTGTGGATACATGGTTACAGGCAGGTAGTCACTGCTGTGTAAGCAATATATAAATTGCAGAATCCAGCTGGACATCTGCAAATCACGATGTGGTTTGCGACAGTGACAGGATTCTGCTGTTTCAGAGCATGCCTGGTACAGGGCTGCAGGTGGCTGTACTGTCATCTGGGGCTCTTCTTTATGCATGTTTTCCCCCACAGACAAGCCTGGATACTCTGCTCTCTTGTGATATTTTCATTGCAGCAGTATTTTTCATTGTGATCACACAAAACAATCTGCAAAAGTCATATTCACACAGAATTCCCCAAATGCTTTACATACCAACAAAAAGTATTCACTGTCCCCATTTTAATGTTGTGACCAGCTGCATTTCAAAGCATTTAAGTGATTTGCCCAAGAAGACAGAGTCAATCACTAGGAAAGCTGTGAAAAAACAGTAAAGATGGGTTGGTCAGCATCTCCAAAAACTATGAGCAATGGTTTCCTGACCAGTAAGAATTACTGTAAAACTCTCTTTAGGAAGCAGAAATATTTAAATTTGTTACAGTTGCTGAAAAATAGTTTTATTCATACATCTTCTTTTACAACTAAATACAAACGGCTCTTCAGATTGCAAATGTGCCTCAGGGTGTGTCTCCAAACAAAGGTCCCTCTTTACACCTATGGACATTCATTCCATCGAATATACACTCCCATGTCTACACTTCTGGTTAAGCTGTATTAGAGTGTATAAATACAGCCAAGGTTGTGGTGTAGGAGGGCAAACATTGTGATCCTGACACACAAGTCATCCACTTGTCAACACTGAGATGACACATCCATACACTCACGATGTGACTTAGATTAGGGTGTTGAAGCTTTCAGGAAACCATCAGTTCCCCCTTGAATACACATTCGAGCAGACACTTTTACTCAGAGTTTCAGCTGTACAGCTCTACTTATGAAAATGCCATTAAAACTACAGAGGTAAGGTGGATGGACCCAAAAAGCGTGGGCTGTGGAAAAAAAAGGCAGATGCCCTCTCCCCAGCTCTGTGTGTCACTAGTGGGAGGGCTTAGCTGCACCCCAGTGAGGTGAGGCTGGTGGTAGCTTTAAAGGGTAGAAGAATTTACTGTACTGGGACATCTGGGTCCTAAATGGGACAAGAAGATGGGGTGCTTCTCACTAACTGACATCTGGAACTCGGTGCACTGGGATCTGAAGAGCTTTGGTGTAGACAGGCAAAGTCAATGGGGGCATGTTACAGGCTCCCTAAATCTCAGCATGGCGATGAGGCACCAATTGCCTTTTCATCTCTGACCAGTGAGGGGAACCTGAAGGCCAGGCTCTTCTAAAAAAGCTGCTGAATTCATCCAAAACTGCTTATCCAAAGCTTTCAGGTGTCCCTTGGACCTCTAGATAAACTGGTTTACATTGTACAAACAAATCTCATTTTTGGCTCAGAGCATTTTTGACAGCCTCTCAAACACATCTTAGGCTTGTCAGAGGTCCTTCATGTGACTCTCATAATGCAAAGCAGCCCTACATTTTGAAATATTTCCTTTCTTCTTGTTTTCTTTGAGGGAAATCACAGAGAAAATCCCTGCAAATTGTCAACAGACACACAGAAGAATGGCCACAAAGAAACCTGTGTTTACTATCAAACACATAAACTGTATATATTTAGACACTGGAGATTTATTACACATCCAAAGCCAAAACAGGCAGATTTACAATTATATCTCCCCTTACTTCTTTCAACGTGGACAGCATAAAATCCTTTTTAAAACTGTTTAAATTCAGGTTGAAATTTACCATGAAAATCTGAAAGTTAGACTTGATTTACAATCTGCTCAGCAAGCTGAAATTTCAAATAAATGGATATGTACATAGTTAATCCAAGTGCACCGAATCCAGTTCAGCTATTTTCTTTTCCACTAGATATCCACATGTTATTAGAAGCACACAGCTAACCAGGTTTCATGCAGTAGACAAAATAGCATTGTGGGATTACATTAGTCCAACAGCTGCTTTATGACTATAGCTTCCAGACCAATTTATTTAATATTGATCTTTAAACAAACATCAGTACAAATAAATTTGAGCACTCTAGTCCTGAGATTTTGTATCTATAAAAGAGGCCAATATTCAGAGAAGCAGTTCTGCCTGAATTTCTCTCTTTGATTCTGTTTTCTTTGATCCTACCAGGTATCAAATACATCAATGCCAAATTAAAACAAATCTATCCTGAGATAAAGCTCTGTTTATAATCTTTCGTGCAGAAAGAATTTTTCTATCAATAACTTCCAGCGAACATTTTAACTGATCTTTTTATTGCTTTATTCTGGTTACTACAAAAGGCAGCAATGCCATGTCTTGACTATCATGCTAAACTCTCTACAGCAGACCTGTCAAGGAGGACTTTCAGAAGTGAGACTGAACTGTTCATGGTTAATGACTCTAAGCAATTGCCTATTTGTGGAGGTGCCAGGGTGCTTTGCTGAGGCCAGGTTTGCACCCCCAAGGGGGAGGAGGTGAGGTGGATTAGCACAGGACAGAAAGGGAGGCTACATTCTGAGGTTTGAGGCTGATAAGAGGCAGATCCTGCAAGGTGGGGTGGTGCTTGTTATCATAGTAATTGTTCTCCCTTACACAATTCCTTCAGCTCTATAACTCTCCCCCTTCCTCCCAGGGAAGGTCTGATGGGGCATAACTGGCTCAACTGAAATCAGAATCAGTTGTCTTGTCTTAGGAGATGTCATAAACCATAAAAACTCCCAACGCGTCCCCAGACTGATTTCTCAGGCCTTCCAACAGAGGATTAAAACCATCCCCCTCCAGGGGTGGTACCTGGGGGTTCTCACCTGAACTTGAGTGTAACCCTTCAGACTTTGTGTTTTGTGGGCTTTCCTCACCCCCGGTGGAACAAGACCATCACTTTGACCAAAGGATATCTAAATTGCAACAGTTCAAGTCTTGTCTCTAGATCCACAGGTGGTGGCATATTTCTACTATGATCCTTTCTTTCTCCTTCTTTCTTTCTTTTCCCTTATACATTTTCTTAAGTACTATTTTTCTGCTTTCATATTCCTGTATTACAACAGATAATAATAACCAGAATGGCTACATATCTGCTTTGCATTGTGACCAAATTGTTCTAAAATAAACTCTACATATATACAAACACCAATCATCCGTCCCAAGGGATCTATTAGTAAGAACCTGGGTTGCTCTTGCCTTCTGGGGTGGGTTGTAAGACTCCATCCTTTCAGACTTCCATGCAGTTTTTCTCCTAACTACTGTCATCCAGTGTCAGGAACAGGCCCAGCTCCCGGCGCCCCCTTGCTGAGAAAATTGCTATGCCATGATACAGGTTTAGGAGGTTGATGTTTATTCTTTTACAGGGCAATGGTTGACCATTTGGAGGAAAGGACAGCTGGGTGCTGAACATAAGCAGGAAAAAAAAAGACTTAGATAGAGAAATAGATAATGAACCCTGGGATTAGACACTCAATTCAATTAGGCGGGTATATATAAATGTTAGGCATAAACTGATCCAACATAATTATTTGCACAGGACTTATTTGTGCCCTTCTTAGCTATGCTGAATGAGCACAGATACCAGATTCACTGGGGACACATCTTCCACTGGTGTGGAACTGGGCTAAAGTTCAAAAGTTTTTGGTCACAACTTACTCAGATCTGCCATCTGGCTTATGTGCACTGAGTTTTACGGATTATATCCATCTCCCAAATGGAATAAGTAGACATTTGTGTGTGTCAGGGAAAAAAAAAAAAAGAAAATAAAATGAAAATCTGTTGTCTGTGTTAACCAGAAGAATGGCCATTCGAGTGGCCTGTGTAGCCCTTGCTTGGCAGCAGGCTGAGGGTTGTCAGCCCTCCCAGTGGTGTGCCTTTTGGAGGAGGCAGTGTATCCCCTCAAACCTGCAATCTGCTTGACTCCAGTCATCCTGACTGGGGCTCAGGATGTGCCAAAACTTCTGCTAGGATCTGTGAACAGTAAGTCTCGAAGGAAATTAGGGCTTAAAAAAACTTTGCTTCTGTTTGTTATTTGTAGTTGTTTGGGGGAGGAGAATAGCTATGGCAGAAGTGACTGATGCTGCAGCAGTACCCTAGGGCAGGGCATCTTCATGAAGATGAAGCACCCTTACTTAAGACTAGTAGTTTCCAAGTCAACATTACAGGAAAGATTGCTTTTCCATTCAAATACTATGTTTTGTGTTGCTGTGCTTGATACTGAGGAAGACTTCTACTTTATATGTCAGTGTTCACTGATAGCTGATCGCCTCAATGTGTCTGTGGTATTCTGAGCTAAGTAGGAACAAGTTATGGAAAACACGATCTTAGTAGTCTAAGGCATCATTTTGAGCATATCATGAGCTGCGAATTTGAAGAAATCCATCAACTATTTTTCTGGGCAGTGCACAAAAGGAAAAGGAAGGAGCCACTGCTATGTGGTGAAATGTTTGAACATGGACATCATAAAAATAAATGCTTGGCAGCTGCACACACAACTGTGCTAAGAAACTGAGGAAAAATGAAGGGCATTTTTAAAATAATACTCTCCCAATTTTTGGAGACATATTCCTACCACAGATTTTATTTATTTGCTTTTTATTGTTGCTTACCCGATCCTAATTTTAGAAGACACTCCCTCTGCATGTCCCATCTTTTCTGAAACTAGCAGAGACTAGACAGCATTTTGCAGGTGTAGACAGAAGAATGAGAAGGCTACCAGATGTCCCACCGTATTTGGGTTACAGCTCTTGCTACCAGTGAATAACAGGAAGCAAAATGATTTTTCTGAATTTGCTACCCATGGAGCTAGCAAAAAATGAAGCAATAATTCACCAATTCTCTAAGTGACTTCAGATCATAATGCATGACAAAATGAAAGGATAAAGGACTTATGAATTTAGTCAAAAATATTCTTTCAAATACATGATAAGTAAAAAGTTGCATCTTGTTTACGGTTACAGTTTAATGTCGCTGGTTTGTCGGGTTTGTAAGCCATGATTCCTAAAGCAAAGCAAACGCACAGGAGGATTTTTTTTAATTTTTTTTTTTAGATAATGCCACTAATGACAGATCAGCAAATGATTATCTTGCTGTGTGATGCAGTAAATAGAAGGCTGCCCTATAAAGCAAGCTGCCATCTCAGAAGACTTCTTACAGTTCCACCCATAGGTCTGAACTACTGCAGATTTAATTTCACAAGGACTGAATTCAGATTATTTCATAACCCTTAAAGATGGCCCCAGCCTATTTTTAATGTGCTGCTGGTATTTGTGAAAACAGTACAATTACTAAAGCTATTGCTAAAACCCACAGCTACTGAGTATTGCTCACCTAAAATGGTCTCTGAGACCCATTGTGATGGAAAAGTACTGACACTGCACACTGTCCAGGAAAGCTATTGGAAAATCTATATGGTGTTAAGTCATAACATGAACCCTTTAGAGTGTCTCTACTAAGGGTGCTACATACATACAGCATAGTAAAAGGCAATTCCAGGCTCTTGAGTACTGACATCTATGGTGTATGTAAGTTGGAACAAGATGAAAATAGCAATTCTGGTTTACTACTCACATTAATTGTGTGGTAACAACCAAGTACAGTGTAGGAACCACACAGACAAGTACAGTGTAGGAACCCACACAGGGTTTTTTCTAACCCTCCAGAATTATTTGCCTTACTTACTTTGAGGAAACGCAAATGCTCCTAGTTCTCCAATAATAAACACTTGGAATTTCATTTTAATCATTATTGCTGCCATGGTGTGTAACTCTGCCATTAAAAGCATCCAAGAAGCTATGGCACTCTGCTTCCCCTCTCCCCAATAAACGTCCCTGTAGCTATTTTGGTTTTGGTGGAGCAAAGTCTAGTTGAAAGGCAGAAAAAAACCTCTGGCCCTTGCTACAGAACACGTACTCCAGCTCCACAGGGTCTTTGCTACTGAGACTCCACAGGACCCTGCTAAAACTGTCTGTCTAGTTACAACTCCGCACAGTCTCACTCTGGCTAGGCCTTTGGATCAAACCCTTCTCATGTGAACACAGAGAGCGTCTGTGAAACTGTGGAGCAGATGTCTCCACAGAGACTCACAGATGCTGTCAGGACGGAACTTCAGGCTCAAACATTTGATGCATTTTAAAGAGGGATTCAGAATCAGACTCAAGCAGACAGATTGATCGTCTAACACTTCAAAGGCTTGAGCAGAATTGTTGTTATATTTTTCCTTTGTGCTTCCCCCCACCCACTGGCACTAATGGAGGTGACTTGTGTTTAACTTGACATGTTGTGCGGGGTGTACAGGAGGGGACTTCCACCTTCCAATTAAAGGAGTCAGGCAAGAATCATTAGCTGAAGCAAGAGAACAGAATGTGGGGCTGAAGAAGTTTAACACACCAGCAGTCAGTGAGCGCTTATTGCAAATGCTGCTTTGCCACACCTGGTTCTGTTTCCAACCATAAATGTGCCGCCTAAGCTGGGCTTCAGAAGTGTTTCCTTCATTTCAGAGTAGGCAGTTTGAGAAAATCCCAACGTTTTGAAATGTTTTTTCCTAGCTCCCTGTCTTCAAGGACTAAAACACTCTATGACATGAGACTACTTAACTCTTCAAAGAATTTACAGAAACTAATACATATTTTCTCCATACATTAATGTATGTGGTGGTTTGGTTTGTTTGTATGGGATCTGGAAGATTTTTGGAAGGCAGAGAAAGGCATTTGCAAGTCAGTCATTTGACAAATAGCACATACAAAAGTTGACTGTGAAGAAAAGGAAAGTGAAATGAGGAAGAAAGGGTGAATGGATTTGTGCTCTTCATCTAGGAACCTTGGTAAGCTCTCTGCTTAGTATAATTTGCAAAGGTGAAGCCATGAAAAAAATAAGAAAGGAGGACAGACTCAAGTCCAGAACAGACAATCAGGGGGCAGGAGTACTGGTGACAGAGAACTACATTCATAAACATGTTACTGGAGATATGGACACAATTCTGGAGGAAAGGAGTTTGCCCTCCTCAGCAGCTGACATTTTGACATGTTTTACTATCTTAGATATGACTCCTAGTCATCCCTCTTGTCCGGGGCTGAAGAGAAAGACTCATTTGGCAGTTAGCTCAAAGGGGACCTTTCATCAATTGGATTGAGCTGAGAGTTAGTGATGGGCATATCCCGAAAATACCCGTCCCTCTCCTGTCACCAGCTATGGGAAAACAAAGGAATAGAGGAAATACAGCTGTAAGTGTGGAGAAATACCAGTGAGATTATTAACGGAGGCTTCAAACAACTCTGGGGATTACATGAACTACATAGGAAAAAAGATCTGCTGATGGGAAAAGGAAACAAAACTGCCTAAGACAAAAGTCCAAATGTCTATTTTTCTCTACCATGTGTTCTCTGTATCTGCCTATTAAATATACGAAACAATAAAAGACAAACTTTTCCACAAAAGAAGGGGAAATGGAAATAAATGCTACGAGACAGAAAGGTTGCAATTCTACTGGCATCAAATTAATGAGGAAACAACACGGGATCGTTAAACAAAGATGCCAATGCTCAATCCAAAGCTTACAAAGGTGTGTAGCACAGATAGAGGGCCAGTTACTGCCTAGGAGAAAGTCTGGGGGTCTTGTCAGGCAGAAGGTGGGGAGGTCACTTTCAGTGATGTCCCTGCTATGTCCATTACTATGTGAGGTCCAAGAGCTCAAGGGAACAAAGCACAGAATAACCTCAGCTCTCTCTCGTGTGTGCTAGTAACGGGGCCAGATCAGTCATGAAGAGAAAAGAGGCACTTAGGCACAAAGGAAGCCTCTACTATCACCTGCAACAAAGGCGCTGAAGGAATTACATGTCTGAATATTTTCATTCAGCCGACTAGGAATTAGAGATGGCTCAAGGGGACTTAATTTCAACTGCAACCTTTCCTTCCCCTCAGCAATCCTGTTTCCCGAGTATGTTAGTGCATAAAAGGCCTGCTGGGAGACTGGAAGGGTAGGGGGTTCTTGTCTGTCCGCTGACACAAGTGTCTTGGGAATACCTGTCATCCTGTTATTAAATATTTAAATATTTCAAGAGCAAGCTAGATTCATCAACCTTTGGAAAGAGTAATCAAGAGAATGAAAGGTAGACAAAAATAAAAGGAAGAGGTTGGTTATTCTGGGGAAAGAAGATGGGATCACCAGAGAAGAAAATACGCAAAGAGGGAAAAAAACTGGCAGATAAAATTGATGAGAAAAGGAAGAATAATATGGGGGGGGGGAGGGGGGGGGAAGGAAAGCACTGAAAAAATACAAAAGAAATAACAGGGAAAGTGGAATTGGCAAACAAGCTGAAGCAGTACCTGGAAACCCTGTATCTGTGCCAGTGAGAAAAAGCAAGCAAGCAAGCAAGCACAAAGCAAGGAAGCAATACATAAATTCTGGATGAAGTGGTCAAGAAAAACCAAAAAGCATCAAGAGACAGGTAGGGTACAGAGAGAAAAGAGAGAGGATGAATATTATCAAGGATGAGAAGCATTCCAGTGATGGGAAAAAAGACATATTTCATGACTATTAGCAGAAAATAAATATATTTCATTCATTGTTCTGTTTTCCTGCTTGATTGCCAAAGCACTGTTTTTTTCCAGAACCAAACAGAATACACAGTGTCTTAGCTCAAACACAGTTTATGAGTGTCAACATTCAGGGGTTCTCCTGTTGCCCTGATTCTTTAGCCTTCTGATGATTGTTTACATATTTCTAGTGGAGATTCCCACATGTGTACCATAAACAAAGAAGATTTTTTTCATTCCAGTCTGTGATGGACTGCTGAATTAACCACTGGGGTCAGAGAGGTGTTCCTCTCATCTCTCAATCCTTGATCAAATCCCAAATCCTATTTAAACCCCAAATCATGATAAACTTCCTCTTTCTCTGCTCATTGCTCAACCTGAGTGAGTGTGGTTCTTTCGTGTCCCTAACAGCGACATTCTCCCATCCTTGTTAAATGTACGCCTGATAGCTGTAGCAAAGGAAGCTACCCTGTTACAGAGATCTGGTAAGATGAATTCCATCCCAAACCTGCCTAATAGGACTTTGAGACAGAAAAGGGAACAGAAAAGGGAACAGAAAAGGGAACATAAGTGAAACAGTTATGGCAGGGCAGCAGCACCACTTCCCATAGACACTCCTCAAGTGTTTCCCTTGGTGCTCTTGGGAGAGTAGCCCTGGAATGATGGTGAGCATCCTTCAGGGTGATGGGACACAATGACAGGCTGAAATAATTGGAGAGCCTTGGTCTAAACAGCTTAGGCTGGACAGTGAGCCAAGGAGGCCAGTTCAATTTTAACAGCATTTAGACAGGGTTTACAGCTGCGCATCTCAAAGCTCCTTACAACCAGAATTTAAATATTACAGTAATCATTTTACAGAGAGGGAACTATAACCACCAGGGTACCATAACTCATCCAAGGTAACAAAGCAGGTAGTAGGCTAGGAACAGCTCCAAACTCCCCACCAGGTGCCCTTTCCATTTTATCCATGGACTTATCAGATTCTCCTCCTAATATCAGCCTCAAAAGCTGCAAACATTACAGGCTGGATGTTGAGCAAGCAAAAGCCAGTTCAGATGGGAAGGCAGCTGTGCAGTCAAAACAAGTGTAACCCACAATGATGTGGGAGAATTCTACCAGAAATAGGCCAACAGAGTAAAAATAAAACAAAAAAAAAAAAGAGAGGGGGAAAGAAAAAGAAGTCAAGGATTGTTCAAGAGAGAATTAAAAGGCATTTATTCCGTCCTGGCAAGGATAATCTAAACACTGTTGTGGTTAAATGTTTGCCTACTGCAGATCATGTTACAGCAGATTTTTCTGTTCAAAGGGTTTGTTAATGGCTTTGCTATTCCTTGCATGGATCTTGAAAAAAAGCACATGCTATGAATGCGGTATCTTTGCTTTTGATGCCAGAGATTGTGAAAGGAAAGTTGGGAAAGAACTGGCACACAGAAGGAAAGCAGTCAGCCCATTTAGGAATACTCCATTAACTCATAGGAGAAGATTCCCCCAGGATACAGTCCCAAAGAAGACCCCTGGCGAGTTTAGGCTTGTATATCATTTGTCCTATCCAGAGGGCGAGAGAGTTAATGATTATATAGACACCTTGCTGTGTGCAGTATCGTTTGTGCCTCTCGATCAAGTGATGCAGATTACAAGGAATAGCAGTCTGAGGGTGCAGTCAGATGGGAAGGAGAGACACACACAGACACATACACAAAAACCCATAGCCCCCCTCCCCATCACACACAGAGCTGCTCACATGTTACGAGAACACCATGATAGATTTCACTTGCCACTTAAAGGTTTCAGACTGGAGGGCAACATTTACATAGATAAAGGTACGTGTAAGGGTTCTGTAGCTTCGCACTGGTTACTGGACGTGCTTGGTACAAGATGCGTAGGCAAAAATCTGGATTAAAAAGAGGGACAAAAATTTCCTCCTACCTAATTAACATAGCTTTTTGTCTAAGGAAGCACCAAACATCATGGCATTTCAGGAGTTATTGATGGCATTTGGGGAGGTTACTGGGGATTTCATGGTCCCTACAGCAGATGATAAAAGGGGAGGGGGAGGGAGAGCAGAGGGTCCAGGAAAACTTATTAAATTTTGGGCATCAAACTGGATTCAAGGAGAAGAGAATCACACCCCACAAGGGACTTGGACAAAAATCCTATGAGATTACTGGCTCAGCTGTGGCAAGCTAATAAGGTTATTCTGAAGCAGATGCAGTCGTTAATACAGTGGTGGCATGGGGATCTCCCGAGAGGGGTCAGAGCCATGATAACTCACGGTAGAGTAATGCACAATAAATTTGTGGCCAGATCTTGTGATGGTAACTAAATGAACCTGTGTCAGTACTCTGTTGTTTAGCCCACTTTGCTCTTAATCCCATTTCAGTGGTGAGGGATTTCCTCATGCCACCTAGTTTCTTGAAGACAGCCCTGGAAACATTTTGGGCAAGTTATGGGGCCATTAAACAGGAGATTCAGGTAGACTAAAAGTCACTTTTGGGGAAACTGCTACATAACAGCTCATGTTAATTCCAAATTTATAAAAATATGGCAATTTCTGTTATTTATGGGTGCAGAGCAGAGAGCTATAGGCAGTTCTTTGTGTGCTGTGGAATGGCTGAAGCAATGGAAGAAAGAGGTGGGTTTGACATGAAATGCTGCACTGCTCAAGATTTTCACAGTATTTGTGGTACCAGCAAAGTAATTTTTGAAAAATGGCTAAAGACTGTTGGATTCTATCACAAAATCTACAAGCACCAAGCTTATTGGGGACCTGTGATAATGCTGCTCAGGGCCTGCACTCTGTTATGCTTAGTGCCTGATGCATTCTTTATGGCCAGATACCGTGTAAAGGGAACAACTATTCACTTGCTAACTATTGTTTCTGTCTAGTTGCAGTGGAAGTCAGTGCCAGCTACCACACGATTACTGATGGCTTGTGTTTTACCAGTGCTTCAATACCAAGTTCTCTCTGCTGTGGAGCTTATCTCCAAATTAGATGAATACATAAGGATTTCACTGAAGACCCTGTTGAGAACAATGGGGAGATCAAAGCTAGAAAAGGGGGAGGAATTTGTAGGGAGGAGACCCACTTGAAATACAAAATTATTTTGAAAGACAGTGGATGGCACTGGGAAGGTCCGTGTTGAGGACAGAGACAGCGAAGGGCAGGGTAAGGGAAGCCTACATGGGGACAAAAATGGAACTGAGGGCATCCTTCATCATTTTCGAGAGAACCCACAATCCTAAAAGGGAAAGAAAGTTTAGTAGACTAGACAAATCCTCAATGAAGTAGTCTTTAAGAGGATTGGCAAAAACACGAGAACTCACAGTGAAGCCACCTGTGACATATTAACTGCCTGGTAGAAAAGCCATCAAAGACTATTATCTGAGGAGAATAGTAAGGTTGGATACTTCTCTTCCTCTTGCTTAAAAACTGGACACAAAAAAATACTCTGGACAGATGTAGGAAGGTAATACAGTACATCATCAGACTAACAGCCAGTTGCAAAAAGCTTGACATCCCAGGGCAAGCCTGGTAGTCAGGAAAGATACGGAAGCTATTTATACAGAAGACAGCAAAAGCCCTTTACTAGTCTGAAAAGGAAGATGATCCAGGAAGCAGAAAAGAGAATCAGGAAACCCAAATTCTAGACTCTAAACTGGCTGGATGATTCACTGTGTGATTTGCTTAGATTGTTTTGGGCTTTTCACCACAGGGAAACTACCAGCCAGGTATCCCAGGCTGCAACATCTCAATACACCAAACCCCTATTTTGGATGCCCTTATCAGGAAGTTGGTGCCCATCAGTTCTCTACATTGCCAGCCACCCATGTGCCCCAGGAGCATCCACAGGGAAAGACAGGGTAAAATCATACTTAGCAAAGTACCGTGCAAATTTACACCCTCCAGTCTTTTGCAGCAACTTCCCTATGTGGCAAAGCCTTTCTTCTTCCTGTTCTTGCAGCCCCATTTTGTTAAATAAGAGTCCTCGGGGCCCTGTTGTGAGATTTAATTCATTTTTTTGCAACATGCTGAGATTCCAGGTGAGAAGTGCAGCAGCCAGTAACGCTGTTTACACCTCCAACTACGCCAAAGAGCAGGAAAGGCCAAACCCCAGTATGGACGTTGATGTAATTCTTCACACGTAACCTGTGCAAGGCAGTACCACACTTTGTGTACATGAGTGTGCAGTGTACAGGAGTATAATCAAAAATCAGCTCCTATAAGCCCCCTCTTTGGACACCAAGGTGATTGTTACTGCATAATGGGAGATGATGCACATCAGAAGGATTTATCCAGATAAGGCAAAAATCTACAGACGTTTTAATCAGTACCAAGATAGATCTTGTTTGCATCAAGAACCTTTTTAATGCAGCATTGCTGGTTTGGTCCGACATCATCTCCTGCAGTGTGTGGAGACAGGCCAGGAGTATGAAGGCTACAGAGCAGAGCAGGAAGAAAGTCAACTGTGAAATTGGTAATTTTATGAGTTTCACGGGGGGTTTTGTTGTTAGACACAATGCATTTGGAACAGAGTGCCCGGGGTAATACCATCCACACAGTGTCCATTTGTCAGCTATAGGTAACGATATCTTTAACCTAGAGTTCTGGAGATAAGTACAAAGGGAATCAGAAAGGCGGCTAGGGGTGGAGATGTGCCCATCACAGAAGGGTCATGAGGTATTACTGCCACATCTCTGAGTCTAGGGAACTCATCACAAACTGAGGCATGGTTTGTCCTTGAAGAGGGGTGGGAAAAGTTACCTCATTTTTCAGCAGCCCAGCAGAGTTTCTTTCTCCTCAAAAGATGGGAAAGGAGGAGACCCTCACCGGTGTACCCAACAGTGAATATTTTCTACAGAGTTGTGTCAAGATTGAGCAGGAGGGCAGGAGTGCAAAATCATGTGGGGCTGAACAGCATACAACATTTGCTTCCTTTTTCTCACACAAAAATACCTGGCCCTGTTTCCTAATTGCATTCATCTATTTCTTCAAAAGGCTATCAGCTTTATGCTTCTTGTAACAATTCCTTTGAATGCGAAACTTCAATGGTTAATAGTAAGCACATGGGTTAAATGAGCAAATGCATTTGCAGCTTTCATTCCACCTGCAGCGTGCTTATTTGGTTTCAGCTGCTGAGGTCAGACTTAAGAGGGAAAAAAAAAAAGAGAGGGAGAAAGGGAAAAATGAAAAAGGAGAGAACTGCTCGGGTAGAGGATGTTAAGAAGGGCATCAGCCACAGCCTAAAGGGTTAAGCAGAAAGTAAAAGAAGGATGGGAGTGAGCATAGCCATTGCTTTGTGTGAAAGACACAGTCTTTCCACCTCACAAACCTCTGTAGGATTCTGGGTCTGGATGGCAAGCTGTGGCTCCATGCGGGTTATGATTTACATTGAGTTTGGTTGCATATTTACTTGGTAGCACACAACAAAGACTGGGGAGGGAGGGGGAGTGAAGGGAGATCAGCATGTATCTGTCTGTAGTATCGTATCAGCCTAATTCAGAAACGAGCTGGGGTGGGTTAGGTTCATCTCCTTTGTTCCAGGACACACCCCAGTAGGATTTCTTCTCATCTGGGAGAAAACATACCTGTTGTGCTTTGCTTCTCCTCATAAAAGGGAAACATTCAGGTCAAGGTGTGCTTACGAAGGGAGCAGGGAGCTGCAAATGCTGTCAGGCATGTAAGTTTCGAAACCTGGGTCTCTCCCTCTCTCCCACTCTCACACTTGGGGACAATTGAATGCTATTCCTGGCGTAAAACACTCTGGTCACAGATCAGGCCAAATTGGGTGTTAAAAGATTAGTTAAAACATCTCTAGCCTCCACTCTCCCTGCTTTAAATTAATGTGATTAAAATATGTACAGCGCTTAACGTTGTACATAAAGATGTGGCCTCATCTCCTCTCATTTTGGTGCTACTGTGGGAATTTGTTAATTCAGCTTTCCAAGGGCTATTGTGAGGATAGTCACAATGTATACACGTGTTAAAGAGAATATATATTTTTTCTGTATTTTGCACAAAATCCTTCCAGTGCATTAAAATATGTAAGCAAATTCTAGTGTTAAGATATTTCCACATTATGATTTATTCCATTATCATTTTTTTCCATCTCGGAATGCAATTAATATGGTTGTGTGTTAAATGATTCAGTGAAAGTAAATCTTTTATATTCAGGTAAGCAATTCAGCCTTGTAAGGTTTTATGGGAATTAGATTTTTTGAAGTCTGTGTTGAGCATGCCCATAACTCTGACAGAGCCCTGCAGGCTCTTGTCTTCACCTTCAAATCATAAGACAGAGAAATCAAGCTCCCTCTGTGCTCTCAATTATACCAAAAAACACGGAGCAGAAGTCTTCAGTAATTCAATCCCTGTGGAAGCTTCTTCATACTGTTTGCACTGTTGGAACTGCTGACAGCAGCAATCCCACAATCCCTCCTGGTAGGCTGTCAAAGTTCCTTGTGCCGTGTGAGCGGCACTGCTCTGTCCCACCGCTCCTCCTCCAGAGACCTTTAAGCACATGCATGACTTTTGATGCTTGCTCGATACAGTGGCCAAGAGGCCAAAAAACATCACAAGGAGAGTGCTCATACTCTTACAAGGTGCTTTGTACTCAAACTAATAGGATCTGTGGCTACATGCGGGCCAGGGCTGGTGTAATTTAATCACAAGTACAGCTGCATAAACACTGTACTAAGGAATGTCTGCCTGCAATTGGATTCTTTCTTTGAAAGTGCACTGTCGAAAATTCCTGAGTGCCATTTTCCATATGGTTAATGAGGAAATGTATCATGGCCAGCTTTTAAAAGTAATTTGAATTTATGAGTTGCGGTGATTCTAACACATGTGCACAAGAAACACTGCATACCCAAGGCTCTTCCTTATCATGCAACACCATTTCGCAGTTTTCTGCCAAACGACACCAAAAAGAACCACTCTGTATTTTTAATTGGCTGAAATCCTCCCAAAGCTTCTGCAGCCATCATTCCAGCCACCACTCGACCCATTGAGTTCCAGTGCAAACACACACAGTTTGGAAAAAAAATAAAACTGGGGCGGGGGGGAGGGGGAGGCATGGGCACTATCACAAAGCTATTCCAAGCACAATGCAAAAGCTCAGCCCCGGTAAAAGGACCTTTAAAAAATAGCTTAAACTGCAGGCAAATGTCCGCTCCAAGCATTTGTGTGTGCGTGTAACATCTCGACACAACCTCTATCACATTCCTGTTCCTGTCATTCACGCCACAAAACAAGCATATTCCCTCATTTTCTCAGGATATGAGCAGGGTGAGTCCTGATGATTCACAATCAGGACTGCTGTCCACACTGCCCGCCCAGGAAAACAGCAGGGATAGACTCTGCATTATACCACTGTCTGTTTATGGTCTGAAAGGTGTGTGAATAAGGTTGCTCCCAAATAAAGATCACCCACCCAAGATCCAGAAAAAAGTGGCAGGTGGCTTTGGTACCCCTTGCACTCCCATCAGATCACAAGGCAGGAAA